>NC_089824.1:187714996-188964996 GCF_035046505.1 Tiliqua scincoides
GTTACATCAACATCTTAAGGGATTTATGTCTAAGCATTGAGTATGTGTGTGAGATTCAGAAGTGAGAAGAAGAGAAAAGCTTGTATGTGTGTTATTACAAAGTGGGGTTCTCTCTTTGAAACACATACATTTTTTACTGGAAACAATTCTGTTGTTTCATCTTACACATACAATTCACATACTCTCTGCAGTCAGCAAATGGCATTGCACTTTTAATCACAATGACTTCATTTCTCGTAACTATTGTATGACTTACTTTGGCCTTTGAAATGCAACATAACTGTTGCTAAACTGCTATTTTTTGCACTCTCTGTGAGAATCTGAACTTTGAACTGGAAATAATTTTGTGTAAACCATTCTGATATAGTTAAACTACTACAACTAATTTAAAATATTACTATCTGCTAGTCACTTGTATATGAAAACAGGAAGGCCTTAAGAGCTTGATTAAAACTATGGGATTCTGATGGAACAGAATGAGACCAGAAAATCATTTTCTGATGAAACAGAATGGGATCAAAAAATCTTTTTCCTGATGAATTTAAACCATGGGATCAGGAGAAATTTTTTGATGCAGCAGAATGGGATCAGAAAATCATTTTCTTGGTGAATTCAGGGAGGTCCTTTAAGGGCCTGATGAAAGCCTTGGGATCAGAAAAGGTTTCTGATGGAACAGGATAGAATCAGTCAAAGCTATGGGAACAGGGAGACTTTTTAAAAGCCTGAATAGCTTTGTTATTACTTTTATATAAACATCTTAGTAAAAAGAGGTGTAGCTAATGACAGAATAAGGTTTAGTTTGACTTTAAAGCTGTGATAACTGCTGCTGGTGGACAAAATGGCTGATGGTTGCCGTTCTGAAGGGTGTGTGGAATGAGAGACACTGAAAAGTTAGGGAACTACTACAAACTAAACTGAAAGGGAGGGGTGAGTTTAGCTTTTTGGTAGCAGTTTGAGGATCAGAACTGGAGCCAAGGTGTTTAAAGCTCTCTTGTACAATTTGCTCTTGTTATAAAGTGTGGTTTTTTTCTGACCTTCCCTTTGGTATGTAACTACCCCCCTGGTTGGAAACCCATCAGTGAACACTGTGATTGCTTTAGGGATGGGAGTTGGGCGTCTGACTGCTGTAAGGCTGCTGCAAGGAGACTAGCTTTGTGACTGTGGGTGCCTATATTCTGGCAAGTTCTAATCATGTCTGCCAGAGTTAAGTTCCGGACTGCTGATAAGGGTTGAAGTGCCTTTCTGCAGTCCTCATTGGCATTGTCTATAGCAAGTTTCATTAACAGCTCTTCTGCTGCTTCATTATTGTCCACTTGCTTGCCAATGGCTTCCTGGAGGCGGTTCACAAAATCCACGTAGGATTCTGCCACCCCCTGCCTAATTGTTGCAAAAGACTTTCCAGGCATCCCTGTTACAGGGACTTTATGTAAAGCCCGCAGTGCACAATTGGCTGTTTCACTTAAATACTGGTCCCCTAGTTGTACCTGCATGTCTGTAGTGCTGAATTGGCCTTCTCCTGCTAGCTGTTCCCAAATTACATTGTTTTGTGGATTTTGTGCGCGCAGGCGTGCAGCATGGATTTCACAAGTTTGGCGAAACTCATTAAGCCACACTGCATTTTGTGCAGGAGTTAAAACCATGCGCATGAGAGATTTCCAATCATAAGGAACTAGACGGTATGCATTGGCAATTCCTTCTAGCAACCCTCTGGAATATGTGCTTGTGATGCCAAAATCCTTGAGTGCAACCCTTACCTCCTTCAGTGCTGAATAAGGAAGAGTTTGCCACACTCTAGTAACCTGTCCTTGTGCATCGTGACCCTGCACCACAGGACAGAGCAAGGATAGCTCGAGGAATTCTTCTGCTGTTAAATTCTCTGACTTCATGGCCTGGCGAGCCATGGCTTCCATGAAGGAGGGTTGTCTAAAGTTTGGTGGTTCTTTTTGCTCTAACAGAGCTGGTGCAGAAGGGGGAGGAGGAGAAATACAAGGGCTTTTAGAAGGAGCATTGTTACTCTCCTGCCCTGGTGGCTCTGACTTGGGAGTGCAGCTTTTGACAGCATTTAAACAAAGATGCCATAAATGAAGAACTTGAACAGAAGCCCGGGGTTCTTTATGTAAAGTTTCTCCTATACGTTCCCAATTGTGTACCCTAAAAGTGCCTGCCTCCGGATACCATGGGCATTGTTCTCCAATTATGCGCACTAAGTCTGTGACCTCCTGCAAGGAAACAGAATGCTGTGCTTTTCGGAGGAGGAACCGTAAATCATTGCGATGATGCTCTTGCTCAGCCGAAAGACTGGAACCCATACTCACCTGGGTTCCCGAAGGATGATTGACGCGTCTGTAACCTGTGCAAGGCGAGGTGAGCGGGCTGTAGTCTGCGTGGCCCCTGTTTCAGGGTCAGATGAAGCAATGACTGGGAGGTAACCAGGGACAAGCTGCTTGATATAGAAAAGAACAAGGCAGCTTGTCTACTGTACCTGACTTTTGCAGAGGGTCCCTGTTCGGTGCGCCAGATGTTGCAGTGACTCTTGGGGGAGCAACCAAGCCCCCGGGCTAGGTTGCTGGATAAGTGCAGGAAAGAATCAAGGAGCCAAGGAAGAGACGAGAGACAGACTTTTAGATTCAAAGCAGAGAGAGAGAAAAGCTGATTCTACTAGCCTCCTCCTGCGTTTTTATTGTACTTGCAACATTAACAGCTACATTCAGTTCTCAGATAAAGCCACACTAGAATCTCATAGAGGGGTGAGAACAATGGGTGCTTCTTTTCTCAGAGTGCTGTATCAGCTATTGTCACACTTCAGCCTGGGAACTAGCATCCCTGTCGGCATGCTGTAACAAGGGAGGGTTTGCCCGTTGCCATATCACCAAGGCTTTCTGTGTGCTTCTGCTTAAACAGCACTAAAACACCACAAGTCCCATTAACTACAAAGGGACTGATTTCTGAAAAAAAAAATAAGACCTACCCTGAAAATAAGACCTAGTATGTTTTTTTGAGCCAAAAAAATATAAGACAGTGTCTTATTTTCGGGGAAACACAGTAGTAGTAGTAAAGCATTTGAAAATAAGACTCTGGCATCTGAATCCTCTTGGAATTTCTCAAAACATCTTTCCTAAATTTGCCAGTATCAAAAATTAGTCTTCAAAATCAGACATGGCTATCATTAACTTGTACCCATTTTAGTTTGATGAGTAGCAGCAGGTCAACCCATCCATCATTTGCAAAGCACTAACAGTCTCTCTCTCTCTCTCTCTCTCTCTCTCTCTCTCTCTCTCAAACACACACCAATGTGTGCCTAAGATCTTCTGATCTAATCTGTTGCTTCTGAACCAGCTCCAGCTCTTATGGGAACAAAGCAAAACAGGTGGAAAATTACATCTGGTTTCAAGCCAGATGAATCTTAGACAATATCTTTGATTTCTCAATAATTGTATGGGAAAGGAGCAAAAGGTTCGTGCAGCTAAACTCTTGCCACTGCCAGCTCTTGGGGAGGCGTTTCCTCTGCAAAATATCGAACAAAGAGCTGGGTAAATATAAACCAAGAAAGTTATTAGGCAAATTACACTCCCTGACACCAGGCACATTCTTGTCCTGAAATTTTATATATTGAAACCTTGCTTAGGCGGCTGGGAGTTTCCCTCACCAGGAATACAGGGCTCTGCTCTTGAGTGCATATTCCACCCTAATAGCCAAGAAACGACATTTCTGAACCAGAATGAGCAATAGGAATTCAGATACACTTGAGATTCAGTAGCCAAAGAGAGAAGCAGTGTAGTGCAATGGCAAGAGTGTAAGGCTTTGATATGGGATAATCTGATCCAAGTCTCAATAATCACTGGGTAGTCCTGGTTAGTCACCATCTCTCAGAAAGAGTACCTTATACTATTGTTCTGAAGATAAAATGAAATTGTGTAAGTCCCTGGGGACTCCTTGGAGCAGTGTTTCTCAAACTGTGGGTCAGGACCCATTAAGTGGGTCGTGAACCAATTTCTGGTGGGTTCCCATTCATTTCAATGTGCATATTCTTTTTAATACATTAGACTTGATGTTACCATGATCTGTGACTGCATTTGGGGAAATGTTACACATCTGTAGTTTTAACAGGCTACTATGTATATGCTTTTAAAAATAATAGTCAATGGGGCTTACTCCTCGGTAAGTGTGGATAGAATTGCAGCCCTCTGGATGTTTGGGGAATTTTTTAAAAACAGATCAGCAACTGCTTGGGAGGTTTAGGTGAGTTTTTCTTATTTAAAATAAGATTTTACATAAATTTTTATTTAAATAAATTTTAAATATTTTAAGTTATTTTAAATAATTTTTTAAACTTTTAATTTACTTTATTGATTGATTTGATCTGATCATAGGGGGGTGTTAAAAAATGTTCTTGCTTGATGATGTCACGTCCGGCCATGACATCACTTCCAGGTTAATGACATAACTTCTAGCGAGTCCCAACAGATTGTCATTCAAAAAAGCGGGACTTGGTACTAAAAGGTTTAAGAACCGATGCCTTAAAGAATCCAAATACAGTCACTTGTTTGTTTAATTAGAAGGAAGACTTCTCAAACACCTGATCCTAAAGATATGCACAGAAATAATGTCCCACACAAAAGTGACAATTCCAATGACATCCTTCACCCAGAATTGCTCAGTTATGACTTCATTAAGTTTGATTGACTTCCTGCCTTATCTCAAGGGTTCAGGGTGAATTACGGGCATTTTATAAGAAATGTAAAGGATCAGAATACAACGGAGGAACAGACCTGCAGAACAAAATAAGAGGAAGAAAGAAAACATAAAACGTTGATTAGACACGATTAGAAATCAGTCTGGGATTAGTCAGTCCCAGATATTTCAACAGCAGCTGTGCTGAACATCACCTTTGTTCTTGCTAGCCCTCCTCATAGGGCAGGTGGTATTGTGCGGTTGCAGTGAAGGAGTTGGTCTCTTTATATCCAGCAATAATAAGTTCAGAGTGTCAGTTGTGATTCCATTCTAAATTATTACTTCCAAACACATGTTTGCATTGTCACTTAGAGGTCTGTGGCAACTGTCTTTAGGTCAGTTCATATGGGCATGGACATAGACACTCTGTCTTGGTCCATCTCCATGTCAGTCTGTGGCAAATAAGAGGCAGAAAGGCAGGATTAAAAAAAAATCCCAAACAAATAAATACCGGTAACTCTGGGCCAAAACTCAACAGTACAGTACATGGGTTGTCTACAGAAACCTGGGTTCTGTCCTGGTATGTCCAGGTAGTGCTAGGAAAGTCTCTGGTTTGAAACTCTGGGGGGAGACTGCCAATGAGTGTGATCCAATCCAATAGCTTGCTCATTGGGTCTGACATCATATAAGGCAGCTTCTAATCTGATGGTAACAGCTTTGTCTTCCAAGGTGGTGCAATGACCTAAATGTTCTCATGATGGAGCCTCAACATATGCCTCATACCAGATGCACAATTCATTCTATATGGATGCTGACCATACTGAGGCCATGTTCCTGTCCACACTTATCTGGGAGTAAACCCCACTGACTATTGCATGTTTGCGGCACCTGGAGTGCAAGGAGTGCCAACGCTGAGCTGAGTCAGTGCTGAGCCCAGCGCTGGATGGACACTGCCTGGAGCAAGGGAAGAGCTTTGAGCAATGGTAAGGTCTTTCAGGGTAGGGGACAGGTGTTCTGGGGGGAGTGGAGGAAGCAGCCAGGGATGGGGGTGGGACCTGTGGAGCCCTGCTCCACCGTTTTCTATCCTCTGTGTCAGGCTGAAAAGCCCGACACGGGGGTTCTCAAGTATGCACTGGCAAAATAGCTGGCGGAGATTTGAGAAGCCCCACAATGGGGTTTTTCTCCAGGGAAAGGGACGAAACCTCTTGTGGCCTTGATGGTGCTGCTGGATTACAGTGGCAGTGATTGTGGTGCACTGCACCCGGTGGCACCGCTGGGGATAGGACTGGGCTCCCTGTCTCCTTAGTATGACTGACACCTCATATTTGCTTTGTTTTTGTTGTGTTCTGTTTTCCTTCTTCACTTGTGAATGGCCTATTGCTGAAATATCTTATTTTCTTCCCAGACTAAGAATAGCAGGCCAAAATTGTCCAAGGAAATACACACGTCCCTCGTATCCTTCTGTGATGCCACTACATCCTGGGCCTGCAACTGGTCTAGCCAAGTCATTACATTGTGACATTATGCAGGCACAGTAGCTGCATCCCTTTCTCAACAGCTATTTGCTGATCTAACAAGTCAGAGGAACAGGCCCTAAAAGTCCGAAATTCTATCTCACTGTGCAACTGACCTCCTTTTAGAAGTTGCACAAATCCCCTGCGTGACTCAGTTTTCTCACCTTAAACATGCAATGATAAATTGTCAGTGGTAAGAGAATAACACTGGTATTTCTCCTTCCTCTTGGCTTGCTGAACAATCACAGAAGAATGTTCAGCTTCAAATTCACAACAAAGTGGTAATAAACATTTGCAGAGTATCCTGAGCCCCAGAAGCCAGAGTGCTCCTATTCAGGGCTCAAGCAGTAGGGGTGATTTTTTTCTATAGACAGCATGCATCCCCTACTCCAGAATACCTACTGTAAGCTATTTAGGTGCTTGAGGCAGCCATTTCCCTTCCCCTTCCCTGATCTCAATTTCCGTGTAGTTCCCCCCCCCGCTGCTGATGCCCAAGCCTTTCATTTCAACTACAGCACAGCTGTGCGTTCTTATCTGACAGATTCACACAACCCGCCTGACTTTTGGTTCCTTTTGCAGGTGTAGTCTGTTTATCAGCAAATATTATATCTGCGGATCTGGCTCAATGTGGGGCTTCCCTAGGCCTCCCAATGCCTTATAAGGTATTAAAAATGTCACTTCGGGTTCTCTTCAGAAACCAGAAGTTGCATTTTTTTACCTCTGTGAGGCATTCTGAAGCCTGAAGAGGCTGCGGGTGGACTTGTGTGACCTCTGTAGGCTTCAGAAAGCCCTCCAGAGGTGACCAGAGAGCTCCACTCACCTTCGGAGGCTTTAAAGGGGCCTGAAGCAGCAGATTTTGGTATCTGCTGTTTTCAGTATCCACGGGAGGGGGGGGTCCAAGAATGGATCCCTTGTGGATACCAAGGTTCTACCTGTAATTTTTTTTCCTTCCCTGGAGCAGGAATGAGAGCTAACCATAGAAAACAATGGAGAAAGCTAGGATTTTTTTGCATAGACATGATTGGGCAGTATGTCCTCTCCCCAACCAAAAAGTGACAAAAAAGATGAAAGTTCTTTTCCTCCAGGCAATGAGTTGACTATTTTCTTATTTCTAAAATAAGTTTTCTGAAAGTGCTTTTGGGTTTGGGTTGTAAACATTTCTGTCTTTAAATCTGTACACTTATCTCTTTCTGCAAACCTGCATATGCAGAAACCACGACATATTTTTGGTGGCCCTGTTTCACACTCAGACTCACTCAGGCCTGCTGCTAGGATATAGAAGATAATACCACCCATGGGATAACTTCATTTGCATCTAGTAATTAGGGTTTCCAGCCCTCCAGGATGGACCCGGAGTCTCCAGGAATCATTATTGGTCTCCAGGTGACTACTGAAGCAATCCTGGAGATCTTAATAGAGCCTCCAAGAATTTCCAACATTACCATCATGTTGGGGGAAAAAATCTCCGGGTCAGAGTTAGCAGCCCAACTTATCAGCCACTATTCCCCCCCCCTGACCTGTCCACAGGCAACATGACAGCACTTTTGTTTCTGAAAAAGTAACAACCAAGAAACCCCTCAAAAAGTTACACAGGTATTGAGGCATAAGCTTTGTTAAATGCATGGAGAGTTTTCTGCAGTTGTCTCAATGATATACAAATATAAACACAAAAACACATGTGCATGCACATGAAGTACTGTAAAAATAAAAAAAAATTGTACACATATTGTACAAATTGAACAATTTGTGTACAATTGCACACCAATTGCTCACAACACATTTTTGTACATTTTGGATCCCACTCTTTACAACTTTTTGTGTCTGCACCTGTGTACATCTGCTTGTTTATATACCCTTGCATATGAGCACACATGCTACTGGAGACCCTACCTATTGTCTCTGATGATGACTTGAGCTTTGCCACAATAAATCTCTGGGCCTTTAAGATACTATGCAGACTACAAAGCAACACGGTGTCCCTCTGGAACTTGATCATGGAAACATCCTCCTCAAAGCAACAGCCAGCAAAGGTATAGTGACTAAAGTGTTGGGCAAGGTCTGGAAGACCACGAAGCTGACAGGACGATATTGTGCCACTCTCCATCTTTCAGCCTAACTTATGCCACAGGCTGGTTGTTGACAAGAGAGGGCAACCGTGCCAGCATAAGGTTCAAGCAGGTAGGGAATGATACCAGTGCGAGTCATAAGTGCCCGACAGCTGGTACTGGGTGTGCTGTTTGGCCATGAAAACCCTCCTAACAGGAAAACATGCTGTTAACAGTGGATACTCATGGTGTTTACAACTGTATGCCAAATACCATAATGTGCACCGTAACAGAGATATCGACATGCCTGTGAGGTTCCTCTCAACTCTGATTTGATTCTATGATTAATGCAAGCAAATTACTAGAGCACTGCTTCCTGATTTACCTGTGTGTTTTCCCTGAGCTCTGTTTATGATGCCTTGCTATCTACTACTTGACTCACTGCAATGTGATGTTATTTTGTGACGTATTTTCCTTAATTCCTCTTTTGACATATTGCACGCCAATATCACTTGTTCTGGACGCAGTGATAAAGTAGGTGAATCAAACAAAAACAGAGCAGATTGTTTATGTACCTCTGTGTCATCACGCACGACAAAATTTCAAAACCAAAACTTAAAAAGGAATGACACAGTTATTGAAACAAAAAAATGTACAGCCTGCCATTGTAATGACACATATCGCCACTATTTCACGTTTAAGACAAATGGAAATACTTTAGCTATGTGGGTTCAAGAAAGACATAAATATCAAAATGAATCATTCTCATCTTTCAATATAAAGAACAATTGTAAGCACTGGTGAAAGATCCTATTCAAAATGTTACACATGCGATTTTTCTATTCACTTGCACTGGGCAGGTTCTAGTGAAAACCGTAAGTGTCTTTCAGAGGCTGCCTAAGGTGTTCTGAGGCCCGGGGAGGCTGCCTCAGAACTCTTGGTGGGCAACTATAACTGTGGTGACATCACCACCGCAATTAATTCTGGGTCAGGTACTGGCGGGGTGACATGGCCCTGGGTGCCATAGGGGCCAGCTACGCCACTGTGAAAATTTGTTGTGGCATTGGTGCTTTGGGCTTTCAACCCAGGACGCTGTGTAACTTGACAATTTGCTACCAATGTAGCAAAGTGCAGGTGATGCAATAAGAAGCATTTGCCTCACTTGCTCTATGCATCTCTACGATACCAAATTGCCTATTCAAACTTTAATCCATTGTCCTTATCCAGAATCTGGATCTGCTAAGTGTATTCCCCCCCCCCCCGCTTTGTATAAATGTTACAATTGATATAAACAGCAGTTGTCAGTGTTTCATAAATCAACAGGTTTTCCAAGAAGAGAAATACCCCTGCAATTTTTTTTTCCTTTTTGCAAGTATGTACCTATAAATGAATACAGTGTAAGGATGCAGAAGAGGCTCCATTTCCCAGGATTGTTCTGTGGCTGAGGGTTTCTTCAGAACTTTTTATGCATGTTGCTGCATCTGCAATTGGGTGGGCTGAGGGTGTATCTGTTTTCTTACACGATTTTAATCCATCCCAGTGGCCAAACATGATTCCCTGTAAGGAAGGTTCAGATGGGCTGTAGGAGAGTCCTTCATCCCACCCTCAAGACATGTTGTGTGTTGATTTGCCAACTATTCCTGGAGTCTATTCCTGGAGTTTTTTTCTTTTCTTTCCAACATGATGTCATGTCATTTGACCAGGGAGACCTTCAAAAATCTTCAGGATTGCTTTCAGTACCCTCCTTGAGCAGCAATTGGCGTGCCACAGAAGGTCTGCAGCTGGGCTGCTGGATTTGGGAGCACAGCAGCTGAAAATCACTGGAAAGCTCTACTGGGCTTAAGGGCAACTGTCTGTAGTAAGTGTTTGTCCTGGTGTGCAGAGCAGGTGGAGGAAGAGGGACAATTTGTTACTAGAGACAGTTGCCCTAGAAACATAGTTGCAGAACCTGGAAGAGTCTCCCTGAAGCTGGAAGGGATGTCACAAAAAGTGAAGATCATAGAGACAACCATAGAGATCAGAGTGCCATGAGAAGCAAACCTTCGAAAATCACTGTCCTAGGGATGGAGGCTGATTCCTGGAGACTCCAGGCCTATCTTGGAGAGCTGACAATCCTAGTTGTTTGCTATATTTCTTATGGTTTGCTATATTTCAACATCACCTTTGCAATGTACTGTGCTGGTCTGTTGTTGGTGTTAAAGTCCATGTAAGTGTTTATTTAATTCTGACAAGTCGTCCCCTCCTGCACCCGTCCCCTCCTGCACTGCAGCACTAACTCTTGTCCTCCTTTTCTTGGCTCTTTCTCCTTCATGGGAGGCAAAAGATCAAAGGGGCAGCCCCTCCACTCCACCTGCTGCCTCCTGCATTCATTTGCATTCCTTTAGAGCAGGCTAAGCTGGGGGTGTTCACTTGCAAGGGCTGATCCCATCACTCTTGCCATAGACATGCTGCCTGAACACAGCCCCCTTTGTACAGCTGCTAATCTGAGCAGAAACGGGGGTCATTCTGTAAGGAAAAACAGCATAGGATGCACCCCATCCAGAGGCACATGGAAAGTTGTGCATTGATCCATGTGCAGCTAGGCAAACTGCAACTGTGCCCATTTGGAAAGAAAAGATCCAGAAAGCTAGGTGGCGAAAACCCTGCTAAGCTGGTTTAAAACCTGCCCAGGTGGTCACCCTCTTCCAGGAAAGTGTGTTTAGAATGGCCTGGCATTTGCTAGCAGGGTGTGGATTATCTCCATAGAAACAGTCCTCATTCTCAATAGCTGGCATGTGGAGGCTGCCTAGGCAGTGGCACTTTCAAATTGTATCCTATGGCCCTCGTTCTCCCCCTGCATGGTGTCATATTAACATTAACATTCAATGGAGTTTCACATCCCTCTGCCAGGATCACAGGTGCAGAAACCCAGGTCCGTCTTTCACCTGCCTCACAGGTGAAAATTGTTTTGGGTTGCTGCTTCCTTGGGTTAAACTAGTCTGCTGTTTTTCTACACACACAAAATGTTTGTTTTATGCTCAAGCTCAGTGTTATGCAATGATGTGCATACTTCCGAAGGATATAATGTTAAATACAGTGACCTAGGAGTATCCACCATGGTGGGCATCTTTCTCTCACAAGCCCCACCTCACCCCCTGGTGGCAACTAAAGCCAAAACAAAATGTCACAAATGCAACATTTCAAATGTGTTTGAATTCTACAGTTTTAAATGTTGCTTTTGGAATTCAACATTCTTTTAAGGCACGAATACTACATATCAGTTTGCCAGACTGACAGTGCAATTCTATGTATGTCTACTAAGAAATAAGTCCCAATATGTTCAATGGACTTATTCCCAGGAGAGCAAGTATAGGATGCAGCCTGAATATTTTTACTGCTTGCCATCCCACCCACTCATGTTTGATCTGGAAGTATCCACCATTGGGAAAGTTTATAAAATGAGGAAACTATAGCTTAGAATACTGTATTTGCAAACAAACTCGATTGAGAACTTGCTTCAAAAACATTTAAGTGCTAGGGTCAACTTTGTGTCTCTTAAAAGTGTGCATTTAAAATTACTGACTGTGAAACCAGTAACCCTTTTTTTCCTTCTCCCTTCCACTGTGTATTCAAGAGTGAAGCAAAGATTTTAAATCATACTAATTATTAGTCGCATGAAATCATGGGGTAGAGAGTTTCTCTGGTCTCTGGTCACACAAAATAAAATGATGCAACCTTGGTCATTTGGCATATCCCTTTGGAATTTCCCTGCCATGGTCTGGTATGGAAGTTTTGAATCAGATTCTATTTAGAATAGAAACCAGTTATACAAAACAAAGCTATTATGTTTAGAGGCACTCATTGTCCTTGAGCAAGACCATTTACTCACTAGCAGGCAGCATACTTTTGACTAAAATAACAGAATTTCTGAGGCCTTATAACTGCCATCTCATAAAGGAGCCTCTGCTTCTGTGTTCACACACACAAACCCTTAGTTCATTCATTTGTTGAAGCTGACAACTGGCTTCATAACTCTGCCTTAGTGACTTACCAAGCAGATACTAAGCATTGTAATCAGCCTTTTCTTTGGGAAGATTGCCCATGACCTTTCCTAAGTAAGCAATTACAACAAGCAGGCAGGGGTTCTTGGCTTCACCTGTCAAAGCTTTGTGTGGCCTCCATACTTGGGGTCTAGCCAGATGTCATGGTTTGATGGGGCAGACTGAGAAAATAGCCGGGGCCAACCTGGCAGGGTGAGGTGACCAGTTCATCCTCAGAACAAGCTGGCGAAAGGTACCTTTGTTTCACTCATTTATTCAGACCAAAAACCTTTTACCCCACTTTTCTTAAAACGTTCATTCAAAATGGTTTCACATCAAAAGTCAATAATACAACAGTCTTAGCTAAGGCTGTCAGCAGTATCTATCCCCACTGGCTGCTGACCTCATCCTTCTAAAGCTGAGGCTTTAGAAGGGAGGACCAACCCTGAGTTTGGACAACTAGCAAAAATGACTCACTGACATGATCAAATCTGACCAGTCCTCTACCAAGAGACTAAAAAGTCCACTGCAAGAGAACTGGAAACTACATCAGTGGCAGGTAGGAATTATTACCCATGGGGGCCTTGTACTGGAAGATGGAAGAGGTGTTTGATCACAACCCTCATGGTGAGGTATAAGGTCTGTGGGTTGAGGTGGCTGTGTGACTCAGTTCCCTTTCAGCAGCCTTGGGGTGACATGGAAGCCTGTATTTACTAGTGATGTAACCAAAGTTAATCAATTATATGATTCAGAAGACAAAATTTGTTCAGCTCATAATGCTTGATGACATAATAAAATCAAGGACCATTCCTTCCCCCCCCCCCTTGAGATGTTAGGCATTTCAAGTGCAATTTTGTAAGATCTGAGCACACAGGTGCATGTACCAAAGGCCTTTCTTGCTCTTGATAAAACATGTGTTGATTGCCAGGAAGGACACTTATGCCAATTGTGAAAATAAGGTCAGTGCTATTTCCCAGAGAAACTTCAACTTCAATTTTAGGGAAATTGGCTGGGTCATTCTCTGTTTTAAGAGGGGCTTTTATCTCTGGATGTTTGGCTCTGAGATGGCTTCAACACCTTCAGATGCCCTTGCCCTGAGGTGGTTGACTCTGACTAGGTTACACTTCAATGGGATGGAGACAGTGTGTCTGGGCATCATGTCTCCTGTTGCACAGCCCTTCTGCATTGCAAACAGAATTCAGTGTTGTGGTGGCTGGGTACAAAGCAGATAGATGGAATTGAACACATAGTAACCCTGAATTAGGGGTGCACTTTTGACTCCTGGGAAACTGATTTGGCCCCCTTCAGAGAGAGCCCAGAACAAAGCAAGGTCTCTGCAAAGCATGACACCCCTGGTCCATTGGAAAGGGCAGGCTGAGAGGAATCCTACAGTACCAGAATGTTCCTGATCCAATGAATGCAGCCCCCAAAAACACCTGAGAAGGAAGTCCCTCCCTCCAAGCAGACAAATGTATTGAGCCCTTTGGAAAGCGAAACTAAGCCTCCCAGTGGCATTTATTCGCAAGTAAGCAAACGTGCCTTGGCTGGTGGTCAGGCCAGGCAAAGGGGAATGTGAAGCCACCAGAATGGTCCTGATCTGATGGAACTGGAGCTCAACAAATGCTCCAGAAGGCAGCCTCCCCCCCCCCCCAAAAAAGGATCAAAACAGAGGTTTCAGAACTTTTTTGAGACTTGCAAAGCCAGGTGGATCCTGACAGTGATCTGGTTTAAACAGAAGTTCTTAAATTGAACAGGGCACTGGGTAGGGCTGAAAACCTTACTGGTTTTGGAGGGGGGTGTTATTGCAGGCAGGCAACAGAGGAAATTCACTTGGTGGACCAGGGCTGGTTTCTGCTTATTTAATTATTTGTTTTACTTTAATTATTTATACTTATTTATTTTAATTTGCCTGATGACGTCACTTCCACCATGACATCACTTCTGGTGGGACTTGGACAGATTGTCATTCTGAAAAGTGGGTCCCAGTGCTAAAGGTTTGAGAACTGCTGCAATTAGGTGTTAGTAAGTAGACACCCTTAGTAGTGTGACACCACTAGTGACCAAAATCACAAAAATCACAGTTTGGAGGAATAATACCAGCATGTTATATATCAATCAATGCATTATTTCATGCAGAATGTGTTCTATCTTCATTCTATCAAAAGGTACAGCCAAAAAACCAATGGGGGCGGAGTGATGATACATCACCACCCCCACCACCTGGGGTGTTGCCCTGCCCACTGCATGGGGGGTGACATGTTGGCATCTCATACCAGGTGACATGAACCCTAGTGACACCACTGATCATCCATTCCTCCCCATCAAAATTTGTTTATCTTGGGTGTGATTCTCTCTTTTGGCCTGGGTCCTGGAAACAAACTTAGGGCACAATCCTGACCAGGTCTACTCAGAAGTAAGTTCTATTTTATTCAATGGGGTTTACTCTCAGGAAAGTCAGTTATTCTGTGTCTGTCCTGCTACCTGTCAGCATGGTGGCTATTTGAAATATGTCGGCATGCTGCCCGTCTTTTTCCATCCAGGGCCAATGAAACTGCAAATTTTTCACAAAACAGATTACCTGATTGGTAATTAGTAGATGCTACCTGTTAAGGTAAAATTTCCTTGGTTGCTCTGGGATCTTTGGAGTTACAAAAGTGGCTGGGTTCAGCAAATCTCTCAACACCTGTGAGTCACAAGAACTGACTGTTGCAAGAGGGAGGGCTGGCCTTCCTGCATGTAGGCTGCTCTGCCCAAGAGGGATTATTTTTCTAGCCAGTTGCTAATATGAAGGTTCACATTGCACCTTTCCCCAGTCTGCTGTGTTCCCCAGTCTGCTGGTATTGTTCTGCTGTGCAGAGCAGTGATGATGAGGCAGTGGAATTATTAAGTGCCATGGAAGTGCCATGAGTCACTCACAACAGGTGCACGTAAAACCCTCTTCAGCAGTGAAGGCTTACCTTAGAAATGGGAGGAGTTGCCCTGAATCCTGGATCCATGCTCTTCAGGCAAGAGAGACAAATTCTTTGACCTGCTGTTGCTGCTCAACAGAAAGGAGCATTCCATGAATCCTCACTGGACATATAAATATAACTGACCTGTGAGAAACTCTGGTGTTTCTCACTAGGGAACTAGGGAACACTTAACTAAGGGCGCAATCCTAACCCACTTCCAGCACCAACATAAGGGTAATGCAACTTTGAGGTAAGGGGACAAACATTGCCATACCTAGAGGAGGCCTCCGTGACTGCCCCCCAACTGCAGGATGCGGCACATGCCCCACTGGCACAGCTATGCCAGTGCTGGAAAGTGGGTTAGGATTGCGCCCTAAGGTCCTCAGTGGGCAACCTTGACACTATCTCTAAACCTAGCTTACTTCATAGAGTTGTTGTGAAGATAAAATGGGAGGAACATGAACCCCAAACTCCTTGGAGAAAAGCAGGCTAAAAATGTTATAAAATCCTGCACACGATGACCATGACGTGCAAGCTCAATCCTATCTTGTGCTGGAACAGGCAGGCCAGGAGGCCTGCGCAGTATCCAGCGCAAGATAGGGGCCCAAAGTGGAAACTCTTTCCCTTACCCCTGGGTAAGCCACTGCAGCTCCAATGGGTCTTCACTGACTTGTGCCACCTCTAGAGGTGGCATAAGTCCAAGGAGAGCAGAGCAGCTTGCAGCCACTCTACACTGCTCAGGAAAGGAGGCTAGGATCTGGCATATCTGCCAGGTCCCAATCCCACCTCCCACTCTCCACGCATCTGCCCCAGGACCACCCTCTGCCTGCCCTCCCCTTCCACAGAACACCTCCCTCCTACCTCCACCCTGTCCTCCCCAGACCCTTGCGTAGGCTGAGCTCAGCCAACGCAAGGCTTTCCACTGAGGTCAGCATGGAGGCTACATTCAGCCTCCACAGGCCAGCTGACTCTCGTGGAAGTGCAAACGTGCTTTATGGCATGTTTGCGACCCTCCTGGGCCAGCACAAGGGACTTGCGCTGGCCCAATGGCAACCTAGGACTGTGCCCTTAGAGTCCCATTGTGCTGTTTCCAGTTCAGCAGTTCCCCCCTCCTCTCTCTCTCTCACAGCCACACCACTCTCTCAAACTATCAGACTCAATGGTGTTGCTAGGTGGTGCGGACTGTACCAGGCGACACCCTCAAGTGGGTGACACTACTACTGGCCAAAATTGTGAAAAAAATTAGATTTTTTTAAAATAATATCATCATGTTATATATCATTCGATTGGTAATTTAATGCAGAATGCAAAGAAACTTATCACATTGAAATATCAGTATTCTATCAAAAGATATAGCCAAATAACCAGAAAAGGAAAACACAACTGCCTTGTGTTACAAAAAGTGGACATCTTAAATTCAAAACTGACCAATGAGACTGAATGTTCCAAGAGGCAATGAGGTATTATTATGACACAGCAGGGAACCAATAAAGTGTTAGCTTTCATTTCCATGTATCAGAGTCAATACTAGAAATCTTATTCAGTTGTGTGAAAGTCATCCAGTTGGCCACTTTTTTTTGTTGGTTATGGATTTGTTGGGTGACCTGTACTGTTATATACAGTCAGTTCTCTTTACAAGCGAATTCACTACCTGTGAATTTTCTTATCCGCATGGACAGAATTGCCATCTACCTCTCCTTGTCTGCAACTCTATTCTCATTATCCGCGAATACTGTGCTGGCGCACTCAGGGTGCGGTGGGGGCTTGGCGCGGCTGCAAGCATGCAGGAGAGGACAAGAGAGGAAAATACTCATTTTTTAAGAAAGTTGTCTGAATTGGGTCACTTTTCTGCATCATACAAGTATTGGACTATAGAGAAACATCAGATGCATTTGTGCCTGCTTCCAGACTTAGCCCACCATCTTGGGCACCATCTTGGGGGCTCCAGCTGAACCTTCACATCCCTGGTGATGATGAAAGACCAATGAGAGGTCTCTGGAAGGCTATCTGAGAGCTGCTGTGGGGCTGGGACAAGCCCAGGGAAGGAACCAAGAGACAGGTGGAGGATGGATGAAGCAATCCCCTTCCCACTGAACTTTGAAGCCTCATTGTTGGACAAGCAACCTTCAATGAGTTGAGGGATGGCCAGCACTGAGAAATCGCAATTGCCACAACCTTCAATGCATCAAGGGATATCCAGCACAGAAGAGGAAGCATCAAGTGTTGATATTGATGAGACCTTGTTATCACCCAGCCCCATAGACTTCAAGTTAAGATTCAGATTGATAAAGCTCATAGAGTATGTGGTGAAGAGGGTCCACTGGAACCCAATTCGATTTTTCCAATAGGCTCAATGATTCAGTACCCAGATGATTCAGTAGCTAATTTGGTATCCATTAGGTTTTCCAGGATCCTCACCCTAGCAGATAATGAAAACTGACTGTATCAAAATAAATAAATAAATAAATGGGGATTGTTGTTGTTGTTCAGTTGTTAAGTTGTGTCCGACTCTTCATGACCCCATGGACCCCAGCACACCAGGCCCCCCTGTCTGCCACTAACTCCCATAGTTTGTCCAAATTCATGTTCATTGCCTCGGTGACACTATCTAACCATCTCATCTTCTGCAGTCCCCTTCTCCTTTTGCCTTCAATTTTTCCCAGCCTCAGGGTCTTTTCTAAAGAGTCCTCCCTTCTCATGAGATGACCAAAGCATTTAAGCATCAGCATCTGTCCTTCCAATGAACAATCAAGGTTGATTTCCTAAATGGGGGTTACACCAACCTTAGTGATGCTACTGCATTTAGGTTGTACGTATGATATTGTAAATTATTCTGTATGGTCTGGTAGAGGAGGAGATCCATCATGGGGGTGACACAATGAGCTCTCACACTGGGTGACACAATGAGCTCTCACACTGGGTGACACAAACCCTAGTGACACCTCTGGTCAGACCATATTTGATTGTCTACATCAGGAGGGGTCAACTGGCTGCCCCAGGTACCACCCAAACCCTCAGTTATTTCCATCCACCAGGCAGTATCACTTCTAGAGGACCTGCTTAGGAAATGGCCCTGCTGGACCAACAGCTGTGCATGAGATATTCCAAACTGGTATGATGTCAGTAATGCATCCTTGTTTGATTTGTATGCTGATAGCACAGCCATCAGTCAATATTCTGACCTATGCTTTGGAGGAGTCCATTTGCACTAAAAGAGTGCCTTCCAATTCCACACCTTTCACCTGGAGGCAGTGGTGTCACTGGGATTTGCGTCACCCGGTGCGGGAAGCCTGCGTGTCACCCCTTGCAGTGTGCAGTGCAACACCCCAGGTGGTAGGTGTGGTGATGTACCATCGCCACGCCCCCACTGGTTTTTTGGCTGTGCCTTTTAATAGAACACAGATATTTCAATGCAGTTTGTTTCATTGCATTCTGCATGAAATTATGCATTGATTGATATATAACATAATGGTATTATTCCTCCAAATAATAGCATTTCTATTAGTGATTTTGAAAACTTATAGAGTCTCTCTCTCTCTCTCTCTCTCTCACACACACACACACTGTTTCAACTTGCTAACACCTTATTGCAGCAGTTCTCAAACTTTTAGCACCAGGACCCACTTTTTAGAATGACAATCTGTCCGGGACCCATTGGAAGTGATGTCATGGCCAGAAGTGACATCATCAAGCAAATTAAAATAATTATAAATAATTAAATTAAAATAAAAGAAATAATCAAATAAGGGGGAGCCAGTCCTGTTCCACCAAGTGAATTTTCTCTGTAGCCTGCCTGCAATACCCCCACAAAAGAATCAGTGAGATTTCCAGCCCTCCCCAGTGCCCAGTTTAAAGTTCTTCTATTTCAAGCATATCAAAACAAAGACCTTCCTGGCTTTGTAAGTGCAAAATAGAAAACTTTCCCCTTACCAGTTCAAGCCTCTTTTTTTTGTCCTTTTTAGTGGGGGGGGGGGGGGAAGGCTGCCTTTTAGAGCATTTGTTGCGCTCCAGTTCCATCGAATCGGGCCCATTCTGGTATCCTCACATTCCCCTTTGCCTGGCCTGGCCCCTTTGCCAAGGCACATCTGCCTACTCATGAGTGAACACGACCGTGAGGTTTGGTTTTGCTTTCCATAGGGCTCAAAACACTCTGGGAGGGTAGCTGGGAGGGAGGGACCTCCTTCTTGGGTGTTTTTGGGAGACTGTATGCATTGGATCAGGACCATCCTGGTGTTGTTGGATTCCTCTCAGCCTGCCCTTTATGATGAACTAAGGCAAGTATGCCTACTCACGAGTAAACGTGCAATATGATACGTTTATGTGCGTTTCACTTTCCATAGGGCACCATGCATTTTTTCCTTTCTGGTTTTTTGGCCATAACATTTGAAGGAAAGGAGCTATTTCACTCTGGTTTTTTGCACTGCATTCCACTGGAAATTCCACACCCAACGGTATATGGCATGATGGGGTTGCTCCTAAAATCCATGGTTTTAACGCGTCACCCCCCCTTGCGCGTCACCCAGTGCAGCCTGCACTCCCTGCACTCCCCTAGCAATGCCACTGCCTGGAGGGCCAGATCCTCCCTAATCAAGCTGCTCTGGCAGAAAATGACATCATGATGATCATCAGAAAATTGGTTCCCAAGCTGACTGAGTAGGGACTGTCCACCCTTTAATGGCAAAGAAGTTGACGTTTTACATATCTGTCCTCAACTGTGGATCACTCTTTTTCCCATTTGTGCAGATGGGGAATGAAGACTGTCAGATAAATGACTTGTCCATGCCACTCAGTTATTCTGTGACTGAGGTGGTATTTGAACACACATTTCCCAACTGTGATTTTGTGGGCTCAATCCTAACATAATGTTAGGCCAGTGCAAGTCCCTTGCACCAGCCCAGGAGTGCCACTCCGGAGGCAGTTAGGCTGGTACAAGGGACTTGTACCGAGCTCCCCGCACCGTCAAGGGCCCCAGGGAACATGAGTTTGCGCTGGCTGAGCTCAACTGGCTCAGGGGTCTGGAGAGGGTGGGGAGGAGGCAGGGAGCCATTTGGGGTGGTGGGGAGGGCGAGTGGTGGGTGTTCCCAAGGGCAGATGGGTGGGGAGTGGGAGGCAGGGCCAGGATCCAACAGTTCTGCTGGTTCCTAACCCTGTTCCTGGGCAGCCTGGGCCAGGCCCGTGCTGCTCGGACTTGTGCTACCTCTAGAGGTGGTGCAGATCAGAGTAGCCCCATTGGGCTGCAGTGGCTCCCCCCAGGGTAAGGGGAAGCGATTCCTCTTGCCCCAGGCTGAGCCACTAAGCGCCCAAACCTTGCACTGTCTGCCTGTTCCAGCGCAAGTTAGGATTGTGCTGCACGACTCTGGACTATACTGAACTTTAAAAACGCATGAAGTTGAAGGGAAGGGAACTCAGTTGAATCAAAAGATGTGCACAACTTCCTGCATGTATATTTGGAAGGGCTTTACTGGACAACAGGCTTTGACATAATAGTTATAGGGACTTCTGGCAATTCATGAGAGCAAAGTTGACTAACAGCTGGCAATTTGTTCAAGGCCCTCCTGGAGCAGAAAATGGGACTACTTCTTACTGGGGGTAGAAACAATGCTGGCTGTGTGGGAGATCCGGGAAGTAAATCTGGTGACACATTTGTTCATAAATGAAAGATGGCATTTTTATTAATTGAACAAACAAGAAGCTGACGGAACATACCAAGATCCAGGTCTACAGAGCTTGCGTCCTAAGTACACTTCTGTACTGCAGCGAGTCATGGACTCTTCGCTCACAACAGGAGAGGAAACTGAACGCTTTCCACATGCGCTGCCTCCGACGCATCCTCGGCATCACCTGGCAGGACAAAGTTCCAAACAACACAGTCCTGGAACGTGCTGGAATCCCTAGCATGTATGCACTGCTGAAACAGAGATGCCTGTGTTGGCTCGGTCATGTTGTGAGAATGGATGATGGCCGGATCCCAAAGGATCTCCTCTATGGAGAACTCGTGCAAGGAAAGCGCCCTACAGGTAGACCACAGCTACGATACAAGGACATCTGCAAGAGGGATCTGAAGGCCTTAGGAGTGGACCTCAACAGGTGGGAAACCCTGGCCTCTGAGCGGCCCGCTCGGAGGCAGGCTGTGCAGCATGGCCTCTTCCAGTTTGAAGAGACACTTCGCCAACAGTCTGAGGCAAAGAGGCAAAGAAGGAAGGCCCATAGCCAGGGAGACAGACCAGAGACAGACTGCACTTGCTCCCGGTGTGGAAGGGATTGTCACTCCCGAATTGGCCTTTTCAGCCACACTAGACGCTGTTCCAGAACCACCATTCAGAACGCAATACCATAGTCTTTCGAGACTGAAGGTTGCCTACAGAGAGTATAGCCAAGGTCATGCAACCATTCTGTACTCGTGTTTGATTTCTAGTTATTGTGAATGAGCTATTTAAGAGAGTTCTCTGCTTCAAATGAATCTCAAGGACATAGATCATCTGTAGCTTTTAGTGGAAACAGTTTTGTAATTATGCTAATTACTAGTAGCAGTGCTGGGGGGGTGAATGGGCAGAAATAAGCCTTAATAAGAGCCACAAAAAGAGTGGAAGTGTTCGGGAACATGTCTGGCTAGGCAGGACTCCCATTTTGTCTCTCATTTACATACTGTAAGAGCAGGGAATTTCCCCATGTTTCCCAGATGCTTGATTTGCTGACCTTTGGTCCCTTTCTGGGAGCGTCAATGCCAAGGCCCCAGGGTGGGTGGCAGCATTACTATGGCAATTCCACTCCCAAGCCAATGAACACAGATGAGAACAGTGTTGCAAACTGTGCTGAGCCCTCAACAAACAGTGTGTGCTGAAAGGATATTCACATGATACTCCCAAGAAGCACCATTGCTGGGCCTGGACAAGCACCTAATTAGACGCAGAGAGTGGTTTGTGGTTCGTAGATCTCTGTGCACAAAGTTGTTCCTGGCCACACAATATACACTCACAGAGAACACAGCTGAACTTACTTGGAAGACAGTACAAATTATATAAGCAAATTTATGTAAACAATTATGTTATGCAATTTATGCACACAATATCAAAAGCACCAGATACCTTCACATGCGCAGTCCCTCAGCATTCCATAAAGAACAGTTCTCTTGTCAATAGACAAGACCAGCAAGAGAGATGCTAAGGATCGGAATTGTACCCAGTCATCAACACAAAGGCAGATCTGGGATTAAAATACTAACCTTGTAGAGAAGCACATAATACAAGTATTGGCAACCTTCAGTCTCGAAAGACTATGGTATCGCGCTCTGAAAGGTGGTTCTGGCACAGCGTCTAGTGTGGCTGAAAAGGCCAATCCGGGAGTGACAATCCCTTCCACACCGGGAGCAAGTGCAGTCTGTCCCTGGTCTGTCTCCCTGGCTATGGGCCTTCCTTCTTTGCCTCTTAGCCTCAGACTGTTGGCCAAGTGTCTCTTCAAACTGGGAAAGGCCATGCTGCACAGCCTGCCTCGAAGCGGGCCGCTCAGAGGCCAGGGTTTCCCACTTGTTGAGGTCCATCCCTAAGGCCTTCAGATCCCTCTTGCAGATGTCCTTGTATCGCAGCTGTGGTCTACCTGTAGGGCGCTTTCCTTGCACGAGTTCTCCATAGAGGAGATCCTTTGGGATCCGGCCATCATCCATTCTCACGACATGACCAAGCCAACGCAGGCGTCTCTGTTTCAGCAGCGAATACATGCTAGGGATTCCAGCACGTTCCAGGACTGTGTTGTTTGGAACTTTGTCCTGCCAGGTGATGCCGAGGATGCGTCGGAGGCAGCGCATGTGGAAAGCGCTCAGTTTCCTCTCCTGTTGTGAGCGAAGAGTCCATGACTCGCTGCAGTACAGAAGTGTACTCAGGACGCAAGCTCTGTAGACCTGGATCTTGGTATGTTCCGTCAGCTTCTTGTTGGACCAGACTCTCTTCGTGAGTCTGGAAAACGTGGTAGCTGCTTTACCGATGCGCTTGTTTAGCTCGGTATCGAGAGAAAGAGTGTCGGAGATCGTTGAGCCAAGGTACACAAAGTCATGGACAACCTCCAATTCATGCTCAGAGATTGTAATGCAGGGAGGTGAGTCCACATCCTGAACCATGACCTGTGTTTTCTTCAGGCTGATTGTCAGTCCAAAATCTTGGCAGGCCTTGCTAAAACGATCCATGAGCTGCTGGAGATCTTTGGCAGAGTGGGTAGTGACAGCTGCATCGTCGGCAAAGAGGAAGTCACGCACACATTTCAGCTGGACTTTGGATTTTGCTCTCAGTCTGGAGAGGTTGAAGAGCTTTCCGTCTTATAATACAAGTACTGCTCCACAAAGATACTGACCAGGTTACCCACCTGTACATATCTATGTTTGCAAAGCAGTTCAACTAGGAGATTAGACAAATTACCAGCTCTGAAGGCACAGTAACTTGTAGCTGAGGGGGGTTAGGTACAAGAGCAGATAAGAAAGATATAGAGGGTCTGTACGTGTGTGTTACACTGTTCATGGTGATTTACACAGAAGGCCTGATGGGAAAGACCTCTGCCTCAAGGGGTTTACAATCTACATAGAAACAAGAGAGCAACAGAGGAAGGGAAGGGGAAAAGGTGGGTATGGCTATTGTTTCAGCTACATGGATTTAAATTTAGTTACAGTGGGGGGGGGGCTAAGGCATTATGCCAAAGATTTAATGGAAAACATGCGTTTTCAGGAGGGCTTTGGAGGAAGTAATTGTGCACGGGGGTTCTGGGAGGCAAGTTATCCACTATATAGGACAGGGTCTCCGAACTATAGCCCATGGGCCACATCTGGCCCACCACAAGATTTTTTTGTCATAGCATTTGCTAATCCTTGACATTTTTGCTCATTAAATATCATTTCTCAGGTTAAAGATAGCATTGTTTCTTTGTAATTGTCACATATGATTCTGAATTATATCATGCTGATTACAACCAAGATCCAAGTAAAACTTATTCATTCATTTAAATTTCATTCATTCATTAATAAAACTATTTTTTTTTTTTTGACCTGTGAAAATGTGTAAAATATATGATGTGGCCCTTGCAATGAAAAGTTTGGAGACTCCTGGTACAGAAGAACAGGTAAAGGTTAAAGAAGATGAAGTAATTAGCTACGAGGAAAGATAAACCAATATGCCTATTTATTCAGAGGACTATGATCAGTGACACTGTAACACTCCCAATGTTGTTTTCTTTAATCTTTGCAAAAGATATTGACAGTTAATCATAAAGAGATTATGGCAGACAGGAGGAAGCAATCAGTTTTCAAAAAAGATTTCCCACCTGACTGTGACTCAAGTGATTCCGTGACCTCCAGGACAGACCTCTTTATAACTTGGTTTCCTGAAGCAACTGTCTAAGGGCCCAATCTTATCCAACTTTCTAGAACTGGGGCAGACACAATGCAGCCCTGAGGTAAGGGAACAAATGTTCCCATACCTTGAGGAGGCCTCCGAGACTGCCTCCCCAACACAGGAAGTAGTGCATACCCTATAGGCACAGCAGCACCAGCACTGGAAAACTGGATAGGATTGGGCCCTAAGCCAGAACTCTGTTGGAGGGAACATCTCAGTTCAGCAGCAGATGGAAAGCATTTTCCTTTCCCAGTTGCTCCTGGTATATGATGCAAGACAAGATGCTGTGGGAAGCATGATTTACAGAATTCACTGCTAGAAAACGTGGTGATCCTTAAAAGATTAGAAGAATTTAATGACACATTGATCACAGTCAATGGCTATTAATCTTGATAACTTGCTGGAACCTTCATATACACTGGTCATATACCTCTCTGAATACCCCATACTGGGGACAGACAGGAAATGGTCATCATTTTCTATGAGCTACCTGGAGGCATTGGGTTTTAGTCTGATCCAGCAATGCATTTCTGATGGATGGCAAAAGTTATAGAAGACAAAATGGGGCTGGCAACAGGCAAAGGGAAGGGCCAGTAAGCGAGTCAGTAAGCACCAACTCCTTTGGACACAATACAGTTCATTGAGAAGAAGCACTGAGCACTAGGGTGCAACAGATTGGCACAACTATAACCTAAGACACAATAAACCATGTGATGTGAAGGTGGGAGCACTGGTCCCTTAATATAATCTGATCACCAGTTTAACATTTCATCCGGGATGTGAAACTGCCAAGGGGTGACACTAGCTATCACTTCAGTGCTATTCCTTAAAAAAAATTGTCTACTAACCTATCTCAAGTGCTCAGGGAGGGTCACTACTATCCAGTTTTATCCTCACCACTACCCGGTTAGGTTGTTAAGGCTGAGAGAGATAGTGAGTTGCTCAGTGGGCCTTATGGCTGAGCAGGGTTATGGACATCCGCCCATACACCTATGTCTCCCCAACTGTTTTGAACACGACCCTAAATACAGTTTCTCTCTCAAACCAGTGACCCATGGAATTAGTACATGGTGGTGGTGATGGTGGTAATTAATAATAATAACAATAAGTGTTCAGCTCATTGCCGCATGACTGGATTCTGAAGTGCCTAGAAATACCAGGCATCAGTAAAAATGTCAGATAGTTTGTGCATAGATCAATGGCAAAATGGAAGGTGCATTTGATGTTAGTCTGTGGAGATAGGTTGGGTGAAATTAACATCAGGATAGGGATTTTCAAGGCGATTCACTGTCACCACTACTTTTAGTTATCTGTCAATTCCTCT
This sequence comes from Tiliqua scincoides, assembly GCF_035046505.1. Taxonomy (NCBI): domain Eukaryota; kingdom Metazoa; phylum Chordata; class Lepidosauria; order Squamata; family Scincidae; genus Tiliqua; species Tiliqua scincoides. The sequence continues at coordinate 187,740,892 of NC_089824.1, forward strand.
AAAAACACTGCTAAAAAAAACCTTTGGGTTATCAAATATCCAAAACATCTCCCTAGCTTTCCCACCTTCTTTACATGGATGATCTAAAACTATATGGAAAATCACCATCTGAAATAGAATCGCTGTTAAACACTGTCTAAATATATAGCCAAGATATAGCAATGGAGTTTGGTTTAGAGTAGACAAATGACCAACCCTAACTATCAATAGGGGAAAAGTGGTGAGAACCGAGGGAATTGAAATGCCATATGCCGGAAACAACATCAAGTGTTTGGAAGAAGATCACTACAAGTATTTAGGCCAGGGGTGCTCAATAGGTGGATCGTGATCTACCGGTAGATCGCGAGGCAAAATGAGTAGATTGCGGAGTGCTGACCCCCCCCTTCAGGTGCCTCTGGGAGGAAATGCCGGGAGTAAGGCCCATTGTACTCAATGGGGCTTACTCCCAGGTAAGTGTGGCTAGGATTGCAGCCTCACAGCCTAATCCTAGGCATGTCTATTCAGGAGTAAGTCCTGTTATACTCAGTGGGGCTCAAGGTACACCAACATACATTGTACACTTAAATGTTATATGCAGGGCTTTTTTTCTAATGGAACGCGGGGGGACGGAGTTCCGGCACCTTTTTGCAGGGGCCCATCCCCTTTGGAAGCATTCCAGGAGGGGGGAAGCAAAACAGATGCATTTGCTGGGTGGGTGCTGGGGAGTGCAGGATGGGCGGGCACCTGGCCCCTGCCTGACCGCACAACAACCCCCTCCTGCCCCCATCTCCAAGCTCTCGCCTGAGCCCAGCCCGCCTCCCCTCCCCCCGTGCGCTGCTTCCCCACGCAGCTTCCAAGCTGGTGGAGAGCGCGGGGGACATGCGCCGATGCCGAGGAGGAAGACAGACAGCCAGTCAGCCAGCCAGCCAGGGAGACGGGCTGCGGCACCCACGGAACGCCCAGGTACTGGCTTGGCGGAGGAGGAGGGGAAGGAAGCTGGCTGGTGCAGCCTCCGTGCCAATCTGCAGCACGAGCCTAGGCGTGTCTACTCAGAAGTAAGTCTCATTGTGCTCAATGGGTTTGCTCCTGGGAAAGGGTGCATAGCCTTGCAGCCTGAGAGCCCAAGCCTATGCATGTCTACTCAGAAGTGAGTTCCATTGTGTTCAATGGGGCTTACTCCTGGGAAAGTATCATAGCCTTGCAGCCTGAGTAGACAGGCAGAGGAAGGGCTCTGAGGCTGCAGTCCTCTCCACGCTTTCCTGGGAAGAAGCCCCACTGCCTCTAATGGGACTGACTTCTGAGTAGACAGCCATAGGCTTTGGCTCTGAGGTTGCAGTCCTCTCCACACTTTCCTGGGAGGAAGCCCTATTGACTCTAATGGGACTGACTTCTGAGTAGACAGGCACAGGATTGGGCCCTCAGGCTGCCATCCTATCCACAGTAAGCCCCATTCACTAAAGTGGACTTCTGAATAGACATGCATAGGATTGGGCTCTTAGGCTGCAATCCTAGGCACTTTCCTGGGAGTAAGCTCCACTGACTAGAATGAGACTTACTTCAGAGTAGACATACCTAGGATTGGGCCCTTAATCCTGGCAGAGATATATATCTGCACCCGTTTTCACATGCTAAGGGCAGGTGAAAAGGGATTCTATGTGTGTACAACATGCTGTCCAGCCTTGCCAGAGATCCTCCTCATCCTTCCCCCACAAGCATGCCCTCCGCCAGCCAGCGTTTGCAGCTCCTCTCCAGCAATGCACAGCAGCTGCTCAGGGCAGCAGAGAACATACAATTGCATGCCAAGCACCTTCCCAAAGACACAGAGTATTCTGATACCTGAATTAAACCATATTTAATTGCTTGTTTGCAAATGTAGCTGTTTCTAGGTGCACCTAAGGACCCCTCTCGTGTAAGAATTCCTTTTTTGTTCTTACTCCCACAGTTGCTTAAAGTAATTTTACTACATGGAACTCATGTAAGCCATTTTTTGGAATCCATTCACTGCTTCCTCTCCTTGAAGTAGTGCCACACTACATACTACACGCTACAAGTGCACCTGTACAGTATTTTTCCCCACCTGTAGAAAAAATAGCTAGGGGGAAGGGGATGTGGAGATTGACAGCCCAATCCTATGCATGTCTACTCAGAAGTATGTTCATCTTTAGGGGAGAAGCACATAAAAATATTTTATTTCTCCAATAAAAAATGGTTTAAAAATAAATAAATAAATAAATAAAAGATTAACAAGTTGTGAGTTCCTGCACCTTTTTCTTTACAAAAAAAGCACTGGTTATATGTTATGATGGCGCGAACATTGTAAAAAAAACTCTGGTAGATCTCCGGGCCTTGCTGGGTTTCAAAGTAGCTCTCGAGCCAAAAAAGTGTGAGCACCCCTGATTTAGGCATTCTTCAGGCAGAAACCATTAAACGTGCAGAAGTTAAAAGGATGATTAGTAATGAATGAACACATGTTCAATTCTAGTCATAAGATACATAGCTGGTATAGTAGACTGGACCCAGGCTGAGTTAGAAGGGCTAGACAGGAAGACCAGGAAGGTAATAGACATTGCAATACCTGGTGATAGTAGAGTAGAAAATAAAGAACTGGAGATAATCACCTGCAAATAGAAGAAAAAAAGACCTGCAAATAGAAATTGAAAGAGTGTGGCACAAGCAAGAGTAATACCAATAGTCATAGGGGCTTTGGGTGCTATCCCAAAACAGTTGGAAAGCACTTGAACACCACTGGGAGCTTATTTATTTTTCACATTTTTATACCACCCTTCCTCCAAAGAACTCAGGATGGTATATATTGTTCCTTACCTCCTTTCATCCTCACAACAACCCTGTGAGGTAGGTTTTGCTGAGAGAGTGATTGGCCCAAGGTCACCCAGGAAGTTTCATGGCTGAGCAGGAACTTGAACCTGGATCTTGCAGGTCCAAGTCCAACACCAGAATCACTACACCAACCTGGCTCTCCAGGTTAACCATCCCTGTAAGAACTACCATAGGCTAGCATCTTGCATGGAAAGAGCTCCAGAACAGGGAGAATCTCAAGAAACATCTTGAGCTGACTTCTGTTGGATGCCAGTCACCTGCTCCAATGTGAAAATCCTTGTCCCTGTGTGTGGGTGCTAGATGGTGCTCCTAGATGGTGCTCTAACAATTTGGTGGTCCTATAGCAAAGAAGAGCTGTGTCATTCTACAGAGAAGAGGAGCATGGCTCCTTGAGTGGATCCTTCCTTCTGTATTTCATAATCCTTGCATATTTGTCTAAACTTTTGCTCAAGTCTGTTGGTTCCACCTGAGAACCAGGGGAAAAAAGATCCACTCTAACATTCAAAAGCACCCACCCACAACACTCCTGTTTCCAGCCAGAGGACCTGTCTGGGACTGAATTAACTGAAGGAAATTAATGCTTTCTCTCTGACCTTGTAGTTGGGAAGGGTAAGCACTTGTGCCCTGCTGAAGCAAGGGAGTCACACAAGCTCCAGGTAATGCTGAACTGTTTCCTCACCTCGAAGTGACCTCCCAAAGAACTCTCTCTGTGTCTATAGTTGGAATGAATAGGGCAATGACCCTGCTTTCCTTCAAGCACAGATGCTGTGTTTACAGCACATGGAGGAGGGTGGAGAAAAATCAGTAACCACTGTATCCATCCCTTCTGTTTGGCAAGGGCTGGATCACAAACAGAGTGGATCCTGGGGACTCTGGAAGAAAGTAGAATTGTTTATTAGAAAGAAAGTTAACCCACTATCTCCATTCTCTCTTGGCCTTCTGATAGGATTTCTGCAAAATGCATCAGCATGAGAAAGTCCTCTTCAGCTTTCAAGAAAAAAACAAGAGTGCTAAGTATCAAGACAAGAAATGTTCACCAATAAGTCCAGAGGCTTGTAATTGAGAACTGAGGCTTGATCTACACATGCAGCATAATTACGTGGTAGATTCCTGAAGTCCAAGAGTGGACGGCATTACTTCAGTCAAGGGGGGTGAGGGGTGGAATGGAGACACGACATATTTTTAAAAGCTTTCCCTATGTAAAAAAAAAAAAGAACTCCTGCAAGCAAAAACCTAGTACTTTAGGGAGAGAGATTCCAGCCCAGCCCACTTTGTGCTTTGCTTGTTTTCCACCTGGCACCCTGGAATCCAGCCACATCATTTTGCTGCATGAGTGGACCAGATTTGATCATCAATGTATGGCAATGGTTCCCAAACTGGAGATCGCAACCCAAATGAGGGTCATGTGGATGTTCCTGAAGGTTGAAGGAAGGTCTTTTTAAAAAGGTTAGGATTATTTTTTTCACATGGTCATGTTGTTTTAGACTGGATTTTATTTATATCTACCTATAGAGTACTTCCCAAGGACCTAGATAGGTAGCTATTTTTTGTCTTCATGTTGTTGCAGTACAAATATCGCAGGACTATATTTATTTATTTATAGAATTTTTATCTCACCTTTCTCCCACACCAAAGAGGACTCAAGGCGGCTAGATATCAGGGAGAAAGCTAGGAAATCTTTTCCCCTAACATCCAAGTTTTCTGTCTGACAGTTATGGACTGCTGTTTTTTAACACAGGGGAGCATTACATCCAAACTAAAGTGAGCCCCCACCTAAAGTAGTACAGCTTCTGGGTTTATCACCTCTGCAAGAACTAGGTCTTAACCTCCTCTTTCAGATGAAGTGTCTGGAGTTGAACTACAAACAGGCCAGGTTTGATAAGCAAATGAGAACACTTAGTCAGGCGAGGTCAATGGGGTCACTGATAAACAACTAGCTATTTGCAGATGAAATAATCAATGGGTGGTAAGTTTCATTCTAAAGAAAAACCAAGCAGTGACCTGTAGGTAGGGTGAGATAAAAAAACAGAGGAGTTGTGGGGAGGGGAGCCCTCTTTCTGTAAGCGGAACAGGTGCCACACAAACAAAGGCGCCTTCATGTCCTAGTGGCTTGTTCTGCATGTCCCCAATTTACCTGAAGTGTCTACGTGCTCCCAAAAAGCTTGTGCATTCTTGCCAACAGAACTGGTCCAACAAAAAAGTGTCACATTACCTACTTTGCCTCCCTCATTCTCTGAGAGCAGCACAGAAACAATGCTCTGCATAGCAAACACATTGACAGTTACTGAGAGAAACAAGCCAAGTGTCAAGGGCTGTGAAACTCATAATTAGTCTCAAACAGAAGACTGTCTGTTTCCTACATTAGCCAATGAACTTCAGGGTACCTTTGTGCTACCCTGAATTTCAGGGTACTGAGATCAAACCTTGCATCAGCCACAGATTCACTAGCTAGCCTTAAGCAAGCCACGACATCCCAGCCTCAGACCTCTATCATCAAAATGGACATAATAATATTGGCCTACTCTACAGGGCTGCTGTACAAGTTCCTAATACAGGAAAAGTGCTTTAACCAGTGATATGCTATATAAGACAGGAAAGTATTTTAACTAGAATGCAATGACAGCCTCATTACTGAAAATCATCACAGAAAAGGCTATTAATCATAGTAAGATCCAAATCTCACACACACACACAAAAACCATCAGGTTGGTTCATTGGGGAAAAAAAATCCAAGAGCTGCAGTATGGTAATATTTTTATTAGGACTAACCAGAATGATACAAAACCAATCTGAAAAGCTTGCTACTTACAGCTTTGTGTCATTTTGGATGGTCCTCAGAAACTACCAGACTGGCTTTTCTCATGGTAGAGTTTTTGTGTCTCACATAGAAGCTCTATTTCTACGTTGGTTTTAAGTTAAAGAAGAAAACGTCCCTCTCAGGATCCACGCTCCGGTCAAGTGACTGTGCGAACACTTCTAGAATGCATTTTGATGACTCACAAAACTTGTAGGAAGCCATGTTGGTCCAGTAGGGAAGAAAAAGAGCTAAATGCTAAAGGGGGACAATGTCTGTATTGGGACCAACTTGAATATCTCCAAACCATGAGCAAGCTTTTGGGTTCTCTAAAGCAGGCTGGGTTGTTAAGCAAAACAATGGCAGAGGGGAGAGACAAACCCTTCCCTGTCTGTAGGCTGTAGCAGCCTTGAGATGGCATGCGAGAGGTTTTATGCCAATCCAATTAGATTAGTCTCTGCTAGTTACAAGAAAGATTTCAGTTTGCACTGAGAATCACTGGGACAACAAAACAAAAATGGTTTCCCCGATGGCTGAAAATGCAAGAACCAGCAGTTCCAGAAATCTAGTGTGGTATAGTGGATAGACTATCAAATTCAGCTAGGACAAGGGAGTCCCAGGTTCAAACCCCTGCTCAGCCATGAAGTGGGCCAGTCACTGTCTCTTACCTAACCTACCCTCAAGGGTGTCATTGTTACAATTAAAAGGGATGACAGGTACATTGGTTAAGATCTTGAGCTAAATGCAAAATAATAATGTTGATGATGATGCCACCCTACAACTGATTTAAATCTCAGTTCATGTTGGAATTCCCTGGATGACCTCAGACAAGCCATTCTCTCTAGGCTGCAGTCCCCTACTGGCCTACCTTACAGGGTTGTAGTATTTAAAGAACTTGGGAGAGGGAAATATGCTGCATAGAGGATACTGGATTTATGGTAGCTATCATGGATTGATAGAACTGGGCTGTAAAGAATGGAAAGGATTATGAAAGTAAAAAATACAGTCAGTTCTCGTTATCCACTAGGGTTAGGTTTCCGGGGAAACCTAGTGGATACCGAATTAGTGGATACTGAATCATTGAGCCTATGGGGAAAATGGGGTTTGATTCTGGGTAACCCTCTTCACCATACACTGTAGACCTGAATCTGATGTCTGTGGGGCTGCATGATAGCGAGGGCTCATTAACATCTCCAACATCTGATGCTTCCTCCTCCATGCTGGCTATTCCTCGACTCATTGAGGGTTGCTGACCTAAAAATGAGGCCTCAGAGTTCAGCAGTGGGGAGGGGATTACTTCACCCTTCATCCCCCTTCTCCAGCTGTTTCTTGGCTCCTTCCCTGAACATGTCCTGCCACAGTATTCACAGATAAAAAGAAATATTCTCAAGAATAGAGTCCTGGAGACAGGTGGCAATTCTGCCCCTCCACAGATAAGTGAATTTGCAGATAACAAATTTGCATATAAAGAGAACTGACTGTATTTCAAAAGGAAAGAGAAAGAAATGGAGGGGACTGGAGGTAATGCATCATAACCATGCCATTGTTTTCCTAGGCAGTGGGCAAGTAGGGAAAGAACAATGGAATGTAAAGAAACGACATCATATAGGAAATCATCTTGAATGATCCAACATTGGAAAGATTAACACGGCTACTCCTGAGTAGAAGAGTTTGAACACATTCTGCTTTTCCTGTTACACAGACCTTTCCCCTGGCTTTGGAATTGCTACTCACTGACTGCCCCCTAGCTGCTGTTTTTTCCCCTTCATGGTATGTTATTATTTGCATTTAACTCCCTTTTCAGTATCAGGACCTAAAGCAACCTGAGATCTAAGTACTGAAAGCTGACCCATAAAAGACAGAAGTAGTTATACTTCCCAGACAGATTGGATACAGTGTTTCTCAGTGTTTGTCCTCCACCACACCACTTCATATGGTCCACCTATTCAAAGTTGTTGTTGTTGGCAACCTTCAGTCTCGAGAGACTATGGTATCGCGCTCTGAAAGGTGGTTTTGGAACATCGTCTAGTGTGGCTGAAAAGGCCAATTCGGGAGTGGCAATCCCTTCCACAACGGGAGCAAGTGCAGTCTGTCCCTGGTCTGTCTCCCTGGCTATGGGCCTTCCTTCTTTGCCTCTTTGCCTCAGACTGTTGGCCAAGTGTCTCTTCAAACTGGGAAAGGCCATGCTGCACCGCCTGCCTCCAAGCGGGCCGCTCAGAGGCCAGGGTTTCCCACTTGTTGAGGTCCACTCCTAATGCCTTCAGATCCCTCTTGCAGATGTCCTTGTATTGCAGCTGTGGTCTACCTGTAGGGTGCTTTCCTTGCACGAGTTCTCCATAGAGGAGATCCTTTGGGATCCGGCCATCATCCATTCTCACGACATGACCGAGCCAATGCAGGCGTCTCTGTTTCAGCAGTGCATACACGTTACTTCTTGGTTGGGAGGCCAGATGCAACACAATAAACACCAGTAAAAGGGTCAGAGTGGAGGGGATGGCTTTTCAAGTGCAGAAAAGCATGATTTGTAGCCTTCTACTGCTATCTGCTGGGTTGTGCTCCTGGTCTCACTGCCAGGAGAGAGGTGCCAGGTGGCAGGTGGCAGGTGCCAGGTGGCAGGTGTCCAGTGGTCCTGCGAGTACCACCAGACATCACCTCAAGTACTCATATCATTGGTTGAAAAACACTGGGATAGGATATTCTCATTTTCACCCCATATCCAAGAGCAGACCTTTGGACCTTGTTTCCTCAACCCCAGCCCTGTTGAGGAAATCCAAAATGGTCCCTCTGCCATCTGCACCAAGAGTCAGACAAGCTGTGAGAGATCTATGATCAGGACTGCCAACATTTTTTTTCCTTGTTCCTGTTAAAAATAGCTGAGGGGGTTCTGGGCTAATGTCAAGGCATTGGGGTTAACCTTTTTCATATGCACTGTCCTCAACTTAAATTGCACCACCACCCCCCTACACATACACACACACTGGTGAAAGGGAAAAAAGACAGGTGCCATTAATAGTAGCTTGGAGGGGGCAATTAAAGTTGGGGAAATAGAATGGGTGGAAAGGCACTAACATCCCCCTCACACATACACACCATTTTTAATCAAAAGAAAAATACTGTACTTCCAGAAAACACTGATCTCCCACATCTAGTTTGACTCTATAAGAACAGCTCCACTGGATCAGGCCATAGGCCCATCTAGTCTAGCTTCCTGTATCTCATAGAAGCCCACCAAATGCCCCAGGGAGCACACCAGATAACAGGAGACCTGTATCCTGGTGCCCTCCCTTGCATCTGGCATAGCCCATTTCTAAAATCAGGAGGTTGCACATACACATCATGGCTTGTAACCCGTGATGGATTTTTCCTCCAGAAACTTGTCCAATCCCCTTTTAAAGGCATCTAGGCCAGATGCCATCACCACATCCTGCGGCAAGGACTCTAAGATTGTCAAAGCATGAGCCCAGATACTACAAATTACAGGCACTATTTCTGGGCATTGTTTTCACGGATCCATATTTCTGAGGGGAATTTCGCGTTTGTTTTCATATTTTAACACCTCTCCAACAGATATTCCCTAATTGGCTTGAGAAATTGTTGTGAGCCCCATTGGCACTCCCAAAGAAATCCAGGATTTCTTTCCTTCCAAACTGTCCTCCATCCCACTGTCCCTAATGCTTTATTGTGGGTGCATGTGCAATCTGTCCGTCTATTTTTAAAATTATACACCATGGGAAGGGTTTTAAGGTCTAGGGGCAGCCGGGCTATCCTGGCCAACAGAAGACACTTGAGTGAGTGTTTCTGTTTTATTGTTCTGGGGGATCAACTGGTCCTGGGAACCCTGTGGCTGTGAAGTATCTGCAAAGTCATGATAAATGTGCTCTTTCTGAGGTGCTGTTTACAGAGCACTTCTGAGTCTAGCTGGTGTTAATGAGGCACCAAATGGGGAAGTCTGCCAGGAATTTAACAAAGTGCCAGAAAGCCTGGGTAGGAAAACACTGTCACAGCCCTTGATGGAATTTCTAAGTCTTTGCCCAGACAATGGGACCCAATTTGCATGCTCTGCATTGAGCAGGCCAACAGTGTGAACACCTTTCTCAGAGCAACCAAGCAGTTGCTCAGAAAAACAAGCATTTCCCAAAGGAGGCCAGCTGACCCCCTGGGAAAGCTGCAAGCAGTCCGAGTGTCCATGTACATGAGTACACACGCATGGGAGAGGATACATATTTGTTGAAAGTGCTCCCAAAGCATCTCCAACTGAGGCAGGAATCAGCTTCGCAAGCTGCAAAAGGAACATGTGATGAATGTATTACATGTATGTATACCCACTTTTAGCATTGTATCAAAGTGGGTAACATCATATAATATAATACAAATTTAAAACTACACCAGATCACATAAATAATAAACTACTAGCAGCTATTGAACCAGAAGAAAATACCCATACCATCATAAGCCAGGAAGAAACATTCAACTTAAAAAGACTTGTAAAATAAAAAGATTTTCACCTTCTGCTGAAAAAGGCAGTGGGAGGAAGCTAACCAGACCTCAAATGCTCTTTCTCTAGTAGCCTCCATGTGAAAGTAAGTCAACAGCTGGCCAGATAGCCAGTCCTTATGGCAGATATTAAAGTCTGAGCAGGTTGAACTGGGAGAAGGCAACTCTTAAGGTAAGGGTCCCAAGTCATAAAAAGCTTTAAGGGACAAGACAGACAGCCCAATCCTACCCACACTTTCCTGAGAGTAAGCCCCATTGACTCTAATGGGACTTACTTCTGAGTAGACATGCATAGGATTGGGCTGAAACACTCTGAACTGAGCCAGGATGCAAAGGGATAAGCCCTGCAGCTGAAGCAAAGTATACTCATTTGTTTGCATAAAATGCATCTGCCTAGAATCAGGTTCAAATAACAATTGGTTTTTATATTTTCATTCAGCAGGCTTCCCTGGTATGAAACCTGATATCTTTGCACTAAGCACAAATAAACCTAATTCGTTTCTCCAGATTATCCTCTTCAGACTGCAAGGTGTTGCTGATGGGGCTTCTGTCATGCTTCACACCAGGAATATGCTTCCTTGAGGGTTGCCAACTTTGATTTAAGTTATTCCTGGAGGCTTATTTTCCCCCTCAACATATTATGTCATTTAGCCAGGAGGCTCTTAATCAAATCGCCAGGATTGCTTTCAGTCTTTCCTGGAGATTGATGCTGATTGCTGGAGACGCCAGGTTAATCCTGGAGGGCTTGTTCCCTTCCTCCCATTGTGCTGTTTTACTTTTATCCCAAGCAGGGCCATGTATAGCTGGATATAGGCCCAGCCCAGATGAGAAATGTAGGCTCCATTTCAAGCTGTACTTTTCAAGTACAGGTTGAGACTAATTTGCTGGATTCCATTCCAAGCACTCAAGTGGATGGCAAAAAACTATAGTGATTTGCACTATAGCAAATCAATTTAAAAAACAACGTTTCTTTGTGATTTAAAAACAGCCTTGCTGACCTTTGTGATGTAGGAGTCATTAAGAAGACAATCCATCAATCAATCCTCCTCCAAGCCTTACAAAGGCGCTTTACTCAGCCCCTCCCTTCACCAATGCAAAGTGATCACCTTTCTTTCACATGCCTCAGGGGGAAGGGAGGGGTCGCCTGGAGAGAGAAGGATTGATGGATTGTCAGCCAGCTGCCCCCCCTCTCATTAACAAGGCTATTGTTAAGGGACTGTTCAGTTTTTTAAACTGATTTTAAAGAGATGCATTTTCCCCTTCTCCAGAGATCAGCACATTCCTTCTCATTTGCAGGGGCCATTCCTGTTGAGTCAAATCCGTGTAAAAATAGGCTGGACATGTACTTTTGTAATCAATGCTACATACATCTGATTTATGTATGGGTATATACACGTACATGTGGTTTTCGTTGTGAAAACTAGACGTGCCCATTTTTTCCTTTTTTTAAAAAAAAAAAAACTTTTGCAGGCATGGGGAGTCCTGAGAGGGTTCCCCGCACCCCCTAGATCCCCAGGACTGCAGTGCTGGCTGCAAGTTAGTAGAAAACCTCCCTCCCATCCCACATTACTGCCTTCCCTCCTCCCCGTCCCTTAAAGGGTATTGGCCAGTGCTTCCCAGGTTGGTGGGATGTGACCCACCAGTTTGGAAACCACTGAATTATAGTATTGTTGTTTTGGGTTGTCTACTAAATATTGCAACAAGCCATTAACCAGTATTAAACGCATCTTAATATCGTGGGAATCTCTGCACTAAGGACCTTCCGATTGTCCAACACTGCAATTCATAAACATAATCAAAGGTAGAAACATCTAAATACTCAACACCAAACATCTTGTCAAAATTTTTCTGTACCCCCTTATTTTCCATGAATTGTCAATTAAATTTAGCATAGATTTCTGTTATCTGTTATTTATTTGTTTATGTTTTATCTATATTAATCTTTCCAATTTTAATGTTTAGTGCTATAAAGGATGCCTCTTAACTCTCTTAGAGTAGGCCCCCTAAAAATTGTAGGCCCATGCCAACTGGCCAACCCCACCCCCCATCCTGATCTGATCCTGAGAAAGAGTTCTGTGGAGCTCAAAGCTAGTTCACTGTTTTATGATTCTGTTTGGGTCTTGAACTGGAGTTGGCAGAAGAACTGGAGTTGGGAGAGAAGCAAGATTCCCTCCTCATCACTATGTGAGCTCTCGCACCACTTTCATACTGACATAACCTTGATGTGGTTTTTCATCTAGCACACCTGCACAGATGACAAAGTCCTATTCTTTACATTGTCATTGCCTGAGTACAATGCAGGAATGTTAGACGGTAAAGAGAAAGAGATTCAGGGAATGAGTGGATTTGAACAGGATCCTCTAGGTGCTGAAGAGGAGGGTGATGGCAAAGAGAGCTGGTGAGGGAATGAAGGAGATACTTCAGGTCTGGATCAAAGTAATTCCTTGCACCCATCTCCAGGTAGCAAAGTAGAATCCCCAATTATTTGATCAAAGAAGGGTAGCTTTGTCTATGATGTTAAATTGATACACACTGAATCTCGATTCAGTTAATACGTGTGTGTGTGTGTGTGTGTGTGTGTGTGTGTGTGTGTGTGTGCGTGTGTGTGTGTGTGTGTGTGTGGTGACTAAACAGCCACTGGGTAGATGGGCAGCTCATCTGAGAGAAGGAAAACTCTGATCCCAACCTCCACTGCCTTGTGGCTACATCCAGTTATGGAAAAGGCTTCAGGAGTCAACCTGGAGGCAAAATCCAGAGCTGGAGTCCCTGAGATAGTAGTCCCTGAGAGCACAGTCATGTTCTGGCAACTCCTGCGATGCCGTTGGAACCAACCATATTGGCCTCTGCCTTTCCATTGGACCATTTCAGTGATGTGGAGAGGGGGGATTTGCTGTATGGGAAACAGTCTAGCCTCCATATCTACTTTACCCAGGCTTCGCGCACCTGGAGAGGACACTTTTCCAGAACCACCATTCAGAGCTGATACCATAGTCTTAAGAGACTGAAGGATGCCAACAGTGTGTGTATGGTGTACAGGAAAGACAAGATTTAAACCTTAAAATAAACAACCTTGAAGATTGAATAACTGAAGAGTAATGTTTTCCTATACAGTATGTTTAACATATTACAAGAGGAGGGTACAATAATACATCATGGAGTGTATTTTTCTGAAATTACTTCAGAGCTCCAATATGGACCAGCATCTCACACAGAGGGCTTCTGCTACAGCTGGTGATCTCAAACAAAGCAACGATGCAATAGCCCAGGGGTCTCCAAACCCTGGCCCGGGGGCCCAGATGCGGTCCAAAGCAAGCCTCTTTCCAGCCCGCGGCCAACCGCTTGTCCCCTGAAAGCTTCTGGCCCACTCAACTGAACATGACCAGAACTGTGCTCTGATTGTGTCTGGTGGGTGTTCTGAGGGCCAGAGAGGTTGAATGAATGAGCCCATTCATTCATTTAAGATCCATCTCTAATTTATTTATTTAAATTTTATAATTAAATTTTTTTTCTGGCCCTCCACACCACGCCAGATATTTGATGCGGCCCTCTGGCCAAAAAGTTTGGCGACCCCTGCAATAGCCTGCTTAAAAGCCATCCATTCCCTGGGGCTGTCCTCCCATGTAACTGGCAGGTAGCATTTCACTGTACAGGCTACAGAACACCTGGAGTGCTCAAAGACAACCAACCCATGAGTTCTTGGAATATACCACTTTTCTCAGAAAGGCAACTGTAACTGATACCCTTGGGGGAATTCTGACAGCCTCAAACTCTTACTCAATGTTAAAACAGGCACAAAGTTCAGGATTTTGAAAAAAGGACAGCCAGTCATACCACAGTAGATTTCCCCATCCAGTCCTTCTACTCTGGTTTGCAGAAGTTTAGATGGCTATCTTGCTGCAGTGCCCAGATGATAGTTTTTCTACAAGTGACTCTGCAAGGCAGAGGTCTTTCTCAGCCATACCTCGAAAAGCCAGAGATTAAATCTGGAACCAGTAGCGTAGCTATGGCATCTGGAATCTAGGGCACAAAATTTTTAACACACACCCCGGCCTCACTTTTGGTTTTCGGCAAAATCAGAAGTGCCTCTCTAAGGCCTCTCAGAGGTCTTCTGAGAGTCAGGAAAGCTCCTGAGCCTCAGGCGGCCACTTTTTTCACCTCTGGTCTGCCTTTGAGGGTGAGAGCTGGCACCCGCTCAAGGTGTGGTGCCCTGGGCAGTTGTCCCCCCACTGCCCTCCCTGCTATATCACTGCCTGGAAAATTCTACATACAAAGCATAGACTCCACCACTGAGTTATGGCCTTGGAATTTCATAGGCCTATTCACATTGTTGTTTAATAGTTGATACATAAGATATTATGGCAACAGGACTAGACCAGACATGGCCAGCTTTCTGTAACCATCAGGCCACTTCTGCTACAACCAATCCAGGCATTATGTTGGCCAGCACTAAAACCCTTCTTTCTTTCAGACACAAGTCCAGCCTTACTGTACTCATATCAAAACCACCAGGCTACTTGTTGTGGAGCATAATGTAGTAAAACAGCATTCCATAGGCATTAGTGAGGGAAAGACAAGAGTGCTCATATGACTCAGAACAATTTTGTAATCAGAAATTTGTACAGTGTCACCCTGTACGGTACTCTTGCCTCTCTACCCGCAGTTACCAGGACCTCCAGTCAACAGATATCGTGATAATGTACTGAACTGGGTCAAATTATATATAATTTGAAAGCCCTTTCTCTCACAAATCTAATAAATCCAGCCAAACGACACATGATGCTAGTTATGTAATTATCCTTACGTTGCTTGCTATTTATTCCCAGGGATGCCAACTCTAAGTGAGGCCATTCCTGTTACTTATAACTTGACCCCATGTGACAAACTTACAACAATAAAGTATAAAGCAATAATATATTTTCAACACAGTTTGCATTTAAAATGTATATGTATTTTGACAGGTGGATGAATTAAAAAAAAATTGACTTTGCTAATTTTATGGAAACTTAATGATCCGTGTTATCTAGCCTAAACAGACATATATTGTGATAGGGTAGTGGCAGCTGTTCAGGCTTCAGGTACTGGTATGAAACTTAGTCCAGTCTCACAAAACGCTAGGTCTGAATGTAAGTTGCACCAGATCAGCCCCTGGATGATACTGATCAATAATGAGTGTGAGACTGAAGGGAAAATGGCAAACGACCTATTGATATTTGCCAGGAAGCTTATGAGAAAGGGAAGAATCCTGTATAAAAATCATACTTGCTCAATGGAAGTTGTCCAGTTGAAGGGTCGGCATATTATCTGAAAGTTAAGATCTCTGAAAGCCCAGACACAACAAGCCAAACTCAGCGATCATAAGATGGCTTGTGGTCTGGTTAATGTTTGCCCAGCTTTGAAGATATAAAAGTATTTCTGAGAAATGATTGTTATTTCTAAGTACCGCCTTCAATGCTGGGTTAAGTGACTGCAGTGCTAAGGAAATTTACTCAATGAAGATAATTTTCCAATAAAGTTTCTATAGGACTCGAGAAATGAATAGCTCCTGCAAAAGCAATTTCTCATATGCTGCTGTGTTGAAGGGCACTCTAGTTCAAAAAGTGACAGAGGTAGGAATGCCAATACAGGCTGAGCCTCATTATTTGCTGGGTTCTGCTCCAAGCACTCATGTGGATGGCAAAAAAAAAACACTATAGCAAATCAATTTAAAAAACAAAGTTTCTTTGCTTCTTTGCTTTGTGATTTAAAAACAGCCTTGCTGTCCTTTATGATGTAAGATAAGAGTAATGAAGAAGACAATCCATCAATCAGGCGCTTCACTCAGCCCCTCCCTTCACCAATGCAAAGTGATCACCTTTCTTTCATGTGCTCAGGGGGAAGGGAGGGGTCACCTGGAGGGAGAAGGATTGATGGATTGTCAGCCAGCTGCCCTCTCTCTCTCTCTCTCTCTCTCTCTCTCTCTCTCTCTCACTAAGGAGGCTATTGTTAAAGGACTGTTCAGTTTTTTAAACTGATTTTAAAGGGATGCATTTTTCCCCTTCTCCAGGGATCAGCACATTAGTTCTCATTTGCAGGGGCCCTTGGTGTTGAGTCAAATCCCTGCATAAAAAAATCTGTGTATAAATAGGCTGGACCTGTATAAAAAAATGCTATTCTGGAAAGAGAACTGCCAAGCTATTATTTCTCTTTTAAGAGAGGATACACAGAGAAACCATGGCTCAGGTGCATCTTACTCATTGTTGTAGTAGGTAAGAGTCAAGAGGCTTCCTCAAGGTAAGGGAATGTTTGTTCCCTTACCTTGCTGCTGGAAAGTTGGTTAGGATTGCACTCTATTTTATTTTGCATTATTATATTGGTTAATCATTACTGGAAGGCCTTCTCCCAGGTGGAGGCCAGTCTAGTCCCTCAGAGGTGTCACTTCGTTGACTTAACTGAATGCCTATAGACTGATTTAGAGCCCAATCCCGAGCTCTGCCCAATCCTTAGTGCTGCACTGTTGCAAACACGCCGTAAAGAACCCTTGTGGGGTTTAATGCTGGCCCAGTGCCAGAGCTAGCCCAGAGAAATCCCGCGCTGGGCCAGTGCCGGTGGGAGGCCAGTGGTCCATTGCTCAGAGTCACCCGTATTGCCAGGCGGCCGAGAGGTGAGTGGTGGAGGCATGGGGGGAGGCGGAGAGGAAGTGCTCCAGGGCAGGGGGAGAGGGTGGGGAGGAGGCATTTCAGGGGGAGGGAGCAGGGAGGGAAGGATGAGCAGGACAGGTGGAGTGCAGCTCCAGAGCTGCCGTAGAATCAAGTAGTACCATTGCAGGCCTACTTCCTTTATTCAGGGGAAGGGGACAAACAGCCACGGACCTCTGCAGCCCCGCGCCCAGGGCAAAGCTCTGTGATGGTGCCCCCCTGCGGGCTATTGCCACCCCCCTGTTGAGATATTCTCTCCCCCCCCCCCTCCTGCTCATGGAGCCTCACGCGACTGCAGCCCGCACCGCAGAAACCTCTGTAAGGTTTCCTGGTGCTATTAACTGTGCTTCCGGCAAACCAGAAGCACAGTTTCCGCCCCTGTTGGGAGCCTCAGAGAGGCTTCCTCGGGGTCCTCATGGCCGGCCCCTGGGGCTCTTGCCCCATCTCACCCTATGGTAGGCACGCAACTGGGGACAAAAGTGCAGTGAGGTCTAATGGTGATTCTAGGGATTGTTTGTTTACAAACAGCAAAACAGCCACAGTGGGGAGCTTGAGTCACCCACTGTGGTTGTGATCTTGATCACAGCCCCCTCTATGCTATTCTTCAATGAAAGACAGCTTCCACTGAATGCCAGGGGGAGGCAATCAGGATCAAATTCCCCTACCCCACAGCCATGATTTTCACATTTTGAGACCTTCCCTCTTCTGGTTTGTTTTAAAAAAAACAACAACCTGTCAGGGGTCATGCCCTTGTCCAACCCCTGCCTTACCTGGCTGCAGGCCAGGGGCAGAACTGCCTGGTCATAGAGCCGCCACCACCTCTCCAGGTGACCAGGTAAGATGTAGGGCAGCTGGGTGGGAGAGACTGCCCCCCCCCCCAGAGCTCACCTGACCTGAGCAGTGAGTAGGGCCGGGTCACCATTAACCACCAAAGAGGAGGGAAGCAGGCCAGGGTCAGGGCCCCTTTAAGCCTAGAGAGGCAGGAAGGGGCAGGGCTGAGGGTGTGGCTGGGGAGGAAAAATCAAGCAGGGAGGCCTGTGATGACAGTTCTGGAGAGAGAAGGCAGGAGGCCCTGCCTGAAGATCAAGGGCCTCAGGTCCTGCCTCCAGGGTGGAGGACAAGGGTGTCATATGAACCCCATCCCCCTGACTTGGTCTGAGGCTTCCCCTGCAAGGAACCCCAGGGAGGTGGACACCCCACCCAGGGTTCCCAAGAGACCATCCAGTCAACCCTCGGCACCCCACCGTGTGATGCCCAGAGACCCCCCTTTTTGGGGCACCCCTCACAAAACCT
The DNA here is from genome assembly GCF_035046505.1 of Tiliqua scincoides. NCBI lineage: Eukaryota > Metazoa > Chordata > Lepidosauria > Squamata > Scincidae > Tiliqua > Tiliqua scincoides. The sequence continues at coordinate 187,758,964 of NC_089824.1, forward strand.
AACCCCCCTTTCTCCATGATTATGTACCTGCGTGACAAGAGGTTTGCCTTGTCTCGCCTTATACTGAAAATGGGTTACAAAAAATGTCAGGTTCTGAAGGAGCTAGCATGAAAAGTATGTTTAACATGTTATAGTTCTATTTATCGAGTATTGGTTTAGTAAGAACTGTATTTCAGTGCTAGAACAAGGACAGGGATCATTGTCTTTATTTCTAGCAAGATGTAAATGGAGATAAGACTCTTTGCTGGGTGTGCTTGCAAATCCTTAAACCAACAAGATTAAATTCACTGGACCAGAAATTCAAATGGCATCATGTTATGCAGTCTGCTTACAGGGGCAGCTCTAGCAAGCGTGTCAGATTCGACCATATCTGTCTTGGAGGAATTGCCATCTATAAGGCTGTCTGTTCTTTTGTTCTTGACCATAATCATCCCAAGATTGCCAGGCTGTGGGAAAAACCACTTCTGCTCTATTCCCAGTTAACTGACTGGCAGGCAACTGTCTTGAGGTCACTTGTGCAGGCTCCGTCAAGCATCACTTTTGTTTGTTGTGCAAACAAATGCCTACCCTGTCTTTAGAAGCAACTTCACCAAACTGGTTTGGATGGCGATAGCTGGAATTACAAGGCAAGGGGTATAAGAGAAACAGAGGAATGAACTGCACATCATCTTGTCAAACAGAGAGTGCTTGGACAGAAATTCTCATTTGTCAACATAAAACAGGAGATCTCTTTGGCAGCTTTCAGGACCCTTCCTTAGTTTCTAGATTAGGAGGTGACACTCAAAGGATTTTACAAAGAAAGATACAGATCAGTCTCATTATAGGCACATCAGACCTGTGAGATCCAAGCAAGTGCTTTGCATCCATCTGCATTAAGGCTCTAGAGACTCTGGCCTGTGGGCCTGATCCAGTGTCCTTCTAAAGCCCTCTTAAAGCCCTCCCCCACCTGAATGATGCTTACCATTCCACAAGGGAGCCATAACAAAGCACCTCCATTTGCCCCATTCCTCCTTGCTTCCAGCCGCTTCGAACCTCCAACACCCCAACAGGCTTTGCACCCAGATTTCTTGGCAGAAGCAGTTGGACTCGAGGAGGAATGGGGTGAACAGAGAGGATTTGTCACAGCTTCCCCATAGAATGGTAAGCACTGTCTGTGCTGGGGAAGCCTTTGCAGGCAAGCAGCAGTCTCCACTTTGCAGTGATCTACACTTTAGATGCACCATAATCACAGTATGTATAGGATGGAGCAGTGTTGTTGCAGAGCTATTATATTATAGCACATCATTTTTGTTTAAACAAATAGTGTTCGTCATACAACAGCCCCTTCTGCTTCATCTCGAGTGGAAGCACAATGGTAGAAGTACAGTACAGTACAGGTACATGTTCCAAAAGAAGCAGTTGATACCTCTCATGGCAGGGTAACTGGGCACAAAAATTCTCATTGAACTGTTGCATATGGTAAATTACTGGATTATATTCCCATTTAAAGTTTTTTTTTTTTTTACTAAGAAGGATGCTCAGGTAGCAAAAACAACTAGAAAGATGGCAGGAATGAGGTCTCATGCATGGAAAGCCACCTTACAATTACTCCATCTCATTCTTTGTTTCAGATTTACAGGACCACAAATTACCCATTTAGGAGGCAGAGGGCCTAGTTTCTCATTATGTGTTTATGAGTTCGTTGTTGTGTGTTGAATTTACACCTCATATTGGGCTACCACCTGGGAGACCCAATGGCAGATTTGGGGGGAAGGTAAAATATGTTGACAGAGATAAAACTCCAGAAAGCACATTGTACAGGAATGTTCCGATAGGAAGCTTTGCATGAGGCTTATGTTCAAAAGTCAAAGGTAGTTTTATTTAAGGAAAATACATCTTAGTAGGAAAGGATAGAAGTGGATCCTCCAGCTAGTCTGTCTAGCTATATCTCTTCTCTCAAAGAGGAGAAGGAGAGAGGGAGAGAGTATGGAGAAGGAAGGAAAGCCTAGAATAGCATTCAGGGTAAACAAAGAGCATTACCAAAGAAGACACCCTGCCCTACTACCATTATCTAGCTAGGCTTCCAACCCCTGCTGGTACAGGTTCAACAATACAGTCTGATTTATGCCTTCTAAAGTGTAAAAAGTGATCTATGCTGAATAAACATGATGAATTAGTTATCTGGCAGGGCATGATGTCAGATCATTCAGAAGCTGCACCCTTACTATCATACTATACAAACTTTGTTCACTTTAAGGTCAATAGTTAGTGGTTTTTTCCATCATGAGATATGGGAAGGATATAGATTTTGTAAGTACCAGGTGGCCATGTACTGCTCTGTGCTATCACTGAAGTTATAATATAGTCTACATAATACATAATACATACATACAGTCTACAGGCAAATATCTTCAATCGAGGTAGTGCCATACTGTATCCTTCAGCAGTTCACCTTTCTTCTTCTTCCCAACCCTGCCACACTCTTAAGTCTACTCGGAAAGACCAACAAATCAAAGCATTGCTGAGCAAGCACCAGGATGAAAATCCGGCAATGGAAAAGAGTGAGCTGTATGGACAAAGTTTCCTACTGTGTTATGTACTGTCCTGCCTCTTTAAGAACCAAGGCCACAAGACCTCAGGATGAGAAAAGCCATGTGAGAGAACTGGGGGAACAGTTTCAGGGTGGGTGTGGTGTTTGGTTTTTTTTCAGAAGCCTGTGTGACTTGGGGCTTGAACAGCCTTAGGTCCAGGCATACTAGAAACTAGATCCAGTCTTCAGATAAGTTGTGCTTGTTTTTTCTTTTCCCCTTTCACCTTCATGCATTTCCCCCCTTTTTGCATTACAATATGTAAACAATAGTTGAATTATGGTGGTGCGCTACTGTGCTCATATGTCCAAAAGCTGTTTTCCATTATTTAGTATCAGAGCCCTCCAGGCTTAATGACAGTTCATCATGTTGGAACAGCTTACATTAGAATTGGCAACTTTCACCTGGGCTCATAAAAGCCTGTTATTTCAAGGGGTGTCTTTCTATAGCTGCAGAAGGATGACACAGAGCAAGTTGCATCTCTCCCAGGATGCACACCTTCTTCTTTTTTGCAGGACTAAACAACACTGACTAGGACAGCAGACACTCCAAGTTGACATTCCAGAGAGGTGGCTATGCAAGTCAGTTGTAATGAAAACAAGAGAATCCTTCAAAACCTTAAAGGTGAAGACATTTACTTGTGGCAGAAACTTTCATGGCTGAGAAACTCCCCTCCCCATTTGCAACAGTGGGGTGCCAAGAGGTTACAAAATGCAAGGAGCAGCAGCAGATCTCTTACATCTTATCTTATGAATATCTTATGAATTTGGGCTGCACCTAGATAAGAACAAAATGTCTCATTCCCAAACAGCAGCCTCTGATAACATCCTCTTGCTTGCAGTGATAATTGAACACCCTCATTACCATAGACTAGAGTGCATGTGCTTGTACAGCTCTCCCTGAGCTCTCCCTAAGGCACTCTCTGCTGGCTTTCCTTCCTTACTGCCACACTCCCTGTTCAATCTCCATTACTCTGCTAAACTCACTGCTCTCTGTCACTGCTTTGAACACATTGCCACCTCCCCTCCCTACTGACACTGTCTATTATGTCCTCCCTATCAACCTTTCCTTACTTGTAATACTCTTCATCTCCAACATCTCCTTCTCTGCCTTTAGGCATTCTGCCCCTTCATGCTTTCTCCATTCTGCAACAACTCCTGCTGTTGGCCATCTTTTTCTTCTCCCACATCGAACAGCCAAGCCAAGCTGCAAGTCACCCTTTTTTTCTTTTTATCATAACAATGCAAAAAGTTATGACATTGCTATCCCCTTGTTATCCCAAGCACTTACATATATGTACATTTTACAGAAATGAAAATGTGTATGATTGTATCTTGGCCTGAAATTTTGTTGCCCCTATAGCTGATTAATAAAATCTCTCAACAAATTTATCTCTGGGTATTCTTTTGTTTGGCTTCCTCTAATATAGTAGTTCGGTCATAAAGGCCATCATCAATATTCCGTTATCAAAGGCAAGTCCTAAAGATTTCCAACAGGCAGCAATATAGATTCCACCTGCCATTAACAAACAAGTTATTACTTCCAAGCCTTTGTGCAAAATTAATTTGTTTAGATATCAAGCAGATCAACTCTGGGGTTGCTGGGGGCACATAACCAGTCCTGTCTTTGATTTTGTCTGCAGTTTTTTTTCCTCAAAAGTTTACAGTGACTGGACAAACCACAAAAATATGCAATATCCTGGAGCTTAACATCTCCAACATTCATCTCCCCTTGTCATGTACACAATTCACTTTACTGATTCATTACAGGTTGGCAGCGGGTTACCCTCCTTTCGATTAGATCTTTACCCCTTTTACTCTAGACCTTGTTTGCTTTTGTCTGCATAGTAACCAGAAGCATCTGTCTCCCACATTGCAGGGCCTCCTGGCCTCCCTTTGTAATAGCATCCTTACCCACACCCCTTCTTCAATCTGTACCCAGCCATGTACAGTATATATTTGACAACTAAGAATAACAGTTCATACATCAGATGGAAGTGGGCGGTCATCCATGAAAGTGTATACAGCACTACAATGCATGTGTGTCACAGGACTCTGATTGATACTATTATATTTTTATTTTTTTGGTGGAAGAAACGTGATGTGCACACCCACTTCAGTGAAGCAAGTGACAGGTCAAACCCAATTTTATGAAAAAGGCTGGAGGATTAGGCTGTTTTCTCTGAGAAAACTGCAAACCTTTGGTGGTAGCAACCAATACAGCAGCAGCTGTAGAAGAGGGGAAAACTTCAAAGATGCTCCCTGCTGTGTGCACTGGTCCCCTGTAGGGCACATTTAGTTTTATTGTTATCCCAACCTTGGAATACAAAGCGCAGTAGTTCCTTGTTGAATTCAGAACCTTTTTGAGTGCCCTCCAACATAATGGCTAGAAGGTAAGATATGCCAACTTTTTGCCATCCATTCCTCCTATACCTTTTAGAGTACTTTGATTGGACAACAAGAGCAGGCGACACTGCTCACCTCTATGATATGAAAAGTTTTGCATGCTCACTTGTGCAAATCAAGCAATTGGAGCAGGAGCAGGCCTCTTTTTCGTTGTTGTTGTTAGTTTTCAACTTACTAATGGTTCTGACAAAACAAACCAGAACAGTGGTCCACAATACAAGACAACTGATTTAAGGGTCACGGATCAATTTCAGGTGAATATCACCTGTATCCTTAATACAGCCAGCCAGCCAGTCATATTAATTTATAGCCCTGTGAGGCATGTAAATCAGGTCAGTACTTTGGCCTTTGTATTTTGCAGACGGGGAGCAAGATGAGGCTCAATCATACTTCTAAACTTAGTAGCAGCCTAGAGGACAAGGGTTTGTTGTTACTTAGGAGCAGTTAATTTGCCTCAAGGCTGGTTAATGTTTGCCCAAAGTTCTGAAGATGAAAAGGCTCCCTTCATTGTTGAATGTATGCAATGAAGTATTGATGCACCAGGGAGCTGTGGAGAATGGAGCGAGTGCATGAAGAAAAGGGCCTTGGACTTCATAACTGTATTTCTAGAGCAGCCATTCTCAACAGGATCTCTATGGCTCCCTGGGGAGCCCTGGCACATTTGAAGGGGGCACTGACTTGATGTTCAATAATAAATGATTGTATGTTTATCTGTTCATGTTGTATCCTTGCTTGAAAGGGGAGCCCTGGAACCCAAGAAGAGCACCTAAGGGGCCATAGCCCCTCCCCCAAGTTGAGAATGGCTGCTCTAGAGAATTACCAGGCTCACACCAAAGATCTGAAAAAGGGCAAAGAACTCACACAGAAAATCAAGTACTTGCTCCCCTTTTCTGGCTGCTTTGTTTCAGTCATGGAAGGCATAATTCCTTTAATAATAATACAGCCACCTTTTAACATAACATTGGAAAAGCCTTGCTGGATGAGAGCCAAAGACCCATCTAACCCATCTAGATCCATCTAACCCATCTAGTAGTCCGTTACCCACAGCAGCAGACCCACTGTCTCCAAGAAGCTCAAGAGCAGGAAAAGCACATTCCTCTCTCATCATTGCTCTTCTCCTAGTATTCAGAATTCAGTATTCCTCTCCTGGTAGTTAAAGGAATATTACCCCAGAACCCTGGAGGAAATGCATAGCCACGGTGACTAGTAGCCACCACCAAAAGACCTGTCTTCCATTCATTTGTCTAATTCCTTTTTAAAGTCATCCATGCTAGTGGCCATCACCACATCTTGTGGCAATGAATTCCTCAATCTAATTATGCACTATGTGAAGAAGTAACTCCTTGTACATGTTCCAGGATAGCAAAACTTTCCTTATGAAAAGGAAGGTTAGGGACAGGAACGATGATCTAAAGATAGACTCTAACACACACACAAGCCCCTTGTTGTGCCCCAAACAAGATTCTCTTGTGAAATGACTGGAAACAGCAAAGGCTGCTGATTTTTCCCAGGGATAAACTAGTGGTGGAAAGGACAAGCTATATACATATGTTGGTTTCTTCATTCATGAAGCTTATCTCTCGACCCGCAGAGGGAAACTTGTCATTTCAGGTTTCAAAAAAATTTCTGTAGTGCTTCTGAATTTACAAAACTATTTGCCATTATTGTTCATCTATCTTTACAACAGTTGAGATTTTTCCTAAGTCCACCACTACCTTCAGTTTCACAGTTATGTGGGCTTTGGAGCCTAACATCCACTTACTATACTACACAAGTTATTCAGTTCAGAGCACCGGTTGATCCCATCTTTGGTGCTCCTAACTATGCACGCCTGTATTGCAGTGCACCTGTTCTTGTGCAGCAAGAGTCAGTGCCTTGTATGGGATGAACCTTGATTGCCACCTGTAATCTCCACAGGGCTTTGTGTGGAACAAACCAGACTGAAAGCAGCTGACTCTCTGCTTCCATCTAGTGGAGCTGATGACACAGCAAAATGCCTAACAGCTTCTCCAGGGTCCTCTCTATACAAAGCCAACTCAGCCAGAAAAGATTATGGTTGGATCCCCTCCTCAAGGTTCTGGACTGCCAACCTTTGGCGTTTCAGACTCTAGGCATTTGGGTCTTCCTTTCTGAGGCTAGAAGTACAAAGAAGGTGCACAACAACCTGGCTTTATTGAGCAAAATAAATAGTGACTATCCAGTTTTAACAAATATCCCATCAGTAATCCCACATTCTTCTTTTATAGCTGCATCTCCTTCTCGCACTTCCTTTACTAGACAATTGCCCTTCCCTTTTGTAAGTCTCCTTTTAGCATCACAAGTCTGTGTACTTATCTTACAGACCCACATTCCATTCTCTGTATACCCCCTTACAAATAATTCAGTTCTCCTGTTTTTCCCTCCCTGTTAAAATGTCTCCTCCAATGACCAACACACACACAGGCTCCACCACCCTAAGGATCCTTTCATCTCATTCACCTTTTTGCTGTCACAAAGTGTATCTGAACAGTTCTATCAGCAAGTCAATAGTGTTTGCTCATGAAAACACCTCTGCAGGTGTTGCTAGTGAGCTTGTCACTTTGCTCAGATTTAAACTATCCAACCAACCTTTTACATTTAAATAGGGTTACCAGATACAAAGGGGAACAGAGTGCCTATATCTTTAACCATTGTATAGAAGAGGGAAATTTAGCAGGTGTAGCTCAACATGGAAGGGTTTAAAAAGCTGTACCTGCCAAAATTCTGTCTCCTATGAAATGGTTAAAGGTACAGACACTGTGTTCCCCTTTGTATCTGGTAATCCTATATTTAAATCATCAGCAGTGTTGAAGAATCACAACAACAACAACAACAACAACAACAACAGTATTTATATCCGCTTTTCAACAAAAAGTTCACAAAGCGGTTTACAGAGAAAATCAAATATCTAATGGCTCCCTGTCCCCAAAGGGCTCACAATCTAAAAAGATGCAACTCCAGCAGACAGCCACTAGAAAAGACACTGCTGGGGTGAGGTGGGCCAGTTACTCTCCCCCTGCTAAATAAAAGAGGAGCACCCACTTGAAAAAGCGCCTCTTAACCAGTCACCTCTCTGAAACTGGATTATGGGTATGCTAAAGTCTTCCAGTGACATTTGTGGCACTGATTTTTCTTGATTTTCTTCAGGCAGATTGTCCCCTTCCTCCAAGGAGGCACTGGGAACCACCTGCAGCTGCCTGAATGGCCATAGGATACAGCAACAGCCATTTTGGTGCCACTGCAGCCTTGGATGCCAGACAGCTCAGGATTGGGCTGTTAATTCCTTGCTCTCCATGGCTCTTGAGTGTCAGAGCGTCTCTGAGTGTCTTACAGTATCTCCAGGTAGAGAGGAGAGAGAGACAGAGTGTATATATTCATGTGGTCTGGACCTTACTGCACGTCACTGATGGTCACCCAATACAAGGAACTGATGTTTTTCTGGGTACGATGAGTGCTTGGAGATTCATTTTTGTTGCTGCAAAATGAAAGCATAACTGAGCCTGGCCTCTTCCACAGAACCAGCTTTTCTTCCAGATCTTGTTACTAGGACCTGCAATGTCACTCACTTCTCAATCTTTGTAATATCAGGTGTGTTTCCTTCAATGCACATTGTACGCAAATCAGGAGACACTTGGGTTGCTTTAAAGAGAAACATTTTAGGCATCATTTGGGCAGAAGATGCTCAGAAGCAGCATCTTCTAAGAACTCCAAAATGTTAAATGCACATGCTCAAATCCAACAGGGAGAAATGTGTGCACAGATAGATGCTAGTTAAAAAATTCAATCCAGGAGCCACAGCTGGGCACACATATTCCAGTAATGTTGTCTTTAGTAGTGCCAATCATCTGCTCCTGGGGAGTGACAAGGGGGAATAGAGTTAGATCCTGGCTTTCTTCCCTCCCTTCATTCTCCCCCAAAGGATCAGCACTATTCAAACCATTTGACTGTGGCTATTCGTGTGCTTCCCCATGTCCCCAGCACTTATCTGTATGTACATTTCCTCCTGTGGGTTTTTTCTAGATATTGTGCTTGCCCTGTGTGGAATGTGCTACAGTTTCTGAATTATTACACATGATCCAGATGACTCCTCCCAGGAAACATCATCCATTGCGAGGAATCTCACATTCAAACAAAGTGAGTTTGTTGTTTGTAAAAGCGGGGTGGGATATATTTGCACTGATCTCATGGCATCTGGCACCTTTTGGCTGGTAGATTTTTTGACATCGTTGTTGACCGGTGAATCAACGTGTCCTTGCCAAGTCTAGCATTGCTTTGTGTACTTTTAAAAAGTTCTGTATGTTTTAAAAATCTGAGGGCCACCCTTTCTTCCCCTCTAAAAAAATAGGGAAGAAGCAGGCGACCCTCAGATCATTGTGGAATCACACTGATAGTGACTGTGAGCTTGCAGACACTATAGACATGGTTCCAGAAGAAATTGTTGGAGGAATCTTAAAAAATTGGTCTCCTCTTTTGGGGGGAAGCAGAGTAGCTTCAGCAGCAGACCCCCCCCCCCTCTTGCTGGGAATCAACCCCAGGGAGCCTCCCAAACCCGGCTGACTGCTAATCAAGAAAGACAAATGACAATGGCTGGTTGAAGTTGCAAAAGAAAGTCATTTACTCACAGTTCCATAGAAGCATGATTACAGCATCTGATTATGATCAGAAGTTACACTAAACTTGAGATAACAAGGCCCTGGAGCTGCCTCGTCCTGCGTGCAATGTGGTCAAGATGGCGTCACCAGCAGAGCCCTGCTGTGACCCATCTTGTCAGGTCAGTGTTCAGTGAGGAAGAAGAGGGGCGTGCTCGGAGGGAAGGGAAGGATATAGGGTCTGGGCCACACCCCCACATAGGTCATCCTATGTGGACAGGTAAAGGGGACAGGTAAAGTGTAGGGTCACTGGGCCATGGCTTAACCCTTTCAGGACAGTATCCTGCCACCTCTGGACAGCAGACGGAATTGCACCAAACTCCAACAGAAATTGCAGTGACCTGATGATATCACTGCAATTACTTCCAGTCAGGGGAGGCAGGGTGAACAGGACAGCCAGTGGAGTGGTGAACCAAAATGCTCTTCTCTACCACTCTTCTCACATTTCCTTCCACTCCAACCATTTCCTTCTGCAGGATAAGGCACAATGGCAATCAGGGAAGGTTAATGGTATAAAAGAACCATGAACAGCATACTCAGCATTCGGTGGGGATGTAGGGGAAAGAACAGGAGCAGTGGGGCAGGGGAAGAGCAGGGCACATCATGTGCTGTCAAGGGTGGTCAGGGAGAAAGTGGCAGGCAGTGCATTTTGCATACCTCTAAGTTTAGTAAATTTACAAACAGAAAAGTAGAATGACTTGTAATGTCCCAAAAATAACCTGTAAGGGCTTTTTTTTAAAAAAAAAAAAAAAAAAAGCTGGTGAATATTTTCAAAAGACATATTCCCTTTTGAAATCTTTGCTAAAACTTCATGATCTAATCGCAGTTCAAGGAGCTGGTCTCATATGAATAATGAGAGAAATCAAAGCCAGTTTTTATTGCAGAATGTATTTCTTTTCAATCTTTATGCCTCTCGTCACAACAGCCAAAAAGATTTGGTTGTTATTACTGTATTTCAATGTTATACGATAGCAGAATAACTAAAAATGAGGGCACAACTATGCTGACCGTTAAACTCATGTCTTCTGGATCTGGATACATTCAAACAGACACATTTTCACAGTAATTTTCACAGACAATTCACAGACAATTTTCAGTAGTTGATACTGTAGAGCAGGGGTGCTCACACTTTTTTGGCTCAAGAGCTACTTTGAAACCCAGCAAGGCCCGGAGATCTACCAGAGTTTTTTTTACAATGTTCGCGCCATGATAACATATAACATTTATGTGTACAATGTATCTTGGTGTACCTTGAGCCCCACTGAGTATAACAGGACTTACTCCTGAGTAGACATGCCTAGGACTAGGCTGTGAGGCTGCAATCCTAGCCACACTTACTTGGGAGTAAGCCCCATTGAGTACAATGGGCCTTACTCCCGGCGTTTCCTCCCAGAGGCACCTGAAGGGGGGGGTCGGCACTCCGCGATCTACTCATTTTGCCTCGCGATCTACCAGTAGATCGCGATCCACCTATTGAGCACCCCTGCTGTAGAGATCCTTATATCTAACCACAGTGAAGACATGGCCTGTCCTTTCAGAGAAATCCTTAGGTCAAAGACCCCAAAACAGCATTGCAGTATTACTAATCTAAAAGGCAGATTCAGAACCGAAAGCCAAGTTATGACCGAAAGTCATGAGGATATGAGCATGAATAGAGACTAATCCCCAGCTAAAAGTGTCATTTGGAATCAAGACTTTGCCTAAGTTTGTCAGGAGAAAGTTTCCTGGCTGCCCTCTTCCCCCCCCCCCCCCTTGGCAATACCTGTAATATCACCAACCCTACAAGCTCTCCTTTGTAAAACAGGTTGTGGTTGTCACCAGAGAAATTCCATGACACGTCAGCCTGTTGTGTAACCTCTCTGAAACGAAGCTAAAAATAGCTTTCTCTATTACAGGAAATTGCCCAGGTGAAACGGCACAATGTCTGTGTGACTCTCAGGGGAGCAGGTCCCAAAAGGAGGCCATATGTCAATGACAAGAGGAGCTGAAAGTGCTGCTTAAGGCTTTCAGAATGGCGGATAATCATACTCAGCATTATTTGCTTTCACAGTGCAATCCTCCTCTGGCATGTCTGCTCACAAGTCCCATAGAATTTAATGGGCCTTACTGACAGGTTAGTCTATAGTTTGTTAACATCTCAGTGTGTTAACATCACTTCACTTACATCACCTTGTAATACATGTAAGCATGATTCTCTCCATACTGCAGCAGAGGAGGCACTGAGGTTGAGGCTGATGGTTCTCTAAAGCCATCTGGCACATTTGTGCAAGGGCTGAGATTTTGTCCTCCTGCAGCACAGCTTCATCACTTTACTACTACATTACATCAACTCTCAGTGAACCTATTTAGACACACCCAGGGCTTTTTTTGTAATGGAACGCGCCGGAACGGCGTTCTGGCACCTTTTCCCCCCTCCTCCTGGCCCCTACCTTTTTTTCCCTGCTGGCTAAGGAGGGATTCGAACCTCCAACCTTGTGCTCCACAGCCCAGCACTCTCTCCATTGGGCTATAGGAAAGCCCAGAGTTACAGTGTTCAGAACTAATATATAAGGTCCTGAGCCCAGCTGGTGGCCATCAGCGCCTCAAGTATTAGTTCCAAACACTTTGAGTCTAAGACTTCCAATGGCTCAGTTACTAAAGTGCTGGTCTGTGGAGCCAAAGGTTGGGGGTTCAAATCCCCGTAAGGAATAATTTTTTTTCTTCTTTTTTTTTTTTTAGGTGGGGAGGTAAATAAATAAAAGATTACACTTGTTAATCTTAAACTTGTTCTTGTAAGTGGGTTCCTGCACTTTTTATTATTATTTTTTTTTTACCAAAAAGCACTGCCCCTGCCTCATCGCACTCAGCTCTCGCCTGAGCCCAGCCTGCCTTTCCTCTCCCCACGCTCTGCTTCCAAGCCGGTGAGGGCGTGGGGACATGTGCTGAGGAGGACGACGACGACGACGATGATGATGACGACGAGGGACAGCAAGCCAGGGAGACAGGTTGCAGCACCCAGGTACTGGCTTGGCAAGAGGAGGGGGGGAAGGAAGCTGGCTGGTGCAGCCCCTGCACCTGAGACAGCCTAGGCATGTCTACTGAGAAGTAAGTCCCCTTGTGTTCAGTGGGGCTTACTCCCAGGAAAATGTGGATGGGATTGCAGCCCAAGCCTATGCAGGTCTACTGAGAAGTAAGTCCCCTTGTGTTCAGTGGGGCTTACTCCCAGGAAAATGTGGATGGGATTGCAGCCCAAGCCTATGCAGGTCTACTTAGAAGCAAGTAATTCATTCATTTTTATAGTTATTAATATAAGGCTTGGCTGATCTAAATTAATTAAGCAAAAATTATTACTAATAATTTAGTAGCTTTGTAATGTCATCAACAGGAGATTTAGGTTTTTAACTATAAATGGGGAAGCTAAAGTGTCCTTGCTGCATTATAACAACACTTAGGAAACATGTATTCCTCTGTGCAGTAGGTCAGATCATTGTTGTCTATTAATTTTTGGTTTTTTTAGACTATATTTAATAATCACTATTATTATAATGGGGAATGGGGACATAGTACACAGGGGAAAGGGGGGAACCACAAAAGATGGGTTAATGAATTGATTATGAAGTTATAAATCAAAAATCATGTGGTCACACACCCTCTATTGGTTCAAGATGAGTTGTAAAATAGATTATATTCCGTTATTATATAATTTATCTATTTTAAAATTCATCTTTTGTGTTTATTCTTCTGCTCCCCCCTAGTGTGCTTATATTGCGCATTCATTGTTATATGATCACATATTTCTCTTTTTTTTTTTTTGCACCAATCATGTTTCAATGTCTTGAGCCAATAGAGGGTATGTGACCACATGATTTTTGCTCCATAACTTGTTTATTAATCAATTAATTAACCCATCTTTTGTGCCCCCTCTCCCCTGTGCGCCAATTGATTTGGGTTCAAACAAATCTGTAGAGTGATGTAATGTAATCATTTTTTATATTTTGCCTTCATCAATTGTTTTAACCAATATTTATTAAATGTTTTAAAAGTTTTAATTAATTTTTTTTGGTTGTTACATATTTGCAAATACATGCAACAAGCCGTGATATAATCCTTGATGTGTGCTCCAGAGGTGGTCCGTCTCTTTTTGTTCTTCTCTCTTGAAGATCTCCCCTCATTTTCTAGTTCTTAAGTAGTTGGGGAATGGGGATTTAAAGAGAGAGAAATGAGATGAATAAATAAAATAAATAAATAAATAAAAGATTTATTTTATTTTAAATTAAAAAATATTTTATATATTTATATATACATATTTTATATATATATATATATATATATATATATATATATATATATATATATATATATATATATATATATTTTGTATTGGCAACCTTCAGTCTCGAAAGACTATGGTATCGCGCTCTGAAAGGTGGTTCTGGCACAGCGTCTAGTGTGGCTGAAAAGGCCAATCCGGGAGTGACAATCCCTTCCACACCGGGAGCAAGTGCAGTCCCTGGTCTGTCTCCCTGGCTATGGGCCTTCCTTCTTTGCCTCTTAGCCTCAGACTGTTGGCAAAGTGTCTCTTCAAACTGGGAAAGGCCATGCTGCACAGCCTGCCTCCAAGCGGGCTGCTCAGAGGCCAAGGTTTCCCACTTGTTGAGGTCCATCCCTAAGGCCTTCAGATCCCTCTTGCAGATGTCCTTGTATTGCAGCTGTGGTCTACCTGTAGGGCGCTTTCCTTGCACAAGTTCTCCATAGAGGAGATCCTTTGGGATCCGGCCATCATCCATTCTCACGACATGACCAACGCAGGCGTCTCTGTTTCAGCAGTGAATACATGCTAGGGATTCCAGCACGTTCCAGGACTGTGTTGTTTGGAACTTTGTCCTGCCAGGTGATGCCGAGGATGCGTCGGGGGCAGCGCATGTGGAAAGTGCTCAGTTTCCTCTCCTGTTGTGAGCGAAGAGTCCATGACTCGCTGCAGTACAGAAGTGTACTCAGGACGCAAGCTCTGTAGACCTGGATCTTGGTATGTTCCGTCAGCTTCTTGTTGGACCAGACTCTCTTTGTGAGTCTGGAAAACGTGGTAGCTGCTTTACCGATGCGCTTGTTTAGCTCGGTATCGAGAGAAAGAGTGTCGGAGATCGTTGAGCCAAGGTACACAAAGTCATGGACAACCTCCAGTTCATGCTCAGAGATTGTAATGCAGGGAGGTGAGTCCACATCCTGAACCATGACCTGTGTTTTCTTCAGGCTGATTGTCAGTCCAAAATCTTGGAAGGCCTTGCTAAAACGATTCATGAGCTGCTGGAGATCTTTGGCAGAGTGGGTAGTGACAGCTGCATCGTCGGCAAAGAGGAAGTCACGCAGACATTTCAGCTGGACTTTGGATTTTGCTCTCAGTCTGGAGAGGTTGAAGAGCTTTCCGTCTGATCTGGTCCGGAGATAGATGCCTTCTGTTCCAGTTCCAAAGGCCTGCTTCAGCAGGACAGCGAAGAAAATCCCAAACAAGGTTGGTGCAAGAACACAGCCCTGCTTCATTCCGCTTCGGATGTCAAAAGTGTCTGATGTGGAGCCATCGAAGACAACAGTGCCCTTCATGTCCTTGTGGAAAGATCTGATGATGCTGAGGAGCCTGGGTGGACATCCAATCTTGGGGAGAATCTTGAAGAGGCCGTCTCTGCTGACCAGGTCGAAAGCCTTTGTGAGATCTATGAAGGCTATAAAGAGTGGCTGTCGTTGTTCCCTGCATTTCTCCTGCAGTTGTCTAAGGGAGAATACCATATCAGTGGTGGACCTGTTGGCTCGGAATCCACACTGCGATTCTGGATAGACGCTCTCTGCAAGTACCTGGAGCCTCTTTAGTACAACTCTGGCAAACAGCTTTCCTACAACGCTAAGGAGAGAGATGCCGCAGTAGTTGTTGCAGTCACCCCTGTCACCTTTGTTCTTGTACAGCGTGATGATGTTTGCATCCCTCATGTCTTGAAGTACTCCACCTTCTCTCCAGCAGAGACAGAGGATTTCATGCAGCTCAGTGACGATGATCTCTTTGCAGCATTTTAGGACTTCAGCTTTAGGATTTTTTTTTTTTCTACTAGAGAGTAATATTATATATAAAATATTTTATTTTAAATAAATTTAAAAATAAATAAATAAATAAAAGATTAACAAGTCGTGAGTTCCTGCACCTTTTTTTTTTTTTTTTTTTAAAAAGCACTGGACACACCCACTAAGTTCTACCACCCTGGGGTTGGTAGAGGGTCTGGGACTCTAGTGGCACAAACAGCACAACAATGTTATGGGTCAGCATTTCAGGTCTGAACAGGCTAAAGATGCCCAAGGTCTTGGGACAGCTGCGTCATGGCAGCACATGCTTGGCACTCTGAATCAATTCTTTCTCTCTCGCTCTCCATTGTATGCCTTGCCTTGCTTTCACATCTCATCACATCCTCCTTCTCCCCTCAGCGTTTTTGAAGGGGAGGCCATGCTTCCTTTGACCTCTGCTGTGGCTGGTCCTTCATCTCCCCTACCCTCCTCTGGAAAAGGAAGAGGAGGAGAGAAGTGTGGTGGCATGTTCTAATTAGCAGTGGTTCTCAAACTTTTCACTGCTGCAATGCACTTCATCGGTCATGGTGGTTGTGTCATGCCCCAGAATGCCTTGCAGCTTCCAGGTAGTGCTCCAGAATACAAAACTGCAGGGCAATCTGGGGAACAACATGGGCAATGAAATGGGTCATGCTGGCCTCACGACCCACCAAAAATTGGGTGATGACCCACAGTTTTAGATCCGCTGAAATAGAGAATTGCCTCTCCATGCTCCCAAAAGAGAAAGTGAAGAGAATGGTGTGGAAATGATCCTAAAACATCTTCACACCACTTCACACCTTCTTCCAGGAGGAGAGATGAGTCACTGTAGGAGTAGCAGTGCGCCAGCAGGTGGCTGGGTGGAGCAACCCCCCCCCCAGAAGAAAGGGCAGGAAAGGGAGAAGAGGAGGAGGAGAGGCATGTCCTGTATGAGGGTGGGGGGTGTGGAGGCATTTGCTCTGCCACCATAAACCCCACAGGCCTTATGCTTTGGAATGGCATGGGATAGGATTGTTCTATGAGTACATGAATTTGATGTGGATTGTGCAACATATCAAAATCGGATCATCCCCAAATAGTTCTTCTGCAGCACACATTGGCAGAGAAATTCACTTCCTCCTTTCCAACATCCTGATGTGCCTGTGGAGATGCCGGCAGTAGGGAGGGAAGTCTGTGTGTCTGTTTCTGCCTTCCCAGTGCTTAGAATCTGTCACAGCAAGTGTCAGGAAGGAGGTGGGAGAGATGTCCCTCCCTCCCTGCCACCATCACTGCAGCCACCAACACAGGCACAAGATGCAGCACAACATTGAGATAAGGGAGCTTGGGGGTTTGCGGCAGTCGGGGAGGGATTTGGATTCCATAATTTCCAACTTCTCTTTTTTTTGGGGGGGGGGGAGGAATAGCTTAGTTTGCCAACCCCAGTTCCAACTTGAACAGGTGGGGCAGTGTCCTTCCACAACTGGTGCTGTGGAGCACTACAGAAAAAAGTCACTTCCATTGCTCCATTGCGAAAAATGTCTATGCACAGTTAGTTTGTTTATTCCAAGGCCTGCCTAAATATGGGCAACATTTGGAAAGCTCTAAGCACAAGTAAAAAGCCAGAAAATAGAAAGCTCAACTCCTAACCTCAGTTGTTATCAGCCAGCATGAGCTGTTCTGAGGAATTTTCCTCAAAGAATAGGCATGTCCAGGCGAAACCAATTCCAACCCTAAAGCAAAGGTTGTGCCAGAGAAAGATGGGAAGCGGATGGGAGAACATTCCTCCCTAGGCATCTTGCTTCCTTGCCACACACACCCCCCCCCCCCGGTTCCTAAACCCCAGTGATTACCTGAATCACTTCCGTGGCAGCCATTTCCAGCTTTTCTGAGCCTTGGGAAGGAGGGAAGGCCTATCCACCACCAAACGTGGCACAGGACACAGCTCGGCAGGAGCTCGGGTGGCATGCCTGTGACCTCCCCCAGGATCTGTCACCTGGGGCAGTCTGCTAACCCACCCCCCCAGCTTGCTATGCTACTGTAACAAGTTGCATAAAGATTGAAAAGCAAAACCTTCTGCAGTGAAAACTGGCTTTCTCCCATTACTGATATGAGATCAGCACCTTGAACTGTGATGGGATCAAGAAGTTTCAGCAAAGGTTTCAAAATATACAAACAGCAGCTCTCCATGGCTTCTCTTCCATTTCTCTTTAGGATGGGAACATGGATGCGATTTTTCTTTCAGAAAAAATCTGTGGGACACACTTTAACCACCTCAGAAATGCATTTTGCCCCTTCTATGCCTTGTGAATATTTCTTCTTCTCATGCTGCCACTTCCCTAAAGGAAGGTCAGATCCACAGCGAGGCTAAGTGCTAAACCTCTTCCAGCCCTGCTTGTTCCAGCACCACTCCACACTCAGAGAATGCAGGTAGCTCTCAACAGGACAGTGCAGGAGGAGACTGATCAGACCTCAAACTCCTGCACAGCAGTGCAGTGGCGTCAGTAGGATTCGCGTCACCCAGTGCGGGAGGCCTGTGCATCACCCCATGCAGTGGGCGGGGCAACACCCCAGGTGGTGGGCGTGGTGATGTACCATCGCTCCGCCCCCACTGGATTTTTGGCTGTACCTTTTAATAGAACACAGATATTTCAATGTGGTTTGTTTCATTGCATTCTGCATGAAATTACGCATTGATTGATATATAACATGATGGTATTATCCCTCCAAATAATACCATTTGTATTAGCGATTTTAGTGATTTTGAAAACTTGTAGAGTCTCTCTCTCTCTCACACACACACACACCCTGTCAACTTACTAACACCTTATTGCAGCAGTTCTCAAACTTTTAGCACCAGGGCCCACTTTTTAGAATGACAATCTGTCCAGGACCCATTGGAAGTGATGTCATGGCCAGAAGTGACATCATCAAGCAAATAAAAATAAATAATTATAAATAATTAAATTAAAATAAAAGAAATAATTAAATAGTGGGAAGCCAGCCCTTTTCCACCAAGTGAATTTTCTCTGTGAATTTTCTCTGGGTGCAATAACACCCCCACAAAAAAAAGAATCAGTGAGATTTGTAGCCCTCCCCAGTGCTGAGTTTAATGTTCTTCTATTTCAAGCATGTCAAGATAAAGAACCACCTGGCTTTACAAGTGCAAAATAGAAAACATTCCCCTTACCAGTTCAAGCCTCTTTTTCTTGTCCTTTTTAAGGGGGGGGGGGAGGCTGCCCTTTGGAGCATTTCTTGAGCTCCAGTTCCATCAGATCGGGCCCTTTCTGGTGTCCTCACAGTCCCCTTTGCCTGACCTGATCACAAGCGCGCGCGCGCACATGCACACACGCACACACACACACACACTTCAGTACCTTTATTGGCATATTAAAAGTTTACAGAGAATAAATAGCATAATAAATAGCATAATAAAATAGAAGAGCTTTGGGAATGTTAACTTCAAACTTTGGCCTTAGAGACTACCACTAAAAATTCCGCCACCAGATTGGTAATAGGAGGGGAATAATCACTGAGAAGAATTGGGAAAGGACCAACAAGGGAAACAGGAAGAGAAGAATGAAAAGAATCAAGTAAGTGGGACCTGAGGTTGTGATAAGCAGTGCACCGAAGAAGGATATGATCCAGAGTATCTGGTTTAACTGAACAAAATAGACATAATCTATTTGGATGAGGAGTTTTAGAGAATCTCCCTTGATGTAATGCCAATGGAAGGATATTCAGTCTCGCCAGCATAAAGGCCCGTCTTTTACTAGGGTTGGTAAGTTGGGTAAAATAGTTTGCAGGACGGCCCAGAGAAGGAGACAAACCAAAAAAGAGAGGCGAGCAGGTCAGATTTAAGCTAGACAAGCTAAGGCACGTCTGCCTACTCACGAGTAAACGTGACTTTGTTTCACTTTCCATAGGGCTCAAAACACTCGTAGCTGGGAGGGACCTCCTTCTTGGGTGTTTTTGGGAGGCTGCATTCATTGGATCAGGACCATTCTGGTGTCGTTGGATTCCTCTCAGCCTGCCCTTTCCAATGGACTAAGGCAAGTATGCCTCATCGTGAGTAAACACATGATATGGCTCGGTTTCACTTTCCATAGGGCTCCATGCATTTTTTCTTTCTGTTTTTTTGGCCATAACATTTGAAGGAAAGGAGCTATTTCACTCTGGGTTTATGCATTGCATTCTACTGGAAATTCCACATCCAACGTTATATGGAATGATGGGTATATGGCATGATGATCCATGATTTTAGCGTGTCATCCCCCAGTGCGTCACCCCCCTTGCGCATCACCAGGTGCGGCCCGTACCCCCCACACCCCGTAGCAATGCCACTGCAGCAGCATCACTAAGGTTAGCATAACCTGGTGGGGGGCCCAGCACATTACCTCCATGATGGACCTCCTCCCATGCAGTGGGCAGGACAGTGCCCAGGGTGGTGGGCATGATGATGCTCCATTGCCCCACTACCTGCTGGTTTTTTTGGCTATAACGTTTGATAGAATGTGGCTGGTCCCACTGCATTCTGCAGGAAAATATGCATCAAACGATATATAGCAGGGATGCTCAAACCCCGGTCCTGGGGCCACTTGCGGCCCTCGAGGCCTCTCAATGCAGCCCTCAGGGAGCCTCCAGTCTCTAATGAGCCTCTGGCCCTCCGGAGATTTGTTGGAGCCCACACTGGCCCGACACAACTGCTCTCAGTGTGAGGGTGAGTGTTTGACCTCTCGCGTGAGCTGTGGGATGAGGGCTCCCTCCACTGCTTGCTGTTTCACATCTGTGAAGCAGTAGCAGCAGCAAAGGAAAGGCCAGCCTTGCTTTGTGCAAGGCCTTTTATAGACCTTGAGCTATTGCAAGACCTTCATTCATTCATTCATTCATTCATATAAGTTCATCTTTAATATATTCATTTATGTAAATTTATGTAAATTTATTCAAAATGTAAATTAATTCTTTTTCCCCCTGGCTCCTGACACAGTGTCAGAGAGACGATGTGGCCCTCCTGCCAAAAACTTTGGACACCTCTGATATATAGCATGATGGTATTATTCGAAAACACCAAGATTTTAAAAATTTTGGCCTGTAGTGGTGTCACCCCCTTCCCCTCTGCATTGTCATCCAGTGCAACCAGCACCATCCTAGCAATGTCACTGCTCCTGCATATTAAGGGGCTTCAAGCACACCAGAGCTCCCTACTGGTCAGCAGTTAGCAGCTTGCAGTGTACAAAACTTGGAAGTGTGCATTGTTTTTAATTCCACAGAAAAGTCAGTCTAATAAAAGATATTGCCTAAAAACGTTATTGAAACCTGTTCCTTATTTTAAACAAAACATGTCAACACCCCCTGACAAAGCTTGGATTGTGTTTGACTTTATTCTGGAATGTTCAGCAGTTCAAAACAGCAATCCTTGGAGAGCTTCATTTGCAAGTACCCATCAACAACTCTATACTGGTTATCATATGTATAATAGTTCACATCCATCATTGTTATGGAAGTATTCATAAGCCTTTACCCTCAGAGGAAACAGGTGAGTCATCATGGTTGCTCTTTTTCGGCTAATGGGAACCTGGTTAGCCAGGAGGATCTGTAAAATGGCAATAACTGCCCCAACTCGTCCCCAGGCCTCCTGGAATGAGTTCCAGGAATGAGCTTTTCAGATTGAATCTGAAGATTCAGTAAACCTTGATTCAGTGACTTTGTGTTGCAATTACCTTTGCTTAGTGGAGAAATGAAGTGTCATCTAGAGGTCTCTTGCAGGGCGCGGCCTTGTACGAAGGAGAGAGAGAAGAATGTGTGGAGGATCTACAATGATAAACTGAAATTAGATTCATCCTCAACAGCGTCTTGTATAGCGGGAAACAGAAAGCTACTGGGGGAAGTTGGTCTTTGGTGATCGAAAAACCAAGTTAGCTTTTCAATCCACTAACCAGGAATCTACCTAACACTTTCAATTTGTAAAGCACATTACACCTTAGTGCAGCCATTTTTAACCCTTGTGCCATGGCGTACTGGTGTGCCACGAGTGGTCTCCAGGTGTGCTGCGGGAATTTGGGAGAAGGTTATTTATTAGTAGGGCCATTGGGGGATGTGAGCCCCCCACTGACAGCATAGTGTGCCTTTTCAATTGTCAAGAAACTGATGGTGTGTCTTGACCATTTAGTGTCTTCCCAGTGTGCCGTGAGATGGAAAAGGCTGGAAATCACTGATTTAGTGAATTGTATTTTTATCTCATCTTCTTCCACAGAGCTCAGGGCAACACACATTATTCTCCCTCCTCCATCCCCTCTTCCTTACAACCCCTCCGTGGAGGAAATTAGGCTGAGGAAGAGTGACAGGCCCAAAGTCACCCAGAGAGCTTTATAACTGAATGGGGATTTGAATCTTAGTGCCCCTGATACTCTAACCCAGGGGTGTAAAACATAAGGTCGGAAGCTTTTTATCCAGCCCTCAGGCTCTTAGCTGCTGAGGTGTTATAGCTGAAATGGCAGCCCACATGAAAATTGGGCTTTCCCAAATCTTGAAGTATGATCAAGATTTGCATACTTTCTCTTCTGTCATTTGCAGTTGTGTTGGCAACCTTCAGTCTTGAAAGACTATGGTATTGCGCTCTGAATGGTGGTTCTGGAACAGCGTCTAGTGTGGCTGAAAAGGCCAATTCAGGAGTGACAATCCCTTCCACACTGGGAGCAAGTGCAGTCTGTCCCTGGTCTGTCTCCCTGGCTATGGGCCTTCCTTCTTTGCCTCTTAGCCTCAGTCTGTTGGCCAAGTGTCTCTTCAAACTGGGAAAGGCCATGCTGCACAGCCTGCCTCCAAGCGGGCCGCTCAGAGGCCAAGGTTTCCCACCTGTTGAGGTCCATTCCTAAGGCCTTCAGATCCCTCTTGCAGATGTCCTTGTATTGCAGCTGTGGTCTACCTGTAGGGTGCTTTCCTTGCACAAGTTCTCCATAGAGAAGATCCTTTGGGATCTGGCCATCATCCATTCTCACGACATGGCTGAGCCAACGCAGGCGTCTCTGTTTTAGCAGTGCATACATGCTAGGGATTCCAGCATGTTCCAGGACTGTGTTGTTTGGAACTTTGTCCTGCCAGGTGATGCAGTTAATGAGTTTCTATATGAGAACAGGGTCTGATTTCTGACTTCAGACATCAGGGTCTGATGTCACTTTCTGCTTAATGATATCACTTCAGCCCTCAGCTAGAGCCCTGAATGCTAACTTCAGCCCTCTGTATGAAACGAACTTGACACCCCTGCTCTAACCACTACATTATAACACAGTGGCACTCTCTTGCCCTGTTAAGCCTCCATTATTTCTGTCTTACAGATGGAAATCAGGGAGCAAGAGACAGTAACTTGTCCAAAGATCACACCCAAGGCCTTGAGTTCAGTCAAGACCATACAGACTCAAGTCCAGTTCCTTATCTACTAACTTTTATACAGGATATTATAGACAAACATTGAACCTTGACAAACAAGGACTGTTCTCAGGGGGCCTGCTGAGAACTTATTTTACTCCTGAGATTCTTCCACAGATAAGACTGGACATGGGCCTCTCACACATGTTTTCACCGTCACCACTGCAGGTATACAGGAGTGAGAAAAGTGGGTGATCCACTTGTACCAAATGGAAACATTCTTCATTCATTCATCCCCCACTGGGATGGGAGCAAGAAAAACGTGTGTGAGCCTCAAGGTTGCTGCGAATGCTACCTGCATTTGTCTATTATTGCATATTTTTGTTCAACAAAATGGAGGAAAACACAGGGACTATCATTTTTTCTATGTATCATCAGATGAAGCCCTTATTATTTTTGTTTATGATGATGTGAACACAGGAATGGAACAGAAATGTCATGTACAGAGATTAAAATAATATTGCAAAAGAATCATGCTAGCATGTTTTATTGCTGCATTACAATGAAAGCCTATGGGCAAATCACTAATGTACTAAGTGGCTCATTGCTGAAAACATGCCTGAGATTTCAGTTAGATACAAAGAAATGCATTTTTAATGGGACCTGTTTAAAAGGATTTCCTTTTGTTTACTAATCACCCTGTTACAGTAAGGATATGGGCAGCCAAATCCAGCGAAAAAGCTGGTGCAGATCTTAGCAGCCTGGTGTAAGGCGGACTGGCCAAGCAGGGGGTTAGGTGCAAACTTACCCTTGCCAGGCTGGGGTCCAGTGCAGGGAGGCCAGCGCACACCTCTGCACCGGCCTAGCCCAGTCACGGACCTCCGCAGCCCCGTGCCCAGGGCAAAGCTCAGCGATGGCGCTCCCCGCAGGCTATCGCCACCCCCGTGCAGAAATCCACCCCCCCTACTCACCAGAGGCTCACGGAACCTTGCGCAACCTCCGCCCACGCCAGGGAAACCTCTATGAGTTTCCCCAGTGCTATAAACTGTGCTTCCAGCAAACCAGAGGTGCATTTTCCACCCCTGTCAGGAGCCTCAGAGAGGCTTCGGCAGGGTCCTCGTGGCTGGCGTCTGAGGCTTTTATCCCATCTCACTCTATGGCAGGCACACAACTGCCCTAGTCTACTCACAAGGAGGTGCAAACGTGCCTTATGTTTGTGACATGCTTGGGCCAGCCCAGACTTGTGCCTGCCCATCTATGCATCTGCCCATCTATGCATCTGAGCACTAAATTGTAGTTCTGATGTGTCCACTGGCTATGTGCTTGGTTCTGATGTGCCCAGGTGTCCACGTATTTGGTGTATTTTGCACAGGACAATTCTGAACATGAAGAGTGGTCCATGGCAGAGTTCCAATGAAGGAACCCTCCCTACATTTGATGCTGTCCTGTGCAGACAAATGCTGGATCTCTGTGTGTGTGGCCTGGACTCTTTCACCTCCACATGTTCCTGGACTTTTCACAAGGAGGAGGTCAAGGGAAAAACACATGGTAACTTAAAACTTCTATCACTGGTGTTATGAACAGAAGTTCATTAACATTCCTTAGCTATGCTTAGCAGGAAATAGGTGTATGGTAATAAACCTATAGAAACAAATGAGATAACATTGTTATGGGAACTATTTACATGCTCACTTTCTCAGATTGGAAAGTTAATGAATGGTTTTGATGAGACAGACAGTAAGTCTTCACTTCCAACCTACTTCTGATTCCTTGATTCAGACAGGCACAAAACATTTGCACCTCTATAGTTCTGTACTGCCTTAGCTATTACCATGGAGCTGTAAAACAGCAGAAACTGTTTCTGACACTCCAGTGTAGGGGTTCTTAAATTTCTCAGGAGTAAAACTCCCAAGGTAAGTTTGTGCAGGGGTGGGGAATAAGGCAGCGATGCGATCCCCAGGAACATGCCACTATGGGGGCAAGGGGCTTTCCGTTAACCAACCTTATCTGCTGCCGGGGTCTGGGGAAGTGCAGGGAGCCCCACAGAGCCCTCTGCAAGGTTCCCTGCAGCTTGTAGAAAGTAAAAATAGTGATTGCAACCCACTTCCAGTTTTGTGATTGCAACCCGGAAGTGAGTCGTGAACACTATTTTCACTTTCTATAAGCTGTGGGGAGGGCTCTGCAGGGCTCCCTGCACCCAGTGGCATAGCTAATGATCATGTAGCCTGGTGCCAAGCTCAGAATGATGCCCCAGAAGTGGTCACAACCGGAAGTGACATTTTCACATTAAAAAAAAGTGAAAATCAGGGGAAAACCTGCCTCTTCCTCCCAGCAGCTCACCACCCACTTGCTCTGCCACCTCCCATGTAATTAAGGTATCTATCTACAACCTGGGGTCAAAGAAAATTTTGTAGCCCCCCTCC
The DNA here is from genome assembly GCF_035046505.1 of Tiliqua scincoides. Classification (NCBI taxonomy): domain Eukaryota; kingdom Metazoa; phylum Chordata; class Lepidosauria; order Squamata; family Scincidae; genus Tiliqua; species Tiliqua scincoides. The sequence goes on from NC_089824.1 coordinate 187,784,427, forward strand.
ATGACAAAATCAAATGTAATTAATTAAGGGTGCAATCCAACTTGCACTGGAGCAAGCAGGCTGGCGGGCCTGGAGCAAACAGGCTCCCTCCCTGCCCTTCTCACCTCCCCCCCAGACCCCTACTCCGGTTGAGCTCAGCCAACAAAACGCACCCATCCTCAGGTCCCACGTTGGTGCGGGGAGGCCAGCGCACATCTGTGCACTGGCCTATCTACCCTTATGTTGGTGCAAAAGTGCTTTATGGTACTTTCACCACAATGTTGGGCCAGTGTAAAGGACTTGTGTCTGCCCAGCGGTGCTTTTGGATTGCACCCTTAGTGTTTTGCACCCCCTCTAGCTACACTACTGAGACAATCATCATCAGGCATAGTGGAGTGGAGAATTGGACTTGCATCATCTCCCATTGTTATGTGGAGCATTAGACCATCCCTGGTGTCTTTGAACTTCCTTTGTATGCCATGATAGTCTCTCTCTCTCTCTCTCTCTCTCTCTCTCTCTCTCTCTCTCTCTTTTGTTGGAAGCTCCAACTGCTGCATCACTGTAGCAGGTTTGTTATTTCTATAGAAGCTATTATACAAGAGGCATAGATCATTTCTGGTCTTGAGAACTACTTCATAATGGTTTTTTAGGTGTGGCATTTTTTTAGAGATGTGTGTATCTGTGTTGGTGTTTAAACCACCTAAAAATGTAAAGTGTGCATGAACATATGGTTCAAAACAGGTAAACCTGTGAGGGAGCCAGGACTTATTCCAGCTTGGTGTATGTTTGGTAGTTGTTGCTGTGTGATGGTTCTAAATATCAACTCAGGTTTTTTTTTTTAATTCAAAAGAATAAACCATACATCCTTATACTTGAAACTTAAAGAAATGTACATCTGAAAGACTTTTTTGAACATCCGCTACTGAACATAAGAACATAAGAAGAGCCCCACTGGATCAGGCCCAAGGCCCATCTAGTCCAGCTTCCTGTATCACACAGCGGCCCACCAAATGCCCCAGGGAGCACACCTGATAGCAAGAGACCTGCATCCTGGTGCCCTCCTTTGCATCTGGCATTCTGACAATAATATCATTTCAACAATAATATCTTAATTTGTCTGTGTACAGCTTGCCCCTGCAACTTCCCAAAGTGAATAAAACAGTGTTTTTCAACCAGTGGTATGGGTACCACCAATGGTGGTGTCCGGTGGTACTCACAGGACCCCTGGACATCTGCCTCCCGGCAGCGAGACCACCAATGCGATGCAACAAACAGCAGTAGGAGGCTAAGCTCGGCAGGCAGAGCCCAAAGTGTGCTTTTCTGAGTTGAGAAAACCCTCCTGACTACCTTGAGCCTCTTACTCGTGGCTGTTGTGTTGCATCTGACCTCCCAACCCAGACATAACTGGCAATGATGTCATCACCAGTCACTTCCAGTGGTACTTCAAATAGGTGGACCATGTGAAGTGGTACAGTGGTGGACAAACGTTGAGAAACACTGGAATAAATAAATCTTCTCTGAAATATGTTCATTTGAAATATCAAACTCTCTTCTCTTAATATATTTCTCCAGTATTGCAATGTTCTGGAATCTTAATACTATAATCAATCTTTAATTTCAAGAACCGATGGGCATTTTCACACATGGGCCAAATTCCAATTCCGATCCCTCACGTGCTCTCAGGGTCAATTTTCACAACCAAGAGTGTTGTTTCTTTCCCATACTCCACTCAATGCACATTTGTGCCACTCATTCAGCAACTTTGCTTTGGCATAGTAAATGTGGGTTTGCTGAGAGCTGGATGTGCAAGCAGAAGAGAAATCACATGATTTCTTTTTCATAAGATTTTCATAAGTTTCAAAAATATGCACTCAGCTGACATTCTGCACATTTTTTGGGTTGTGTGAATTGGTGCCCAGGTCACAGCCAACCTATAGTGCGGAACGAATTGTACTGTTTCTTGGCTGTACACATCTGTGCTTCTGTTTCAGTGTGTTCATTACTCCAAATGCATTTATAGAGGCTTTTCAGAAATCAGCGGTATACTAACGAGCACACTGGAGTCTGAATTGTACTGTAGCTTGTAATGAATTTGCCTGTAGTTTGGCTCAAAAGGATACTCCCAGCAAGAGACTGCTTTTTAATTCTGAGGTAAATCTCCTTTATTTCCCCCAAAGCTGCACCATGAAAGGCCACCAACATCCCCTGCTGAGGCAGGTAGTTTCTTTGGGCTATTCTTCATCTCTTCCTGGCTCTGGCAATGTTGGGCTTTAATCTTTTCTCAGCAGCTTCTTTGCTGTTGTTATTTGGCCGCCAGGGGGCCTATGGCCCAACAAAGGATAGTCGGAGGGAATTAGTGGGGAAAACGGTTATTATTCTGGCCGAAGATCTAAGGGAATCCAGAACAGCAGTGAAGCTGGCAGAGGCAGACTGAAGCATTTTGGCTCCATCCACAGCTAAAACTTCAGTGCCGCCGCCCCCCACTCACACCCTACCCCCTGCCCTTTTAATATTCCAAGACAAAGTGTGGGAATTTTCTTCTCACAGTTTGCGGCGCCATCCCTGTGCACTTTGTGAGGATTCTTCTTGGTGCATCTTTCTCCCTCTCAGTGCGGCAGGAAGGATGTCTGTGCCTTGGGCAGTTGTGCTTTTGCTGGCTACTTGCCTCCAGCCCCTGGAGACTGTGATGAAGGAAGGGGCCTCCCGATTTCTTCAAGAGCCGTACACGTCCCCCAGAAGGGAGCAAAGGGCTGGAAAAGGTCATTTAACAAGGCACTTCATCTCAAAAGATCCTCTGCTGGAGACCCTGGGCAAGCCAGGCAGGGTGAGGCGGTCTGAGTCCATTGGCAATCGCAGAGAGCTCCGTTTCTTAGAAGAGGAATTGAGGTGGAGACGGGCGCGGAGGGGAACAGAAGATGAGGATTCCAAACCAGTCCAGCAGTATGTTCCAGGAGTAAAAGTGGAGTTTCCTCGGCCTGTCAATCCAGCCAGCTTAAGGCCAACCAAAGTCCTGGTGCCATCCAGTACAGATCCATCTGAACACCGGCAAAGGAGTCCAGTGGTCCATGGAGGCACAGAAGCCCAGGTCAATATGACTATGGCATCAGGGAAACGGCCTCAGATCCAGAACCCTCTGTATCCAGTGACAGAGAGCTCCTACAGTGCCTATGCTGTTATGTTCTTGTCCCTGATTGTCTTTGCTGTGGGCATCATTGGGAACCTCTCGGTGATGTGCATTGTCTGGCACAACTATTACATGAAGAGTGCCTGGAACTCCATCTTGGCCAGCCTCGCCTTCTGGGACTTCCTCATCCTCTTTTTCTGTCTGCCAGTGGTCATCTTCAATGAGATTACCAAGAAGAGGCTACTGGGGAACATCTCCTGCCGCATTGTGCCCTTCATGGAGGTAAGAGATTGCTGCCCTCCCCTGTATCACATGCTATTTTGGGAGGAAAATGTTGCTGCACGGGCACAGCTATAACATCATAGGCCAACCCTTTTGCAATGCCACTCAGGGCCCAATCCTATCCAATTTTCCTGCTGTAGTGCAGCTCCAAGGTAAGGGAACAAATGTTCCCATACATTAAGGAGGCCTCTATGACTGCCTCCCCACTGCAGGATGCAGTGCATGTCCCACTGGCACAGCTGCACTGGCACTGGAAAATTGGATAAGATTGGACCCTCAGTCATTCTGATACCCACTATCCAGAACTGCCCTCAGTCATTCTGGTGCCCACTAAGCAGAGTTCCCTAGCTTCTTACCAAGCTGAGGTAAGACTGACTGGTCCCTTTAGAGCTGAAGGCAGCATCCCTTCCTAAGATGATTCATGGGTCTTCTGGAACACCAAAGATATGGGAAAGTGTGGAAAACTATTCCACACCTGTTGAAACCTGGAGTCTTGTTGAATGAAGAACATACATAACAGGTAGCATTTTGTAGCTTGATTACCAAACCTTACCTGAGCATAGCCTATGTTTATTTGTATGCTATGTATTTGATGTAGGAATCACTGCTATGTTTCACACCAAGAGGCTCAGACTCACCTCAGACTAAGTGACGTGTGTTATATGTCTACCAGAAAACCATATGCAAACTTCTTGAAACAATAGGCTGTCCATTAATGGATGCATATACTATATACCAATTATCCGACATCTATAGAGCAAGGTGATACATGCAAATGCTTTTGTCTTCTCAGGAAGAGAATGTCCCAATTAACAAGAGTTAGTGCATCCAATGATTGTACAGTATCTAACTGGATCCATTAAGGGTTAAGGTGGTTGCAATGATCTGACAATTGGAGAGCTGTGTTCCTACCATTGTTTGTTGTATATTTTGCTATTCTCAGACACAAATTTTAAAGGAGCCATTCAAGTTTCTTTTAAGACAAGGACTGAAAGAGATTAAGCAGCTAGGAGGAATTCTCATTCACAGGTGACCATACATTCCTGCTTAGGGTTGCCAATTTGGCAAGAAAAAACCTGGCCAGGACCTGCACCTGTGCTTTTCACAGAGTCTTGATATACAGAAATCAGCAGGTGACATACCCCATGACAAGGAGTAAGCCTGCTACTTGCTGATCATACTGCTTTTAAAATATCAACTAAAGGGGGCAGTTCAAAAGCTGGCAATTCTATTCCTGTTCAGGTTGTTATCATCTTTTTCTGCAGGGTCATTGATACCTTCAAAAGTATAGGTACAAATTCGCCTGGTAAATGTTTCATCACCAGAGTTACAATGCTGGGAAATGCTTCACCTGTGGAATTACTGCCTAGCAAGCAACTTTTAAAGGCACTGGAAAATGAAGGTGGCAATCCCTGCTCATATCCATTATTTTTCATTCAATAACTCAAGAACTGATTTCATGTAGGCGTCACAGAGGTATTTGAAAAATTGTATGCAGTCTGTCATAGCTCTGTATGGCATACACATGTTCCCTTGTACTAAGTGTGTGTGTGTGTGACATACACAGACAGACAGACAGACAGACAGAGACAAAGAGAGTCAGATTGGTTGGTATGTCGATAATATTGTATCTGCAGAGTTTACACCAGGTGTGTGTGTGTGAATTGCTAAAAGACTGGTGGGTCTGAGACTTGTGGTTGAGGCAGGAATTGAACCTAAAGAGATTCACTTGAAGAACTTGTCTTTGAGGAGAGTTTTGTCACCATAACTGTCATGCAGCTGAGTGTAGGGATAAATGCACCAGTCATGAGAGTGCTCTGTGTCTGTTTAGGATATAGGATTCCAACAGTTCCAAAAACGCAGTTTTTCAGTGAATGTAAACCAAACCAACTGCATGAGCTTTTCCACCTGAAGTATCCTGTGCACACATACATGGGAGTAACCCCCACTAAATACAGGAGGGGGCTTAGTTCTGAGTAAACATGCCTAGTGCTGCACTGTCCATACCACATTTGCTTTAAGTTGCTTTAAGACATGTAGTCATATCCCTCCTACAGTGTGACTAAAAGAAATGAGTCTGAACAATTATCTGCTGCCAGTGAACACGAGCGCTGTTCACATCTTGTTTCTGCCAGGAACACATTAGGTGGCCTTGGGCAAGTCACCCCCAGTAAGCCTCAGCTGCAATATGGGGGATGATGATAATACTGACCTTACAAGGTTGTTGTGAGGACTAAATGCTAGTATTATTAGGTGTGCCAGCTTCATAGAAGTATCTGGGGACCAAACTAGACATTCTGCATGGGGAGAGAGGTTTAATCTTTGCACTGATACATTGACTTAAATCACCTCCGCTTCTGTGGCCAATAATTGAGCACTTGGGCAGTTCGCCCAAGCAGTAGATGCCATGTTTTGCATGCAGAAGATTCCAGGTTTAATTCCTGACATCTCTAGGGTGGGCTAGGAAAGACCTCTGCCTGAAATCCTGATGAACTGCTGCCAATCAGGGTACATGATATCTAGCTAAATAGATCAGTTGGCTGACTCCGTGGATGGCAGCTTAATGTCTGAATCAGAACAATGGTGCAGTGGGAAAAGGTTAACCTGCCCTTTCTACTTGCTGTGGCCCTGATTCGAATCAGGCCCTCCTGCATCTGCTGCTTGAAAAAGAAAAAAAATTAGGAGTTTCATGACTGGAACTCTCATAGCACATTGACTGTGGTCCCAAAGTTGCCCATATGGGAAACCAGCCCAGAGAAGATCTGGTAACAACGATCTCTTATGACCCTCAGGGCGCAATCCTAACCCTTTATGTCAGTGCTTTCCAGCACTGACATAAGGGCAATGCAGCTCCGAGGTAAGGAAACAAACATTCCCTTACTTTGAAGAGACCTCCATGAGTGACACCCAACAGCAGGATGCAGCACATGTCCCATTGGCACCGCTATGCCAGTGCTGGAAAGCACTGACATAAGGGGTTAGGATTGCACTCTGAAAGGTGGTTCTGGAACAGCGTCTAGTGTGGCTGAAAAGGCCAATTCGGGAGTGACAATCCCTTCCACACTGGGAGCAAGTGCAGTCTGTCCCTGGTCTGTCTCCCTGGCTATGGGCCTTCCTTCTTTGCCTCTTTGCCTCAGTCTGTTGGCCAAGTGTCTCTTCAAACTGGGAAAGGCCATGCTGCACAGCCTGCCTCGAAGCGGGCCGCTCAGAGGCCAGGGTTTCCCACTTGTTGAGGTCCACTCCTAAGGCCTTCAGATCCCTCTTGCAGATGTCCTTGTATTGCAGCTGTGGTCTACCTGTAGGGCGCTTTCCTCGCACGAGTTCACCATAGAGGAGATTCTTTGGGATCCGGCCATCATCCATTCTCACGACATGACCGAGCCAACACAGGCGTCTCTGTTTCAGCAGTGCATACATGCTAGGGATTCAGATAAGTGCTTATCAAATACCTTTCTTTCTTTCTTTCTTTCTTTCTTTCTTTCTTTCTTTCTTTCTTTCACTCCTAATTAAGCAGCATAACTACAAATGTTGAAAAGTATAAATTGGAAGAATAAAAATAAAACTGTTTGCAAGAAAATTCAAATTTTAAAAAGTTGGTTGAGATCTCCCCACTCCAAAAACACCCCTGCCAAAGATTCAGTTCCAGCTTAACTGTAGAATCCCTGAGAGGTAACTTTGGCTAAATCACTGTCTCATAGCCTTAGCTCCCCATCTGGTAATTAAGGGCGCAATCCAAACTGCACCTTGGGTCGGCCTCCGCGCTGACTTGACGACTTGACCGGAGAGGTTTGTGTCAGCCAAGCTCGGCTGATGCAAGGGTCTGGAGAGGGCGAAGAGGAGGCCGGGAAGAGATGGAAGGGAGGTGTTCCAAAGTGGGGGGAAGGGCGGGCAGAGGGCGGTCCCAGGGGTGGGTGGGCAGGGAGCCAGAGACACGGCAGGAATCTAGCAGATATGCCAGATTCTAGCCACCTCTTGAGGTGGTGCAAGTTCGAGGAGACCCATTGGGGCAGCAGAAGCTTACCCGGGGGTAAGGGAAAGAGTTTCCCCTTACCGCCGGCTGAGCCACTTTGGGCCCCTATCTTGCGCTGGATACAGCATAGGCCTCCTGGCCTGCCTGTTCCATCACAAGATAGCATTGTAAATGGCTTATCTCACAGATTATGGTTGAAGAGATAAAGCCTGGATTTCTATCCACACTTACCCAGGAGCCCCATTGACTAGAATGGAGCTCACTTCTGAATTGATTTGCATAGGATTGGGCTTAAAAAGTAATTATCAGCACTGAATCATAGAGCAAACAGTAAATCTGCTTAAAATGTGACAGAAGTGGGAAGCAAAGCTTTGTAGCTCTTGATGGACTGCATCTCCTCCCTTGGGATTTTTTCTTTGAAGGCTGCTGTTACAATGAGGAGAGGAGATACCATGTCTTGAAGTTAGGTTTCCATGGAAAATCATGTTTGACCAGATGAAACAAAATACCATGGAGACCTTGTCAATTAATACAGAATAAAGGGCATCTACTTTTTCTCCTCAGAGCACTGGAAGATTACTGCATGAAATTAAAAAAGAATATTCTAGAAGTTCCGCATTCTGAAAAAAGCGACATCATTACTGCACAGCAAAACTGTCTTACTGTGGAATAAGGAAAAATATTTGGAAAACAGAGACTGCCTCTAAGATAAGAACCATGTGGCAGCCCTTTACTGTCTCTCCACATCCTGCCTCTGCACTGGTGGAATTACACTAGAATTCAGGACCAAACCAAATGTGATGGTCACAGATCCAGCTCTCTAAATGTGGGTCTGCCCAACTCATATAGCAGCAAAAGGGATACGAAGGTGAAGGAGCAGTTAGCCCTCCTCACTGAAGTTTGTTCCCTGACATCACTTTTCCCTGGGCTGGGCTCCAATACTGGAAGTGAGTCTAAGTGAGAGAAAAGTGCTTGGAGTTGGGGAGTGGTAGGCAAAAGGAAGATACAGCATCTTTCACCTGCATGTTCCTTTTGCTTTTTAGTTGACTCTTCCCTCTCCCACTATGATTGGGGCAAGCTCACATTTTAAAAGGTAGGTCTGCTGCCATTACATTCACATCTAGTTCACCCTCAAATCTCTAGTCAGGCTGTTGAGATTCTGCTTCTCTTTATGCAGTAGAGGCATTCTGGGACACATTGTCCAATTAAGGGGAAGGTCCAGGTCTTCAACTGCTTGGGAAGGATTACTTAGCTTGCACCATAAAGGGTCATCTCCCTGGGCTTCCCTAGAAAAGGAAGGAAGGCAGGCAGGCAGGCAGGCAGGCATGTGTGAGGAAACCACTGAAGGGGCAAGCAAATTGGTGTTTTGCAGTGTCCCCATATTAATTCTAGAGCTTGAAGGGCATGAATGCCATTGAGCTTAGGCCCTTACTCTGAGCCAGGACTATTCATAGTATCCCTGAGCATGTCAACAGTGTCATGCTTCTGAAGCACACACCATGTCTTAAAATGTTTATGCTTGTTTCTGTTATGCCTTCAGTGTCCATGGTGCTTTACAGAAGTTATAAAGACTTATAAAGTTATAAAGTCCCTGCCCCAAGGACTTCACAATCTACCCTTTAATGGGATCCCTTTAGTGGCAGGGAATGGGATGCAACTGTGTATTCTTACACTTTATTTTGGTTGCAGAAGAGGCTGAGCATGGAATTAAGGGTGTGTGTGTGTGTGTGTGCATGCGTGCGTGCGTGCGTGCGTGTGTGTGTGTGTAAAAATCTGAAAACCAGCCCCTTTGCATGCAGTTAACTTCTTCCCCAACTATAGAGGCTGCCAAAGTCCTGCTTGCTTGAAGCTTCTCTACTCAGTTCCTAATTCAAGGCAAGATGAGAGCAATGCAGGTGGTGGAACATCTGTGAATGATTCACTGCTTGGCCATGGGAAGAGCTCAGTGCATGGAGGAGGCAGGGAAGACAATGAGGCCTTGGTATTGTTTAGCAAGATCATGGACAGTTGGGTAGGGTAGGGAAAATAGGGAAATGCAATCATTGGTCAAGTACTTATGCATGCAGTGCACATACCCTGTGACTGTCAGAAGCCACAACTGCATGCTTCACAACAAGATCTTCCAACATCTGAAACTGCAAACATGCAGATTTAGATTGGCTCTCCCTACTAGAAGCTGTATGGCCCACGCCATATTGAAGCAACTGAAACTAGGTCAGGCATTTTAATATTTGCATTCATTCAGAAAATGGTTCTGTTAAATGCTTGAACAGTAAGATGCTTGATATTGCTGATTAAGAAGGCTGAACAGAAGTCTTCTCCATCTGTAAATTCTCATCTCAGGAGACCTACAGTTTGCTTTTAGCAAAGCTTATTACAAATAATTTGCTAGGGAGCTGGGCATTTTAGGAAAAAAAATTAGTGTGATGTGCTCTTGCAAAAGTTAATTTGTGTTTTTTAGGATCCTTCTGGCCCAAAGTACACATTACACTATGTAACATTAGTCTGTATTCCAAAACATTATTGGGAGGGAATAATTTGTAGCAGAGGTAAGTCTGGGGGAAAGAGGAAGTACTTAATCCTTTCCAGCACCAATGCCAGGTTGGTGGAGGCCTTGGAGCAAAGCCCTAAGCTGCCCCCCTGAAGCCCCTGAGTCCATCCCCTAATGGTACCATCACTGCTACAAGGAATATTCATGGATTGGCCTGGCTGAGCAGGCCTCCAATGGGAATGGGCTCTAGCTAGTATTCAAACTGTACAACCTCTGATACCACCCCGGTCCTTCCCCTGCCTGCCACATTCCCCCTGAACCTCCCCCCTCCCGCTTACTTTCCCCACACAAGGTCCTAGACCTGTCTTTGCAAGGTAAACATGGTTCTGGAAGCCCAGCAGTTGAACAAGTGCTTTTGGGGAGTGGCCATTTTAAAAAGAAAGTTGCAAGTGGGAGAAGGAAGCAGAAGTATAGGAACGCAGGAAAAAAGTATTTTAAAAAATAAATTTAAATAAGTGTGGGCGCAATCCTAACCCCTTATGTCAGTGCTTTCCAGCACTGGCATAGCAGTGCCAATGGGATGTGTGCTGCATCCTGCAGTTGGGTGTCACTCACAGAGGCGTTCTTAGAGTAAGGGAATGTTTGTTCCCTTACCTCAGAGCTGCATTGCCCTTATGTCAGTGCTGGAAAGCACTGGCATAAGGGATTAGGATTGCGCCCTAAGCCTCTGAATTACCAGTTCCAGCAGGACTTCTCTTGTGTTTTTATATTAAGGATTAAGCATCAGCCCCCTCTGCCACTTCTTTAATGACAGTCACCTCCTCCTACAGAGGTTTCAGACTGGAGAAGTAGCTACCGGGCTAATGTTACAGATGGCAGCAGTGTTATGTGGAACATATACTTTGGCCCCTAAATTATTGCTCCTGTCCTGCCAGCCAAGGACCAGTTCTGTATTTTACTTCTCTGATCCAGTTAATGACCAGGGCCATAGTACAAATTGCTAAGAACCACATGCTCGTTTTGTCTTCTTCCCTAAACTTTCTTTGCCTTACTTTTCAAAGTTGCATCAGATGCAAATGTCTCAGATCCTCAATTATCTTTGACAAGCAGAATGCTATTTATTAAGATATGCCAGATTCAGTATATGGGGAGGGAGGACTTTAAACTGCAGGGTTCTCTGGAGTGCATGTCCCTGGATCTACAGTGTGTCTGAGTCTGCATGTGTCTGGGTCTGCAGTGCAAAGCCAGCAATTACCCAGAGGGACCCATAGGAGGGAAGGCTGTTTTAAGTCCTTAGATAAAATAAAGATATTCTTCCACGGTGAATTTCCAGGCAGTCTTGAAGAGCACCTGAGCAGGGCAGCCACTGATGAAACCAACATTAATGCCCTGAGCAAGGCCTGCAAATAGCCCCCTGAAAATTCCCAGTGTTTCAAGCTCCTTGGAGTCAAAGGCATTAACAGTTAGTTGGCAACCTTCAGTCTCGAAAGACTATGGTATCGCGCTCTGAACAGTGGCATTAACAGCCTCTTGTGAAATGTGTACGTATCTTGAGATCATATGTACCCAGCTCCTTTTAAAAACACGTGAGAAGCTGCCCTCAGAGGCACAGGCTGTAGCCTGGAAAAATTCAGGTTTGGCTTCAGTTGAAAGGAGAGTTTTGGAAGAAACCATGCCTCTCTTCCCAATTTCCGATGCTTCCTGCACTTAGTGAATGTCTCTTGTTCCCCTCAGAAGTGAGCGAGTGCCTCCAATTAGGGCCCAGAGCTCCTGGACAATCTATGAAGGACTGTCCAAATGGGGCGTTGTGCTTCCTGAGTTGAAGGAAAGCACAGTGTTTGTGATGGAGAGAGTGCTGTGCGGGGAGGAGGGCAGCCACAGCTGATATTTATTCATGCTCCTCTTTGTCTTTCAAACCCACCCAGCGCTTGGCATTTTCTCCTCCACACTTTGCCCTCTTCCCTTTTGGCAACCAGGAATGTTTTCCTGGGGTTCTGAATGCAGCGGAAATTAACAGGGCCTGGTTTGGGATGTCAACAAACTGACCTGAACTCATTTTGGTGCTCAGAGAGCCGGCGCATTTCCATAGCGAGAAGCAAAGGGCCTCCGTAGGACCAATGTCAGTTATGGAAAGGACTTCCTGGTGGCCTAAAAATCTTTACAGCACCATGAGGTTTGCTGCCTCCCTTTTATCAGCTCCTCCTTGAAAATATGAATTGGTGAAGTCCAGTCTACTAATGCAGCAATATGAGGTGGAAAAGTTCTGAAGCAGTCAAATGAATGGTACTATAGATGGGGGCATAACACTTTGAATGCTTCCTCATGTAATAGATTCCCTGTAAATGGAGTAGCAGAAAATCAGAGTGGAATGTTCTATTTTAACCCTTTGCTTTCTGTGCACCTCACAAGGAGTTTTTAAGCAGGGAAGCATTCAAGACAGTTGCAGACCTACTATAAGGTCCAATGAGGCAAAAGCCCCAGGCGCGAGGTGCTAGGGCCCTGCGGAAGCCTCTCTGAGACTCCCAAAGGGGGTGGAAACTGTGCTTCAGATTTTCCAGAAGCACAGTTTATAGCGTTGGGGAACCTCAGAGAGGTTTCCCTGACGCGTTCCTGGGTCGCGCGAGGCTGTGTGAGTCTCAGGTGAGTAGGGGGGCAAATTTTTATTGGGGGTGGCAATAGCCTGGGGGGGTACCATCGTGGACCTTTGCCCCAGGCATGGGGCTGGGGAGGTCCACTGCTGATTCAAGAGTACCACCCGTAGTCTGATGTGGTGAAATTCTTCTATCATCTCATTCTGCCAGGTCTGTGGATCTTTATTCAGTTTCTAGAGGGATGGCTAAGAGAACAGCAGGTGTGGATTTTTGGTTCTCTTTACATAATTTCTGCAACTCATACACAAGAATTCACATTTACTTGGAAATGTGAAATTGGATTTGAATTGAATTTGTGTCACATATTTGCAGTTTGCTTCTTCATAGTAACATATTCATCTCTCTTTAAAGCAAACTGTTCCACTTTGTCAGCTGCTGTTCCAAAAGAGATCCCTTTCTAAGATCCAACTCTGTCTTTTGTGTCCCCAGGTGTCTTCCCTGGGAGTAACCACCTTCAGCCTCTGTGCCTTGGGAATTGATAGATTCCATGCAGCCACCAGTCCTCAGGTCAAGCTGCGACCCATTGAGCACTGCCATTCCATCATTGCCAAGCTGGCTGTCATTTGGGTGGGCTCCATGACCCTTTCTATACCAGAGATTCTCCTCTGGCAGCTGGCGCAAGAAACATCACCAGTCTCTGGCATTGTGACGGACTACTGCACCATGAAACCTTCACAGGACTTGCCTGAATCTATTTACTCTCTAGTCCTCACTTACCAGAATGCCAGGATGTGGTGGTATTTTGGATGCTACTTCTGCCTGCCCATCCTCTTCACTGTCAGCTGCCAGCTGGTCACCAGAAGAATCAGTAGCCCAGAGAAGACCAACTGCCGCGGCGCTAAGCATGGGCAGTGTGAGAACCAACTCAACTGCACAGTGATTGGCCTCACAGTAATCTACAGTCTCTGCACCATTCCAGAGAATGTCAGCAACATTGTGGTAGCCTACCTGTCCCCGGACATGGCTAAGCAGACCCTGGACCTGCTAAGCCTTGTCAACCAGTTCTTCTTATTCTTCAAGTGCTCAGTGACTCCAGTTCTGCTACTGTGCCTCTGCAAACCACTTGGCCAGGCCTTCATGGACTGTTGCTGTTGCTGTTGCGATGCGTGCGGTCAAGAAGCTGCATCTGGTGACACCAGCTCCGAGGGCAAGCTGAAAACGGAGATGTCCTCCTCTATCTTCTTTGACAAGCCTCAGGAGCCGACTACCCCCGCGGGGGCCATTGGCACTCCCTGCTAAGCTCAATCAGCCCAACAGGGAGCATTCTTCTACCAACTTCTCCCAAGACCAAAAGTTTTTTCTCTCTTTAGTAGCAATTGGTGAAGTGACTGGAAAGTGAGGATGGAGCAGGTGTATTGCCCACATGCTTGTTCCAACACCCGCTTCAATAAGAGTTACTGAGAGACAAGGTCTTGGACAGACAGTGATCTCTTCTCGGCTGAGCAGTTACTAAGGGGATGAACATCTTCAGAACTCCCCAGGTTTCAGGCAGGCCCAGAGAGGCTGCTGTCCTAAGCTAGGACATTGTTGAGAGAAGTTCCACTTGCAGCCCCTCAAGGGGAGGTCACAATTTCTTAGGGAGGGTTTAGTACAAATTAATCCATCCTGTGTTCATGCAGGATCTGACAGTCCCCTTCACTGTGCCAGTTCCAGAGACAGCCTCTTATACAAGATAAACACTACCGTAGCCTCAATAAACCAATACACTAGTTAGAAAAAAAAGTTTCCTGTGACAAATTTCTTAATGCATTAGAATGCAACTACAGTAGTTGTGCTCTAAATATCTACTAGTGGCCCAAAGTGGCTCTACCCCACTTTGTGCATTATCTACCAGTTCTCCTCTCCATTCAAGCCAAACAAAGCCCATAAAGTTCACCAAGGAACTGTATAATTGTCCTGGGAGTGATTCTACATTTTTATAAATTGTGCCAAGAGATGTGCTGGAAAGGTTTGGGCCAACAAGTACCACTTACTGAACTTTTAATGTGGTGAACGAAGCTGTATTCCCTGTTCCTGAGCCAAACGGTGGCAGCTCCTCTGCTAATTGAGCCAGTCTTACCCTGGGGGAGGTACTGAAAGTAAGAGGTGGCCAGCCCCACTCTGAACACCTGAAGTGTAATCCTGACTGAGACTTGCAACTGAAGGGTATGGATGTTAAGTTACTTCTCCCTCCCTCTATGCCTGCCTTCCTAGAAATCTGTATAATGCGGGTTTATCTCTGCAAACACCCAGTACCCAAACAATGTCTCTGCAGTGGACTCAGAAAGCCAGGAAATGCATCCCATTGACACAACATACACAGGCCGAGATTCTTGTGTCTATGCTGGAGAAGCCATCCCTGGCAGCAGTATCCATCAGAGTCACAAAGAGCTCTCTCTGCTGGCTTAAAGCAGCACCTGTGGCTACACATTTTGGAGAGGGGAAGCTTGACTTGCCCATAAAGCCCAAATGGGGTGCTTCACAAAACCGGCACAGAACTTGGCCACAAAGAGAGAGAAGTCAGACAGGCATCTGTTCAGACCTCAGGCCAAGAAATCTCATTTCTGTATCCAGGGATTTAGGGTCTCCAAGTCTGACTGCCACTGAATGGGCAAGGCTCCCTCTTTATAGAACCAATGAGAAGCCAGTTACTTGGCCAGGCTGAGCAAAACCTGCACCCCTACAAGACTCTTTATCCACAGGTCACCCTTTTAGCCAGAATACCAAATAGACACTTAACTATTTGGAAGTTTCCAGAGCAGCATATGCCACCTTTATTCTCCCTGACAATGGTGGTGATACAGCAACATATGTTGCTCCCACCATCTCTAAACTGTGTTTTCTTTTTTAAGCCCATGTTCTTGTTATATATATTAGGCAAATTGATGAAGAAATAGTATATCCATTCTAGGCAAGAGCTCAAAGTGGAAGCTTCTTTTTCAGGTTCGGTACACCTCTAGGTGCCAGATGTTAGAGACAGCTAAGGGGTGATGACTCCCTCTAGGTTGCCTGTGAAACAAGTGCATCTACCAGCCACAGCAAATACGCTAAGTGTGCTGCTGGGAGCCACGTTTGACAGAGGCTTTTTACGCATGCTGCGCATCGCCTCTGTTCAATACAAACAGAATTCTTTATTTCCCACATCATGCGAAACAAAAGTGTTACCATACCTCCCAGCAGAATTGTACTTTATTCTTGGAACTCCTGTAATAGGAGAAGTTAATACACATTGTCTGTCACAATGATTCCTTTCCACACTCACACTCTCCCAAAATCTCTTCCTTTCTCTTGCCACCCATAGCACAACAGAAAAGCTTGGGAAGCTGGTAATATTTGGACTATGGGAATGCCATTGTGCTCCTTCACTCTTGCAGAGAATAGCTTGGGAGCACGACCCCTGTGTGCTCTCAATTCTCCAAACTCACAACAGAAATAATCAACAGTTTCTCATGTAGGCTTTCTTGAAAGGCTTTGGGGTTTTGGTGATGCAAAGGCCCCTAATTTACAAGCTGCTGTCAACAGAGTCACTCCTTGAGGTAGAAAGTGAGAAAGCTTCCAGGCCTAAGATTCTCTGCCTCCCTCATGATGAGTACAGAGAAAGCCCTAGGTTGTCAAAGAGGCTGTGCAACGAGGGAAAGAAACAGGTCATAGATAGCATCCAAAGTATGAAAGATCCAAGGTTGGTTGGCTACTCCTACTATGGAAGGTGTCATAGGCTCAGTTGGCCATGCCCTTCTGATAAAATGGAGGTCCCACACCAAGCGAGATAGCAGAAGCTGGACAAGAAACTGGAGCACAGGCAAAACAGGGACCAAGGATGAAGTAAGCAGCAGCAAGTCAGATTTAAGTGACATGGGGGTCCAATGCTGAAGTACACTCAGAGCACTGGACATATGTCTCTGCTCCCTAAATCATGTCTTCCCTTCACAAGAATTTAGAGTCACACAAATACAGTCTCAGAAGTACACACGTCTCTTTGTGAGTCAGTGGTGTAAACTTCTTGCAGCACAGTTATTATTCTGCTCCTTATGTTGGCCAAGTTTTCCATATGTCTCTGGACCTTGTGTAGCATGACAAAGAAAAAACTATTGTGTTTAAAATTGTAGGGAGTACTAAAGGCATTAAGGCAAGAAGCTCACTCCCCAGCGTAAGAAACTCACAGATATGCAGGGCACTAGTTCATTTAGCATAATCTTTAATCTGGCCTTGAGGAACAAGATCCAACACTTCTTGCCATTGTTTGACCATAATAAAGCAAGCAGAAAATCTCACACACATTGTTTAGCTTGTGTTGATTGGCATAGCTCAGTAGTGAAGCACATGTTTTGCGTGCCCAAGGTGTGTCCTCAGGTAGGAGGGCTGGTAGATCCCAGTTTGAGACCCCTAGAGAGTCACTGCCAGTGAGCAGACAATGGTCTGGCTCAATAGAAGGCATCTGCACACGCACCCTAGTAAAGAATGGTCCATTCCATTAAAATTGATCTAGGCACGTACCACATAAGGAGAGTGAACAGATGGAAAGAGGCCTTGATTTTAGATAGTCCCAAGTCCCACATGCTGAAGAATCTCCCCCCAAAATGAAGAGGTATGAATTTTAAAACAACCCCTGAAACCAGGAAGAGGTATGAAGTTTAAAACACACACACACACACACACTTTGGGAACTGCTGACTTGGTTTACAGTGCGCGCCCGCTCTCAATTTCTCTGATAGCAAAGAGAACTCTAGCTCTATTTGCATAAAAATATTAGCACTCCTTGGATTACACCTTCAGGAACCATAAACGCCATGGAGAGAGGGAGGCAGTTGCTAAGAGATGGGTCGCCAGTCATGCAGGGCTGCTGGGGGTCAGTGAAGGCTTTGTGTAGGGAATGACACCCACAGTTCCTTCTTGGGCCTGCTGCCATGGAGACAAAGCCTCTGTCTTTGTACAAAGCAAGTGATGTTTGAATTGCTACCCCTCCTGTGAGGAAACAGGAGCAGCCCTGGGGTAGGCACACTTGATATCTCACCCACAGAGTCAGTCCCAGACTGGGTCATGCCTCCCTCTCTGTTCACAGCCATAGGAGCAGCCCCTTTGCTCTGGGGAGATTAATCATTTGGGATGAGGGAGGGGGGGCCAGGGAGGATGAAGCTCAGCTCCTTCAACAACACACTGAAGTTCTCATTAAGCTCAGCCGCCACTCTAAAGTAAGGGGCCAAAGAGAACAGCAAGGGCACAAAGGAAGAAAATAGGACAATTAAGGACCGGTGAGGTAAGTGAATGCAATGAGTCCCTTGCCAGAGGCAGCACTGGCTTTTTATTTTCAGGGCACTTTTCTACAGAGGTGTCTACCAAAGAACCCCGTGCATCTGCTATGAATGTTGGCAACCTTCAGTCTCGAAAAACTATGGTATCATGCTCTGAATGGTGGTTCTGGCACAGCATCTAGTGTGGCTGAAAAGGCCAATTCGGGAGTGACAATCCTTTCCACGCTGGGAGCAAGTGCAGTCTGTCCCTGGTCTGTCTCCCTGGCTATGGGCCTTCCTTCTTTGCCTCTTTTCCTCAGACTGTTGGCCAAGTGTCTCTTCAAACTGGGAAAGGCTATGCTGCACAGCCTGCCTCCAAGCAGAACGCTCAGAGGCCAGGGTTTCCCATCTGTTGCAGTTGTAGCGCAGCTGTGGTCTACCCGTAGGGCGCCTTCCCTGCACAAGTTCTCCATAGTGGAGATGAACCTTGAGCATAATACAGAGAATTCTAGAAAGTGCTGTGGGGTCACATTCAGTTCATAGAACCAGGCCTGCAGGAACTTAGCAGTGCTGCCTTGGAACTGAAATTGTACATCAGAGATGTCCTCTATTTGTCTTGTGCAGAAAAAAAATTGGTGGGTGTGGAATGCGAGTCCACCCAAACATACAAAACTCTAGACCAGGGGTCTCCAAACATTTTGGCCAGAGGGCTGCATCAAATACCTGGCACGGTGTTGAGGCCTGGGGAAAAAATTTAAATATAAGATTTATATAAATAAATTAGAGATGGAACTTAGATGAGTGAATAAATGAATGAATGGGCTCATTCAAATTCTCTGGCCCTTAGAACACCCTTCAGATGCAACCAGAGCACAGTTCCAGTCATATGCAGCCAAGCAGGCCAGAGGCTTTCAGGGGAGAAGAGGCTGGCTATGGGCTGAATTGGGGCTGGCCGCAGGCCGCATCTGGCCCCCAGGCCGGGGTTTGGAGACCCATGCTCTAGACCAGCAATTTTCAACCACTGTGCTGTGGCACACTAGTGTGCCACGAGTGGTCCACAAGTGTGCCACAGGAATTTGGGAAAGATCATTTATTACTAGGTCCAATGGGGATGTGAGCCCCCACTGGCAGCATTATGTGCCTTGTCAATTGTCAAAAACCTGATGGTGTGTGTTGACAATTTTAGTGCCTCGTCAGTATGCCACAAGATGAAAAAGGTTGAAAATCACTGCTCTAGACTATCTCAGGCTTATGGGTATGTCTTTACTGTCTATGCCTAAGGACAAATCAAAATATGCCTTAAAAAAACGGCACAGCCATTTCTCCACCCTCTGGTTAGTGCTTCTACATTTGTAAGTTGGCACTTTTCTGACCAAATGGTGGCTATCCTTGCCTTGGGTACTCAGGCCTCAAACTACTGCAAAGGTGTCCAGGGTTTGTAGCCTTTCCTCTCTGAAAGTTGCTTACTC
Source organism: Tiliqua scincoides (assembly GCF_035046505.1). NCBI lineage: Eukaryota > Metazoa > Chordata > Lepidosauria > Squamata > Scincidae > Tiliqua > Tiliqua scincoides. The sequence continues at coordinate 187,803,600 of NC_089824.1, forward strand.
CAACAATAGGCTTCGGCTTCCACCAGCTGCGGTTTGCCAGGCATCCTGCTGTCTGGTTTGGAGCTTGCTTTCTTTCCTCTTGCTGAAAAAGCACAGGTACACCAAAGCTTCCTCCTCCTCTTTCCAGTTTCATTTTGCCCTGCTTTCATTTCTTGATAAATCATCTTTGATCAAGCTGCTAATTTCTGCTAGCAATTGCTAGCACACTAGTTCCCAACCTATGGTCCATGAGATTCTGAGAAGTGGTCCACAAGGTCTCAGGAAGAAAAAATCATTTTGATCACTCACCAAGTCATCTCCCACAGACCACCAATGAGGGTGGAGAACAGACTGCTCACAACCATAACTACTGAAGTGACAGCCGTGGCTGTGGGTGGCCTATTCTCTGTCCTCTCTGATAGTCCGTGGGGGAGTGCTTGGGGGACAGACCAACAGAGTGGTCAGAGACCAGACCCCCACAGCCAGATGTGGTCCACAACAGTTCCAATTTTTTGCTCCAGTGGTCCATGGGTTCCTAAAGATTCTACTGTGAGCAGTTGTAAAGCTTCCTTTGATTGTCCACACTTTGTGCCCCTACCTGTTGCTCTCACTGTTTCCTCACTTGGCAGTGTGCAAGTGTAATGTCATAGTGGACACTTTCAGGGAAGCTTGCTTGCTATTATGGATCTTCCGAGAAGCTTCAGGACAATCCAGAATACAGCTTAAAAACCACTGCTTAAATGTCAGTCCAAACAGAACTGTGTTTCAGCTACCAAATTCTCTTGCACTGGAAGCAGGCCAACATTATTTGGGGAATATGCCTGTAAATCCCAATTCAAAACAGCATGGGTTGCAGGAAACTTTTAGTTACACAGTGAGAATATAAATTAGCTGCAAATTTCAAAATGCTGCCACTCATGCTCTTTTCATCTAGTTCTCTAACCTCACTCTCCTTTCCCAAAGTCCTCAAGGCTCTACTGTGAACTTGCCCCACTCCTAAAGGTCAGCCTGCTCCTTATATTCCAAGAAATGCCTCAGGACGTCTTACCAACGTACTGTACAGTCCTCTCTTTGCTCTTACTCAGCAGGAGGGAGGACTTGAGACAGAAGTCAAATCTGTTGTGGTGTGGCAACACCAGAAACATTGCACAGACCAACATGCATATGAAATCATGATGACCTGCTGAGGACTTCACCGCTTTGAGGGTTCACTGGGGAAAGCAAACTGTTCTCTTGAAAACTGTAATGCAGCTCTTTCAGTTCTACTTCCCCAGACCTCAACTCCCACCATGGTTGCCATTGCCCCAAGTGACAGTAGTTGGAAAGGAATCTTGAGAAATACATTCTTCCTTGTGTAGGTGGCTGTCTATACTTAAGATATATCGTTTATTTTGCCACTGCAGTCCCATCTTAATAATGGGTACATAAACACTCAGAGCGAAGCAAGCCTGAGCAATGGAGGTACAGACCCCAAGCAAAATGAGGCATTGTACCCAACTTTCCCCCTCCAGTACTGTCCTGATCCTAGTCCTACCAGCATGGGTGAGGGGTCTGTGCATAGCCTATGCACTGATGTGACCTGAATGTCTAACAAGCCAGGAGGGACTGGAGGAGAGCTGCTATTCATGCAGTGCTTTCTCTGCTGCCTTACCCTGAGCAAGGGCCAAGCAAGAACAATGCTGGGTTTGTTGCAATGGCTCTTGGTTAGTCAGGGAGCTGGGGGTGGGGAATGAAGGGGGGGGGGAGCCAGATCAAGCCTGGCTGGAATACTGTGGAAGCAGGGGGGTGGAGACAGTGCTGCTAACATTTCAAAGAAGCTGGGGCCAGAAAGGGTAGCCTCCTGCAACCAAGAGAAAAATGCAGAAACAAGCAAAGCGCAGGGCTCTTTCCCACAGGAGCTGTGGCAATCCCAGAAAGCAGGGTAGAGCGACTGGCACCAGATTCAGAGCAGACGGTCAGGAACAGCAGGCACGAGTATTCCAAATCCAATCACGGGACTGGGGAATCTTTTGGCTAGTGCCATTCCTCCCCCCTGCCACACACCCCCACACACTAAGCATGCACGAGAGGGGCAAACCGAGAGCAGCTGAATGGTGTTAGGCATTTTATATGCTGCAGATGCTTGGCAGTTAATGCTGAATTGATACAGAAGAGTTTAAAAATATTTAGACTGGTGGTTTTCAAACTGTGTTCCAGGGAACACTAAGGCCCTTCAATGAGATGATCAGTAACTCCCTAGCAAGACAGAGTATATACCTACTGCCACCTTCTCTCTTCAATTTACAGCTGCAATGAAGAGTTGGATATGTCTTTAGGACATACAAAATTGAATCTCAGTATCCTACATTCCAGAACCCACATGGACACCAAAACTCATGTTAAAGGACATCCATTTAAAAAAAACAAAGTTCCTTTGCTCAGTGATTTAAAAACAGCCTTGCTGACCTTTGTAATGCAGGACAGAGGCATCAAGTAGGTAATTAACCAATCATTCTGTCTACCCACCCCCATGCTCAGAAAGGCTTCATTCCTAGGTAGCAACCCCTTCCTTCACTCAGAGTGAATGCAAAGAGGAGGTGATAACCACTTGCATTCTGTCAGGTGGGAGGGAGGGAAGGGAGGGGTTGCTTGAGAGAGACTGATTGATGGATGGTCTGCTGGCCAACAGCATTGAAGAAGCTATTGTTAAACAATTTTTTTGCTTTAAAAGGCCCTTGTCATCCTGTTGAGATAAAACTGCAGATTAAAAAATGGATAATTAGGTTATACCTGTAGACTCTGTTGATGGGCAGAGGCAGTGAGGCCTGATCAGGAGACCAAGTATAGGCTTAGAATGTGTCCCACAACCCCGGGCAACAAATGCAGATTCCAGATACTGAAAGGCTCTGCAACAAAGTTGATGTGAAAATGGTGCCATGAAGGTAGAAAGCCTGAGATCCACCAGATTAGACAACTGGCAGATGGTAAGGACAACCAAGAAAGAAGGATGCTTTCTATTCTGCTCAGCTTGTGCAATTCCCAGGACACTACCCTTCCAGCTCCTGTTTCTTTGACTGACCTTTGGCCTGATTGAATACAACAATTTTTATATCCAATTATTAAGTTACCATGAGTCACATATTGAATTAAAATCGAGGGCAAACTTGGATCACAGTCAAAGTCCTCAGTCTCACTAAACTTGCAAGTCCACTTGCTACATAAGAAAGGGCAAACTGAGTTAAGCAAAATTCCAGAAGAGGAGCATTATTACTCTGCAGCAACATGAACATTTTTTGGGCAAAGGTCAGTGCACCTTAGAGACTAAGCCAGTTGCACTGTCTCAATCCCAGCAAGATACCACTGGCCCAATCTACACTCTTCTTACCTCATACTTGAGAAAAGCTTATTTTTTGTTTTGATCACTTCACCAAAATGCTCTAAAGATCCTCTAAAGCAGGGGTGCCCAAACTCTGGCCCTGGGACCACATGCGGCCCTCGAGGCTTCTCAATGCAGCCCTCAGGGAGCCCCCAGTCTCCAATGAGCCTCTGGCCCTCTGGAGATTTGTTGGAGCCCACAATGGCCCAACGCAACTGCTCTCAGCATGAGGGCGACTGTTTGACCTCTCGCGTGAGCTGTGGGATGAGGGTTCCCTCCACTGCTTGCTGTTTCATGTCTGTGATGCAGCAGAGGCAGCAAAGGAAAGGCCAGCCTTGCTTTGTGCAAGGTCTTTTATAGGCCTTGAGCTATTGCAAGACCTCCATTCATTCATTCATATAAGTTCATCTTTAATATATTCATTTATGTAAACTTATGCAAATTTATTCAAATTTTAAGTGTAAATTCTTTTTTTCCCCGGCCCCCAACACAGCGTCAGAGAGATGATGTGGCCCTCCAACCAAAAACTTTGGACACCCCTGCTCTAAAGCCCTCACCAGGAGAAAGAAGATGTAAGCTTTACAGAGAATGGTGCATCAGTGATCATCATAAAGGGTATTTGCAGACATACACTGTGACAGGGCATTCCTCCATTCTGTCTAGCAAATAGTATCACCTGCTTCTTACCTGCTAGTGCATGAAGGGCTGTGTCAAAATGATATGCTTGTGGGGGGACGACAAACAAGAAAAGTCAGATAGAAATTGCTGATGAACTAATACAGAGCTCACAGTTCTGTGATGAGAAGGTGCACTTCTTTCTTTCCTCACAGACTGTACTAGCTACACTGCACTTAAAAGTGGCCTATTGCCACTTTTCATCCTGTTCTATCAAGTCGCTCCTTTTCCAAGAAATTACTGTAGCTTGGATCAATCTGAAAATAGTTTTTGGAGATGCTGATCCCAAGAGACAACAGCACCCAAAGTGCAAACAGCGTAACCAACTAAAATTCTTACAGTCCTTCAACTTGGCCCATCTTTTCTCCGTGGATACAGAACACTCCATCCTTTTTGCTTGTGTGCAAGAGCCGTAAATTTAAGTTGGCAAGAAAAAAACCTGCAACAACATTTAAAGAAAACCAGTACTACAGGTATAAGAATGGAAAACCTGCAAGGATAGGTTTTAGGTTGGATTAGGTGGACAGAAGGTCCACCTAATCCAGCAACTCATTTCTATCATGGCAAGCCTGATAATCCTAGAAAGCACACAAGCATGGAGTGAGGGTGACATCTCTCCCCCAACACACATCCCCAGTGTCTCGTATGCAGAAGTATACTGCCTCTGAACTGGGTGGCTCCATATAACTGCCATAGCCAGTAGTCAGTGATAGACCTTATCGTCAATGAATGTGTCTAATCCTTTTAAAATGTTGTCTAAATTAGTGGCCATTCACAAGTTGAATTCCACAAACTTTCATGTTGTATGAAATACAATTGTGCCACAGCATCTACAGGGGTTCCATTCCTGGAACACACACAGACGCAGAAACCTGTGGATCAGAGCACACCAGACCTTCCAATGGGACCAGAGCTGTGCTCTGGCTATATCCAGAGGGTGTTCCAAGGTCTCACAAAGGCACTTCTGGTTGTTGTTGTTTTTTTTTTGGGGGGGGGGGGAATGGGAAGTGTCCAAAGGCCTTAGAAGGCCTTCTGAAGCCTGGGGGGGGGCATGCACGCCCCTCCCCCGGGCCTCAGAACACACTCCAGACATGACCAGAGCATAGCTCCATTTGGAGGTACAGACTGTACCTCAATCAGGGGAATCTGCATTGAGTCAAATCTGTGGATGACAAGGTCCAACCTGTAATATTTGTAGTGTTGTCAACCCCACTGCATCCAATGAATTCATGAGAGCGCTCACTAGCCAGACACACTTGACACAAATGTACCCAATGCCACCCACCCAGGGGCCTACGTGCCCTCTCTTTGAGTGAACAGGACCAACAAACACATACCATGTGTGCCTGCGTGTGCGCTTGTGCATGCATGCAAGCACTTGGAACATTTACAACAAACAGTTCCTGGGGAGAGGAAATAAGACCACAGTGCAAAAACCACCAACACAAAATTGTTAATTTATTGTTATTAGGAGGCAAAAAACATACTGTTACAAGAATCATTTCCCAACAGAGAAGGTCAAAATATGAGCCAAAAAATATATTTAAAAAAGGAATAAATGACACTTTACAATTCATTAAATTAAAAAAGGAAATATCTCCTTGTGCAATTATGTGAAAATGAAAAGAGAAAAAAAAAGATGTAGTTAGAAAGTCCCCCCTGAGGGGAGCAGCTCCGTGCAGGGTAGGGCCAGACCAGGCAAGAACAGGAAGGCCCCTGTAGCCTCACACCTGTCTGTAGCTTAGAGGGACAGGGGAAGACATGGCCACATGTGTCCTGCAGTCAGCTGCCCTGGAAAGGGAGGCAAGAGGGGCTAACACATGAAGCTTTATGGTCCTTCCCATAAGCGCATTTCCCAAACCCTGTTGTAGCTACAGTCAATCCCAGGGTGAATAGACATAGGTACAGGGCAGAAGCCAGTTCTACTGGATTGGATTAACCTCCCTGGCCAGAAATGCTTCCCACCTTCTAGCACAGCCTTTGGCTAGAAGCTTGAGCACCCTATTGCCCAGCAGGGTGTGAAGCACAATTCTGCCTGCTCATGAGAGAGACAGACACATAGAGAGCATTCCTCTATCCCAAGACCAAAACCTAATACCCATATTTGGGAACAGGAGTGTGTACACACTCAGTCTTGGGTTCAATCCCAGAAGACTCCCAAGAAATAGCCGTAGCTCCTAAAGGCTAGGCTGTGGTCTGCAGTAAGACTTCTGTTCAGGACTTCTCTCCCCTCCACTTTGGAATCCACATCAATGAGACCTACCATTTGACCGTGGATGAGGCAAGTACTCTCAGCCAGCTTTTGGCCAAAGGGCTTTGAAGGGACTCTGTGCATATACTACACTCCTGGACACTGCACCAGGTGAACACCTAGGATCTACCGGGTGAAGACCTAGGATCAGGGTCTCAATGATTCCCAGCACTCCAGTTCTTGCTGGCAGCCCTCCAGAGCTCTAGGTCCAGATTTTGCCTTTGCGCGACTGAGAAGCGCTTATCATGCACTGCTTCTTTCTGTTCAGGTGCTGATCTATCCCTAGGGAAAGACCCCAGTCCTAGAAGGAAGGAGAGCATGCAGGCTACAAAGAGCGATCACACTCAGCATACACCACATGTGGGTTAGTGCAGGGCAGTTGAGGGAGAGACTATTCAGGGACTTAAGGAGCAAGCTGAGCAGGATTTGTTCATCTGGAAAGAAAGCTTCACTTTCTGCCGTCCAGAAAACAAGACTGGTTTTTGCTCTCCAGGACTCAGTGGACAGGAGAAGGAGAGAGCACAGACTCTCCCCTACAGTCTCAAACCAGAGAACTCAATGTGAACAATACTGCTCTATGAGCTTTTCCCAAGAGCTCATCCCCCACCCATGCTCCTGAACAGCTTCAGGAGGCACAGACATAAGCAGAACACATTCTATTCCAACACATAGGAAGGGGGGGTGCTTGAGGTGGAAGGAAAGGAAGACACTTGTGGGGAAGGTGCTATCCAGAACTCCTCACCCCAGCAAGGTCCCAAATGCCCTGCAGCTGCTCATGACATTCCCAATACTGCGTTTGGTACTTTCCAACCCATTCATTCACCGCTGCCCCCTCGACAGCTCACAGGCCCAGTTAAGTAACAGCATAATTGCTTAAATTAAAAAATTAAAATATATATACATATATATATATACTGTACACACATCGACGACAACAGAACAGTGCCAAAACCAGAGTAGGGAAAGGAGGGGACAGTTTCTTTACAATAAAAACAGGAGTTCAATTTCAGCAGAAGAGGAGTCTGGGGTCCCCTAAAAATACCCATCTAGGGAGAGGGAGGTGGGCGAGAGGGATGGAAAGAGCAGGAGATGGGGGAAGAGGAGCGCTTGGGCTTTTACAATGGCATCTTCCCGATCCAAGACCTGGCCAAAGGGTTCTCAGCTTCGCCGGGACTTTGAGTGCTGAATAAGCCACTGTAGGGTGATGTCTGTCAAACACAACACACAATTAATGACCACCAAAGAGGAAAGTAAGGTTTGCAGAATTGCTTGCTGCTTAGATTGAGGTCTGAGAAGCATGCAGGTGACTCCCTGCCAGGGCTGAGCCTTCCCCAAGAGGTGACCTAAGTTCACCCTCCATTTCTGCAACACTGTTGCCTTTTCCTTTACATACTGCCCTGAAGAGAGTAACTACTTCCCTCCCTTTTTGCCTCCCACTATTTGATTTGGGGAAGGGCAAGTTCTCAAGGTCATCCAAACTCTTTATAAAAATCAGTCCCACAGCCCAAATGGTTTTGCTCACATCATGGCAGAATACGCAAGGGGGCATAAAGTAGATGTCTAAAACAGTGTTTCCCAAACTGTGGGTCAGGACCCACCGTGGGGTTGTGAGCCAATTTTTGGTGGGTTGTGAAAGTGAACCAGTTTCAGCCCTTTGTCTGGCCTGGAAGTCCTAACTGCACATCTTGCTCTCCAGCAATCTGGGTACCCTGGAATGACTGCAAAGGTTTGGGAGAACAGTCCTTCAACTACACTTCTAGGGAAATGTCTACCAAATATCCACACATCCACATACACTACGTAAGGTCTCGAGAACACAGGACCCCAATTATTATTAATTTATTAATATTACTAACTGAAAATATATTTTTCAATCTCTCTTTTTTGTTTAGTGGGTCACGATAAGATTGTTGTTTTTAAAAAGTGGGTCCCAGTGCTAAAATGTTTGAGAAACACTGGTCTAGAAGCTACTGTACATTCAATCCCGACTTTAACCTGCACACTGTAGCACTTTGGCCCTGAAATGTCCTTATCCCTTCACTACTTACCAATGTTGTCCTTTTCTTTGCAAGAGATTGAATAGCAACAGATCTCTCGGTCCTGGATGGCAGACAGGTTCCTGCGGGAGAAATGATGGCAAAAAAGATCAGATTTCCAGGGGCAAAGGGCTACACACCAAGGCAGCAACATGCAAATAGACATTTTGTAAGCCAAGGAAATGGACTAAACTGGCCTCTTCCCTCCAGCAATTATCCAAACTCAACAGAGACCTAGTCTGAATGGTCTTCTCCCTATGTGTGATGGAGAACTAAGATCACACCTCTATCACACTTCACTTCACTAAGTCCATTTCACTTTTGGATCTTCTGGAATTGTGGGAATGATAGCCCTGTCTGCTTGTATAATTCACTTCAGGATGTAGACTATCTCCTAAGTGGTAAAGCGAGGGGGACAACAGAACTGACCTATTATTGCCTAATAATGAGATGCAAATTCCTAAAACATTAATCCTATGGGGAGGGGAACTGACCTACTATTGCACAATGGTGCCAAACAATGAGATGCAAATTCCTAGAACATTAATCCTATGTTTTATGGAAGAAATTCTACAAAGAGACAACTATCACAGCCTCTGCTCTCTTCCAACAGATGGAGTTTCTTTCTCCCTGTTCTTTCCAAGCTGCCTCCTTTGAATAAAACTTTGCTTTCCATAGTTGCATTCTCATTTTAGGAAGTGATGCACAAAAGAGATACTTGGACTCCTTAACCTTTGTTCACCCACTCAACAGCATAAACAGGAGAGGTAAAAAATAAAGGCCTGCCTCTGGCGCCATCTTGTGGTCCAGCCTGTGTAATACTCAAGGCAATACAAAAACATCTCACCAAGACCAGGTTTTCTTTGCATTTCTAGAATAAAGTTTGCATGAGTATACCTTTAAGCCACATGCAAGATTAAACAACAACACAGGATAAATGGCAGAGACTTGGGGCATGTTAAAGACTGTTTATTTGTGATGCAAGTGTTTGTAGATTAAAGTCAAACTTCAGATACACAAAGTGTATCAGCAGACACACACAAGTGCGTATGTCTACAAATCTGATGCACCCGCAGCAGACACACACAAGTGCAGAGAGAAAACAATGTTTGTGGATTAAAGTCAAACTTCAGATACACAAAGTGTATCAGCAGACACACACACGTGCGTATGTCTACAAACCTGATGCACCCGCAGCAGACACACACAAGTGCAGAGAGAAAACAATGTAAGAGTGGGACTAAAAGATCATGAAGTGCAAGACGTACAGCACATCTGTGACATTTCTATGCAAAACTCACAAGTGACAATGCTGATGGTCAGACATGCTGTGGTGTCATGAGAGTTAAGATTTCTGAAAGTTAATAGTCCCTTTCTATTTGGTATACCTAGACCTCTAAACTTAGGCCAAGAACAGATGGCGGATGCGTCCTTGTTGGTTCTGCTAGCCCTGCCAGCAGCTTTCAACACCACTGACCATGGTTTTACAGTGGCTGTGGCTCTGGTCCTTCCTGGCAGGCAGACTCCTGAAGGTGGTATTGAGGGACTCCTGCTCTTTGCTCTGGCCTTTGCTGTACCACAGGGCTCTATTCTGCCCCCCCCCCCATGTTACTCAATATCTACATGAAACCATTGGGAGTTCAGAAGGTTAGGAGTTGGGGGTCACAAATATGCTTCCTATTCTAGCAAATGCCAGCGAAGATGTAAGCAGGAGATGAAAGTGCAGGGCTCAGCATGGCCAATAACTTCCTTCTCCATGTTCCCCTTTCCTGCTCTGGAGCAGGAGATGAAAAGCATGGGACTTGGCTGCGTTCAACAGAAGCATCCAGGGCACTTCTGACAGCTGTAGCCAAAGTTTACTCAACACCCTTGCCAGAGGATGGCAGCCCACTTGCCACCGGAAGAGTGGTGACCAAAATTGTGGAAGCCTGGGGATGGATATAGAAATACTACATTGTACAAGAATCATACTGACAGTTACACATATCTACAAACTCCTACAGCCCAAAGCACCCCACACAATCCATTGTCTATAGCTAAGTTCTACAACACAGAAGCATTTTTCCAGTTCCTCAGACAAGAATCACACCCAAAGGATTTATATCAGGCATTTTTAAACCCACAACACTCGCTCAATGAAGTGAAGCAATAGATCAACGAAGTCAGGCTGGCATTCAAAAGCAACATGTGCTACTACTAAGCTACAGCCCTTCCCTTATTCTTCCCTCTCAGAGACCTTAGATGACAGCCCTGTCTTTAAAAGCAATCGCTTACTCTAAAGTTACTCACAAGCAACTGCAGACCAGCTCACAGAGACAAAAACCCAAGAACTAGGTCCTGTAGTAAATCCAAATTTTTAAAATGCCAACTCTTTTCCAATATACGTATAGGCAACGCAATGATACGGCCCTATGGCAGCAGCCATACCATCCGCCAACTCTTCCTCCAAATACTATATAGGCCATCAACTGTCAACAACATCCTTGTGCTGCCTACAGAGGACAAACAGGTCTCCACACAAGAACACATTCACAGATCTGACATAAAAAATGTTCATATACAGGAAACTAATGTGATACTATGCTAACCCCTCAGGATACTCTGCTACTGACCTGAAAAGTCAGCATACTTTAATAAAAAGACTTCAAAGGAGAGGCGTACTCTTAATGCAGAATTGCTGAACTAGAGTTTAACAGCAACTTTGATTTTATTCCAATTCAGCTTAATTGGGAATGTGAGTTTCTTGACTGCACTTGCTCCCAGTGTGGAAGGAATTGTCACTCCCGAATTGGCCTTTTCAGCCACAGTAGACGCTGTTCCAGAACCACCATTCAGAGCGCGATACCATAGTCTTTCGAGACTGAAGGTTGCCAACAGAGATATAGATGTCAACATTAGCAAAGCTCAAAAGGTACTACTCTCAATAATGCCAAGTAAAAGGCCTTAGCAAAAGTCCTCTTGCAGCTTTTTAGGATTACTAGCTCAAGTGAACACAGACCAGTTCTACTGGCATAGCTGGGGAGTGCGGAAGGGCACAGGGCCCTGGGTACTATGCCTGAGGAAGTGTCAGGGACACTTCACCTGGCTGCAGGTCTGCAGGTGCGGCTTTGCGAACAGGGGTGCAGGAGAAGGTACTGTGGTGATGAGGAGGCCTCCTTGACACTGCACCCCCCCTTGCAGCCACTCTGCACCCCCCCTTGCAGCCACTCTGAGGGGTTGTGCGCAATTGTTCTGAGTATACCTGGAAGCAATTGGTGGTGATGTCATCAAGTCACAGCAATAACTTCCAGGCCAGGCACTTCAGGGTGGTGGGGTGGTGACATCTTAAGTCGCAGCTCAAGGTGCCAAAGGGGCCAGTTACACCAGTGACCAGCCCAATGGGGACCAAAATGATACTAATGACGGAGAGGGAAACAGCAAAAGATCCTAGCACTGGACAAAAAAGCATGCAGGACTGTAGCCACTTTTGAGCTGTCCCATCTCAGGCTGCTCATAAATGTTGCTGCTATCTAGCCCTATGATCTTTTAACATTAAAGGGAAATCCAGATCTTTTCAAGATCCGTTCCTTGTATATGCCAAGTCCAATTCATCACAGCAATGTGCCTTGACTATAACAAAAAATTATCTGTGCTCATTATTTTTATTTATATAGCATCATTTATGTACATGAAATTTGATGTACAGAGTAAGATAGGTTCATGTCCCAAAGACTCACAATCTAAAACCTGCTGAGATGCAGAAATTCACAAAAGGTGCACACTTACAATTCTGCTGGAACAACAAATACTTACATCTTTTCGATGAGTTCCTTCTCATCCAAGGCACCAGGCAGATCTCGTTTGTTCCCAAGAACTAGGACCTGAAAGAGAGAACGGGACAGCAGTCTCAGTCCAATGTATGGAAGCAGATATCAACCAACTGGGGACCCCATCAACTCTGAACTTCTATTTTTGCAACAGAACAGACACTCTACAAACCCACAATCCATGGCTGTATACATATAACTCCTTGAGCTTCCCAAGTTCCAAAGCTGCAGAAGTTCACAAATCCAAATACTATTTCACTTCAAAATTTCCACCTAGCTATGGACGAGCTGCATGTGTGGCACTGCCTTTTGCATGGCCATTTCAAATCAAACACTGTGTTTATCCACATTACATTCCAAATGCAGTCCCTTCTAGCCAAAACAGTTGGAAAGGGACATCTCAAAGGGACAATTTGGCCAAGTACAGCATAAGGGGGGGGGGGGGAAAGAGTAGAGTTGGGATAAATTTAATCTAAGACCCAGTTTGGAATCTTTGCTACTCAGCAACTACAGCTTGTATGATCCAGCAAACACTTCAGAGTGATCTGCCTGTTCACTCAGCCCCTGCCGTATCTCTTGGTCTTTCCAAAACTTACAGGGATGCCCTGGAGTTGGGGCTTATCAAGAAGGTTGTGAAGTTCATTCTTGGAGGCCTCAATCTTCTCCTGGTCTGCAGCATCTACCATGTACCTGGAATGAAACAAGTGTGTTAGCATTGTACTCAAGACAAGACAGGTACAGCTGCATGAAATAGCCAAGAAAATGCTAGGAGATAGATTTAAACCTGCACAAGTAGCCAGCAAACAAGACAGTCTGCCCTAAGCCTTCATCTGATTCTAATCCACTGAGAAAACACACAGGGACTTTCCCACTACCAATCTTCTCCGTTCTTTCTTGCCCCTTCTAACAACACTGTTCAACAATGAAATTTTTACAAGAATGGAAGTAGTTTTTCTTTATAGATTTTTAGGCGCTGAACACGAAATTAACAGTAAAAATCCTCTATTAGCTACGGTTCCAAATTAAGTTGACCATTTATATTTTTGTATAGATGTCACATATATTTCAATGGGATGATCAAACTGGATGGATCTGGTTCCAACCGCTTCTTCCCTATGATCACATGGTTCACAAGACAAAGACACATGATCCAACTCACCCAGACCAGAATTTAACATTTGCCACCCTGACTTACGAGTCTCACTATTATAACATCCCACTGAAATATATGTGAATCAGAAATGGTTGATTTACTTGGAAATTTGAACTAGGAGAGTATTTTAACTGTGATTTTTGTGTTCAAAGACCAAAAATCTATAAAGAATGGTTAACTTCGTTTTTGTAAAAAAATTTGTTGAACAGTGTAATTTGTGCAATCTTCAGAGGAGCTACAATTCTGAGATCACAAACCCCTTAATCTGGCTACTGGAATGCTACACATTCGTCACATTTGTAGAAATCTGTTCCATTTACATATTGGTGAGGGGTGGTTATTTTTTTTGCTGCTTTTGAACAGACTTGTAAACATTACTAAGACACTTTTTGTCAAAGTCTGAAAAAGGCAACCAGCAGGGCTAAGATTCTGTGTCAGAGACATAGTTTGCATAATTGCAATCTTGCATTTTTCAAGTCGCTAATCAAGTGACCAGATTTCTTGTCCACTACCTGCATTCTTATCCTCTGGATATCTTCTTACACATCTGTGGCATATCTGAGGGCGGGAAAGGGGACAAATGCCCCAGGTGCCAGGCTTGGGGGAGGGGTGGCATGCCACCATCCACCCTCCTCCTTGGCACTGAGTCAGTCGGTGCACCAATCTGAGGGTCTTTCTCCCAGAGGTGTTCTGAGGGCCAGGGAGGCTGTAGAATGCCTTCTAAGGGCATAAAAAGTCACTTCCTGTTTCCTCTATGAAACCAGAAGTGATGTTTTTTGGCCCTCCAAAGGCTTTACAAGGCCTCCAGAAAGGAGACAGGGGATGGGACCAGTGGGGGGGGGCAGCAGCCTGTGGTTGTGGCCTTGGGCAGCACTGGGGCCAGGGCAGCCACTGTTACACATTAATCTTGCAGCACTGAGAACATGTGTTTTGACTTCAAGTGGAAAATTCTTACCCATGTCCCCATTCAGACATTTTCTCTCCTGCTCCCCCTCCCAAAAACCACTGCTTCTAAGATGTTCTTGGATAGTTCAACCAACCTAACTGCTTAATCTCAAGCAAGATGCATCTATGTTAAACTTTTAGACACAATGTGCTGAGCTAATTGACCTAGAAAGCCAGTAGGCATCGACTAAATGACACTGAGTTTAGATTCCCCACATAAAATTATTTCAAGCTATAGTAGGTATTGACTTGGGACTAGAGTATCTGAGGAGCGTTCAATAATGAGGACAGCTACAAGCACACACTTCTCAACTGGAAAAAGATAAGCAGCACTAGGATTTGAAACTGAGTCCAATCTGTACTGCCTTCAAATAAGATTTTGAGTGGTCACCAAGGTCAGTACAATCAAGAACAACAAGTATCTGGTGCAGTGTAAAAGAAGCCCAGATGTCTCAGGAAGTGAAAGGCTCCTCTTCCTGTACATTCTACACACCTGGCAGGTATTTTCCTGCTGCTGCTGAAACATGGTCATCCAGATATCAAATGGTGTGTATGCTACTCTGGCTGGATTAAAGCTCGTGGGAGATGTCTCTCTCGGTTCCACTCTCTGCCAGATAACAGAAAGAGAAGGACACCATATCTTTCTGTTATAAAGGAGCCAAATTAGTGCATTTCTTTATCATCACCTGGTTCCTCCCAGTAGCCTAAAGCAGAAGAGTGAGCATAACAAATGTCTGGATGCCAACCTGGGGATTCACTGATTCTTCCTCTTAGCAGGAGACAATGGCAAGTGCATTGTTTTTTAATTAGATCTCATTTATAAATGAGATCTCATTTATTTTTTTATAAGGACATACCCTGTAACCTAGAAAGTGGCTAGAGAGAAGGCTGTTTCCCACCCCCACCCCCCTCACTTATAATACTGGCACCTGAGGTCATCCAATGAAACTGACTAGCAACAGATTCAGGGTAGACAATGGAAAATACTTCTTTGAATTCACTGCCATACAATGCAGTGCTGGCTACTAGCTTAGATATTTTTTTAAAGGGAGGATCAGACAATTTGTGGAGAAGAGGTCCATCAACAGCTATCAGTTACTTGGAACCTTGAGATTCAGATGCAGTGAACTCAATTCAGACACGAAAGCCACTGAACTACTTGCAGAGGTGCAGTACATAAGAACAGCCCCAATGGATCAGGCCATAGGCCCATCTAGTCCAGCTTCCTGTACCTCACAGCGGCCCACCAGTAGCAGCAAATAGCTGTTGTCTTCATGCCTGGCTCTAGGCTTCCCAGAGGCATCCTACTAGTTGCTGGGGGAAAGAGGATACTGTATTTCTATGGACCTTTGGTCTGATCCAGCAAGGTTTTTTTTCTTTTCTTCAACTGTCTGGTAATAAGGCTCCCCAGCTATGTATTTGTAAAATCTAGATAGTCTAGATTGAAAAGATGCTTGTGAAGATTATAATATCTACCTGATTCCCAAGACAACTAAAGCATATTTTCCCCCCTGACTATTCTCATTATCTACACTTCCTAACCAAGATTCCCTCTTTCCAGAACACAGAGAACCAATTTATTACTAGAGCTATACGTACTATCACTTCTATAATTAAGAGAAGATGTTCTCCATTAGACCCCCCAAATTCTCTGCCAACAAAACAAACCAATGGCTTATATGAGAGAGAGAGAGAGAGAGAGAGAGAGAGAGAGAGAGAGAGAGAGAGAATGAGAATTGCAGTCTTTGCATTTATCTGTTGGGGAAACAGCACAGAATTTTTTGAGAGAGAGAGGAGTTGCCCTCTAACCACTGGTAATTCTACTAAACCTCCTCTGAGCAATCCTGGAACGCACCAGAGCTAGAAACTTTAAGAACAGGGGAAAAAAGGTCAAAGTTGGGTCTCAGAATGTTTAATTCTATGCCCAGTTCCAAACATTGTTATTTTAATGTGTGAGACAGAAGAATCCACATCACCATATGTGTAACAAGACTCATATGCAAACTGATTTAGGGCACAATCCTAACACCTTATGTCAGTGCTTTCCAGTGGCATAGTGGTACCAATGCTTTCCAGTGGCATAGTGGTACCAATGGGACAAGTGCTGCATCCTGCAGTTGGGTGTCACTCACAGAGGCTTCCTCAAAGTAAGAGAATGTTTGTTCCCTTACCTCGGAGCTTCATTGCCCTTATGTCAGTGCTGGAAAGCACTGACATAAGGGGTTAGGACTGTGCACTTAGCCAGTTACAAATATAATCTAATACAGACCTAAATTTTCCTCATCTCCTTCCATGATTCTCAGAAAGTATTTACAATCTTCCTTGCAACGGAGAAAGATGTTCCAGTGGGAAGATAGGTAAGAAAGACTTCTACCAGTAAAAATAGCATCAACTACCAAGTTGGAATGTTACAGGATGCAGGACAGGCAGCAGAGATGTGCATAGCAGTGAAGGCACCCATCTCAATCGTTCTATCCATACATAAGTACACAAAACTATATAAGCCTGTCTGAGTGTGACAGTAGCTATGCCCCTCCCCCACAATGAAACCTTGATAAGAAGACCAAGAATTGTACACACCACTCTGCCAGTTACAACAAATCTCTTGCATGCAGAAGGTCCTGGATTCAATTCCTGGCATTTCCAGGTGGGCTGGGAAGGACCCTGTCAAAAGGCTCCAAGGAACCACTGCTAGTGGGAATAGACAATGCTGACTATACAAGCAACTCTTTATGTGAAAGTGCCTTGCTGCAGGCACAGTGCTTTACTTGTGATCTAGGAGAACAGTACAGATAAGAGTGGCTGCCCACTGAACATGCTGCAACCCACATGTTATGGGCACTCACAAGCAGCTCAAAGGCAGGGGACTTCGTGAGTGCTTTAGCAACCAGTGGGGATTTGCTGCATCACTGTAAGGAATCTGACTAGCTGAGGAATAAAGCCATACCTACAATACAGATATGGCATCCCTTGTTGTAATTTGATCCAGGCACTAAGGGATATATTTTGTTAACTGGGTAAGAGGTACTTTTTCAAGTGGATGCTCCTCTTTTTAGCAAGGGGAGAGTTACTGGCCCACCTCACCCCAGCAGTGTCTTTTCTAGTGGCTGTCTGCTGGTGTTCTTTTGCATCTTTTTAGATTGTGAGCCCTTTTCAGATGGAGCCATTAGATATTTGATTTTTTTTCTATAAACTGCTTTGTAAACCTTTTGCTGAAAAGCGGTATATAAACTCTGTTGTTGATGTTGTAGCTATTCATAATAATAATATGGGTAGCTAACTCAGAATGGACAATAAATGATTCAGCAAACATTTGTTCCTGGTCTGTGATGCAAGAAAGCAATGTATTGACAAAAGACTGGGGAGATTTTTCAGAGACAGATTCATAGGCAAAATTAATTGGATAATGAAAGAAAGCATGAGAGCAAACCACAGGCAGAGTGACACTTTCAACATTAGCTATATCCTCAACAGCCACTTTCGTATTCAAGAATGAGTGGTGGAATGAACTGAGACACAGAAGTCTTCTAACTGCAAGATAGCGGGTGTTGAAATGGGGAGGGCTCATATGCTGTATATATACAAAAACCCAAGAATAAATCCCAAACATTTCCAGTTAAAACTTTTCAAATAGCACAACTGAGAAAGAAGCTTGGGAAAGAAAAGTAAAACCTTGAAGAGGTGAGGTCAGATCAAGTAGACAATGAAGGCTAGAAGATGAGCTGTCAAATGCAGTAGAGGGTGGCTGAATGTGTTTTGTCTGGTTCCGAGTGGTTATTTGCATTACTCAGTCCTACTATGTTATTCTAGATATAAGAATGCTCTGTAAGTTTTTGCAATATAATAATAATAATAATAATAATAATAATAATAATAATAATAATAATACAGGTATTTCTATACCGCCTTTCTTGGTCCTCAGATTTCTCCTTAGACTTTATTCAAGGCGGTTTACATAGGCAGGCAGTTTAAATGCCCATAGGGATTTTTACAATTTGAAAGAAGGTTCTATCTTTCAAGAAACCACAACATTCAGATGTTTCTTTCTGATCTGGTCGCAAGTTTTCAAAGTTTTTTATTCTCTAAATCAATTTTAGGAGCTACTATAAATTCAGTATCATTAAAATCTCCTCGGATCTCATATACTGTGTTGATAAGTAAGGCCTGATCTGATCGACATACTACAGGTTTTTATTCTCCAAATCAATTTCTTAAAAATCACTTTTATTCTGTTAATTGTATTGATACAAACGGAAATACTTCGTATAAAAGGGGCATAATGGGCTGGGGTTCACTCAGATGAATCTTTGCTCTAAAAACTTGCATCCACACATTGTACTAATCACATAATAAAATGCAGCTATCATTTGATAATCTGTGTCAAAACGATAGAATCAATTACAAAAAACACACAAATTGTGGTCTCACAGCATCTCAGACAGCATCCATTTTGTATATGCTCAAGAGAGAAGGTTCTGTAAGCCAGACAGTGAGAAGCCTACAAACTGAACAGAAGAGTCAAAACAGGGAAGCAATTATAAAATCTTATTGTTATAGATCTGAATCTCCTTTCATTATGTTTTCATTAGAGAAAATTGTTGAATATCAGAGATGGAGCTCAGTCTACGCAGCAAGCTCTCTTGGTTGCAAGCAACATGATCCATTTTGGACGAAGCATCAACAGCCCACATTTTCTATAGTTGAAGACTACCAATATGGCATTTGCTAACAGGTTGAGACACGAGATAGGAATTACTTACACTATGGCACTGACTCCGCGGCAGTACCGCTCCCACATGCTACGAAAACGAGGCTGGCCTCCGATGTCCCAGAGCTGTGGAGAGATGAGAATGAGAACTAAGAAAATTCATGTTCTCCCTCAATTTGTGCACTCTCATCCCAGTGCCTGCTTTACACTTTGCCATGTCTTCATTTCCTGTGTGCTCTTTTCGTAGTCTTCCCACAACCCACACCATTCTGCAGCTAAGGAAGCCACCTGAAGAACTACCAAAAGATCCTAGAGAACTAACAGATCTCTGCAGTAGCAGAGTAGCACAACTCCCACTTGAGGAAAACTTTCCCACAATTATAAACCTGTAACATGCTGGTATATTTAAATTATTCTTAATTAAAATCTACTTAAAATCAAAAATCAAAAGTAATACAACTAATGACAAAAGTTTTAGTTTTCCCAGTCAATGCACATGAATGGGGGGGGGGGATAAATGACCTATTGGCATAGAGATCCTGGATTAACCAGACACATTCAGTAAATGCACTTTGAAAAAGATTCCCACGAACACAGTAATCTATTCCCTAGCACAGTGGTTCTCACATGTTTAGCACTGGGACCCACTTTTTAGAATGAGAATCTGTCAGCCTAGCAATCCTAGCCTGCAATCCTACACACACTTACCCAGGAGTAAGTCCTATGGTAGCATCAAGTCTAATATATTAAAAATAAAATACTGAAATGAATGGGGACCCACCTGAAAATAGCTCACAACCCACTTAGTGGGTCCCAACCCACAGTTTGAAAAACATTGCCCTAGCAGAAAACAAATGTTAAATCTCCAGGTAATATGCAAATGTGCTAGGGTACCTACTTATGGTAGAGAAAAATCATTCAGAAATTCCCCAAAACAACCTAACTAGAAAACTTTGAGATTATGCTCCCAAATAGCCTTTATTTCTGTCCTAACAACCATCACCATATTTATATATCGCTTTTCAACCAAAAAGTTCACAAAGCAGTTTACACAATCCACTTTTCAATGTAAAATCCCCAAAGCTGTTTACAGCACTACACAGAATACAAACATAAACACATTGGATTGCATCCTACTGCAACCTACACAGCTCTGTTGTCAGAAGCTCCTCCAAAGGGGTGCTGTACTCTCCCAAGGTTTCTGTATGTGAATGCAATGTGAGTGCAATGCTTCTTCTACAAACAAAAGAAGCTTCCACAGAGCTGTGTGTCACTGAAGGTTAAGATACAAACCATAACACAAAACCAACCAAAATAAGAGATCATGCCTATAATTCCAGCCAGCAGCAATCAATTATGGTGCTCTAATTATGGAGAAAAAGTAAAGGAACCTATCATGAAATCCACAAGCTGCCCCCCCATGACTAGTCAAAATATGTTTCCTCAGCAGCCTTCTAAAAGCAGAAGCTAGTAGGAGGTGAGGCCCACTGTTACTTCAGCACTGAATCAATTCTCTCACACACAAATCCTATTAAATCAACCCCAAAAGACCCTTGGAAGAGGCCACATTAGCGTGGCTCCTAAAAGCCAGGATGGTATGGCACCTGGAACAAATAGATTTTTTTTTTTACTCTGCTATCGTGAATAGAACCACATCAGACTGATTGAATTTCCTTTAATCGCTAAAGCTTGGCTCCTGTGACACCTCCCACATCTAACACTCACTTACCAGAGACACTTTTCATCTTACCTTTATAGTAACATTTCCCTTGGTGATCTTCCTCATATTGAAGCCCACCGTTGGGATCATATCTTCATTGAACTGCCCCGACTAGAACAAACAAACACCCAATCAGTCAATCAAACAAAAGGCATGACAACTTGTCTTTTATTTGTTTGTTTAAAGAATTTATACCCCACTTACGCCCACACTCAAGGTAGCTTACAAGATAAAAACACCAGTACAAATAATAATTTTAAAACATAAAAACAATTAAAACAAGAAAACAGAACAGATTCCAATGGATCACATAAAATTGCATATCATTAAAAGCATCAATCCATGATGTCAGCAGTTGAATGCCTTTCTAAATAGAAAGGTCTTGAGGCCCCGCTGAAAGATCTCCAAAGAGGGAGCTATTCTTAATTCCAAGGGGGAGGAAGTTCCACAAATGAGGCACCACCACTGAGAAAGCCCTATTTCTTGTTGCCATTCTCTTCACCTCTGCCAATGGCAGCACAGTTAAAAGGACCCCCTCTGATGACCTGAGAGAATGGGTAGAAATATATGGAAGGAGGCAGTCCCTCAAATACCCTGGTCCCAAGCAGGGTAATATGTGGTATTATGTACTACAACAACAGTCAAACCCTTCTGGAAACAGGAAAGCTGTATTGATATAAGAGCACTGGCAAGTCTTAATTTCTAGCTTGATCAAGGAGACAAGGATTAGAGTCTTTGCACAGCAAGTATTATAGAACCTTGTAAAACAGATCAGGCTGCATCTATACCACGAAAGAAAAAGTGAGCCTGGGAGTGGGAGAAAGTAAATTAGGCCAAGTTCCTGAAATACTGCCTTCTAGGTTAGCAGCGGAGCAACTATGGCAGTGGGTTTACATACTGCACTACAGTTCACTGGCAGTAATTCGTAATACTTACTCACCTGACACATAGATTGCTTAGGTAACAACACTTTTTGGCCAGACACATTTAATTAATCTGGATTATGGCAATGGGGTTTTCTCTAGTGGATCATGATGTTTTTACAGGTGTTTAGTGGTACTGCATGTCGCCATGGTTACCATAGTCATAAGGCAGGGTAGAAATGTATTAAGCAAATAAAGAGGATGCTACTGCCACTACCAGAGGGTGTTTTTGATGCATTCCTAGCTAAACAGGTTTCTTGCCCATGAATGCTCAGAAGATAAATGGGACAGATAACTTTTTCCCTTAGGAGATTCCCACACTGAGAGCAAGAAACAAGGTGTGTAGAATGCAAAGTCACTTTGGTCCCTGTTGGATGCAAGGCTGGGCAACCTGAAGCAGCCCATTTGTTCAAACTTAAGAGCCAAGGAGTGCTGAAACCCAACATTTTTATCTTGTGTGTCACACTTTTCTTCTGGCTCACTGCAGATGGATGGTGGGATAAATATATAAGAGGTTATAAAAAATCTTGTATAAAAATAGCATATTAAAAATTTATATAAAAAGCCATATTAAAAAACCACTTGTCCAGGACAAGCAGCCAGACAGATCCACCACTCAACTTGCACCATGAGTTACACGAGGAAATTTGGTCTTATCAACAAATGCCCTTCTCTGTGGTTCCAGGGTGGCTACCAGTCTGTGCATGTGGGAAGCTCTTCTTGGAAGCAGGCAGCGTCACATGATCTCAACAATTCCAAGAAGAAGGGCTCCCCCTGTTTCCACAGACAGGACTGAGCATCTAGAGCCCTTTTGAACAGCAACCAGAACAGGTTGTAAGCCAGGAAATCTAAAACCTATGTGCAATCTATCCAACTAAGGAAGGCCCATGGGACTCTCATTGCCTATGCCCCTGGCCAAGGCACTGGGATCTCCCAAACCTAACCACATCCATTGAAAAATTTGCCAGGAAGGATGATGATCTTCTTGTCCCAGAGAACTATGGAGACTCTAATGAGCAGAAGCCTCAAACCCCTTTCTTAAAATATCTTTGAGGCATTTATTGCATACACTGTGCAGAAGATGAGATAAGGCTGCAACTGAAGTCCACCAGAGGTATTTTTAATTTAGCCAATGGCAAGGTATGGAGCTGACAGGCCAGTTTAGAGGTTGCCATACTCCTGCAGGATGAAGCCCATCTCCTTTTTTTGGAGCCAGCATGTTTTCACCTCTTTCTCCACCCAGTTCCCTTTACTGTGCATGTGCATAGTTCTCTGCACTTTTCTCCAGGCACAAAGGGCCTACACACACTGAGGGAGTTGTAAATACACCTTCCAGCTCTCATGTGACTACTGAACAATTCTCTGTGACTTGATAAGTCAAAAAGAAGCCATTGTTTGGTGGCAGAGCACATGCTTTGCAGGCAGAAAGCTCTCTGTCTAAATCCTGAGAGCTGCTGCTACTCCAAGCAGATAATACTGCTTGGACTGCATGGACCATATTATCTTACTCCATATGAGCAGCTTCATGGGGGTAAAGAAAGGTATATTTTGTCTCCCTGTCCAATTTCTTAATCTACAGAGCAGTGTTTCTCAAACTGTGGGTCGGGACCCACTAGGTGGGTTTGTGAGCCAATTTCAGGTGGGTCCCCATTCATTTCAATATTTTATTTTTAATATAGTAGACATGATGCTGCCATGGTATGTGACTGCATTTGGGGAACGTTACAGATCTGTACTTTGAACAAGTGACTATGTATATGCTTTTAACAATGATAGTCAATGGGACTTACTCCTGGGTAAGTGTGGGTAGGATTACAGCCTAGGATTGTTAAAAATTTCCCTGCTTGATGTCATCACTTCTGGTGGGTCCTGACAGATTCTCATTCAAAAAAGTGGGTCCTGGTGTGAAAAGTGTGAGAAGCACTGCTATCGAGCAAAACAAGAGAAACGATTTCAGTTTCAAGTTCCTGTTCACTGAGTGCCTGAGCCTGTATTTTCTTAATCTTGTTCACCAGAAAAAGGCTCTCTGGAAAAAAAAAGAGTTGTGTAGACAAAAAGTAACCCCGGAAAGGCAGTACTTGCATTACAGGAGTGTCCAGCACTGGCCTTCTGAGACCCCTCTGCACTCTAGGTGCAACTCCTGGGTTTGCCATCTCCAGGCCCATTGCCATGAGAGATGCCTTTAAGAGGCCAGTTTGAGGCTCTGAATAACCCTGCCTCTCTAGAGGCTTCTAATGTAGTTCCCTGGGTTGCCAGGGCAACAGAAGTAGAAGGACCAAAGACTGAGCATGGAGGGGATGGAGCCACGCATGCTCACAAAGCCCAGGAGGGCTTAAAACCCCAGCTATTGCCAGTGACAGACAGAGAGAGCAGGATGCAAAAGCTGAGGGCTCTGGAGAGACCTGAGAGAAGCCTGTGGCTCAAAGAGGCAGTCCTACAGAGGAGGAATCAGTTGCTTCTCAAACCTCCTTTTTTACACCAGGGTGGGTAAACTTTCAAATTTAGGGAACCTGGACCTTTAACAATTTTGTAGGAGAGAAAATTTCAGCAGATAGTTTGTCATCTATGACATGACAGGCTGCACCTGCTGAAATTTCCTCTTCTCTACAATTGTTAAAGGTCCAGGTTCCCTAAATTTGAAAGTTTACCCACACCTGTGTTACACTATAGTACCAGGGAAGGTCCTGGACTGGTAGAGTCCCAGGGAGTAGAGGCAACCCACCTGGGCATCCCTGTACCCATCCAGAATAAAGGCAGGAGATCTCTCAGAAGACATATCTGTCCAGATGTCCTGTTGTGCGGCCTCGGGACGTCGGGCAGATGATGCGACTGCCCAGAGAGTCCCTGTTTTCCAAAAGAGGAGGACGTTACGTGGTGCCCAAGCAGAATGCTTGGATGTGGTGCAGACTGGGACCACATTCCAGGCACACAGTGGGAGCAAGTTTGAGCACTGCTGGCCAAAGGTATGGACAGTAAGCTTGCAATCAGTGGGACAGGGAAGGATGGCCAAATAAAACACAGGAACTGCAATCATGGGTCTCTGGCACAGACATAACTTCAGACAGTGGGTGTTGGTCATTCTGGATGCAGAACAAGCAGAAAAATGAAAAGTAAAATCTGCGCTGTGCAAAGTCAATACGGTTGGATAGGTCCTGCATAGTATATACTGCAATATTTAGTTTCTTGATGTCAGAAGATCTTAGAAATTAATATGTCTGTCAGCAGTGTTCATCCCACTGCTGTTTTCTTTCAGTGATTTACAATCTTAAAATCACTAACATTCTAAAACTCCTCTTGCTTTTTAATCTGGACTGTAAAGTTTTATGAGCCTGCAAGTCTCCATCTACTCAGTTTAAATCTAACTGTCAGCAATGAATTTATGCAACACTGATTAGAAGAACTGAGTGCTTTTAGCCATTGGCTCTTCCGAGATATGACACATCAGCAAACTTCTAGGGTTCTCAGACTCTCCAGAAAGATTTGGTTTCTCTCCCCAGCTTTCCATGTTAAAAAGCATACTGTGTTAGTTATCAAAGAGTGAACAAACTGCTCAGAGGTACCATACTTCTCTAGGTCCACTAGCACAATCTGTACCTGAAATTTAACATACCATGCTACTCTACGCTTTGATTCTCTTCTCAGAGATAAGAATGTACTCCAGTATTGACCTGAAATATTCTGCTTTTCTGACTTACAGCTCTTCCAAAATAATAGTATGTCAATATTTCCCAACTGGGAACAGCTTTGGAGCTAAATTAAACACACTCTAACCCTCTTCACACATGTGTGAAGCCAATGTGTGAGAGACTCGTCCAGACAAACCTCTTAGATCCACCTCCAATGATAACTTGTGCATTAGTCTCATTAGTGTATTCAATCTCCTTTTAAAATGTTCTTAGTTCCAATTTTCTCCAACTGAGCACAAAATTTAACTTTTCTCCAAGCGGCAAGAGCCACATAAAACATCTGTTTTCATGCCATGAACTTCAAAAGCATCCACTGCCAAGAACTAGGGACAGCCAGATTGATACAGGACAAAACAGTCACACCTGGTCACAGATGGACTGGTATGTGGAAGTGGTGCCCAACTTTTCCACACCACCCCTTTTTAAAATGAATGCAGATTATTGGTGGAAACAGCTGGGGCTGTTGGAGGCTGCTGGCAGAGTAAAATTTGTCCCTGCTTCTCTTCCACAGTAACTAAGCCTCTGGTTCAGCACAAAGTGCAAGACTTTGATGTGGGCCAAAGGGCTCTTGGCCCTAGGAATTCAGACAGAGAACGACTAACACTGGCAGCGGACTGCATTGAGACCAGTATCAGAGAGTTTCAGTCCCTCTACCCTGTGTGTTGTCATCTTTTGCATAGAGACAGCAGGGAGAAAGCAGGTTAGCAACAACAGATTAGTGGCAGCAAGAGATGTCTGCGCTGCCAGTGGAAAGATCCACCTCAATGAGCATGTGGACATGCCCTAAGTGTACAACACTGGATAATCTTCCAGTACTGAGAGCAAAAGGAATAAAAAAGAAGAGACTACTGCAGCTGATCACATTTGCAAGAACTATAATGCGCATACAGAAGTCAACATGTTACTTATGAGAAAAGTATCTGTTTAGAGCTTATCATCTTGTTAGGTATAAAAGAATTCACTATAACCAAGTCAGCCCAACAAGTCCTTTTCCAGTAACAGGTTTGACTGCACTAGACTGCCAGCTTTCCAAATTCTCAAAGTTTTGCTACTCATGAACCTGCCTAGACATTTAACTGTATGCTCTGTGTACTACAAAACCCAAAGGAAATATCCAGATACACAGCATCTTTATGAATGATCAGTCTATTAATTATGAGAACAAAGAGTAATTTACACATGGCATTAATAACTGCTGCATGCATAAATTCCATCATGCATGCAAAATGTATTTCCAAACACATGAGACAACAGTTTGTGTTGGCCCCAAGATCTCTTCACTAAGACTAAACTGCCCTGGGATCCAATTTGTGCCAGAACGATTGTCAATACCATAAACCGAGAGCATGCAAGTACTTGGCAGAGCACCTTCTACAGCAGCAGTACCGAAACTATGCATCGCGATGCCCTGGGTTGTCACAAGGCACTCGCTGGGGAGTTGCAGGCTGCCCACTGCCCCAGCAGAGATTGCATCATACCAAATACTGGTTGGAAGCTCAGTGCAGCGGGAAGAGCTCCAGTGCACAAAAAGCGCACACTGGGAAAAGTCCTCCTGTTTGCCCTGGCCCTCTTACCACTTTTTGTGGAAGTGTTTTGGACCTCTGAACGTAGAAGTAACTGGTGATGATGTCATAGCCAGTTTGTTCATAGAACCTCGCACTGGAAATTCAGTGCACAGGAGCATCGTGGGTTGCAACAGTTAGGGAACTACTGCTCTAAAGTAAGCAACCACAACAAACCCTAACACTCTTGTGAAGCAGTCCTTCCAGGGCCGTTGGCATGGCTCCCTGAACCTCTTTCTAGAAATTATGCACTGGGCCTTGTACATGCAAAGCACGCAATCTTATCACTGAGCTATAGTCCTTCCCTCATCATCATCCTGCTGCTTCAGCAGGGTAGCCCTGAAGTCTCAGACTCTCCTCACATAAACCAAAGCACCCCAGGGAGCCTCACAACTGCCACCATTAAGTCTGTCCTTTTTGTACAGTAATCAGGTTTTCACAAAAAACTACCCATTATCACAAGACTATTTTCCTACATGAAATAAATTTTACACTTATTTGTGCCATGAAGTTTGCAAAATTTTACTAGGAAGCAAAATGATTTAACCTAAGCAATCCCCCTCTCCTTTAGGCATGTTGCATTCATACAAGTTCAACAGACAGAGCTAATCTCCTGTCTGCAGTAACTGTTGTGCAAACACACCCCTTGAGATTACACAGAGGTAACTGTATCTTGTTTATTCAAAGACATCAGCTATGATGTCAACCTCAAAGTGTTGGGTTACAGAGATTTAGGACCCCTCATTCCAAGAACACTAATTACTGCAAAGAAGCCACAACACCGATTCCAAGTAAAATAAGAATGCAAAGCTGTGTGCTGGTTTCAACTGCATTTGATTCTAATGAACCTGCCAACAAGAAACTCCAGCTATGCTCTGACTCCAAGAACATGTCTCTATTGAGGGAGCCTTCCCACTGTCAAGGTAACATGACTGAACATATCCATTAGAGCAGTGTTTCTCAAACAGTGGGGTGGGACCCACTAGGTGGGTGACAAGTCAATATCAGGTGGGCCCCCATTCGTTTCAATATTTTATTTTTAATATATTAGACTTGATGCTACCATGGTATGTGACTGCATTTGGGGAAATGTTACAGATCTATACTTTGAACAGGCTACTATGAAGATGCTTTTAACAATGATAGTAAATGGGACTTGCTCCTGGGTAAGTGTGGGTAGGATTGCAAAAAATTTTCCTTCTTGATATGTATGACATCACTTCCTGTGGTTTCCAACAGATTCTCATTCTAAAAAGTGGGTCCTGGTACTAAAAGTTTGAAAATCACTGCATTAGAGTATATCACATAAGAGCATTTTACCCTACATTAGACCGTAGAGCAGAAGAGGGCAAAGTAAGGCCAGAGGCTGGATCTGGCATGCAAAAGCCCCCAACCGCTCCCTAGTCATGGCCAATGATCACACCCTCAGACCCGTCTCCCACATGCAGACATGCACCAACACTCAAATGTCCACACAAATGTCACAACCTTGCTACCAGATGCAGAATCAGGGTGTGCATACACAGAAGAGGCAGTGGCACTTGTTGATCAACTGACCAGGCCTGACAGAACATGAACAAGCATGCAGCACAGGTCTAAAAGAACTGGCTCTGAATAAGACAGAGAGCAACAAAGGAATACTTCCTGTTCTCCTCCCTAGAACTTCAATAATTCAAGCTCTCTCACAATCCAGTTTTGCAAGGTTCCCAGGAAATAACGCAAGGAAATAAGACAAGAAAATACCAACACCACTTTGATACCCATCTTACTTTCAACACAGGTGGAAACAGCAGCAAAATGACAGCACAATCCTAGGTGGTTTATGCTACTACTATACTATTCCTCTGGGGGCTGGGGATAAGAATAGGCCCTCAGTTTGGCTGTACTTGTCCTAAGAGGCGACTAAACAGCCACTGGGTAAGTGAGACTCATTAGCCTGGGAAAGCAGCTCACCTGAAAGAAGGAAAACTCTGATCCCAAACCTCCACTGCCTTGTGGCTACATCCAGTTATGGAAAAGGCTTCAGGAGTCAACCTTGAGGCAAAATCCGGAGCCGGAGTCCCTGAGGCAATTCATGGCTGAACACAGTCACGTTCTGGCAACTCCTGCGACGCCGCTGGAAACAACCATACTGGTCTCTGCCTTTCCATTGGACCATTTCAGCGACGTGGAGAGGGGAGATTTGCTGCATGGGAAACAGTCTATCCTCCATATCTACTTTACCCAGGCTTCGCGCACTGGAGAGGACATTCTGGTCCAGAACCACCATTCAGAGCGCGATACCATAGTCTTCTGAGACTGAAGGATGCCAACAACAATGATATACTACTATACTATGATATACTTATGATAACTACTAGAGAGAAGGGCAAAGGCAATAAGAGCCCATGAATAAGTGAGGAATGCCAGAGTGGTAGCTCATATCAGGTAGGGGTGTGGGAGAGTATAGAGAATGATTCAATTTCCTTCCTACTCATAAGATTGGATTCAGTCTTGGACAAAATGAAAGATCAAAATCCAAATGCAGATGATCCAGACCATCACAACACATTAAGTGGTTTCTGTCTGAACCTTATAGTAAACCAACAGAATTCAGGGCACACACATCTGAGCCACATGTTGTGCCAATGAAAGGTCACTGAATTGAGCTGTGCTCCAATTCAACCCAGTTAGATAGAATCAAGATAGATACCCATCATTAAAAAAAGATGCAGGAACAAATTACCTCTTCCCTTAGAACCAAGATGCTACAATTGCAATTATTGGGGGGGGGGGGGAGGAAGACAGGTGAGAAAACTACTAACTTCCTCATCCACAAGAAGCAGCTCTACTGACATGTTATTCAGCTCACTTTTGGCTGGCCAGCCAGCCAGGTTTGGAGTCTCCAGGGGAAAGTGCAGTCTAGACTGCAGAGTGCAGGTTTATTGCTGAAAACTGAAGCAGTGCAGCATGAAAACGTGACTGTCACCATACTGTTGTATCTATTGCCTACTGAGGGACAGGTTACACCCATGGGTCAAGAATTGTTCCCCATAAAATCCATTCCATGCATTTCTGGACTTTGCCTCTACAAAGGAAAATAGTTTTGCTTTCTGAAGAGATAAAAATTGCATCCTGCCACACCAATACTAAAGCATTTACAATGACAGCTTGCATGAGTTGAACAAGTAACAGGAATCCCAACTGTTACCTGCATTTACAACAGGTCAAGGCCATGCTTGCTTCAAATTCTTTTTTGAAAGCAACTATGCTTTATATTGCATCCCGTTTGTCTCACCACTGCTCCCTATACAACTATATACAACTCCCTATACAACTGCTCCCTATACAACTTCCTGATACACACAAACCCCTCTCATGCCCCTCCCCTTTATATTATCCATCTACACCAGAGGTGTCAAACTTGTTTCATACAGAGGGCCAAAGTTAGCATTCAGGGCACCTGCTGAGGGCCAGAAGTGACATCATTAAGCAGCTGATGGCCAGAAATCAGCACTTTGTTCTCACAAAGAAACTTATTAGCTGCAAATGGCAGAAGAGAAAATATGCAAATCGTGGTCATATTTCAAGACATGGGAGTGCCCAATTTTCATGCGGGCTGCTGTTTCAGCAGTAACACCTCAGCACTGCTCAGCAACTGAGAGCCTGAGGGCCGGATAAAAAGCTTCTGGGGGCCGCATCTAGACCCCAGGTCTTATGTTTGACACCCTGATCTACACTATTAAACTCAAATTGGCTTTCAACTGATTCAACTTTGACAGCTTTCTCTCAAAGGAACCTTCAAATAGAAGTGAGGCACTGCAGTAAAATTTCTGGTGAGCTTTCTGGGCTCAATACCTAGGAGTTTCAATCATAATTAGAAAAATTATTGCTGGAAAAATGTTTTAAATAGAGACAGTGCATTATTCCCCCCACCCCAACTCTGAATGAGGATTTCAAGTTTCTTATTGCCCTGGACTTCTCCACCTCTTGATAAAGGCATCTGCAATGAGTTTTCATTTGCAAATGTGAACATATTATACAGCCTTATCTGACTTATGAAAGTCTGCTGTCAACAGGAGTCTCTATTCAATTTACAGATACATTTTGCTGGCGTTTTAAAAACATATGCCCTCAAAGGTGTTTGGAAAATCAGGATACCTGGTTCTCAATTCTGACTAACTTCCAAAGGGGCAGCTTCAGTATAACTGAAAGGTAACAAACTGAAAGGTGACGTATGCATTTGACACCCTAAGCAGGCATACTTTTGGTAACTATTAGCATAATCCTACAGAGAACGTGGGATTTACTTTCACAGATAAGACAAAAATATCACTGAAATGCAGTGGAGCAGACCACGAATGTCTAATTAGCAGCACAATGGAGATGCTGCCGCTTTGATCTCTCTTAACTGCAGATAACTGTGGGCTGGAGGACAAGCTTGGGAGAGAAGGCCCTGTGCAGGAAGAGCTGCTGTGTAACTCACTGCAGGCTACTGCAGACAGAGGCGGGGACAGCAGAAAAGATGGCAAAGAGATGAGCTGTTTCTACATCAACTGAACTGCAAGAAAACCTGCAGAAACAACTTTGAGGCTGATGAAACCTATGGAAATAAAGAACAGGTGAATACCCCATGCACAGATATTTTTAGCCTGACTTAAAGCAGGAGACTTTTTTGTGTAAAATGACTTGCAAACAGTCATCCAAACGTCCCTGTTCAAGTCACAGACACAGCTGCCCATGAGCGGACAATTTCTTCATACTTCACTGCGATGCTAGTTTATGATTATCACACAGGAGTGCTGAAAAAGTGTAAAGAGCAAGAGAACAGGGATTATAGCAGCAGGAACGGATTTGGATTTGGGATTACTCCCCAAAGGAGCCTTGCATGATGCTATTATTCCAGAGCAGGGTTTCTCAACTGGGGGCACATTTATCACCAGTGGTACCAGAGCTGTTGTCCAGTGCTACGTGAAGTTGATCCACCTTGCAAAGCTCCA
Organism: Tiliqua scincoides; assembly: GCF_035046505.1. Taxonomy (NCBI): domain Eukaryota; kingdom Metazoa; phylum Chordata; class Lepidosauria; order Squamata; family Scincidae; genus Tiliqua; species Tiliqua scincoides. The sequence goes on from NC_089824.1 coordinate 187,835,378, forward strand.
ACTCTGCTATCCAGAAAATATGGGAGTCAAAAGTATGGCAGGCTTTAAACTCTCTGCTGGTAAACTTAGCCATTCTTCACTGTCTAGTATAAGAACAGAGGTTTGCAAGTAATTAAGGAGAGCCACTCTGCTGACCTCTGCTATTGCTCCTCTCCACCTTTCTATTTGCTGCAATATGCTTTCTTAAAACACACACATGGTTCTTTTTTCCTTATAAGACCAAGAATGGCTCCTTCTCTGATTCAGAGTGCCATGTGGCTGACTTTATACATGAAAGAGGACTACAGGATCAAGAAGGCTTCATTCTTTGGTTTCAAAGAGTCAGAAATGCAACTGTATACACTCCAACACACACCAGGAAACAGGATAATAAAAGTGGTAGAGGGAGGGGAAGTTGGGTTGCAATCTGCTTGAGACCCATTGTACCTCTCCTAGATGACCAAGCAACCTGCATCTCAGTAAGTTAAGGAGGTTTTTCAAAATTAAGAGAATCCCCAGTAAGCAGAAAAACAATCAAATTGCATGTCAAGGATTTACATTTAAATACCAACAATTCCTATCAAACTAAGTGGTCAAAAATATTTGCTTCCGTTCCAAAGACATGATAATTCAATTTTAGGACAAAAAATTGCATACTGGAAAAACCAGGTATGAGCTAGTAGCAAACTGGTCACAGTCACATTCTGAATAACAATCACTGCTGAAATATTGCCATACATCTAAAAATAATTTAAGCACAATTTACCTTTGATGAAAATGCAAGAATCCAAGAGATTTACAAACACACTCTTTTTTAAGATTTACCTCACAAGCATGACTACATCAAAGTGACACAGACAGAAAGCATTTTCCTATCCATTCCCCATACCAAAACTATCTGGATCGTACTGCTCCTCCTTCAGGCTCCTACTATTGTCCAGGCTGCATATGCAAAATTTCATGTATGGGAGGGACTATATGAGAAGCCAGCTTAATTTGATAGAAAGATAGATAGAAAGGCAAGTTCCTAATCCTCAATATTTCACAACTTGCAGGCAGATATGCTGGCAAAGGCTTTATGACCCACATACAGAACTATTCCCCCCACCTACTTTAAGACTTCTAGTCATTCCCTTCATTCCAGATTCCTACTGCCTTTTATATGCCAATTTGTCTCCAGTATGAAAAATCAAACACCTTTATAAACACATATTTGATTAATGTTTTTTTAAATGAAACACTAAATCCTCAATGAAGACGCATTCGGTACAGCAGCCATACAATCCAAAGTGTGGCTCCTCCTTCACACTCTAAAATATAATCCACCAGGAGGGGAAGAGCATCTCCTGTGGGTAATGACAGAAGCCAGTGAAAAGAGACTATCTCCCCACCATCCCTAGACACAAATTACAGTTATGATATGAGCTCCAAAATATGACTAGCCATGACACATGGTATTCACATGAAGTATATTTACTCTCAAGTAGCCAACTGCCCCTCTGTCCTCCCTAGACAAGGAAACTGCTATTATAGGACTGTGATATGTCCAGCTCAGTGCACTGCTATGGCATGCTTGGTTCTATGCCGACTGTTGCTCCCAGCCCATGAATTTATAAGGAGCCACAGCCCAGTGGTATTACATATGCTTTGCATGCAGAAGGTACCACTTTCAATCCCTGGCATTTCTAGGTAAGAGCTGGGAAATAAGACCCATGTCTGAAATGCTGGAGAACCATTGCTAATAAGTGCGGATAATTCTGAGCTGGTTGGCCCAACAGTTTGATCAGGATAAGGCAGCTTCATATAACCACTGGACACCAGAGCAGGCACCTGAATAGCCCAACACCTATAGGAGAGAGAACCTCCTATAGGCATGGTTTAAAGAGCCACCATTGACAGGCTGCTTAGGATCTAATCCATTCCCATTAGCGAAGGGAGAATGGAAGGTCACAACTTCTACTGCAAGAATTGCTCCCCCTAATTCCGCAGGAATATCTGAGTTATCATTTGAATACCAACCTTCACACACTGAGCTCAAGGCACATATAGGAAGAGGGGGAAAATTAGATAAGAACCACCCTGCTGGATCAGACCAAGGGCTCATCTAGTCTGGCTTCCCGTATCTCACTGTAGCCCATCAGATCCCTCTGGGAGCACACAAGGTGCCTGTATCCTGTTGCCACTCCCTTCCATCTGACATTCAGAGACAGGCTACCTCTAAAACTTAGAGGTTGCATATAGTCAACATGGCCTGTAACATCTGATGAACTTTTCCTCCATAAATCTGTCCAATCCCCTTTTACAGGCATCCAGGCAAGGTGTCATCACAATGCACTGTGAAAAGGACTTCCAGATTAATTATGCTCAGGGAAAATAACTATTTCCTCTTGTCTGTTCTAACCTTCCTGCTAGTCAATTTTAGTAGACGTCCCCTGACTCTGACATGGTGTGAGAGGGAAAATAATTTTCCACTATCCACTCTGTTCATCCCATGCATAATTTTAAATGTCTCACCCATGCTCCTCCTCATGCCCTCCTGTTAGACTAGAGAGCCCCAAATGCTGTAGCATATCCTCATAAGGGAGGTGGCCTCAGTCAGTCATTTCAATCACTCCATGTCATTCTCACAACAACCTTGTGAGATTGATTGAACGGAAAACAGTTTGACCACTGCTAGGGTCTTCTTGGCTGAGTGGAGATCTGAACTCTTGTTTCTCCCACTTTAAGTCCCACACTCTAGTCAAAGCAGCTCTGGTGGGTCACAATGCACAAGTGGGTTGTGGCCTAAGGTGAGTTGCAGCAGTGACAATATCCTGGTGTGTTTTACTTTGTTTTTAATTGTTAAAGCAAAACAACTTCTCACTGAGGCAATCTCAACTCCCTCTTCCTCTTTACTTTGTCCTGGTTCCAGGAAAGGAGGCAGACTGATTAAACCAAGTGCTGGAGCAAAGAGGAAGCTGACCTGACACTGCCTGACTAGAAGTCACAAGACTCAAAACAAAGCTACCCAGTCAAGGAAGGTTTCACTCAGCATACCAATTCCTCAAATATCAAGGACAGTCAGAGCTAACACATTCTCTTCCTCTTTGCCCCAAATTAACCACTGTCCTTTTCCAGCTCCTCCACCTTTCCTCATGCCTTGGTCCTTCTTCACTGCTCCTTTTCCTTCCCTTGCATCCCTTTGTTCTTTTTTTGTACTTGCCACACACTGTCTCTCCTCTACTTACTTTCTCTTTCTATGTTCATTCCTGCTAACTGAGCAAAGGGGCACCAACTGATCCTCTTCACTCCAGCACACAAGCTCTTCCAGTGGCTGTTGCTGATGTTTCTTCTGCATCTTCTCCAGACTGTGAATCCTTTTGGAATGGGGGGCCATTCATTGAGCCATGTAAACAGCTTTGTAAATGGTGCTGCTGCTGTTAAAAAGTGATATATAAATATTCTTGGTTATCATTCCTTTTCCTCTTCTATTCCTCACTCTCTCCATGTTCCTATATTTCTCTCTCCACATTCCATCTTTTTGTTTTTCTTCTCGCATTCACTTTCCATCCACATCTCTCTTTATTTCATTCCTCTCTAATCCTTAACTCATCTTCTTTTGTCTCCATTTTCTAGAAGAGCAGGCGACAAACCCAGCCTGCGGGCCAGATTCAGCACCCTTTATAATCCTTCCCCTGGGTGAATGGAGCTTACCGTTATGCCAAGAAGCCTCCTCTCTGTGTCTCCTTTTGCTCCCAAACTTCAAGTCAACCAGCCACTTCCATGTTCCGTTGTCCCAGCAGGCTTAGTGCTCGGATTTCTGGTGATCAGAGACGTAGAGAGGAGGCTACCCAGCAGAACAGTAAGTTCCATTTAAACCAGGTGAGGGTTTTTTGGCATACAGTTCAGCGGTCTCCAGTTTGGACACTGCTGTTCTAGAACATCCCATTTTTCCTACTGCTTCTAACCTCCCTCCTCTTGCCCCATTCATAATTCTCTCCATCTCTTCTGGCATGCTCTCCACTCATCCCCATCTTATGAGGGGGGTGATTTATTTTATATTATTATAACAAATATTAACAATATAGAATACTGTATAAAAAGTTGGGAAAGGACCTTAACAGGCTCATACTGTAACTGAAACAAGGGAGACAACAAAGAGTAGAGAAATGTAGGCAGTGGTAAACATGTGATTCCTTGCAGATCCACACTCAGGCTGTTACTTCTGGATACAGGACTATACAGGTGCCTACCTTGTCTAACCACTTTATCCCACATTCATCATCACCTAGACCACATTCATTCTCTTGTTTATTCATCCTTAACCTTTCCCTACTATTCCAAACATCTTCCATGCCTTTTCTCCTCACCATCATTTCCATTTCTCCAAACCCAATGCTTTCCCGTGCTTCAGTCTTTTTTCAACCTCCTTTATTTTTCCTTGGATCCAATCCTCATTATCAGCAAATTTCATCCTTCTCAATCCAAATTTGTGTCTCTTCTGTTTCACACAGGGCAACCCCCCAGAATAAAAAAGAGAAGCCCAGATCAGCACATATGAGAAGTGATTTATATTAAACTGATGCCCATGCTGGACTGGGCACCACTCTTTCTTCACACATCAAACCATTCTTCCCTCACCTCTCAAGATTTACCTCATATCCTGATTGCTGGCATAAAAATTCTAAATTCAAATGTGATACGGCTAAATGAAGTTTTTACCTGGGGTCCTCAAAAAACCCCATCAGAGGAAGAGAGACTAAAGACTAGGTTAAAGAAAAATAAGCATGTTTTCTAGCCGCGAGCTAGACTTACACAAGGATTCCAGACCTGGAAGGTTGAACACCACTGTGCTGCAATGCACTCATTCTCAGATACTTAGGGATAAAAACTTCATAAAGAGTTTTGACAGCCATGAAAACACTACTGTTTCTGGGAGCTTGCGCCACAAAGTTTGAGTCACAGCTAAAGTCACATCACAGCAGCCCTGGGTGTGACTCCACTCAGCATGGCTTATCATGCAATGCTAAAAAGAGGGCTACTGACAGAGAGCAAGCCATGAAACACTGTAATCCCACCCATTCCAAACTTTGCTTGTATGAAACTATTATTTGACTCTGGGAGCAAAGTACGGTCAAAGTTAGTGTGCTTGCAGCTTCACCCCTGTGTTTGCTGAGTTCCCACCCAGGTCAGGAGACCTGCACTAGTTCACAGAAAGAAACATTTTTGCCACATGCGTGACCAAGTAAGTATATGCGTCTAAGATTACACTGAAATGTGTTTTTCCCCCCTTCCAGGAGAAGATCCTCTACTTGTTAGACATTCAGGTCTTGCCCAGCCTGTTTTCCTGGAAGACTCAGGACAAGCAGAGAACAAATAGAATAAAATGACATCAGACACTAAAAAAGCAAAACCTGACTTGCAAAGAGGGGAAGCTTTCATCTGTTGTCTGGCTCAAAACTGATTTGTTTATTTCTTTTTAAAGAGACATGGTAACCTGATCATATCTGTCTAAAATACCATCTAGTAATACCTACAGTAGCGTATAAGCAAGTACAAATATTCTTAATATCAAGATTTGCATTCAATAACTCTCAGAGTAAGCAGACCACAAAAACATTATCCTAATCAAAGATGCTCTTTCAATTATGTTACTATATAATGTTAAAAATTCTCTCATGTCATCTCCCCTCTTTCCAGATACTCCTGCGCAAATTACATGATGCAGCTTTATTCCCTTCCAAAAGCTCTTATAAAGAAGTCATACATATTAAGAAGAGTGTTCTGTACAGCATTACTTGAAAGGTCTCAAAGCTACATAACCCCAATAACACTGATTAAGACTTTAGGGAGGGTACACATGTCCAAGGACACAGCCTCATTCTCAAGGTGGTAGATTTATTGGAGATGGCTGTTTACAAAATAGGAACATCGCTGTAAGTTCTAAGTTAACCGCAGCTGGTACTAGTTAACAGCAATTCAGACTACTGAACAACTAATAATGAATGACATCATGTTTATAAAATACAGTGCAAAACACCATCGTTTTTAGACTTGCTATGAAATTCCTAAACGACTGATGTTCCTTACAGAAAGAGCCTTGGGGTATCAGATCCCCACCTGAATAAGCACTGGAACTAAGATACCTCCAAAAAACATTAGTGTTCAAAGCAATATGTACATTCTCATCCTCTACAACAAACCTGTAAAGTAGGTTAGTATAATTCATATATTGGGGGAGGACAAGAGGAGCACATGATACTGAGGCTGAGAAGCAGTGATTTGCCTCAAGTCAATTAGCATAGTAATGGCTGAATTATTTAAATTATTAGAGACTTCCAACTCACACTTAGGTTCTAGAATAGAGGTTTACAAGGGCACAATATCTGACACAATGCAGTGATCAAACAATTCATGCTCTATGACAGTACACTTTACCATCAGATATGTAAAGACTGCTTGAGATAGTGTTTGGATCTCAGTAGTTAACCATTTATTTAGTGCCTTATGTTTTGCATGTCTAAGTGCTATAGTCTGCATTAGCCAGATTAAAAGAAAAGAGCCAGAATTGCCAGATTGTGGGAATTACTTTGGGGAGAATCAAAAACAGTGCAGAAACTTCTTTTCTAATCTGGTCCTAAGGAAGTACACAGAAAGGGAGAAAAAGCTCAACAAAGGAAGATGTGACGGTTGTTCCAAGCACAAACAGCAAGTCAGAAGGCAAGACTGAAGTGGGGAAAACAGACAAAGGCAGCTGAAAGCTGATAAGCCAGGACAGCAAAGAAGGAGCAAGGCCTTTTAAGACACAAAGATAAGGTCTGAAGGGATGGTATAGGCCACTCCCTGATCTGGTCATCTGACTACCCTCCCACCCATCTCAGAGCTGGGAAGTTCTAGCTTTCATTAGGGATGGACTGGAGGCGTCCTCGGCCTATGTCCAGTTTTTTCTATCATCCAAGATGCTGTAATGAGAGACATTTTCCAAAGATCAATAGCATGCACAAGCAGCTGGCTGGTCAGCTGAACGGCCGTGTCCTTAATGCTACTCGGTCACCCCAGTACCAAGAAAGCTGCATCTGTATGCTGGATATGGGAGAGCCTGTTTCAAATGAGCGATGCAGGAAGTATTGGGGGAAGAGGAGACAGAATAACCTGCACAACATTTTTGTATTTTGGGCCCATCTCCAAATTCACTATAAATTATGTCCAGATTGTTCAAATGGGCTTGTTTTCAGCCCAACTTGCAATCACTGCCACTCCATTTTCCCTTATCAAAACTTACCCAGCAGCAAAAAGAGTTTGCAGCAGGGCCTCTCTATCAGCAGCAAAGTCTAGGGTCTGTGAGCTCATGGCATGCAGAGCTGCTACAAAGCATGGAACAATAGCTCCCAAGGTCCCTCTTGCAGCATCTAGGGATGCCAGGAATACTGCCAGGATATGTTGTCATATCAGGATCTAGGACCTAATAGAGACCTCACTAAAAACCTTCCCTGTTGTTGATGAGTCAACTGGGGAGCGCAGGGGTGTTCATGGGGAAGGGAGGGGTCTCTGGGGCCTATGTGAACACACCCTGCAATACAACTTGACAAAAACTATTTTCTATTGAAATTGCACAGCACAAGTCACTCTCACTCTCTAACTAGCTTACTTCACAGGGTTGCTAGTATAAAACAAGGTAAAGGATATTTTCATCTAGTCAAGTTCTTGGGACAGAAGACAAAAACAAAAAGTTGAAAATATGAGTTGGCTGAAACCTTTAGAAACCACGTGCCAGATCAATGGCTATAAGCAACACACTGCTGAATCAGTGGTCAATGATAAAGCACTTTTTCTGGAATAAATACTCCAGGTAGAACTCACTATTTGCATGTTATCAGTTTGCACTATCATATATTCAGCACTCAGAAATCAAAACGTAACAGAAAATGAGTGATGGGCTACAAATCAACATTGACAAGACCACCATTATCCTGAAGTTACAAAAGACCAAGTATGCAAGAGAATACCCTCATTTAAAACTGTACAGCAGAGTACAAATCATATACAAAACTGAAACTACCAAGTGCAATTTAAAACACAGATCATGATGTGCCTTGAGTATCTCTTTCCAACATTACCTACAAGAAATCACCCATTGTAAAGTGAAAATATTCTTGAAAACACCCATCTACAGAAAAAAAAAAATCTTACAAAATGAGAGCACTGGAGCAAATAAAGCCAAATCTATCCTTTCTATTATAATCATATAGTTGAGATGGAGGGCAGCACGATCCCAATGACAAGATGGTTCCAGGTTTATGAAAGGCTAATGGGGAGAAGCAAGAGGCTATCATAACCTTCATGACCGCCACCCACTTCATTCTCCTGACAAACATGCTTTATATTCAGAGAAGGTGCTGTGTGATTCTGAGTAGAGCCATGCTGCAATTGTCTTTCCAGGAAGAGACAAAGATGGAAGAGCTCCAGTTCTGCAAACTCACCTGGAACCATGTCCTCTCATGGTTCAATCAGAACCATTCAAGGCCTGGGACAGAAGGTGTAAAACTGTCAGTATTCCATGGACTATATTCCTTCCGCATTCCACATTCTGTCTAATGCCTTCCCCCCTTCTTTCTTCAAATGCAGACTTTGAAGCCATTACTGCAGAAAGGGGAGGGAGGGGGGAAAGAGACAAGCAAGCCTGAGGAAGGCATGGCTTTCCATCTGGGGAAATGCTCCGTAATGGGAAACCCATCTTGCTGCTTTCCCAAACAAGATGGGTTTCTTGAGACTATGTACTGGAAATATTTAAACAGGACATTCTAATTTAAATGCATCTGCTTGAGTAAATCACACATGCGCACATACATAACCTCCCCCTTTTACTAGTTGCCCTACTGATCAGAGCAAAAGATGGAGATGAAATGACCATCCATGACCAGAGAAGGGTATGGCATCCCTCCCTTTCCACCCCCCACTAGGGAGGCAGCCTCAATTCAGCAACTCTGAGCCTCAATTTCCACCCACCTCATGCTTATATAACCCACACTAAACACCCCAAGGTACTCCCCCACCCCAACCGTCCCCCAAGGTATTCCAAAGAAGAGCCAGGATGAGAAGGCCTTCAAGACACTCTGATCTCAACCCACACAAGTGCAGTTCTAGGAGCCAAGGCAGACGTTTTGGGCTACTTTCCTATCCACCCTTTCCTGGGAGTAAGCCCCATTGACTACAATGGGATTTACTTCTGAGTACACATGCATAGGATTGGGATCTAAGGGCATAATCCTACCCAGTTACCTAGGAGTAAACCCCATTGGCTACAATGGGCCTTACTTCTGAGCAGACACCCATAGGGTTGGGCTCTGAAGCTACAATTCTATTCACAGTTACCTAGGAGTAAGGCCCATTGACTACAATGGGCCTTACTTCTGAGTAGACATTCTCAGGCTTGGATTCTAAGGCTACAATCCTATCCACCCTTTCCTGGGAGTAAGCCCCACTGACTACAATGGGGCTTACTTCTGAGTAGACACTGGTAGGATGGGGCTCTTAATCCTGCCTCTCCAGGGGCATCCCCAAGAGGACAAGCCGCATGAAGAGGCGGTGGTAACCTGAGACGGCTCCGACGGGCTCACCAGCCGCAAGGCCTCTGCCTGCCCCCTTTCGCGGGGGGACGAGCAGGGCTGCTGGGGCAGAGGGAGGCCTCGGGCCCCAGCCCGGCCTGCTCCCTCCACACACATGACCTGGGAGGAAGACGGCGGCTTCCCTCCCAGGCGTGCGGCCCTCGCCGCCCGTACCGCGATCACGTTGACGAAGGTGGTCTTGCCGGAGTACTGCAGCCCCACCAGGGTGAGCTCCATCTCCTCCTTCCAGAAGAGCGCCCGGAACCAGTCCAGCAGCTTGGTGAAGAGCGCCAGCATCCTGCCCTGCCTCGCCTCGCCCTCGCCCCCGCTCCAGCCGGGCCCCGCGCCTCTATTGTCCTCCGCCAGCGAGAGAGCGAGCGAGCCAGCCGGCCTTGCACTGCCGCCGTCCGCTCCGCCTGCTCCGGGCTCGCTCGGGCTCACACACGCTCAGCTCAGCTGCCGCTGGGTGGGGTCAGGCGGCGGCTCCCCTCCCTCCCGGCCCGGGTGGAGCCTCTGCTCTGCTCTGGCCCCGCAGCGGCCTCTGCAGGACGGGAGGACTCGGCGCCGTCCCGAGCCCTGCCCCCGCCACCTCCTGTGGCAGGGCGTTCCACATGCTCACTGTCCAGCCTCCTGCATCCCACAGTGGCCCACCAGGTGCCGCAGGGAACACCAAGCCCACAAGAGACCTGCATCCTGGTGCCCTCCCTCGCACCTGGTGCTCTGAGGCCTACCTCTCACCATATGCCCTCCCCATATCCTGTGGCAGGGAGTCCCACAGACTAATTAAGAAGAGCCCCCGCTGGATCAGGCCAGAGGCCCATCCAGTCCAGCCTCCTGCATCCCACAGTGGCCCACCAGGTGCCTCAGGGAATACCAAGACCACTAGAGACCTGCACCCTGGTGCCCTCCGTTGCAGCTGGCATGCTGAGGGAGCCCACTTCTAAGACCAGGAGGTGGCACATACCACCCATCACGGCTTGTAACCTGTGATGGACTTTTCCTCCAGAAATTTTCCAGCCCCCTTTTAAAGGCATCCAGGCCAGATGCCCTCACCATATCCTGTGGCAGGGAGTTCCACAGACAAATCAAGAACATGAGAAGAGCCCCCACTGGTTCAAGCCAGTGGCTTGATAGCCATTGGGGCTATCCAATGATGGAGCTAACCACTGCTTTTATTGTTTTACCCCATTTTCAGGCTGCTTTTCTGCACTGGTGTTCCATGTAAGTGCCCTCTCCCCCTCAGTTTCCAAGCCATTCAGGAAGGCAAGAGGAAAGCTAAGATGACTCCACTTTGTTTTCACAGCCCTGACTGGCTCGGAAGCCAAGGGGGAGCAGGTGCTTTACATGGGAGTCCCAGTGCCTGAAGAAATTTACTGCTTCCCCCCTTTTAGGAACACTAGTGCTTTTCTGAGAAATCTAAGCAGTTTACAAAATGAAGTATATTTTTAAAATACTGTTGTTCTTGTGGTGCACAACCTCAGGGGCATGGGAGGGGGGTGAATGCTCAGTTCACCAGGAACAACTATGAAACCCACCAAGCATAACCATCATGAAGCATGAACTTGCTGAGTGTCCTAGAACAGCATTTCTCAACTTTTGTCCACTGTATCACTTTGCTTGGTCCACCTATTGGAAGTACCACTGGAAGTAACTGCCAGTTACTTCGAGATTAGGAGGCCAGACACAGTGTGACAAACACCAGTAAGCGATTCAGGGTGGACGGGAGGCATGGTTGAAATTACACACACATGCGCATCTGTAGGGAGGGAGACTGGAAGAAATAAATAATTATGTGGAGAGGACAGGTACAAGAAACTCCTCCCTGCTTAAGATCAGACAGGTGGAGGTCAGTAGTTGAGAGAAAAGTCACTGTGGTGGAACAGAAGTTAACTTTCCTGCACTGCATATCATTTTCATCTCCAGCCTACTTCTTTCCCCCTCAAAGACTTATGGCTTCCTGATTACACCAATAAGTTTAATGCCTGCCTCTATGTGGGGTTTATGTGGTGGCTCTTGTTTCCCATTTCTCATATCCACTAGTTTTTTTTTTCGTTCAGTAAGAAACACATCCCAGGTTACACAACTTCACACATTTCATAACATTTTTACTTGAATTTGAGTACCTGTATACATATTTTTGATGAAGCTGCCTTAAACAACTCTGCTTTTTCACTTACATGGGCCGCAAGCAATTCTAACCAACTTTCCAGCACAGACATAAGGGCAATGCAACTCCGAGATAAGGGAACAAACATTGCCTTACCTTGAGGAGGCCTCCATGACTGCCCCCCAACTGCAGAATGCAGCACATGCCCCACTAACATAGCTATGCCAGTGCTGGAAAGTTGGTTAGGATTGCACCCATGGTCATAGAAGTCACCACAAAACCCGTCACAGTTTAATTTGTACAGGTAACCTGCTTTTGCTACCTCAAAATGATGACAATTGTCCAAACACTGGCTGTTATGGAGAACACATGCTTCGTCTTGATCTCCTGACAGATGCTGACATTACACACTGCCCTGTCTTGCAAAAATGTGGTAAGGAGTTAGTTCCACATTTTTGAAAGAGTAGCTTCCTCCACCTATTTTCCCATAAATTTTCAGTTGTGTGGCTATCCTGAACATCACTTCTCCCCCCCCCCCGAAGTAAACTGAATGCAACGGCTCCTGCAATATACTTGTTCTGCTTTCATTACTGCCAAGACATGACTTCAGTGCTATGAGCAAAAGGCTTCAGCATGAGATTCTAAAATGGAGGCATTATTTCCATGCTGTGGGACAGTGAGGTGCTGGTTGTCTGGGCTGTGGGTAAGATTGGATTCAGGAAACTAGAAAAATGCCTCTTTCCTAGGGGCCTGTAGAATCCAAGCTTGGAACCAAACTACACATTACATTACACATGTGCTTTAGCCCCACATTACTGCTTTTCCTAACAGCAACTGCTGTTTCCCCCAAGAGGAAAGTTCCCATTGGTGCCAATGAGAGTTTCTCTTCCAGAACAAATAGCCATGAGAGCCCCCGATAAGGATTGGGACCATAGTGGCTGCAATGGATTAGAGCCCTGCCCCCCCCACTTCAGCTCTGATATTGTTCAAGTGTGAAAACTCAAGCATGCAAGGCCAAACATGTAGCATGTAGTTTGGCCTTACAGTGCAATCCTAACTTGCGCTGGAACAGGGAAGCCGACAGGCCTGCAACTACATCCAATGTGAGTTTCGGGCTGCAAGTGGCTTGGCCCAGAGCAAGGGGAACCGCTTCCCTTTACCCTGGAAAGAGCTGCTGCAGCCTCAAGAGGTGGCTCAGATCAGAGCAACCTGGAGATGCACCGCGCTGCCTGGGAATGGGGTCAGGATCCAGCACAAGTGCCAGATCCTGGCCCCATCCCCCGATCTCCCACTGCCTGCTCACGGGCCCACCTGCCACCTGCCCTCCCAAGCCCCAAAACACCTCCTCTCCACCCTCCCCGTGCCCCCCTGAACTTACACACCTATGTCAGTGCAGCAGAGGCTGGATGCAGCCTCCGCAAGCTGACACACATCCTTGGGCCCAGCTGACTCGGGAGTAGGCGCAAACGTGCTTTATGGCAAGTTCCAACCCTCCCAGGCCAGCGCAAGGGACTTGCACCGGCCAAGCACCCTGTTTGTATTGCGCTCTAAAAACTAATTGATGAAAAGTATGTTATTCTTAATAATACCTAAATGGAGCCTCCAAGCCAGAGAGCGTATACAGTATCTCTATAATACCAGATGCTGGGGACAAATAACATAGGAGAAATGGTGCCTTCATGCCTTGTTTTCTACTGTAGCATCAGGCCAAGTACTACGGCAAACAGAAAGCTGAACTAGATAAATACCATGTCTGGCCCAGCAGTTCTCTTCTTACGTTCTTAATATGAAAAAGAGAGAGCCATGGCTAGGGAAGAGAACACTAACTACTGTTAGGTAGTTTCTCAAGTACCAAGTGCAGGGGGGAGGCAGCCCCCCCCCCCAGTTGCAGGCACTAAGAGTGCAATTGGAAATAAACATGTACAGGATCAGACTGCAAGAAAGCATGAAAGGGGAAAACAACAGGAAAAGAATCACAGAGAGAGATAGAAAAAAATTATCATAACACTCACTTGGAAGTTCTGACCATGCTGCTGAGCCCTTCTTCTGCCCTCCGTGGAGAAAACCTGAGATCCCTGATCGCAGGACCAGCAAAGGGGGGGGGGGGAGACGGGAACTGATGGACAGGTACTAGCAGCAGCCAGGAAGGAGCCCGAGTTTTCCAAGAAGGGAGACAATGACAACAAGGGGGCAGTGGCTGGCACCTGGGGGACTGGAGGGGCAGCCAGTCTGCTGCCCAGTGGCAGGCCCATTTCTGCTCCCTTCCCCTACTTGTCTGCTAGAAGTGATTGGCAATTGAGTAAGCAGAAGGACTGTAGGAGAAGACTAGAGTGGTCATGGGATAGGAGGCAGCAGGTACTAGCTGGTTACAGCTTGGAAGGTGGAGGGAGATCACAGGCCAGAGTTAATGATAAACTTATTGAATGGGGGTGGAAAGAGGGTCTGGGTCGACTGATGCTGTCTACTTTGACTGGAAGCAAGTCTCCAAAAGACCCATGCAGAGATCTCTCCCCATTCTACTGTTAGCTGTAATCCTTAAGTAGAGAAGCTGCAGAGTGAATAGGGCAGTGGTTCTCACATATTTAGCACTGGGGCTCACTTTTTAGAATGAGAATCTGTCAGAACCCACTGGAAGTGACATCATCAAGCAGGGAAATTTTTTAACAATCCTAGACTGCAATCCTACCCACACTTACCCAGGAGTAAGTCCCCTTTACTAATATTGTTAAAAGAACATATATAATTGCTTGTTAAAAGTACAGGTCTGTAACATTTCCCCAAGTGCAGTCACATACCATGGCAGCATCAAGTCTAATATATTAAAAATAAAATATTGAAATGAATGGGGACCCACCTGAAATTGGCTCGCGCCCCACCTAGTTGGTTCCTGACCCACAGTTTGAGAAACACTGCAATAGGGGATTTTCTGTTGGCAAGATATGCGCACCATCACTGAAATTTCTCCCCTCCAGATGTTGCCAACAGTGCACAATCTCTTCTGGCTACCAGAAGTAGTAGAATCGCATCAAGTCATAGTAAGGCACACCTAAGCCTAATAGCACTTCAAATGGTTTTATTGGATGGTTGATTTCTGGGAGTTAAAAAGAGAAACAATGCGTGTTCTGCATGCATTGTTTAAGCAGAACAACATTCTTAAATATTGTTGGTCTTTCGAGAATGAAATAATCCAATGGGATAAGCTGATTTAGAAAAATCCAAATTAGGGGTCCTTTGTGACTTGAAGAGAGGGATATTTTGACCCGCAGAGCAGCATTTGGGTTCTATAGCCTTTGGGGACCTTCTATACCTGTGTTCTGAGGCTGTTTCAAAAGGTGTCCCATGCACTCCTGTCTGGGTTGTGTGAGATCGTTTCCCCAGGTGATTTGCAAAATTCCCTATGCATCCACCTACAGTATGTAGCTGATAGTCAGAAGTGAAATCTTTCAGTGTTAATCTGCTAGATTAACATGCCCTGGCAGATTCTGGCCTCTGTGGGAGCAATTGAGATCTTTCTGTAGTGTTCCCCTTTTAAACCCAAATTAGGAACACAAATTTCAAACAGAAATTAACTTTCTTAATCATCTTTGCTTTAGGCAGAAAAACGATGGTGGAAAACCAGAACTTGAAACTGCATTCTGTTCTCTGCAGCAACTGCACCAGCAGAAACATTGGCTAACACATGGGAGAACAGTTAATAAGGAATGACAGGATTCAGTGATACATAATAATTTCTGCATTACTGGCTATTTTTACTTCTCAAATGCTCTCTGAGGTGTCCCTGAAGCACCACTGACTCTGCTTCTTAAAACTAGTAAAATAAGACAGAAACTAACTGAATTCCACAAAAAAATTACAAATTGAATTTTAAAGGCAGAGGCTGAATGAAGAATGTGGCATGACCCTAATTAAGAGCCCAACCCTATGCATATCTACTCAGAAGTAAGTTCCATTATGTTCAATGGGGCTTACTCCCAGGTAAATATGAATAGGATTGCAGCCTTTGTTCCTCAACAAAGGCTCTTGAGTAAACTTAGAGTGGTGGAATAAGAAGGCAAAATCTTTTATGGATTGGTCACTGGTTAAAGAACAGGAAGCAGAGAGTAGGAACAAATGGCAAATTTTCACATTGGAGGGAAGTAAGAAGTGGAGTTCCCCAAGGAGCTGTTTTGGGAGTAGTGCTTTTTAACTTGTCCATAAATGATCTACATCTCCAAGATGTCCCAGTGCTGAGGAAGAATTCCAAATGCTGCTTCCCCTTATCTAATGATGTGCCACCTTCACATTAAGACTTACAGTATAAAATGATGCATGATGTGGAGAGAAATTTTTCTCTTCACAATAGAACCAGGGTCAGGGGTCAGGGTTGGCAGGGTGTTTCGGATGCCCCCAAGGAAGAACTTTTTACCCAGTGCATGCTTAGACTGTGACATTCATTGCCACAAGATCTGATGACTTTATAAGGGCATTGGACAAATTCATGGAGGGCAGGTCTATCTATGGCTACTCAGCATGATATTGTGAACCTCTTGGTTCCACAGTAGTATGTCTCCAAAAGGCAGTTGCAGGGGAGAAATGGTAGAAGAGAAGAATCTCTTCCTTTCTTGCTTGTGGGCTTCTCAGAGGCACTATGTGAAACAGGATGTTGAACTGGGTGGGCCTCTGGTCTGATGAAGGAGGATTTTTCTTATGTAGCCATGTGTTCAGGTGTATAAATATGCACTCAAGGTCTGTCTCTAAATTTTAATTTTAAAAAATTTTAATTTTTGTTAATGAATTCAGTTACCAGTTATATAACCTGGATAGCAAACAGGGCAAATAAACAGTTTTCAATAAACACAACAACAGATGCAGGTTTACAGACATCATTCAGCAAATACAAAATACAACCACATGTTTGAATCCAAAATCTACTTCTAGATATAACATATTCCAATCACAGGCAGCCAGGAACCAGATTGGTCTTCGTGTGAATAACTTACACTACATGTAATTGATATATCTCTCTGTGGCTATTGTTTGATTCAAGTAACAACCGGTTCTCCACAGGAAGATGGCATTAGCAGTCCGTAATCGTAGGAAGTTGTGAGGCATACATAGCCAGGGTGTGATGGAGGAACTGGTACTGTTCACTGGTTTGTATCATTCCGCCTCTGCAATACACAAAGAAACATTATTTTAGTTCTACAATGATAAGCTACATTCCATTCTATTCAGGAGAATCCCAGGCCATTTTCTTAGTATGGGGCAGGGTGTTCTTGTTGCATACAGAGAGGAACAGAGAAGTTGTTGCATACAGAGAGGTTGTGAGGCCTGGAGGGGCTGCTAAGAAGCAGTTACAATGGGGTCATGGATCAGTGTTGGCAAAAATGAAACAACCATTATAGGTGTCTTACAGCACAATCCAAACTTGTCAATAAGCTGGCATAGACCCCCCTGCACCACCTCCCAAGTGTTGTGAACAAGCCATAAAGCACGTTTGCGCTGACTCAGGAGTTGGCTGAACCAGTACAGAAACCTGGGCCAGCCCCTGGTGGTCAGAGCCAGACCCTGTACTAGCAGAAGGGAATGAGTTTGCACCAGCCGACACAGTGGGAGAGGGTGATGGGAGGGTATGACCGAGGCAGGGAGGGGGTGTTTTGGGAAAGGATGGGAAGGGAGGCGGATCAGACCTGGGAGGGGAGGGGGACTGATCATGGCAGCCTGTGCCAAATCCTTACCTCTGTCCTGGGCCTGAGCAGCCTTATTTGGGCTGCTTGGATTTGCGTCAGTGAAATCGCTGGTGCGGATCCGAGTAGCCCCATGGGGTGGCTGGGGCTTGACACAAGGTAAGGGGAAAACATCCCCTTATCCTGAGTTGACCTCCAGCCACCTCCTAACCTGCGCTGAATACAGCACAGTCCAGTCAGCCTGTCTGTTCCAGCACAGGTTAGGATTGGGCTGCCAGGAAAATTGTTGGAATAAAGGAGAAATGACAGAACTGAAGTGTGCTTTTGTAGAGAAAGTGTCTTCTGGGTCTTGATCATATGCAGATTTTGGTACCTTCCTAACATGCTGGAGTGCACTTGTTACATTACAGCCCTTGAGAAGCCCACAGAAGATTATGGTTCTTGAAGTGCTATATCCAGCAGTAGTGGGAATTGTATGTTCTTATGTTCTTAAAAGGAATTCACACATACGTGTGCATATGTGGCAGACCGCAACTTCCCTAAAACAAGAAGGTTAAGGTTTTGCACTGAGACACTCTCTACTAAGGCCCAGCAGTGTTGGATACAAGCATATTATTGTTGCCTGGTTTTATAGAAAACATTTGAACTAGACTTTAAGTACTCTTTATAACAAGTGCTGCTTGTCGAGCAACTACTGTTCATTTGAGTGGGGCCCTAAAATGTACAAATAATGCACAGCAGTGGCACTTGCTAGATTGCTCCTTTTATGAGGGTAAAATCACACATGTACACAAGTGTGTGACTCCAAACCTGAGTTTTTAGCGTTTACTAATTGCATATGTTACGCACAACCACATTTGTATACGTGCTATAAATAGCAGAACGGCCTGAAACCATGGGAGAAATGGAGGTTGGAGGGCTTGAGCCCTTAATCCCCATTGCAGTTTCTAGGTCCCCGCCCCACAAAGGGGCATGAACTTCTAAAAACTATACATAGTGCTCAGGTGGCCTGCTATCAGGCTACGAACTAGAGCAGGGCTAAGTGTTCAAGTTTTCCAGTCCTCACCACAGATGTTTTGCATGGCTCCGCACTGGTGCTATTTGTAAACATAAAATTCAGGGTCAAAAATGTGCAAGTGAAATTTTTTCTTGTGCAGATTGTGTAGATCTTCTGTGTAGATTTTGAGGGATAGTCTTTATTTATTTATTTATAGAATTTACATCCCGCCTTTCTGTCCCAGTAAAAGGCACTAAAGGCGGCTCACAAAAGAAATCATATAAAAACATAAAATATATAAGTATGTATAAAAATAAAACATTTAAAAACAATAAAACACAATAAAACTTGAACCCAAAATTAAAATAAATTTTTAAAAAAGCCATGCCTCCTTGTGTCAGCATTAAAAGGTTTCTTTACATTAAAAAGGCTTAAGCCCCCGCCGAAAGGACTCTAAAGAGGGAGCTGTTTTCAGTTCCAGGGGGAGGGAGTTCCACAGACAGGGAGCCACCACCGAGAAGGCCCTCTTGCCGCCATCCCCCTCACCTCCACTGGTGGCGGCACAGTCAGATGGGCCCCCTCTGATGACCTGAGAGGACAGGTTGGATTGTATGGAAGGAGGCGGTCCCTCAGATACCCTGGACCCGAGCCGTATAGGGCTTTAAAAGTTAAAACTAGCACTTTGAATTCAGCTCGGAAAGGAACTGGCAGCCAGTGTAGCCACTGAAGCAGCGGCCTGACTGTGTCGAACCGGCGAGCCCCAGCAACCACACAGGCGGCCATGTTCTGCACTAATTGTAGTTTCCAGACTGTCTTCAAAGGCAGCCCCACATAGAGTGCATTGCAGTAGTCTAATCTGGATGTCACTAGGGCATGGGTCACCATGGCCAGGTCTGAACGACTCAGGTATGGTTGCAGCTGGCAAATCAGCTGAAGCTGAGCTAAGGCTCCCCTGGCTATAGTTGCCACCTGGGAATCCAGGAGCAGCTGCAGATTCAGGATCATCCCCAAGCTGCGGACCTGCTCCTTCAGAGGGAGTGCAACCCCATTCAGAGCAGGACGGTAGTCCAATACCTGAGTCTTGGACTTCTGGACCAGGAGAACCTCTGTCCTATCAGGATTCAATTTCAGCTTGTTCGCCCACATTCAGCTCCCAACAGTCTCCAGAAAGTGGTCCAGAATTTGCCTCCTTGGAATCAGGAGGAAAGGAGAGAAAAAGCTGAGTGTCATCAGCATATTGATGGCACCCTACCCCAAACCTCCAGATGACCTCTCCCAGTGGCTTCATGTAGATGTTAAACAGCATGGGTAACAGAATGGAGCCTTGCGGCACCCCACACCTAAGAGGCCAGGATGCCAAACAAGCATCCCCCAGCACCACCTTAGCCAGGAAGGAGCAAAACCACTGCAGGACAGTGCCTCCAAGCCCCAACTCAGCCAACCGACCCAGAAGGACACCATGGTTGATGGTGTTGAAGGCCGCTGAGAGGTCCAGCAGAACTAACAGGAATGCACACCCCCTGTCCATTCCCCGGCGCAGGTCATCCTCCAAGGCAACCTAGGCAGTTTCTGTCTCAAACCCTAGCCTGAAGCTAAACTGAAAAGGATCCAGATAATCAGCTTCATCCAAGACCCTCTGAAGCTGGGACGCCACCACCCGCTCAACCACTGCACAGTCCAACACAGGGCTCAGGATCTGGTGGAGCAGAGGTCCACTGATCCTGCCCCCTTTCTCCCTGCTCCCTCCCTTGCCACACCTCATCCTCTCCTCACTTCCCCCCCACCCCGGAACGCCTCCTCCCTGCCTCCCCCCACACCCTCGTTCACCTCTCTGCCACCAGGCAGTCCGGGCAACCACCAGGTGGCGGAACGTGAGCCCAGCACTGGAACTGGCCCAGTGCGGGCTTGCGCTGGGCTAGCTCCAGCAGTGGACCCACAGTAAGGGCATGCAACAGTGCGCGCCAGCGGTGAGTCAGTATGCAGGGCTCTGAATTAGGCCCTAATTCCCTTTACCTAGCAATTATATGTAATTCTAGGCACTTGTTGGAAAATTGACAGTGGCAGACAATCTAAAGTACCTCCATGTGTGTGTATCCCATCCTGGTTCTTGAAGCAATGATCAATTACATTTCAGAATGAACAGCTTTGTTACCAAATCAGTAATGTCCGCCCATTCCCCATCAGCTAATCTAGCAGTTTTCAAACTCTGCTTTCAGGGAATTCTTTCCACATTGATTTGCCTGCCAAGGAAGCTCCGTATGTCTGCCCCAAATGCCTGCATCTTGCATAGTCAGTTCACAGGGACCACTGGCGGGGTTTATTATGCTCCACTGTCACCTTGCACAAAGTTCATTCACTAGTTGTAGACATCTTTCAGAGAAGCTTGCCTGTCATTACTTGCAGGCCAACTTGCTTGGTACTTTCAAGCAAGTAATGAAGGCTTTCTTTTTAGAAATGCATTTGCATCACAGGATGGCTGCTAATTGGATGAGAGGCCTGATATCTAGTTGCTAAATATTGTAAATTGTTATCGTAATTAAATGTTATTATTATTAATTGCCACAAAAGCCTGATGGTAGACTGATTCGGGTAGGATAAACACTCTTAGAGAACCAATAAAATACTGATGTTCTCTGATTGAATAACTTTGATCAGCTTTCAAGGAACTGCAGGATTTCCAGAACAGTTGAAAATCACTGAGCCAATCTAAAGGAGTTCAACAGAACAGAGAAACAGAAACTTCCTTTTATCCCAGAATGTACACTATGACCCGCTTGGTTCAGCAGCAGGTTTTATACAGTGGAAACCTTATTGTTTCCCAGATAGTTATTTCTCTGCTTGTTATGTCTGTTGATGGAAGGATAAGATTCTACATTAATTCATCTCAAAAAAAATCTATTCCTCAGATATGCTTTGGAGCCACCAGGAACTCTTTGCTCCCGTATAGAAGTTTTACATTTGATTAAGGTACTCTGAAGATGGTTGGACATTTTGTACAGACCTATCAATGCGAAGGTGACAGACTATCCCCAAAATGTCCACTTCTCCTTTGTCCTTCAGTTGCTGGCATCCAATCTGTGTAGCAATAAAGCAACCCGTCCGACCAATTCCTGCACTGAATGGAAGACAAAGACCATATCAGATCACTGATAATCACTTAATGATGGGGGAGGGGGGTGGGGCTGAGAAAGGTTATGAGGAGAGGAGACAGACCCATTCATTCCTCAGGGGTACATCTGCTCTGTAGATACAGAAATCTAAATATTCCAGATCACAAGTGTTGCTGGTATTACCAGTAACCAAATCATTTAGTGTGGGGTGGGGAGCGAAGTTTAGCAAATCAGCAGTTCTGAATAGATGAAGTCTTTCAGTCTGATGAAGTCTACTGCCCCACCCGGGTTGCTCATATTTGTTTTGTGTGTGTAGATCTGCATCCAAAGGCGAGTCCTTGTCAGGAGGCTCTCTTGGTAAACTCACATCTAGCAGAAGTGAAATAAACTTCAAAAGTGAAACAGAGTAACGAAATGGACAATCTGTGTGACTTTCAGGCATTAGGCGAAGTGATTCACCATGTACAACACCTGCAAGCCATCATGCAGGAACCTTTGCCATTTCCAGGCTGAGTTCTGCTCTCTCAACCAACAGACCAATGACTGTAATTATTGCCTAGCATATTTATATACCAGTACTCAAAAAAAAGTTCACAGAGCAATTAAGACAACAAATGAAATAAAAAAGTCCTTGTCCCAAAGCGGCTCAGAACTTTGTGGGCTCCTTGAGAATGGCATACTGTCCCAAAGAGCAACTATTGCACAAAGTAGTTGGAGCCTCCTTCTTGCAATGACTTTCCTATTATTGTTTCTGGCTTAGTGCCTGCCTTAATGAACTTGCTGTGGAGCAAACTGTCTGAGAAAATCCTCAACAACAACCAGCTCAGTCCATATTAAGATCCCAGCTAGAACTACAGATTACAAAAATTGTACCCATGAGTTTTAACCTGTGTGGCTATAGCTTCCAGGGGGATTTAAGTTGGGGGATCAGCATGAGAACCTAGGATTAAAATCTGGCTATACACCATGGTCCCAGTCAACTTCCCCCAATACCTTTTTGAAAAAGAAAAAAAAAACATTGAGAGTTCCAATTATTGAATCCCCACATCGCATCTATGGTAGTTTGACCCATGCCAGGTTTTGAAATTCACAACGGCATTGGGGAAAAGTGCTACTATTACTGTTCAGCTTTAGCTGGAGAAACTCATGCAAATGTGATAAAAGTGCAGGCCGCATGTTCTGGATCCAAGTCCTGATCAAGTCCAGGGAGTTGAACTGGCATTTGGGTTCTGAACCTAACATGGTTGCCTTGAGCATTCTCTGGAACAGAGCCCTAAACATGAAAGCTAGTAATTGTTTCAAAGCCAGTTAATAAATAAATAATTACGCCGTCAGGAGATTTGTTTGAGGAGTACGAGGCTCATTTACACTCCAACTGTATTTCAAAAAACTAAATTTCCCTGTGAGCCATCTGGGAAAAAAAAATATGAGAAGAACCAAGAGAAACTGGTAAGCAAGCATCAGAGTGCTCCTGGTGCTGAAGTAGCTTCTTGCCCACCTGCAGGCTGCTGTCCAGCCACAAAGCCCCATTGGGGGGAAGGAGCTGAAGCTGCTGAACTAAGGCTGCTGCAAGCTTCTCGCTAAGTTCATGGAGCTTTTTGAATTATAAGCTAGAGTCCTGAAGAATTGGGAAAATGATCACAAGGAAAACTGAGGAGGGGAGGAAAAGAAGGTCTATGCGAAAGTGTATATGTGTGCTTAGCAGTTTTAACCTGATTCCTAAAAGAATCATTTTGTGACTTTGCCTGAGGCCTCCCTGAGTGCCTGGGCCTAAAGTTTTCCCCTCTGACCAGGAGCTGAGGCTTTCATTCCAATAGAATCATTGTGTATGACAGTAATTAATATTTTTATGCCACTTTTCAACAAAGTGTTCACAGAGCAGTTTGCATAGGAAAAGGAGGGATGACCTGCAGCCCCAGCAGTTGCCCAAGAGTGCTGCATGCTGACCCTGGCCCTAAGCATAGCAGAAAAAGGCATAAATATGGCTTTCTACAGCTTTCAGATTTCCATCAGTTATGGGCTTGATACTATTCTACATGAAATGTATTTAAAGCAGCACAAAAACAAGTAACTTTTTGAAGTTAACATCTGAACTGGAACTGAATCAGAGTTTTTAATTACACTGATGAAGCTGAGCTGGAACAGAATCCTCATTTTTAATTGTTCAGCAATTTGGTTCTGATACAGCAAAAAGGTTCCACAAGGCGGAGGACTGTTGAACGATCACTCAGATTAAACCTTGCAGCTGAAGTTTGGTTGAAAGGGAAGTTTCCCACATGATGACAGTTCCTTATCTCATCTATGTCTTATTAAGACAACTTCCTGTTCCACACCTGATTACTGACCTGCACCCCTTACCTCCAGACCAAGGTTATGGGAAAAGATACCTACCTACAATGCACCACAATAGGTCCTGTGCTTCTTGCAGCCTGCAAAATTTTCTCCACCTCCATAATCAAGTGTAAGAGTGTCTTGGCTGATTCTGGAGCCTTCTGGTCCGGCCAGGAAGAGAAGACAATGTGCTTCACTGTGCGACACTTGTCTTTGAGCTGAGGATCATCGTGACATTGAAAGGATTTTATTTCTACATTTTAAAATCCTATCTTTTTGTTTAAAGCAAAAAAAAAATAAAAATAGCAAGGCAATAAAAATAACCAAATCAAAAGCAACAACTGGTAATGGAAACCTGAATTATAAATGCTTTCTTAAACAAAAAACAAAACAAATAACACTCCTCTACCAGCTTCTTAAATGGGTCAGGCTTTGGCAGACCATGTTAAGAAGCAAATTGCGCAGAAAACAGATGTGTCCAGGCTTCTGAAGAAAAAAGCTTCCTTAAGCTCTATTTGCCTGTATACATAATCAATAGGATAACTGTTCTTATCCCAACCCAGCTCATCTGAGTCACTGTCCTACCTGCAGGGCAAAATCCCGTATGGTATATTCTTCATACTTGCAAATGCTTTCAACGCAGATGGTAAATGGTCCATAGGTTGCATCTGTTTCGGGCCAGTAACAGACACATTTCTGAAAGCAAAGGATAAGGATCCCAGTGAGAAGAAGTGACAAAGCAGCTGACCCAGAGCCTAATCCTGAGCTCATCAGTGCCAGCGGTATGAGCGTACCGCTGGTGTTGCAAGCATGCCGTAAGGTACGCCCACAACACCTTCTGCTGAGTCAGCTGTCGCACCAGTCGCACACCACCCAGACCAAGGGAAACGCTCTGGGCAGTGGTAAGGTTCGTCAGGGCACAGGGGAGGTATTCAGGGGTGGGGGGCAGGGCAGTGGGAGGAAGTGGGGCAGGAGGGGACGGGACCAGCATTGTGCTCTGCCAGATCCAGCAGTCCGTGTTGGGCTTTCCGGTCCAACAAGGAGTCTCTCAACTGCGCTGGCAAAATAACCAGCACAGACTTGAGAAGTCCCATTGCAGGGCTTGGGCTTTCCCCAGGGGAAGGGGACTTTTGTCGCCTTAGATATCACTGCACCTGGTGGCGGTGCTGCCTTTAGGGTTGGACCCTCAGAATCCTAGAATAACACAGAAGAGCAGACCCATATACAGTACACACCAGCTCAAGTTCTAACAGACCCTCCTGCACAATATTATAGCATACGCCACGGGCAAAGTTGCTTTCTATGGAGTAGACTGCAAGTAGGATAAGGCAGCAGTACTCAGAAGGGCCTGATATTGTTTATAGGCAATTCCTGCTGCTGCCTCCAGGGAAGAAGGCAGCTTAGGGAAATCTTGAAGGAAGACAAGCCCCAAGGCTGAACCATTTGCATTCACACCACACTGCATCAGAACTGCAGGGATTCACATTGGCCACCTGAGCCTTCAGAAATGTCAAAGCAGCAGTGATCCTTTATAAGGAATGAGGTGACCCAGCTCCTGCTGTGCCATGCTGCTATCTATATTCAGCCAAGTGGTGAGGCATTTTAGAAGAGTGAAAGGCCTGATTAATCTCCTCCTGTAGCAAAGAAGTTGATCTGATGTCAGCAAGCCTTTCTGCCAACATTCTCTGTAAGTTTATGATCAAAATACAGTCACAGCTGGTGGGTGACCATCCTTTATTATGTCTGGTCCCCACCCCTAGGCCATTCATGCTGACTCAAAGCTAGTGGAGAGAAGCCCACACCAAAAGATACCTCTTTCTCTTCCTTGAGTTTGGTGAGCATAATTATAAGGGGAACCTCTTCCTGCCACACCATTGTCCAGAAATCATTGATTGTATTTAGCATAGGCCCCTGTGTAGCAATGTAGGCTTTTTCCTTCCCACCATAACCCTAGAGGAAGAAACAGAAATATCAATGAGCAAGACATGTCTCCTCTCCAGGTCCCTCCAGAATTCTCATGTCCAGATGACTCTCTGGCTCACCTGGATATAGTTTGCATTTATGTAGCTCTCATCTTCCTTGCTGTCACTTCTCCTGAGGCAGACTCGACTCTGGGGATCTAGAAGGACAGTTTAGTTAGATGAACCCACTCGAGATCACAGAGGCTGTAGCATCTCCTGTCAGCTAAGACAACTGCTCTGACAACTAGGCCTCAAGCTCTGCCAACTCATTTTTCATGCGTTCATGACCAGGCTCCCATCCTATTCACAAAATTAGCATTTCAAACATTTCATAAAATTAGCATTTCAAACAGAACTGGCATATGTCACCACAGAAGCAAGAACATAGAGCAACCATCTTATTTATCTTGGGGGAGGGATCCTCATCACATAATGAAGTGGCAGGTCCTAAGCCCACTAGGAAGTTTACTCATCTTCTCTAGCCATTTGTTATTTACCCCCCACACACACAGCTTAGGCGAGTACAATGGCATCTAGAAAGATGTTCCCGGACCTCTAGCCTTTAGAATATTTTCCTGTGTCGCACAACATAGATTTTTAGATCACAGCAAGGTATCCTCAAGAGAATATGAGGTATCTTCATTGCTTACAGGCCACCAAGAAAGGACTAAATTACTGTCCTCTTGAAGCCAAAGATAAGAGTCCTTACAGCATGTCAACAACACAAATAATTCTCATCACCACAGTGTGAGAAAGGTGGGCTTTTAAAAAATCCCAATCTTCTTCTGAAGAGCTCAAATTGTTGCACATGAGGTTATATTAACCCCTCCCACACACATAACAGTCCTTAAGCAGAAAGAAAGGAACTCATCTGTGGTCAGCCTAAGACTCAACAAAGTTTTGAACTAGATTTATGCAAGCTAATAATATATATATTATGCTGCACTGGCACTTCCATATCCCACAGTTCTGTATCCCAATGAACCTGTATTTGTGTGTAGCATCTGCCCTGTTATCAGTACACCAGGGACTGAATTGTTATCTTCTGAAGCTAATTTCTGGAGTCTTTATAGCCTGAGATTTAAAAGAAACCTTCCTTTGTATTCACTGCTGTCAGTGGCAGCAACCAAAGGTCATACCATCCCCCTGTGTGTGTGTGTGGGGGGGGGGTACTGGGGTGGGAGTGGTGAAGGGTGGTGCTACACATAGCCTTCAGGGGTTTCGGCTAGGGGTGCGCCTGGAAATGGGATCCTGCTATTATTCCAAAGTGTACAACCTCCATGTTGCAAAAATACAAATCTTGAGCAAGACACTGGACAGAATCCAGGTGGGCTTTTATGGATCCACCAAGGTGCCTGCCTTCCTCATTCCCATGCTCCTGTTCACAGGAGAATCCAAGATGAACATACTTGGCAGGATAGATTTGTATCTGTCTTTTGCTGCTCGTCCAGGAATGTCCAGCTCTTCGGGGCTGGCAAAGTTCGAAGGAATTTTCTGTAAGAAGTAAATTTACTTCTGTAAAAAAGTAAATCCCTGAAACAGAGTACCCCAAGCACAGGAACAGGAGATTATGAATGATTTTTCCCTTCTCAAGCACCTGTTCTAAAGAGTACCCATGGAATAGTGATGAGGGCTGTCTCCCATACCCACCTTCCTCTTAAGGCCCTGACCTGCTCTGCATAAAAGATACAGAGGAGACTTTATATTCCAGACTTACTGCTCTGTTAAGATGACAAAAATGCTCAATGAGGTAGCAGATTTTTGATGGGGTCCTGAACTGGCTCAGCCTTCAGAGTTCTTCCATAATGATAGGAGAAGGCTCTTGCCACAGGTATTTTGGATGTGCCCTTGAGTAAGCAACAATGGGGGCAATGGAAGCTAAGCTAGAAATCAGAATGCATTCTGAGCATCTCACCGCAAACTCCTTTTGAAGCTCCTCCAAACTCCAGTTCCGCTTCTGGAGTATATCCTGAGTAAGAACATGGCTGGCATTGTTCAGATGTTGCACTGTGACATCTCTAGGGGTAGAGACAGATCGAATGGGTTCTGTGTTGCTCAGGGAACTCATGTCCAGCACCAGCGATACACTGGAGCCTCTCCTGAAAGAGAAAGAGGCCTAAATGGGAAAACCAGAAGAGGGACTGCAGTCTGGTGGCAGATCACATGCTTTGTACAACAAAGGTCCCAGCCAAGTGCAGCTCCTATTATTTTCAGGGACAGGGTTGGGAAAGATCCTTTACTGAAAGAGACCTTGGTGAACTGCCACTGGTCAATGTATTGTCTTAGAAATCAGGGGTCTCCAAACTTTTTAGCACAAGGGCCACAATGTTTATTTTACACATTTTAGTGGGCCAAAAATATCAGTTTTATAAATGAATG
The DNA here is from genome assembly GCF_035046505.1 of Tiliqua scincoides. Lineage (NCBI taxonomy): Eukaryota > Metazoa > Chordata > Lepidosauria > Squamata > Scincidae > Tiliqua > Tiliqua scincoides. The sequence continues at coordinate 187,863,492 of NC_089824.1, forward strand.
AATGAAAAATAAATGAATGAATAGGTTTTATTTGGCTCTTTTTAGTAATCAGCATGTTATGATTCAGAACAAATGAGAAATGTGACAATTATAAAGAAACAATGCCGTGCTTAAACTGAGAAATGATATATAGTAAGTACATAAGTCAAACAATAGCAAATGCTCTGACAAAAAAATCCAGTTGCCACTGCCTGGATAAAATCTTGCGTTGGGACAGAGGCTGCCCCCGGGCTGTAGTTTCAAGATTCCTGACAATGTTCTGAATCAGGGGTCTCTAAGCTTTAAAGCAGGGGTGCCCAAACCCTGGCCCTGGGGCCACTTGCAGCCCTCGAGGCCTCTCAATGCGGCCCTCAGGGAGCTCCCAGTCTCCAATGAGCCTCTGGCCCTCCGGTGATTTGTTGGAGCCCACACTGGCCGGATGCAACTGCTCTCAGCTTGAGGGCAACTGTTTGACCTCTCGCATGAGCTGTGGGATGAGGGCTCCCTCCACTGCCTGCTGTTTCACATCTGTGATGCAGTAGTGGCAGAAAAGGAAAGGCCAGCCTTCCTTTGTGTAAGGCCTTTTATAGGCCTTGAGCTATTGCAAGACCTTCATTCATTTATATAAGTTCATCTTAAATATATCAATTTATGTATATGTATGTAAATTTATTCAAATTTGAAATGCAAATTAATTCTTCCCCCCCCCCCGGCCCCCAACACAGTGTCAGAGAGACGATGTGGCCCTCCTGCCAAAAACTTTGGACACCCCTGCTTTAAAGCATGACGGCTGCATCATATATCTGACATAGTGTTGAGGACTGGAAAATAAATAAATAATAAATTCCAATGTGCTAAGAGTTTGAATTCTGTAAGTGGGTGGGGTGGAAGGAGAAGGGGATCAGAGGACAAGTAGTAGTGCCATGGAGTTAGAATGTCAAACAAGAACCAAAAGGTACCAGGTTCAAATCCCCACTCAACTGTGAAGCTCACAAGTTAATACACTGACGCTCAGTCGGTATATTAGCCTTCACTATATTGGTGATGACAGCAAGTGCATTTTTGCTTGGCTGGAATGTATTTCCTGGTTAGGTATGCACCCTGTCCTTCTTCCAAAGTGCTCAGAGTGAAATGTTAACCTTTCAACTACTCTATATGATTGGTTAAGCTGAGAGACGAGAGTTGTTCAAAGGAGACCATTCAAAGATGAGCAGAAATTCAGAACAGTTTTTTTACATTCATATCCCAAACCACAATTTTCAACCTTTTTCATCTCATGGCACACTGACACAGTGCTAGAACTGACAAGGCACATCATCCTCCTAGTGTGGGGCTCACATTCCCCATTGGCTCTACTAATAAATAACCCTCCCCCAAACTCCTGCAGCACACTTGAGGACCATTCACGGCACACCAGTTGAAAATTGCTGCCCCAAACTCTAGCCACTGCATCTCCTTTGCTCTTAGACAAATTGGGTATCTGAAACAAAGGACTCAGCTATCCTGTATAGGTTCTAAATGTTATCAACTGCTGAAGAGAAACAGAAGCTTACACACTGAATGAAAGCAGAATCAATCTGAACAGAACAGATCCTTTGAAGTTGTATTTCAGGGAACAGGCCTTGCTGAGGGAGAATCGGCATGGCTTCTGTAAGGGTAAGTCTTGCCTCACGAACCTTATAGAATTCTTTGAAAAGGTCAACAGGCATGTGGATGCGGGAGAACCCGTGGACATTATATATCTGGACTTTCAGAAGGCGTTTGACATGGTCCCTCACCAAAGGCTACTGAAAAAACTCCACAGTCAGGGAATTAGAGGACAGGTCCTCTCATGGATTGAGAACTGGTTGGAGGCCAGGAAGCAGAGAATGGGTGTCAATGGGCAATTTTCACAATGGAGAGAGGTGAAAAGCGGTGTGCCCCAAGGATCTGTCCTGGGACCGGTGCTTTTCAACCTCTTCATAAATGACCTGGAGACAGGGGTGAGCAGTGAAGTGGCTAAGTTTTCAGACAACACCAAACTTTTCTGAGTGGTGAAGACCAGAAGTGATTGTGAGGAGCTCCAGAAGGATCTCTCCAGACTGGCAGAATGGGCAGCAAAATGGCAGATGCGCTTCAATGTCAGTAAGTGTAAAGTCATGCACATTGGGGCAAAAAATCAAAACTTCACATATAGGCTGATGGGTTCTGAGCTGTCTGTGACAGATCGGGAGAGAGATCTGGGGGTGGTGGTGGACAGGTCGATGAAAGTGTCGACCCAATGTGCGGTGGCAGTAAAGAAGGCCAATTCTATGCTTGGGATCATTAGGAAGGGTACTGAGAACAAAACGGCTAATATTATAATGCCGTTGTACAAATCTATGGTAAGGCCACACCTGGAGTATTGTGTCCAGTTCTGGTCACCGCATCTCAAAAAAGACAGAGTGGAAATGGAAAAGGTGCAAAAGAGAGCGACTAAGATGATTACAGGGCTGGGGCACCTTCCTTATGAGGAAAGGCTATGGCGTTTGGGCCTCTTCAGCCTAGAAAAGAGACGCCTGAGGGGGGGACATGATTGAGACATACAAAATTATGCAGGGGATGGACAGAGTGGATAGGGAGATGCTCTTTACACTCTCACATAACACCAGAACCAGGGGACATCCACTAAAATTGAGTGTTGGGAGAGTTAGAACAGACAAAAGAAAATATTTCTTTACTCAGCGTGTGGTTGGTCTGTGGAACTCCTTGCCACAGGATGTGGTGATGGCGTCTAGCCTGGACACCTTTAAAAGGGGATTGGACAAGTTTATGGAGGAAAAGTCCATTATGGGGTACAAGCCATGATGTGTATGCGCAACCTCCTGATTTTAGAAATGGGTTATGTCAGAATGCCAGATGCAAGGGAGGGCACCAGGATGAGGTCTCTTGTTATCTGGTGTGTTCCCTGGGGCATTTGGTGGGCCGCTGTGAGATACAGGAAGCTGGACTAGATGGGCCTATGGCCTGATCCAGTGGGGGTGTTCTTATGTTCTTATGTTGAATAAGCAACAGAGCAACCAGTCTCGAATGACCCAAATCAACCAAAGGGTTCCAATGATGGGCCAACTGTATTTCAGACTGGTGCTGATATACAGCTGCATGCTCTTGAACCCCTTTGGAAGCAGCATGGTGCCATCAAGACAGTATGAGTGCCTTCTTCATTGAATGTGCAATTCCAAGCATGTACACTGAGAAGTAAGCCACACTGAGTTTAATGGGACTTAGGGCCCAATCATAATGGCCTGCTGCACTGCTGGAACTCGAACTCATGTTCTGACAGCTCAGCATGCATTATAGTTGCTGCAAAACGCAGCATGCCATACAGCACGTCTTGGTTGCTGCTACAAATGGCAGGTGAATGGGGCTGTCCTCAAGCTGCATGCCAATGGATTCTGGTGCTGATAAATCAGTGTGGACCATGGGTGGAATGGGGAGGGGACTGTGACAGGGAGGGGGTGGATCAATTCCAGGAAGAGGGCAGTATTGGAGGCAATGTCCTGTCCCCTTTCCAGGCCTCGATCCACCTACTGGGGTCCACACAGACTTGTGCCAGTAAAGTAGCTGGCACAGGTCCAAATAGATTCATGAGGGCAGTGGAGGCTTGTTCCCAAGCAAGGGAATAAATGTTCCCTCACCTCAAGGAGGCCTCTGGGCTCTGAAACTCCTCCACAGGATGCAGCACGTGGCACATTGGTGCGGCTGCGTCAGCACAGGGGGAGTTAGGTAGAAATGTATGCAGTTGTGGCCTAAATGCACCAATTTCCGTCTGTTGAGTGTTGGACAGTATTGCTTTCACTCACAGGAACCATGGGCTCTGTGCATGCTCCTACTCAACTGCTGATCTCCACACAAAGAGTCTGGGACACAGGAGCACTACAAACTTACCTATCCTGCAGACGTACATGCTTCTTAACCTCCTGCCCAGGACAGGTAGTCTTTTCCATTTCTGCTCTTATTCCTTTATGCAGCAGGCCAGAACTATGAACTTTGGCACATGCTGAACATGCCAGGACCATGCTGTGCCAACAATAGATTCTTTTGTAGTGAGTTATGAAAGGAGAGATGAGCCCTGAGAACTGGTCGGTGAGCTCCTGGAGTTGGAGAAGCATCTCAAAACAATAAAGAAAAACATCATCACAAAGAGCTGCATCATCTTCCTAGCACACAATGTCTTAGAGCAGGGGTCTCCAAACTTTTTGGCCAGAGGGGCCGCATCAAATATCTGGTGTGTTGTGGAGGGCCGGAAAAAAATATATATATATAAAATTTAAATAAATAAATTAGAGATGGAACTTAGATGAGTGAATAAATGTATGAATGGGCTCATTCATTCAACCTCTCTGGCCCTCAGCACACCCTCCAGACACAATCAGAGCACAGTTCTGGTCACGTTCAGTTGAGTGCACCAGAGGCTTTCAGGGGATAAGAGGTTGGCCGCGGGCTGGAAAGAGGCTTGCTGCAGGCCACATCTGGCCCCCAGGCCAGAGTTTGGAGACTCCTGTCTTAGAGCACATAAGATGGATAAAACAGTGCCTATAAGGAGAGAGTCACTCCTTGTTCCCTGTGGGAGAAAAGGGTTCTCTGGAGTAGAAAACATGGGTCCTAGTTTCTAGAAATCTTCAATTGTCTGGACTAATCCTACTAAATCCTCACACATACACATTCACAAAATTAGGACCATGGATTGTGAAACCTGCTGAGGTGGAGAATGAATGTTGGGTCTCAGGAAGAACACAAGGTACAATTATTCTTATTGAAGAAGGTCTATGTATGATCAGTGCCCGGATGGGGGACTGCCTGCAAACCCCATGTATGCTGTCTGCCACTTTGAGTTCCATGGTGGAAGAAGGGTGGACCATATGAAATCAATCAATAAATGTTTTCCCTGTGGCAGTTTAGCCTAGGAATGTCAAGGGAGAGGGCCATTTCGTGAAAGTCATAGGTCCATTTAATATTATGGGCGTTCTTGTTTACGGCAACTCAAGAACCGTTGGACAGTACAGAAAAGACACTACAATCCTGCCTGACCTAGCAATACCCATCTTTGGCTTCCTTCTTCCTCTGTCTCTGTGTTACAAAGAGATTGTTAGCAGAAATGGAGATGTCCTCTAAGCCCCCTGCTCTCAGTTCTCTCAGGCAGCCATTACTCACCTCATGCTTTCAGCAACCCCATCTTCCCAGCTTTTTTTAGCCCAGCACTTCAAGAGATGTGCGCGCCGAGTGAAAAAAAATGAATGCAGGAAACTTCTTATCACTGAGGTAGTGGTTGCTCTGACACTTCCCCCTCTTGCTCCACCCTTGCAGCCACCCACACACGTACTGCCCACAAACTACATAGCTCCATCCGCAAGCATGCTCAAACCCCTCGTGAGCTCATGCAAGACTGCCTAGAGAATCAGAATGGAGAACCTGTGCATCTTGCACCTAAATGTCTTTAATGACCCAGCAGAATATGGTGTAGATGCCACAGCTACAGAATCTTTCCTTTCCTTATTTTTCTAATAACCCAAGACAAAAGCAATTCTAGAACATGTACTGTGCTTTCATCTTACCAACTAATACATGATGCTTCTGAGGATACTGTTGGTGGAAAAACTTAAGGATCTCTCAACTTGTTGCCAGGATAAAGCCAAGAGAGTCACGCTAACAACATTCCTTGTGTTTTATTTTTCCTAGTGTAGTCAGTAATGTAGTTCCTGAACCACACTGATTTTTTGTATTTGTGGTACAATGATGTATATATTGGCAACCTTCAGTCTCGAAAGACTATGGTATTGCGCTCTGAAAGGTGGTTCTGGCACAGCGTCTAGTGTGGCTGAAAAGGCCAATCCGGGAGTGACAATCCCTTCCACACCGGGAGCAAGTGCAGTCTGTCCCTGGTCTGTCTCCCTGGCTATGGGCCTTCCTTCTTTGCCTCTTTGCCTCAGACTGTTGGCCAAGTGTCTCTTCAAACTGGGAAAGGCCATGCTGCACAGCCTGCCTCCAAGCAGGCCGCTCAGAGGCCAGGGTTTCCCACTTGTTGAGGTCCATTCCTAAGGCCTTCAGATCCCTCTTGCAGATGTCCTTGTATCGCAGCTGTGGTCTACCTGTAGGGCACTTTCCTTGCACGAGTTCTCCATAGAGGAGATCCTTTGGGATCCGGCCATCATCCATTCTCACGACATGACCGAGCCAACGCAGGCGTCTCTGTTTCAGCAGTGCATACATGCTAGGGATTCCGGCACGTTCCAGGACGGTGTTGTTAGGAACTTTGTCCTGCCAGGTGATGCCGAGAATGCGTCGGAGGCAGCGCATGTAGAAAGCATTCAGTTTCCTCTCCTGTTGAGAGCGGAGAGTCCATGACTCGCTGCAGTACAGAAGTGTACTCAGGATGCAAGCCCTGTAGACCTGGATCTTGGTATGTTCCGTCAGCTTCTTGTTGGACCAGACTCTCTTTGTGAGTCTGGAAAACGTGGTAGCTGCTTTACCGACGCGTTTGTTTAGCTCGGTATCGAGAGAAAGAGTGTCGGAGATCGTTGAGCCAAGGTACACAAAGTCATGGACAACCTCCAGTTCATGCGCAGAGATTGTAATGCAGGGAGGTGAGTCCGCATCCTGAACCATGACCTGTGTTTTCTTTAAGCTGATTGTCAGTCCAAAATCTTGGCAGGCCTTGCTAAAATGATCCATGAGCTGCTGGAGATCTTTGGCAGAGTGGGCAGTGACAGCTGCATTGTCGGCAAAGAGGAAGTCACGCAGACATTTCAGCTGGACTTTGGACTTTGCTCTCAGTCTGGAGAGGTTGAAGAGCTTTCCGTCAGATCTGGTCCGGAGATAGATGCCTTCTGTTGCAGTTCCAAAGGCCTGCTTCAGCAGGACAGCGAAGAAAATCCCAAACAAGGTTGGTGCAAGAACACAGACCTGCTTCACGCCACTTTGGATGTCAAAGGGGTCTGATGTGGAGCCATTGAAGACAACAGTGCCCTTCATGTCCTTGTGGAAGGATCTGATGATGCTGAGGAGCCTGGGTGGACATCCAATCTTGGGGAGAATCTTGAAGAAGCCGTCCCTGCTGACCAGGTTGAAAGCCTTCATGAGATCTATGAAGGCTATAAAGAGTGGCTGTCGTTGTTCCCTGCGTTTCTCCTGCAGTTGTCTAAGGGAGAATACCATATCAGTAGTGGACCTGTTGGCTCAGAATCCGTACTGCGATTCTGGATAGACGCTCTCTGCAAGTACCTGGAGCCTCTTTAATGCAACTCGGGCAAACAACTTTCCTACAATGCTAAGGAGAGAGATGCCACGGTAGTTGTTGCAGTCACCCCTGTCACCTTTGTTCTTGTACAGCGTGATGATGTTTGCATCCCTCATGTCTTGAGGTACTCCACCTTCTCTCCAGCAGAGACAGAGGATTTCATGCAGCTCAGTGACGATGATCTCTTTGCAGCACTTTAGGACTTCAGCAGGGATGCTGTCTTTTCCAGGTGCCTTGCCAAAGGCAAGGGAGTCCAGGGCCACATGAAGTTCTAGGGTTGGTTCACTGTCAAGCTCCTCCAACACAGGCAGACACTCAATGTTGTTCAGCGCTTCTTCGGTGACTACATTTTCTCTGGAATATAGCTCAGAGTATTGCTGCACCCAGCATTCCATCTGCTGCGCCCGATCCTGGATGACCTCGCCTGCTGCAGACTTCAGAGGGGCAATTTTTTTCTGTGTTGGACCTAGGGCCTGCTTGATACCATCATACATCCCCTTGATGTTGCCGGTGTCAGCTGCTATCTGTATCTGGGAACAGAGCTGGAGCCAGTAGTTGTTAGCACATCTCCTGGCAGCCTGCTGGACTTTGCTGCGAGCAGCTCGGAGGACCTGCAGGTTGCGCTCACTGGGACAGGCCTTGTATGCTGCTTGAGCTCTCCTCTTTTCCTCAATGACTGGTGTCCACTCCTCATAGTGGGCTTCAAACCAGTCTGCTGTCTTGTTGGTCCTCTTGCCGAATATGGACAAGGCGGTGTTGTAAACGGTATTCTTGAAATGTTCCCATCTGTTGGATGCGTTTGCATCGGCCGGGCCTGGAAGAGATTCCTCAAGTGCTTGTGCAAATTCCTCCACTTTTCTCTGATCCCGGTACAATGATGATGTTGTTTCTAATAGAAATTTGGCCAGTTGCAACAGGATACTGGTAAACAAGGTGGAAATACTTTTGAGCCTTCCACACTATTTTTTTCAGGCACAAATGTTGTTGATGAGGGATAGAATGCCAAAGAGAGACTTTTTAAAATAAAATGCAGCCTTCTGGCCAATGAAGGTTTTGTATTTGCATTACAAATTGATTGACTTAAGCAAAACTTGACATAGACATTGCATGTGAAAATGCCATTGGTATACCTCATTCCAGTGAGATATATGTCAAGGAAAGGCTGGAAGACATCCTTAATAATGAAAACAGAAGGTTAACAAAGTGTAGTTATTCAGGTAGAGCCACACTAAGGAAGAAACTGAAACCTAGGGTCAACCTAGGAAAATTGCTCTGCAACCCAAGCTTTCCCCTCTCCCAGTACAGTGAAGGCCCAAATTCTGACCAATTGACACAGTTGTGCCAATGGGGCATGTGCTGCATCTTGCAGTTGGGTGGAAGTCTTGGAGGCCTCCTCAAGGTAAGGGAACATTTGTTCCCTTTCCTCAGAGCTGCATTGCCCTTACCTCGGTGCTGGAAAGTTGGTTGGGATTTCACCCTAAGTGTGTTAACTAGATAGCTGGCCATCTAGATATCCATAATGCCCTATCAGAGATATCCATAATTGACCTATCCTATCCATGTTTATGGAGAAGTTCAGTTGGGCTTACTCCTGAGTAAATGTGCATGGGACTGCGGTATGAAGCCATATTTTTCAATACTGTATGTGATTCATAGTTTTTATAAACCTTATGTTGTGAAATGTAACTGTTCCCCCAGCACATGTCCACTCCCCATTGTGGTAGGTTGTTTCCTTGAAGGATCACACATCTTGAAGCAGTTGTAAAATGGGCAACGGAAGTCCACACACTATTGCACAGCAACGGTGATTAAGCAACACAATGTCAGTTGAAATATACTGCAGTTTTGATCTAGTGCAGATAATGATAAATAGAAGTACACTTGCCCTTCTAACTACATAGTAAGGTGCTGGGTTCTGAACAAGCCACAGTAAACCTGGAAGAGGATGTGGACAAAATATGCTCAGTTGACAAGTGTGGTGAAAAAGAAACCAGAGTTACTCATATTTCTACTGTACTAAGAATAGCTGTCCGTGTACAGTATAAAGTATAAGTTCAATTGGATGGAGTCGTAGTGAATGCCTTCCTCTAATTCAGTCCAAATTTTGGTTGTTTTGACTCAGAAGGTACAGCAAAAATAGGAAAAGTCCAAGGTTTAGAACTATAATAGTTCTGATAGGTGAAATGCCCTAGGTGGAAAAGTTGTAATGACAAGGCAAAGACAAAGAGGGCCATAATGAATGGCAGAGAGATTGGCTACTGGATATGTATGAAGGAAAATTTCACTAAAACGCCCACTGTCCACCCTCCCCCAAAAAACGCCTCCCTCCCCCCTCCTCCCCACACTCCACCAGATCCCTGCGTTGGCCAAGCTCGGCCAATGCATACTCACTTGCTGCTGCTGCAGCAGAGGTTGTGCTTACTCGCACAGAGACCGGATCCAGCCACCATTATGGCAGCAGCAAGTTGTAAGCAGCAAGCTTATTCGCACAGAGGTGCATGGAGGTGGAAACATGCAAGGGACTTGCGCCGGTCCGGGGCACAATTAGGATTGCGCCCCAAGTAAGATTCCAGCATCGTATTTCAGTCACCATGCGTGTCAATGAGAATTTCATAAGGAAGCCATTGAATTATATTATTAGGGGTAAACCTTTATAAGGTTGATTCATCCACTGGACAACAGTAAATGGCAGGAAGTTCATTCTCACTCAGAGATGGACATTCTCGCTTTCTCCTCTTCCTGATTACTATCCAGCGTTGGACTATCCATCAGGCTGACTGAGGGCCCAATCCTATCCAACTTTCCAGCACTGGTGCAGCTGCAATGCAGCCCCAGGGTAAGGGAACAAATGTCCCCAGACCTTGAGGAGGCCTCTGTGATTGCCTCCCCACCACAGGAAGCAGTGCATACCCCACTGGCACAGCAGCACCAGCACGAGAAAATTGGATAGGATTGGTCCCTGAGGTGGTTGCCTCAAGCTGCATATTGGCAAGAGGTGTTCACCACTGTCTACCCACTCACCTCCATTGTTCCTTCATCTGCTATTCCCTGAATTAGAAAAGAAGGGAATGGAGCAGAAGAGGAAGTATAGAGTGGTGGAGAACATCAGAAATACTTTCCTTTCCTTCACACTTCCTCTTCTGCTCTGTCTTCTTTTTCCAATCCAGGGGGTGGTAGGGACAGAGGCTAGCACATTACCAGGTAAGAGGAGCCAGCATTTGGCAGGTCACCTCAGATACCAGTTGGTGTTGGGCCAGCCCTGCCCAGCCCTGTAAGGGCCCAATTCTATCCAACTTTCCAGCACTAATACAGTCGCAGTGTAGCCCCAAGGTAAGGCAACAAATGTTCCTTTATCTTGAGGAGGCCTCCATGACTGTCCACCACATCCACAAGATGCAGTGCATGCCCTCAGCAGCGTCACTAGGATTTGCATTACTCAGCACGTCACCCCCATGATAGACCTCCTCCCATGCAGTCGGCGGGGAAATGACCCGGTGGTAGTCATGGTGATGTACCATTGCTCCACCCTGCTGGTTTTTTTGGCTATATCTTTTGATAAAACACAGATATTTCAACGTGGGTTTTTCACTGCATTCTGCTGCAAGTTACACATCAAATGGTATATAACATGATGGTATTCCAATTTTAAAATCACAATTTTAGCAATTTTGGTCACTAGTGGTGTCATCCCCCCCACCCCGTGTCACCTTATTAACACATTTTGGGTTCCATGCTGTGTCATAATAACATCTCATTGACTCTTCAAACTGTCTCATTGGTCCATTTTGAATTAAGGAAATGTACTTTTTTTTTACATAAGAGAGTTGCATTTTTGTTTTCTGGTTTTTTGGTCATGTTTGATAGAATTGAGATACTACACTCCAGTTTTTTTCATTACTTTGTTCTGAAAATTACACATCAAATGGTATATAATATAAAGGTATTATTCCTACACACTCTGATTTTAGTGATTTTGCATGTCACCTCCACTGTGCGCATCACCCGGTGCGGCCTGTACCCCCCACACCCCTAGTGATGCCACTATATGCCCTGTTGGCATGGCTGCATTGGCAATGGAAAATTGGATTGGATTGGGCCCTAACTGATCAGAGTATGATAAATCAGGTTATTCTATGATGAAATAAATATATCAGGTTTTCTTTGTTTGGTTCTGATTTTTCTCTTAGCACTGAATCACAGCATTTCAGAATCTCTTTGGACATGGGACACAGGAGTGAATATTAGAAGACCTACACTGAAGATGTGTGTTAAGAAGTTGAAACCAGTATCAAATTAGCCCCTTTTTTTTAATTTGGGGAATGCTGCCTGGGCTAACTGGGCTAATTTAGATGCTGCCTGGGATGCTTAGAGAGAAAGAATATCTTTACATGCATTCTCTTTTTAAATGGGCAAAGATGAGTGTACTTGGTAACTTAAAGCACACAGTTATTTGGCTTTAATTGAAAACAAATGCTGTACACTTTTAACAAAGATAGTCAGTGGGGCTTACTCCTGGGTAAGTGTGGATAGGATTGCAGCCTTTGGAATGTTTGGGGAATTTTTTTTTTAAACAGATCATCTGCTGTTTAAACATTTTTTAACTGCTTGGGAGAGTTAGGAGGGATCGTCTTTATTTTAAATACATTTTTAAACTTATTATAAATGTAATTTTCATTTACTTACTTACTGAATTTGATCTGATTTTGTCATGGGGAGATGTTAAAAGTTTTCCTGCTTGATGATGTAACTTCTGGCCATGACATCACTTCCAAGTTAATGGCATCACTTCCAGTGGGTTCTGACAGACTGTCATTCTAAAAAGTGGTTCCTGGTGCTAAAAGGTTTGAGAACCACTGGTGTAGTGATTTGAGTAAGACCATGTAGATTAATGGGGAGGGTTTAGAACATGAATTCCAAGTTATCCACTGGAGACAGATTAACAGCCCAGTCCTGAGCTCCCATGGTGCGCAGCTGTATTTGTATTGGCAACCTTCAGTCTCGAAAGACTATGGTGCGCAGCTGTGGTGGCACAGAAAACAGCTACTGCTGCATCCTGTGCGCCAATGGCAGCCACGGGCAGCACCTTGGGTGAAGGGAAGTAGCCCCGCAATGGGGTTACTCAATTCACCACCGACCAAAAGGTCGGGAGTGAAGTAAGAGCATTTGTGTCAGGCGCTGAGCCCCACACGAACATGCAGAATCCGCTAGAGTGGAGTTCCACCGGTCCCACCTCCCTCCCTCCCCGCTTCCTCCCCCCGGCACGCCTCCCACCCACCCTCTCCCCGCCTCCCGCCTCCCCGTCACATCTCCTCCCCACCCTCTCCCTGTCCTCCACCTGCCTCCCCCCTTCCCAGAATACCTCCTCCCCGCCTCCCCCCTGCCCCGCTTTCTTCTCCACAGCTTGGTAGTCCATGTGACTGCCGAGCAGTGGAGGCCAGGTGCCCACCCAGTGCTAGTCCAACACTCGCCAGGCATTAGGCCTTGCAAATGTGCTTTATGGCATGTTTGTGACACTGCATGCCAGTGATAAGCTGGCATGTCGAGCCCAGGATTGGGCTCCAAATCAGCACATCAAAACCTATGTCTAGATAGTAGACTGCTCTTATGATTGAACATGCCATTAAGAAAAGGGTTGACAAATGTGGGTGCTGCATCAGGTGCCAGTTCAGCTTGGGCTGAGAGCTAACCTTAACTTCCAGTTTCCTAGCTTTTGGGGGCATGAATAAATTTGTTAAAGCCTTCACTCTTTAGTTTTTATCCTTGAGTATATATGTAATATCAAACAAAAGAGCCACATTTAGATTGAATGCATGTTCAGTGTCAAAACAGCACTGTTTTGCAAATGCAAACAATGAGCATAGAAATCTGTTGCATTTGCATCTTACTGATAGCCATAAAAATAAAGAAAAATTATTTTTGTTCTCACATTTGTTTACACTTATAGGCACTGATACCCTACATTCATTTTTTTAGTTCTTGACCTTCCTTTGTGTTTCCAGTTTAATTATCAATAACAGGAAGTGAAATTGACAGGATGGTTGTGAGAAAGAGAGAAAGAGACAAAATGCGGAGGAGGATGAGGAAGTGGTTAGAGCAGGGCTCAGCTCTATCTCAGATACAGGCCTTGTGCACCCAAGCTCTGCAGATTATGTGCAAGATGAAACCAGTGCTGGGACCCTTATCTGTCTTGGAATCATTTCAAGCTTAATCAGCACGAACATAAGCTTCCTACACAGGCTTTGATCAAAGAGGAAACGATAACACCATAAATTAAGGGAATTTAAAAATACTCTCCACTTCCACCTTGCCACCTGCCTTCTGTCAACCAAATGTATGCCTCTTTACTAGGAATGAAGGGCCCAATCCTAAGCGGGCCTAGCACCAGCACTGAGCTTCAGCACTGGCACTGAGTGTTGCAAACATGCTGTATACCACGGCCCCCAGAAAGAAGGGGCCACCAGTACTGGGCCTCAGTGTCACATGGACAGCTCACCATCGCTCCTCCAGCACCAGCCAGTGGTGAATATTTTCAGGTGGGGTGGGAGGAGGGGGGGAGCTGGTGGAACAGCGTGAAGGGAGGGTGGGAGGAGAGGACGATCAGGCCCAGTAGGGGGGCAAAGCCAGGTTCTGCCACCGTATCCAGACCTCCCTTCTGGCCTGGGCAGCCTGGCACAAGCCTCCTTGTATCTGTGCCAGCTCAAGAGTGGGCACAGATCCAAGGAGACCCATTGGTACTGTGACTGACTCCTGGAGCTAGCCCATCACCCATTGGATCCAGCGGTTGCCATTTCGATAGAATTAGGCTGCCTGTCCCATTAAGTTGAATGGGTCTTACTCCCAAAAAGGTGATGAAGTCTTATGGAGGAAATTTTACAAAGAATAACCAAATCACATATTTATTTTCTTTCTTGGCTTTCGCTACTACTCAGTCTAAGACCCTGTACAAACTTTGGAGTTCCAAGATGAGAGAAGCATTTGGCATTCACAAAGAGATGCTTACAGTAGTAATGGTGAAGCTAAGCTACTGACTGGCTGAGATACCATAGTGTCATAAGAAGATGAGTCTGGCTGACATTTGCTGAGGTGCCCAGAGCCTACAGAAGGTATGCAGAAAGCTCCAGGAAGTAGTCTGTAGGAATGAAGCAAGAGGAGAAAGCCAAAGGAAAGAGTGGAAAGGAAAACTAGAAATCATCATCATCTGTATAATGTCTTTTACGTGTTCAAAGCACTTAACATGTATTAATCATCTGTACAACAGTCCTGAAAGGTATTTCTCCCATACTGTAGCTGGGGATCTAGAATAAACAGAGACTGAAAGAAGAAATGGACATCTCTGGGACCCACAAAGGGGAACTGCACATATTTATTTAAATTGACCAGCCAAATATTTGACTGCAGGTCTGTGGTCTCTTCTTGTGTTCAGGACACAATTCAGCCCAAATTCAGCATATTTGGCACAAGGAAGGCTTTGTGACAGTGGGACAGAGTTCTGCTGTCATAAAATGGCTGCTGATGGAGCACAGCGCCACAACACCACTGCTGGAGTCTGCTGCACCTGGCAGAACAGATAAGGTAGTTGTGGGGGTAGGGGTAGATCTGGAAGCAGTGCCGTACACTAGAAGATCCTATCAGATTCCCTATTTTTCAAACCTCCCTGTCCTCTTCTTCACCTCAGACTTGTGCCAGCTACAGAGATGGCACAGGTACAAGGAGGCTTATGGAGAGGTAAAGGTAAATAATTCCTTTTTTGCTTGGAAGCCTCTAGATCTCCAGCCCCCCCTCCCCCACTTGATACAGTGCATACCTTCTTGGTATGGCTGCATTGGTGGTGGTGGTGGGGGGAGAATAGGACTGGGCTGTATTGATTTTCCATGGGAGAGTTTTAAGCACATGCTTATCACTCTCGTTGAAACCCAATGATTTTAATATGCTTAACTTTGGCAGGATTGCACCCACTTTGTCTTACACTGTTGCAAATGCAAGGCTGAGGGACAGAGATCCTCATATGTTGCACCAGTGCTCCATCTTTATTAAGCTGGTATTAAGCTTTATTTTTTTCCTAGTACACCTGCACAGATGAGAACATTGGAGGTCTGAGGGAAACATGCAGGTAGTGCATGCACACAAGGGGAAGAAGGGTTCTTATAATTCCTTACCGACTGTCTACTTGCTGCTCTTCCTTCTAACCCCTTCAGCCAAGGTGACCCCATGTTTCAGCCAAGACATCTGACTGAATTCTCCTCCTTATCCCTATCCCTAATCAGCACTCAGATATAGAGGGAGGAGAATGATGTTAATCAGCATGCAAAAAACAAAAACAAAAAAATCACAATTTAACCTTGTCCTTGGGTGAATAAAAGTACAGAAGAAACCCCCAAAACCAAATATCTTGATCATACAGATTATGAATACAGTCCAGAGCACACTTACTAAAAAAATGAAGCCTTTTGGGGTCCCCATGACTTGGGGTCCGATCCTATCCAATCTTCCAGAGCCGATGCAGCCGTGCCAGTGGGGTGTGCACTGCATCCTGTGGTGGGGAAGCAGTCACTGAGGCCTCCTCAAGGTATGGGAACATTTATTCCCTTACCTCGGGGCTGCATTGCAAGTGCACCGGTGCTGAGAAGTTGGATGGGATTGGGTCCTCAGTCTACACATGCAGCAAAATGTGGTGCTGTAGTCTGAATTGACAGTCCATTCAGTCACCTCATTTTCACCTTACTGTGTGGTGTGTGTAGACTAGGCCTCAGTGAGACTTGCTCTGAGTAAACTTGCTTACATTTTTGCTGTTAACTGTGTCTTCTCCCAGGTGGAACCATGTGGGAATACCCCATGAAGACAGCACTCCCATTATCCCAAAGGTCTCTTTAGCTCAAATATTTTTGAATCCCTGAAGTCATTATGGATTGGCCAACGTTTCAACTAGCAAGTCTCAAAGTCTCCAGGGTTTGCAAGCTAATACCGGCCCCCAGCACCCTTGAGTGGGGGTTGGGGTTGGGTGGTTCACTTCCTGAAAATGTACCCACAGGTCCAAGTGTAACTGCTCAGGAAGCAAGTGAGCCAGAGCACCATCTCTCAGAGGATGAAGCAAGCCAGGACATACAGCTTCAGTGCTTCTCTCTGTGACTCTTGCCGAAGTGGCAAGAATGACTCAGCCAGTCTGCTGCTTCCTACTTTGGCTATGCCTGCAACGGAGCCAACAGTTATACTCTCTAATAGCCAGTCGTGCAGTATTTAGATGCCCTAACTGAACACAAGAAGGACTCTGCTGAAGTTCAGGGCACACAATAAGAGGCAAACAATGCAACAAAAGCTCCCAAACATTCAGTATTCCATGGAAAATTTACATCAGTGAATTGCAACCCACATGGGATTTACAACCATACATTCATGCCACTATGGGGATTTATCTGTGGAAAGGTTGTGCTAGTCCCTCCTCCAGTGTTATCAACCTTCCTTTGGCTCTCTTCCTGTGTCTGCATGTATCCCAGCAGCACTTGCTTGCTGAAAGGGCCAGGAGATTCCCTCAGGAGGTTTGCCCTTCTGAAGTGATAAACTTCCTGGTTCTGCAAACCCCTCCTTTGGCAATAGTTTACAACAGCCATTCTTGTTCTGAATCCTAACCCCCATCCTGATGTTGCCTGAGCAACATTACACAGGCTGCTTGGATTTGCGCCAGTGATTTTGCTGGCACAGTTCTGAATAGGGGTGGCTGAGGCGTTCCTCGGGGTAAGGTGAAAAGTATCCCCTTACTCTGAGTTGCCCTCCAGCCATCTGCTAACCTGCCCTGGATACAAAGCAGGTTAGGATTGGGCTGTAAGTTTCTAAAAGATATTTGCCAGATAAAATGCCTTAGCACTCATAAGTTTTTGTCCATGTTCTTAATCAGACATGAAGGAAACTATGGTGTCCCAGAGTGTAACAAAATGTTGGAAATGTTGGAAAGCCACCTCACCTTGGTATGCAGCATCAGTGTCTGGAAGTCTTTGTTATTTTCTTAAGGGCACAATCCTAACCCCTTATGTCAGTGCTTTCCAGCACTGGCATAGCAGTGCCAGTGGGACATGTGCTGCATCCTGCAGTTGGGTGTCACTCATGGAGGCCTCCTCAAAGTCAGGGAATGTTTGTTTACAGCCTTTATGACAACTGAAAATGGAATATGGAGAAGTCCTCCCAAGTTCTTAGATACAAGTTGCTCCATGTGAATGATGCACTGAATAATAAAGACCAATGGTATAACTCTTTCTAGATGGGTGATGAATCCTGTGTATTGACCAACCATAGAAGTGGCACCATCAGTTGCACAAGCAGTTATATCCTCCATTAGTATATTGTTCTCCCTTAAGTAACTTTTGACTTCTTCAAATGGAACGGGGGTGTGAAGCCACCACAGTGAGCACCCCCTCCTCTGGGAGAACCATAAGCAGTGCAAGACAATCATGCACCCCCATCTTTGCGTGGCATGTGGGGCAGGTACCCCTCAGGTTCTGCCCTTGTTGCACCTCTGCTTCCATCAGTTAATTACCATTCCAGAATCTCACATAAGCCATGAGAAGAGAATTGTTATATTGTAAAGTAGATTCATCTAACTGTAAAGAGAATTTCTTGGATTGGACTGAACTGACCAATCCCTCTTCAATGTCGCATGCCATCTCATCGATTCTTCTGGTAACAGTGGAGTTACTCAAAGGAATTGCCTGAACTGTGCCTTTGGCACTCAAATTCATGACATCAGAAATGATTATGGACAGGAGAAGCAACTCACCAATGGCAGGAGAAGCAACTCACTAATGTTGTGAGCATTCTATACTAATTTTGTATGATGCAGCAAGACCCTTGTCTAATTTCTGTAATGCGTGGTGTCACTATTGGCCTTCTCTTGAAATTATCTCAAAGGTTTTTGAAGAAATCCAAGGGTTTATCTTTCCTCTCTGGATGCAAGATATCCATTTTTTTTTCCAGTTTGCTTGGCCTCATGCTTTCATTTGAAAACGCAATCATGCAGTTCGAATACATAGACAAAGTTGGGTTTTGCGTAGATGCGATGAATTCATGTGATAAGTGTTCCACCGACATTTTTGTTTTTGCCAAGGAGCTCATGGGTAGAATTATTTCTGAAACTAATTTTAAAAATAGGAAAATAAAAAATAAAGAAAATAAAGAACAAATACCATATACTTGTGTATAAGTCAAGAAATTTAGGTCTTAAAACTGATCCGAAAAACCTGGTTGACTTATACATGAGTGTATATGGTGTGCCTGGTCACTGACTTGCTCTTAGAGCAAATGATGAGACAAGGAAGCCAGTGGACCTCTTGCCGCTTAGGGGCAAGAGAGGCAGAGAGGCCCCTTAAAGAGAGAGAGTGTGTGTAACCTGCCCCTGCACTCCACCGCTTCATGTCACTTGTTCCACCATACTCTGCTGCTGGTTTCTGACTCACTTGGCTCACTCCGTTTCATGTTTGCCGCAAACACCAGCCTGGGTAGGTTGAAGGGAGCGAAATGCAATGTGGAATGGAACGTTCCATTCCATTGCAGCAGCTTCAAGTGTGCTTGCAGCAACACTGGCTTGGGTAGGTTAAGGGGGGGGGGGAAGCCTAGTATGGAATGGAATGTTTCGTTGCAGCAGCTTCAAGTGTGTGGTATGACTATTAAATGCTGCTTGAGTATTTCATCAATACCCTATTTCATCAAAAGCGCTGTGGACACTTTTAACAGCCCAGTCCTAACTAAACCCCCGCACTGAGGGAATGGGGTTAGAATCCAGTGCAAGCTGCTATTGCCATTAGCCACCCCTTGCATTCCCACTTCTGTCTCCCACCATCCCTTCTCTCCATTCAGAAACTCACCTGTTCCTCCCCTTCCCAGCCCATCCACCCCGCCTCCCATCACCCAACTCCTGTAAGGGCTTACCTGCTTCAGTGGCAGCATGATGGGGCCACCACCGCAGACTGCAGCAATGTCCCTGAAAAGGCTGCCAGTGTCACTCTGCAACATCATAAAAGCATGCATGCTGTCATATGTAGTTAGGGTTTGGTTGTAAGTCTGGTTGGCTATTATTTCTCTGCAAAACTGCCTGCTTTTACTTTCCTTTTTTGTTATTATCCTTTGTGATTTCACTCACCCGTTTAAAAGCAATTCTCAAATTTACAAAAGTAATAGTTCAGGAGTTATGCAAGACACCTCCAAGCATTGTTTGCTAGTCCTGCAGACCTCCGTTAAGGACTATTGCCTTATATTAGGAGGCAGCATACAATTGCTCGCTCTGTGCCTGCCCTCCTGTGGCTGCATGAAGAACATTTCTCTGTTTAATTGATCCGCATGGCCCATGTCACATTTAATATTCATTCACCTTATATGTGAACATTATGCATGATAAGTGTACTCCACAGCACTGCCTCCACTGTATTACAGTTGCTGGTTGCCAATGCTATGTATGGATGCACCAAAGCATGGGTATGCCTCTTTTACGTGTGGCACAAGTCTTCAGAGAAGATCACATTTAAATTGAGCCACACACGGCAGATTGCAAAAATAAAAATAAGAATCTAACCACAGAGTCTTTGTGAAAAACTGGAAGAGGGATGTGGAGGAGATCAATAATGCAGGAGCTTTGAGAATTTTTATTTTATTTTTATAAAGGGTATAGAAATATTCTTAATAACCATAAAGGCTTGGCTATGCATATCATGATTCTGTGGGAGGTGTAGAAAATGAGGGCAGAATTTGGACAGTGAGAATATCATCTTTTTAAAATGGAACGTGTTTCTGACTCTTTTAATTAACAATTGTGTTCATTAGGAACTTATTATTGCACGGTTTCCTTCCATTTTAGCCCTGCTTCCTTAATAATGAATGTTCCTTAAATATTCCTTACTAATGTGTCTGACAGGCGAGATCCATGCCTGTGAGTGGCGTTCTCCAGTAACTAGAGAAATGTGTTGCTTTGGGGCTTACAGTACACCAGCTTCCCCGCGGTAATCTTCAAATTAGGTATATTAAACCTATACTGTACAGTATATACATAACCCACTAGGGGGCACAATTTTCCATGATCATGCCAGACTTTTTAATTGAATAACATTTCCACTTCCTGGTAGCTCAGCTGTACCAATGTTTTCTACAAATTCCTTGTCAGTCAGTGCAATGCCCTGTTTCTTGAACTTCCAGTTTATGGTGATCTACAGGTCATTAACTCTCACTTCTCTCAATTCCAGCTGGTTGCAAGGCAATGAACTGCTCCTCCCAATCACTTAGCTATCTCTTCTAACTTTTGCGCTCCATACCATGATTCATGGTATTTTGTACTCCATACCAGCTTATCCTACAGCTGCAGCATAGTTCTCTGCTATCTACTTAATAATTTTTAATTTCAACTTTTAATTTCATGGTTTAGCTGGGTTCCTAGTGAACTCCAGCCACCAACCCTGATAGAATCTAAAACCATTATTGCTAGCTGCAAACAACCAGAGATGGCAAGATTGTACTGCTGAAATTTTTTTGTCTTTCCCCCCTTTTTTTCCTTTGCTGCTGCCTTTGTCTGCCATCATGTTTCCAACTGTTTCTTGTAACCCAAATCAGATATCTTTCAAAACCTCGGTTGCTAAATAAAAGCTCTGTGTTTAGGGGAAATATACCTCTGTTTACCAAATGCTGGGGACATTTTTGTGCCAGGCTTGTGAAGTCTCAGAAACACCTGCTTGACTGTGGTTGGAAACATGTTGTTGGACCAGGTGCATTTTGGTCCAATCCAACAATGCTGACATTAGAGTCCACTACTGACCATGCTTAATATGGAAGCATAGTCCATAAACTACAGGCCCTAGCATGCAACTGTAGCCAATGGTAATCCAGTGCATCACTTCCCAGTCAAGTATCCTGGAATACTTTTGACCAGTGTTTCTCAACCAGTAGTTCAGGTACCACCAGTGGTACTCATGTCTGGTGGTACTCATGGAATCCCTGGACACCTGCCGCACAGCAGCGAGACCAGGAACATGATGCAACAAGCAGCGGTAAGAAGCTTGGCTCGGTGGGCAAGCACAAAAGAATGGGTTTCTACTCTCAAAAAAGCCCTCCTATTCACCCGGAACCTCTTAGTGGTGTTTGTCACGTCATATCTTGTCTCCCAATCCCGAAGTAACTGGCAATGATGTCATCACCAGTAACTTCCAGTGGTACTTCAAAAAGGTGGACTGTGTGAAGTGGTATGGCGGTGGACAAACATTGAGAAATACTGCTCTTTTCTGTTCCCCTGCTGAAACTAGGCAAGAGATTGGGCTCAACTCAATAGTCTTTTGTGTTTTTGCTGCATTGGTCATGATGGCGGATTTGGGCTCTTAGGGCTTGTCGCATACATTTCAGTTCCCATTGTACCTAGGTGATCCCTGCTACCCCTGCCTTCAGCCCACACTGATCCTTCATGGCCAGTAGAGACAATCACAACCCTGACATTTGGAGAGGGGAACAGTTTGTGAGACTATATCAAGGAGAGGTTACTTCATGCCACATGTTTCTTCCTTGAAATAAGAATTCTGCTGCAACGGAAATTTCCTCCAATCTCTTTTGCACCTCATCCTGAGCCTCAGAGTAGCAGACAAGCTGTCTATAGACTTCAGTCATATCTGTTACCTAACAGCCGCTTATCCCAATCTTATAAGACCTCACGTGATGCTTCATGGCCCTCAGCAGTACGTTGCCTCTTGACTACAGAATTCAGACTTCATATAGGTGTTGGTAACATAACTTGTTCCGCTTCCTGGCAGGCTCTACAAGCACAGGTCTGTAAGAGGGTTTCTACTAGAACAAGGGACAGAAGGAGTCTGGAGGCTGGGTTATATTGAAGGGGACAGTGCATATCATACAGCTCATCTTTGCTGCCTGAATATCACTCAAGCAGGAGCCCTGCTCTGGCTGCAGCTGGAGCTCAAGTTGATCAGATCAGCCCTGAAGTGATGCTAGAGAAGCAGTGGGCCAGTTTATATTTTGGGAAAGGAGGTTTGTTTAGAGCATGCATCCATAGAGATGGTCGTTACATTTATATCTGCAAACAGCATCATCAGGGGGACAAAAAGAAGAAGATGGAAAGATGAAGCAGAACTCCCAGTCATCTTTAAAAGTAGTGGGGGCATGGAAGGCAAGGCTTGAGAGAGGCTTTGGAAGACTGTCAGGATCTCATCTCTTCTGAGAGCTGGGTCAGTCCTAGGACACAATCGAAAGCTGGGGTGGACAGAAAAAGAAAGCAGCCTCAGTGAATGCTAGGGACAATGCCAAGAAGAAGAAAGGGTGGAAGAAGATTCTTGCTGAAGATAGATGATGTGGAAACACAGGCAGTTCAGAGCACATTCAGGAGATGTTGTAGAGCGGATAGCATCAGACCACACCTCTCATCTTCCATTGCTCTTCCTGTTAACTGCCTCCCCTTCTCTTCCAGTCCCTGGAGGACTGGGATGAGCCCGAGCGAGCCGCCCACATGGGCCAGCTGGGACTTGTTAGCTGTGCTCTGTTCATAACTGAGACAGTAGAAGCAGGAGACCATGCATGTCAGTTGCATCAGCGTGTGCTGATTCCAGCCACAAGAGACCTTACAGAAGTGCCTTTTTGGGAATAACGGCAGGAACAGGTAGGCCTCCCTCAAACAAGGCTCTTCCTGAGTAAAAATTCCAAATACTAGTTGGGGGGGGGGGGCAGAGTCCTAGTGAAGTTTCAGATCAGGTACAGGTGGGATAGGTCTGGATGGGTGGTAGATGAGGCACATTTCATTATATAGGTTCCTTTGAGACGGAAGACCCACCCTGGCTTAGCTTTCTGTTTGGAAGTTTGGTGAACTAACTTGCTTCATTGGAGCAACTCCTGGAATCAGAATGCGATGCAATTAATCCTTAAAGCAATCCAAACCATCATCATTCGCTGCCTGCATTAACATGGTACCCCTTCCAGTTTAGCAAAAGCAGCTTCAGGCACTGGGCTCAGAAAACAGCTCTCCAGACCGGAGAGTAACCGCCTTGTGGCCCATTTGGAAGACACCAAGCTATCCCACAATGCAGCTGGATTCTTTTGACACTTGGAATTAGTACTCAGCTATGACTGGCACAAGAAACTTTTGCTTTTAGGCCAGGATCAAAGAAGTTTGATGCTGGGGGAAATTTTCCTTACTGTTGTCATCATACGTGATAATACTGAAGGAGTTAAGCCCAATTTGGCTCAAGGCCTGCCCTTCCAAACTGGAAACAAATGTTAAGGAGGACTGCCAGGCAGAGCATTGTCTGTGCAGGATCTGAAAAAAGAGCCATGTAGCTCTCTGGTGAGATAGCTTAACACTGGAGAAAACTGAACATGGAGACTAGAGAGAAAGAATACTCACTGCTTTTATAATGTTTCACAGACTCACTGGCCTTGGGAATAAGTAGGAAGCACTGAAGATGCTGTGGAGGGAGAGAGGTCAATGTCTGATTAAGACAAGTTTGAGCTTGGGCATTAAATTCCACACATTATCTATTGTTCGGTTTAGGGGAACATTTTATTGTTGCACAGCTGAGGCTGCAAGAAGCAGGGCATGGCCCTCTAAGCGGGTTAATTCAGTGTTCTCTTCCCGAAAACAGGGTGAACCTGTTTTGCATTTATACTGTGCCACCAGGTGTTGGAATAGAAAGTCTGACAATTACTGTATGCTGCTGAAAAGGTTATGGAAAAGCAACAAATGCCTAAACTCATGCGCACAGTCAAAATGCAGGCCAGCAGACTTGGGAGATGATGAAAAGGAGTCAGGAACTGGCCAGCCTGCTGAAGATATTGCTGAAAAATGTGACCCATTGCAAAGGACAGGGGGCCTGTCCCTTTTATAAAGAAGGCAGGTCTTTCTTTTGCATAAGACCTGCCCGAATTCCTTCTTTTACTCAACTTTAAAGGGAATCACTGCTGTGTCATTTCCCCCTACAGTTCTTGTTAACTTTATCCTGCTCTGAAATAGGCACTTTATGTACTTTCAGAGCCCATTAGCAAACTTTTCAAATGAGTGAGCCTACCCCCAGTCACCCAAGACGGTTTTGGGATACATCACAACAGTCTTTCTTTCCTGTTTTTCTTAGTGTGAGATGTTAAACTTGTTGTTCTTCAGGGCTTATACTCCTTTTAAAAAAAAATATTTATTGGTAAGGAAAATGGGTTATACTTAGGGCTGATACTAAACAGGTTACACATGAGGGTATTGGCTCTAGATTACAACATGCATCATTCAAAAAAAAAAGCAATCAAAATGACTGAAAAAAATACAATAATCATCAATACAAAGGCTATCATATTTATCAGTATAAAAATTTAGATTTATCGAAACACTCAATATTGTTTAACTAAAATTATCTATCCAGTCATAAAAAGGCTTCCAATATTTTCTTACTCTATCTAAATCTCTCTCTTTCATTCTTTCTGTTAAAACTTCCATTTCTGCTATTTCATAAATTTTGTCTATTAAATTTTGTCTAGTTGGCACGTCTGTAGATTTCCATTTTTGCGCAAACAATATTCTTGCCGCTGTAGCAATATGTACAATAAGGTATTTCTTACATTGGTCTTTATTCAGGGTGTTAAAACTTAAATCTCTGAATATCTTGAGTGGAGTGTGGGTGCATCTTGGCCCATGTCTATAAATGCACACACAGGAACACTAAAACACCATGTAACATGTAGGCTACTATTTTGTACTTCAGCTGTAGGGGTATATTTTCTACTGTTACTAACATATTCTAGGGGCCAAATCATGCATTATGCTAAACACACCATTGGCTGGGACATGCCCTAATTTTCTTTGATAAATAGCAACTCCAGAAGGACTCAGTTCAAACTGGGACTGGGAAAGGTACAAGGGAAAGGGGGCTTTAACTGTCCCCACTGTATTCCTGATCTGAATCCCCCTCTCCATTGCTATTTGCCATAGGACGGAAGCTCCCCAGGGCACCAATAGGGATATCCTTCCAGTCCAAATAGCCAGGTTGGGACTGTAGTGAGTCCCGAAAGAGTGAAAGAGTGAAAGCCTGTTCTTGCACATGCTATGTCCTAATCTGGATCCCCTCTCCACAGCTGTTATTAAGCAAAGCAAAACTACGCAGTCAGGACCAATTGCCTGGTGAATGTGAAGCTTGCTTAATGTGAAGCTTGGCTCTGGGACAATTATGCTTTTCTATTTATCTTTAACATAAAGAACAAATGTTGTCGGCTTTTAAATCAATGGAGGAGAGTAAATGAATACAGCAGGCAGAACAGGGTCTTCATCAGTGTGTCAGAAAGTGAAGGACCTCAGGTCATGACTGAAGGCGGGTGTGTGCCCATCATACGCTGCTCTCCTCTGTCATCCTCTCTTTAGCAAGAAGTGGTGTCTGTTCGCCAATGCTAGAAAATTCCTGAGTGCTCCCCCCTCTTCCCCCACCCCCTACAGGCAGCTCACAGCGATTCCTGCAACGGAGGCAGGCAGGTCCTTAAGAAGTCTGTGTTGTCCCTCTTTTGCAACCAGGTCCTGCTTTGCTGCCAGTCCTGTTTTCAATTACCAAGTGCAATATGCATCTCCCCCCACCCCACCCCCATACCCAACTTCTAGCAGCGGCTTCCACTGCTCTGTGGAAAATGTGATGACTCGGCAGCTCCTGTTTCCAGGCCTTGTTCCAGCCATTGGGTGGAGGAACCTCCTGAGGTCTATTTTGAGTCCAACGCTGCCTGAAGTTTCAGCGTCAAAGGCTGAGAGCGGAGGGGAAGACTCTGGCTTCCACAGGTTCTTCCATTTTCTCTCCATGGTCATCCCAGTCTTTTCTGTAGTGACTCAGGTAGAGGCATTGCACAAGGAATGCTCAGCTTCAGATCTCTGTGCAGAGACTGAAGACAGGTCTGCTCTTAAGGTAAATTAATGCGCTCCCATCTAATGCAGTGTTGGTTCATCAAACTCCAAACCATGAGGCATCTGCAATGGATTCATTGCATTTTGTGTCTTGTAGTTTTGGTTGCTTGCTGTGCATGCACACACACTCCAAGGAAAGAAAGAAATCTGTCACGTTTTGGCAATTGACTTGGGTTCTGTAGTTCTATCCATTCATTCTGTGCACTTGAAATAACTGTATTTGCAAATCTGCTACTTTTCCTTGCTCTAAGTGCTTTCCAGACATTATCTGAGTAATCTATACAACCATGGGTGCAATCCTAACCCCTTATGTCAGTGCTTTCCAGCACTGACATAAGGGCAATGCAGCTCTGAGTTCTGAGCAATGCAGCTCAAACATTCCCTTACTTTGAGGAGGCCTCCGTGAGTGACACCCAACTGCAGGATGCAGCACTTGTCCCATTGGCACCGCTATGCCAGTGCTGGAAAGCACTGACATAAGGGGTTAGGATTGTGCCCCATGTCAGGTAGGCTAGCATGAGCAGTTTCATATTCTGATGAGGGGCTGAGGCTAAACGATTGGGGCTTCTCTAAGACCACCTCATGAGTTAAACATAGACTTGTCATTGGTTGGCAGTTGTGAAATATCATAAATCAAAAAGAAATGGCAGAAGAAATATTTAAGTGAATTTTGTCAAACCTGAAGCAGAATCTGTGGGAAACAGGTAAGAGAATTCAAAATGGGTCACTTTGAACAGAGTCTTAAAAACGGTAAGAAGTCAACCCCAGCATCATTTCAGAGAAAGTATTAACAATTACAGTCCGTTTTTGCTATCCGCTAGTGTTAGATTCGTGGAAAACCTAATGGATACTGAATTAGTGGATACTGAATCACTGAGCCTATGGGGAAAATGGGGTCAGTTCCAGGGGACCCTCTTCACCACACTATGAACTGTATGAATCTGAACCTTAACTTGAAATCTACAGGGCTGTGTGATAGTGAGGAGTCATCATAGTCTCCAACATCTGCTTTCTCTTCTGTGCTGGATATCCCTCAATGTGTTGAAGGTTGCGCGATGGTAATTTCTCAGTGCTGGCTATCCCTCGACTCATTGAAGGTTGCTGGAATAACAAGGAGGCCTCAGAGTTCAGCAGTGGGGAGGGGATTGCTTCCATCCTCCTCCTCCTCCTCCTCCTCCTGTCTCTTGGCTCTTTCCCTGGGCTTACCCCAGCCCTACAGCAGCCCTCAGGGAGCCTTCCAGAGACTTCTTATCATCGCCAAAAAATGAGAGGTAGGTGGCAATTCTGCCCCTCGAAGATAAGCGAATTTGCAGATGGTGAATTCGCGAATAAAGAGAACTGATTGTACTTCCTGGATATCTTGAAGGAGGCTGATACAACGTACATGTAAATGTTTTTGAAGCAATGAGACAGGATTTTCGCACAAGTAGGAAAACAGATTTACCATTTGAAAAGGTCCTCTCATAATGGGCTAGAACTCCAAAGGGGAAGTGCCAAGAACATTTTAAATATATATGTAGCTTACAGCTTAGTTAGAAACACTGTTTTATATAGGATACACCCATCCAATTGTGCATGGTACGTCTTTTCCCCTAGGACTAAACTCCATCTGGCCTTATCACCTGAATTGAATCCAGGGTGCAGCAATTAACATCTCTGTCATATTAGGAGGTTGGCATTGGTTCATATATGCTAGTCACTATCACAATACTGCCTGAGGCTTTTCCTTTCTTCAGATGGAGCTTCTGCCAGTTCTTTGTCATTTGATGCATTTTCTCTAACTGGGAACAACATCCAGGGGCCTTGTTGGCTAATTCTTACCCTGCATCTTTTGCTTTCAGCAGCGCCTAGTCTGTTTCATGAAGTCAAAAACTGTAAAACTGTTTAATTCAGACCCTGCCAACTGATTTATCAGCTACTGTGGAAGTTCAGTCTTCGACATGGAACTTACCCACCACCAGTGGAGTTATTAAAATGGAAGGTGGCCAACGAATTATGGACAATTTCTGTGTAATTCTGAGTCATATATTTGGTTAAAATTGCACAGAAATTGTCCATAGTTCGTTGGCCATCTTCCATTTTAGTATACCTTTGCAAATAATTTCCATTATTTGTATGGAATAATTTTCATTTTCTATTAGTATGCATACCTTCTCAAATACGTAGTTTCCTTCGGCACCAAAAGAGATGTAATTCATTGAAAATTTGCACACCCATGGCTTGCCATTCTTTTAATATATCTGGAATATGGCACTGTTTATTGTATATTTAATATATTGTAGGAATGTGGCACTGTATCTGAAAGGGTGGAAGTGGCAGACAGGACTTTCAAGGCCCCATCTTCTGACACTCACCTGTCATGCTCTATGAGAGAATGTATGATCAGTAAAACATTTATTAGAAGTATTAGAAGTAATGTGGACTAACGTGAGACTTCAGGTACTCTTATAAACTAGCTAAGATAACTGAACCCATCCTTCCTCAATAAGCTACAGAGCCAAAGCCTTAACCAATGTGAATATTGTAATAGTCTTGAAGCGGTGGCCATGCATTTCCATTGTAGTCGAAATGCCAACATCTACTCTGCAGAAGTGCTGGTTTTGCTCTTTCTTGTACTGTGTAACTTTGTTCTAGACACATCCTTCTTTTTCCTTGACCTGCATACAACTTGGTGTTTTCCAGAAGACAAGAACTGTACTTTCTCCAACCTCATTCTGGCTCATCTTCCCATCCCTTTCCCCTCCCACCTCCACATCTTTTCACTAGGGCTGCTACTCCATTCCAACAACTTGAGGGTCATACTGCTAGCCTATGTCTTAGCAAAAGATGGCTTTAGTGTATTATGTCTGGGATCTGCTTAGATCAAGGGTTAAAACTAGCAGCAACGCTCAATTCAAAGAGAAACTTGAAGCCTGCGCTGGGCTGACTGCAACCGCGGATGCCTGGAAAGCAGCCTTTTCAAACAGCCTCCCATCCGGGAGCCAGCTGGCCCCCTCCCTCCTGCTCTGACCAATGACAGGGAGCTCCAGCCCCCTCCCCCAGAGCAGCAGGCCCTTTCAGTTTCCCATTACCCAGAAGAAACAGCCAAGTGCAAAAGATACCCAACCACATCCTTGGGTTCCTTCACCATTGGGCTTCCTCTTTCCAAGTAAGTCTGCGCTTATTTTTAAATACCCCAGTGTGTTGTTTTTTTCCTGACTCCAGTATCCAAGTAATGAAATGCAAAAGCCATGTTCCCACTCTGTAAACAGCACAATACAGTGGAGAACATGTTTTATATCCAGTCTTAATTTCCTACGGAAGAGTTTTTGCTTGTTTTTTAGCCTTTTCAATGCCAAATGCTCTCTGGGAGGGTAGCAATACATTAGAATGCATAAAACAGTTCCTGCAGTAGGGAAAAAAAATCAATACGAAGCTCCGCTACGCTCCAAGCAGCTTGAGCTGCTAGCCACAAAAATTTAGCCTTTCTTCCTCTCCCCAAATCGTATAATCTCATCCAGTAAAACTGATTGGCAAGAGATTTAGAACAGACAAAAGAAAAGAAAGTAGTTCTTCAGGCAACACCTTTTAACAGGGAATACAGTACATTGCCACAGGAAGTGGTGTTGGCCACTAGCTTTTGATAAGAGGATGAGACAGATTCATGGAGTTGTCTATATTAGCTCCTGGTCACAAGGATGATATGTTACAGGCAGGCAGTAGAGTAGCGAGGGGGCAGTGTGGTAAGTACTGCAGGTGCCACAATGTGCAGTGTAAGCAGCCCCCCCCCCACTTGCCTTTGGAGCCATTCCAGGTTGCAACAGAACAGCACTGCATGTTGCCCTCGCCGCCTGGAATGGTTCCAACAGCGAGTGGGAGGGGCTGCTTATACGGTGCATTGTGGCACCTGCAGTAGCTACTACGCCACCTCCCTCTGGCTATGCTACTGCCTGCAAGTTTAGGGGCGTTATGAATACCAGTTGTTGGCAGGCAACCATGAAGGAAGACTTCATGCCCTGCCGATGGGTTTGCTAGAAACTTCTGGCTGACCACTGTGGAAAACAGGATGGTGGACTTGATGAGCATTTGAGGTGATGTAATATGAGCCCAAAGAAAGCTCTTCCTCCTGTCTCCTAGTATAGGGAATCATAAGAAATTGTTCCTTGAGCTCATTTTCTTTCCTGTCTCACAGATTGCATAGTCATTCATCCTAAACCACCCATACACTTGCTAATACAAAATGCCCACCCAAAGATTTCTTAACACAATCATTGTCTCACACAGGAATTACATTTCAGTTGGGTGTAAACAAGACAATGCTCAGCTTCCCTGCAGGTCTATTCTCCACCCTTGGCAGGAATGCCCTCCCTTTGCCAGGCTCTAAAGGTGGACCTTCTAGCTAACACCTTTAAACATATCTTTGCACATTAATGCCTTCTGGTTAATACTGATGGACATGGAGGAGTGAAAATAACTTGCGTTCCCTGCTAGCTTAAGTCGTTTGGTTTTCAAGTAGAAACTCAGGTCATTTAAGAGCATATCAACGCAAGTTGTGACCCGCTAAGCCAAATGCAAGCCTCCATCCATGTATCAGGAGCTCAATTAAGCAACTGTTCTTGCTTCAGGCCTAGGACTGTATGGACAAAGGAGATGTCAAACACATGGAAGACCCAGGCATAACTGGTGGGTTACATATGGCTTAGTGGGCCACGAGTTATTCAGCCTGTCCCAGAGGCTGAACTATGAAGGATATGCCTTTGTGTGTTGGATTAACAGGAACAACAGAAGTGTTTTAAAGTAGAAGTGATGTCTGCATGGCTTGACATCTGTAGTTAATATTTAGGAGTAATGAGAGAACCATTGCGCTCCAATCAGGAATTTTAGCTTCACGTTAACCCTATAAGGTGGGTTAAACCAATAATTGTCCAAGGAACTTACTAGCTGAGTAGCTATTTAGTTCAGGATTCATCCATCCTGATCCAGATCCATCCCTAACTATTGTACTAGCTCCCATAAAAGTGTACTTTATTTTCTCCCATACATGAACCTGAGTTTTGTTTCACATTACTGGACCAGACTGTACAATTTTGGTGAGTTACGTACTACTGTATCTCATTTTACAGATTTGTCTTCCAAATCAACTCCAATCAGTACATTTGTGTGAGCCAGCAATATCTGTATCAAAAACCCAGACCCCAGACTCTAGCGGGGTTTCATGGGTTATCCTCTAACTGATGTCTGTTTGAAGATCAAAGAATTAGTATGTCTGGTTTATATCTGTAGCAGTAAAGATGACAAAACCTATAAAGTTGACTATGGCTGTTGAATTCCATATTGTGACAACCTCAAACCCTCTTGCAGATAAGAAAGTTTATGATTTGAAAAAGATTTCATGCCACATGTTTGGTATTTACTTGTGAAGGCTCTCCTTGGTTTGAACACACACCTTTACTCAATGTGTAGCTTGATGGGCTTTCCCAAAGACTCCCACATAGGTGCGGGGGGAGGGGTGGAAGAGTGTGTATATTTCAAGGAAACACCTGCAAGCAAACAACTGGTTCGAGATGCTTGGAAGCGTGCATAATTCTCACAGCTGTATATATGCAGTATTCTTTAATGTAATATACTTGCAATCTCAGTCGTGTCTGAAATATTAATTTCCCAGAGCGACAATTGGTGCCAGATGTTAGCTCAGACCAAGCTCAGGCATATAATCAGTTTTGGGGGGAACAAAGCTTGCCAACAGGTTGATGTCAACATGTGAGCAGAATCGGAAGATTTTATTGAGCTAATAACTCAGAACCACAGAATGAGTCCAGATAGTGACTTCATGACTCCAAGGGACACTCTCAACTCTTCCCTGGAGTGCTATGAGAAACAGCTACATCTTACACAATCTGCTTTACAGTAACTTGGAAATATTTGCTGCTTTTTTATCAGAGGCCTGGCTCGGACTTGGGTCTCACTGCTCCCGAAACTGCACTGTTAGGAGCCTACTTTCTGGACCATCCTAGGGTTTTTAAGTTTCCTGGACTGGTGCAATGCTTCTAGTGGGTTGGTGTTGCTGTTAGCAGGCAGTCCCCATCACTCCTGCAGGAGAGCAGAGAGAAAGAAGACCCAGACACATAGTTTCCTCCTAGACAAAATGAAGCTTTGCTCCATTCTCCTTCCTGTTGTGCTGCGCTAGTGCTCTAAACAAGAAGAATAGCCCTCTTTTCGTCACTCCCCAGCAGCTTCTCTTCATTTCAACAAACTTGTTCTCGCAAAAGAAATTGGCTCCAAGTACCCAGACGAAAGGCAGCCTCTTTGTGACACACACCCATGGAAACAGACACTCCCACATGGATGAACACTGCAGGCAAGGCTGGCTCGCACACAGTCACACACGTACAGAGGGAGCGGTGGATGCTCCCACACGGAGAGAGAAGAGCATACAGTACTCTCTCTCTCTCTCTCTCTCTCTCTCACACACACACACACACACACACACACACACATTCTCATGCACAGACTGTCACAAATGCTCCGGGCACCTACTAAATCTCCAGCAATCCGGCGGGTGTAGCTGGCATCCTGCATGCCACTGCCCTGATGTCACCCACGAATGTGGGACGTCTGTAGGGGCTGTCGTAGGGACAGCTGGAGGAGGGCAGCTTTCCAACAGAAGGGGACTAACTTGCGGCATCTTCCTCTCCCTAGCCTGGCTGACTGGCAACAGATGCTGTTGCTACTGCTGCTGTCCGGAGTGTGGGCACCTTTGCTGGCACATCCCCAGACCCTGGCTGAGGTAAGTCCAAGTCTCCTCGGGTGTCTTTTCCTGCTGGTGGTCGCCGGCTTCGAGTTACAGCTAGCCTGCATGCCCCTACTCCAGTGGGGGGTGACAACATTCCTGCCTGCTGGCTGCACAGCTGTGCTGAATTAGCACCACCATTGCCCATTCTAGCAGCCTGGCTCTTCCCTCCATTCCCTCAGCCTCTCCTCCAGACCACAGAGAGTCATGCTCAGAGGCTCTGGTTTCACAGTGCAGGGGAGAACTTCTCTTGGTGTGAGAATGTTTGCCTGCTCAGGAGTCCCCCTGGCACCAGGAAAGGGCAAAAGCATGCCGAGTGCCCACACGTGATTGTTAAAGAGAGGGGAGATTGCACGGAGTGATTGGCCCTCCTCCAAATTCATTCCAGCCCTGCTCACACCTTTGTTCACTGACGGAGTGAAAAACTTGCTGAGTTTCCAATCTGGAGGCTGAGTTGGATGGAAATACTGGAATTGTGCTGAACGCCCTGATCCTACCTGGACTGTTTCCTGCCTATGGGCTTCTTGATGCTTTTCTGGCTGAGGGCCCAATCCTATCCAAATTTCCATCACTGGTGCAGCTTCAATGCAGCCCCAAGATTAGGGATCAAATGTTCCCTTACCGTGAGGAGGCCTCAGTGACTGCCTCACCACCACAGGATGCATGCCCCATTGGCACAGCCGCTCCAGCACAGGAAAACTGGATAGGATTGGGCCCTGAGACAAATGAACACAAGCAGCCAGTCTGAAGCACTGCAGTGACACTACACAACAAACAATCTGCTCCCAGCAAGGCCCTGCTGCACTCCTAACAAGACACATGCATAGCTGCTATCCCCTAGTATTTTGCCTAGTTGGCCCTGCAAAATGGCAGGGATAGTTCAAGCAGGCAGATTCCCTCATGCCCCAAGAGATACCTTTCTGGGGGAATAGTATACCAGAACTTCTCAAGTCATGGCATTCTTGTGGGAGGCAGAGCGAGACCTAGGATTGGCCGGGGAGTTACACTGCTTTGCTGCTAGCTGGTGTTTCCAAGATCCCATTCTAGAATCATATCAGATGTGATTCCAAACGTGGAATTGACATACTTGTGAACATTTGCAAATCCTGAAGAGATAAGCTTTTGGCACTAATTCTGATTTTATTTTGGTGGGCTTTTCTGTATTCCTGGAGGAAGTAGCATTATAACAGAGTGTAAAAGCTTGGCACTTCTCAACACACCGATCCTGGGGCTAATTTAATTCAACTGAGGGACACTGCTTGTTTCTTTTATTCCACTTTTCTCCCATAAAATCCAAAGCCGTTCACAACCAGCAGATTACAACATTCTAATAAACTAAAGACAACATACAGGGGCATTTCTGGTAATTTGCCACCCTGGGGCAGGTCCTTCAAATGCTTTCCCCCATGGGTGGGGGCCAGCAACCACATCCATGTGGTGGCCTTAGGCCTGAGGAGGCCGCATGTGGGCTCCCCAAGCCTCAGAAAGCTCCTGGAAGGCCTTAGAAATAAACTTCCAGTCTTTGCAAAAATCTGGGGCAGTGAATGGCAGCACCACCCCCCAGGTGTGCCACCCTGCTCCCACTCAGGTATGCCGGTGACAACATATCCAACTCCATTTAGAACAGGGGTGTCCAAAGTTTTTGGCAGGAGGGCCACATCATCTCTCTGACACTGTGTCGGGGGCCAGGGGAAAAAAGAATTAACATTTAAAATTTGAATAAATTTACATAAGTTTACATAAATGAATATATTAAAGATGAACTTATATGAATGAATGAAGGTCTTGCAATAGCTCAAGGTCTATAAAAGGCCTTGCACAAAGCAAGGCTGGCCTTTCCTTTGCTGCTGCTACTGCATCACAGACGTGAAACAGCAAGCAGTGGAGGAAGCCCTCATCCACAGCTCACATGACAGGTCAAACAGTTGCCCTCATGCTGAGAGCAGTTGCATTGGGCCAATGTGGGCTCCAACAAATCTCCGGAGGGCCAGAGGCTCATTGGAGACTGGGGTATCCCTGAGGGCCACATTGAGAGGTCTCGAGGGCCGCATGTGGCCCCAGGGCCGGGGTTTGGGCACCCCTGATTTAGAACAATAATTTTGTAGCACAACAAAAACAGAGCACCCACAGTCCTAAGAGCCTAATACTATCCAACTTTCCAGTGCCAGTGCAGCCATGCCAAAGGGGCATGCACTACATCCTATGATGGGGGGGGGTAGTCACAGAGGCCTCCTTAAGGTATGGAAATACTTGTTCCCTTACTTTGGGGTTGTATTGTGGCTGCACCGGTACTGGAAAATTGGATAGGATTGGGCCCTCAGACAGTCTGAGAAATGAATGCTACACAGAGAATTAGCCAGCACCCTAGGGCTTTTCTTTTTATAATGTATCTAAAGATCTATCTTTCCCGGATTGAGACCTGGTTGAAGACCAGGAAACAGAGAGTGGGTGTTAATGGGCACTTTTCACAATGGAGAGAGGTGAAAAGTGGTGTGCCCCAAGGATCTGTCCGGGGACCGGTGCTTTTCAACCTCTTCATAAATGACCTAGAGACAGGGGTGAGCAGTGAGGTGGCAAAGTTTGCAGATGACACCAAACTTTTCCGAGTGGTGAAGACCAGAAGTGATTGTGAGGAGCTCCAGAAGGATCTCTCCAAACTGGCAGAATGGGCAGCAAAATGGCAGATGCGTTTCAATGTAAGGAAGTGTTAAGTCATGCACATTGGGGTGAAAACATCGATGCACATCGATGAAAGCGTCGACCCAATGTGCGGCGGCAGTAAAGAAGGCCAATTCTATGCTTGGGATTATTAGAGAAGGTATTGAGAACAAAACGACTAATATTATAATGCCGTTGTGCAAATCGATGGTAAGGCCACACCTGGAATATTGTGTCCAGTTCTGGTCGCCACATCTCAAAAAGGACATAGTGGAAATGGAGAAGGTGCAAAAGAGAGCGAATAAGATGATTACTGGGCTGGGGCACCTTCCTTATGAGGAAAGGCTACGGCGTTTCGGCCTCTTCAGCCTAGAAAAGAGGCACCTGAGGGGGGACATGATTGAGACATACAAAATTATGCATGGGAAGGATAAAGTGGATAGAGAGATGCTCTTTAAACTCTCACATAACTCCAGAACCAGGGGACATCCACTAAAATTGAGTGTTGGGAGGGTTAGGACAGACAAAAGAAAATATTTCTTTACTCAGCATGTGGTTGGTCTGTGGAACCCTTGCCGCAGGATATGGTGACAGCATCTGGCCTGGATGCCTTTAAAAGGGGATTGGACAATTTCTGGAGGAAAAGTCCATTATGGGTTACAAGCCATGATGTGCATGTGCAACCTCCTGATTTTGGAAATGGGCTATGTCAGAATACCAGTGCAAGGGAGGGCACCAGGATGCAGGTCTCTTGTTATCTGGTGTGCTCCCTGGGGCATTTGGTGGGCCGCTGTGAGATACAGGAAGCTGGACTAGATGGGCCTATGGGGTGGGGCTGTTCTTATGTTCCAGTGGGGCTGTTCTTATGTATAATGTGAGAGCCTATCTGGCTTCCATGGGAAAGGATCGCAAAAAACTGGTGCCACCACCAAAACAGTCCTGCTTCTAGTGGATGCCCAATGAACCTTGGATGCTTAAGACACCAAATGCAAGGCTTCACACATTTAAAAGAAAGAAAACCCCCAAAGTACTTTTTTCATAAGTGCATATCTATCATATAATTCATCAAAGGATAATGTGATGGCAACTCACATAGATATCTATCAAAATATGTATTAATTGAGCAAAGGTAAGATCTATTAATGACTACTAGCCAGAACAGCAAAGAATAGAACCTCCATGTTTAGGAACAATGTGATTCCTAGATGTAGAAGCAAAAAACAGGGGATAGCTGTTTCTATCAAACTGCATAGCAACTCCCCAGGGTCATCTGGGTGGAAGAGGAGTCCCCTGGCACAACTTTTAACTGGCTACTGTAGCTCGGCTTGAACGATAACTCCTGCAGAGATATTAGCAGATGATAATGTGTATCTCTGTGCTGTGAAGAAAAATAATTTGCTGATTTTTGTAGGTCACATTATGGTTAAGGCACAAGAGAAGACTTCTTTTTTTGTTTTTGTTTTTTGGGGGAGCCCCACTGAGCAGCCATTATGGGAGAGAGTGCTATGTCAGGGGAACCTTTTATTGGACGATTAGGCAGAAATGAACAGCATCTCCTGACACCAAAAGTGACACCAAAACTCTATCCAAATACACTTTCAGTGGTTCCCAAAGTGTATGCTGTGATACCCCAGTGCACTGTGCAAAGCAGTCAGGGGCACTGCAGCATCCTCTTGTTCCTTTGTGAATGGTTTCTGGTCAGCATCATGCAACGCCAACAGGAGGCAGGTTAGAGGGCTGCAACCAACATGACGCTAACAAAAAGCAGTTCCCAAATTCCCCTCCCCTGCACAAATAACTTATCTGTTTGTGACTTGCTGTGATCTTGCTGTTTGCTTCTTGATAGGGCTGCATTGATTGTAGCCCTCCAATCCACGTCCTGTTAGCATCATACAACACTAACAGGAACCAGATTGGAGAGCTGCAGTGATGCAAAGCTAACAGGAAACAGGCTACATATGAGATAGGAGGGTGCCAAAAGAGACCAGATAAGTCACTTGCATGATGAGGGGGAGTTTTCTTCTTTCTCTATATTTTCTGAGGAGCATGGGAGGCCTTATTTCCCATAATAATGCATAATGGAAGAACTTGCCCGGTTGTGGGGAACCACAGCCAATGGCCAATAGGTCAAGGGAGCAATGGGTAGAAAACGTTTGGGAACCACTTCCCTAATTTCCCACATCTGATGTGTCTCTCAAGATCCTGAGATTTTGCATGGTTTGAACTTATTTCTGGTCACTATTTGACCCTAAACAGAATAATTCTGTTAATGTATTGGGAGACCTACCTGCTCAGGTAGAACTTACGTTTAGCCTGTTAATCAGTACAGAAAATAAGAGAATTCCATAGACTATTTCTGTCTACTCTTTCCAACCCTCGCCCCTTGATTTACCTAATGTCAACAGATTTATTACATATTATTACATTATGATAGTTTTCCACTACTGCTTTTTTTTTAAACCCAATCAACCTCAGGCAAAAGGGCTGCAAATGTAATATGATCTCACCACAGAAGAAGCAGCAAGTGGAGGAACTGCCTAACTAACCCTTCCCCTTGTAATGATGGGCTGAAGGAGAAAAGGTCAAGCAGTTTCTCCTTCATTATACTTACAGCCTAAGGCTGGTTTTTGTTATTGGAGAACATCAACACATGGCACACCCCTTCTAATAACTTATTTATTACTAAAAACTCACTGGAAAAGCCCAGTGCATAAATTAAACTTACATTAATGAAAAAAACACAAGCACATCTTATCTGTCTCAAGTTTCTAGTCCACTTGAGCCTTAAACTCTGCAGGCCCAACCACTCACACAGGCTTCTGCTGTAAAACTGAAACTGTTCCACATGATCTTGTGGGTTTGCCTCTTGAAGCAGCAGCACACACAAGGAATGTCTCACCATGACTGCATGTACTGTACATGTGCAGTCTGACCCTAAATGTTTTCTGGTCATTGTGCCAAAACTTTCTTGGCCAGCATTCCAGATGGGTGGAGTCAGCCAATTTCCAACCACTGCAATGTAATCACCAGATCCTTGTTACAAAGGAAGAATACAAAGCAACCTGGGTAGCACTGCAAAGAGAAATAATACAGTCCCTCTGAACAGAAGACAGCGCATGACTGTGTACACGAATGGGGTTGACTTTTCATTGTTGCCTATCAAGCTGGTGCAGGCAGGCAGACCTTGCTTCTGATCAGGATTTTGTCCTGAATAGAAGGCAGTGCAACAGCTACCTATTTTTTCTCATTCTCTCTCTGTAGACTTCCATGAGAGGGTGCATTTCTTTACCTTTGGGCAGTGCTTCCCAACTTTTTTCAGCTAGTAGCTTCCTTGACCTACTGGGCCATTGTCCACAGCTCCCCATTAGGGCTACAATCCTATACATTGTATAGGGCCATGGGTTTTTTGCGAGGATTCTGAGGCCCCCCTGACTGGTTTCCATGGCTCCCTGGGAAACCACGGCTCACAAATTGGGAACCACTGGCTTTGGAGGTGGTGATAGGAATGCTTTCTTCTTTTACTAGTTTTCTGGGTATTGAACTGTTTAGCAGATTTGATTCTTTTTTCTTTTCTGATCCCTACTTCAAACAGCAAATCAGGAACAAGCAGGATCAGTACAGGGGAAACAGTCTGAAAGGACAGTTCCTGTGCAAAACCTTGAGTGATGGTGCCTGTGTCTTGCACTATCTTTCTCTCCAGTTCTGGAGAGCCCTATAGAAAGCTGTAGTGTGGACAAATCTTGGGTGTCACGGAATGCTTAATAAGATTAGAATGTGCTGTGCCAAACAGAAGTCGACAACAATGCCTGCCTGTACTCATAGGACAAAGACTGGGGCCATGTGTAGAGATGCAGGTAGAGATGCAACTTCACCACTCCTTTTGCAGAACAGGGGCTTGCCTCCATCAGGAGACTACTGGAGATCTTGTTTATTTTAATTTCAGTGAAGATCTTGTTTATTTTAATTTCACAGAATGACAGATGTAATGAAACTGACTG
Organism: Tiliqua scincoides; assembly: GCF_035046505.1. Lineage (NCBI taxonomy): Eukaryota > Metazoa > Chordata > Lepidosauria > Squamata > Scincidae > Tiliqua > Tiliqua scincoides. The sequence continues at coordinate 187,903,034 of NC_089824.1, forward strand.
GCAAAGCAATTCAGGTGTGGAAGGTGTGGCTGACAAGAAAGGTGAGTTTTCTTTCCCACCTCCACTTGGAGTTCCCAACCAGGAGAAAATCTAGACTATCCCAGGAAAAACCACTTTAACTGTGTGTTATCAGACTTGTCATTGGTGCAAACAATTTTGGAGCCAGCCATATTCCCCTGGAGCCAGTTCTGAAGGAGGGAGAGATGGAGATCTGAAAGTGTGAGCAAGAGGTGGGATGAGTTGTCCTCCTACCTTCTTTACCCTGAGAAGAAGGGGAGATACCAGGTTTCACTGGAGAAGGACACTTTCTTGCCCTTCTCCGCAGTGCAGCTTCACCTTGAACTTCTTTTTTTAACCTGACTTCTTTGGAGCCAAGTTACACAGGAATTAGAAAACGCCTCTTAAAAAGGTTCATAAAATAGTAGATGTTGAAGTGGGGGAATTGGATTGCTTGTCTCTGATAATGGTTGTTTATTTATTGTCTACATTTTAAACTCTCTCTTTCTCCAAAGAACCTGGGACAGCATACACTGTGCCCCTTAATATTGATCAGTTCAGCAACTTTGTGAAGCAGGTTTGGAGAGAGGGAAAGAAAGAGAGAGACTGACCCAATGGCACTCAGGGTTCAATTCGATCCAATTTTCCAGATCTGATGCAGCCACAATGCAGTCCTGAGGTATGGGAACAAATATTCCTGTACCTTGAGAAGGCCTCCATGACCACCCCTCCCCCGCTGCAGGATGCAGTGCCCACCCCATTGGCACTGCTGCATCAGTGCTGGAAAATTGGATAGGATTGGGCCCTCAGTTTCTTTCATGACTGAATGGGAGTTTGAACCTAGTCCTCCTCTGCTCTAACCTGTTGATCTCTCCACTGATCTGTAGTCTGAATCTCCTAATCGGGGTTTGTCACACTTGCACAACCACTTTCCACACAGCAATATTGAGTGAACACAGATGTCCAACTTACCAAGTGGTAATGTTTTTCCAACACATGGCTGCTTGGTTGTCTGTATTAGCCACATCACATTTGTGTTATCATATTTCATCATTCATTCTCATCACTCATCATATTTCACCACTCGTTCTCATATGTGATCAAGGTTGGAGGCTTCATCAAGTGGCCAGGCTTCCACACATGGTTGGATAGTCAGTTCTATTAGTAATCTGTGGCTGGTGGCACCTGGTGGTGACATTTATTTATTTATTTATTTATTTATTTATTTATTTATTTATTTATTTATTTAGCATGTGCCATATAATACACAGACTTATATATCAATTAGACTAGGTCAAATGTCAATGTCCAGTTCACCCAGCCATTCAAGGACAGAGTTGCCTTCATTGAATAAGTCAGACCATGGGCCAGTATACACCCTCAGTTTGCAGCCAGACACAATGTGGTATATGGTTTGGCGGGAGAACCCGCAATCACACTGTGGGGTGGATAGTAGCTCCCATTTAAACATTGAGTCCTGACTAACACCATGTAGGGTACAGGTCCTGTTCAGAGTTTTCCAGTGCTGGTGAGGTAAGTTGAAACCTGGTACCATTTCTTAAGTGTAGGACCATCTATATATCTACGTGTATCTGGGCGTTCGACTGCCCATTGAGCTTTCCATTGGGCGTTTATGTTAAAATTGTTGTGCAGGTGTTGTGTAAGTGCCAGAGAAACCTTCCTGGATTTGAGCCTACCGATTGATAGATGAGGAAGATTGACATGTACTGGTAAAAGTGGGTTGTTGGTGATTTTTTCTATATTCTTTCACTACAAAAACAAGCCTCTTGTCTCCGTAGGGCTGGTGGTGCTATGTGGCTCAAGACAGGGAACCAACAGATAGGAGTGGGTCTTATACAGCCGCTTATGATCTTCATGGTTTCATTTAATTTGGCATCAATCTTGCTAGTATGACAGCTGTTAAGCCATACTGGAGCACAGTATTCTGCTGCGGAGTAGATCAGTCCTAATGCTGATGTTCTGAGAGTAGTGGCTGAAGCTCCCCATCTTTTCCTATTAATTTCTGGAGTATGTTGCTCCTGGTATTGATTTTTGCGGCTGTGTTCTTGAGGTGTGCCTTATAAGAGAGAGTCTGGTCCAGAGTTACTCCAAGATATTTAGGATGGGGATTGTAAGGGAGTAGGTTGTTAGATTGTAAGGGGATTGTAGGGGATTGTAGGGGATTGTAGTAGGGGATTGTAAGGGAGTAGATAGACCTTGGGGGCCGCATTGGCTAATTTATTGTTAAGGTGGAAGCATGTAGTCGCCGTTTTGCTGATACAGGGTATTAAACTCCAGTCAGCAAAATATTTTCCCAGGATCTTGAGGTGACATTAGTTCCCCAAGATAGAGTGTCACACTTATCATTTCACGAGCCATCTTCCTTGATTTTTCTAAACAATTTTCAGGTTTTAAATTCAGAGTTATCTTCCAATACGGATTTGTAATTCACTTCCTAAAAGTGAAAGAGAACAGCTCCAAAAACAGCAGAAAATATTTTCTTTTGGAAGACAATACTGCACACATAATAATAATAATAATAATAATAATAATAATAATAATAATAATAATAATAAATACATATTATTAGTGTGAATATACTTTTAAGAAAGGGAGAAGAATTAACTATTTACTTTCCTAAATAAAGAACCAGGAAAGAGTGATACACTCTAGAGAACCCTGTTTCCTTATTAAGGAATTCAGATCCCCCATGGGAAAGAACCAATCACCAGTTAAATTATTGGCAAATACTGTTGACATGATAACCCAGGTCTCCAGGCACATTGGCAAATGAAAGTAATTCAACATACAGGTGTGTCCCCTTATCTGAGGGGGATCCTTTCTGGAACCCCCCGCAGATAGCTGAAACCATGGATACAGGTGAACACGTCATCCATCCCTGGCTTCTGCCGCGGTCACAGCATCTGTCCCTGGTCTCTGCCAAGCTCAGACTGAGCTCTGGAGGTGAAAAAATGCAACTTCCAGTTTCACAGAGAAACTGAAAGTGACATTTTTAATGCCTTATAAGGCATTGGGAGGCCTGGGGAAGCCCTCCAGGAAGAAAAGCTCCCCTCACCTCCAGAGGTGGTGCATGCACGGGGGTATGTGCTCTAGGGGGCCTAGACCTGATCTGTGGATAAGTGAATTTATGGATACGGGGAACTGCAACATGGGGGCCCCCCTGTACCTGTTTTTGTTAGTTTTTTGTTTTTAAAAGTGTTAGGTGTTTTTAATATACATTTTAGAAAGAAAGGCTCAATTCTATCTGGAAAGCTGAGCTGATTTGCAGGCTAGATGTTCAAGGTTACTATTTATTTTTGGGAGGGGGGCTGGCATTGCTACAAAACTAGGATATAGAAAAAGCATATTAATCACATCAAGATATAAAATGCTGCACTTTGGGATCCTGGAAAATGTTATATCCTCACTTCTAAAGTGCGGTATTTGAGGGAGATACTTATCATGTCTGCAACACATGGAGAACAAATATCTAATTCTTGTGGCAGAAGATGGTTGTGTGGAAAGGCTCAATAACCACTGACTAAAGTAATCCTTCCTTCACCCCTGCTAAGTGAAGCCAAATTAACTCAGGGGATTGCAGTAGGAGTGTCAAGGTCTGGAATTTCCTTGAACTTTTGATCAGTATTAATTAACCTGGATACATGTTTGAACAATCATTAATTGCAGTGTGCAGAATTTCAAAATACATGATTTTAATGTAGTCCACATAAAGTACATTAGCAATTATCACATGTAAACTACAAGGATAATAGTAGCACAGGGAGCAAATAGGCTTTGCAAGCAAACAGGAAATTAGAATAGTTTCTACTGCAGAAGTGGAGTACTAAACAAGTTTGTTTCCACAGTGAAATGAACAGAAATCTGAGAAACACAAAGTAAGGCTTCAGTACTAAAATTCTTCTTCACAGTGGTTTTGATACAGGCCAGAGCCTGCCTTAAACTGCTGATGAAGCCACTGTATCATTTAGATCTAGGTAATCCAAAAGTTACATCCTGTGTGGCAAAGAGAAAATCTGCCAGCATGTTTTACAGCCCAGTCCTAACCTGCATTGGCACTGCCAGGCCTTGTGCATGGCTTTTGCTGTATTCAGTGCAGGTCACAAAGTGGCTGGAAGTCTTCTTGGGATAAGGTGACTATTTTACCTTACCTCAGGTAAAACCCTAGCCAGCCCATGGGGCTTCTTGGAACTGCACCAGCTATATAGCTGGTGCAAATCCAGAAAGCCCGGTGTAACACCAGGCAGGCTGGGAGGGGGTCAGGATACAGTGGAGGCCTGCTCCACCAGTCCCACTTCCCTTCTGGGCCCAATCACCCTATTCCACCCTCCCCCCACCCAGAAACTCTCCTTCCCAGCCTCCAAAACGCCCTCCCACCCCCCTTTCCCAGTTCCTGAATTGCCAGTGCAAACTCACTTGTGCCAGTTGGCCCTGCTCCAGGATACAAGGCCGGCGCAGGCCGTTGGGTTGACACTACCAGCTCACAAGTAGCTGCAAACATGTTTAACAGAACGTTTGTGACACTATGAGCTGGTGTAGGGACAGCTGCACTGGCTCAACCAGGAATTAGGATTGTGCCATAAGATTAGCAGATTTATTGTGCATGTGCTTTTGTAGACTAGAGTCTCCTTATGGATACATAAACTGTTATCATATGCACACTAGCATTGCATTACACACACACACACACACACACAAAGAGGGGGTGGAGAGGGAGAAAGAGAGAGAGACTTGAGTATAGAAAAAAAGTATAAACAGTATAAATGGGTCATACAGTCAAGAAAAGCAAGAGGAGCAATCTGACATTTCTGTGCTAAGTCTAAACGTATACAAGAACAGAGAATTCACAACAGCAACAGAATGTGCAATTAATAACGCAGTTGTCCTAGTTTTGCTATGTTAGTTTGACACCTGGAATGGCAAAGGAAACCACTGTCTCTTTTGTGGCCTGCATAAATAGAATTGAGCTTACTGTTGCAGAATAGCTCAGCTATATATGTATTTATAGACTTATACTCCCCCTTTCATTCAAAATGATCTCCAAGTAGAAATACAAAACAGTTCAGAAACCCCTTCCTCCTCTGATGGCTGTGCTTCTGTTCCTGTCTCTGGTCTGCAGGCAAAAGGAGTTGGAGCAGATTTCTGTCTAAGCAGGGAGGAGAGGCAAGCTCCTTGCTGCTGCTGTATTCCCAGGCCAATAGTGGGAGCTTCCCCTGCTGTAGTGTTTATCATTTCATACCAAAGTCTCCCTTTTGTGGAAGATTAGCATTTTTAGGTCAGCAGCAGAGTCTCTTAAGAGACTGAAACACACTCCCGCTGGTTTCTAAAAGTTGCTTTTTTAAAAATACCCAGTTTGTGGCCATTTATTCCTGCCTGATCTAAGTGGTCAGCAGATGAACACTGTGAAAATATTTATATCCCTCCTTTCCCCTCTCCATTGGGAGGTGCCCAAGGCAACTTTTTTTGCACAATTAGTAGAATGCCAAAGTAAAAGGGGGGGGGTAATATCTCTCTGATTTCCTCCTCCTCACAGGACAGTTGGTGAGAGGGAGAGCCACAGGCTCCTTCCTTTTGGAGGTAACGGTTGTTGTTAGAATAGATAATTGTATGTATTTTTGTTGGGAGATTAGTAGGTCAATGAGCCCCTATTGGTAATGTTGATGCTATTAAGTCACCTATACTAGTGATCTAATAACATCAAGGACTGTAAGTAAGGACTTGTCTATTGTCCAAGGCCTAAGAGAGGGGAGTGGCCTTGTCCAGGCTGGACTGTGTAGATACTTAATATGCTGGAATGGTTTTAGCTGGGAGCAGAAGGTAACAAGTGGTGTTCTGTCTCTTCTGGGCCTGTCCTGAGTATTCCTCAGTATTGTCTGCACTTGTCAGTCTGTCTTTCCCTCTTCATTAGAGGTGTACTGTAGTCTTAGGAATGCCTGATGTCAATTCTTCCAATGAGTCCCTGTCTGAGGAGCTGGAACAAATCTGGTTGTATTGTAAGGCCTGCCTGTAGATAACACAGGCCCACACACATTTTGCTGTCTTAAAAGTTAGAACTATTCTTGGGTATATTTGGGGTCCTGAATCAAAAAATGGCATCGGTCTTGTCTGACTGCTTCTAGTTTGGGGGGGGGGGGTACGGCATAGCCACCTTTTATGCTGATTCAAATAGCTTCCTCATGAGGAAGCCATGGTGTCAGCTTTCTCACAAGGAAGCTGCTTGAATCAACATATAAAGTGGCTAGGCCATAGCCCCCAAACAAGAGCCAATTGGGCAAAAGTGATGCCTTTTTAGGATTCAGCACCCCAAAAATAAAATGGTTGGTTGGCAAACTTCAGTCTCGAAAGACTATGGTATAAGCCTACAGCACCTGGTATTCCCATGCGGTCTCCCATCCAAGTATTAACCAGGCCTGACCCTGCTTAGCTTCTGAGATCAGACGAGATCGGGCATGTGCAGGGTAACAGCCCCAAAAATATCCTAAATGCTTTCAAACATCCTTTACAACTTAAAAAAAAAGTGGGTTTTTTTGGACGGCTTTGTGTGTGGTGTGCTCTGGGTAGAACATGTAGAAATGCCTAGCGATTGGTGGGTTTCCGGTATAAGATGATGCAGTGTGTTCATTGCACAGTTACTAGAAAGTGAACTTGCTGCATGAGCTGATCCCAGCTCAGGTTGATGGCAAAGTGGAAGTTGTTGAAGTCCTGGTGGAATTCTTCAAGAATTTTTGCCTGTGGATCCAAATTAAGGCTTTTCATTCTTTTTTAAAAATATAATGTTTCTCCAAGTACCACCTTTTATAGGTACCAGTATTAAGTGTATCACCATTGCCACCAGATGGCAGCTGTGCAGCGGAGTACGCAGCTTGTCCCCAGATTGGGACTTGGCTGTATGCCCTCATTTCCCAAACTGTGCCTGGCAACTGCACAGCCTCATTCATTGTACCACCAGGTGCATCCCCATCCATTTTTGCTTTCACTGAAGCTGCTGGGCAAAGCACGGTAGTCTCTACCTGGTCACCATTTCAGTGGGACCAAATACTACCTGTCATACTTCGACATACATTAGCATTACTATTGGTTGAAAAGCACTGGTCTTGATGATATAGAAGAGAGGCTTTTGGGTACAGGTGTTGAAAATATCACTGTGTAGGAAGATGCAGTTATTGAGCATCTTATGATCTCTTTGTTTTTTGCAGAACATCTCCTAAATGTGAGTGTCAGCAACCAGGGCCGTTCTAACTCCCTGACTCTGACATGGGACAGACTCCTGCGAGAGGTCCAGGGTTTCTCACTGGCTCTTCATGACTTGGAGACAGGCACTCTGCTGCAGAAGGAATCGGCAGTGCCTAATGCCACCAGCTTTGACTTCCAGGACTTGCTTCCTGGGACGCAATATGAAGTTGAAGTCACCGCATTGCTGGCCTGTGCAAGGAACTCCAGTAGGAAAGTCACTGGGCGAACAGGTATGTGGGAGTGAGTGGGACAGTTGTTTTGCATGGGTTCATTCTGAGCATTTTGGATTGGTTTATATTTGGATAAAAGGTAGTTGTGGTCTCTCAGTTTAAGGGCCCAATCCTATCCTGCATTGATGCAGCTGCGCCAGTGGGACGCGTGCTGCATTCTGTGGTGGTGGGCAGTCACAGAGACCTCCTCAGATAAACATTTGTTCCCTTACCTTTGGGTTGCATTGCAGCTGCATTGACCTTGGAAAGTTGAATAGGATTTGGCATATTTGAGCTTACTTACATACGTGGGACTCAACATTTCACAGTGTTCGATGGAGGGCCTTCCCATGACATGTCATGCAATGTGCTTGTTTTGAAAGGTTAAAGTACTCATTCCTCCCCCTAATTTACTGAAAACGGGGTGGGGGAGTGACGGAAAGAAAGGAAGACTCCTGTTGATCTGAGAGCAGTTGTGGGAAGTGTGCTAGGTAGTTATCTCATGATGGAGAGCAGAGAGAAATTGGTACTATAGAAACGAAAGCTGCTATTACATTGTCAAGACTACCAGCTGCTATTAAAAGGAAGTGACATTGGAACAGCTCACTGATTCATAATATCCTCTGCCATTCATCTTCCTCCTTAGGCCTAAAAATACAAATGTCATTGAAAACCAACACAAGCTTTTTCATGTTCATTTAAAAGTAGAGTGTGGGAGTGGCACAACTGAGCTCAAACTATCAGAACCCCACACTCCCCCCCCCCTTGCAGTTGTCAGCCTTTCCTCATAGGGGTGTTCCAGATCCCTGATCATTTTGGTTGCCTTTTTCTGTTGTGTCAGCAATAATGTCAACAGAATTTTTCCCCAGTACACTATCCCTGATTTAACAATGTAACACATGCTGCAATTCTCCCACTGTGTCCTTGTGGACATTGGAATTACAAGAGCCACTAATTGCAGAAACAACCTATGTTGACTTCACAAAACCTATTTTTAGCACAGCAGTGCTCTGAGGAACTGGGTGCAATCTATTCTCAGTACCTTCTTTGTTAACAGCTGCAGCAGAAGACAGTTTGAGCCACACTGTTTTTGTGAAATTGCCTTCAGAATACAGCAGCAACAGTGCACATTCTTACCTATTAACACATTGTTTAATGTGTTATGTGTGATGGCTGTGCAGGGGTGTAGGTAAGCAAGGAGCAGAGCTCTGAGACTTCTGTCACAGCAGGGGCAACAATATCATCAGTTTTCAGATGCTGCCTTTGAAACCTTTTTCAAGGAACTTTAGCCAAAAAGAAACATCAGGCTCAACAGCAGACAAACTGAAACACCTGCCTAGGGCAGTGGTTCTTAAACCCCCAGGGAGTTTGAGAACCCTGGTAAGTCTTGGCAGGGGCAGAGGGAAGGCAGCAACACAATTCCCAGGGTCATGCCACTGCCAGGGAGCAAGGGGCTATTTTCAGCTTACCCCTTCCTGACCTAGCCTCCAGGGGGGTGTGGGGAGTAGGGCTCCCCATGACTCAAAACAATGAAAAAAGGTGATCATGACCCACTTCCAGTTTCATGATTGTGACCCCAAAGTGGGTTGCGATGGCCTTTTTAAATTGTTTTGAGGCAAGGGAAGCCCTGCAGAAGGTTTCACGGAGCTCCTGGTGCCCCTACCTAGAGCTGGTGCAGGAAAGTCTAAGTTCATAAAAAGCCCCAGTCCCTGGCTCAATCCTGGGGATTGCGTCACTGTCCTTTCCCCTTTCCCTGCCCCTTAAAGGGCCAGGAACAGTGCTTCCCAAGCTGTTGGGTCACAACTGGCCTAGGGTGCGTATATTAATGTCCAGGCCTAAGACCTGCCAGAAAGACATTATACAGTTTATATTACATTAAGGCTATAATCATACGCAAGTGAACCTAGGAATATGTCTGACTGAGCACAGTGGATCTTAGCTCTGCGTAGGCATACATAAGTTAGCATTCATACATTTTAAAGAGCTTCTGCACTTTAAAATTTACCATTACACCACTATAGCTGTATGCAGATTGCCCAACATGGGACTGAACTGGAGACCTTGTGAATTTAAAGCAAGCATGTTTTAATTCAAGTTATGAATCCAGAGCTCTTTGGATTAGCTATGTAAAAACTCACAACAGATCTTTTGGTAATTAGCCAGGATGTGAGGGGGTTAAATGAAGGTTTGAAGATAAGGTAAAATGTATGTAATATACAGTACAGTAGAACCTCTTTAAGTTGACCAGCCAAGGGACTGGAGGAAATTGGTCAACATAGGGAGGTGGTCAACATAGGGGGGAAGCATTTAAATATTATCATGTTCAGCTCCCAGGGCAACAAATGCAAGGCCAAGTTATTATTTAGATTGGATTTTTAAAAAGTTTTATTGCAAATATCAATGAGAATTGATCCTCTTGTCATGCTTACTATTTATATCATTTATATCTCTATCAAGAGACAGAGAATAAGCAGCCCACAATCGGTGTTTAAAAAACCCTGAAAATTCATAAGCTTAAAAAAAATTGTAAGTTAAACAAAAAAATTTGGTTTCATAGCAGACAGGCAGACCAAGGCTATCCCTTGTTTACTTAGGCTGCCTGGCCTCTACTGGGTCTCCTCAGGTTCACTGAATGCCAGAAGGTATTTGTTACGGTCCCTCACTAAAAGCTGTTGAGAAAACTCCACAGTCAGGGAATAAGAGGACAGGTCCTCTCATGGATTGGGAACTGGTTGAGGACCAGGAAACAGAGAGTGGGTGTCAATGGGCAATTGACAAAAAAAGTGGAGAGAGGTGGAAAGTGGAGTGCCTCTAGGATCTGTCCTGGGACTGGTGCTTTTCAACATCTTCATAAATGACCTGGAAACAGGGATAAGCAGGGAGGTGGACAAGTTTGTGGATGACACTAAACTTTTCTGAGTGGTGAAGACCAGAAGGGATTGTGAAGTGCTCCAGAAGGATCTCTCCAAACCGGGAGAATAGGCAGCAAAATAGCAGTTGTGCTTCAATATAAGTGTAAAGTAATGCACTAGTGATGGGAACCAAAGTGAAAGGACAGTGGCTTCACTATGCACAAGCAGTATCACGTTCAGTAGGCAACTTACGGAGGGTAAATTAATACTCTGTGCAATGGTCGAAGTGGTCAAGATACAACTTACGGAGGTGGTCAGTACAGAGAGGTTGGTCTCCCATAGTGTATATACAGTGTCTGTCCATACTGTGAAAATTAGGTCAACTTAAGAAGGTGGTCATTATAGAGAGGTGGTCAACTTTGGAGGTTCTACTGTATTCCTTACTCTCTCAGATACTTGTATTCACTGATTAGTCTGGCTTTTGAAACAACATTTTGTTTTAGTTCCCTCACCTGTGAGGGATGTGATCCTGAGCAGTAATGGCAGCCCTTCAGTATTACTGGTGTCCTGGAAGGAAGCCCCCGGTGGAAAGGATGGCTACCAGCTGGTTCTCTATCACAAAGACTCGCAAGCGCTTGTCCAGAATGTGACCATCCCAAAAGAAGCTTCCAACTTCCGCTTTGATAGGCTTTTGGCCGGCAGCGAATATGCCCTGCGCATCACCACGCTGGCTGGATATTCCACGGCAAGCACTGTGACACATCAGTGGACAGGTATGGGAAGTTGGTGGTTTGACTATGATGAATTATAGGGTGAAACTAGCATCAGGGGTTGGGGTTCTTGGGCAGCTGCCAAAGTGCAGGTGGTAGGTACCCACAATGTTCAAAGAGACATTTCTCCACCCCACCTATTGGAGAGCAAATGCCTCTCCTGAGATGGTGCCTTCTGCAATATATTCATCTTTTTAAAGTATGCTTTTTTCCTTAAAGCTGTTGCCTTAGTCCTGTGCAAATTTATGCAGATTTAAATGATAGCTATTCAACCAGTTAGCACTTATTTGCTTCTTCACCAAAGCAACTTTTATTGACTGGCTAATTTGCAAGGCTGCCGGGGTGTCCACTTTCAAGGATTGTTCAGCTCTGGGTAGGTCAATTATTTCTATGGCGATGGGAATGTTAGGAAAGGCTCCCCTCTTCCTTCAAGTTGGTGGGCTTGTTATGGGTGATAACCTCCCTCAGTTTTCCTTTCATCCAACAGGCCCTGTTGCTCCGGAGGCATTGACATTTCAGAGTAATGGCTCAAACTCTAGCCTGACTGCTACATGGGCCAATGCAATGGGAGCAGAATGGCTGCATTTCTTTCTCCACAACCTTCACATCCCAAGTGACACCACCACAGTGTCAGTCAGGAGGGGCCTAACTAACTACACCTTCCAATATCTGCAGTCGGGTACCCCTTATTGCTTGGAGGTTCGTGCCACAGCTGGGCCTTACCAGGTTGAGAGGCCCAATGTCACTGCTTATACATGTGAGTATGCAGCAGGAAGCTGCTGGAATACTTGGGAGACATGCAGGTCCTAAACTGGGCTAAGAGTCAACTAAATTGTAGAAAACCAGTATCACAAGAACAGTTTGTTCCTGATTTGTGAAATCAAGATGCCTTATCTCCCTCAATTTGATACAAATGACTACAAGACAAACCAAATGCGACTTTAATATTGTTGGGGAGGGGGTAGCCATCTTGAGAGTGGAGGGTACCGAAGCCAGTTCCTCCCACTGCACTCCTCATTCAGATGCTTCCCCCCCACTGTTATTTCCCACTGGAGCAAGGCTGCCATTGGCACCAGTGCTAGTTTCCTTCCTGAACTGAGACAAAGAGCAGTCATAGAGAAGGGATGGGTGGGATCCAGATCAGAACTGTGGCTGAGGAAGATTTAATCACCTTATGTCCTTTCCTAATTTGAAAAGAAATTAATAGCATATATGTTTGGAAGTAAACCACAGTGAGTCAAATAGGACCTGCTGCCAGGTAAGATTGCAGACATAGGGTGCAATCCAAGGTGCCCACTTCGTCCCTTGCTCCGACCAATGAGTGTCGTGAAAGTGCCATAAAGCATAAACCAGAAAATAAGAGAGACAGAGACCCTGTTCACGGGCTTCCAATCTATAATGTTTCCTGACAATTCATTCATTGTGTATGCTGATCTTCCCTTCCAATTCTCCAGACCCCCTGAAGCCAACCAACGTGAGCTTGATCAATTATGGCAGAAATAACACTTTGAAAGCAGCTTGGCGCTCACCATCTGGAGAAAGAGACTTGTATCTGGTGATTCTGCAAGAGGGAGACAACAGCACACCAATCAAAAACCTGTCAGTGGAAAGGGACCGCACTCATGTCACCTTCCATAGCCTGAGACCTGGGAGTCGCTACACTGTCAAAGTGACCGCTGTTGCTGGACCCCACAGAGCGTCTGCAAGGAGCGTCTCTGCCTGGACATGTAAGCAGGGGCTTGGAGCTCCAATCCTGGCAGGCGGGAGTGAATACCATAGAAACTCTCTGCAGTAGTTTAAGGAAAGTCATTTGAATACTAACCAAGCCATGCTGGTTTGGTGCAGCCTATATGTAGGTGGGAGGATGACTCTTGTCAGAGGGCCATGGCTCAGTGCTGAAGCATCTGCTTTGCATGCAGAAGCTTCCAGGTTCAGTCTCGGGAATCTTCAGGCAGGATAGAGAAAAATTCCTGTCTGAAACCCTGGAGAGCCACTGCCAGTCTGTGTTGACAATACTAAACTGGGGGTGCAATCCCCAGTTGCACTTTCCAGCACTGGCACAGCGGTGCCAATGGGATATGTGCTGCATCCTGCAGTTGGGTGTCACTCACGGAGGCCTCCTCAAACTAAGGGAATGTTTGTTCCCTTACCTCAGAGCTGCATTGCCCTTAGTGCTGAAAAGCACTGATATAAGGGATATAGGATTGCACCCTATATGAACCAATATCTGATTCAGCAAAACACAGCTTACAATGTCAAAATGGCTGCTTTGTTTGTTATGCCAAAGAGCTAGTGGAAGGGGTTTCTTTTAATCTCAGTTGACAACTGTGAGGTCCATGGAGGGAGAGACTCCCATACAATAGATATAACCTGGTTGTAGTTTTAGTGAGACCTTGGAGCAAAACAAATCCCCTGCAGGAAAAAAAAAAAAAGCTACTGGGAGAGGATGGAATTTACCCCTAGTGTCAGAAATGGACCTCTACAAGGAAGCATTCTGCTGATTATGCATTTCCCCAGTCTGGATACTATGGGGGAAAAAATGCCACTAGCCTCGTGGGAGAGTTATTTCTTATTTTGCATTCAAAGAAGAGGTTCCAACTTTGGATCAAATCTTAATTTTGCATCTTTCTCCTTCTTCCTTCCAGATCCCACAACTCCATCAGGTGGGAGCTTGTCAAGCCAGGGCAGTACCCACACCCTTCAAGCTCATTGGCAAGAGGTGACTGGGATGGGCTATGTGACTGCACTGTACACCACAGACCCCCCTATGCTGGTACAAAACAATTCAGTGCCTAAGGGCTATTCTAGTTTACGTTATGAGGGGCTAAACCCAGGCACTCGCTATGCCTGGGAGATCTGCAGTGTTGCTGGACCTTACATTTCCCTACCCTTCCGCCTCAGCAACTGGACATGTGAGTGCCAGGGGAAGTACAATATACTGTTGGGCATACTGTTTATAGAGTGCTAGTGAATGCAAAGAAAAGAGCAGGTGGTTTTGCAGTCAGTTCCTATGTCTGGTTTTCCATGCACATGTGTAAGTAGCCACTGGCGTTTCCAATACGGCAAAGGAGTCATTAAATGGCTCCTTTGCTGTGAATACATCTGTATAGGTTAGATATAAATATCTGCTTGAGAACCACCGGTTTAAAGATCAGTCTTTTGAGTTGCTTCCTTTAGGACAAATCTTACCTTTAGCTACTATACAATCATCTACCATTTAGGCAGCTGCCTGGGGCAGTGTTTCTGATTCAGTCTGTGGAAGATGCTTTCCCTTCCTGATAAAATTTGATGTACATGATATGCAGAAATAGCAGAGGAGAAAAAAAAAAGAGAGAGGGAGGCAGAGAAGGGCCAAGGGAAAAGCTGAGGATTCAAGAACCAAAATAGTAAAGACTTATATACGTAGTAAGTATAAAGACAAAATAGTAACCAAAAGACTTAACTAGATGTGGGACTATGGGTGAGTGAGAAACAGCTGCAGTCTATCAACATCCATGGGTCAGGAAGGTAAAGAAGTGGGCAGCAGTTTCAATGGAAAGCAAAAAGGATAAGATTGTTGATGTTCCTGTGGGAATGAAGTGTGTGTGTGTGTGTGTGTGAGAGAGAGAGAGGGGGGGGGTTGGCCCTGTCAAAGCTCATTGAGCCACAGGGCCATGGAGGTTGATGAAGAAGTCTCTCTTAGACCTAAGAAGTCTGTGATTCATTTTAGGCTAATTAATGGCACTGCAGGATTTAATATTTTGCTTAGAGTGCAAAAATGCCTTCGGCTGAAATCCTATATAACACTTACCTGAGATTAAGTCCCACTGAACTCAAGGGGCCTTACTTCTGAGTAGATTGCTATTATCGATCATTCCTATGATGAGTAGAATCAGCCTAAGATTGTGCTGCCCTAAATTTATCTTTCAGATCCTTTGGCTCCAAAGCACCTGACCCTCAGCAATAAAGATCAGAACTCAAGGTCACTACATGCTTCTTGGCAAAGTTCTTCTGGGAGCAGAGGCCACTATGTGGGAACTCTCTTGGAAACCAAATCTCAATTGATGGTAAAAAATGTGACTGTGGCAAAGGGCTGGACTAACGTCACCTTTGAACAACTTGTCCCTGGACGTCAGTACACCCTGCAGATGGTGGGAGTTGCTGGACCATACCAGTCTCTTGTTGAAACAGCCAGTGGCTGGACATGTGAGTATGTTCAGAGAAATGGTAGGGTATCTCCAAGCGAATTCTGTCACTGATGTAGTTGTACAGAGAGAATCACAAATGCACACTTGCCATCAGCAAAATGCATGTCTTGCAAAAAGTGAGGGGTGCTGTGAATGCATCCAAAGGGTGGAAAAGCAATATCACACTGGGTGCTGATGCAGGTTTTTTGGGGGGTGTATCCAGATCTGTGCTGACAGGGATAAAGCACCAAAAGGCACTTATGCAGGAAAGTCCAGATAGGAAGTTCTTCATGAGGCTTATATGCAAAAGTCAAAGATAACTTTATTTAAGGGAAATACATCTTTGTCAGAAAGAAAAGAAGTGGATCCTGCAGCTGGTCTTTGTAGCCGCATGTGTTGTCTTGTACCCAGAGTAAGGGGCAGAAAGGGAAGGAAGGAAGGAAGACTTCACTGCCCCCTCCTGGTAAATGTGCGATGGTACCATATTGCTGCATACTCTCATTCTCACTGGTGCCAATCAAAACCCTTTTTCTTTTCAGACCCCTTGGCTCCTTTGGGGATAACTCTGGCCACTACCAAGTGGCCCTCCAGTCTTATTGCCTCTTGGAACCCAGCTCCAGGTGACAGAGATCAGTTCTTTCTGCAATTCTACAGTCAGGAACATTCGCTGCAGAGGAACATCACAATTGGGCCAGGCACGCAGAATTTCACCTTTCAGGGACTTCTCCCTGGAAGCCAATATTTCTTGGAGGTCACAGTGCTGGCAGGACCGTACCGGGCTTCATCACAGGTGGTTTCTGCATGGACATGTGAGTTTGAAAAGTGTTTGTGCAAGGCATGAGGCCTCGTTAGTTAGACTTTGCCTAAGTTGCCAGCATTTGCTGTAAGTGTAACCTAATGTCGCAGGAGCTTGTTAAGACCAATAATGGGCAGAGTGACACACTCATGCTTTTCTTGTATCCACTTGGCACATTGGGTTTATTTAGTATTCCTTCAGTTGCAAAGAAAAGCCAGCATTTCCCACTCTTGTTTGCCAAAGGAATGTCCTTATTAAATGAAAGCAACAGAGTCCTGGTGGTATCTTAGAATGCATAAACTTTCATGATTGTTTTTGCTACAATAAATTTGTTAGTCTTTAAGATGCCACAAACCTCTTTGTTGCTTTTGCTACAACAGACTAGCAGAGCTGCTCCTGGAACTTGTTATATGAGTATATCTGCCAGCTTCTGGAGTCTTAAATCCATGGCATTTGACCCTATTGCAATGAATTATAACTCAAGTTCCTAAGTAACCAGTAGGATTGTCTTAGAGAATTCAGTTAAGCAAGTGGATGTTCTTTATTGTGGTGTTGTAGCTTTATACTAGTTAACTGCAATTTATGTATTGGATTGTTTGGACAATATTGCTTTGTCTTTCTTGTGAGTTACCCAGAGTGCCCGTTTGATCATTGTAAAAAGGATAAAAACAGAGGCTTGAGTGGCTTGTAAAATGAAACTTTTATTATTATTATTTTTTGATTAATAAAGCTAGATTGGTCCAAATAGAGTGCCATTTAGAAAAATGGTCCCAGTCCAAAAATGTTTGGGAACCACTGCTCTAGTGTTTCATGAAAACAAGTATGGTGTCACCATTGCCCCGCTATCCTTATACCATACCTCACATTTTGAACATTAATCAAAATATAGTCACTTTACTGTTTCTTGCTAGGTACCTTTAGGGGACTACCCTACAATATTAATTTAAGGTATATTCAAGAACTAGATTCTGCAAGAGTTAATACATATCTTGCTGGTTAATAGAATACATATCATTCTATTTTAAACATAGAATGTGTACATTTAAGATTTTAGCAAAGAGGCAGCTGGAGGTTTTAGTGGCCAGTTATTGTAAGACGTTAGAAGTGGGAATACAATCCAACATGCTGCAGTGTTAAAGCTAGCCTCGGATGCCTCTGTGAAAGCAGCTGCTGTAGTTTCTGTCCCATGTTTACCTGCCTTCTTTATTCCATTGTGATGCACCTTCTGGTTTTGTTACTGCTGCAGATCCGCTGTCTCTGGTTAATGTCAGTCTGAAATCTGGACAGAGCCCCCAGCAGCTGATCGCAAGCTGGATGGAATCTGGCAGAGGGCGAGAATATTGGGTCCAGCTCTATTCAGATGAATCCCTGTCCATTATTCGGAATGTATCTGTACCTCATGGAACTACCCAAGTAACGTTCGATGACCTGGTGCCAGGGACACGATACCGTGTTGAGGTTATCTCCAGAGCTGGTCCTCACTTCATTTCCTCGGAAACAGCTATTGGCCACACAGGTACCACATAGGCCTTTTCTACAGGCTGTGTGAAATGGCTTTGGCCATTCCAAAGCAGTTAGGAAAATTGGTTGGAGTCTGTGAGGAAAGAGAGGAGGAGAACAGAGAAAAAGGGGACATAGAAAGGGAGCATGTTCAGCTTTTTATAGTCAGGATTTACAGTTAGTTGTAGGGATTGTTGGTTAATAAGATAGTATCTGTTTATTAACTTCCTCAGTAATGATTTACAAGTTATTTAACAACTATCTCTGTCTCATGCCAGAAGGAACATTTGTATCTGAGCCTGTCTTCTGTGTCTTCTTGACACACACAGGCTGCTTGCCCTGGTTTGGGATTGCATAATTTCCTGATCGTATTGTTAGCACTCACTGTTGGGATTTTACAGGCCTCAAACTGGTATATAGGAAGCTGCGTTATGTCAAGTCAGACAGTTGATCTATCTAGCTCAGTATGGTTTACTCCAAGCATTCTGACAGGGAATTTTGTCTACCCCTCTTTGGAGATACCAGAAATTTGAACCTAGGACCTGCTGTATGTAAAGCAGATGCTCATACTCTTCCACAGAGCTCCAGATGGTACATAGTCTGGGAAAATCTTAGCGATTGTAAATGTTCCTCTCCCCCCCCCCTTCATGGCCTTGTTTGTGGGGTAAGTGACCTCAGCACCACTCCCTGGTGAGTTCCTGTACATGGCCAAAAGCCATCACTATAGGCAGATGCTTTAACTATAGTAGGAGCCAGCAATTCCATTCTCCTTCACCTACTTTTTCCCATCATAGTGTATGTTGAGTGTTTCATTATTATTGTCCTCATCTATTTATTTACCACCTTTCTGCCAAAGCACCCAAAATGGTTTACAGTTTTAAAATAATGACTTATGATCCAAGTGAAATGGGAGGAGAGGGAGAGGGGGGAGAGGACGGGAAGGAGAAATGAACCAATTTCAGCCTTTCATACTGTTAAGAAGTATGAAAATATGAAGTATGGAGTTACATGATGACCTGGTGAAATGGCCGATGGGAAAACATCCTGGAAGGGGAGGAGCCAAATGGCAGTCGGTTCCTACTAGTGAGCTTTTGTAGTGTCTTCCTAGCTCATCTTTCCCTTGGCTGCCTGCAGGTGGAAAGGTTGCTGGTGAAGTTAGTTCTGGCAGGTATAATGCCTGCTTCCATGATTTGGGGTGCCATGGAAGGCAGGGGTGCTGAATATTGGGAAAGAGTGAGAGGGAAAAGCTTGGTTGGTGGCCATTAGAGAGGAAGAAAGCGCTGAGGAGGAGGAGAAGGCAGATAGTTAAAGACATCAGAAAAAAAGAGCAAAGGTGAACAAGCAACAGGAACTGGTGCTTAATGGCTCAGTGTACAAAGATTGTTATTGGACTAGCAGCAGTAAACCGACACTGTGCCAAGCCTGCAGTAGTTTGGGGTTGGGTCATTTGTGTTCTGCTGCTCCTCTGTAATGGAGAACTGCTTGCACTGTACTGGAGTCAAATGACAGTTGGCCCCAGTCAAGCTGATAAAGGGATCTTGCTCTCATCACCCTTTCCTTTAGATGCAGCTAGGGATGACATAGCATAGAAATCAGTGACACTGTGGGCCCCTGGGGCATGGCTGTTTTCCATATTGATACTTTTTTCCCCCTGAAGCCTCATGTGGTTCTTCTTCTAGTGCCACTGATGCCCCTGTCCCTGCTGGTGAGCAGTCAGGGCTCTTCAATGTTGAATTTGCAATGGAAGGCCCCCGATGGACAGAGAGACGGCTATATGGTTTCTGTATCTGAAGAAGGGTCTGTAACTACCCGAAGTCATATAGCTGTGGAGAAAGCCAGCACCAATTTAACTGTAATGGGGTTAACCCCAGGAACATGCTACCTCATTGCAGTGTGGTCACTAGCTGGACCCTATAACTCTGCTTCCCGGAATACCACAAGCTGCACAGGTGAGTACAACCCTAGGTTGAGTTTATCAGAGTGAGGGATGAGAGTGCAGTTCAGTTAACCCAAGGTCTGTGACGAGCACCCAAGCCATGGTTTGAAGTTATAGGGGATCATTCCATTGATACCACCATGCAGTATCAGGAAGCTATATTGGAAGAATTCTCATGCTAATGACTACATGGGTTCATGTGAAGTGTCACGGTTTCACTATAATTGCTGAACTGAATGCCAAACTAAACCTGATCATAGTCTTCAACTGTTGCATGAGCTAGTGAGCTCATTATGCAGGGGATGGATAGAGTGGATAGAGAGACACCCTTTTCCCTTTCACATAACTCCAGAACCAAGGGACATCCACTAAAATTGAGTGTTGGGAGAGTTAGGACAGACAAAAGAAAATATTTATCTACCCAGCTTGTAATTAGTCTGTGGAACCGCTTGCCACAGGAAGTGGTGATGGCATCTGGTTTAGATGCTTTAAGAGGGGTTTGGACAAATTTCTGGAGGAAAAGTCCATTACAGGTTACAAGTCATGATAGGTATGTGCAAGCTCCTAATTTTAGAAGTAGGCTACCTCAGAATACGAGTTGCAGAGGAGGGCATCAGGACGCAAATTGAATCTTGTGTGCTCCCTGAAGCATTTGATGGGCCACTGTGAGATACAGGAAGCTGGACTAGATGGGCCTTTGGCCTGATCCAGCAGGGCTATTCTTATGTAGGTGACTATACTCTCATTGTACAACTGTGAGCTATGTGAGCCATTTCTATACCATGAAAGTTAAGTTCAGCCTTGTGTTTTCGTCTGACCCCTGTCCTCTCTTCCTGCAGTACCAGCTCCTCCTGTGAACCTGACTATGAGAAACACAGGCAATTCCTCTGTATTGTACATAGCCTGGGCAGAGCCCCCTGGAGGCAGAGACCATTATGGGATAATCTTGCACAGCCTAGTGCCTCCAGGCATGGAGAGAGTTCAAATTGTGGAGCCAGGAATCCAGGATTTCACGTGGACAGGCTTACCAGCGGGCAGCCAGTTTGCTGTGCAAGTTGTGACTGTGAAAGGTCAAGCCCAGGCTTCCTCTACCACCATTGTTGAGTGGACATGTGAGTATGATGAACCAAGGCTTCTTCTCTCTTACTCTAAGACTTGGGGTGTGCCCATTACTCTTGGACACATAGCATCACTGGTCAGTTCTAGGCACACAATCTCTCTAGTTCTCTGCAGTGGCCCAGGACCATCTTCTCCCTGTCCTCCTTGGTATGAAAACCAGCACTGCCCTTGCAATTTCCTCCCTCTGAGTTCCTAAAGACCTGCCCTCTCCTCATATTCCCCCCCCCCCTTACTGGAATCCACAGGGTGAAAAAAGAAGAATATCATCTCATTTACTCTTCAGGAATTATTAGCCCTTATTATGCTTGGACCATCTCTCATTGTTAGAAAATAGGAAATGAGGGAGGTCTGGGGAGCTGAAGAGCTTTATCATTTGCTCTGCCTATGAGTGTGTTCACATAGATGGAGATATGCAAATATTGGTTCATATAATGCATGAATAGTAGACACATGTCCATGCATTTCCTAGAGTGGATGTGGGCACACTCACACAAACATATGATTACACACCCACTCTTGCAGGCATACATACTCTTCTTCCCAAAGCATTCTTGGTTGTACTCACACAGAGATGTGACCACAAGGGCCAAAGTGAACAGAGCTATCTGACCTGTGCTATGTAGGAAAGTTGACAGCATCTGGTCATTCTTGATCTTTAAAGATCTTTAGCTTTTAGACTGTTTCTTCTTCAATTTTTAGACAGAGAGGAAAAAGCTGCATTGAGAAAGATTAGATGGTGCCAGGCTGCTTTCTCTCAGCCTGCAAAGTCATTGATAGGGTAGATCTGTCAGCAAGGTTTGCTGTGTGGAGCCCATTATATAATTTCCCTACTTTGTAGCTACCACATGCAGCTAGTTCTTTCAATCACAATTCTTCATTCTAATGTAACCTCTTACTATTTCATAGCCCCCCTGCCTGCTACCTCTGTACAAATGTGGAATGAAAAACACCCAAACAGGCTGAATGTGGCTTGGGTACCAGCCTCTGGTAGACTGGATGGCTATCAGCTGAACCTATACCATGCATCATCTAGCACCATAGCATCTCAGACATCTCTTGGGGCAGATGCCACCAATTTCACTTTCTCAGGCTTAATACCTGGAGCCAAGTACTTGTTTGAGATCATCTCCAAAGCAGGACCCTATAGGACTTCAGCAGGGAACTTCAGTGATTGGACAAGTGAGTAGCACTAACCTGCATCTGATTTTACTCTGAATCTTAAATTTCTTGGGGTGGGGGGGAATCGACAAAGTTCCTCTGAAGTTGTAGCATTGCAACAGCATGTTGGTGCCAGGTGTAAAAGAAATTAGCATGCTCTGGTATTACTGATGCAAAGCAAAGAAACTTACTGGCAGTTCTCATCAGCTGAGGAGTGACCAATCCAGGCATATGTGGTGCTTTACAGTAAAAGCCACAAAAAACCCCAAAAACCTTGGTTCTTGTTCCAGGGAGCTTACAGCCTTAAATCTGGCAATGCAGAAAAGATGGAGAGGCAAGAACAGCACTGGGTGAAGGTGACTTTGTAACAATTGCAGTTACACATGCATAGATTTCATTGCCGTTGGGGATGATAACTTGGTAGTCAAGCAAGAGCACCTCAGGCAAAGAGAATTTTGAAAATAAGTTTTCATGAACTGAGGAGGGAAGTTTAGCAACTATTTCAAGGTTTGACAACAGTGTGAGTGATTTTGTTATCAGAAGACTCTTCCTCCTCATTCCCATCTTCATTTCCCACTGGAAGATTGCCATTACATCAGTCACAATGGCTTCAATCCTAACCTCACTTTCCTGGGAGTAAGTCCCACTGAACACAATAGGACTTACTTCAGAGTAGACCTGTTAGGATTGTGCACAATGGCCCTGGCAAAGATGCCCTCTTCCATACTGTAAAGTGGATTCTTCCCCATACAATCGATAGATGCTCCAAATTGTCATTACATTAGTTTCTATAGCTGTTTTATGTCATTTGGCTAAGGAATGTTGCTTCTGATCTCAGATTCTACAGTCTTTTGCAACACTGCCAGCATGAGATATGGGGTGAGGGTGGGATTTGAGACTTCAGTGCTTCTGCCATGATTAGCAGAATGCATTACGGAAAAAGAGACAAATACACATGAAGTTGATTGTTGACATTCATATTGAACGCAGAGTCCAACTTTCCTTGGCTCTGACTTGTGTAGTGCATACACAGTCTTTTGACCATAACAATACTGAAGATGCACATGTTTTCATTTTTTCTTCTTAGATCCTCTGCCTCCTCGCATGGTGCACCTATCAAACAAAGGGCACACCGACAAGCTGATCGCTGCCTGGCAACCCGGCTCAGGAGACCAAGATAGATATATGCTAACACTGTATTATGCTGGATCAGGCACTGTGGCAGCCAAGACATCTGTGAAGACAGATACCACTAATTTCACCTTCTTAGGCTTGGTCCCCGGAAGTAAATACTTGCTAGAAGTTGCTTCTCTAGCAGGACCCTATCGGATATCAGCAGCAAATGTCAGTGATTGGACATGTGCGTATGCGTTCAAACTTTTCTGTGTCAACAGAGAGACAATCTAGGGTTTGTAAATATAATTGGAATTAAGTGTGTGTTCCTTCAGTGAGTGTTTTCTGGCTAACAACCCAATCCAACATAAATCCCCACACAGTGGTGATCCCCACACTAGTAGTGGTGCCAGCATGGGCTACCCTGCATCCTGTGGGGGATTTTTGACTGCTGAAAGTCTCCTCAGGGTAAGGGGACATTAGTCCCCACCTTACCCAGCTCTTAAACACTTGTCCCCTTGCCCTGGAGTAAGCCCCAGCAACCACAACAGGTCAACTTGGAACTGCACCAGCATTCCCAATACAGGCCCTTGATTGGATTGTGTCATAAGTCCAGCTTCTCCCTGGTAATTTGTCTGGGAGCGCCTTTGAACTACACTGAATAGTTCTTAAATAAAAGTACAAGTGCCTGCACATGGAATGATGTTGGATTTGGCGTTGATGGTGCAAACTGATGGTGCAGACTTTCCTAGAGTGCAAACTGGGATACAACACTGCTGAGGGTGCAGTCCTAACCCCTTTTGTCAGTGCTTTCCAGCACTGACATAAGGGCAGTGCAGCTCTGAGGTAAGGGAACAAACATTCCCTTATTTGAGGAGGCCTCCATGAGTGACACCCAACTGCAAGATGCAGCACGTGTCCCATTGGGACCGCTATGCCAGCACTGACATAAGGGGTTAGGATTGCGCCTTAAGTCCTGTAACCTTATATTCAATAAGTTACTGTATATACTTCTGTATAAGTTAATCTCATGGATAAGTTGACAGCAAATTTTAAGCCAAAAATCATTCACTATGACCTGTGGATAAGTATAGGGTAAAACTTAGATGTGTATGAAAGCCTTTGAATTGGATATGGTCATTTTGTCTGATTTTAACCTTGTCCAGATTATGAAAAACAACATAAAAGTAATTGTTCTGAAGCTATTCTCAAACAGTAAGCAACCATTCTCCAAACAGAAAGGAAGGTGAAGGAGATTATGGGAGCTGGGCAGCCCAATCCTAACTTGTGCTGGAACTTGTGTCATATCCAGTATGGGATTGGGGCCTCAGCCCAGGGCAAGGGGAATGTATTCCCCTTACCCCGGGTAATGCGGCAGCAGCCCCAATGTGTCTACTTGGATCTGCTCCTCCAAAAGACGTGGTGCAGATCCAAGCAGCCTGGCACTGTGCTGAATCTCCCAGGAATAGGGTTAGGATCTGGCCCAAGTGCCGGATCCTGGCTCCACCTCCCTGCCCAGTCCCAGGCAGTCATCCTAGTGAGGGAATTGGTGTCAATTTCCCTTTTACTCCAATTCCCCTCTTGTCTAAGGTTGTTTTGATCGTGAACCAGTAAGCCGCAACTTCTTTTTCTTGATGTTCACTCTTACCATTTACAAAAATGTGCTGAAATGTGCTGAGGGGACTCAGTGGCAAGTACTGTGGTTAGCATTCACAGGAGCCCAGGTGCAGCCTCTGCTACATCTGTTTAAACAATTCAAGGCAGCAAGACATGGGAAGGATCCTCTCTGAGATGTCTGCTAATTAGGGCAAATGGGTCTGGATGACAGGGACCACTCTCATTCCTTACATAGCAGCAAGTTGAATCTCTCCAATCTTGAGACCCAAGAACTCCTGGCTTTTTGGCAACTGCTTCATTCTCTCCTGCTTTTGTTTTTACACCCCAGGTCCTTTGGTTCCCCGGAAACTCTCCATAACGGTTGTAAAGAGCAACCATGCGCTGTCGGTGTCCTGGAGGAAGCCCCTTAGCAAGCCAGAGCGCTGCCAGCTGCAGCTGTGGCATCCAGGCAACAGCACCATGCTGCAACACCACACTTTGGCCCAGTGGCAGATCCAGCATGTTTTCCCAGGGCTAGTCCCAGGGAGAAATTACTCCGTATCCCTCAGCTGCATTGCTGGTCCATATAAGACCAGTTCAGAGACAGTGACAGTGCCAATAGGTGGGTATTTGCTTGTCCTGCTGTAGGAGTGAATGGAGATAGTGAAAGGAAGAACTGCAAGACTTGTTTTTCATTTGCCATGATAAAGTCTGGAAAACTGTGTGTATATGTACATGTTGCAGTGACTGGCAGTTTGCAATGCCTCCATGCCATTTGAATGCCAGAGCACCACAGTCTCATGTTTCCATCTTCCAGGTGACCATAGGCCTTTTCATTCAGCTAGTGGCTGGTTACAGTTAGGGTGATGTCTGGTGACTAGGCTCTAGCAATAGGAGTGAGGAGGCTGGGCCGAGTGCTGACACCCACCATGCTTAGTGACAGGGCGCAAAGCTAGACCGAGGCCAAAGCCTCTTGGAACTGTTTAGCTTTGGGCAGTTTACTGGGCACTTGATGTTTCTGGAAACACATCAAGTGCCTGCTGACCTGTTCAAATACTGTTTTGTATTTGTATATGTAGTATGTACATATTCTGAACCTGCATTGTGGAGACCTGTGACTGTAGTAGAGATAGCCAAGTTCCATCCAGTCTGAGCCTGATTCATTGTGTCTTGTCTTTCCAGAACCCACTCAAGTGAAACTCCTGCAATGTCTGCCTGACACCACCAGTGTTTTTCTCAACTGGACCCTCCCTGAGGGTGATATTGAGACTTATGATGTGGCAGTGAAGAAATTCCCAAGAGGAGGAGGCCAGCATTCCATACAGTCTCTGGCTGTTTCCAGGGCTGAAGCCACCCTGGCTGAGCTGACCTCAAACACTTCCTATGAAATCAGTGTCAGTGCTGTTGGCAGTAATAGCATGAGGGGTCCCCCAGTGGCAGTTCTCTGCATCACATCTGTGGAAGGTATGTGATGTCCAGTCGCTCCAGTGCAACAAGATGCACATCCGGACATCCATTCAATTGATTGATTGAGAGTTTGGATCTGAAATGAGGGAGGTGTTAGATTGTTTGTAACAGATATCTCACAATTGCTATAGTGTAGTTGCTAAGACAGTGAGCTATAAGCCAGGCAGTCTTTCATTCAGTTCTCATCTCAGCCTTCAGCCTAGGTGGCTCCAGGAAACCACTGTTCTATAAACCTCAGCTTTCCATCTGTGATACGGGAATCATACTACTTCATTAATAATACTGCATTATTAATGCAGGCTAATTATGGCCTGCATTACTGGGTTGCTGTAAAGTTATGGAAGTGAAATGCTTGAATTTACTAGATAAATTTAGCATTATTATTCCTACTGTTATTATTGAAATGTTAACAAGATATGCACAAATCTAGACCTAGAACTGCAGCACCACCTACTGGCAACATTCTAACACCTGTTGCTTTCTGGCTTTCCACATCAGTCCTCCCCCCTCCTGTGCTAGCGGACATCCCCCAGTTTGATGCCAGCTCAAGGGTTGTCATTTCTCCCGACATGTTCAGTGAAGAGAATGGCCTCATCGAGTATTATGGTATTGTTGTCACCACCAATGAATCTTGTAAGTATCTGCCCTTCTACCTGCTGTCCTTGAGGGAGCATTCATGCTGCCCCCATAGTAAAAATACTGCAGTGGGTTTTTTTTTCCTGTATCTCCAGTATTGAGGCCTACGCAAGACATCATCTTCCGTACATGGTATGATCACTATTATGGGCAGGAAGACTCATACCTGGCTGTGCTGGTCCCAAACCCATTTCATCTCAATGAAAGCAACAGTCCCAAGGCCTGGCCAGTGACAGTGGGTACAGAGGAATGTAGCCGCCCCCAGCAGACCTGCAATGGAAAACTGAAGACCGATGCACAGTACAGGTAAGAACATAAGGACTATCTTGCTGGATAGCATGAGATTTTCATCTTGTCCACCACTTGTCATCCAGATACCCTTAAGATTCTCACCAGCAGAGCAAGATAGGGACTGCAATCTCCTGTAGTTTATGCTCAGCATTTGCTAATTTGAGTCCTACTGCTTCTCAGCATGGATGTTTAAGATAAAGCATGGGGAAAAGTCAGCTAGTTATGGACAAACCTCATTCTCCCGTGGAACTTATGAGCTATTGCATAACTGTTCCAGCTGAGCTCTGAAAATGCCAGAGGAGGAAAATTAGACATTCTGTCTAAAGAATTGAAGCGGGGGGGGGGGGGTTAGGACGATGGTATGGTACAGCTAACTCATCACTGAGTTTGGTTCTCTAGGTTCAGCATCGCTGCATTCACCCGATATAGCCAGCAAGCTCCTAAAGTGTCATTCACAGCCTTCTCAGGTGAGGTTTTTCTCTTCTTCTCATTGTACTCTAGGTTAACTAAACCCCTGGTTTCTTGACAAATTTCACTAAGACTTTTCCTGCATCTTCCATGAATAAGAGAAATTCATTAAAATGATTCTTCACTGATTGCGTTAATCTTGAATGTTTCCTAATGAACAAAATAGAGTGAAGCTTATTAGTGGAGAGAAAGGTTGCAGGGATCCCAGAGTGTGTGCAAGAACTTGTCTTGGGGCTTACCTAAATCTTTGGGGAGAAAGGGGCCTCATATAAATTGGACTTCTCCTTGTCTCTGTGTCCAGCGGCAGATGCCTCCCCAAACTCTGCAGCTTTGTCTGCCCCAGTTGTGGCTGGGATCATTATGGGATTTCTCGTGACAACCACAGCCATTGCTGGATGGGTCTACTTGAAGCATCTGAGAGCAAAGAGGTAAGGAACTTGCAGGCATTGTCACAGGGGAAGCAAGACCATGGCAGACTTTCTTCTTGGGAACTGGGCCTTGGAGTATAATAGAAAGATTCTATATTTTCCTTCTGACGCTAAAGCAGAGGAAAGGGAAATGGATTTCTAGGGGAGAATTGGCAGGCATGAGAGAGATTCTTGCACTTCTTCCCTATAACTCTCACTTGGTGGTTTTTAAAAGTTTAAACAATTCCAGAAAAAATTAGGCATTTGCAAGAGAGAACATAGGTACAGGAGAGCTTCAATAACCCTTCCTCTCAAGTGTCAATTTTCTCTTGCAAATGAGAAAATTCACATGCATTCACTTTGTTTTGGCAAATGTAGGTTTGGGAACACACATGTGCCAAGAGAATGTCCAGTTCTCACTTTTCAAGAGGGACAGTCTGCCAGAAGCAAGATGCTTGCTTCCCACTCAGTTGGACAATCCATGTCATAACTATCCATGTTTCTTGCTTTCAGAATGAAAAAGACCAACATGCCCCAAGAAATGGCCACATATAGTCCGAAGTGAGTGAAGCTACATTCATGTCTTCTTGTTCAGTTAAAAACACCTTCTGCCATAAGTATTGAGCCAGACTGTTGGGCAGGGTAAGAACAGATGTGGCTGTTTCATCATTCCAGTACATCCTGGCAAGGAGATATTTTGCCTACAGTCCTTATGCACAGGATACATATCATGGGCTTTCAGCTTATGAATTCTAGCCCCTAAGTACACTTGGACCATCTCCTTTCCCCAAGGCCAAAACTCAGTAGTCTCTCTTTTCACAGAAATTTGTTATGAAGTTCTATTACCATACTCGTATTGTATTCCCCCATCATATAACATCCCCCCATCTAACCTCTTGCTCGTTGTCCAACAAGGGAACTCATGCTGCACCCCTAAAAATCACACTTGAGAAAGAGCTTGGGAAATTTCTAAGTCAAGCAATGGGATGAACAGAAATCTGAGCTCCTTTGGCCACTATAGCAAAAGTGTCATGAACTGTTGATTTTACCGCTATAGCAAGCAAATACTCATGTTTGTGATCCGGAACCTGTCTGAAAGGAATGTGAATGTTACCTTGTTTGCTGTGAGTGTACTTTAATTAAGCCACCCTCTTAGCACCTGCCTAAAGAGGCCCTGGCACTGACACTGTTTCACCACCCTCTTTGCTGTAAATTTTTGTTTCTTGCAGAAATACACACCGGCCAATTCCTATACAAAGTTTCAAGCAGTACTATGAGACGAGGACAGCAAACTGCAATCATGGGTTCTTTCAGGACTTCGAGGTAATTGCCTCTTACTTCTCCTAGTTCAAATTCAGTCCAGATGGGTTAGGGTCAAACAACTTCACCATTAGACTGTAAAATTTTGCCTGTTCCATACTCTGTATTGAGATTTAATTTTTTTTACCGTTTTTGAAATGTCCATCAAAGCCAAGCAAAAGTCAGAAAGAATCATCTCTCCCTCTTTGCAGTACTGAAGTGTCAGTATTTGCATACATTGTGGGCAGTGGAACAGAAGAGTCTGTAACCACACCTACTTCGCTTCAGCAAGGCTACTTTACCATGTGTTTTCAGATCATGTCCTCCCCCCCCCCACTACAAAGCTGGAACCAGGCTTAGGTGAGCCTAAGTTGTATCTTGAGAGACCATGATCATACTGAGAAAGATTCTTTTTGTTTCCTACAGGAGCTAAAAGAAGTAGGGAAAGAACAACCCAAAATAGAAGCTGAACTTCTTGCCAATGCCTTCAAGAACCGCTACCCTCATGTCCTACCTTGTAAGTTCTGGCTAGAGGCATTTCTGGCTAATTCGCTATTTTCCATATCTCTGCATGAGAACTCAGCCTTTGTATATGAGCTCTCACACTGCATCAAGAACTAAGAAAATGCTGGCTACTAGTCTTGGGAGTTGGCTGTAGCCCATTGATAGGAAGTACTATCAAGTTAGAGAATCACAATAACTAGTCCCTCTGATAAACCCCTTTTAGAAATGTCACACTTCTTCCACTGGATCTCTCTTTAGGTCAGATGTGAGGCATTAGTACCTTGGTGTTACAACTTATTCCTGACTTCTTAAATATAACATGCAAGGGCCAACCTGCTATTAAGGTGGCAGGGTGAGGTCGCTACCTCAGTGGATGGCTGTAGGACAGTGCCCCATGCCCAGGCCACTTAATCCCAACTCTTCTTTCCCTACACTTATAGCAATAATGGCAGTTAAAGACACAGGGGCATGCATAAAAGGGACAGTGGCGTCTGCCAGTTCTGTAGATACCTGAGTGTTACGTCTTATGACATGTAATCCTTGAATCTGTTCATTGCAGATGATCATTCCCGAGTGAAGCTGAGTCTGCTGGATGGGGAACCCCACTCTGACTACATCAATGCAAACTTTGTGCCAGTGAGTTCTTGTCTAGTACCTTAGTATGCCTATTAATCAGTGCCGTGTGAGTGCTCTGCAGTGAGGACTCCATGTGAGTCTTCTCACACGAGGAAAACAAAACACGTGGGGTTCTGAGGGATCATTAGAAAATCCCCCAAAACTTCTCACTAGACTATTGATCATGTTGGAAGTGGAACAGTTGGGATTTGCCAAAGCTAATTAGCAGAGGTGAAGGGGAGGGTAACATGCAGCAAACAAGCAGGGTCTTGAGGATACCTAGAACTTGGAGGCTGAAATATACAGGGTATGAACTGAAGCAGCAGGCATGCACACAGCCAAGATGTTCAGCCACTATTCTAGCAGCTCCCTCTCCATATTTAGGGCAGGCAGCCTATCTCTCTCTTTTTATTTTTAAATTTCACATGTTTATCTGCTCGTTAATCTCTTTATTAATTAAGAAAAAGGAAACTTCTTTCAACATTTTCTTCAGGGTTCTGGTGTGTGCCCCTGTGCATGTATGGTCTTGGTAACAACATGGAGGGGCAGCCATTTAGCCCCATGCACAGACAGCTCCTACTACATCCTTGCAGAGCTGCTCGGTCAGAACAGAACCGTAAGAAGAATACTTAGATTGAAAACAGTGAGAGTGCTCCCAGAGCAGTCCCAGTGCTCTAAAAATGTTACCTCTGTCTTTACCCTCCCTTTCCTCTTTCTCCTCCTGCTATTTACAGCTGCATGTTAAAGAGCTTGGATGTATCCCTCACTCCTCTCGGGTGATTTGTCCAGGTAATAGCTAAGAAACATGCTTGTGTGTGTGTGCATGCACTACTCAGGTTTGCATGCAGCAGCCTGTTTATGTGTACATGGCACATATGTGTTTTTTGCACAGTAAGTCATATTTGCAAGGCTGCACAAGAACACTATACCTGGTTTGCATGTTCGTGTTTAAGATTGGAAATTAACGTCCTTAGCACAAGGTCAGACTGGACTCCTTTACAGGCTGTGGGCCCAATCCTATCCAACTTTCCAGCACCGGTGCAGCTACAATGCAGCCCAAAGGTAAGGGAACAAATGTTCCCATACCTTGAGGTGGCCTCTGTGACTGCCCCACCATCACAGGATGCAACACATGTCCCACTGGCACAGCTGCACCGGCACTGGAAAGTTGGATAGGATTGGGCCCTCAGTTGACTCAATGCGTGAGACTAACTAGTCATGTTGGAAACAGAATACTGTACTAGATGGACCTTGGTCCGATCTGGAAAAACAATTATTGTACTCTTATGTGTGAACTTCCCAGAGCAATAGAAGGCAAGGCATATATTAAAAGCTATACTTAAAAACCACAGTGGTCTAAAAACAACTGATTAAAACATAAAAATATCAGACAAAGAACAGATAAAGTCAGCAGGTAAAAACATCCAACAGGCCTCCC
Organism: Tiliqua scincoides; assembly: GCF_035046505.1. Classification (NCBI taxonomy): domain Eukaryota; kingdom Metazoa; phylum Chordata; class Lepidosauria; order Squamata; family Scincidae; genus Tiliqua; species Tiliqua scincoides. Next base: position 187,934,622 of record NC_089824.1, read on the forward strand.
CCAATTGATCCTCAGCTATCAAACTCCTCCACCCACCCACCCATCAAAAGCTGTATGAAATAAAAAATTTCAAGCCCCGTTGGAAAGTGTCCAGGGAGGGGACTGATTGTAATTCACCAGGGAGAGATTTCCACATTTGGGGAGCAACCACTGGTAAGGCTCTTCCTCTCACTACTGCCCCCCTTGCTTCAAGGGGGACACACAAAGAAGGGCCCCTTCTGAAGATCTTAGGGGACAAGCTGATCTATTTGAGAGAAGGAGGTCCTTCAGATATTTTGGCCTCAAACTTTTAAGTAGTCTGGATTTTGAGCTCTTTAGAAACATGTCGCCTTTGGCATCAGATCTAAAAACTCACTTTTAAAAAATAATGAAAAGAGAAAAGGAAGAGACTGTTGGAATGTAATCAGTCAGAATCTATGTAGCTAAACATTGTACAATTAAAAAATCTCCATATGTTAATCATTGGGTACATGAGAGAATTGTTGTGTGTGTTCGGTACATGAATAAGCTCATAAGAAATAAACAAATAATTTTCCTGTTTGGATGGAATGCTTTGTGGAAATAACAAATATTTACATTCTGCTGTAGGAGACCTTGTGCACCACCCAGCAAAAGTTAGTCATGACTACATTCCGTTCTATTGTTTTCAATAGGACATACAGACCAATCCTACCCCCCCCCCCGGTTGGCTGAGCTGCACAAAAACAGGAGCGCTATATCCAACGGGGGCGGGTGGGGGTGGAAACAAATCAAGAGGCTTTGAAGGGGAAAGGGGGTTTAAATATCTGTAAGCCTCCTCTGTAAGCCTCCCACTCTGCAGTGAATCTCCTTGGATCTGCCTCAGCGATTTCACTGGTACAAGTCCAAGTAGTGACTAGGGACGGGGAGGCTGCTCATGGAAGGGATGGGATCTGACATATGCCATTGCTGCCAGATCCACCTCCTCCCGCAGCCTCCCTACCCTTCCAACACGCATTCCCACCTCCCCCACTGGCCTGCTTGCTCCGGCAGATGGCCAGCAATCCTCCACACACATGGGAAGTCTCTGGCCTTCCTGCTGGTGCTTGGTAGCACTCTACTCTGCACACTGCCAGAGCATGCTTTGCAAGTGCTTTGCAGCAGTCGCCATCAGCGGAATGCATATTCTGTTTGCAGTGGGATCCAATAGGATTCAGCTGTTAGTCACTGCTAATTTTATTGGATTGTGCTCAGTCCAGGCTGCTAAGGAAGGTTTGCTTTGAAAGAAAACAAAAAACCACACCCTGAGTTAATTCAAAAAACATAATGAGCGCTTTATATTTTTCCTCGATATATGCTGCTATCTGCATCCAGAAAGGAATTCTGTATTTGCTGCTAATTCTGTCTCTCCCTTTTTGCAGGGTTACAACTCCCCACAGGAGTTTATTGTCACACAGGGGCCCTTGAAGAAAACCCTGGATGACTTCTGGCGCCTGGTTTGGGAGCAGCACATCTGCACCATTGTCATGCTGACTGTAGGCATGGAGAATGGCCGAGTAGGTCTGCTGGGTCTCTCGCTCCATTAGTGCCCTCTGCACGGGTAGTGGGATATCGTGGGTGGGCATGTGGAACACAGGCTTCTTCTCTTGAAGATTCTCAGGGGGCTGATGCTCTAGTTCTAGGTGCACAGGATTTTGAGGGCTGACCAAGCTGTTACATGCAGATTTATTTATTTTGTCACATTTATATGCCATCCTTTCTCCAGGGAGCTCAGGATGGTGTACACAGTTCCTTCACTCCTTTTGTAATCACAACATTGAGGTGGGTTAAGCGGAGAGAGAGGGTCACCTAGGCAGCTTCCTGGCTGACCAGTGATTTGAACCTGGATCGTCCAGACCTAAGTCCAACTCCTGAACCACTACACCATCCTGGAAATAAGAGTCTATTAACTATTAACAAAACTGTTAATAGTTGGGAGGCAATGATCTTCAGTGAGGAGCTACTCAAAATAGCTCCTCCAAAGTACTCTTTCTTCAGTGAAAATATATGAGTACAACTGAGATTTTATTTGTATAAGCTGAGAACCCAGCATGTCAAACAGTATGAATTAACACGTCTTGAGGGAAAATTGATGTTGGCAATAATAACAGATCAAAAATTTATAAAATCTTGTTAAATTATGAATATTGTATGAAGAAGAACAAATTTAAAGGCTACTTATTTAAATAGGCTCAAAGATACGTGCTGGTGTGGACAGAGCCAATCTTTTCTCCTTTTATACTTGCTGGAAGAATGACATGCCAGCTAGACCTGCATAATAACCATGGATGTGAGTACAGGTGGGGCATCTTTATCCACGGATTTGGTATCCAAAGATTTGACTCAGTGTGGGTGCCGGACCCACACAGGAGGCCCTCACCTGCTCCAGACATGACCAGAAGTGCCTTCCAGTCACATCCTTTCTGAGGCCCAGGGAGACTGTCCACAGCTTATTTGGTCTCAGAACAGCTCCAGACACCAGGAGGTCCTCTGGTGGACTCCACCCACAGTTTCCATTATCCACCAGTGGGGATTCGGGAAGAAACCCACTGTGATACTGAGGTCCAACCATATATGTTCATCCCCATCAGTAGGGGGAGCTGGTGTACCTGTTATCTATTCAGTGATGGCCCTTGCCCTGGCCATCTAACACTTCTCCAGACATATGGATCATTTCTTAGGCCATCAGGCTTAGAGAGAAGAGGGAGGGGAGAAGTCAGAGTAGTGATGCTAGCAGGTCAACAAGAATGGTTGTATTTCCTGGGAGTTGCTTCCTATGTTATATATTTCTACCCAGAAAGCACATAAATGAGGTCTAAGACCACCCTGGAAGAAATGTTCTCTGTTATCTATATTATAATATTACCTATTATCTATCTATCTATATATCTATCATTTGTAATATTATGTATTATCTATTCAGTTATCTATTCAGGGCCTAGTGTAAGATTTGTGTGCCACTTTGTTCAGTGGCATCACTAGGATTCGTGTCACCCGGTGTGGGAGGCCTGCTCGTCACCCCATGCAGTGGGCAGGGCAACACCTCAGGTGATGGGCATGGTGATGTACCATCACCCCACCCCCACTGGTTTTTTTGGCAGTACCTTTTGATAGAACACAGATATTTCAATGTGGTTTGTTTCATTGCATTCCGCATGAAATTACTCATTGATTGATATATAACATGATGGTATTATTCCTCCAAACTCTGATTTTAGTGATTTTGAAAACTTGTAGAGTCACACACACACACCCCATGTCAACTTACTAACACCTTATTGCAGCAGTTCTCAATCTTTTAGCACTGGGACCCACTTTTTAGAATGACAATCTGTCCAGGACCCATTGGAAGTGATGTCATGGCCAGAAGTGACATCATCAAGAAAATTAAAAGAAATATAAATTAAAAGAAATAATTAAATAAGGGGGAGCCAGTCCTGTTCCACCAAGTGAATTTTCTCTGTAGCCTGCCTGCAATACCCCCCCCCAAAAGAATCAGTGAGATTTCCAGCCCTCCCCAGTGCCCAGTTTAAAGTTCTACTATTTAAGGCATATCAAGATAAAGACCCACCTGGCTTTACAAGTGCAAAATAGAAAACTTTCCGCTTACCAGTTGAAGTCCTTCTGGAGCATTTGTTGCACTCCAGTTCCATCGTATCGGGCCCATTCTGGTGTCTTGACATTCCCCTTTGCCTGGCCTGATTACAAACCAAGGCATGTCTGCCTACTCATGCGTAAACATGACCATGAGGCTGTTTTGCTTTCCATGGGGCTCAATACACTCGCAGCTGGGAGGGAGGGACCTCCTCGGGTGTTTTGGGGGGGCTGCATTCATTGGATCAGGACCATTCTGACATTGTGGGAGTCCTCTCAGCCTGCCCTTTCCAACAGACTAAGGCAGGTTCATCTACTTGCGAGTAAATGTGGCCACATGGCTTCGTTCGCTTTCCATAGGGCTCAATACACTCGCAGCTGGGAGGGAGGGACCTCCTTCTTGGATGTTTTATGGGGGCTGTATTCATTGGATAGGGACCATTCTGGTGTTGTTGGATTCTTCTCAGCCTGCCCTTTCCGATGGACTATGGCAAGTATGCCTACTTGCAAGTAAATGAGCGATACAGCTCAGTTTCACTTTCCATAGTACTCCATGCATTTTTTCTTTCCTTTTTTTGGCCATAACTTTTGAAGGAAAGGAGCTATTTCTATCTGGTTTCTGCATTGCATTCTACTGGACATTTCGCATCCAATGGTGTATGGCAAACCGCAATTTTAGCGCGTCATCCCCCCTGTGCCCGTCACCCCCCTTGCACGTCACCTGGAGCGGCCCACACCCCCTGCACCCCCCTAGCGACGCCACTGACCTTATTTTTAATGTTTGCTTGCCTGCTTAAGTGGCCTCATGCTTCTCTTGCTCTTATTTTGCAGTAAGTGTATACAAACACTTTGCATAACTCAACTCTGCTGTGAATGAGTTGTTTTCTTCTGTAGCTCTGCTACTAACCCTTCAGGACTCTCGCCATTATTTTTCACCATCTTTAAAAAAAAACAATAAATGCCTGTGTCCTCATTAAAAAGAAAAACACTTTCATGCCATTTTTATAAGAAAATGAAAGAACAATATATATAAAAAATAGCAAAATAAGCATGGTAGGAAAGAGACAAAATTTGTATAGTAAGACGGTGAGGCAGTGGAGCCAGAGACCCCTTTCTGGGGTGACTACAGCAGGGCCATGCTGTTTACCTGAGAGAACTGAGGAGGAATGCCCTGAGTGAATGGCAGTGGTTGCCTGCGTGGGGCGGGTAGCTTTGCCTTCTAGCTAAGATGAGGTGGGAGAAAATGAAGGACTGAGGGAACTCCTCTCATTTCCTTCTCCAGTGCATTTTGTAAATGCAAATAACAAAATAACCCAAAAGAGCTCACAGTCTCTCCAGTAAAACCTCAACAGTGGTAGCTGGGCAAGAGAAGATAGCTGGATCTGTTGTTGTGAGAAACTAGGAGTACTTGTACCACACTTGGTGGTGAGGGGGCAGGCAGGCATTTGCAACTCAGTGTAGGGCAGGTAATTAGAAGTTGAATAGCTTCTGAGAAGTTGATTAGCTTTTGGAACGAATTGCCAAAAATCAATGTATTCTTGGGTTCACATAATAATATTTTCAAGATACAGGGCCTATTTATCCACGGATTTTTTATCTGCAGATTTGTCTCAATGGGGCGGGGGTACTGAAAGTCACACACACCTTTGCCTCCTTTGCCCTTCGCTGGCTGGCATCTCACTCCGTTACCAGGCAGCTGAAAACACTGCAAAAAGGCTCTGCCTCGCCCAGGCAGGGACTAGCCCTGGAGCCATGGAAGAGGTTCCCCCTTTGAAGGAACAGTAACATTCCTGGAACCCCTAAGCCAGCAAAGAGGCTGAAGAGGGCGGCGGAAAACCCTGTGTAACCAGAATGAGTGCAGCAAGGTGGAGCGCTCGCGCACTCACTCACTCACTCACAGGGGCAGGTGTGGTAGCAACAGAGGGGATTGCTTTAAAAAACCCAGGGAGTGTTTGCTGAATTCCCCCCCCCCCCAATGGTGCAGGCAATCAAGACACAAGCAAGTTTTCCCACCAAGCAAAGCATGAGATTTAACCTACAATCCTCTCCACACTTTCCTAGGAGTAAGCCCCATTGATGGAATGGGGTTTACTTCTGAATAGAAACGCATAGGGCTGGACTCTGAAAAGCTCAGCATCCCACATGTGAAAGAAGCGGGACAGCTGGCAACAGGAGGGCTGAGTGCGAAGCAGAGGGGATAGGACTGAGAACAGCTGCCTTAGTTTCCTTCCATCTGGAAGTGTCAGGCTGCAGCGTGTTTGCGTAATGTTGTGGAATTCAGCACAACGGAACAGAACTAACATGGATAAATAGGCTCCACCTGTACAATGGAGTCTCTGGAACAGATTAGTATCATAAAGTGGGGTCCACTGCATTTTATACTTAGTTCCCCTTTCTTTGCCAGTATTCTTTGCCAATTTTCTGTCTCTCCTCATAGGTGCTGTGTGAATACTACTGGCCCTCAGACAACTCTCCCATCTCTTCTGGGCAGATCAGCATCCACTTGCTTGCTCAGAATTTTGTGGATGAATGGGCCACACGGGAGTTTAAGCTCCAGCATGTAAGTAGAAGAGCCAGGAGTACTTTTGCCCCCATGACAGCTCTCAGTAAGTTTGCCAAACCAAAACTGCAATATCATGGAAACAGTGTTCTTCTAGGGCAGTGGTTCCCAAACTTCTACTCAGAAGGTGGGAACACTGTAATTATTTTGGGGTGTGGGGGTGGCAGCACTGTAGCTGCCACCACCAAGGGACTTTGTAACATACCTGGGGGGTAGTGCTGGCCATCTGGAGGGTGCGGGATGGGGCTCACAGCCCCCTCTGTGGGTCTCCCCATTGCTCCAGGTCATATCTTCAATTGCGACCCACTTCCGATTTGTGGTCTTAGTTTTATTATGTTTTATTGTGGTTTATTCTTTGTTGTTAGCTACCTTGAGCATCTCCTTGATGGCAGAGGAAAATGTACAAATACATAAATATTGCTGGAGATACTGTCTTGGTTGTGGTACTAATGTAGCCTTCTCCTATCCCAGGAAGCCCTCAATATGGAAAGGAGAGTGATCCATCTACACTACACAGCATGGCCTGATCATGGTATCCCTGAATCTACAACCTCCTTGATGACCTTTCTGGAGTTGGTGCGAGCCCATATGCAAGGTGCAAAGGAATCTGGGCCAACACTGATACACTGCAGGTGAGTCACAGGCGGGCAACCCACTTGGCTGCCTCTGTGAGGAAATCAGTAACAAAGTCATCCACCTGACGAAGCACCAGTTGTGGACCTACCATAAGGTTCGATAGGGCAAAAGCCCCAGGCGCGCAGCACCAGAACCCTGCAGAAGCTTCTCTGAAGTTCCCAACAGGGGCAGACACTGTGCTTCCAGTTTCCCGAAAGCACAGTTTATAGCGTCAGGGAACCTCACAGAAGTTTCCCCAACACATTCCTAGGTTGCACAAGGCTCTGTGAACCTCAGGTGTGGTGGTGTGGGGATTTTTGCACGGGGGGGTGGCGATAGCCTGCAGGGGGGCACCATTGCGGACCTTTGCCCCGGGCGCGGGGCTGGGGAGGTCTGCTGCTGTGAGGCACATAACTTTCTCTGGTCAACTCAGTTCTCTTTTGACAGTGCCACTTTGAGAGAAACATGGAGAAGGGCATATCTGAATGCTTCCAGACAACAACACCCTTTGTGTATGAAAAGCTATCATTTCAGGGAAGATAATTGTAGCCTAATTTTTTTTCTGCCATACTATCTTTCCACACGCAGGGAGTTTTGACCTGTGGGAGCATTCTAAACATAGATGGGGAATTGCCCTTTTGAAGTCTAGAAGGGTTATATGATGCACTCTTTCTGAATTTGTGAGTTGTCTGTGTACTTAAATGGGCAGGCTGCCCTTTTTAAGGGTCTGTAAATAAAGGGTAACCTGCAGGAAATTTTTTCATTGACAGGACATGCATACAAGGTATTTGATTCCAGGAACCATATGCATGTGGCTATTTAGCCAGTGCAGGTTCTCTGTTACTTTGCATGGTGGATGGTACAACAGGTCGACCCATGTGGGCTTTGTTGTCTGTGTAATCCAAGGTCTGATGTCGGTATGAGCTTGTTTTTAACCGGATCATACTTTTTTGTGTGTGTGGGGACTGAGTTTTTTGTTTGATGCTAAAGTTTTCAATTGGAAATGAGAGACTCTCTTGCTGAACTGTCCTGTTATGAAGTGACGGCTGTTACCCTAGCCACTATTGATTGGTATATAGTTGACTATGCACATATAAACACTCCACTGTGTGCCCACAGCCCAGCCCATAATGTTAGATCTGTTATAGTTAGGGCGCAGTCCTAACCAGCACTTATGCCTGCATAGGAGCCCCGGGAGGGTCGCAAACGTGTTGTAAAGCACGTAAAACTTCAAGCCGCTTCGCTCTCCTTGGACATGTGCCACCTCCAGATGTGCCGCAGGTCCGAAGAGACCCATTGGGGCTGGCAGCCCTTACCCAGGGGTAAGGGGAACAGCTTCCCCTTGCCTCTGGCTGAGCCGCTGCTGGCCAGAAACCCACGTTGGATGCAGAGCAAGCCTGCTTCTTTCCTGCTCCAGCGCGGGTTTGGATTGCGCCCATAGATAGATGAAGGCTGACCTAGAGTTGATAGAATTTGGGTGAGGGTTCCTGATGATGGTTGCTATGATGATTAGAAGCCCTAAGCTATGGGAAACATATTGGAAATGTTCTCATCTTCTGTGGGAGTGGGACTACCCTCACATCCATTTTGATTCGTAAAGCCGATTCTTTGTCTGTTTTAACTTGTGCACCTACAAACGTTGGAGCTTTTCTTTGGGGGGGGCTGCAGAATGAGAGTAGAGCCCTCCAAATGGAGCTGGGAGCAGCCTGTGATTACTCCTTGTTTCACTCTGTCGTTGCAGTGCAGGTGTGGGCCGCTCAGGCACGTTTATTGCCCTTGACCGGCTCCTGCAGCAGCTGAAGCACGAGAAGGTTGTAGACGTGTTCAGCACCATTTACAGTCTGCGGATGAGCCGCCACGTGATGATTCAGACTCTGGTGAGAACCTGAGAGCTGCCCTGTGATTGGCAATTGCTTTGGCATTGAATCATTTTGGGCTATAAGATAACCTTAGCCTTTTCATCAACTATCCCATCAAGCTTCCCATCCTATATGTAGCTGGCACCTTGGCAGATGTTCTACCCAAATGCCTGAATCTTGGTCAGCCCCACAGTACCTTGGCAAATTGTGCAAAAACAATGCTCACACTAGCATGTGATATGTCAGGTCCAGCCAGGTGGCTAGAATAAAATTGATGTATTGCTCCTGTCACAGAAGGAGTGCAAAGACTTACACAAACACCTACAAGATCCTGCTAAATCTAGGATCTAGCTTTTCTTCTGTTGTAAAGTGCCATGCATGTTGATAGGGCTATGTTGAATAAATAAATAGGTTATTGCCTTTTTTCCTCAAGGTGTGCTGTGATACCATGAGTTACAGAAGGTATTTGTATTTGGTAACACAGTGCCCTTTTCTTCCAGGGACAGTATATTTTCCTGCACAAATGCATCCTAGAAAAAATCTCTGAAGACCCACTCGTTGACTTGCCTGGGGTGGAGCTGTAAGTTTCTCTGCTTTAACCAACCTTGAATGGGCTTCTCTTAACCACCCACTCTAGCAAGGTGGATCCACAGGTTCCTCCCCATCCATTTTGTGCAAATAGATTATTATACTACTGGTGTTGCACTGGAGAAAGGTCTTTCAGAACCAGCAACCTGCTCATTATACTTGTGTTAAAAAATAAGTCCCAGGGCCAGAGATGGGCTACCTAGCCCTTTCCCCTGTACACTACCTGACCCAACACAGGAGTGGCCAGCTTCTTGCACTGTGAGAGATAGAAGGATTGCTCTTATCTTGGTGGGGAATCCACCCAGATGCGAATTCACCAGTAAACAACAGTTTAAAAAGAACATTGACTCAGAGTGCAGCACAGAGGGAGATCTGTCAGGGAAACTCTCTTATGGTTCACCAGCAGGTCCTCTAACAGACAGATGATATTACCCAGGCAAGCTGTTGCTGCAGAGGTGATAAGTCATCCTGTCAACTTTGAGATGGCCCCCTTAGCAGATAGAAGGAGTGAAACATTTAGGTTTGCAAGCCCCTTTTCTTCCGTTTCAGCCTCTTAACCATCCCTCCTTCCTTTTGACTTGCTATTGGCTTTCACTCCATCATAAAGTGTCAGTGGGGGTGATCGGTGGGTGGGCATAGTGAATCTTGGAGTCATCTTTAACTAGTACCAACCAGCTGGAATTGAAAGTCTTGCCTGTCTTTATTGCTCTGGTTTCTCCATTATCTCGTCTAGGCCTCCAAGAATCAAAATTTAGTGTGCCAGCTGCTGGCCGTGTCCACTTCCTGCCCTTCACACTTGATAGACTAATTGGCAGACATTTCAAAGCTAGCAGATCAGTGCCTTTCAGATGGACCTAGAGAGTTCTAACATGGCAGATAAGGGCCTACCAAAGTAAGCCAAGCCCCTATCTGGGCTCTGACACTTTTTGCAAGTGTCTGTGGCCTGCCCTAAGTAACAGCAACAGCTTATTCTTCTTTCTAGGACTGCATGCTCCTGTTATTTTTATATTCAGTGGTACTATCAACTTGTGTCACTTAATGGGTAAACTGGATGATTTAAGTTGGTTTATTATGCTTTCTTAAGCTCTCGCCCAGTCCTCCTCAAGAACTTTGCTCAGCATCATGCACGGAACCGCTCCAAGGCCAATGCTGGCTTCTTGAGGGAGTATGAGGTAAGATCTGGACCTGGGGGAGTGTATGTCCTAGGTCTGAGGTGGCTTCTTCCCACATGCCAAGTGAGACTAAATTGTGCTAAGGCTGGGCTGTATCAGAACTGATAGATGATCACTTTAAGGCATGGCACACGGACTGTGTGAGCCTGGGCAGGTGGCTGTGCCATTCCCTGTCCAATGCAGCAAATTGGATGAGAGGCTTTGCCTGCCTAGCCAAGCTCTGTGAAGCCACTTCCAGAAGCTTGGTGATGGCATGATGACATCATTGCTGAATATCCAGCTGCTCTGCCCAGAAAGGTTGCTGACCTGCTTTTAAGGGCATCTCAGACTCAGGTAGGACTTCAGCACCCATTGCCATGGACACTTTGCAGTTCAGACATCCTAGCATGACACACATTAAGCCTTCATACAGTAGGGGTAGATAATCTCATCCACAGGCATGGAATCTCCTTCCATGCATATATCTGCTACCATTCAACTTAAACAGGCAATCCACTAGACCAGTCATTCTCAACCTTTTTTTTTTTTTTTTATGACTACAGCCCCTTAGAAGCTCTTCGCAGGTTCCAGGGTCCCTCCTGTCAAACAAGAATATAATACAAACATATAAACATAAAATCACCTTCCCACAGTTTTCAGTCTATGGCCCCCTTCAAGCACGCCAGGGCTCCCCTGGGTGCCAAATAGCCTCCATTGAGAATGGCTGCACTAGACTACATCCCACAGAATGGCACACAACCCAGATGACCAGAGAGCTTTCACCCACCAGTTTCTCACAACTGGTTCTCCCACACATGTTCCTCTCTTGATGACTACAGCATCAGCCACCTTTCTTGTGGTGGAAGGGACACTCCTGAGCCAGAACTTTTCAGCCCCACTCTTCCTTGTACCATTCTGCTTTTCTCCAGCAGATGCTCTTGGAGGCTGCAAAAGAGGAAGTCAGTTCTGCAGCAACATTTTCTAGCAGCCAACAGATCAACCTCTGTTCCAGCAAGATCCCTGGTGAGTGATGGAACTTTGTTCTGCATGAGGAATAAAGCTGAAGTGTGGGGTTGAGCTGGCTGCCTGGGAACCGGAATTGGAGAGACTTTAATGGCCTGATAGTCCTACACAACGGGATCTATGACAGAAATGGTTGTGTATGAAATAGTCACAAAGAACTCCCAGAATGCTGTTTCCCAGAATGATATCGGGCGCAATCCTAACCCACTTTCCAGTACTGGCATAGCTGTGCCAGTGTGGCATGTGCTGCATCCTGCAGTTGAGGGGGAGTCATGGAGGCCTCCTCAAGGTAAGACAATGTTTGTTCCCTTACCTTGGAGTTGCATTGCCCTTACCTCGGTGCTGGAAAGTTGGTTAGGATTGTGCCCATAGTACTCTAAATTTGCAAGTGCGATAGCACTTTCAGAAAATGCATTCAGACTTAGAATGGGAAGCTCTGAGGCCTTTCAGTATTGAAATGTAGTTAAACCTCCTGTGACCTCCACCTTCTTGCTCCCTCCAGATGATTACTTTAAGGCTCTGATGATTTTAAAAAGGGTGATTGTATTCAATTCCCTTCCCTCTTTCACGAGGGTATCTTTAAGGTCTGACAAGGATGACACATTTGGAATTTCCAAAATGTGAATTTTTGAAGTGCTCTCACTTCACTGAGTGCTTGAAGTTTTGAAGTGCTCTCACTCTTTCAATTTAGCCTACCTCACAGGGTTGTTGTGTGCATGAAATGGGGTGACCATATCTATGTACAGTATACTTCTCTGACTTCATTGGAGGATGCGTGGGAGTAGGATACAAATGTGGCTAATGTCAACAGCCTGTCTTAAGAGTGGGATGCTGGGAAGTTAACATTGTTGGGAAGATAGTCTTGGCAGGAAGGGCCTTGTGTGCACGAAAAGTGTTAGGACTATAACAGCAATGATGAAATTATTTAGAACAGTTTTGAATCAGCCAGCCTGGGAGGAGATCAGTGGAATAATGACATTCTGTTGCATCAAACCGAGCTAGGCCTGATGGGTTGGGTCAGCCCAACACCCTTTCACACACGACCTGTTTTGCAGGTGATCGCTCTAAAGTAAAATTCTCACCCCTGGACCGAAATCCCTTCTCAGACCTTGCACATGTCTGGTTCATCCCTGTGAGTCCAACCATGAATTACATTTACCCTCTTTTGACTATGTATCGTTGTTGTCTCCAGATGCTTTTGCTGCTTAAACTTGTCAACATATGGAGCTGTCTTATAAAGAGTCAAGCTGTTGGTCCATCTGGCTACCCTGTCTGCTGGTGACTGTCCAGGATTTCAGATGGATTTTTCCATCCTCACCTGGACAGGCCAGGACTTGAACCTGGTATTTTTTCTGTGAACAAGTATATGCTCTGCCACTAAGCTACCTCCTCTCTGGTGTGCTGCATGCTGCACTCTTGAGGAAGGAGTCAATTGCTTGTTTCCAGTACAGATGTAAAGGGAAATACCCACTGACAATTGGCCAGAGGATTAAGAGCTATTGGGATTGGGTGCATGCACATATGTGTTTATTATTGCAACCTATTGTAAGCCACTCTTAGGATTATTTGACTGAAAGTCAGGGTATAAAACTTCTGAAGAAATAATGGCAGATATCACAAATATATTGGTATGCATACATTTGTAAAGTAAGCAGTAACATGCTACTCAAACATAATTCAAAACAGCAGGAGGAAAAAAGTGAATTCTGCAGGAGTCACTCTGAAAACCAGCTGCTTAATATTTTCAATTGTAATGTGGCTTGGTGTTATGGAAAATACAGTACATATATTTGCGTGTGCCACAAAGCAGATCACTTACATGCAAATGTTTTTGAGGATGAGGATATAAATCACAAGCTCTGAAAAACCCGAGAGCTGGGTAGAAAAATTATTAAGTGTAAAAGTAGTATCACCCAAAGGAAATGAAAAACAAACACATAAGTGCAAAACTGCATCGTAAGTAATAAGTAGCAGTGCTGTTACAGCACCAGATATCACACAAGCCAAGAGTACGACTGTTGCAAACACAGAAAATACTATTTGGGGCTCCCTTAGCAGAAATGTTTCCGACAAAGGAGCATCTAGCACACCACTGAGGATAAATAGATGATCCCAGTAGTAGCAAATAGTCTGAGAAAACTTTATAACTAGCCTGCTAGTAATAGGATAATGAGGGTCCCATCCTATCCAATTTTCCAGTGCCAGTACAGTCATGCCAATGGGGTGTGTGCTGCATCCTTTGGTGGGGAAGCAGTTACAGAGGCCTCCTCAAGGTAAGGTAACGTTTGTTCCCTTACTTTGGGGGCAGCACTGTGGCTGCACCAGTGCTGGAAAGTTGGATAGGATTCAGCCCTGACTCATTGACTTCCAGATTGGGTATGAACTGGGCAAAAAGGTTTTAAATATCCTTTTATGTGATAGGTTTTATCCAGTGCTTTTTTTGTAAATAAAAAGGTGCAGGAACTCACAACTTGTTAATCTTTTATTTATTTATTCGTTTGTTTGTTTGTTTGTTTGTTTGTTTGTTTGTTTGTTTGTTTGTTTATTTTTAAACCATTTTTTATTGGAGAAATAAAATATTTTTATGTGCTTCTCCCCTAAAGATGAACTTACTTCTGAGTAGACATGCATAGGATTGGGCTGTCAATCTCCACATCCCCTTCCCCCTAGCTATTTTTTCTACACATGGGGAAAAATACTGTACAGGTGCACTTGTAGCGTGCAGTATGTAGTGTGGCACTACTTTGAGGAGAGGAAGCAGTGAATGGATTCCGAAAAATGGCTTACATGAGTTCCATGTAGTAAAATTACTCTAAGCAACTGTGGGAGTAAGAACAAAAAAGGAATTCTTACACGAGAGGGGTCCTTAGGTGCACCTAGAAACAGCTACGTTTGCAAACAAGCGATTAAATATGGTTTAATTCAGGTATCAGAATACTCTGTGTCTTTGGGAAGGTGCTTGGCATGCAATTGTATGTTCTCTGCTGCCCTGAGCAGCTGCTGTGCATTGCTGGAGAGGAGCTGCAAACGCTGGCTGGCGGAGGGCATGCTTGTGGGGGAAGGATGAGGAGGATCTCTGGCAAGGCTGGACAGCATGTTGTACACACGTAGAATCCCTTTTCACCTGCCCTTAGCATGTGAAAATGGGTGCAGATATATATCTCTGCCAGGATTAAGAGCCCAATCCTAGGTATGTCTACTCTGAAGTAAGTCTTGTTCTAGTCAATGGAGCTTACTCTGAGGAAAGTGCCTAGGATTGCAGCCTAAGAGCCCAATCCTATGCATGTCTACTCAGAAGTCCACTTTAGTGAATGGGGCTTACTGTGGCTAGGATGGTAGCCTCAGGGCCCAATCCTGTGCCTGTCTCCTCAGAAGTCAGTCCCATTAGAGGCAGTGGGGCTTCCTCCCAGGAAAGTGTGGAGAGGACTGCAGCCTCAGAGCCCCTCCTCTGCCTGTCTCCTCAGAAGTCAGTCCCATTAGAGGCAGTGGGGCTTCCTCCCAGGAAAGTGTGGAGAGGACTGCAGCCTCAGAGCCCTTCCTCTGCCTGTCTACTCAGGCTGCAAGACTATGACACTTTCCCGGGAGTAAGCCCCATTGAACACAATGGAACTTACTTCTGAGTAGACATGCTTGGGCTCTCAGGCTGCAAGGCTTTGCACCCTTTCCCAGGAGCAAGCCCCATTGAGCACAATGAGACTTACTTCTGAGTAGACATGCCTAGGCTCGTGCTGCAGATTGGCACGGGGCTGCACTAGCCAGCTTCCTTCCCCTCCTCCTCCGCCAAGCCAGTACCTGGGCGTTCCGTGGGTGCCGCAGCCTGTCTCCCTAGCTGGCTGGCTGTTCGTCCTCCTCCTCAGCATCAGCACGTGTCCCCCACGCCCTCCACTGGCTTGGAAGCTGCGCTGGGAAGCAGAGCCGGGGGGGGCAGGCTGGGCTCAGGCGAGAGCTTGGAGATGGGGGCAGGAGGGGGTCATTGTGCGGTCAGGCAGGGGCTAGGCGCCTGCCCACCCTGCACCCCCCCAGCACCCACCCAGCGAATGCCTCTGTTTTGCTCCCCCCCTCCTGGAATGCCTCCGAAGGGGAGGGGCCCCTGCAAAATGGTGCCGGAACTCCGTCCCCCCGCGTTCCATTAGAAAAAAAGCCCTGGTTTTATCTATATGCCCTATAGGTAAATCTCTATAGAAATTTGACCTTGGAAAGCACTGGCCTAGATAAAGATATACAGGCGTTCCCCTGAATCTGTGGGGGTTCTATTATGGAACCCCCTGTGAATAGCTGAACCCACAGATATGGGGGGAATGCCCCCTGGGCCTCAGGATGCCTTATAAGGTGATAAAAACATCACTTCTGGTTTTACTATAAAACTGGAAGTAACTTTTTTTTCAGTCTAGCAGTCATTCCCTATGTGGGGCTCAGAAGACCCCATAGAGCTGTGCTCATCTTGCCTCTGGAAGAGGTGTGGATCCAATCTGCTATTATTTGAAACCGCAGATTTGGGATCTGCGGATATGCCCCCCCCCCCATACTAGGTTTGCTATATCAAGGTGCTTTTCCTCCATAAAATTCCTTGATTATAACACAAAAAAGTCTAGTGTGGACAAGTAGTGGGAAAAAAAGATAATGCATATGCTTTAATTCCATCCACTCACCTTACACTAAAGCTGTTAAATCTTAGCAGACTAGAGGGCCCAATCCTATCCATCTTTCCAGCACTGATGCAGCCGTGACAATGGGGTGTGCACTGCATCCTGTGGTAGGGGGGACAGTCATGGAGGCCAAACAAAGGAATATTTGTTTCCTTACCTCAGGGCTGTATTGCGGCTGCACCAGTTCTGGAAATTTGGATAGAATTGGGGCCTTGTGAGGGTTGCTTAAGGGCCAGAAAGATGTTGTGGGAGAGATCTCTGATGAGATCACCTGACTGTTGATCAGCAGCTTACTCTGAACTTTAAGGATGTGATACTCTGAAAGACTATATTTAACACTTTCCTATGCCTTTACCCTAATGTTAATTCCTCCTTCCTACTATTAGTTGGGGGGGGGGGGGCAGGTACAGATCTTGGAACTTACAACTTACTGCTGTAAGATGTGTGCATAATCTTTATAAATCGCAAGAGGAGGGTGCAAAACCATGGCAGGGAGCAAGGGCTTTAGTATTTTGTCCCACCCAAGATTTGATCTTGATCGCGCCCCCTCCCCCCAATGCACACACTGTTTTTAGTTGAAAAGAAACATCCATTGCCATCCAATGGTAACTTTTTCTAGCAGAATATCTTAGCCAGTAAGCTTAGACCAAGCTTATGTTCTGCTATTGACACCCCTTCCCTTAATTGACCTTTTCTTCCTCATGGCTAACTGTATGCTAAATAAGTCTCTTTCTGTCTTCCTTTTTTGGGGGTACGTGGGGGGACACAGGGCTGCAGCTCAGCCAAAGACTATATAGCGGTTGAAGGACCTGACAAGCTAGCCCTGGAGGAGTTCTGGGGACTGATCTGGGAACATGGAGTTCATACCATCATCACTCTACAACCTGTACAAGAGAACAGCCCGGTAAGACAGTTGCTATGGCGTTTCACAGTGTGCTGAAGACAGACCATGATGGGGCAGTCGTGGTGCTACAGGAGGAGTTCAATTTGGGCCAATCTGCAATAGACAGGAGTAGCTATTAGCCATGTGCAGATCTCATGATTCTGTGGGCTACATCTGAATGATACAACCATTCAGGAAGGGCCAATTGTGTGTGTGTTCCATGGCCAATTAGCACCCTCTTCTCTGACAGGGTGCTGATTCCATTGGAAAGAGTAACCCATGCAAGCAGGCCCTTCCCTCCCATGTTTGTAAGCCTTCGGTGCTATTGCACTGAAGTCTTTTTCACTGCAGTGTAACCTCCATGGGTGTGCTTTTGGAATGCACTTCGCAGAAACATTCTTTTGTAAAGTGTAATGTTGGAACTGACCACCCACATGGATCTTGTCTTATCTTGATCAAAAACTGGTGCTGCTAGTTTTATTCTTCTGTATACTTCTCCTAATGGTGAGGAAGTCTGGATTCTTCTCTTAGTCTTGTGTGGTCTGCAAATTCCACCAGAAATGACCACATTGCTCTTTCATCTTTGCTGAATACATTCACTCTGCGTGACCAGCAGTGGTTGTGGCACCAGACCAGCTGGGAGCAGAGGAAACTGGAACTGGAGTCCTTGTTTTTGTGCAGGCTCCTGACAACTCATGCTGGCCCTCTGAGGGGGAACCTGTCTGCACAGAAATGTTGACCGTACAGCAAGGCCAAGAGAAGGACATTTCAGGATGGCCATGCATTCAGCTCAGACTGAAATATGTAAGTGAGTGGGTTGGGAAGTCATGGGATCATGCTACTGGAAGTTCCTCTAGTCTGGCCTTTTTGGGAAAGTGGGATAGGTTTCTTCACCTCCCAGATTCCACTTAGACACAAGGGAAACTGCCTTATATTGAGGCAGACCATTGGTCCATCTAGCTCAGACAGGATTTTTTTCTCTACCCTACCTGGAGATGCCAGATAATGGAACCTGGAACCTTCTACATGCAAAGCAGATTCTCTTTTTGTGAGCAACAGTCTCATCCCCTAACACTCATGAAGAAAGTCATGGAATGCCATGTAGTAAAAGATCAGTGCTCAGAACAGGGGATCTCAGACCTGGCTAAGGAGCTTCCCATGGTGGAAGATCAGAGCATCTGTCCACCAAACCTCAACAGCAGACAGACTATATGCAATCTAGATTATGCACCGAGTCACAATCAAGGATCCAGTGTATTTACAGAGCAGAAAGGTGCAGATATCTCATTCATATCAACCAAGCTACATGCATCTCCCTACAACATATATTATTTTCCTCTCACCAAGTTCATTTGCTTGGTTTGAACTTCCCCACTATTCTTCAGCTGCCTGTTCAATCCCCTCCAGACTGAGGAAGATCAGTTCAGGAAAGGAAGGTGATAAATGATGTCTTGGTGGTGGTGTTGGGGGAGAATCTATGCAGGAGGGCATCGGAGAAATCCATGCGCAAGGGGTTGACTAAAATGGCTGCAGCATAAAGCCATAAGAAATCCTGGCACATTCAGTATTTCTGTCTACATGTCTGGAAAAGCTTCTAAGCAAGAAACTGCATGGTGTTGACTGTTCTTTTGACAATTTTTTTAATTGGTCTTTTCTTTGTGAGTGTAACAGCACGTATACTTTTCAATTACATCGCACTCTTCATTAGTGCTCTGACCTGCCCTCTATACACTTTGCCTACGAACTTGCTTGTTAATGACGTCTGTCTCTACCTTGCCAGGAGAAGAAGGCCAAAGAGAGATTGCTGCAACGGTTTCTGTTCCCCTTGTGGGAAGGTGAGGAACTGCCTGAATCTGAGGTCCTGGTAGGCTTCCTGTCTAGCGTCCGGCAACTTGTACCACATCGGAAAAGGACCAGTCCCTGGATCCTTCACTGCAGGTAGGATTCCTGATCACACTGTTGGCAACTCAGGGTGATTCCCCTGGAACTAGTAAGCATGGAGATCAGTACCACTTTCTGCATTCCCAGGTGACTAGGCTAAATGCTCAACAATAAAAGGACCATCTACTGTCTCCCTAGTGATTCTTCCTTCTTTCCCAGTTCTGGCGGAGTGGCCCAGATGGGCACACTAATTGCCCTGGATACCTTGCTGCAACAACTGAAAGGAGAGAAAAGTGTGGATATC
Source organism: Tiliqua scincoides (assembly GCF_035046505.1). Taxonomy (NCBI): domain Eukaryota; kingdom Metazoa; phylum Chordata; class Lepidosauria; order Squamata; family Scincidae; genus Tiliqua; species Tiliqua scincoides. The sequence continues at coordinate 187,953,723 of NC_089824.1, forward strand.
TACGGGGTTGTTTTGAGGCTGGTGAGGAGCTGCTGTCTCATGACACCAACACTGGTATGTAAGGGGCAGCATAATCAGTAATGGAGGTCCTGACCAAGGTCTAGGTCAAGCCCAAGGAGAACCAAGTTTTTCTGTAGGGGAACTGCCATTGCTGCTGTTCACCAACATAATGTGCACTCCAGGACAGAAATGGATGCAGAATCTCCACAGTCTCATATGAATGAGGACCACAGACTAGTCTGTGGTGTGAAGAACATACAAGTGGTGTGATGCACAAAACTACTGACCAATAATAATAGTAAGCAATAACCAGTAGTTACCTGCAACATTGTGGAGCTACATTCCATTCTCCACCCAGCAACAAACCAAATGGCAGTAATTGTGCTACCTTGAACTTCACTTTTACAAGAACAAGATGATGTCATATAAGCACTGGGGAAGTGTGTTCTCAACAGCAGCATCTTCTTGAGGGTAGCTATGTAGATGATGTACTGTAAATAAGAGACAAATACATATTTCTTGCACAATAATGGATTGTGTGGAAATGCCCATACAGTTCAACCTTATTTTATTTAGAAGTAATTCTAACTGAGGTCAATAGGATACTATTGGAGATATATGCATAGGTGTGATCAGCATCAACTGATTTCCTGGGACTTGTGACCAATATATTTTGCCACTAGAGGGCACTGTGAGCAAGACTTGCTGGCTTCAATTTGTAATGCTAGATTTTACACCTGACTCTCTGACAGCATGCATGCACATGCATAGATAATGGAGGAAGCATAACAGTGAAATGTGTTATGTGACAGAGCAGGGGATCTCGGGGGCTTGAGTGCTTCCCACACAGCAACCTGCTCCTTACTACAAGCCACTTAAGCAAAGAAGTTCCAATAATGTAGAGGCTAGGTAGAGAGGAGGCATGTGAGTCTTCCTTGTGATGAAGCTGATGGAGCTGTTTAAGCATAGAAGGGTTCACAAATGAAGCACAGTTCTTCACATAGTGGGCTGTTAACAATGCTGATGCTTCTTGTAGTCACAGAGCGGCTATAGGGGTTTCACAGTGTGCTTTAGTGCTCCTGCTTTGGCTGCTGCATTAGTAGTTTGATCTAGCAGTGCATACTCAGTCAGGTCACTGCAGTTCCACAGACTTAATTTCTGGAATTGATTGTGATTCCCAGCACTGTGGAAGAATTCAGTGAACTCTTTGATTCCGCTTGGGATCTAAGACCAGAACTTGCTCTGTGTTGTCTTCTGCCCATCCATGGCATCTCATGTCTCTTTCTCTCTTTCTCTCTCTAGGAAAAATACATGTATCTACACAAATGTATTCATGACATTGTCACCCGGAAACAAGTCTAGGGCCACAACAGTGGTCCCCGATCTCCACTGTCTGGGAGATGAAGGGTGAAACTTGGAGCCAAGCACAACAGGACTGTGGGCACAGACTGAGCTGAAATATTCCTATGCAGAGACGGGCAGCTGCCCCAGGGGGCCTGAACCTGTGCAGGAACTGGGATATCAAGAAATCAACCACAGTGAGCCTCTGATGTTCCTATCTCCCAATTACTAAATTTAAATCTGGTATTGGAACCAGTGCCCCAAGGCAGGAGTGTTCCTGCAGGAGCTACGTGCCCTTCATTCAGGATGCACTGCTTGCAAGAAAAGGCCTGTTTTTCCCTGTTCAGAAGTCTTGGAACTCAGGCAACCCCAAGACTCGCATACACAGTCAGAACTTGTGGGTAGCCCAATAATGGAATCAAGATGTCTTCCAAAGTCGCTGCATAGGTCTATGGTATATCCCCATTTGCAAGAATTGTGCAATCTTAGATGTTTCATGTCAAAAACAAAAATGTAGCTGGAAAAGGTGCAGAAGAGGATACCGAGCACTAGGCAGGGCAATCCAATGGTCTTGCTCCTCCTCTCCCCCACAACACTGCCTATTGCTTGTTCTTGCACCAGCAGAGTTGCACTGGCATCATAGTGATTTCAGTGGATTCCCATGTCTTTGGAATTTGTTGGTGCAAGGAAACTTCATAGGATCCTATCCTTGCCTAGCTGGCCTACGTCAAGGATAGGATGATGCTGTAAAAGCATCTTCCTTGCAAAACCATAATTCAAATAAGCATGAAACATCTTCCAAATGTAAAAATCAGATTGGCAGCTACTTCTACTTTAAAAAACAAAACATAGCTATGGGGGGAGGGAAACAAAAGTTTACTCAATTGTGTGGTGTGGAGAAAGTGAGTAAAAAGAGAGAAACTATTCACCAGAGGAAAAGAATGTTAGTAATCTAATGTCACTGATATGTCACAGTTTTAGACACATATGTCTAATGACACAGTTCAAGATGGCTGTTGAATCAGGACTTATTTATGCAATATGCAAATAGCCTATGGAATTAAGTGTCATGGAATGTCATTTCTGCCATTTACACAAATGATTCTATAATAGATTAGATAAATTCATGGACGACAGAGATACATAGAGGTGAAATGATACAGAATGGGCTAGAATAATTTACAGGGACACCTAGAGGGTGAATATGATTGTTTTACATGAGTTATGCATTTCCTCAGATAGAGTGTAGGCGATAGAATGCTGAGCTGGTTGAACCATTGGTTTAACAGTGTATTTTTGCAACAGCTCCGTTCGTCATATCCCATGTGTTGCTCCCAGAAAGTCTCAGAGAAAATAGAGACAAAACTGTAAGTCCCAGAACCCTTTCCTTCTCCATATCCCTCTCTGTTTCACTTATACTTTCCAGCTTCTGATTGGTGGATTTCAGTTAGGGCTCCATTACCTTGTGGAAGCACTGCCACCAAGTCACATGATACAGTCAGTTCCCTATGTGCAGGAGTAGATTTCAGACACACACAACCCAATCCTATCCAATTTTCCAGTGTGGGTGCTGCTGTGCCTATGGGAGAAGCACTGCTTCCTGTGTTGGGGGTGCAGTCACAGAGGCCTCCTTAAGGTTTGGGAACATTTGTTCCCTTACCCCGGGGCTGCATTGCGGTTGCACCAGTGCTGGAAAGTTGGATAGGATTGGGCTGACAGCTGGGCCACCTTGTGAGTTGGGCCCATGAGACCTTCACACTTTTCCTGCCCTTTAAGTCTCTCTTTGCTTCAATTCAGTTGAAAGACAAACAGTTTTTTCATCTCACACCATTATTTGAAAAGTCTGACTGTTCTCCCTTCTTGTTTTGGTCTCATCACACCCACATTTTCTCCTCTTCTTTGGTTCACTCTTAATTCCATTTTGAAAAAGGCCATGAAATTTTAAAGATGGGGTTGTTGGGGGCAAGCCAAAATAAATATGGTGTTAACAATGGTAATGAGTTACCTCAGTTTCTCTGAAACAGAGAAAGGGGGCAAATGGTTTTGTAATAATAAATTATTCTTTACACATGAAAATTGTTCAGTTTCTTTTTCCTGTTTTTGTTGAGATTCCTGCTCTTTCTGTCAAAGTGTAATGTGAGCAGTTTTTTTGCTTGAGGGCAGCACCATGGTCTGTTTATCAGTCACAGGACAGGGATTCTTTTCCAAAGGACCATTTTAAAACCAGTGAATTTGTCAATCAATTTGTCAATAGAGGTAGAACTGTTGGCTTGTTGGGAATGTGGATTGATGAATTCATGCACAATCAGCCCATGGTGAACCAGTTATGTAACTGATCACCAAATCTTTCTTCATTGTAACGTTACAACTGAGCAAAAGTCATTACGCCAATTTGGTCATAGGAATACCCATAACTAGGAGACAGCAGAGGTAGCTGGGGTTTTGTTCCAAATTTACCTTAGATTCTAAAAGTGGAAGATAGTCTGGCTTCTGATGGATTGTCCAGTTTCTTGGTTAGTTTTAAGCATACTACTTTTCTAGCATGTGTTCACAGCGGCTTACAACAAAAGAAAAAAAGGCCAATAATCCTATCTAATAACTGAGGAACTCAAACCAGCCAGTGCAGTAGTAAAAACTGTCTAGTATTTATTTACTTATGTTTATTCATGTGTTTGTTTGCAAAATATAAACATATTAGAGTTTTAAGATAATTTATCATTTTTATTTGTAGTTTTCAACAACCAGCCACTTCAAAAAGCAAATATTTTGAATAGGTTTTAGGAGTTTTGTAACTACTCAAACAAAAATAATGAAATATTTCAATTATATTTCCTCCAATTCAGTGGTGTCGCTAGGAGGGTGCGGAGGGTGCGGGCCGCACTGGGTGACATGCCCTGGGGGGTGATGCTCTAAAATCGCGCCTTTACAAGCTACCACGTCATGCCATACACCGTTAGATGCAGAATGACCAGCAGAACACAGTGCAAAAAACCCAGTTGAGATAGTTCTTTTTGTTCAAAAGTTATGGCCAAAAAACCAGAAGGAAAAAATGCATGGAGCCCTATGGAAAGTGAAAGTGATCCGTATCGTGCGTTTACTTGTGAGTAGGCATACATGCCTTAGTCCGTCGGAAAGGGCAGGCTGAGAGGACTCCAACGTCAGAATGGTCCTGATCCAATGAGTGCAGTCTCCCAAAAACACCCGAGACGGAGGTTCCCCCTCCCAGCTGCAAGTGTGTTCAGCTCTGTGGGAAGGGAAAGGAAGCCACATGGCTGTGTGTACTCGCGAGTAGGTGACATTGTCTTGCTCCCTCCAAAAGGGCAGACTGAGAGGACTCCAACGTCAGAATGGTCCTGATCCAATGAATGCAGCTCCAAAAACACCTGAGGAGGAGGTTCCTCCCCCCCCCCCCAGCTGCGAGTGTATGGAGCCCTATGGGAAGCAAAGCAGCCTCACATAGTGTTTATTTGCGAGTAGGCAGACATGCCTTGGCTGGTGGTTAGGCCAGGCAATGAATGTGAGGACACCAGAATGGTCCCGATCCAATGGGATTGGAGTGCAACAAAAGCCCCAGAAGGCAGCCTCTCCCCCCACTAGAAAGGACCAACAAAGAGGCTTGAACTGGTAAGGAGAAAGTTTTCTATTTTGCACTTGCAAAGTTTCCCTCACGGCCCAATCCTACCCACACTTTCCTGGAGTAAGCCCAACTGACTCTAATGGCCCAACACTGAGTTCAGGAGACAACAGAGCAGAGCTCTGCTAATTCCACTCCCTCCCACCCTGGTTCCTCCCCCCACCCCCTGCAATTGCACTTACCCCCAGCGTATCCTCTTCCTGCTGGTGCTAGCAGGTCCAGCACCCCCTGCTCACCAGGTCCGTGAATATGCTTTATGGCATCCAGCGCCAGCATGGGCCAGGCTAGAATTGCAAGTGTGCTTAAGACTGCAGCTTCAGCTGTAGGAGACTCTGCTAGGAAAATGGAATCATTTTTAAACAACCGGCAATGGAAATAAAGTTCATAAAGCAGTGTAGGGAACAGTATATATTCTATGCATGTATTTTCAAGGGGGGGAAATTACCCAAACACCTTCTTCTTGCCCATCACTCATTCACCTATGACAGTAAAGTCTGATGGTTTTAGATACAGGATAGACATGCCTAGTGGTGATGTGTAGATGTGATCAAATTCTCCTGCCAAGTATAGGGGTGAGATTGGACAACATACCTTTTCAGTCTAGGTTAAACTTATCTTTAGAAAGCCACTACAACTGGTGGGGCTGTTGCAATCTGATACAATCTTGCACCAGTAATACTCTCTAGCATCAGTATAGCTATTGGTCCCAGCCTCCCATTCTTCTGTCTCCCGGTCTGGCTTAAATATTTACCTGTGTCAATAAAACCAGTGCCATTTCATTGTTTTAAATGGTGGAAAGTAATTCCATGCGCACAGGTGAAAACCAAACAGGGCAATGGGACGTTTGGAACTATGACATGCCTGCAGCGATGCAGAGCAATTTGTATAAGAAATGCACAACTTCCATTTGAAGTCCATGAATGAAGGACAAAAAGTCTGCTGGGCACTCCTGACTGTTACATGCTAAGGAGCAATTGGGATCTCATTTGTTCATAATTGTTGGCAGTGGGGCAAGAAAGGGGTCAGGCACACCCTGGAATGAGAAGGAACAACTTGCCTCATTCTTTTTTAGCATTAGTAGGATGATGCAAGACATTTGAGGAATTGAGGGCAGAGTACCACAGCACTGGTGTTGTGCCAGCTTGAGCAACGGCTGCAGGAGGGCACTTTAACTTGAATTTGTATGCTTGGCCAAAAAAAAAAAAGCGATTAAAAGCAACAGCAAGGTCAGATTACAACCTATACTGGGCAGGCCACAATCAGGATCATATATCAGAGATGACAACTTCCAGAGGGGTCACCCTGTTAGTCTGTGGCAGCAAAACCAACAAAGTGTCTTGTAGCACCTTCAAGACACTTTTTTTTTTTTTTTTGCAGGCGAGCTTTTGTGAAGCTTCATCAGGTTCGGGGAAGTTTCTGCGGCACTAAACATATTCATCTGGTGCAATAAGACTCCATAGTAAAGGTGGGCAACCTCCTTGCAGTTCCACCTGCAGTTAATTCACAAAATTAACTTACTAATTTTGAATGAATTCACTGGGTGTCAACTAGACTTCCAAAAAACAATCCAAGTTTCTTGGGATTAACTGTAACTCTTGCCCAAACTGTTTGGCCGTGGTTGCACCTGATGACCTCATGAAGCACTCTCCAAGTTTAAAGGGCTCTGGGAAAGTTGTACTTCTCTAGGCCATGTACCTCACCATGTCACTCTACTTATCAGAGGCAGGAGACAACCCCGCTGTCAGGGAGGTGCAGTGTAGGCAGTGCTGAGGCCTTGGATGTTCTGCTTAAGCTACCTGCAGCTGTTTGTACTGCTGGCACTGGTATAGGGTGTACTTGTGACATACGAACAACTTGTTTGGCATGATTTGTGGGCCCTCCCACAGGGATGGTCCTGTCTAGTAGCACTACATGCCCTAGTAGGGCAGGAGGTCTAGTCTACAGGGTAGAGCCTCTGTTAGCCCAAAGATAACATCAGAAGGTCGCCAGTTCGAGGACACCGGCAGCTCCCTGAACGGCTGAGAATGGTGAGACCTTGAAGCAGCTGACAAGCTGAGCTGAGTGATTCCACCTGCTCTTGGTGTGAGCAAGAAGCATCTTGGCTGCCCTCCATGTGAGAGATGGAGCTGCTTGTCACCCTGTGTGGGAGAACAGGAGGCCAGAAGTGAAACCAAACCAGGAAGATCCATTCTGAAATGTTGTTGGTTCTTGAAAGAGAGAACCTTTATGATTGTAAAAATCCCCTTGAGGGATTTAGAAATGCCTGCCTATGTTGCCTTGAATAAAGTCAGAGGAGTAATCCGATGACCAGAAAGGCGGTATATAAATACCTAGTTATTATTATTACATGACTTTTTCATCGCTTCCAAAATCTCTGATGATGATGATATGATGCACGCTTTTAAAGTGAAAAAGTCAGACTGCAGCTTCACTGTGTGTGATTGAAAGAGGGATTTTCAGTAGCTAATAGAAAAGCTCATCTTCATCTTCATGAAGCTCATCTCAAGTCTGAAAACAATTGAGGCTGGGTCAACCCTTTCCTAGGAAGCCAAATTGCAAGCCATCCCAGGCAACCAAGAGGGCACTGTTCAGCTACTATGGAAGTTGGACTTCTGCTAAGGATGCTACCCTTGCTTCTGTTCCCCCCCCCCTCCCTGGTAGCTTCTGGGGATGCTTTGCAGACAAAGCAGGTGGGCAGAAGGCTCCCTGCTCGGAGTGAGTCTTAGATTTCTGGCTTTGTTGGGTTTCATTCCTGGAGAATGGCCTTAAGAAAAGGAGGCCCTGAAATGGAGATCAAAGCCAGGGAGATTGCTCTAAGCAAGGAACAAAGGCCCCAGATAGTGTCTGGCTCCCAAGAGCATCACAATTAAAAAGAAGGAAAGAAAAGACCAGAAGCAATTGGAGTCTACAATGGGAAAGTTACTTGCAACCTGAGCTGGGGGTGTCGCCAGGAAATGGGAGACAGAGTTACAGCCCAAAGGAGCAGGGCAGGGCAGGGTAAAGCTCAAGCACAGCCTCTCTCTCTTTTCCCCCACCTGCAGTCCCAGTTCCTCTTTTGCTTGAGTAACACTGGATCTGATCCTGTGCTTTAATAACCGGACATTTGGACATTTAGCCAGTGACATTTTTTCCAGCATGGTGATAGTGATGAGGAAGGCTTCACGAGCTTGATTTCTGTGCTACAAAATGCCGTGAAAGGCCTGGGAGGAGAGCTAGTCATGGAGGTGGCAATCGAACAACCACTCTAGTGAACGGGTGGCCCTAGTTTTTTTTCCCCCCAATATATTTTATTCATTCATTACAGATACAGGAAAGGAAATAGGCTTAACTTTGGGTAGGGTACAACACAGGTTACACATAAGGGTTGGCCCCAGATTCCAACATACATCATTCAATTAACTCAAAAAAACACAATAATCATCAATACAAAGGTTCGCATATTTATGAATATAAAAAAATTAATTTTTACGAAACACTCAATTTTATCTAACTAGATTTATCTACCCAATCATAAAAAAACTTCCAATATTTTCTTACTCTATCTAAATCTCTCTCTTTCATTCTTTCTGTTAAAACTTCCATTTCTGCTACTTCATAGATTTTATCTATTAAATCTTCCTTAGCTGGTACATCTATAGATTTCCATTTTTGCGCAAACAATATTCTTGCCGCTGTAACAATATTTACAATAAGGTGTTTCTTAGGTTGGTCTTTAATTTCTGATGTCACATTTAGGAGGAATATTTCTGGTTTGAATGGTAATACACAATGCAATATCTCTTGCAACACTTTATGTATCATCTTCCAATATTTCTTTGCTTTTTCGCATGTCCACCACATATGATAAAAAGTTCCTTCTAGCTCATTACATTTCCAACACTTATTTGATAACCCAGAGTACATTTTTGCTAACTTCTCTGGTGTTAAATACCATCTATAAAACATTTTATATAAGTTCTCTTTAAAAGTCACTGCTTTAGTTATCTTAATATTCGTATTCCAAATTTGATTCCAATCATCCATTGATCTATTATATCCAAAAAATTTTTGCCCAATGCACCATTGCATCTTTAACGATCTCATCTTCCATTCTCATCTCCAGGAGAAAACTGTACATTTTTCTTATATACTTCCCCTCATCAATCGAAAATATTTTATCAAAACTTATATCTTCTTCATATAGACCTATTTTTTGGTCTTCTCGTAATCTTGTTCTTAGCACAAGGCTTCACGAGCTTGATTTCTGTGCTACAAAATGCTGTGAAAGGCCTGGGAGGAGAGCTAGTCATGGAGGTGGCAATCGAACAACCACTCTAGTGAACGGGTGGCCCTAGTTTTGATTGGGGTCACCCCATTGCACTCAGGCTCTTAGATGCAGGAGTTCAAGGAAACTCCCAGGACTATACCTCCTGATTTTAGATTACCTCAGGAGGCCAGATGCAAGGGAGGGCACCAGGCTGCAGGTCTCTTGTTGTCTTGTGTGCTCCCTGGGGCATTTGGTGGGCCACTGTAAGGTACAGGAAGCTGGACTAGATGGGACTATGGCCTGATCCAGCGGGGCTGTTCTTATGTTCTTTTCAGGATACAGACATTTGAGGACACCCAACATAAGCACTATTAGTATCCTTACCAAATCAGGTGTGCATGCAAACACACACACACACACACACACACACACACACACACACACACACGGCTGCTTTAAGGATATAATGTGCAATGCTGCAGTCATGTAGTGTCTACTTTGCTCCTCACTTTTGCGATTCTGAGACTCATTTGTACATGCACAGTATGCACCAGGACCACTTAAAAGCCCCTGACTTTTAGGTGTTCAGGTTCATCACTCACCCTCCTCGAGTCTGCTAAAGATAATAGGAGGCCCGGATTCTTTAGGCAGCTTGAAAACGTACTCTGCAGTGTGATGAAACAGAGCGCTGTGTCTGGCTGTGGAAGACTCCAGGATGCCTTCCCATCATGAATCTTGCTAGGCGACACTGAGGGAACCAGAATCTCACAGCCTAACCTTCTGTATAGGTGGTTGTACAAATAACTAAGCAGGAATCATATAGACTTTTGTAAACTAAGAGGTCCACAGAAATCATGCACAATGACCAAGTTATTTGTTGCTCAGGCAGACATTGCACAGGTTTCCTTGCATGAAAACACAGCACTGGGAAAAGCAATAGCCATTAGATGCATGTCCTTTGAAATGCATAGAAATTCTGCACCCTCCCCCCAAAAGGTGGCAACCCTATCATTTGGTTGACCTGAAACAACCTGTATAGGTAAGAATATCCTGGGCCAAATACAGGTTGGAGTCAAATAAAGAGGTAGGGAGCTCACATATCTTGGGAAGGGTCTGAATTTGGACTGCACACCCAAGGTCTCTCAGGAGGTAGGAGGTCTGGTCTGGAAGTTGAGTGTCTGTTTACACAACAGAGATGCTCTTAATGCAATGAAGAGGCCATCTATCTCCAGTAGCCAGTGCAGCCACCTAGTGTCAGGCAGCAGGGAGTGTCTGTTTACACAAAGGCAATAGATTGGACTGAATTGTCACTTAATGACCTAATTCCAGAACAAGGGGGATAGGAGAACGTATTCCCGTCGTTAAGTGGCACACACCTGTACAGTCATTCCTATGAAACTGTGTACACGTTTACAGACACTTAAAGACAGAGTAACTGTGAACATCCCTTAGATAGCAACTCCTGCATTAGAAAGGGAGAACTCTGTGATTCTAAGGATCAGAATGAAGGCTTTGCTGGATCTATGATGGCTGAAGGGCTCATTTGTGTCAAGAGGAGGAGAAGCTGCTCCGGCTGCTGTGGTTCCAACCGAGTATTCTTTCCAGAATACAGGAAGCTCAGAATGTGTGTGGCTGAGGCCACTAGCTCATTACCTTCAGAGCCATCTTGGGCCATGCAAGCGTCTGCTGTGTGTTTGTCCTGCCTCGGGCATATGTTTATGTCTTGGAAGACCTCCAGGAGTCATTGAAGGGGCTGCCTGTGGCATTTCAACCCCTGGATGGCCCTGCTAGGAGCAGCATCCCTCTTTGGTCCCACAAATGGCTCCCCTGTGGCATTCTCCAAGCCGCACAGAGCACAAGCCACATAAACAACCCTCCAGGCATCTGGCTCCCTTTCCTCTCCAGCCATGCTGCTTATCTCTTGCTTTCCTCTGCTCTCTGAAGAACCTGAAGGCAAAAGCCCTAAAATAGCAGAGAAAGAAGCCAGTGCTCCTGTGTGTGCTGGGGACACAGAGGACGCAGAACAGGCAGCCAAGCCACAAAAATGTGAACAACAACATTCATAACCACTGCCTGCAGAAGAAAAGCAAGAGTAGAAATTGCCCCTGGGGGGAAAAGAGTGTTTTCACTGGAGTCTATGCTCACGTAGAGGACATAGGAACATGTGCTCTGAAGGTACATCCTGAGTGTATGATTCTGAGTGACCAGAAATGATGAGTTAATACAGCATCTAAGTGAAGCAGCAGCAGCAGATCCAAGGAGAACAGCCAGAAACAAATGGCCAAAAGCTTGTTTTATGCTACAAGTGAGCAGAAAGGATCTTGCACCTCTGTGAATCTTCAGCTCAGACACAGCACCACAGGTCTTTCTGTGTCAATGAGAGCAAATGTACCAGAAGTTCTCCAGCTCAAGAGCCATTTCTTGCCCCAGCAGGGTGCAAGAAGACAGGAAGCTGTACTTGTGGTGCTTTGGGTTGTATGATGGAAGAGGAAATAGGAGGTTGTCACACTGAGCGCCATAAACGGGTGACAGTCCATGAAAGAACCTGTTGGGGAGGAGCCACGGTTCAGTGGGGGAGCCCTTTTTTTGCATGTGGAAGGGCCCAGCTTCACTCTCCAACATCTCTAGTTAAAGGAGTGATGGGAAAAAAAATCCCTGCCAAAGGCCCTGGACAGCTGCTATTAGTCAGGCTGCATCGCCAATAGATGATTACGCCAATGGCTAATTTCTCTTGCTCTTAGGAGGCTGAAGTGACTGCAGCTACACTTCCAGGGTATAACCACAGTGCAGATTTAAACAGGTTCAGTGGGGACTCCAGGAGCTATTGTAGCTCTACGCACTGAGCAGACAGGGAACTTCATGGAATTATCAGTATATGTCTTGTCTCTCACCAAAGCAGATCTTTTGCAGAAAGTCATGAGAGTTAAATTTGAGTTCAACCAATTGCCACGTAGACAGGATCAAGTCCACTGAAACTAACTCACAAGACTCTATGTCCCAGATACCACTAGGAGGCACCCAGATGGCTTTCCTTCCACATTAACCATCACTAGCCAGATGCTTAATGCACTCTGTTTTCATGTTCAAGGGCACACTGTAGAAGCAGGTTATGGAAACTTGGTTTCCAACTCTGTCTCCAAGGTCATAGGCTTCTATGCTCCAACCAGACAGCATGTTCACCATCTCAAATGCACAGGCAGTAATGCGAATGTTACTTCCCAAGGAGTAAGCAAGGGGAGTTTCAGAAGCCCGCCTAATATACCAAGGCGAGATTGAACCAGCCACTGATATACCACAAGTGAGAATTCAGAGTTGCTACTCTGGGACATGCAGTTTTGCAGCTTTTAAAACTAGCAATTTGAAAACGTTAAAACTGTGATCCCATGCACACTTGCATGCAAGGAACCATTATTGAAACCAGTGGGGCTTTTTTCTAAGTTATCATACAGAGGACGGGCTGACTATGTAGGGCCTAGGAGAGGGGGGTAAAGGGGGTAATTTGTACCCTGGCCCAGGATCAAAAAGGGGCCCCAGAAATTTCCTGGGATCTGACATTTTCCTATCTATTCAGACTTGTGGCTGTCACAAGACAAGATGTTGTCTACCATGAGTGTGCGGCTGCAGCTACTGCAGCTACTGGAAAGAAATATATGCTGGACCGAGGAATGCATATGTGACACTCTTTAACACAGTGTCAAATCTGGGAGGAAACTGGCCTGCAGCAGTAGCTCTTTGGCTTGTGGATCCCATAACCATGAAGGAGTGTATAGGGACACAGCTGCAAGATTACAACTGCTGCAGAAGCAAGTTTTGGTACACACAGGACACTTTCCATTCTAGTGTGAGCCAAAATAAGATGGTGCTAATTTTCTGCATGATTTTCTATATTTAAAAGATTTTAGAGAGGAGTGTGTTTGGTTTTCTGTATTACTGAATCTAGCTGCCAGTGCCACATGGGTGAGTAGACCAGGGCTCCAAAGACTTTTCCAGCTATTTCCACCCTCCCCCCATTCTGTTTTGCCCCTTCCCATTCTGCTCGCCCATCATCACCCTCCCCTGCTCTGTTTGACACACACCCCCTTTGCAAAGGGGCCCAAAAGAAACTTTGTACCCCCTGATAAAATTTCTCTCAGAGGCCCTGATCCTATGTGCACGTCTTTGCGAATACTTCTGCTAAGCTGAGTAGGAGTTACTTACAGCCCAAACCTATCCTTCCTCCCTGCTCCTCCTGCTGGTGCACACACACCAAAAAAAAGGTGCACTGTATCCAGCAGTGGATTGGAAAGATTTGGAGGGGAAAGGAGATTTAAATCCCCTTGCCCCTCCATAAGCCTCCTGTTCTATAATGGGTCTCCTCAGACGTGCACTAGCTATTTCACTAGCACAAGTCAGAGGAAAGAAAAGGGGTGGGGAAGCTGCTGACAAAGGAGTTAAGATCCAGCACTTCCCACTGCTGCCAGATCCACTCCCTCCCAGAGCCTCCCCATCCCTGTTCCACCCACCTCCACCCTCTCTCGCCTCCCCCACCATTTTACCTTCCTCAGCGGGCAGCTGGCACTCTGGAGACACATATATGAAGGCTCTGGCCCGTCTTCCATTGCCCCAATAGCGCACTATTCTACGAGTATGTGTGTTGCCAGAAGGTGCTTTATGGCTGCTTTTCAGCAGCAGCCGGCAGCAGAATACACATTCCAGAACATGCATTCTGCTGGTGGTATCAGTCCATAGGATTGGGCTGTTAACCTGGGTAAACATGTTTAGGATTTGGCTGCATGTCATGGAAATGCATGCACTGTAATGGTTATAGTAGCTGCTAATGGTGTTTAATCAAATAAGCACAGTCAAAAGAGGGAGTGCAAGTGGCCTCCTCGCCTTTGGAGCCATTCTGGGCAGTATGCAAACACGCCACAGTTTTGCTTCCACCACCCAGAATGGTTCCAAAGGGGAGGGGGAAGGGCCACTTGCATGCTGCTGTGAGACTCCCTGCAAAACTTAGTGCTTTGACCCCCCTCTAGCTATGCCACTATTACCCAGCCTGTTTCGAATAAGGAGGTAGGCAAGCCAAGAGGAAGTGGCACAGTGAAGAGAACCTTTTGGATTGCTCTCCTAAAAGGGAAGCAACTGAAACAGATTGTAGCAGGGTCCTGCTTTCTCCACCAGCCCCACCAAGGCAATTGCTTGCTTATGGTAGGCTGTCACTGCTTTGTTCTTCTCACTCACTCCCATTGCATAGAAGAGGACTGGAGTGCAGGGTTAAGAGACTGGGTGGGCTGCTGACCAGGGGGTGGCAGGCAGGCAGGCAGGGTGTGCTAATTTGCTCTCTTTCCCAGCCCATCACTCAAAGTAACTGCCTCAATGGGCCTCATGGGCAACAACTGGCTGATGCTACAGAGCATGTCAAGAAGTGTCCCCTCCCCCCTTTAGTGTTACTATCACTGCATCCTTGCTCCTCCTGAAATAAAAGGGAACAACGGTGCTTTGGGGGGTAACCATGTTAGTGGGGGAGGGGTGTATCTTGCAGAAGATGAATGGTGCAGCAATAAAGAAGAGCACTGTGGAGTGGGAGAAGACACAGGGAAGCAAAAAGGGGACCAGGTGCATAGGAAGGCATCTCCTCAGAATGCCACAGAAGATGAGGGAAGACTTGCATCTCTCTCAGTACGGATCTCACAGGCATCCCCCAATCCATGCCCATGACACGATCAGTACTCTGACTAAGGCACTACTGTTTAACTACAGTTGTGGTTTAAATTGGGGGAAGAGGGTATTAAATTTTTGTAGCAACTCAACATTACAATTTGAGTGCAGGGAAATGTGATTTCCTTGCAGAGCAATGTCTCCAATGAATTCTACAGGTGGCCTTTGACTGAGTGATTCTGCAAGTCAAAAACTGTTGTTGGCTCCCCTGCTCTTCTTACCTAGTGAGTGTTCCAGGGCTGTCCCATCCGAATTCCTCCAACCTGCACCACACATCCCAGCTCTGAAACGCCAGCCATTCAGACTCCCCTGACCCTGCCTCTCTCTCTTCCCTGGAGGAATGAAGCTTCCTCTGGACCTTGGCATTGACACATGATGTTGCTGCGCAAGCGGAGGCGCATCATCGGACAAGCTGAGCCTGGCTTGGGATGGAGAACGACCCCGGACCATGCATGTGGCATCGTGTTCGCTGGACGCAGAAGCAGCGGTGGCTTCTGCGTTCATTCACCACATGCGCCAAGTGTGCTCCTCTGCCGGCAGGTGCATAGACATGTGCACTGACAACGTGGGTCCAGAGAAGGCACATGAGGCCAGGAGACGGGAAAGGCTGCTGGTGGCCCACAGTGGCCCACGACCAGGCCCTCCTCTGCTCAGCCAGGCCCACTTCTGCACGTGTCTCCACCCAGGTCCTCTCTCTTCCTTCCCCCCTGCACTGCGACTCTGGCTCCTCCCCCGCGAGCGGCGCCCTGCCTGCCCTGCCCTGCCCAGCCCGCCTGAAACCCAATAACCGCGATCATTCAACGATGCCTTCCCCTCGCCGGCTGCATCCCCGCCGCACTCGGGCAGCGCACCGCCAGCGAGCTGTCTCCGGGGCTGCGTGTCGTCGCCCGTCCCCGTAGCGTCGATCCAGGGAGCCGGTGCAGGAGACGCCCGGGCAGGCCCAGCATGCTGGCTGCAGCTCAGCGGGGAAGGGGCAGGCTGGTGCCCGGCTGGCTGGTCCTGGCTTTCTTCTCCTGCGCCCTCCAGCTGGCGCCCGCGGAGCCCGGGGCTGCTGCCGCTGCGCCCTCCTGCCCAGTGCACTGCCACTGCGAGGAGGACGGCATCGTGCTCTCGGTGGACTGCTCGGAGCTGGCGCTCTCCGCCGTGCCTTCCGGCCTGAGTCCCTTCACAGCCTACCTGTAAGTACCCGTCCCGCCGTCGCATCCTTGCCCGGGCTTTCCCCTGGAGGAGTGGGCGAGGGGCACGGGGAGAGGAGAGCCCGGCATCGCCCACCTGGGGCCGCATCCACAGTGTCCACTTGCAACTTGGGCACCAGGAGTCAGCCGCTGGTGTGATGGGGAGGGAAGCCCCTCTCGCTCTGCTCCCCCCGCAGCCCCCTCCCCTTGTAGTCGTCTGGAGAGCCTGTTTACACGGCGATGTTCTGCCTACTTTGCTTCTTGATTGCTCCCGTTCAAAGCAGGCAGCGCCTCTTGGCCGGACGGACTCTGGCTGCAATCCTAGCCACACTTTCCTGCGAGTAAGTCACATTGACTTTAATGGGACTTACTTCTGAGTAGACGTGCGTAGGGTTGGGCTCTGAGGCTGAAATCCTATCCACACTTACTTGGGAGTAAGCCCCATTCACTATAATGGGAATGAGTCACTATAATGAGACTTACTTCCGAGAAGACATGCATAGGATTGGGCTCTGAGGCTGCAATCCTGTCCACACTTTCCTGCGAGTAAGTCACATTGGCTTGAGTAGACATGCGTAGGCTTGGGCTCTCTGTGTGGGAGCAGCAGAAGGGGCTACTGAGACGGAGCAATTGAGCCGGGGATCCCTCTTGCAAACAGGTTCAGAGAGGCAGGTCCAGGAGCGTCAGGGCGAGTTGCAGCGCGGAGGGAGTTTGGCAAACGTCTTCCCGCTCTGAGAAGCGGAGAGAGGATGAAAGAGGATGAAGCGCCGGCATTTCACCCAGAAGGGTCACGTCGGCCAGCCAGATCCTCTCTCTGCCGCAGTGGCGTAGCTAGAGGGGGGCAAAGTACTAAGTTTTGCAGGGAACCTCACCACAGCGTGCGGTGTTTTTTGCTCTCGCTGCCAGGAATGGCTCCGAAAGGGAGGGAGAGGGGCTGCTTGCAGGCTGCGGTGAGGCTCCTTGCAAGCCTTAGTGCTTTGCTCCCCCTCTAGCTACGCCACTGCTCTGGAGAGCTGTTTGTGGGACAGTCACTTATTCCGTGCTTGGCGATCGGGGGGTGAGGAGGAGGTGCAGGTGTCTGCTGCTTCCCAGAGTGCCCTTCCTTTCTCTGAAGGAGAGAGACCGACGTCGCTGGAGAGTCAGGTTGTGCGTTCATTCGCCAGGAGAGCCCAGCAAACACCACCTTGCCTGGGCTGAGCAGCTGCTGCAGCGATGGACTGAACTTGGTTTTTTAGATGCCCACCGCAGACGGGGCGGGGGCGGGGGTGGATCACCAAAAAGCTGCCTAACCCATTGATTCAGGAGACCTGAGAAAGAGAGGAGAAGAATAGGGCTGATTCCTATTGGGCTGAGCTATAGGAGGCAGTCTGGTCTAGTGGTTACAGAAGAAAAGCTGACAGAGGGCTTTGCTCTGTTTCTGACTGCTCCGCTTCTTTGGGGGGCTGCTTGCCCTGTGTCTCCCCTACCCTATGAGTAGGAAGAGTATCTGGGCATCTTTAGAGAGAAGATCACCATTTGTGGCCAAGTGTTATTTTCTCTGCATCCCATTCACCCAAGTGGTTGCATCTGTCCCTTTTGCCAGTTCTCCCCCCACCCCTGTGCTAGCTCCTCAGAGCTGCCTGACTGTCTCTGTGGGAGGTGCCTATGGGTTGTGGCTGAAGCCCTTGGAAAAAGTGGGGGGGGAGGGGGTGAGAGAGAGAGAGAGAGAGAGAGAGAGAGAGTTTCAGAGGGATGCTTCTTGCACTGATTAGGAAGTATGACACACAGACACATACAAGGGATCTTGCTGGAGTCAAGAATACACACAGGATGGTACCCTGAGGACATTGGCCACACAGAGCGTGTCTCTGAAGGCAGGAGCGTTTCATCCAGAGACTCTGCGAAGGAATTTGTCTGAATCAGTGATGCCAGTTTAAGGGTTTAGGTTTTCTGAGGAAAGCTGCATGGAAATGCATGTGATGGGCTGAAAGGGTGGTTCGCTACAGCAGCTGGTACGGAACGCTAACCTAAAAATCACTGGCCAGAGACCCAGTCTCATCTGCCTTTCAAGTGGCCCCTATGCAGCTTCTGCTTAGAGTCCTGGGCAAGGCGCTTCCCCTGGATTTGACTAAGCCCTGGGCGCAGAAGTCCTCTGGTCAGGCTCCACCCGCCTTCTTTCATCCTCTAGTCCAGGGGTGACAAACTTTTTTCATACCAAAGGCCGAAGAGCATTCGTGATGCCAGCTGAGGGCCGGAAATGATGTCATTAAACAAGTCATAACCAAAAATAAGCACTTTTTCTCACTTAGGAACTCATTAGCTGCAAACAGAAGAGAAAATACACAAATCTTGATCATATTTCAAGATATGAGAAAGCCCAGTTTTCACTTGGGCTGCTGTTCAGCAATAGCACCACAGCACTGCTCAGCAGATGAGAGCCTGAGGGCCAGATGCGGGCCGCATCTGGTCCCCGGGCCTTATGTTTGACACCCCTGCTCTAGCTGATTTCCACTGCATGGCCAGCTCTGGCTGCCCCACAACTAGAAGTGGTGGCAGGTGAGAGCACCCAGAAGTCACAAGGGCTCTGGGTCGATGACAGCTCAGCACCCTTTGTAAAACCAGCCACAGATGTTATGTTCTACACTTGGGGTGCAATCCTATGCATACTCACGAGGGGGTAAGGGCCCGATCCTATCCAACTTTCCAGTGCTGATGCAGCCTCAATGCAGCCCTGAGGTAAGGGGTCTCTGTGACTGTCCCACCACCACAGGATGTAGTGCACACTCTGTTGGCACAGCTGTATCAGTGCTGGAAAGTTGGATAGGATTGGACCCTAAGACCCACGGAAATAAGTTGAACTTCCTTTGGAGTAAGCATGCATAAGATTGCACTATTGGGCTGGCACAGGGTTCGGCAAAGGAACCTTAAGCCTGGATGTGAGGCTAAGATTGTCTCAACCAATCCCTTAAATCATGGAGGGAATGTCCACATGGAGAGCGCACATCATCCAGAGGTGAGACTGGAAATGGAAAAGGTGCAAACAGTGTCTGGCCCGTTTGTTGCACCTCTGTCAAGCTCAAAAATGATCTGTTGCGCAGTGCAGACCCATTTGCAGTCCTGTGGGGCCAGTTTGGAGAGGGGCAATGATTGTGGAGAACGGGTTAAGCAACCCCATGTAAATTCTCTCCTGAAGCAGTTTCTTTGTTTAAAAAAAAAAACCTGCAGTAGGGCATTGTTCTACATTTTGGTGTTTGATTTATAGTTTGCCCCTTAGTAATCAGAGAGTTTTGTAACCATCAGGTATGCCAGATCCCATACAACATACTTCTGGTTGCAGTAGTCAAAGAAAAGGCGCAGGAATCATCAAGGTTGCAACGTCTGGGATACTCCAAGATATGGGCTTGGTGTCCCATTTTCTGAGGTGTGCTGCACGCTCTTCTCCTCCTGGGACAGATCAGAGCTTGAGGGGACAGCAAATGAGGACACATCTGTTGCTTTCCAGCTACCACCATCTCTGAGCAAGCCGCATTTCCAGGCGTCTGCAGGATGAGTTGCAAAGCTGATTGTCTGTATTCACCTTGATACTTTTCAAGGAAATTTCCTTCCTGCTTTCCATAGCTCAATTTAGGCATGTGGTGGCGCCATTGACAGCTCTTTGCATCCCTGCACTTAGTGTAAACTCTTCCAAAGCTATCAGTCAAATGGAGACTTTTTTTTCACTTGCAGGACATCCATTCCTTCGAAATCCTGGCTGGGATTTCTGGGGTATTCTCCAAAGCCTGGATGGATCCCTGCATGTAAATCAACATGTCAAACTCGGAATGGGAGTGCTATGTATGGTGTGCTGGTGATCGTAATTGTGAGTCAGCCTTATCGTAGTCTTTGTATCCCTAGGATCCTGGGGAGTTTTACCTTCTCCTTATGCCGCCACCCCAGGAATTCCTGGTAACCTCAACTAGATGAACATCTGTAGCACTGCATCCTGTGTCAGATCATGTAGTTCAACCTTGTCTATGCTGACACTAACAGCTCTCCAGGAGTTCAGGTGATTTTGTCCCTCTCCATCCCCCGTCCTACCAGGAGACTGAACCTGGATCTTCTGTATGTGGAGAATGGGCTCTACCTCTGAGCTAAAGCCCTTCCATAGAAAGGGTGTGTGTGTGTGTGTGCGCGCGCGCGCGCGCGCATCTAGCTTTATGACTTTAGTAGTACAGCTCAGACTGAAATCACACCAATATAAACACTGTTAATTAGTAGAACAGCCACTACCTAGTGAGTAGAGCCATAGGAAGTCTTGTAACTATGAGGAATAGTTACTCTGGCTTACTTTAGGGAGATGGCTGCGGCATCTCTTTATGACTCTGCTGGCTTCCAACTCCTAACCACCCAACTCCTCCAACAGATTATTATACTCGGTAATTTAGCCCAGAGGACCGAGTCATTGATGTGGGCTAACACAAGCCTGCTAGGCTGAAGACAGATGTAATATACAACGGGAGATCACAGTGCTGTGAACGTATTCATCTGCTGCGGTCTTTTAATCTCATTTTTCTGTTTCTAGCATACCTGTGGATCAAACCCCATTCCTTGCTGCTTGCCTGCCTGGTTGCTGTGGCTGCCACTGTTTCCTCCTCTTTTTCATCGAGCTGAGAAGCAAAGTGCAGGACTGGCATTGGCAGGGCAGTTGCCAAAGCCCCAGACCCCTGGCAGAGCCTGCCAAGAAGTCAGCCTGCTGCTGTCATTCTTCTTTGCCATTACTGGCACTCCCTGCTTTCCAGCTTATGTGGGTATGAAGTGAGGGCAGTAATCTGCTTACTTGCTTCCTCTGGGCAGCAGTGAGTGTTAGATCAGGGAGAGTGAGGAGCAGCAACAGCCAGCTACTCACTTGGTTTCTCTCCCCTTTTTGGTGGCAGTGAGGACTGGAGAGGGCAAGTATGGGAATTGTGCAGGGCTGACTGCTGTCCTCGTCACTGATTCTCCTCACTTCCTACCTGCTTTGTGGTGGGTGAGCAGTGATGGTGGCAAGGAACAGCAGATGCTGCCCTCTCTCCCTCTGGGTCACAGTAGAAATGGGGCTCCTTCCCCATAATAATAATAATAATAAATAATAACAACTTTATTTTTATCCCACCTTTCTCCCCGAAGGGACTCAAGGCGTCTTACAACAGGTTAAAACAAATTAAAAACATAGTTTAAAACAAATTAAAACATATTAACAGATATCATAAAAACAGCAGTCAGACAAAAAATAGTTAGGTAAAAAAGAGCATAGAGCAGCAGCAAATCATAAGAATCAGGCCTGTAAAAAATATTAAAAGATGTTAAAAAAGGCTGAGAACTCAGAAGGCTTGTTTAAACAGAAGGGTCTTTAGGCCTCGCCAAAAAGTCTCAAGAGAGGGAGCCATTCTTAAGTCAAGGGGAAGGGAGTTCCATAGCGTTCCATCCCACTCAGAAGAAGAGGACAGGTGAGTAAGCGGGTGTCAGAAGCTGCTGCTCCTTACCACCATTGCTGTGGCCTTGCCAGGCAGTTTGGGAAGAACTCAGTGTTAGAACATCTGCTTGACATTCAGAAGGTCTCGGGTTCAATCCCAGCCATGATAAAGATCCTTTCTGAATCTACTGGTCAGCGTCAATAGTATGCGCTGGAAGGTCCAGGGGTCTGATTCAGCAGAAGGCTGTAACCTCTGTCACTTGCCCACCTGCTTGCGTGCTGTTCACTTGCTTGGGTGCTTTGGCAAGGCACCACTAGAGATATTGTCAAACTCTTCCTCTTGGCCAAAACTGAAGCTGGCCCAAAGTGTGATGCAGTTGGGTGTCTGAGACAGAACGGAGCTGCGCCACTCCCATCTCTCAGGCACCTGCTTGCAGGATAGGAAGACTGAGAGATCTTTAGGATGGAGGGAGAAAAGCCAGCTCCCTGAGTCTCTTCACAACTTGGAATGGACAAGAGAGTGACTGGCCATGCATTCCCTAAAGCACCGACACCTGCAGACACATACCCTGCTCTGCACAGGCCATTCGCCCTCCACTGAGTTGAAACTGCACCAGGGGGTGCCACTTTCCTGCTGGCCTGCTCCAGGATGGGCTCTGTGAGTCCTGTGCAATTCCAGCAGGGTTTCAGGTCAGTGGAAGCTCTTCAGTGAGGCTGCAGATTGCTTCGAAATTCTTCATGGGTTTCTGGAATTTCACAGCCTGCCTGAGAATCTGAAGCCCAAGTGCCACCTTCCCTCTCCGCTTGCTAGTTTTCGTGCCACTTCCAACTAGGTAGCACCACTCAGCACTTCCCCCAGAGAACACTCTGTCTCCAGTGAGCTGGAGCTTGCTTTGCCCTTCTCACCTGCCTCTCCTGTTGCTACCAAGCTCTGAGGTGAGGGACATACTGGGGCAGAACTATGGCAGGAATTTGGCATGAGAAATCACTAGAAATCTGTAATCTCTTGCCCAGGCATTGTTTGTGGGGTAGCCTCAGCATAGCACAGCCATACCAATTCCTTCATAGGGAGAGTCAGGAATGCTGTTAACATATACAGATGATAATGGAATTACCAGCCAGCTTTATCCTATCAGTTAAGGACAGCATCCTGCTGTGGTTTTAGTACAACATAATTAGGGCCTGTAGTAGTATGGACTGTGGGAAACTTACCTACCAAATCTGATTGCTTCTCCTACCTCAATCACTTCACAAATTCTTCTAACAATAGCTTATTCTATCTTTCACATCCAGGCTGTGATCCTAGGCTAGAGGGGGTGCAAAGAACTGAGTTTTGCAGGGAGCCTCACTGTGGCGTGCAAGTGCCCCCCTTCGGAGCCACGCCAAGCAGTGGGTGCAAAACAGAGGTGTACTCTGTTTTCCACCCACCACCCAGAGGGTTCTAGCAGACATCTGGGTCCACTAATGTCTTTTCCCTTCACCGTCAGCTGCATGGTAGCTATGGGGAACTGCAGACACAGTGCCATCATATGAGCCTGCCATCATGCAAGGGACACAGGTTTCAGTTAAAGCTCCTGGGTAAAGCTTTGGAGCTTTATCTTTCTGCAGGTGGCATTAGAGCAGTGTGTGACATCACCACCATCTACGGTATGAGTATGGTGCTTTGTTTTGAGGGTCCCAACAAAGTACAGTAGTTGTTAAATTTCCTCCCAGCTTAGTGCTCTGCAGGATCAAGATCAAGTAATGCAATTCCAGCAGTGAACTCCTGGCGTTTGTAAGTGTAATGTTTGCATAGGCAAGATGACATGAATGCATTCACTTGGCCTTGCAATGGCATGAACAGCATTCAGAAAGATCCAAGAACTTGCACAGACCTACAACAAGCTGTCATGTGAATAGAAGGAAAAATATGTAGCATCTTACATTGGAACTGGGCCTAATCATGCTGAGGCTGGCTGTTGGGGTAAAATGGGCCCAATGGTATACGGTGCAAATCATGCCATACCCAGATGCCACCTTTCATTTTTGTCTCTGGCAGCAGCAGAATAAGTCTCATGATGCTGTGGAAGATGACAGAGCAGCTTGGTCTGATTGTGGCAGCATTTTGTGGTCTCAGGTAGCCCTGCAGCTGGGAATGTGGCACACCCATTTAGAAAACATCTCTAGCTTCATTGTAAGCCCTTTGCTCTGGAATTGATATCTACTCGCTTTTTATGGATCAACCAGATAGTCATTGTCATATTGTTGTAGTTTAATGAGGTCCTCTTCTGCTTTTTTTGGTCCTGATTTTTGTAGCTCCCCCCCCCCCTTCTTTTGTAATAAAACCCAACTGCAACCCAGCCTTCAAAGTGCTATTAACTGTTTTCAGGGTTCCTGAACCTTTAATTGAAAGTGTTCTCTTTGCAGGTTCTACCTGTTTCATTGTTTCCTGTTGGTTACAGCTGAATGACTAATGAGAAATTGCCATATTGCCAGCTTCTGATCTGGCGATGGGAGAGCAAGAGGTTTCAGTTACTGGTTTCCAAAAGCAAAGTGAAGGAGACCAGCCATTAAAATCTCTGCCCCATAGGAACAGAAACTGACAATTCAGGGCACAATCCTAACCAGCTTTCCAGCACTGGCATAGCTGTGCCAGTGGGGCATGTGGTGCATCCTGCAGTTGGGAGGCAGTCATGGAGGCTTCCTCAAGGTAAGGCAAAGTTTGCTCCCTGACCTCGGAGTTGCATTGACATGTCAGTGCTGAAAAATTGGTTAGGATGGCGGCCTCAGAGAGACTACTCAAGGGATAATTTAGGGGTGACTCATCACTAATCTACCAGTCCTGAATGCAGTCAAATGGGCAGAACCTGCAAGGATGACACTTTCCATTAATACTGGAAAGAAACTTTGCTGAACAGGACATACTTGTGAGTAAACATTCTAGGAGGATCTTGGCCATGGGGGAGGGCACTGCTGGATAAAATGCTCTATATTAAGTGCAGTGTGGAACCTCAATTTTGATTCCATGTCCCAGAATTACGAGCAGTGTCTCAGCAGCCTGAAAGAGCTCCACTGGGGATGCAACCATGAATTGCATGAGTTAAGTGTTTCTAGAGTAGGAACTTCTAAACTTTTCTAATGTAAGCCTCCCTGGGCCCAGCTGCAAATGGAGTGAGCCTGCCCCAAGTGCAACAAAAGGCTTCTCCACGCAACATGTCAAATCATACCCACACACTGCATTTTATTTATAGCCTTCATGCGATACTCCCACAAGTCTTTTCCAGTGACAATAGTGCAATATCCGGTGCTGTGCTACCTTTAAACTCTTTGAAAATCTGACTTCATGAGTGCAGGAGCACAGCAGAGAATGAGATCGCTTCCAAAGATTAACAATAAACAAACAAATCACACAGTGACAGGCCTTTGCTGGAGGGGGTTATCCTTTTTGCTGTACTCCACATCCCCCTCCCCAGGCTGCTTCCAGAAGCAGTGTTTGGAGAGACACTCATGCAACCTGAGTGCATGAAAGTTTGCTCAGCATAGTCCTATTGACTTGAATGAGCTTTCCTCCCAAGTATGTGCACACCGGATTGCAATCATCAGGTGTTTAGATGCATGTCCATTCCCTTGTCTGTCTCTGAGAATCAATGATCCCAACAGCATCTAAGGTTTCCCCTTTTAGTGAAGTAGCTTTGTAGGCCAGCTAGCCACATATGTACAAAACCCTGAGTTTAGAGATATAATTAAATCTGAGACTTTGGTGGATAAGTGGCTAATAGCGGGGGGACGGGGACCAATACCGCTGGAGAAGCAGCCATGTGTACTGATCAGAACAAAACTAGATACTTCAGACTTGCTGAGTCACATGTTCCTTATATTTAGAGTTCCTTCTTCTTCCATGGAATAGCTATCAAGGTAGCAGACACAGAACTTCCAAGCAGTCTCCCATCCAGACCAGATCCAGATCTGGTTAGTTTCAACCAAATTGCTATGTCATTTGCCTTCCAACCTTGTCCTGGGAATGTAATTATGTCCTTGTCTGCACATTTCTAGGTGTAAAATTAACATAGCATGTTACCTGCATAAGATCACTAAGGTGCTATTGTTATTTGTGCTCTGAATAAATGGAATTGCCTTTTACATCATACCATATCAGTGTTTCTCAACCAGTGGTACAGGTAACATCATTGGTACTTGAGGTGATGTTTGGTGGTACTTGTGGGACCTTTGGACACCTGATGTCCGACAGCGAGACGAGGAACATATCACAGCAAACGGTAGAGAGCTCCAAAGCATGCTTTTCCGCACTTGTAAAAGCCTTCCCACCCACCCTGAGCCTCTTACAGGTGTTTTTCACATCACATCTGGCCTCCCAACCAGAAGTAACTTGCAATGATGTCATCACCAGTTACTTCCAGTGGTACTTAGAATAGGTGTACCATGTAAAGTACAGCGGAGGATAAACGCTGAAAAAGACTGTACTATATTATTATTATTAGCTTCCTTTGTAATCAGAGCTTGAGTTAACCTGTCTTCCCTACTGAGTGATGAACGTAGTAAACTCTCCACTGTGCCACAGGAAATGTATCCTTCCTATGGGTTAACTGGACCATATACAGCTCACCCTTATTAATTCCAGCTTTACACGGTTGTTGTAAGGATTGCCCCAAGACATGGTCTTCACTGTCTGCAAAGCAATTTCAGTATTCAGAAATGCTACAGAAATGCTAGATGTCTTTTGTAACAAAGTTACAAAAGTTAATTAAGCGTCTGAAACCAGTGTGGCGACAGCATTCTTAGCCCCATGTAGTGCTACATGAAAGACACTTTGTCAGCAAGATGTCATCATTTTTAATTTGTGCTTAATCGGAAAGAAATGCTCCTCGCTTAAGGAAAAAATATCCATCTAATTTCTGAGAAGGAAACTTGAGCAAGAATTTTTACTACCCAAAAGCCAAAGCCTTTCAGTAGCAGCAAAGAGAGTGCTGAAGTTTTAACTAGGAAAGTCAGGGCTCTCAGTCTGTCCCCCCCCCCCCCAGGGCCTGATGGAGATGTGCAGATGAAGGTCTGACTGTCTAAAGAATTCTTTGCTTGCTCAGCTCACAACAACTCCTTTGACTGTGTCAGAAGGATGATGGAACAACATACACAGCAAACCATACCTGGCAGCTCCCTCTCCACCTCCTTCCTCCCTGTTCTGGAGAAGCAACTTATAAATCTGCCCAGGGCACTACAAACACTGAGCTCATGCCCTTAGATCTACGTGTGAGGAGCTCTAACTAGCGATTAGAGGAATTTAAGACTCACTTTGAAAAATGTTTTTTTTTTTCCCTTCTGGCAAGTCTTGGGGTGCTGACAGGTTTCTGGGGAGGGGCAGAGGGCAGGCTCTAATGCCATCTCATCCATTCAGTTCTCTCTGCTGCACCTGCTTGGGTTCAGAGAAGGGAGAGGCTTCCCGTTTCCAGACTCGGTTGAGGTTGGGTGCTTTCGTCTTTCCTGCTGCTTCTGTCCACTTTATCCCTTTTTCAGATTAATGGGGTTAGGGTGAGATGTTGGCCCCTTCCAGTTTGTCCACTCTGCCCCTTATCTCCCTTTGGAGAGATACAGCTACTTTGAACTGTGGCCCACTGTGAGATATAGGAAGCTGGACTAGATGGGCCTTTGGCCTGATCCAGTGGGGCTCTTCTTATGTTCTTATAGCACCTTGCAAATGTGCTCACACAGCATGTTTACAACATTGCATTAGATTCCCAGGATGTTGCAGTTTCAGGGCTGGTATGAGGAATACATGCTTAAGACTGGAGCTGCCTCTTTAGCAAAAAGGCATTGCAGGGCCCCCGATTTAGATTGGAGCCATTGCATTGGGGGAGGAAGTCAACGTTGTTCCTGTCAAACTTTCAAAGTGTTCCATGTGTTTACTTAACAAATCATGAGTAGAAGTCAAATAAATCATATGTGCTTATTTTCCATTGTTTATGCATGGTCCTGCGTACCAGATTGTACCAGACATTGCATGGTAGATCAGATTCGGTAGACATGCCATTTAAAAGCAGTTGGAGATTACTGCAGACAACCATATGGCCAAATGAAACAAGAACAATGAGAACACTTTAAGTAGCCTGCTAAACCACTATGTCAGCACACCAGCTCAGTGGTATCACTAGGGTTTGTTTCACCCCGTGCAGAAGGCCAGTGAGTCATGATGAACCTCCTCCCATGCAGTGGGTATCTAGTGGGCCACTGTGAGATACAGGAAGCTGGACTAAATGGCACCAATGACGTGGGCAAGTGTAGCCAGGAGGTCCTGGAGGCCAAATTTAGGCTATTAGGTAGGAAGCTGAAAGCCAGGACCTCAAAGGTAGCGCTACGTTCTCTGAAATGCTACCTGTTCCACGTGCAGGGCCAGCTAGGCAGGCAGAGATCAGGGGTCTCAATGCGAGGATGAGACAGTGGTGTAGGGAGAAGGGGTTTAGATTAGTTAGGCACTAGGGAACATTTTGGGACAAGCGGGGCCTGTACAAGAGGAACAGGCTCCACTTGAACCAGAATGGAAGCAGACTGCTGGCGCATAACATTAAAAGGTGGCAGAGCAGCTTTTAAACTGATCCCTGGGGGAAAGCTGACAGGAGCCAAGGGGCATCCGGTTCGGAACTCCTCATCCCTATGGGACGAGGATGGGGAGGTTAGAGAACAACAAGACAAAGGCAGAGTAGGGGAAGAAATTGGGAATGGTAGCATGATGGGATGTGATAGATGGTTTGGCACAGTGAGAGGATGTGGGGACAAAAGAGCTAATAAGCAGCCCATCCTGGGGCATTCCATGTACAAATGCTTTTATGCAAATGCCCAAAGTCTCCTAGCAAAGATGGAAGAACTGGAATGTCTGGTGACAAGGGAAAACATTGACATAGTGGGCATAATGGAAACCTGGTGGAATGTGGAGAATCAGTGGGATACCGCAATCCCGGGCTATAAACTCTACAGGGGGACAGGCAGGGGCGTGTTGGAGGTGGGGTGGCCGTTTACATTAAGGAAGGGATAGAATCCAGCAAAGTAGAGATTGAAGGAGGGTCCGACTCCACCATAGAATCTCTGTGGGTTAAATTACCAGGCCTCAGGAGCAATGTAATATGGAAATGTATACCGCAAAGGAAGAAGGGCTCCGCTAAGTCCAGGAGGGTGCCCGCATGGCTAACCAGCCAAGTTAGAGAGGTCGTAAAGGGCAAGGAAGTTTCCTTCCATAAATGGAAGTCTTGCCCTAATGAAGAGAATAAAAAGGAACATAAACTGTGGCAAAAGAAATGTAAGAAGGTGATACGGGAGGCCAAGCGAGACTATGAGGAACGCATGGCCAGCAACATTGAGGGGAATAATAAAAGCTTCTTCAAATATGTTAGAAGCAAGAAACCCACCAGAGAAGTGGTTCGCCCTCTGGATGGTGAAGGAGGGAAAGGGGAGATAAAACGAGACTTAGAGATGGCAGAAAAATTAAATGAGTTCTTTGCATCTGTCTTCACGGCAGAAGACCTCGGGCAAATACCATTGCCCGAACGTCCCCTCCTGACCAAGGAATTAAGTCAGATAGAGGTTGAAAGAGAAGATGTTTCAGACCTCATTGCTAAATTAAAGATCAATAAGTCTCCAGGCCTGGATGGCATCCACCCAAGAGTTAGTAAGGAATTAAAGAATGAAGTTGCTGATCTCTTGACTAAAATATGCAACTTGCATAAAATATGCAAATATGCAAAACGGCCACGGTGCCAGAGGATTGGAGGATAGCAGATGTCATACCAATCTTTAAAAAGGGAAAGAGGGGGGACCCAGGTAACTATAGGCCGGTCAGCCTAACATCTATACCGGGTAAGATGTTGGAATGCCTCATCAAAGATAGAATCTCAAAACACATAGACGAACAGGCCTTGCTGAGGGAGAATCAGCATGGCTTCTGTAAGGGTAAGTCTTGCCTCACAAACCTTTTAGAATTCTTTGAAAGGGTCAACAGGTATGTGGATGCAGGAGAACCCGTGGACATTATATATCTGGACTTTCAGATTGCATTCGACACGGTCCCTCACCAAGGACTACTGAAAAAACTCCACAGTCAGGGAATTAGAGGGCAGGTCCTCTCCTGGATTGAGACCTGGTTGAAGACCAGGAAACAGAGTGGGTGTCAGTGGGTAGTTTTCACAAGGGAGAGAGGTGAAAAGCGGTGTGCCCCAAGGATGTGTCCTGGGACTGGTGCTTTTCAACCTCTTCATAAATGACCTGGAGACAAGGGTGAGCAGTGAGGTGGCAAACTTTGCAGATGACACCAAACTTTTCTGAGTGGTGAAGATCAGACGTGATTGTGAGGAGCTCCAGAAGGATCTCTCCGAACTGGACAGCAAAATGGCAGATGCGTTTCAATGTAAGTAAGTGTAAAGTCATGCACATTGGAGCAAAAAATCTGAACTTCACATATAGGCTAATGGGTTCTGAGCTGTCTGTGACAGTTCAGGAGAGAGATCTTGGGGTGGTGGTGGACAGGTCGATGAAAGTGTCAACCCAATGTGCGGTGGCAGTAAAGAAGGCCAATTGTATTCTTGGGATCATTAGAAAAGGTATTGAGAACAAAACGGCTAATATTATAATGCCGTTGTACAAATCGATGGTAAGGCCACATCTCAAAAAGGACATAGTAGAAATGGAAAAGGTGCAAAAGAGAGCGACTACGATGATTACTGGGCTGGGGCACCTTCCTTATGAGGAAAGGCTACAGCATTTGGGCCTCTTCAGCCTAGAAAAGAGACGCCTGATGGGGGACATGATTGAGACATACAAAATTATGCATGGGAAGGATAAAGCGGATAGAGAGATGCTCTTTACACTCTCACATAACACCAGAACCAGAACACCAATCCACTAAAACTGAGTGTTGGGCGGGTTAGGACAGACAAAAGAAAATATTTCTTTACTCAGCGTGTGGTCAGTCTGTGGAACTCTTTGCTGCAGGATGTGGTGACAGCATCTGGCCTGGATGCCTTTAAAAGGGGATTGGACAAGTTTCTGGAGGAAAAATCCATTATGGGTTACAAGCCATGATGTGCATGTGCCACCTCCTGATTTTAGAAATGGGCTATGTCAGAATGCCAATGCAAGGGAGGGCACCAGGATGCAGGTCTCTTGTTATCTGGTGTGCTCCCAGGGGCATTTGATGGGTCGCTGTGAGATACAGGAAGCTGGACTAGATGGGCCTGTGGACTGATCCAGTGGGGCTGTTCTTATGTTCTTATTGCTGGAAAATGTCAAGAAAGGAATTTTTTTTTAATGGCAAAAATAAAATATTCTATTAATGTAGATTCTATAAATCCATAGTGCAGTACCATTGAGAATACTGTGTACAATGTATGTTTATAAATTGTACATAATTTAACTATTTATAACCTCATAAAAGGATATAACAGAATTGGAATGACACCGCACATATAGTGATCAAGCTGTTACAGCACCTTCCCTTGAACAGAAGGCTACTGTATTTGGGGCTTTTTAGGGCCAAGTCTTGTCCCACTTCCAGTGCTGGTGCAGCCAGGCCAATGAGACATGTGCTGCATCCTGCGGTTGGGGACAGCCATGGAGACCTCCTCCAGGTAAGGGAACATTTGTTCCTTTTCCTTGGAGCTACATTGCAGCTGCCCTGGCATGGGAATATTGGATAGGATTTGCCCTTAGGAAAAATGATTAGAAAGGGGCGACATGATATTTATAAAATTATAGATGGTGGAAAAGAGTGAAGGAATTTTGCTCCTCCTTTCCTCCTTATATGCATTTATGTAATTTGGATCTCAATATTGTACTGTACAACAATACAATAAAAGTTATAAAAAATCTAAATGTTTGAAAAATCACAAGTACAAAAGCCCAGCAGAGAACAAACAGTAGCTATGTCTGGAAGAAGAAAAACAAACTCTAAACAAAAATGACTTAACATCAGAAAACCAAAAGAGAGATGGGGCTCAACAAATCCCATTGGGTAGGAAGTTTCACAGTGTGAGTACAGCCACAGAAGCAGCTCATGGAATACCCCACATACTGTCAAAAGCAGGTTGTGTTAAGTAGGGTTGTGTGAATGCAGGAAATCAGTGCTAATCCTAATCAGGTATGAAGTTCCCCATACTTCCCTCACCTTCACCTATTTTACAGGGTCATTCTGAGATGAAAAAATAACGCTCTGATCACTTTGGGATAAAAGTGATCAGATAAAAAGATAAAGCAAAAATTCACCAGCGATTTCCCCAAATTTGTAATGACACAGAAGAACCTTTCGGAATGGAGGGCATTTGCTTAGTCTATTATTGTTTGGAGGAAAGTTTTCAACCCCTGAGTGCAAAGGGCCTTGCTCTTCCTCTCGCCTTCATCCAAGAACCTTTCTGTAGCTGCCTAAACCCTGCTTGAAATGAGAGGATTTTTCAAATGAAAGGAGCCCCTATGGGGGGAGTGAGTCAGACACACCTGTACGTGTGGGAGCTGTTCCTGGAACCTCCTGGCTCCCGGCAGGAGCAGCCGCAGGTCCCACTACAAAGGGACCCAGGGGAGACTGAATAGTTTCCAACCCAGAATGTCCCCCCAGGGCGGGCAATTAATAACATTCCCCTGCGTTCAAAGGAAAGGCGAGGCCCAGGCGCGGCAGCATCTTGTCAGGGCCCGGCCTGCTGAAGAAGGGAACCGTATGGGAGTGAAGTGGAAAGGAAATATCTTCTGTTGACTAAGGTAGGTGTGTGGCTTTGAGGGAGAGAGAGAGAGAGAGAGAGAGTGGATAGGGATAGCTGCCTACAAGAAAAATACCATTCAGTTCAATGTGCTCTAGAAGTCATTAGTTCAACATGGAACGTCACTTTGGTTGCCTGCCTGTGATGTTTATAGATTGTTCCTGTGTGGTTGGAAACTGCCCATTGATAGATGGACTTTCTCCATGTTTTTTAAAGTGGACAAAAGCAGGGGTAGCAGAACAATATCTTTGTCAGGACCAACCAAAAACCACAGAGCCGTTGAGTGCACCAGAACTCTTCCTTAGGCTAGATGTTATTGCGCCTACTCAAAAAAAGAAGGAGGAGGGAAGAAAGATGTTGCTGGGCATGATGGAAGACCCTTCTCTGCAGTTTGTAATAGTCTTAGGATACAAGGGAGCAAGCCATTTGAAGGCATGTGCTGAAGTCACTGCACCTGAGTCACAAGTCACTGACACCCTGACTCAACTCTACTCATGAATCATAATGGGTAGGTGTCAGAACTCAACCTGACCTGCTCATAGAGTCATTTTGACTTGAGTCACAGGTCGTCACGAGAAACTAGTCACAGCACAAGGCATGGCAGAAAAAAAGTAAGCAAGCACACACACAAAATTGAGTCACAAGCACACATAAAAAGCGAGACTTCACTTGAGTCATTTCGAGTCATGACTCATTTCCAAGTCATTAGACTCAAGTCGCGTCCAAGTCAGCGACATCTGTGACTCGAGTTGACAAGAGTCACGAAAAAACAGCATTTTCACAACTCAAAGTCGGGTTGTCACTGGGTTGTTTGCAAATCCTGGGCCATTTGCAAACTTATTCAACCTGATTAAGGCTGCAAAATGCCTACTTCATTAAGAGCCAGGTTTACACATGCCCAGCAAAATATCTGTCCCCCCTCCCACTTATAGTTTTACTCATTGTTGCCATTTTTTCTTAACTGACAGCCTGCAGAAAAGATCTGGTGTACTCAAAAGCCTGCACACAATTTCAAGATTTTTAGTTGATCCTGTTAAAGGTTTTGTTCTACTGCTGTATCTCCTATGTTTTGTGAAGGCAGATTTTGTGTGTGTGTTTGTGTTAGTGATTAGGCTTAATGTCTCTTTCAGAACAGGTGTTTGGAAAAGGCAGTTAAGAGTCACAGAGAGTGTGCAAGTTGCAGTCCAATCCTTTGCATATTTATTTGGATGTAAGTCCTTCAATGGGTTTTTCTCTTGAGTAAGTGTACGTAAGACTGGAGCCAAAGCTCTGTTTAAAACAGAAATTGGTCCTGATCACAAAAGTGATGTGTGTGTGTGTGTGTGTGTGTGTGTGAGAGAGAGAGAGAGAGAGAGAGAGAGAGAGAGATTTTGTGGGAAGAGGTACCGCTGAACCATTCACTTCTAGGTGTAGATCTTAGAGATAGTCTTGATGTTTTGTTTGGCATCCCTGCTTGGAAAGGTAAGATGGAAATTAATTAATTTTCAAATTTGAAATCGTGAAACAATAAGGCTCTATTATGACTCTGAGACATTGTGGCCTGTTTGCAACTCCATACTGAGCAGCAAAAAAGAATTGCTAGGTATTCATGATGTATACTGTGGTCAAAATGGGCCAGTTTCAATGATACCCTAAAGTCCAAACCAGTCCTGTACCATTAAGAATGTGAGAGTTTGTGGCACATACACATTCTGGTCCTTCTTCTTGCTTCCGAGTGAGGGTCTAATTGGAGGAGGGAGCATTTGTTTGAATCACCCTCCTGCACACTCTGGCAATAATTCTAAAAAGTAACATTAGCAACATGTTCAGAGAGGCAGTTATAATTAATCCCCCCTGACTACACAAATTAATCCCAAAGCAAGGGGAGGGACAAGGGCTGGTTCATCCATGAGGCCAGCTGAAGTGGTTGCAGAGGCAGCCGATTGCTGGGGGGTGTCCATCTCTGTCAACCTACTAGGCTTCACTGCTACTCCTTCTTTCACTCCTTGGATTGGAAAAGGAAAAACTGAGACAGAGAGGAAGAGGAAATGTGGAAGGGAGAGAACTCTGAGCTAGAATATTGGAGAGTAGGATAAGCAGAGGCTGGCACTACATTAGGTTAGGAGGAAAGATTTTAACATGCTACCTTGGGCATCAGGAGGTCTTGGGCTGACCATGCATGTGTCATGAGTATGCATGTTTCTTAATTGCATGTGGCCTCTTCAGCCTTTAAAGTTTAATCCAGATT
The DNA here is from genome assembly GCF_035046505.1 of Tiliqua scincoides. NCBI lineage: Eukaryota > Metazoa > Chordata > Lepidosauria > Squamata > Scincidae > Tiliqua > Tiliqua scincoides. The sequence continues at coordinate 187,988,177 of NC_089824.1, forward strand.
GGCCCCCAAAGTCTGTTCCTGTTTCATTCAGTTTCCCCTTCAACCCAATTAATGGCAGTTCTGACTATAATTTGCCATGGGATGACACCTCTACCTTGATGTTTTGAAATGCTGCAAGGAACTGAACTGCGTGCTTTCCTCAAAGGAATTGTGTTCCCTTTACTGTGTCCCCCAATATAGACTATTCTTTTCCCTGCTCAGAGGAAACTCATTACCATCCCAGAAGCCACAGTAAAACCTTAAAGCTGCTCCAGCTGGCTGGAGGGGCCAGCCAGCACTCACTGCCTCAGAATAGCAGTCCCACAAGCCTTCTCCATTTCCCAGTTTCTAAAATGATGTTCCATATGCCATATGTCTATCTTTGGGGATATTACCAAATTTCTCCCTCGTCAAATTTTGTGATAGAATACATAGTTCCAGACCTTTTTTGCTCTTCAGCAGACTGAATTTTATAAGATATGGTCACTATAGGTATTGCACACATTTGCAGGGAAAAAAATGCATTTAATGCTTACTTTGCGACTTATTGCACCAGCTGTTTTGGTACAACATATGTAAAAATACTAGAACAATGTGTATTTAAATATGGAAAAATTTTGGTGGTAGAAAAAATTGGTGGTGGTCAATCAGGTGCAGTGAGGAGGCATTAAGGTAAGGCATTAAGAACAGCCTTACTCAGTCTATGAAAGAAATGAAACAGATGGATCTCTAGGGGGGCCCCTGTAGCCTTCCCATCCCCATTTGCCAGCTCTCATTTTCCAGCTTTGGATAAGACCAGGATATTGTTGCTGACATCTCAATTTGTGTTGCTGATCATATCCTTCTCTCAATCCAGAAGCCAGGCATCCTGAGAACTGAGGAGATGGTAATTAATTTTGGCTTTCTCTCCCAATAATCAACGGGGCATGTGGCACTACAAAGACTTTGCCACTCAACCTAAATGAATTTCCCTTCGTCTTGTTCTGCATTCAGATCCTATTAGTACTGGAAGACTTAAGTTAAAACAGGCACCAGGCATGGCTGTGACCCAGTTATGACAGCATCAGTGTTGATTGAGACAGACTCCGCAGGCATTGCAAAGCCTTGGAGGGACCAAGCTCAGGTTTCACCCCAGCACCCAGATTGCACTGTCCTTCCTGGAATGGTTTGAATTTCATCTTTTAATTTTCCTCAATTTGGTGTGTGAAACTTTGATGGCATTTTGGATGTATACTTGTGGATGGCCCCTAAGGCATGGCAAAAGCAGCACAAGTCTTTTCAGTGATTTCATGGGGCTCTGGGATGGGCCATAAGTTCCAGGTCAGTGACTTGCCAGCAGACTGGGGAAGTAAAGCATGGAAAAGATGCCTAGCCTAGATTTGGTCACCTTGGCAAACAGACCATAGAGCTTTTCCCCCTCAATTCATAAGTAACAGTGCTATGCATTGTTGGGGGCTGCCATTCCTCATCACAGAAGTGACTACCTTTCAGTAGTAAATAACGAAACTTGACATATGAGTTGGAATCTATGTAGAATGGTGCCTTGAATATATGAAGCTGCCTCTACTGAGTTTGACCATTCAGGATGCCTAATATGCTGGCTTGTAGCAGCTCTTTTGGATGCCACATTTGGGGGGGGGGGTCTTTCCCAGCACTGGCTGGAAATATCAGGAACTGAATGTTGGACCCTCTGCATGCAAATTATGCTCTTGACCATTGAGCCCTTCTTTGGTAAGAGGATGATAAATGTAAAACGAATAACATGACTAGACCTATTCTGAGTCATATCTACTGTTAGGTGGTCATTCATTGCCTTGCCCAAGAGAACCTTGGGAAGTGTCCATCTGGAGGGTGGGGGGGCTAGAAATCTCTAACAGATAATTCTCAGCACCCTTGCTAAATTACAGTTCTCAGGATTGTTTCAAGGAAGCCACAATAGTTTCTATGTATATATTTTATTTATAATGATATTAAAAAGAAAAGCAATAAACAAGAATATTAATACAAGAATACATTAAAATACATTTTTAAAAAAAGAAAAAGGAAAAAGGAAAAAAAGCTACACAGAAACCACAATAGTTTCAATGGTATGAAGCAAAATATGTTTGTCCTATATACCAACTTATCCCAGTTATTTGCCTTCATTAATATTTGACTTAGCTCAATTGGGGTTAGACTCCTTTTCATTTGCTATAATTCAGAAAACTAGGAGTGCTGTGCTAGTTCAGCTCCCACAACAGCACAGTCTTGCCATTCAGTGAAGTCAGGTGGAGTTCTAGCATTCTTTTCCCTTACTAAAAATATTCTTATTCGCTTTCTAGGAGGAGAACTTGAATATCTTATTACTATCGGCAGAATCTTAATGTGGGTGTTTGGTGTGTATGAACATAGCTTTGATTCATATCTCATTGTTGACTAGCCTGTATTTAAAAAACCCATTACACAAAGTGTTCGACCAAAAATACGCTTATATATATTAAAAAAACTCTTGTCAATACTAGCCCATCACGTATGCATGCATGTTCCTTTTGTGCCTCTCTCCCACCCCAACAGCTACCAAACTTCCATACAAACAGACCTACTGGGTATTTTTCAGTTCTTGACCTCCTCTGTGTATTACATGTGTATTGTCCCCAAAGGGAGCAAATGGTTGGCAACCTTCAGTCTCAAAAGACTATGGTATAAGCCTACAGCACCCAGTATTCCCAGGCTGTCTCCCATCCAAGTACTAACCAGGCCTGACCCTGCTTAGCTTCTGAGATCAGGCATCTGCAAGGTAACAGTCGCTGCAACATTTGAGACAAACACTTAATGCCCCAGCAACTCAGACAAACTGGACCCAAGTTGGATTTCAACTTTTGTTGATAGGTAGAGTTGCCAAAAAATAAGGGTCCTATGGGGTCTTCTCATTAGAGCCCTCTGGACCTGCGGGGTGTTCTGAAAATACAGACTTCCCATATGTTCTTTAAAGCTGCAACATCCTGCAATAACAGAACCCCTTCTAAACAGAAGGGCTATCTCTGTCATCTGTAGATTTAAATCTTTTATTCAGATTGACTGAGCTCAGGAAGCCAAGACATCCTTAGATCCAAATTAGACATGACTTTAAACATGTTTTAATGGCTCCTTCTCTTTTTCTTCCCCCCCCTCCATTGCCATAGGACTGCATCATGAGGAGAGCATAAAAGGAGCTAATCCTGTCCCTTTCTCAGTTTCATGCTAAAACTCACCCTGCTCAAATTATTTATCCCTGAAGCAGTTATCAACCTCAATTAGCAGTTTCTGGGTCAAATAGCTTTAGGGGGGGAAATGTTCTGGTAAAATGGGTTCAGAAAGTTTAAAACAACACTTTACCCTGTGCTGTGGTCTCTGAAGCTATTTTTGGGTTAGAAAGAGGGGAAGAGTACACCTTTAAAGACAATGTTTTAACTCATGAGTAGTCAGATCCTCAGTCTTAAAATGAAATGCTATCCTTCTTGATCTGGAGTATAGACCTCACTGACACTTGTTGCACTATTAATGAAAGGCCTGCCACCCTTGCAAATCTGTGCCATGCCTACCAACCCATTTCTTGTATGAGAAAAAAATGGCCTTGTGTCGGGTGCACAAAAACCACCCACAGAATGAGGAAACGGCTGTCATATTATAGTATCTTATCTTGTAGTATCTTATGTGGCGGCCATCTTATCAGCTAGAGCAGCAGTTTTCAACTAGTGTGCCATGGCACAATGATGTGCTGCGAATGGTTCACAGGTGTGCCATGGGAGTTTGGGGGTGGATCACTTATTATTAGTAGGGCCATTGGGGGATATGAGCCCTTGACAGCAGTGAGGTGTGTCTTGACATTTGTCCAAAAACTGATGGTGTGCCATTGTACAAATCGATGGTAAGGCCACACCTGGAGTATTGTGTCCCGTTCTGGTCGCCACATCTCAAAAAGGACATAGTGGAAATGGAAAAGGTGCAAAAGAGAGCGACTAGGATGATTACTGGGCTGGGGCACCTTCCTTATGAGGAAAGGCTATGGCGTTCCCACTAAAATTGAGTGTTGGGAGGGTTAGGACAGACAAAAGAAAATATTTCTTTACTCAGTGTGTGGTCGGTCTGTGGAACTCCTTGCCGCAGGATGTGGTGACGGCATCTGGCCTAGATGCCTTTAAAAGGGGATTGGACAAGTTTCTGGAGGAAAAATCCATTACAGGTTACAAGCCATGATGCGTATGTGCAACCTCCTGATTTTAGAAATGGGCTATGTCAGAATGCCAGTGCACGGGAGGACACCAGGATGCAGGTCTCTTGTTATCTGATGTGCTCCCTGGGGCATTTGGTGAGCTGCTGTGAGATTCAGGAAGCTGGACTAGATGGGCCTATGGCCTGATCCAGTGGGTCTGTTCTTATGTTCTTATGACAATTTTAGTACCTTCTCAGTGTGCCGTGAGTTGAAAAATATTGAAAATTGCTGAGCTAGAGTTAACTGGAAACCTAAGCCAGCCATGACTCCTATGGAGCCATAGTTAGCACAGTGGTGCCCAAACTAATTGGCCATCTTGCAGCTCTATATCACAGCTTCAATTTATTTGATAGATATTGTGAACATATTCTCTACTCCTTATTGCACCATTCTTGAAAACAGTATGACCTTCCCTCACATGCTATAGGAATCCAGCAGACTGTAGCAAAGCCTTTGTGACCAGCTCTTTTTTATCCATCCCTTTCCCCACCCATTTAGATAAACAGAACCACAACCTGATTTGTTATTGCAACAACATAGGATGCATCTACATCAAGAAGAAAGGACTTGGTCCTTTGGCTTTTAAGCCCAGAAAACACAAAGGAATAATGCTGCAAGAGAAAATTTCTACAGATCTAGAATCTGTGGGATTAGTCATTGGGGGCCACATCTTCTCATTAAAGAGAAGATACAATATTATAGACCATGATTGTGACTCGGAATGTGGATAGAAGAATGTTATAAAATAGAATTGTGTACACCACCATTCCTCCTAGGACCTCAGGGTAGAGTAATCTGATTGTATTAGCAATCTGATGTATGGAGGTTGATATTAGGTTGAGGTTAGGCTGAGAGATAGAGCAACTGACCCAAAGTCATCCACTGAGTTGAGATTTGAACTCAGGTTCTCCATGCTAATTACTTTGACCATTACACTATCTTGAATCACTTATCCCTGGCCCGCAGTGACAGTGACTGGTGAGGGTGGGGTGGGTGGAGACAGTTTTGTGCACTTAGAATTCAAGGTTCTAATTCCTGTCAAATTTCACCTGGCCTAAAGAAATAATTTCAGCAGGAGTCAATATTTATAGCTTTAGGAAGGTGCCAAATTTAAACAACCAGAACTATGCTGACTACCAGCTTTTGCATCTGTGTACAAAATGATATTCGTAGCATATGCCAAATGCTATCCATCCAACAGAAATGGTAAACAACCTGGCATATATAAAAGCTGCCCAGAGACTGAATCATCCCCTGCCCACTGGGATGGAATTGACACCTGCTGTGCTAAAGGGAATCTTTGGCCGAGTTGGGGGATGAGCCATTTGATAACACAGTCCAAGATATAAGAATCTTAGTTTATTTTGATCATTTCCGTTTCCAATGACAGAGGTGTGTAGGGAGGGTTTGGAAGGGTGCAAGCGAGCATGTGTGAATGTGATGTGGAGGATCTGTGAACATAATCTCCTGTAATTTTAAAAAGTTTTGTTAAAGCTACCGTGGAAGACCCAGTTCAGATTTGGACTGTGGTGCTAGAGGAAGGGAGTTTAATCCCTGCAACATTTCCCGTTCTCCTGAAGCTGATATTTGCCCTACAGATCAAACATACAGGCACCTACATGATATGTGAAAATGTTGTCATGTGGGATATAGAGCTATTTTGGGGGAAAGGGTTAACCCTACTGCAGCACCATGGTCTGGATATGAATTGGGGCCCCATGGCTGGTATGAGCATTTTTAAAACATCATTAACATTGCTGTTCACAGGTCCCTGTGTATATTTTTGTGCGAGCCTGCTGGAAACGTCTAGAGCTTTTACTCTCTGAGCTCATGAAACCTTTCCTTCAACCTGCTTAGATGTGAAATGCCCTTCAGTCCACTGCTGTTCAGCTTTTGCTCAACAATCCAACCTTCATGATCACAAGGTGGCTATTTACTATCCCATCTCCCAGCTTCACTGTCTTTTAAAGAAAAATTAATGAGCACTAAATCACTCCTTGATTTCCAGGGCACTGGTACATTATTGGTGTTCCAGGTCATTTCTAGACCGTCAACTGGTTATGGCAGTGACACTGGTTTTGTCCACAAACTGGAAGCTTAAAATGGAAAACTGTACCCAATCTATTATCCTAATTTTGTCACTGGCATTTAAGTTTCTCAATTATAAGGTCTTGGTGCTAAAAATTGTGCGTATTTGTTGGACTACTCTTGCATGGTTGTTAGGAGATCCCAGAAGATGAAGTTGGGCTGTATATAGTCATTTTTCTAAGTGATGACTTTCTAAGTGAAGATGAAAAATACAAGTTTCTTTTTATCAACCATGTGCTTAGTGAGATGCAGAGTGTCTCTGTGTGCAGAGACTCAGCGTAAGGTGCCAATACTGCTGGGTCTAGCTTCCTTTTGCATCTGATCCAGGTCACACTGTCTCAGTGCTCCGCTGGTGTAATGTTGGGCTATTATAGGCAGCTGAATATAGTCAAGCTGCTTGAAGATAGATCTAGTAAGGCAGGGTTCTGTGCCGTTGACTAGTTTGGGCTCTTAGGTCTGCAACTGTGGAAGGCACCTTCATTCATTACAATGTCTGTCTCCTCTGCTTTTCTGAATTCAGTAGGACATAAGGCAAGTAATGGCCTAAACCTCAAAAATACTATACAACTGCATGAAGGTTGTGTCATTGCTGTAAGTGATATTAGGTTAGAGCTGCCAACTTTTACTTTAAAATACTGGAGTCCTGGATGAGGCCTGGTGGTGGAGCCAAACTGAGAATTGTTTTAAGCATCACCTGGCTGATCTGAAGGGATGGTGTCTGCAGGAATCTGTTAGGTTGAAAACAAAGCTTATAAAGACTCTGGCTAATAAGGGTGGAGAAAAGACACACTGGTAGGTCATGTTATAGCCAGAGCAGACTGTTGAGTTATGAGGTGGGTCTGGCTTTTCAGTCCACTGAAACAGGTAACTGTTTATTACCTGACAGAACTAAGTGGTACTGACAGGATCCAGTATAAAAAGTAGCTGTTGGCAACCCAGTTCTGAAGCCTTGTTTGACCTGTCCATAGGTCAATAGCAATGTTCTTGGCAACCATCTGGTCGGCAATTCTAAGAAGGAGACAGAAACAGAGACTTGAGGTGGACACTGCCTGGTTTGGAAATGCTGGATGAATAAGATACCAGCTAGCAGGAGTGGGCAAACACTTTGGCAAGAGAGCCACATCATCTCTCTGACACTGTGTTGTGGGTCAGGAGAAAAAGAATTAATTTACATTTCAAATTTGAATAAATTTACATAAATGAATGCATTAGAGGTGGAACTGATATGAATGAATGAGCTTATTTATAATACACATGAGAACTATAATATAGGCATGTAGAACCACATGGGAACTATGAACAGTTTGCCACACACCTCTTGCACAGTGAAAACATAGAGACCAAGTGAGAAACACATGGAGGCATAAGTTGTTCAGAGACAATGTGGGGGGAGTTAAAATAATGCCCAGGGAAAAGCAGAAAACACATGCAGACTATAAAAGGCCTTGCTCTTACTCAGCCCGCACTTGTGTCTGACGGTTGTGACTTGCAGTCGCAGGCCAGCATGGACTCCAACAGTCTTCAATGGACCAGAGGCTCATTGGAGACTGGGGTCTCCCTGCAGACTGGATTGGAGGTCCTGAGGGTCGCAAATGGCCTGTGGGCCGAGGTTTGCCCACTAGAGGGACAAAAGATGGCAGTGAGGTGGGCAGGGTGAATTTATCTTTCCAAGGTGTGAGTTAGCACTAGCGAATGAGTGACTCTTCCCAAAGAGGCAGCAGGCTTCGTGATATTTCCAAGCCATTCTATGGAGATATTCAGTTTGTGGGCTGTATGCAGAAGGGCTGAAGGTAGACAAAGCATCTGCCTAGCATCTCCAGATAAACTGCATGGCAGCAGAACAGTGTCAGACCAGTGGATGCTCTTCTTTGACTTAGCACTGGCATTCCAAGTGGGTAGGAAAGTATGAGTAACCCATGAGAGAGCTCTTGGCAATCATGCCTAAGGTTCCAGAAATTAAAGTACTTGTATAGACCTAATAAACAACACTGATTAATTCCTGTTTAGCCATAGATGTCAGGCTGGGAAATCCAAGATGACCTGTAGTCAGAGAAGTTCTGAGTCCAGTGATTCATAGGAGATCTCTTGTTAGAGGCATAACTGCAGGAATCAAATGAATGCTGAATGAAGCTTTCTTTTTTGGACTTGGACAGTGCACTGTAATTAGAGATAGGATATTTGGCTAGATGGACTATTGGTCTGACCCAGTACGGATGTTGTTGTATTCTTATAATTAGGAACAGAACAAGCTGTAGAGATTCATATAAACTCTGCCGGCAACTTCCCAATTTGGAAGGGCTTTCTGGAGCCTTTACATCACATGATGTGGCTTGCCCATGGCCAAAATAAACCTTAGTCTTCAATATAATTAACACAACTTTCCCATTAGTAGTCACAAAGGAACAACTCATTATTACCGACACTTGCACATCCAGCATTCTAGGAACTGTGTGACAGCTGCAGTAGGAATGTTGAGCCCCGTATATTTAGAGCTCCTTTTCCATGCTAGAAGAGTTTCTTCTCTTTGATTGCCTAAACTTCTCCATTTTGCGAATCCTCCAAATATCTGCTAATCTTCCAAATATCTCCTTCAGCTTGCCAACAGGTTGCATGCTGTAAAACCAGCATACAACCAGATGCACAATGCACAAAACCTTTCCTATGAAGAAAGGTTAAAGCATTCGGGGTTGTTTAGTTAGAAAAATAATGAAGGGGCGGAGGACGGGATGGGACACAGGGACTCCTCAAGCCCAGGTGGGTGGCTCTGCCATTCCCCATATGGCATGCAGCAACTTTGGTGGCAGGCTTCACCTCCCACACTGAGCTCTGCAGGGGCCCGATGACATCGGCTGGCAGGCTGAATCTGACCCACAGGCTGTAGGTTGCCAATTCCTGGGCTAGAATGCCAGAGACCACAGAGTGAGAAGATAGCATTTGGCATATCACCTCAGGCACTTAAGAGATCTTGGGCAGACCCTGGGGGGGTTGTGATTTGATTTATACAATTTTGAATGGTGTGAAGTAAGTGGATAGATATTTTTTCTCCCTAACACATGTTGCTATAACTTCATGTCAGTCATCCAGTGAAACTTATTTGTGGTTGGTTCAAAGCCAAAAAAAGAAAGTTCTTTCACATAATACAGTACATAATTAACTTATGTGTTGAGTGGGAAGAAAAAAAACAAAACACTTCCTCTTTTTTGGCCCTGAACCAACCACAAATAAGTTTCATTGGGTGACTGAAGTGAAGTTCTACAATTATATGCTATAAGATTAATTATAACTAACTTATAGAATTGACTACCACAAGATTTGATGATGGCTGCTAGCTGAGGTGGCTTTGAAAAGAGAGGAGACAAATTCAAGGAAGAGAGGTCTCTCGTGATTTACACAAGCAGTGTACATCTGCTGTGTGCCATATCCGGGACACAAACACTGGGAGGGGACACTGTCATAAGCCCTGCTTATGAACTTTCCAGAAACAACCAGCTTGGTACTGTTGGAAACAAGATGCTGGACTGTTGTTGGTCTGATCCAACAGGACTCTTCTCATGCTCTCTTTCTCTGTCTCAAGCATCCTTGTCTTCAGTATAGGGCAAGATTTAAAATATTTAACTAGTTTTTCTGCCCTTCATAGGAATTACTTTGTAATCCACCCTGAAGAGATGTATAATTCAATCAAAAATGACTTTTATATCTCTGCCACCATCATTTTTCACATCACTAACTATGTGAGGTATCTTGGAGGGCTTCCTCCAAATGACAAGAAAATACAAACCCATTGTTCTTAAAACACAGGATTTTGGTGTCTCACCCACATTGGCTAGATTAGAACAGGCATTCTATTGCACAGACATTCATTCACACATAGCACAAAAGAGGTTGATAGGTAAACTTGAGTGTCACTTCCATTACCAAAGCAAAAGTGCAAAAGGCAGCCTACATCAATCAAACCATCAACAACAACAACAACAAATCAATAATGCAAAAAAAGAAAAAAAGCAGCAGTTAAAACCAGAGTACAAGCAGAGGAACGAAATTTATAATTCTTAGCATTTTCTCTGCATGCAAAATGCTTCACATTTTTGCAATCCTTACAACAACCCTATAAGGTCAGTATTATTATCCCCTTATTACAGTTAGAGTGGAAAGTAGCCTGCTGAGGCTGGCACAGAGGTTCACCGCAGAGGCAAGGTATGAACCAGAGACGTCCTGAGTGACAGCTCATAAGAACATAAGAACAGCCCCACTGGATCAGGCCATAGGCCCATCTAGTCCAGCTTCCTGTATCTCACAGCGGCCCAACAAATGCCCCAGGGAGCACACCAGATTCCTGCATCCTGGTGCCCTCCCTTGCATTGGCATTCTGACATAGCCCATTTCTAAAATCAGGAGGTGGCACATACACATCATGGCTTGTAACCCATAATGGATTTTTCCTCCAGAAACTTGTCCAATCCCCTTTTAAAGGCATCCAGGCCAGATGCCGTCACCACATCCTGCAGCAAAGAGTTCCACAGACCAACCACACGCTGAGTAAAGAAATGTTTTCTTTTGTCTGTCCTAACCCTCCCAACACTCAATTTTAGTGGATGTCCCCTGGTTCTGGTGTTATGTGAGAGTGTAAAGAGCATTTCTCTATCCACTTTATCCTTCCCATGCATAATTTTGTATGTCTTAATCATGTACCCCCTCAGGCGCCTCTCTTTTAGGCTGAAGAGACCCAAACGCCGTAGCCTTTCCTCATAAGGAAGGTGCCCTAGCCCAGTAATCATCTTAGTCGCTCTCTTTTGCACCTTTTCCATTTCCACTATGTCCATTTTGAGATGTGGCCACCAGAACTGGACACAATACTCCAGATGTGGCCTTACCATCGATTTGTACAATGGCATTATAATATTAGCCATTTTGTTCTTAATACCTTTTCTAATGATCCCAAGCATAGAATTGGCCTTCTTTGCTGCCACCACACATTGAGTTGACACTTTCATTGACCTGTCCACCACCACCCCAAGATCTGATTTGTCACAGACAGCTCAGAACCCATTAGCCTATATGTGAAGTTTTGATTTTTTGCCCAAATGTGCATGACTTTACACTTACTTACATTGAAAACGCATCTGCCATTTTGCTGCCCATTCTGCCAGTTTGGAGAGATCCTTCTGGAGCTCCTCACAATCATGTCTGGTCTTCACCACTCGGAAAAGTTTGGTGTCATCTGCAAAGTTTGCCACCTCACTGCTCACCCCTGTCTCCAGGTCATTTATGAAGAGGTTGAAAAGCACCAGTCCCAGGACAGATCCTTGGGGCACACCGCTTTTCACCTCTCTCCCTTGTGAAAATTGCCCATTGACACCCACTCTGTTTCCTGGTCTTCAACCAGGTCTCAATCCAGGAGAGGACCTGCCCTCTAATTCCCTGACTGTGGAGTTTTTTCAGTAGTCTTTGGTGAGGGACCGGGTTGAACGCCTTGAAAGTCTTGAAAGGACGCCTTGAAAGTCCTTATTGATCTTTAATTTAGGTCTGAAACATCTTCTTTTTTAACCTCTATCTGACTTAATTTGTGACCAAAGGGTCAGGAGGGGCCCTTTGGGCAACGGTATTTGCCCGAGGTCTTCTGCCGTGAAGACAGATGCAAAGAACTCATTTAATTTTTCTGCCATCTGTAAGTCTCCTTTTATCTCCCCTTTCCCTCCCTCACCATCCAGAGGGCCAACCGCTTCTCTGGTGGGTGTCTTGCTTCTAACATATTTGAAGAAGCTTTTATTATTCCCCTTAATGTTGCTGGCCATGCGTTCCTCATAGTCTCACTTGGTCTCCCGTATCACCTTCTAACATTTCGTTTGCCACAGTTTATGTTCCTTTTTATTCTCTTCATTAGGGCAAGACTTCCATTTACGGAAGGAAGCTTCCTTGCCCTTTACGGCCTCTCTAACTTGCCTGGTTAGCCATGCGGGCACCCTCCTGGACTTAGTGGAGCCCTTCTTCCTTTGTGGTATACACTTCCGCTGGGCCTCTATTACTGTTGTTTTAAGCAGCCTCCATGCACTCTGGAGAGAATGGACTCTTTTTACCTTCCCTTTCAACATCCTTCTAAACAGCCTCCTCATTTGAGGGAAGTCTGCTCGTCGGATGTTAAGGGTTTTTGTGAGAGATTTGCCCGGTATTCTTCCCCTGATGTGCATGTCGAAATGGATCGCAGCATGATCACTGTTCCCCAACGGCTCCGTAACACTGACATCTCTAACCAGGTCCTGAGTACCGCACAATATTAAATCCAGAGTCACCTGTCCTCTGGTGGGTTCCATGACTAGCTGCTCTAAGGCACAGTCATTTAACATGTCAAGGAATCCGGTCTCCTTTTCGTGACCAGAACACAAATTGACCCAGTCTATATGAGGATAATTGAAGTCCCCCATGATTACAACCCTGTCCCTCCTTGTCACCTCCCTGATCTGTTTCTTCATTTCACGGTCCCCTTCCAGTTTCTGGTGTGGAGGACGATAGTACGCCCCCAGTATTACATTGCTCCTGAGGCCTGGTAATTTAACCCACAGAGATTCTACAGTGGCGTCGGACCCTCCTTCAATCTCTACTTTGCTGGATTCTATCCCTTCCTTAATGTAAATGGCCACTCCACCTCCAACACGCCCCTCCCTGTCCCTCCTGTAGAGTTTCTTGCCCCGGATTGCGGTATCCCCCTGATTTTCCGCATTCCACCAGGTTTCCATTACACCCACTATGTCAATGTTTTCCCTAGTCACCAGACATTCCAGTTCTCCCATCTTTGCTCGGAGACTCTGGGCATTTGCATAAAAGCATTTGTTCATGGAATGCCCCAGGATGGGCTACTTATTAGCCCCTTTGTCCCCTCATCCTCTCACTGTGCCAAACCGTCTATCACATCCCATCACGCTACCTTTCCCAATTTCTTCTCCTACTCTGCCTTTGTCTTGTTGTTCTCTAACCTCCCCATCCTCGTCCCATAGGGATGAGGAGTTCCGAACTGGATGCCCCTTGGCTCCTGTCGGCTTTCCCCCAGGAATCATTTTAAAAGCTGCTCTGCCACCTTTTTAATGTTATGCGCCAGCAGTCTGGTTCCATTCTGGTTCAAGTGGAGCCCGTCCCTCTTGTACAGGCCCCGTTTGTCCCAAAACATTCCCTAATGCCTAACGAATCTAAACCCCTCCTCCCTACACCACTGTCTCATCCACACATTGAGACCCCTGATCTCCATCTGCCTAGCTGGCCCTTCGCGTGGAACAGGTAGCACTTCTGAGAACGTAGCGCTACCTTTGAGGTCCTGGCTTTCAGCTTCCTACCTAATAGCCTAAATTTGGCCTCTAGGACCTCCCGGCTACACTTGCCCACGTCGTTGGTGCCGACATGCACCACAACAAAGCTCCATTGCTTTGCCACTACACCAGATCTGAAAAACCTGGGAAAGAAAACATTGTTAAGCAACAGATTAATTCAAACTGAAATTATTTTCTCCCAGTCATGCTCATGTCCAGTTCTAGAGGAAAAAAACATTAAAACTGCTAGAAGGGAGTCTTCTCAGGGGAGGATCAGTGGACAAGAGAGGATTAAGCATCCCCTCCTACCCACTGATTCTCTCCTAATATCTAGTTCTGACTTCAATGGAATATGAATTAGTATGAATGTGTGCAGGTCAGTGTCTCACAACCATTTTAGGTGGTGAATTGCATTTAGTGCATGTTTTTCCACTTTGGAAGCATGGTGAAAGTTCTTGGATTGTTTTGCCATGTGCACAGTTCCTGATTTTATTTTCTATCTTATGACACCTACACAGTCCATTCTTCAGAAGGTCCTTCTGAAGAACTGAAGGAAAAATGCAGACCACACACTCAGAATTGGGACTGCTGCAAAACTCCTTTCTTACGTTCAACAAGCTAGTAATTGCCCTCTTGATGACGCCTGTTTTGAGCAGTTTTTACCAGTCTCAAAACTTTCATCTGGTTTCTCAGCCTTCCCCGATTGTGAACTTTCACCCTGTTTATTCTGTATTCTTAAATCTAGGCCTCAGCTGTTTCCTACCATGCGATGCTCCTGGTTGAAGTTTTCCTTGTTTGTTTTCTCTGTATAACCATGTGTGTGGATGTGATATGTACACATCCATGCTTGCAAACATCCATGTGGCTGTTAAATGGCAGTCAGTCACTTTGACTAGGGACAAGCAGATGAACTGAGAGAAACCTGAGGGTAGGAAGACTGGGAAAAGGAGCTCGTCTAGTTACCATAGAATCTCAAGGCTATCCCATAAAAATCTGACTAAAATTCACGTTAGCAGCACCACAAAACACACCTTGCCCTCAAAGTGGTGTTGTGAGTCATTGAGCCAAACAGGCAATGTGTGTTTAGGGAGTGCAGGAACATGGTCCTGTCCTTCCCCTGAGAGTATTTCTAAGTATTATTATCTGCAAAACCTTCAACTTTCGGGTGCTACAAATCTATGAAATGTTAAGTACGGTCACATGCAGCCAGAAGGAACCTGTTTAATGTAGTATGGTAGTTCTTATCCAGGAGAAATGGAACTATCCTTGGTCCCTGGTGAGGTTTCTCCATTTGGGACCACTTATGTTTTATTTGCAGTTAATTAACCCCTTCTTCAAATCACTCCCGTGTCTCAGAATGTAACATGGGAAGGTCTTATATAGATATACGAGCTAAGAATTAGCTATATAGATATATAGCTAATTCTTAGCTTATATATATAGATATATAATCTATCTATCTATATCTATATATCTATATATCTATTTATAAGCTATAGATATACAGCTTATATAGATATACGAGCTAAGAATTAGCTAAGAATACATGATCTGGAGAAAAAGACAGGAGCTTTTGAGCTGCTCCAGGATTCTCAGGGCACACCTATAAAATACCACAACCTTAATCTCTTTTAATAGTAACTCATTCCCTCTCTCCAGGGAGATCTGTAGTTTTGTAAGGGGGCAGGAATAGGTATCTTAACTGAGAATTCTCAGCACTCTCATTCATCAAATTACAATTTCCAGGATTCTTTAGACAAGCCATGACAGTTAAAGTGGTATAAAATTGATATAAATGAACATTGCAATTCTGTCCTCAGTTCATATGGCTCTTTCTGAGAAGTAAATGAGGGTATATAAACGACTCTGTTTAGATACAAGAAGAACTTGGCAGGAATGCTTCAGCAACACATTGAGCAATCCTATGCATATCTACTCAGAAGTAAGTGGAGCTTACTCTCAGGAAAGTGTGCATAGGATTGCAGCCTTAAAAATACAGTGTGGGAAATGGGTCTTAGCCTGTTACAATCACCAGCCAATCCTGAAAGGTGCCAACCAATCATCTCCCTGAATTGATGGTCTCAAATGATTAGTATGCATCTTTTCTGTCAAGTTAGAACTTCTCAGAAAGTTAGCCCTGCAACCAGCATCTGACTACTAGGTCAGGTATAAGTTAGTTGGCCAACTGGCAACGGGTGCAATTAATAAAAACATTAAAAACTCAGTAAAAGGCTAGGAAGACTTGTAGAAGAAAGCAATTAACTATGATGTTGGTTATTGGAGAAGATGAAATTTAGAATAACAAAAGAACCAATTCGGCCTCTACAATGTAATACCAATTCCTTTGCATTCTTGGAGGGTTAAAGGCTTTCAGCTCTAGATTCCCTCTTTCTCCCACATTAGCAGGATTGTGATTCCCAGTTTCAGGTGACCCTCCATAAACTGCCCAGTATGGACCCACTCCTCTTTCAGTGGGCCTCACCTAAGGTTCCTAGCTAGGCTTGCTGTGGAAGATGATGGAGCAGCTCAGCCAAGCCACTGTGTCATCCATTCAGAGTGACTGTGCGCACAGTCAGATAGGATAACAGTGGAGATGCTGCCACTGATACTTGCCCCCTTCACACCATCAACACCCCCCCCCTTTGCCCTGGTGGTCTCTGTCCCATTCTTCCCCCTCACTGCCCTGTTCTGCCCAGGAATCAACAGTGGGGCCTTCTGATCAGCCTCAGCTGCTGCTCAGTGACGTTGGCTGTTGATATAGGACTTGCTAATTTGTGTTCCTTATTCATTGTGAGCCCATTCTTTTTATTCTGTTTATTGATTCACCATCTCTTAAGATGTACCTTTCTAGAATAAAAAAAATGCAGGTCATAATAATTCTCTGTGTGTTTGTCAACATAGAGTTTTCCATTTCACATACATGTAGTCAGAGCTAAACTACATATTAATAGCATACTTGGCCAGGATGCATTTTAATTTTTGTTTTAAACAACAGGTACTGGGGGGGAGGAACAGGAGAAATCCAAATAAGGAAGGCAAGAACAAAGAGTTAAATACTCCCTTTTTCCATGTCACTGTCATGATCTGGATTGGGGGACCCCGCACTGCTGCTATTTAGAGAATAAAAGTCAAGCATATCAGAGCAAATCATGTTTTTAACTTAACATGTAGTTTAATGTTCATTAATCCTTGAGACAATTACATAGATTAGGCCAACATTATTTCTGTCCTGCTTCGTTAAGGTTGAGAGAGACGGTGATCACCCACTGAATTTATGGCTAAACTGCAATATAATGTGGCAGCTTTCTGGGTGTACGTCAGCCAACACTAGCCACAGTTGTGGGTACCAGTGTGGACGGTGAAGTCATGTAATTGGGTCACCTCACATTGTAAGCACTCTACAAACATTAGAATACCTCTGAGGAGCCAGCCCCTATGTGCTCCCTGGGGCATTTGGTGAGATACATTTGGTGTATCCACCGTGAGATACAGGAAGCTGGACTAGATGGGCCTATGGCCTGATCCAGTGGGGCTGTTCTTATGTTCTTACCACCCCCATAGGAGGGCTATAACTCTTCAATCAGACCCTGTTCTTTTTTCTGTGGACCGTGAGTCTCTAGAAGCCAGCATTGCACAGTGCTGACACCTAGTGGTTACTGGGGAAAAGTCTAATCTAAATGAATGAATAAAGAACACTTTTAGTTTAACCTGAATTGAAGAAGGAATGTTGCCCAAAGTTTAGCACCTGGGGTGTCGTTCTTACTAACGATGTGTGTGGCTTTGCCAACCAAACCTTCACCAGAGCAAGTTCACAACTTCAGAAACAGGCCTTGGATGTAATCAGTGTTTCTCAACGTTTGTCCTCTACTGTACCACTTCACATGGTCCTCCTATTCAAAGTACCACTGTAAGTAACTGGCAATAACATAATTTTCATTGGGAGATGGTCATCTCCCATCATCTTCATCTGGGAGACCAGATGAGATGCAGCAAACACCAGTAACAGGCTCAGGGTGAACAGGAGGGCTTTTTTTGAGCGCAGAAAAGCATGCTTCAAAGCTCCGCCCATTGAGCCAAGCTTCCTACCACTGTTTGTTATGTTGCATTTCTGGTCTCACTGCCCCAAGTCAGGTGTCCAGGAGTCCAGCGAGTGCCACCAAACACCACCTCAAGTACCACTGGTGGTACCCATACCACTGGTTGAAAAACACTGTTCTAGTCTGCAGAAGTTTGCACAGTTTGGAGCTATAGCAATTCTGATTCCCTGCTACTTTTGACTGCAGTGCATTCTTTATGGGGCTGCCCTTGAAGACTGTTGGGCAGCTTGGTTCAGAACACAGCAGCCAGGCTGAAGGGTGCAAGTTGGAACACATTTCTCCTGGTCTAAAAGATCTGCAGTAGCTTCTTCTGGTGTGTTTCCACATCAAGTCAAGGTGCTTGCTTGCTTGCTTATTTATTAATTGATGGGTTTATTGATTTATTTATTTATTACGTTTAATAGATCTTTGTGGCTAGGATCAGGGTATTTAAATGACTGGCTTCTTCCAAATAAGCCTATGCAAAATTTAAGATCTGTATCTGAAGGCCTCTATTGGTTGCCTATGCTGGCAGAGGTTATGTGGTTGTTGACCAGAGTGGGGCCATATTGGCTCCCCAGGGAGCCATAGCTCAAAGTTTGGGAACCACTGCCTTAGACTGTAAGCTCCTCTGGGAAAGGGAACGGTCTTCTCATTTGTCTTGCTCCATAATCCGCTTTCAAAGCATTTTTGTTTGTTGAAAAGCAATATATATATAGTCTAAAAAACAGTATTGTTTCCACAGTAGTTTAAGACCTTTCTGTTTTCCAAGGCTGTTACTAGAAGATTTTATTGCTGCTTTTATGGAATTTTGCTCTGTTCAGATGTATAATTTTAGATAAAATGTTATTGTTGCTGGTTTTCAATTACTTTATGACAGTGTCAACGTATTTACGATGATTGAAACCGGCTTTGGATATTTTGAATTTTAAATCAAAAAGTGGCCTAGAAATGTTTTAAATAAGTAAGACATGTTTTGAAACACACATTTGTCATGGTTACAAATGGGGAGTGGGCTTGGAAAGAATATGACAAATAAGGAGTTATGCAACTGACTGCGGGGGGAGGGGGAGTTGACTATTGGGGATGAAACTCATGAGCTGAAAGCCTTTTGCTGAATCTCTGATGTTGGAGGCTGATTGTGAACAAGAAAGACTCTTCCTCCAAAACCACCCTTGAGGCAGTAGCTTCTTATGACTTCTGAAGTGTGAGTTATGATGTACGATACTGGGCTAGGTTTAGCCTTGGTCTGGCCCGCATGCATGTTTTGAGATCCTTGCAAGGAACAGAGCCATCTCACTGCTCGCTAGTGGTTTGAGGAATGGGGCCATCTGGCAAAGCGATGGAAGACCTGCACTCCTCGCTAATACTGAAATGGGAATTTAGAACTAAGGTGTGAGTCCAGCCATCCTATCAGCAGGGAGGAAAAGGTGCCTGTAAAGTTGTCAGGCCCTTTCTTCTTTCATGCTTTCTTTCATGACAGAGTGTGATTAATTTTCTTTCTGTAGATGATGGATCTGTTGTTTTCACTCCCTTCGCCCCTTCCTTCCGGACGGATTTATGGCCTGTTGTGAAAGGCTATTGATATATTTTGGGCTTTTCAAAAAAGTTGCTTTGAAAAGGCAAATTAAAATGAATAGAAAGTGTCTGGCAGGCCCAAAGGGTAGAGTCTTTGTAGCTCAGACTTTAGCATTTCTCTGCCAAGCATCTTAGAGCTCAGTATCTCAGGATAACTGGTGCTTTAGGACAAAAGCTGTTTTCAGTCAAAACCTTTGTATTCAATCACCTGGATCCAAGCCAGAAACCCACTGTCCAGAGATCCCTGGCACTGTAGGCACAGTTCATAGAGACGTGATAAGCACAAGTGGCTATCTCTGTGTCTTCTATGGAGCATAGGGCGTAGGTGTTGTTGGTTGGGGGTTCAAGCAACTCAGGGCACAATCCTGACTGGCAGATGGGCTGGCACAAGTCCCTTGCGCCAGTTCATCACTGTCACAAAAGTGCTGTAAACAACTTTTGCGCAGACTTAGGTATAAGGAGGCCAGCAGCTTGTGAGGGGCAGGGCCAGGATCCTGCACTTATGCTGGGTTCTAACTTTGTTCCTGACCAGCCCGGGGCAGCTCCAAGCTGCTTGGAACTGCAACACCTCTTTAGGTGGCACAGATCTGAGTAGCCCCATTGGAGCTGCTGCGGCTTTACCTGGGATAAGGGAAAGCTATTCCCCTTGCCCCAGGCTAAGTTGCTTTTGGCCCCAACCTCACGCTGAATACGGGGCAGGCCAGCCGGCTTCCCTTTTCCAGCACAAGTTAGGATTGGGCTGCCTGAGGACTAGGTTCACAGTCTTTTCTCGATGGGCTTGCACTGAAAGGCAGGGTTGCGGTTTTCTTGAGGAAGTTGTTTTCAATCCAGTCATCCCTATGGAGGACCAGCTGTACCCTGGAGTTGTGTATCCAAATTCCATTAGCTTTGGCTGCTACACCAATTGCAACTGTTCTTGGAGAAGACCCACTTGGCCACAGCTATCCAAGCTTTTGTCTCCTCTAGGTTAGATTACTGTACAGTAACAGTCTGTGAATAGCTGCCCTTGAGAAGCAGTCCAGAAGCTTCAGATGGTGCAAAAAGTGGCTGCCCAAGTGATAGCAGGGGCAGTTCTCTGACAGCATATTGCACCAACATTGTCAGCTTGCTTCTGGGTTCAATTCAGAGTACTTGTTTTGATCTTTAAAGCTCTAAATGGTTTAGGGCAGACTACCTAAAGGACCATCGTCTCTCATATGTACTCCCCTGTATGTTCAAGTCACCATCTGAGATCCTGCTTCAGGTGCAGAGCTTATTGGAGGTATGATGGGCATGCAAAAGAATCAGGGCCTTCTCAGTAGTGGCACCAGCCCTTTTGAACGCCCTCCCCTTGGAAGCTAGCCAGGCATCTATACTGAAAGCTTTTAGGTAGCTGACTAAAAAATGGCTGTATAGGCACTGGCAGGCACCTGATATTAGCTGTCATGATGATTTTTTTCGTTGTACATTTTGTTACTATTGCTGATTAGTTTATGTTGTTGATTTTGACTATACTGATGATTTTTATGGTGATGGTTGCTGCTATGTTGCTGTACACTGCCATAGGTCCTTTGGGAGAAAGATGGTATAAAAGTTTAAAAAAATAATAAAAGTGTATGTGTTCACATCCAAGACCAGCCTGTATGGTTCCTGTAGTGCTAGGCAGAAGGAAGAACACCAGTCCTGCTTTGTGATGCAGAAGAGACCTATAGCTGCATTTCTCAAACTGTGGGTTGGGTCCCACTTGGTGGGTTGGGACCTGATTGCTGCTGGGTCCCACAGAGCCTCCAATGAAAACATGGGTGATGGAAAGACCAGATTACTAATTGCCTCCAGAGAAGTCCTAATTGAAAAGTCCAGAGACTGTTCAAAAATCAGATAACTGTTAACTGCCCTGCCCTGCCCTGTTAACTGCCCTGCAAAGAGCTCAGCTCCTGCAGTTTGCAAGCTTGTGTAAATATAGGGGGATTAATGTCTGAGGGTCTTTTTGCTGGTGTTTTTTTTTCCCCAAGTCAGTCAATGATAGGTAGCAGGGGAAGATGAAGGCTGGGTCACATAACGAAGCCCCTCAAGCCTTGAGCCTTTTCATTAGGACAGCCTCATTATGAGAAATGGATTGAGGTTTGTTTTTTTAAAATGAATATTACCTGCAAATAACGAAATAAATAGTTTCTTTCTAGATCACCTTTTTAAAAAGTTTTTTAAATCTAGATGGGTCTCAGTAGGGTGTCATTTTAAAAGTGGGTCCCAGTGCTAAAAAGTTTGAGAACCACTGACCTGAAGAGTGTGGTGACAGGAACAAGCATGCCCTCTGTTTGACAAAGTGTGAGTAAAGAAGTTCTATTTTCCTGCAGCTTGTTGTGGGCCCCTTGGGTGCTTGCTTCCTCTTGAAATGTAGACTTGTTTCAAGTTGCCCAAGTTGCCTAGTATATCATGTGTTCCCTACACACAGCAGCAAATTATGCTGCCTTCTTCTGTATTATTGTATGAATGGCTGTCATGTGAAATGGCTATCATTATGATGAGGTAAGGATGAAGGAGAAAAGACCATATATTGTAAGGGTCCCTCAGGGTGCAGTGGATCTCTGGGAAAAAGGGGGTATGAACTCAATTTGTATTATAATTAGTGAATAGAAGTGTTATATTCCATTTAATCACATCAATAAAATCTCATCAGCTCAATAAGAGCTGTCAAGAAAAAAAATTCTCAGCTCATTGTACATATATATGAAAAATATTTTCAGGGGTTATATGATATCAGAGAGCAGATATTGCTACAGTCATTTGTGAAAACACAAGACCAAAAAAGACCAATAAAAGTGCATAAAAGTTCTTTTTTGTAAAAAAAAAAAAATTCCTCAAACAGTGCTATATAGTTTCTTGATTGAGATTTTTTGTGTAGATTTTATGTTTCCCTGTCACTAACTATTTCTACTTGAAAGCATGAAACAAATATGCTTTCATTGGTTTAACGCAGCAATTTATTTATTTAAAGGATTTTTATACCGCTTTTATGATACCCACATTTTTAACGTCTTTCTTCTCATGGGCATACTGACCTCTGTGGTCTTAACCTCTTATGATGTCACTTCCGGCTTCCTGGAGACTCTTTGGGTTTTGCAGCTCTGTTTCTAGGGCAGAGCCAGTGCAGAGAAACAATTTGTTACAGCAGTTTTCAGCCTTTTTCATTGCGTGGGTCACTGAGCAGGCACTTAGTTGACAAGGCAAACCATCAGTTTTTGGACAATTGACAAGGCATACCATGCTGCTGGTGGGGGCACTCACATCCCCCCAAACGGCCTTACTAATATATGACCCTCCCCCAAACTCCAGTGGCACACCTGCAGACCATTTGCGGCATAAAAGTGTGCCGTGGCACAGTGGTTGAAAACCACTGCTATAGACAGTTGCCCTAGACTAGAAAGAGAGCCGTAGAACCCAGAAGAGTTTTTCAGTTTTCAGAAGCATTTTCAACTACATGCTTCAAACTCCCCAGCACACCAATGTGCCATGGCACACCACAGTTGAAAACTGCTGGTCTAACGATAAGAAGATCACAATCAGCTATCAATAAAGTAGGACATCATACAAAGGGAGGGTCTCTGACTGTGTGGAGGCACAGAAATTGAGGTTTCAGGTACCACAAATAGCACAGGCACAACCGCCTCTTACAAACATTTAGGCTGCAATCCTAACCACACTTTCCTGAGAGTAAGCCTCACTGAACAAAATAGGACTTACTTTTGAGTAGACCTGGTTAGGATTGTGCCCTTAGTGGAGTAACACAAATGTGAGGGATCCTCATTGTGGTGACAGGCTTTGCCCTTGACCTGCCGTTAGAACATCTGTACAGAGCTCTCATGCATAGACTTGTATGCAGCTAGGCTTCTCTCCATGCGGTCATGAGCTCTGCCTTTGTAGAATTCCTGATTGCATGGAGAAAATCTGCTGTGTGTACAGTTGTATGTGCAGGGGCTCTCTACAGATATGCTAACAAATGTGTGCAGTTCAGGGGCAAAGCCTGCACACCATGTGCACGTTTTCATTTCATCCCTATGGTAAGGGGCTGCAGACACTAGTGGAAAACAGGGTGGCAATTACTGTTTTCCTCTTTTTAGTATGGGTACTGCCAAAGGCTGCCCTATTGCTGTTACTCAGCTAATGTAGTGGTTGAAGTGGGCAGAGGTTTACCAATGGCAATACGTCATTCAACCACAGCATGGAAGCTGTGGCATCCAACCCGCACGGTGAGGTTTTTAAAAGTAAAGAGAGTTGTTATACTCTCTTTGTCCACAACACTATCCCCAAACATGGAGGCTGCACAAGGATTCTGACAGTGTGAGCACTCAGCCATCCGTCCTGCTTTCAAGTTGGTTTGCCTACCCAAATGCACGGAGACCACACAAGACTGTAGCTGTATTGCCAGTGCAGTAGTCCTGAATACCAGCTTATTCTGCACTGGATTTATTTGTCCTTCAGTATCCTGTATAAGGTACAATATTTCCTATACAGGTTGAGTCTCATTATTCACGAGGGTTCCGTTCCCAGAACTCACGTGGATGGCAAAAATCACACTAAAGCAAATCCATTTAAAAAGCAATGTCCCTTTGCTCAGCAGTTTAAAACAGCCTGTTGACCTTTGTGATGTAAGACTCATTAGACAGACAATCCATCAATCTGTCTCTCTCCAGGAACTTAGAAAGGCTTCACTACCTGCGCTCGCTTCACCCAGAGCAAAGTGATTTTCTATCACCTGTTCAGGGGGAAGGGAGGAGTCACTTGCCTAAGTGCCTGGAGAGAGAATGATTGATGGATTGTCAGCTGGCTGCCCTCTCTCCCATTAATTATTGTTAAATGACTGTTTTCTTTTAATTTAAAGGGCCCTTCTCATCACACTGAGATAGAAAAATCTGCAAATAATTAGGTTATACCTGTAATCACTTGCAAGACTGTCTCTCTACAATAAGAAAAGCAGTTTTTTAAACTGTGATTTTAAAGGGATGCATTTTTCTCCTTCTCCAGGGATCAGCACATTCCTTTTCATTTGCAGTGGCCATTTGTGTTGAGTCAAATCTGTGTATAAAAAATCAGTATATAACCAGGTTGGACCTGTATTCCCAACTAACTTCTTTTCTCTCTCTCATTGTAGTGGTGGAGTTTCCTCCTCACTTCATAATCATTCATCAAGTTGTATGAGACCTCTTTGCCCAACTCTAAAAGTGATTAAACAATTATCACATCCCAATCTATGCAGTATTGATTACAGCATTTATCCCTTTGGTCCTTCTTTATGGATAAAAAACTATTTTTTATTTCAGTTACTAAAAAGAGAGAAAGTAAACATCTCTTGCATCCCTTTCAGTAGTGAACTCTTTCTATGTGACCTAATGCAATACCTGAAATCAATTTGGCCAGTATCTTTCCTCAGTATGCTGGATTGAAAGAGGTCTTTTTTTCCCCTGAGTCCTCGTGGACCATTCTCAGAGTCTCAAGGACCACCTATGGTTCATGGATCACAGGTTGGGAACCAGTGCTTTACATGTACTCTGCTTTTTAAACACACACACACACACACTTATTGAATAAATATAACCACAGTGCTTTAAAGAAAAAGCCCCTCTGAAACATGGAGAGGAGCAAATCAGACAAATGAGTTAACGTTCTATTTGTTGGTCAGTACCTATGTCATATGGTGCAAAGACAGAAGGAAGCCCTCTGAAGGAGAAAAACTTACAGCACGTCCTGTTTTGCATGTATGTTTTGATGAAACAGCAGGGGAAGGACAGATGCCAACAGAGCCCAGCTAACCTGTCTGCTACCTGTACTGAACAAACAAGGATTGAATGGGGGCGGATGTTGATGCAGTGGCACAAAAGAACTGACTCTACCAGCATCTCTCCCCACCCTTTTGCCTCCTTTGATTCTCCCTGTCTTCCACTCCATCAGATGCCACCCAAACCTGCTGTTTGTTTTCCCATTTGTGCTGGGGCAAGGAGCTGAATTGCCAGACAATGGGCAGGCTCACTGATGACTAGAGAAGAAAGGAAAAAGATTTACTGCTGTGGGTGGGTTGGCCAAGGGGCATGCGTTCATTGCTTCAGAAGCCTCAGTCATTGTCCTGACTTTTCAACAGTCAAGGAGGCAGGTACAGGCAAAGAAAAGAAGAGCTCTAATTTATTATGGACAGATGATTTTTTTTTGGGGGGGGGGGTGAAAAACAGATAGAAACAAAGGTGTCTGACCTTCTATAATGGTATATGTCTAAGAGATCCAAAGCTGATATGCACTTAGTCACAGAGGGTATCATATTGGATGCTCAAAACCCATTTTGATGTACCTTTTGGAGGCATAGAGGCTTTACTCCATAATTAAAGAACACAAGCTTCAACTGCACTGTAGTATTCTTAGTGCAAATCTCCTTAATGAGACCGTGGAACAATATGTATTCCCCCACGTCATGGAAGTGGAGCAGATAGTTGTTTTTTTTAGTTTTGTTTTTTTTTTTTGCCAGGGCTGGGAGGGAAGACTTCCTTCAGCAAATCTTGTTCACTTTTCAAAAGGGGGAGGATGAACAAACATGGAGATCAAAACTTGCTGAGAACTAAACAGAGAGATGACATTTATGAAATTAGAGGGGAGACAACATTGCTGGTATTGGAATTTGTTTTTTTAAGGACTACACAATGCATTTAAATGTTGCAGCAAGATGCCACTCTGACTCTGAAGATGTTTTCTGTCAGAAAATGATGCAAGCTGGGTGTGTGGGCTGGAGAGATCGTATATGATTCATATCCATGACACTTGTGCAATCATATTTTGCAAAATTGCAAAAGGAATGGTGTCTCTGTCTGAAGGACGGGCTGCATTTCCTCAAATACTGTGATTTTTTTTAACCTAGAAAAATGTGACAGTCTTATAACTGAAGTGCTAGTTTTTAAAATTCCCTACAAGATTTTTAAGATTTGCAACAAGATTGGTTTTAAAAAATCAACAAAAATAATCTGAAATGGTCCTAAAACAACTCACTGTTAAGATGGGCTGTTGCAATACAATATTCTCATCATTTGTTACCACTTCACCTAATCATTTCTTTCCATGTATGTTGTCACTATTTGTACAGGGTGACCCCAAAAAAACAGAACCCACAAATTTTTGAATAAAACTGTTAATTTTAATTTTTCTTTGGAAAGAACATGACTTTTATGCAAAGCGACCAAGATAACTGAAACTTTGGGGAATAATCGTACACAGATTGAAGTTTGAGTCCAGTAAATTTCTTGAAATTTACTGGACCTTTGTAGGATTTAATAAAAATTTTATGGGTTCTGGTTTTTTTTGGGTCACCCTGTATATTATGGCTAGCAGGATTTTTGTGATTGCAAGGTCTGCATTTGGGCCCAGCCCTTCTTCCAGGTGTCATATGACCTCAGTCCAAATGACAGAGAATCTAGCCCATCAGTCTCTTCTGCCTCTTAACCCAGTCCCTCTTCATAATGCGTGCCTTATTCCAGCGATGTGGAGAGGGGGGATTTGCTGCATGGGTAACAGTCTAGCCTCCATATCTACTTTACCCAGGCTTCGCGCACTGGAGAGGACACTGTTCTAGAACCATTATTCAGAGCGCAATACCATAGTCTTCCCAGACTGAAGGATGCCAACATGATTCCTTATTGGAATGTACAGTGCTGCTTTCTACTGTGAGATTAAAGGGCTGCTCAGTCTTCAATGTGTTCTTCCTGTGAAAGCAACAGGGGATTGTTTTATAATTTTGAAGCAAAAGTGTTTAAAAACTACTTTGGGACATGTTGACTATACTTTATAAAGCAGAAAAGCAAATTCCATTTTATTTTCCACAGTGATACCTGCCAAGGCTTTTCTCAATATAAATCACTCTGGAGTGTTAAGATCCATGCGAACTAGTTCACACCTCTGAGTGAATTATAGCTTTCTATTCCTACTTGAATGGCTTACGTATGTTTTCAGTGCTGGAGCTAGCAGAGTGCTCCTTCTCTTACTTATTTTGGCAGAGAGTGCAGCGTCTGGGAGAAGAGGGATTTTAAAAGGCCAGGGTCAGGCACCGTCTCGCTTTTTAAGCAGGTGTCAGATTATGACATGGTTTTCCCTTCTTGGGGCAATTGCACTGCAGATGTCTCATTATTCCTAAAGAGACTGAATGGCCTGGAAACCATTTGCCTGAACACTTCAGCCTGCCTTGTTCTTTATACTCAGGCAAGTTCCCCCACCCTAATGCTGTTTCTTGTACAGTTGGCACCACTGGTTATAGCCTACTCCATTTGGGGATCCTTTTTCCTGCCCGAGTTGTTTTTATCTGCCAAGGCTCAGAGAAATCTCCCTGTGGTTCCACTTCATCTGAATGAGGAACAAAGCCTCGCAAAAGTACCATGAGTCAAGTTCGAAGGGAATGACAAAGCAGGGCATCAAAGACCAAAGAGTTCTTGGGGTTTTGGCACAGGGTAATCCGCTATTGCTCAAAAAGCATTCCATGGAATGTCTCTGACTTTACCATGCAACTATGGGGGTGGGTTAAAAATGAGCTTAGAAAATCCTCCCCCTCCTCTATGACTGATCACAATATTTATAATGCCTACATACACACACACCTCCCCTGGGGGCTGGGGATTAGGATAGGCCCTCAGTTTGGCTGTACTTGTCGTAAGAGGTGACTAAACAGCCACCGGGTAGATGGGACTCGTCAGCCTGGGAAGGCAGCTCATCTGAGAGAAGGAAAACTCTGATCCCAAACCTCCACTGCCTTGTGGCTATATCCAGTTGTGGAAAAGGCTTCAGGAGTCAACCTCGAGGCAAAATCCGGAGCCGGAGTCCCTGAGGCAGTTCCTGGCTGAACACAATCACGTTCTGGCAACTCCTGCAACGCCGCTGGAACCAACCGTATTGGCCTCTGCCTTTCCAGTGGACCATTTCAGTGACGTGGAGAGGGGGGATTTGCTGCATGGGTAACAGCCTATCCTCCATACCTACTTTACCCAGGCTTCACGCACTGGAGAGGACACTCTGTTCTAGAACCACCATTCAGAGCGTGACACCATAGTCTTCCGAGACTGAAGGATGCCAACAACCACATACACACAAACTTCCTTACAACAAATCAAACTGTATACTGTGCATCAGTTCTAATCATGAGCCACTAATGACGTGCAACCACAAGCGGCCTTGTCTGAGGATGTGGATGCTTGCTGCTGAAAGATACTTTCAGCCATTTCCACAGAACCTAGATGAGCATCACCACGCAGATGCAAATGCACTCACCCCCCACTGCACATTTGCATCTACACCAGCGGCACATGCATAGATCTGTTTCTGAACATGGTTCATCCTTCTTGCTGGACTGTAGTGAACATCTTAACTATACATTTTGATGAGATTTTGAGCAACACATGAAAGGGTATAAGGCTCATGGTAGAGATCAGATTTGGACTGGGGAATTCCTGGTTTACATCCCAGTCTCTTAGCCACTACATTACACCTGCTCTACGTTTAATTGCAGGCTGACATGCGATATTCAGATAAGAAATGAATCATTAGTTTGGAAAAGACACGGGTGGCTGCTAATGCTTTGGCTGCCGTTAAAGTAAAACAGAAATGTACTAATGATGGTTAAGCTGTAACAATAACCAATGATAGTCTCCTTTTCTCACAGCAAGTTTCAGTGCCTCAATCCGTACATCTCTTACCACCACAATTACACACAGTGGAAGTTTATCTCTGCTACTATCTTTCGTATGCCTATATTTATTTACTTTGCAATAGCCTGTCCTGCAGTAGTCTTTGGTAAACTGACTGTGACAGCTTCCTTGTATAAAAAGGGTCAGAATATTAACTGAATTCCCTGTTACACAGCCAGCAAGCTCTCATTGCTGAGTTCTGAGCAACTGTATTCTTCTCAGTAATTCAAAACAAAACAAAACATTCCTTTCTGTTGTCTCTTGAACATCAGACGGGTTGGTAGTTTTTGGATACAACCCATGGAGCTGCCAGAGCTGGCAGACCAGTATTTGTTCTGTCCTATTCAAAACAAACTTAGCAATTCTTCCTTATATATGGGTATGCCAATTAGGTACAAATACATTTTAGCTACAACATCCTTTAGAAGAACAGTTGGGGGGGAAATGGTGATTTATGTGACTTCACATTCAGAGTGTTAGGTTCTGCTTTATTGCAATCTCTCCTTCAACCCCCTCCCCCATGTGCTATAGCAATTTTCGTCTGTTGTGAAGCCCTTGACCTGACCCCATCAGAGATGAGAATCTCTTTTTTGTTGATTTGCCAATGCTGTGGCTGCTTAAAAAAGACCCCTAATACTAGGTGTGTTTTAAGATGATAATCTTGTGGCATCTATTGGTTGACCTCTGCAAATTTTCAGACTTCTGGGAAAAATTTTATGCAGGTACAGTCTGGGATAGTGTAGCTATAGGATTTCATTTCTTGGTCACATTAAAGTGTAACAAAGAGCTGGAAACCAGAAGCTACAACCTATGTATGGGTTGTATTTTTAGATGTCTACCTTATCCTTTGAAATCAGGCGAGTTACAAAAACACACAAAAACCAATAGAGTCAGACAAAATAATGCTCATAACTCAGCCTTGCCTTAAAATATCTGACCTGTAACATTAATAGTTATGTAGAAGGGGGAGGTTTCATCCAGTGGTGGGGGAGTGCAACCAGAAGGCCAACCAGAGGTAAGTAAACTTCTGGCCACCTTTGAGTCTCCTTGAACCCACACCAGCTATGTAGCTGGAATAAATTAGGAGAGAATGGTGTGGGGCAGGTTGTAAAATAGGGGATATGATCCAGCCCGTGCCTTTGCCACTGAGATCCACCCCCCCCCCAACCTGTTCCCCACCCTCTGATTTTCCCACTCACAAACCACTCCCTCCACCAACTTACCTGGGTTGGCAGAGTGTCATGGTGATTCTGGAGCACATGCAGATCCACTGCTGGTTCTACTAGTGGCTTTGCCACATGTGACTGCAGCATAACATTTCTACCATCACTGGGTTTTTTGTGCCATAGGTTTGGAAGATTATCTGTTGCAAAAGGCCCATAGGATTAGTCACAAATATTTAGGAAAATGATTCCAATTTGAGCAAGCTAATATAACAACTAAACAAAAAGCTTCAAGGAGGCTAAATGTAATGTATAGCAAGGCAATATCTGTTCCAAAGGTATTACTATTTTATAAATGTGAGAGATATATTACATATTGAGCGATGCCTTCCTTCATCTGCTTCTTGCCCTGAAAGCAGGCTGATGATAACAAGGAAGAAGTCCTTTCTATGGTAACCCCATATTTATGGGACTTCCTAACAGTCTTCTCAGGGCAATCACTCATACAATGAAGATGCTAGGGGAGCAGAATGACTGTGACAAACCCTATCTCCAACCCACATGCATTTGATAGATTGTCTGAACAGTCCTCAGGCTAGGCCTGTACAAAGGGTGGGATTCAAGAAAGTCTGCCTTGCTTTGACTGATCTGTTGGCTCATTTAGAACATTTACTCAAATGGTTTTTGTTTCATTGAGCCTTTGACATGGTCTGGATGATTAATATAAGAACATAAGAAGACATGTGCTGAATCAGGCCCAGGGTCCATCTAGTCCAGCTTCCTATATCTCACAGCGGCCCACCAGATGTTTCAGGGAGCACACAAGACGACAAGATACTTGCATCTCACTGCCACTCCCCTGCACCTGGCATTCTATTTACCCTTACACCTCCCCAATGAGACACCAGACTGTGGCTTGGGTTGAACTTGGGCCACTTTATTAAACACAAGTGACCAATTTTTAAAACATGAGACCTAACTAACACACTCTCCCTTCCTCATCAATCTTTTACCATAGGTTTAAGGTGAGATTTAAGGATTTTCAACAATTCAACTGTTTTATCATAGGTTTGTTGCTTTTAATAACAGCTTTTATGATAGTTTGTGACCTGCCTAGAGAAAGGCAGTATATTTCTTTGCAAAATTTGTGTCCCTCCTTTCTCATGTCGAAGCAAATGCCTAAGGTGGCTTACAAAGCTTCTTAATAAAAATGTACAATGTATAACAATAGCAGCCCAGTCCTATCCTACACTGGAACATGCAGGCTGACCAGTAAGTACCATATCCAGTGCAGGGTAGGAGGTGGTTGCTGCACAAATCGGAGCAAGGGGGTTTATTTCCACTTACCCCAAGTAGTGCGGCAGCCACCCCTGTGGGGCTACTCGGATCTACACCAGCAAAATCGCTGATGCAGATCCAAGCAGGCTGGTGTAATGCCAGGCTGGCATGGAGGATGATTAGGATATGGCCTGGATTGCCCGGGCCTGTCTCACCCCCACTGCCCCCGGACCTGCTACTGGTCTGTCCAGTCCCCTTTTAATCATCACAAGATGCCTGTAGCAAGGAGTTCCACAGATTAATTATGTGCTGGATAAAGACTTTGTACTCAAGGGGCATGGTATGGGATATTTTCCATGGCTGTATCATATATGAACCATATTACTTTCTAGTGCGAAATGTGGGTACGTGATGTGTGCAGCAAACTTCTGTCTTAAGCAAATCAAGGGAACCATTTTAGCTCAGAGTCCAAAGCTCATTTTCCCCATTACCACCCCGGTGCATTCTATGAAAAACTTTTCTCAGCCAAAAATGTGGCAAGCTGAACCCTGGTTTAGGCAACATTCCCCAGGATCACTCCTCTGAATTGCTTACTTTGGTCCCTGTTGAATTTAACTTGGAAGGGACTCTCTGTGCAGTAAACTGAGTCAAGTCAGATTAAAGAGCACATTCTTAAAACAAATAAGCAAACAACAGTCAAAACAGTGAAAACCTGCCTCAGATTTTTCTCCAGTTCTTAGTTAATCTCTGTTGAAAACATCCAGACTTCTGACCGTTATCAAAAAGGTGAGAGTATGGCTGATTGGATGGAGTCTAGGCAAACCCTAGAAGCCGATAATACGCTTTGCAAAATGCAGTTGATCAAAACTGCCACCTCCTTTTTAATAGCCCTGCTACTGTACCACCATTAACAGGGTGACACATACAAATTTTGCCACTGGGGTTTATTGTAGCATAGATATAAGTGTGTAAGACGCTTTGCCTGGTTAATTTCGGTGTCTTGGGATGTTAAAAGCACAGGCACAGTTGGTAAAAGATGGCAACCCTAGTAGGAATATGACTTTAATTTTATAAGTAACAAACCGAGATATACAGTTTGCACAGCTTTGTTCTTGACTGCCAGATCAGGTTTTTTTCTTCCTAGTCTGGACACTTTTTAAAAATGTTGTTTGTTGATGCAAGTTTGAGGGTTTAAGGTTTTGGAGGAAATTAAAAATAGTTTCCTCTTTGGGGGGAAGCAGAGTAGCTTAAGCAGTGGACCCCCCTTTGAGTATCACCCCAGGGATCCTCCCTCACCCTGCTGATCAATAAAAAAGACAAAAAGGCAATGGCTTGTTAAAGTTGCAAAAAGGAAGCTATTTACTTACAGTTCCATTGAGTGTATATTTACAGCATCTGATTAGGATCAGAGGTTCAGCTAACACTGAGAGATAGCAAGGCCCTGGAGCTGCCTCGCCCTGCATGCCTTGTGCTCAAAATGGCCTGGGCATCAGACCCCTGGTGTGCGCCATCTTAACAGGTCAGTGGTCAGAGGACAAGAGGAAGTGCTCAGAGGAGAAGGGAAGGATAAAGGGTTAGGGCCACACCCCACAAGGATCACAGAGAGAACAGGTAGAAAGGTCAGAGTCACTGGGTCATAGCTTGACCCCTTCTGGGCATCATCCTGCCCCCTCTGGACAGCAGACAGAGTTGCACCAACTCCAACATAAGGAAGCAGTTAAATCTTTTTTATCTCGAGGATTTGACAATACTACAGTAGGTTTCGTGAATTTAGTATTTTCAAAAGCTTCTAGATTTTTACTCACATACCTGTCAAGACAATTATGAAACTTCCAAAGTGGAAGTGATATATACAATATCAATGGCAATGGTATTGAGGCTACAGTATTGGGCTTGGCTATGAAAAAGACCAGATTCAAAGTCCTACTCTGCCTATACCTTTAATATCTGCATAAAATGCAAAAATTTAGCCTGAAAAACTGTTCCTACTTCATAGGTGAAGTAATGCAGAAAGCTTTACCCACTGAACTTCTGCAGCTTTTAGCACAGGAGTCCCTTCAGAAAAAAGTTGGCAATAGTGGTCCATTCAGTTGTATAGCTCACTATAAGGGCCCAGTCTTATCCAACTTTCCAGCACTGATGCAGGCATGTCAGTGGGGCATGTGCGGCATCCTGGAGTGGAGGGGCAGTTGTGGAGGTGTCCTCAAGGTAGGGGAATATATGTTCCCTTATATCAGGGCTCCATTGTGACTGCATCAGTGTTGGAAAACTGGATAGAATTGGGCCGTAAGTAGTCTTGGGAAGTCAATATTGCTCTACCAATCCTGTCTTAAGAGGCTGGTGTAAAGATTAAAAAAAATGTATCCAAATTAAACCAAATAATTTTTCAGGAGCTTTGCAGTTTTCTTCTGGTTCTCCTTGGAAAGGTTATGATCTGGAAAGTAGCTCCTCCATTAGCACAACTGTGGTAGAAAAGTTTGGAGAGAGAGTGCACCAGAGAATTCTTCGTAAGAATCACAGTTCATTGGATAAAGTCTAGCTCCTGGGCCATTAGGCTCTTATAGGTTCTTGGCTTTTCCCCATTTTGACCAACCAGGATAAACTGAGTGTAGGCTCAGATTGATCTCCCAGACCCAGAGGATGTCAGGAGCAGCCACAAGGCAATTTTCTCCAGGTTGGGTGGAGAGAGGAAGAAAGAACGTACATCAATTAAACCACCTCCCCTAGAAAATGTGCAGCTCTACCACACACATTGTGACACCCCTGTTACACAAGCTGCGTGACTTTTCAAGTTATTATTTTTTGCACTGAAAATGAAATGCATTGTCTATGCAGGAAGTTGGATTTCAAGGTGCGCAACTCCAAGGCATGCCCTACAGCAGCGGTTCTCAAACTTGTTCCTTCCAAGACTACATTCCACATGTGACTCACCTGCCAAGGAACTACTATATGTCTGTCATAGCCTCCTAAACCATAGCAGAGGATTCTGGGGCACATGCTAGGTTGTGCATTCCCACTGAACATCACCCCCCGTCTGGTGTACTAAACATTTCTGAAGTTTGAAAAACTGTTGCTATATAGTTACCCATTTGATAGGATACTTAGGCATGGCATGAAAGTTGAAGGCAATAGCAGATGTTTGTGTAACATGCCACTCCTGCCCAGTACTGTGGGCTCTGGCAGTGTGTGCTGTGGTTGTTGCTGTTTGAACCAGATCATTCCTTGCCAATTTACCTGCAAGCAGTTGGCAAGAGATCAGAGGTACGGCCTTACCAGAACTATGTGGAATGGACAGTTTGCTTTCTGTGCATTTATGTGTGTAGAGAAGCTTCAGCAAGCCATGTGTGAGATGGAGGTGAGGAGCCTAATCTCCAGAACTGCTAGAAAGGGGGTAGAGAATAACTGAGGGCAGTTGTCCTATTCTCCATAAGGGCTAGATGCAGTAGACTAGATTGTATCTGCACTGCTTTATGTGTTGGTTCAATATTGCGATCATGTTCAATAGTGAACAGAAACAGCAAGGAATGGGTACAAAGCAAGGACAGCAGGAAGGAATTAAAGCTTAAAGACTCCTTCTCCTAAACATTGGTTGAATCCACACGGGACCTGATCCAACTGCTAGTTAGCAAAAAAAAGCAAGCATGTTGGCATGTACTTAGTAAATGTAACATATAGTTTGATCCTCAGAAACGCCATGCTCAGGAAAAAGCAACCAGAGGAACCTTTTGAAAAAGTCACTTTCACTTTTGAAAAAGTCATCAGAATCTGCTGAGCTTCTGAAATCACATGTCTGGAGAGGCATGGGTAAGGTGGAGAGGAGGCGTTTGGGGGCAGGGGAGGGTGGGCAGCGGTGGAATGGTGGGTGGGCGGGTAGCAGGAGACAGGACCAGAATCTGGCAGGTATGGGCCAGCCCCAAGCTGCTCGAATTTGCGCTACCGGTTTAGGTGATGTGGATCCAAGTAGCTCCATTGGAGCCGCTGCAGCATTACCTGGGTTAAGGGGAATTTTTCGCCCTTGCCCCAATCTGTCCTGCAGTCAGCCCCATCTTGGGCTGAATACAACACAGGCCCACTGGACTGCCTGTTCCAGCACACATTAAGACTGCTCAACCTGTCACTGAATAGCAGCCCAAACCTATCTGACTGGAGTGCTGGTAGAACACTTGTTCTGCTGGCGCAGTCTGGTGAAAAGTAGCCATAAAGAATTATGTGTAAAGCGTTTCCCACACATGCTGGCAGACATCAAGAGATTCACTGGAGCAGGTAAACCCAGTGCAGGGGGTATAACGGGTTGGAGGAGGATGGAGATGCAGTGAATGGGGAGGAGATGGTGAGGGCCGATGGTGCAGGAATGGGCAGATCATGCCCAGGAGGGAATGTACATCAGAAGCTCACTATCCTGAGCCTCCTGGTGTCCTTAAATTTATGACACAATTAAGGCAGAAATCTATCAATAGATTTATTCAATGAATGGGCAATGGAGAGGTCTTTTTACCTTTTCGGGGAAAAAACTCCAACGCTATCTAAAGTGCAGCTAAGGGGGGAAAAGCCTGTTTATGAGAAGTGAGAGACATCAAAGAACTTGAATTATGGAGCCCCCTGAGGGACAGATAAGTTATGAAGTCTGATTCTGAATCACATGCAATTCAGTTTCCAGGAAGTTTGTCTTAGCTTTCCACTGTATGCATGTTGAGAATTTTTAAATGAGAAGCTCTCCTGCAAACTTCCCAAATATGAAGAAAGCAAGTTTTCAAGGTTTCTAACAGCCCAATCCTATTGTCCCCCCTCTGCACTGGTGAAGACATGCCAAAAATGGGTATATTGTATCCAGTGGGAGGGGGGAAGATCAGGAGGCTTCAGAGGCAAAAGGGAATTTGAATCCCCTTACATCTCTGTAAGCCTCCTGTTCCAGAATGGGTCTCCTCAGACCTGTGCTAGTGATTTCACTAGTGCAAGTCTAAAGAGAGAAAGGGGTTGGGGGGGCTGCAGAAAAGGTGGATAGGATCTGGCGTACACCATCACTGCCAGATCCATCTGGTTTTGCAGCCTCTCCACATCCCATTAATCCCCTCCCTGTTCAGATTTGCCCCTCCTGGCCCCTGTTCCTTCCTCCCTCCCCCAAGACTCCCACCTTCACCACCATCTTACTTTGATTAGTGGGCAGCTGGGGACCCACTGTTTGGGCAAGAAGGCTCCAGTCTTCCTGCCAGCGCCTTGGCAGCATGCTACTCAGTAGATTGCCGGAGCCTTTTACAGCTGGTGCTGGTGGTCAGTGCCAGCAGAATTTGCTTTCCACTGCTGCCCAGCCGCAATAAGTTTGGACCTAGATCTGGCAGTGGCCTAAGTTACTGGAAGAACTGAACTTCCTTCAAAGATGTTGGCATTTTGTCAGAGTACAAAGGAGAAAACCAGAGAAGCTGAAAGCCTTAATTATTTAAGATGTAGGACAGTGAGGAGGTAATATTTAAAATTAGAGCAAAAATGTGATGCATCATATAGGTTGATTTATTGCCTAATTTATCTGTCCATAACAATAATAATATATACCTTAACCCCTATTTATGAAGTGTTTAGGTCGCCATGCAACTTAGGGCAGGACTACTATACTATACATTTATATTCATTTAAAATCATTTTAATAATCATGGCTTTCTGGGAATTGTATTTTGGTAAGGTTATTAAGAATCCCCTATTAGTCATCTCTGATATTGTTCACATAAATGTTGGGGGGGCTGTGCCTTGCTGGAAAAGGGGGGTTCTAATAAGCAGAGCAACCAGGCTCTTATTGCATGGAATTGAGCAACCGATACAAAGGTAATGCATACATATAGAATTTACTATAGGAAAGGTAATCTACACATTTTTTGTTTAGTTGTTTAATCTACAAAATTACCTAAAATTAGATTGCCTTTCCTATAGTAAACTCTGCCACCCAGCTAGTCTGCTGCTATCAAAAAATACATAGGAACTGATAATATTTCAGTTTTAATGAGAATACTCACAGTTTACAATCATTTGCATCTTCTGAGGTTTCTGCAGTTTAGGAAACAGATAACTGTATACTGTTCTTTTTGTTGGAAGTAAGGAGATGCTCTTCAGAAATGCCTGCCTGAGGGACAGAGGTCAGGAATCTGGGTTCTGCTCCTTCGATCATTAGGAAGAGAGAGATGTGGGAGATGGGAGGAAGGAAGTTCTTCCTCCTAGGTACCTCCTAGGTACCCCAGATCACAAGGTAAATTGTATCAGGCATCTGGGCAATACAGTAACCTCCAGAGTTCTGCAGCTGGTGTTGCACCAGTCTTATTTATTTACTTATTTATTGCAGTATTTATATACTGTCTTTCTCATAGACTTGAGTCTTGTAGACTCAAGGTGGTTTACATAGGCAGGCTGACAATAAACATTGTTTTTTTTATCCCTAAATGTGGTTTTTACAAGTGTTATTCTATGGGGGAAACTGATAGGATCTTCAATTTCCTTAATAGTGCAGTTGCTGTCCTGGCTGTACTGCTCTAGCACTTTCCAAACTTCCACAGGTAGCTGCAAAACATGCTTCAGGCTGGTTCTCAGAACATTATCAATTTCTTGCCAGTCCACATTCCTTTGTATTTAACCAATAGCTTCTGGTCACTCATCCAAGAGACCCGAGCTAATCCTGCTTAGCTTTTTCAGGCAAAGCAATAGTTTGACCTCCACACCACAACCATCTTCCAAATGCCTCATTGGCTTCTTCCTCCTCCTCACAGGGTACTTGGAGCTTCTATGCTCAGTCCCAGCTTAAATTATTTACATTTACAGAAAAATATGGGTGTGCTAAGCATATGCTTCTTGTAATGTGTAATTTGATCTGCAGTCTCTAGGGCAGATATGCTCAAACTGAAACTATGACCATTAACTAGCTTGCAGAACTGGCCTTAGGAGCTGCGGGGCCCAACTGGGAACGTTTTTTGCATGGCCCCAGGTTCACAGCCAAGGTCTGTAGAATTTTAGAGATATAAAGTCTATAATAAATTTTATTTATACCTCTATGGTAGGATGGAAAGCAGTCAAAATGTGCGCTTAAAAAGTGCATGTGAGCCAGTGGTTCCCAAACCGTTTTGAACAGCGGCTCCCTTGACCTACCGGGTCATGGACCACAGCTCCCCATTAGGGCTACAATCCTGTACGTTGTATAGAATGAAGAGTTTTTCTTAATGATTCCACAGCTGGTTTCCTTGGCTGCTCAGGGAGCCGCTGATGTGAACTAATGGATAAAATGGATCCACTGCATATATATTTTTGGGTTAAACCTTGTTCTCAGCTTATCCATGGGATAGACTTATACACATCCCATGGATAAGTTGAGAACAAGGTTTAAGCCAAAAATAATAGAATTTGCTGTGATCCATGGATAAGTCAAGGGTAAAACTTTGGGGTACATGAAATTCTTTGCAAACAACAGTAAATATTCTGAGGCAGCAACAGAAAGCCAAAAAGGAGCAATTTTACATTCTTCTCCAAACAGGAAGGGACATGAAGGGTGAAATCCTAACCAACTTTCTAGCTCCGAGCTAAGTGCACTGTAGCTCCGAGGTAACAAACATTCCCTTATCTTGAGGAGGCCTCCGTGGCTGCTCCCCAATTGCAGGATGCAGCACATGCTGCACTGGCACAGCTATGCCAGTGCTGGAAAGTTGGTTAGGATTGTGCCCGGAGGTACTTAAGAGAGTTGTAGGCTTTGTGAGGAATATAGTATAGTACTTCCGTAGTAGCAACCCTCATAAAGTCTACAATTCCAATAAGCACCTTGACTTCTCTTTCTTGTTTGGAAAAGAAGTTGAAATGGTTACTTTTTTCTTTGTTTGCTTTCTGTTGCTACCTCAGAACAATTTGTATTGGTAAGTAAAGTGACTTTTTTCTGCCCCCCACCCACCTGCGTCCTGATTCTCAGAAAGTCTTCCCCCACCTCACTAAGCAGCTACTCTCAGAAGCTTCACCCCCTCCACATCGACCTGTGTATAAGTCGACCTGTGTTCTCAGGTCCGATCTTCAGGCATAATTTTCTGACTTATGCATGAGCACATACAGTAAGCACATTTTAATATAAAGTTGCATACATGTAAGCTTACAAGAAAACAAAAAAGTGTAGATTGTTTGTTGCCTGAAATTTTTTTTAACCTCAGAGTGTTATCTGAAAAAAAATAAAAAGATTTACCTCAGAGTTCTCTTGTAATCCCTACAAGCTAAGCCATAATTGCAAAGTCCTGGAAAAAGGCAGGAAAGGCAGTTACAAAAACCTAGGACTATAGCAGACATTTTCAACCACTGTGCCGTGGCACACTGGTGTGCCGCAAGTGATTCACAGGTGTGCCACAGGAATTTGGGAGAAGGTAATTTATTAGTAGGGCCAGTGAGGGATGTGAGCCCCCCACTGGCAGCATGGTATGCCTTGTGAATTGTCAAAAACCTGATGGTGTGCCGTGACAATTTTAGTGCTTTGTCAGTGTGCCGTGAGATGAAAAAGGTTGAAAATCTCTGGACTAGAGGGAGAACTTGCATTGTTAGGTCCAGTAGCAGAGGCCTCGGCTTATATGGATAGGCAAGGGGCTCTCTATAAGTAGCCTGTTCCCTCAGATCGGGGCTCTTTTTGGCTTTGACAGCTCTGTGTTGCTGCTGCCGTGAGACCTTGCTAGTTCAAGGAGATCCCCTGCTACTGCCTGTTTTATCAAGCTGCCTATAGAGCAGTGTTACTCAACCAGTGGTACTTGTATACCTGGTGGTACTTGAGATGATGCCTGGTGGTACACATGGGACCCCCAGACCACTGCCACCTGGCAGTAATACTAGCAATGCAACACAACAAGCGGCTATAGGAGGCTTGGCTTGGTGGGTAAAGCTCAAGCATGTACTTTTCATGCACTCAGAAAAGCCCACTTGTCTGCCCTGAGCCTCTTACCAGTCAACTGGCCTCCCAATCCAGAAGTAACTGGTGATGACATCATCACCAGTTACTACATCATCAGTTACCACCGGATCACACGTAGTGGTCCAGTGGGGACAAATGTTGAGAAATGTTGCTAGAGAGTGAGAGCAAGTGTTGTTATAGGAAAAGGTGGTACCGGCTATTAGGTGGCAGTGTGGGGATAGAATTTCATTTACCTTTATACTTATCTGGTAAACTTTGTACCCTTGACTCCTTGCTATATGTACCCCTTACCCTGGGTGGTTTAATTGATAAATGTTAGCTTTTGTTAGTTCTCAATGTTCACAGGTGCCTGTGCCCATTTCTTCCAATGGTAATATTGAGGCTGGGTCACTGGGTATAGTTCTGTTGTTGAACAGAGTCCTTGTGGGTTGGGGCATTTTTGTTAATACTTTGAAAAGTAAACAGTAACAAAACCACTTGTTTTAATGACTGTGAAATGATTGGTAAAAATATTAATTTTATTTTTTGTTTATAAAAATAATTCAAAAAGTAGATTACCTTAGCACAGGGCCCTCTTTTGTGCAGGGCCAAATGGGAGCAATTAGTCCAATTGGCTTAAAACCAGCTCTGCTAACTTGTCTGTAGAGAAAAATCCACCTGTCTGTGTGTTCATCACAT
The DNA here is from genome assembly GCF_035046505.1 of Tiliqua scincoides. Classification (NCBI taxonomy): domain Eukaryota; kingdom Metazoa; phylum Chordata; class Lepidosauria; order Squamata; family Scincidae; genus Tiliqua; species Tiliqua scincoides. The sequence continues at coordinate 188,029,131 of NC_089824.1, forward strand.
GAATATTCTTCATTATCACATGAGGAGGAGAGAGGACAGCTCACCACATCCCATGCCCTATCAGTATGCCAGTTCTCCTGCAATTCCTATCTACCTCATTAAAGAGTTACAAGCTTTAGCCATGATGAATGTGGAGCAAACCTTCCTGGCCATTGTTCCATCTTTCCTCTGCAGCATTGGATCATTTTTTGTGTAACAAAACAAAATTCGAAGCAGACTGTCTCCAAACAAATAAAACTAAAAATGTGGCTTTTTCCTAATTCCTTCATTGCTGTGCAGTTCCTGAAACTAGCTACTTCACAATCCAATGTAGCTCTTCTTTTTTTTTTCTGGAAGGTTGCATCATATTTATGGGGGCAGTTAACAGATACTTAATGGCATAAATTTGACTGTTTATTGAGAAAATAAATTAAACTTCACTTGTGCAATTCCAAGAGGAGGATGAATCTGTGTAACATAGTGTATGGGAAACCTGGGAACTTCTTCCAGTTTATTTGCGGTAGGAGAGTTGCAAGCCAAAATCACCCTTCTTTTGCCCAGGCAGGCAAATGTAAAAAGTAGAACACACGTTTTCCTTTTCTGACAATGCTATCTGCTACTAGGGCTCTCTTCCCTACTTAAATGTTGCCCAACCATATGCTGTTGGCAATAGAGGTGCTGGAGTGTGAGAATACATGAGTCAGTAGAAGAGCAAGATTCCCATCAACCTTAGTCAAATTTAATTTTCCTTTTTGCCCAATGTGTTCCCATTCTCACACTTCTGTTACCAATAGGATGCAACTGGGCGACGTTTATGTAGATAACCCTAGTAGAATATAATATTCTCATAAAAGGGGAGGATGACAGAGAACTTGTGCTCTGATTTCTACCTTTGCCTGTTTGAACACAGTGATAGTTCCCCTTTGTGACTTCTACTGCAAATATTCCCCAAGTTGGCCAGGTGGAGGCTTTCCTAAGCTTATCTGGCAAATAATACCCCCTCTGTCCAGGAGTGATAATGTTCTCCCACAGAACAAACTGGTGTAGCCTAGCCTCAGTTTTCTTGCATCTGTCCTACAGCCTGATGCCTCTGAGTAGGCATTTTGCAGACCAGGCTAAATCATACAGACTTACCAGATATTGTTCAGGATCCAACTTCTGTTCTTTTTGTTTTTCAGTGACCTGAGTATGAACAACATCAGTGAGCTGTTGCCTGGGGACTTCCACCACCTGCGCTTTCTAGAAGAGCTGTAAGTATAACTAAACATACTTATTTTAAAAATTCTAGGGAAGGTTGCTGAATGCAACACAAGCAGACAGAATCGGGTACTGTACATTTAAATAATTTTCTGAAACTGCTTCCTGTTGTTCAGTTCATTCAGATTTGCCCAGATAAAAAAATCTGCAGCTTTCCTTTATGGACCAAGTCATGCATTGCATGAAAAACAAGGTTTTTCAAAAGCATACAAGAATGGACACCTCTTTATTAATCAAGACCAGTGGCAGTTTGATGGGAACCATGGAGTGCAGCTGGGCCACCCTATCCATGAGGCTGACTTGAAGGGGTTGCCTCAGGTAACAAATTGGCAGATTGCATCTATCACCATCCTCCCACTCATCTCCACTGCTCCTCCTCCCATTCCCTGGATTGAATGGTGCAAAAGAAGTGTGGAGGAGAGGATCTAGCACATCATTCTCCTTTTGTCCACAGTTCCTCTTCCATTCCCCTCTTCCTTTTTCTTATCCAGGAAGTGATAAGAAGAGAGGCTGTCACATCCCCAGGTAAGGGGGACAGCATTTGGCATGCTACCTCATGTGCCAGAAGTTCTTGCTGTGTAGGGGTGTGTGGTTGCTGCCAGGTATTTTCTACCACATTTAGGGGAAGAGATTATTTTCAGTGGGAAAACTGTCCTGGAGAAAAGGATTTTTAAAAAACCTTTCTCATACACCATTATCCCAATCCAGAGCATTGATTTTTGTTAAGAGAGAACTAATAAAAAAACCCAGCAGTACTGAGTTGCATCCAACATAATGGAAAGGAAGGAGGTGAATGTGCTGCAGAGGCAGCATGTCCACTGTTATTAACTGCTTAAAAAAAATAAAAATCAAGGGAAATGTGTGTTCCAGCACTGACACAGGGAGAACACAGTTTCAGAATAACTTTATTTTAAAGATTTAGTTAAAGTCCCATAAAATGGTGGGGCATATCTGCAAAGGGAGAGAGTAGTCTTGCTGATCCTTACAGTTTCTTTTTTAAAAGGTTTATGAGTGGTCTCACAGTTTGTCCAAGTTCAGTCTCTGGAGAAGTAAAATGCAACACGATTAACATTTCTGCAAGCAAGAGTACAGTGATGTGGGCTTAGGAATAAAGAGCCATGTCAGTCATCACAAACAGTATCAGAGGCTTTATCTAGTAGGTGCCCAGGATATATGCGCAACCCCATCCCAGACAAAATCATAGTGGATGTGCTAGCTGAGAAAAGATACTCATTTTCTCAGCAGTAGCAAGACATTTCTTTTTGAGTTCTGGGGGAATCGGATTTATTCCTGCAATCAAAGGGCTACTTTAGAGAAAACAACAACTTGATCTCAAGACCCAGTGTTATGCAGTTGGGTATTTTAGGAAGAAAACTAAGGGGCAAACTTTATTTGAGAACTTCGTAAAGACATGTGGCCATTGGATAAGATGGTGCTATAAATGATTAAGTAAGACCATATTTAATAAGACCTAATTATGAACCTGCCTTCTGTGGAGTCATCCCATTAATCTACCTAGCTCAGTAGCATTCACTTCAACTGGCAGGCATAGGCTTCAGGCACAGGTCTTTCTCAGCCTGCAGATTGCATCAGGTGTTAGCATCCTTCTGCAGCTGCTGAGCTGAAAAGGCCACTGTCACAGTCAGCCCCTGACCTGGTGCTGCTACTGTTGTCGATTGCTATCCCCATTTGCTCATTCACCTGCTTGGGAGGTCAAACAATGAGAGTGGCAGGGAACAGCAGTGGGTGCCACCACTCTCCCACTTATGTGCCATTTTGCTTTGGGTGAGGGTTGGGTTCAGGAGGTTGAAGGAGAGGGTAGGCTGCTCTTCTGTGCCCCAGCGTGAGAGAGTTGGTAGGTAGTGACTGATATCCTCCTTCGTGCCATTCCATCTCACACGCTTGCTGCCTAAGGAAGAGAATTGCAGACATTCTGATTGGATGAGCTGATGAGCGGTGCTAGCTGCAAGGAGAGCACCACCGCCTGCCCTCTCCCTCTAGGTAGCAAGCAAGAGAATGTCAGCTCTTCCTCCTTCCTGTTGTCTTCTTGTTGTCTCTTGTTATTTTGTGTGCTCCCTGGGGCATTTGGTGGGCCGCTGTGAGATACAGGAAGCTGGACTAGATGGGCCTATGACCTGATCCAGTGGGGCTGTTCTTATGTTCTTATGTTCCTGCTGCCATTGTACAAAAGGTATGGAGTAACAACAGTGAACTGCTTGCTTTCTTTTTCTATGGGAGAGTAGGGAAGTGAACAGATGAGTAAGGGCCCAGTCCTATCCAATTTTCCAATCCACTGCTGGTGCAGCAGTGCCAATGGGGTGTGCACTTCATCCTGCAGTGGGGAAGCAGTCAGAGGCCTCCTCAAGGTATGGGAACATTTGTTCCCATACCTTGAAGGTGCACTGCAGTTACACTGGTGCTGGAAATAATCCAATTATTATTGGATAGGATTGGGCCCTAATGCTGTTGCTCCTTCTCATTGCTAATTGTTTGCTTGCCCCCCTGTTGGCCTACTGGGTGAGCAATTAGGTTGTGAGAGCAAAGTTGGGCCACAAGACTACAGGGGGCACTGGAGGGCATTTTGCTGAGGGTACCCCAAAACCTGGAGCCAGCCTTACTTCAGATTCTTTAATTGCAGGTGCTGATAATTTAACCTGGGAGCTTATATTTCCAAGATGCTACCAGTGAGCTCTGCCTCACTTCCCAATAAACTCTTTGTAAAGGAAATATATTGTAATAATCCAATGTGGGTCTTGTAGTTTATCGCTATCTTGAACTCACAGAATGAGCAATATAAGAGTATGTCAGATACCTGCTATTGTATCAGCTGCTTGATTTGCACGTTTTTGAACTTGTGTGAGATAGGTAATCAGAGAGCCAAATTTAATACAAAAATCAAAGCTTGTTATATGTCCCAACTAATGGGCACCTGGATGGGTTTGTTGTGATTTCAAACAAAGGACATAAAGTGACGTGTTAAATTATGCTGCAAAATTTGCTCAGAGAAATGGCTGGGGTTTAGTTTCTGCAAAAGTGTTTTGGGAGAGCGCGTGATACTTAAAACTGGTTGGTCCAATAAAAGAACCATTTCACCCACTTTGTAAGCCAAGTCCTGCCAGACTTTTTCTGACATGGAAACTAATATTAGCATCAAAGCAAGTTTGTAAAATGTAATGCACCTCTTAAAATGTCAGCCAGGAACCCGTCACATGCATCATCTTCTCAATGCATGACCACACAGGAAAATAAGACACTTTAATTTTCTGATGGCAGCATTCATTGTTGTTTAAAGAAAAGTAGCACTAAGGGCCATTAAATCTATAACATAACATAAGAACTGTTGCTAGAAGATAGGCTTAATGCAGAAGTGGACTGGAAGTAGTCTACTTGCTGCAAGGGAACCAATCTGCTCCAGAAGTATGGTGCACAGTGCCGGATGGTTAACACTTCCACCCCCCCCCCCCACGCCATTTTCATGCTGCAAATCCCCTGCCCCAAAGCAATGGTTTGCCTCCGAATTGAAAAAGCTAGCTAACAATGGGCTTAATGTCACATGTAGTTTGGTCCTAAAGGCTAACTGATACACATGCATGTGCAAAGCTAATTGCTCCAATAGTAGGCAGCAGCTCACTACTGATGGTTCAGGAACCACAAAGCCCTGCACCACCAGCAGTAGGCTGCTGAACCATTGCCAGAGCAGGTTGGTTGGTGGTGAGGGGGGGGGAGTCGTGGGCAGTTTGGGGCAGGGAGTGGGCAAGGCCAGAGGTATGAGGGGGAGGATCTTGGTGGCTATAGTGCAAAAAAAAAAAAAATGGTTGGCAACCTTCAGTCTCGAAAGACTATGGTATAAGCCTACAGCACCCGGTATTCCCAGGCAGTCTCCCATCCAAGTACTAACCAGGCCTGACCCTGCTTAGCTTCTGAGATCAGACGAGATCGGGCATGTACACACCTATATAGTATTCCTAAAGGTGGAAGAAAATATTTTGGGGGGGGGGGGCGGATTTGGGTGTTTTCCAAAGTTAGAACTTTGTTTAGAAGTTCTGTGTTTTTATTCAAAAGTTTACATTATACAGGTGTGCGTTGCTTAACGACCTTCTGCTTAATGACGGACCATGTTAAGTGATGCACACCTGTAATTATAAATTATTATTGCTTTAAAAATGTACTTGGTAAGTCATATTGCTGGTGCAGTCTTAGCAGATGCAACCACAGTCATTACCCATGCAAACACCCCTATTAAATAATAAATAAAAACAAAATAAAACAGTTTTATTTTTTCTCAGACTGAGTTTTTTGGGTTTTTTTCTAAACAAAAATGAGAAATGCCGAAAAGATTGTTACATATTTTTATTTTGTTTTCATTGTTTTCTCCCACCTCTACCTATCTTACCTTCCTGGCCTAGACCTGCCCCCAGGAGTCTCCTTGGAGATACAGCAGCAAAAGAGCCTGTATTGGTCCGATGAGACCCATGGGAGGCCAGGTGGCCTGCAGGGAGGTAAGTAAAAAAGATTTTTACCTCTCCTGGGCCATCTGGTTGCCCCTCTGTAGTGTGTAGTGTGTGCTTTGTTAGTGGCACTGCATAGTCTGAACTGGCAGGGGATAGGATTGGGCTGTTTCTTGCACAGATTCATAACTCTGCATGAGTATAAATATATAGACTCATAACTAAAATAAGTGTACCACTATACATGCACACTTCTGTCCACATGTACATGCTGCACTAAACTACTGCAGGTAACCTTCCTGAGATGTGTTTGGTCTTACATGTGCCATGCCTTTCTCTGAGCCACACACCACCACCCTCCAAACCCTGAGACCTGTTGTGTGTTACCCTGTGCTTCTGTTGAGCACTCCGGTTTGAGGAGTACTCAACACGATTGCCTGGAAGGAAGCCTCATGCTGAGCCCCTCTCAGCTATTGGCCCACATTTCCTCCTTCCACATTACAGCCTTTCCCCCCCTTTCCTTTTTATGCTGAATTTGCATTGTTGTACCCATGCAATATACAAACACACACACACGCGCGTTACTAATTTCTTTTTAATTGCTTTTGGAAGAAGCTAAACTCATCTACCTCACAATCCTGGAACTTAGCTTCTTCACAATTTGGTCTCAAGCATTTATCACCCAGCCCTTGGGTGCCTTTTCTTGGCATGCTGCATCAAAAGTATTGGGGTGTGTGGGATTTTAATTGTGCAAATTCGTCATTTATTATTTTTAAAAAGTCTAATTCCCAATTCCTGAAAGAGGAAGCGTATATACACAGGAAATACACCAAAATGAGGTTAAACTGAAATGTGATGAGTGCTTGTCTGGGTGCAGCTTGTGTCTCTTAACAATCTCCCATCAGAAACATTGCCCCCTCCGGGGAAGCTGAAATCAATCAAATGAAGCACTTTCAAAAGATCACACTCCCAGAGTGACAATAAGCAGAACCTGCCAGGCAGTTGGTGTATTGCAAGGAAGGCAGGTTGCAACCTGCTCCTCCACATTAAAGAGATGACCCTGTGCTATTTACACTGTCAGGGGACTAATTATGGGAGCAATTTTCCTTAAATCCCAGAGACAGAGAGACAGAGCTTGCATACTTATGCATGCACACACACACACAAAACAATGATCGTTTGTACAGAGAGAGGGAGACTGCTGGTGTTCTGTGTATGTCATTGTCTTTGAATGACTCCAGAAGCTGTGCACATCCTTAAGAACTCAAGCAGCGCTTACTAGATCAAACCAAAGATCCAACATTCTGCTTCCAAAACTTTCCAGCAGTGATCAGCATGATGATTCTGGGAAGAAGGAACATCCCTCTCCTGTTGTCTGGTCTCAGCATCTAGTATTCAGCAGTATACTGCCTTTGAACGTGGAGGTTCTTCTATTTAGCGATCAGGGTGATTATTGTTTGATAATCCATGATTCTATCGAATCCTTTTTTAAAGCTATCTATAAGAACGCACTGTCTACAGCTTTCAAAAATAAATTAACTTTTGATAATCTCAGTGGCCTCTCTAGGGTTTGCATCACCTGGTGCAGGACAAAAGCACATCACCCCCATGATGGACCACTTCCCATGCAGTAGGCGTGGCAATGACCCAGTTGGTGGGCATGGTGATGTACCATCGCACTGCCCCTGCTGGTTTTTTGGCCATAGCTTTTGGTAGAACACAGATATTTCAATGCGGTTTTTTTCATTGCATTCCGCTGTAAATTATGCATCAAATGGTATATATAACAAGATGGTATTATTTGTACAAAACCCAATTTTAGCGATTTTGGCCACTAGTGGTGTCACACTCCACTGTGCGTGTCACCTGGTGGTGTCTGCACTCCCTTAGCAATGCCACTGGATAATCTGAATCATTGCCCAATGGGTTTATAGTACAGATTTCCCTGTTCCTCAATGTAATCCTGACTATAAAGCCAAGAGTGGCCTCTTTCATGCAGCTTGCGTGAATAGCAAAGGAACATGTAGGAGTGTGGCTGTTAAAACAACTTTAGACATTTCTTCCTCCTGAGATGTCTCCTTCACCTTTTTGTTGGCATCCTTCAGTCTCGGAAGACTATGGTGTCACGCTCTGAATAGTGGTTCTGGAACAGTGTCCTCTCCAGTGCGCGAAGCCTGGGTAAAGTAGGTAAGGAGGATAGGCTGTTACCCATGCAGCAAATCCCCCCTCTCCACGTCGCTGAAATGGTCCAATGGAAAGGCAGAGGCCAATACGGTTGGTTCCAGCGGCGTCGCAGGAGTTGCCAGAACGTGACTGTGTTCAGCCATGAACTGCCTCAGGGACTCCGGCTCCTGATTTTGCCTCAAGGTTGACTCCTGAAGCCTTTTCCATAACTGGATGTAGCCACAAGGCAGTGGAGGTTTGGGATCAGAGTTTTCCTTCTCTCAGATGAGCTGCCTTCCCAGGCTGACGAGTCCCATCTACCCGGTGGCTGTTTAGTCGCCTTCACCTTACAAAACCATATTTCAGGGGTGGCCCATCAGCAGCAGATTATGGGGAGGGCCAGTTGATTCAAGCCCTTCACCCTGAGACTGCTGCCACCACTGCTCCCTCCAGTCTGCTGTGGGTGCACTGATGCACTTTCCACCAGCTGAAAAGCAAACAGTAGATAACCCACCTCCATACCTTGCATCAGGGACAGTTGCTTCAGGCACAGAAGATCAGGACTTCCGCTTTGCTTTATAGGGGTTTTGTGAATGAAGAAGCTCCTTTATTTGCACTGTTCCATTAAAACAAACTGGAAGTCCTGCACTTCTGCAACTGAAAAAACCATTTGAAGAGCACAGTAAGCAGCTACTTTTTTTTTTAATTTCCAAACAAAAGGTGCCACTAGACTTTTAATTACATTAGCATGACATTGTCCCTTTTATTTATTACAGGCGTCTATCTGGAAATCAACTCTCTACGATCCCAAGAGAAGCGTTTTCTGGCCTTTACAATTTAAAGATTTTGTAAGTCTTCTGCTGCTCTCACACTATTCTTCTCTAAACCTGTATTTTGAGAGTTTAAAAGGCTTTACCTTGTCAAAGGCCTTAATGGGCATTTGATTCACATGATTTTCTCTTACCATCTATTTTCAGGACTCTCTTCTGAGTTCATTGTAAGCATGGGTGTACCCCAATATCTGCGGATTTGGTATCCATGGTTCTGTGGATACCAGGGCCGCACTTAAGAAAGATAAAGTGAACACTGAAAATAGCTCAGTTTATGTAGCACAGAGAAACTGCTGCATTTTCAGGGCTGCAGGCAGTTTTCCAAGCAGCCTGCAGTCTCTTCTTGGTCATGCGAGGCTCCTCCTTTCTCTCAGTGTCACCTCAGAATGCATCGCAACCTGGAAGACAATGCTTGGAAGTCTGCCTGTAGCCCTGAAAATGCAGCAGTCTCTCTGCACTATGGTAAACAGAACTATTTTTAATATTCTCCTTCACTTTTCCTATCTTTTTAAAGTGCATCCCCAGTATCTGCAGATCCCTGTTATCCATGTGTGTGGGGGTCCGAAATGGAACCCCTGTGGATACCAGGGCACACCTATATCACAGCAGGAATGTAATTAACTAGTACTGTAAGAGGAGCTGGGTTTTCTCTTACTTTGTCAAGCTGTGCCCTTGGAATACTCCCATCTGAATAGGTGAAGGATGTTCAGGGCATTTCACTGACTCCCCAAATTCTAATACAGTGGGGTCCCGTATACACGAATCCACAGTTCAGTTTCGAGGTGGATATATAGGTCCCAACTGTACTTACTGGAATCCTACTTACAGGCAGCCCAATCCTAACTAACTCCTCACCTGGCAATGCAGCAGCACTGACACAGGTCCTGATGTATCCCTCATGGGAGTGTTGACATGTTGAGGCCTCCTCATGGTAAGGGAACCTTTCCCCAAGGAAAGCCCCAGCAGCTGCTTGGGTCAATTTGGATGTGCACGATCTTTATCGCTGGTGCAAGTCCACATTGACACGTAAAGGTTGATCAGGCCTGGGTAAGGCTGATCCACCTAACCCGCCCCCTTCCCCAACCTGATCCACCCTCTCGCCACTCTATTCCACTTCCTTCCCAACCCCTGCACTACCTTACCTGCTGCAGTGGGCATTTGACGTCCCCCTTAAAGTGGACTCAACCACTTGCTACTTGCAGTAGCAGCCATGCCTTGTGCTCTGGCACCATCGTGTTTGCAACAGCCATAAAGCTGTTTATGCCAACAGAATGTGCATTCCGCTGGCACAAATGGCCAATAGGATTAGGCCATTACTGTACTTACTGCTTATTCTAATTGTCAGCAGCCTTGTGTGATCTGTACGAATCCACAATCAATACAGCAGCATTTGTCTTATAAATCACAGCTGTCTTTTATTCTTTGATATGGTTCTATCCCTGGTACTTTCCTTGTTCTCCAAGACTTATGTAACAACCATACCATTATGGTGATACCGCCATAGCAAATGAATCAAGATGGCAAGACTGGTTTTTATTTATGATTTTGTGCTAGGTGCAGCCAGGGCGCTTCAACAAGCATAGATCTCATTCTAATAACCATTCTGGTGTAGCACAGCACATACTTAGGTGCTCAGTTCTTCATCTTCCTTCTTTCCAAGGAGATATTTTACAATCCCTTCACTCCTGCAATAAACATTTCAGTCCTGGGGGCATGTTTGGAACCCAACCGCAACGTGAAATCGCCGTAACCGGCAAAGTTTATATATGAAGCAAGCAGGTAGTAACCTGCTCCCAGGATTAGAGACTGTGGAACTGTTTACTAGGCCTTCTAAAGAATCCTGCCCTAAATCCCTGGGTTTAGAGATGAGTTGCCACTTTATCCTCATTCTGCATTAGGCACTGAATCAAAGAAACCAAGAAAACCACAGCAAACCCACCCTGTTTCAACAAGGACAACTCTATGCTCAGGGAACTCATGGGCTTTGAAAGCCTCTCTATCAGTTTACATTGGAGCAGTTCCCAGTGAAAGAGGTAAAAATGTACGTACACAGGCCTCAGTGAAACTAAAATAGCACCTCCTGCAGGTATTGATAACAGTAGCAAAAGCCTTCATGGGCACAAGGATGCAAAAAGACAGGTGTATGTGTAGCCAAAATGCTTTGGGACTGTGGCTATCCCTCTCTGTTTCTGTGGGAGCACAGGCAAAACACCTTCTCCTGAAGCTGAAATAAAGGTTGGAAGCATTCTACACAAAGGAGTTCTGGCAGCCTCAGGGGAATAAAGATTCCTGCTAGTTAAAGAACCTCCAGAGTAATCCCATACTCAAATGATGGAGTGGATATACTCCATAAACAAATAGCATACTCAAATCCTATTCCTTAGCATATGAAAACTGCCTTCTACTGTGTCAGACCAGTGGTAAATCCAGTTCAGTTTTGGCCACACTGATTGCTAGCAGCTCTATAGGGTTATGTGCAGGAGTCTTTTCAGGCCCTACATGGAGATGCCAGGGATTGAAACCAGGACTTTCAGAATGCAAAACATGTGCACTGCCATTAAACTGTGGCCCTTCCCTTGGGGGAGGGTTCATGTTTTTACAAAAAATGATCTGTAGGTGAGGGGGGCATCATCATATTTCCAAAAATATATCCAGATGGACTCATTTTTGGGCATGGAATGTGTGCGTGATTCCAACATTCAAAGTGTTTTCAGTCTACCTTAGTGGCAGATTGTGTAAAATAAATACAGGTTGTGATGTCCTAGCATCTGGTTTCCTGAGGTGATCATTTGGGGTAGGAGAGTCAAGTTTAATGTCCTGTAAGGAGTGCAAGTCGTAGCCACCTGCCTGTGCCAGGACTCCTTAGGTCATGAGTCATAAACTAATGAGTCTTGGGCACAGGCAGGTGGCAACACACTGCTTGCAGGACATTGAACTTATGACACAACATAGGCCCTACAGCACACCTAACAATCTGCCAGTCTTGTTACCCAGAGCGTGGTACCATTTGTTTAGACCTTTTAATTTACTTTAATTTTATACTCCACAAGCTCTGTTCAAAGGCTCTTGCAGCAGCTTGCATCATATTTAAAGAAAAGCAATTAAAACAGTTAAATAATATCCACTAAAGCCAGGCAATAAAATATTCATGGCCCTCCTTTACAAACCAAATGTTTGCTCCAGCCTCTTCCTATAGAGCAGGGGTGTCCAAAGTTTTTGGCAGGAGGGCCACATCATCTCTCTGACACTGTGTCGGGGGCCAGGGAAGAAAATGTAATTAATTTACATTTAAAATTTGAATAAATTTACATAAATGAATATATTAGAGATGGAACTTATATGAATGAATGAAGGTCTTGCAATAACTCAAGGCCTGCACAAAGCAAGGCTGGCCTTTCCTTTGCTGCCACTGCTGCATCACAGATGTGAAGCAGCAAGCAGTGGAGGGAGCCCTTGTCCCACAGCTCACATGAGTGGTCAAACAGTCGCCCTCACACTGAGAGCACTTGCGTCAGGCCAGTGTGGGCTCCAGCAAGTCTCCAGAGGGCCAGAGGCTCATTGGAGACTGGGGACTCCCTGAGGGCCGCATTGGGAGTCCTCAAGGGCCACAAGTGGCCCCAGGGCCGGAGTTTGGGCACCCTTGCTATAGAACCTGAGTTCTTTGCTAAGTTTGCAGACATGTTGGGGGCCTTATGTATTTTTGCACTAAAAGCAAAACAAACAAGAGGTTTTTTTCTATAATGACCAAGTTTCTGTGAGAAAGCCTGTTGGCAGACAGGTGGGTTTAACCAAAATGCTTCGGGAGTACAAGCACCTTTTGCTTATTTCAGCCTTTACTAGAGATGCAGCAACAGAGAGGGAAATGTGCTGAGGAGGCCATAGGGAACGGAAGCAAATCTCCCTGGGATTTGTTAGAACGGGGCTTGCAGAAGCACCAAGTAGGGGTTGCAGGAAGACTCTTGCTTTCATCAAACCCAAGATGCTGTAGGCAGGGAATGCAGGGAAGGAGAAAATGGCACACGCGGGAAAAGACTGACCTTGCAGTCTATCTCTCCCCATCTACCCGAGCTTCACTATGTCACAACTTCTAGCACAATTCTCCTTTAGCAGGGTTGTCTGGAACGTTTCAGTGCCCTTCTTGCACCCGCCACACCAAAAATCAGCCGCACAGACCTTTTGTGTTTGTTTTTGTTTTTCTGTTTGTTTTTTTGAGCTAGGATGGATTGTAAAGGCTCATACCATAGTTTTGAAACAAAGAAAAGTCATGCCAAACTTACTTAGGAGCCAGCCCTGCCATCTGCTTTGGAAGCCCAGCTCCTTACTCTTAAGGGTATTTGGGCAAGCTGCAGTTGAGTTGGTGCTGAGGAAAAGGTACTCTGCAAATGCTCAGAGGCACTTTCTGTTATTATTCACATATTCTAAGGCTAAGCCTGCTAAGAGCTGTGCCTTGGTGTTGATATTAATATTATTAATTTTATTGATGTTAAACCTTTGATATTATTACATTTCAACACACCTGGGATTAAGGGCCAGATGTTTTGGGTCAGAGAAGGTGATATCTAGAGATATTTGTGCTTTCTGGGTTGTAAGTAGATCTGTATGTTTGATTGTCATCATGGAGACTGTGTTTTCTTGCCTGTGAGAGGTCACCGCCAATCCAGGTCACCGCCGCTGGGTGACTATCCACCTCCTTTTGCAGCTCGGCTTGCAACCATCCTTGGCAGACTAAAGAAGAAAAAGAAGATCATGGAGACTTCTGGCTCAGTGTAGGGGCCAAACTACATGTGACATTAAGGTCATCATTAATAGGCAGGTTTAATTTAGGAAATACACAGGAGGTGTTTCTTTGATGTTAAAGAACAATGGGGGAAGGAGTCCGATACATATCTTGACCACGGGATTGGGGTGTTAACAGTTTCTCCCTCCTTTTTTTTTCACCACTTTCGCCCCTGAAATAGCAAATAACCAATTAGTAAAACAATAGATGCTTCAGGAATAGTGCTCCCTTGCCCTGCGCAAGACTGGTTTTTTCATGAAAGAAACACATCTGTGTGTAACCTAGCCCTCAGAAGCGCCTTGTGGATAACAGTTGCTGTAAATATTTTTGATAAGGTTGCAGCCAGTGATAGTGCAGATGCAATTCCGATCGCCATGTAGATGAGGCAAGTGAGCCATACATTATGAAAGATGCATTGTGGACTTTTGAACTTGTAGTTAATTCAAAGGTGATAGTGAGAAGAGATGGGCTTAGTGACAGGAGAAAGGGGTCACGAGCGCAGCAAGAGCGCACTCTAAATTGATGGACAGTGGCCTCAAAGATCTGTTGCATCAGAAGAAAGATAAAGGGACACTGATAATGGCCTTGCTAACTGCTGGGAGGGAACAGGGCACACTGTTTAAGCAGAATGGCTGAGTTAGAGAAGCATAGCAGCTCCAGGCCTAGGGTGAGAATGTTTTTATTAGAAAGAGCATGTAAAGAGTCATGGAGATAGGAGTGTCAGTCAATTAGGCGTGAGAGGCTGCTTCAGATGTGGGGGCCGTGTGGAAAAGCATTCCTATGATTAAATGAATAGCTTTCCCCAGAAGGCATGGGGAGACACATGAATCGATGCTGTCTCTTTAAATCCCTCCCTGGAGTGGCGGGCAAGCAGCCCTTGATCTATACCTCTTTCCCTTTCATCTTGCTCAATCATTAAAACCAAAGGGAGAGAATAAATACACAGAGTCATTCTCAAGGAGAAGTCGATCAGCCCCAGAGCCCTGCCCTGCCCCGTTTAACACACACGCACACAGATGTGTGAGCACATGTGCGCTCAACAAAGGGTCATCCTCCAGAGCTCCACTGCAGTCCATGCTGTCAGACACACAAGTATGAAAAGCATGCACATGCAGCAGACTGTACCAGTCATCTAAGAAGCGTAGATATAGATAAACCCCTTGATAATGAAGCAGAGATTCTATGTTTGGACAACATGGCATTGAGAAGGAATGCATGGAGTGGAAGGCTGGGATCACACTTCCTGTCCCCACCACTAGGCTTTTGCATATTAATCAGAACTTCTGAACACATGTACATGTGTCTCTACACATGTACACACTTAAGCTCTGTACACATTAGCTGTATTCAGGTGAATGCAAAGGAGCTATCCAGTCCCCCTTCCCTGTGTTCAGTATATGTACTGTGCTGTCTGAACAGAGCTTGTAATATTGGACATGTGCTCAAAAGTACACCTTTACCCTTCTATGATGAATGTCAGAGACATGCCTCCCGTGAAAAGCTAGTGTACAGCAAAAAGGAAGTGATTTTCCTGCTTTGCCAGGGAAGAAAGGATCTGGAGCCTGAGAATGTTAAGAGCCAGTTCTTTAAAACTGCAAACATGTTCAGCATGTATTCATAGGAATGCTTTCTCCTGCAGGTCCCACATCTGAAGCAGCCTCTCCTTCCTAAATGACTCTGGCCAATTATCTTGGGGCCTGTCCAGTTGGGAAGTAGAGAAGCTCCAAGAACAGAGCTTAAAGACTGAGAAACTGTTTTCCTCTCTAGTTTAAAAAAAAAAAAAGCCACCATAGGAGAAACTTGGAGCAAGAAGTCTAGATCCATGTACAGAAGGGCTTATTATTTCTATTATTCATGGAAGCGCTCATGTTTCAGAGAACTGCTAGGTGTTGCTTCCATTTCTTATTTAACAGAGTTACTCTTTTCATGCTGAGGGCATCAGCATGGGAAATTTTGTAAGGGAACTCCTAATATGGCCAGTGCTTGCATGTAGAATTATTATTCATATTTCTCTTGACCATTTTATGCTTAAAGTAAATATTAGAATGGATTAGTTCCCTGTTAAGGCATTTGAGATGTTTTCTTGTGTTGGGTGAATTTTTACGACATTATCCTCCTATGTGTCCTATGTATCCTCCTATTATTGTGTCATGTATTATTACCATACTGTGACAAATCAGTCTTTTATATATTATTTGGTATCACATGCAGAATATTACATCCTAAGATGTTTTGTGTGCAATAGATTAATCAAACTGATTATTTTTTTACAATTTGAATTGTTCTTTTACACAAGGATTAATACTTTTTGTTGGAAATCACCTTTTTCTGTCTTTTATTGTTTTTTTACTGGGGGAAATACCCCAGAAATCTGCACTGTCCACGTTGTGCTTCTGATGTTTACTTGGGTAAATGCAAATGACTATCATTAGCCCAAGATGTTTACTAGAAGCAGTGGGCCTGGCAGGCTACTCCCAGTGTAAACAGCACCATGTCCACCAAACCCTATGATTAGAGCCATTGTTCCGTAGAGAGAAATGAGCTGCCTGGCCCCCACACAGTGCAGCTCACTTTTCCTCCCCTTGCCTGTGATGTTCTCTGGAGCTTATTCCTGCTGCTCATCTAATGTCCAGCCAGTTGCTTTCAGATGGTATATAATAGGGGTTCCCAAACTTTTTTGACTGGTGGCTCCCTTGACCCACTGAGGCATTGACTGTGGTTCCCCATTAGGGCTGCAATCCTATACATTGTATAGGATGACAGATTTTTCACAAGGATTCCGTGGCTCCCCTGGCTGATTTCTGCAGCTTGCCAGCGAGCCATGGCTCACAGTTTGGGAACCACTGGAGTATAGTAAGGACAGCTTTGCTCTCCAGATACCACAGCAAAACCTGTTTGTGAATGCATTCAAAAAACGTTTTGCTTCAAGACTCACATCCTTTTTTGCGTGTATGAGGCTTCAGCTCTTTGGAAGGAAAATGTTCCTTTTCATTGTCCCAGTTTCCCATGTGTTTCCCATCCATCTATGAAGGGGTTGATGGATAGACGGTCCTACGACACTGTACAGTGATTCCACGTAATAAAAATTTTATTGCTGACAAGTGAGGAAGGGGTTAGCTTGAGGTAAGCAATGTTTCCATTCCGCTGAGCTAGGTAAATGTTGTAATTCCAATTGTAAAGCAGTTTTGTCTAACTCTGTTATCACAACATCCCTGCCCTGCTGTGCAGAGGGTTTATGATATTAGAAACCAAATGAATAACTTCAGTGCAAACCCATATGTGACTAGACCCTGTTTTCTCTATCAGGAAGATAAATGTGGTAAGTTCATTTTGTGGAACCCACATTCTTAGAAATAGTATCTTTATAACCAAAAGCTGGAATTTAGCACCATGCAAAAGTGCAGGGTAAAGATAATGCGGAGAACTTATGGCCATGCAGTTTGTATACAAGGAGGTTCTGTTCAGAACTTCAAATCAATGCCTGGAAGTTCAGAAATGGGGCTACTAGGTCCAGTTCTTCCCTTTTCCTCTTGTCAATATCCCCAGAATTGTTGTCTGAAAAAGGGCTACATTTCAGAAGAGTAGCAGTGTTAGAGCCCAGTCCTATGCTTCCTAGTGCCCAGGGCTACAGCGGTGCTGAAATGACTACTGCTGTATCCTGTGGGGCTAGAGAAGCAACCGTAGGTCTCCCTGAGGTAAGGGAACAAATGTTCCCTTACCCCTTGTCAACCTATGGTAGCCTCAATGGGTCTAGTCTGATCTGTGCCTGCCTTTGAGTGGACGCAGAACCAAGGAGTTATGTGTCAGGTTTTCCAGCTCAGAAGTCTGCTGCCAATCCTGGGCCCGGTCTGCCCCTCCCTCCGCTCTGTTCGGTACCCTCTTCCTGCCCTGAATAAACTTACTGCCGGCCAATGATGCAGCAGCGCCGTCCGGTTGTCTTCGCGGCACTGAGACTCAGTGCCGACTGATGCTGGCCTCAGTGCTGGCCCTGCACTCCCACCGCTGGTGCCAGAATGCCTTATGGCACTCTTTGTGACACCTGGAGCTGGCACTGAATATACAGCACACGGGGGTAGCCCGATAGGATCAGGCTGTCAGTCTTTACAGCCAAAATAACAAGGAATTCTGTAGCATCTTAAAGCCTAACTATTTTTTGTTTTTATTTATTTCCACTCTAATGTGAGGACAAATCAGGAGAGTGCCTGGTCATCTAGTATTAGAGACAAGTGTTAAAGACACTTTAGTATTAGTAGGTTCTGCATCAGTGATCTTCACTGTTTTTCACAAAAAATTTTCAGTGTGAGATTCACATGGGTACAGTAGTAAATTCTGAAGTGCAGGAACAATTTACAAGACCTTACAGGAACATTGAAAGTATCATTCCTTGCTTGTAACTTGAAACATATAGTTGCAGAAGGACTGTAACTACAGGCTTTTGTATAGGTCAATTATATCTTAAAGATGCCTTTCATTTTTATCAAGTATGCTGCAATCTCATGTCAATTGACCTAGATTGCTTTCCAACTTGAAATCGTATTATCATGAAGAGTACCACATCCACAGAACCAGCTCAAGACCTCCTGACACCTGAAGTCCCTTTTACCCAATGATTTGCCAGCCTCTGTTCCTTCCACTCTCCTTCCAGTGTTCTCATTCAGCAACCCCCTCCCGTCCACATTTTACTGTTTGTCCTCCTCTTCTTTTTCAATCCAGGAAGGAGAAGAAGGAGCAGTGCTTAAGGCAACCGCTTCAATTGGCCTCATGGATGGGCTGTCCCTGAGCATTCATGATCTCCACAAAATAAATATTCTTTCCAGCGTAGCTCCTTCCTTGTCTTAGTGTTCAGAGTGCTTGTGTGTAACTGCTGTTCCTGAGGACTGACTCATATATAAAACTTATGGAGCTACTTGAATTGTGGTGTTGCTGTTGCATAGGGTCTACATGGTCATAGTATGAGCCCTTAAGAATGTTGCATTCCTGCCTTCCATCATTCATGTCAGCCCAGGAACCTCTGATCTCAGAACCAGTGATCTTTGGAATGTCATTCCTATGCCTGCATTTTTCAGCAGCACTATGTCCTTTTTAATGGAAGGTTTTGTGTCTTGCATAACATCTGTACTCTGAAATCTTTTTCAGGAAAATATATGTATATTCCCTTGTATTTAGGGGTGGTTTTTGAACATCTTCTTTTCTAATTACAGGATGCTACAGAACAATCAACTCAGTAGGATACCAGCAGAAGCTCTGTGGGATCTTCCAAACCTTCAGTCACTGTAAGTCCTTATGGGTTGATACTCTTGAACAGCCATTTTCAACCACTGTGCCATGGCACACTGGTGTGCTGCGAATGGTCTGCAGGTGTGCCATGGGAGTTTGGAAGAAGGTCATTTATTAGTAGGGTCATTGGGGAATGTGAGTATCCTGCTGGCAGTACAGTGTGCCTTGTCAGTTGTCAAAAGACCGATGGTGTGCCTTAACAATTTTAGTACCTTGTCAGTGTGCCATGAGACGAAAACAGTTGAAAATCACTGCTCTAGAATCTCTAAAGCAAGTGAATATGTAATCCTATAACATTTTCCTCGGAGTAAGATCCATTGAACACAACAGGATTGACATCTAAGTAGAACTGCATAGAATTGTGCTGTGTGTCAGGTAGAAAACCCTAGCAGTGGATTCATAGGAACCTTTTGGGCAAGTTTCCAAACCTCTGGCCAGGAGGTAGTGGAAACAGCATGCTGTGAAACATCAGAAATGTTAGCACTGGAAGCTGCTCTTCATGCAAACACACATTTCTGGAACTATTTTTATTCAGCGTTTTGAAGGCTGCATTATGCTCTTGGTCTTGCATAACCTCAGCCCCATTAGTTATTAAGCCATCTTTCCATGGCTTCTTTGCTTTTCATGAATAGGCCATAGTGGTGCTGAAGGGAGTTAAAGGCAAGAATGGAGGCAGGTAGAACAACAGGGAAGGTGGTCTTTCAGACTGAAGTCCTCCTCCGATATAGGGTTCAGAAATACCTGTATATATGTATATAAATGTGTTGGTTATACAGTGAATTCTCCTTATTTGTGGGTTTGGCATGCATGGATTTGACTCAAGTGCCTTCCAGTTGTTTCCGGCAGGCCTTCTGAGGTTCAAGGAGGTCATGCATGGCTTCCCTGCACCTCAGAAGCCTCCGAGCCCAGGCGCTTATGAGAGGCATTTCTGGTTTGCCAGCAGCCCTTGCTCCCCCATGGATTTTATTATCCACAGAAATTGGAATCCACAGGAAGTCCTGGAACGGATCCCCCATGGATACTGTGGGCCCACTGTCTTATATAAGCCTACTTTAGCAGATACATGAAATGTTATCCTTGGTTGGCTGTAAGAATAAGGTGACCTTTTCACAACAGTATTCACAGTTGATAATACTGTCTTATTTTGCTATGTTTGTTTAACACTCAAAGAATAATAATGAGTTTTGATATTGAGAAAGCTATCCCAAATCTCAACTCCTCTGCTCAGCGCATGGTAGATAATTCAGGTTACTAAATTTGCACACATGAGTGAGTAGCTTTATTCCACACAGAATTTGTTGTCTTTCCTAGTTATCTGATGAAGAATTCTGAGTAGCTCAATAACTTACATACCCTTTCAAAAGAAGTAGACTCATTAAAAAAACTATCCCCTTGTGTATAACATGGCTTTCATTTTGTAGGGCATTCATTACAGTTGCTCTCTAAAAAAGACTAGTCTGTTTTCTAGAAATCTGTGATTGTTTGCATGATCATCAGAAGTTGGTCAGCATTTAAAGGAATCACATATTTTCTTTTGGAGAAGGTGGAGTGGGAAGACATTTTGATAAGAGAAAACACCACTTATTAGTCTTTGGAGGAAGGACTTGGCAGAATTTCCTGTTTCCATATGGTGACTCCTGTTTCAGTTCTCAGCTGCCTTCTTTATGAGAGTAGAGGTTGGCAAAGGCTCAGGGCCCTTGACTAAAGAATTTTGAATATCTTCAAGCTTTCTCTCCTGACTTTTCCTTTTCTTCTGAAGGATTGCTGTCTCTTCTGCAATGGGAGACACACACACATCAAAAGGGAGTTTTAAAGAGAAGGCCGCTGAAGCCTGGTGCCTCACACAATAAGTTCGTTAGGCAGCTCCAAGGCGTGAGGCCAACCTGGAGACTGCTGGCTCTTCCCTTTGAGAGTCCAATCTCATGTACTGGAAACTATGCATTTGTTGGCTTGGCCAGAGGTTCTTAATTGCAGAGTACATTCAGGGAGTCCTCAGCCTGTGGTGTACCTTCTGAGACCTTTCTTTTTTGTTCTTGTTTCTTAGACCTGCTGGTTTTTCTTTTACCTTGTTCTTTGCCAGTGGACAAGGTGTTTAGGTATCTCATTGGGTACGACTTTTGCTTGTATTTTCAGAAGTTTATGACTGTAGCTTGTTTCAAATTGGTAAAGGACATGCCCTACTATTGCAGACATTAAATTAGCTAAACCTTGCTCCTGGAGGCTAATGAAAGGATGTTCTCTTGTCACCAAGGAATACAGATGGTAAGTTCAATGGCCTGAATTTTTCCATGCTTTTGTCCAGCAGAGAGCAGTATTTTGCTCCGTTGGCAACCTTCAGTGCCGAAAGACTATGGTATCGTGCTCTGAATGGTGGTTCTGGAACAGCGTCTAGTGTGGCTGAAAAGGCCAATTCGGGAGTGACAATCCCTTCCACATTGGGAGCAAATGCAGTCTGTCCCTGGTCTGTCTCCCTGGCTATGGGCCTTCCTTCTTTGCCTCTTTGCCTCAGACTGTTGGCCAAGTGTCTCTTCAAACTGGGAGAGGCCATGCTGCACAGCTTGCCTCCAAGCGGGTCGCTCAGAGGCCAGGGTTTCCCAATTGTTGAGGTCCACTCCTGAGGCCTTCACATCCCTCTTGCAGATGTCCTTGTATTGCAGCTGTGGTCTACCTGTAGGGCGCTTTCCTTGCACGAGTTCTCCATAGAGGAGATCCTTTGGGATCCGGCCATCATCCATTCTCACAACATGACCGCGCCAACGCAGGCGCCTCTGTTTCAGCAGTGCATACATGCTAGGGATTCCAGCACGTTCCAGGACTGTGTTGTTTGGACTTTGTCCTGCCAGGTGATGCTGAGAATGCGTCGGAGGCAGCGCATGTGGAAATAGTTCAGTTTCCTCTCCTGTTGTGAGCGAAGTATTTTGCAGTCATCATGATAATTCCACTCCACCTTAGTTCAGCTTAGCAATACTTATCCTCAGTGATGTAATGAAAGGGGAGCATTTAGGGGTCCCTGTGGCCCATAGTCAGATCTAGTAGTGAACCTTTATCTTATATTTAACATTTGTCTTCTTGTTCTTTTCCATTAACATCACCGCCCTTGTTTGTTCTCCTTCCTCTGTATCAGTGTAATTATGCCGTGCCTCTCATCACACTGTTTTCAGCTCTGTTGTCTCCAGTTCCATCATAAGCTCTTTTGAAGCTAAAGAAGCAATGGCTTCAGTGATTAGGTTCCTTCTTCCAGCTACTGTAATGCTAAACCAGAAGTGGGTGAAAGGAATATCTCCATTGCAGTGATACCAGGAAGCTTGTGCTGCCATCTCTCCTCATGTACAGTACTCCTCATGTCCCAATTTCACTAGTCTGTTAGGATCAGGAGGTCTGGTCTAGAGGGTAGAGCCTCCATTTGCCTGAAGATAACATCCACAGGTCGCCAGTTCGAGGCCACCGGCACCGTGCGACCTTGAAGCAGCTGACAAGCTGAGCCAGGTTATTCCATCTGCTCTGAGCGTGGGAGGATGGAGGCCAGAATGTGAAACCAGATCAGAAAGAAACATCTGAATGTTGTGGTTCTTGAAAGATAGAACCTTCTTTCAGTTGTAAAAAATCCCTACGGGGATTTAAATAGGCTGCCTATGTAAACCGCCTTGAATAAAGTCTTGAATAAAGACCAAGAAAGGCAGTATATAAATACCTGTATTATTATTATTATTATTATTATTATTATTATTATTATTATTATTATTATTATTATTATTATTATTATTAATCAGCACAGTCCACATGAGGCTTGCAAGTGTCTGGTGCTCTGTCAGCAGGCATAACTCTCTGGAAGCACCTTTCAACAGCCTTTCAGATGAAATCACTCTTTAATGCTGTTTCTCCAAGAGAACCTATTCTGCACCATTAACTGAATCTCTTTAAAAATATTAGAGGATGACACAGTCAAAGTTGCTATATTTGAAATGAGTAAACATGATCCTTGAATGTTTTAAAGAGAACATTCATAGTGACAGGGGGTCTTTCTGCTTCTATGCCAAACCATTATGCAATGCCATTCATTGTACAGTCTCTCTGTGTTCCTATTTCAAACGGCTCTCTTGATCATTTCCTTTTCCACACACACCTGTGCTGTTAAAGCCATCCAACCCTGAGGTGACTGCATTATAGCAGTGGGACATATGAGCCTTTTGCTGCTCCCAAGGAAGGCTGGGTCATGAGGAAACTCGGTGCATTGCTTTTGGAGGCACTTTGATCTCTGGAAGGGATAAGGCCTTGTTACAGGAACCGTCTCCTCAAAGCAAAGGCTGGTATGTGCTTATGGATGAAATCCCATTCAGATTCTTGTGTGATCTCTTTCACAGCAAATACAATTCTCTATACAAAAAGGGTGATTTTGAGCTTTCTCCTTCAATCATGTGGTCTGGACAGTTTCCAAGCACGTGAATGCATATTTTTCCCTCAACAATTTAGCTGTAACATGTTGGCCGAAACAGAATCTTTAACGTTCAGAATGGAGGGAGCTCCTTTTTGCTTCCACTAAAGCGAACTGTATACCTTGCACCCAGGAGAGAAAGAACATGGCCGAAAAGATGCCAAAATCACCCCAGCTCTATATACTATTACAATTGCAACAAGAGTCCTTGTGACAGCAATTGCACTTGGGTGTTGCTCCCTCTCTTTTGCTGCTGCTTGGTGTGACACTGAGGGAGCATCTCTTGGGGTAGCCAGCTTTATTTCAGTGTGCAGCTGATTTAGCCAGTGGAAGCTTCCCACCCACCCACCAGAGAAATGATGGCTGTTTGGGGCAATCTGGACTGGAATTGCAGTGGTGAAGGAATTAAAGCCCCTTTGGGAGTTTCATCCCACAGTCATCTCACAGGGCAGCTCCTCACCATACGGAGTAAGGGGGAACATATTACAGGGAAAACTAGGGGTAAAGAGATGTAAAGGCACCAGTTGCTACTGATAAGGGGTTTATTTCATGGTAATCATGTGGGGGGGGGGAGCAGGAAGTGAATGCTGCTGGGAAGAGGGACAGGCCTCTGACCTAAGACTAGTTGCCTGGCTCCACTGTCATTCTCTTCATGCAGTGGGTCAGTGCTGCCTTTCTGGTTGGGCTCACTTGGAGACTCTGTAAACTTCTGGTTTGACTTCCCTGATTTTGGCTTCTGCTGGAGACTTTTGTCCCCTTCCCCCAGGTAAGGCAAGTAACCCTGCAATGGAGCTACTCGATTCTACAGTAATGCAAGGGTTGGCATAAAAAAGAGCCTCTGCATCTGGTAGGCGGCCCGACACAAAGGCTCAGGATCCTCCACTGGTCCCACCTCCCTCCCACCCCTCTCCCTCCCCTGGCATGCTTCCTGCCCACCCTCTCCCTGCCCTTCTTCCGCCTCCCCCCGGAAAATCTCCTCCCTGCCTCCCCCACACCCCCACCTACTTCTCTGCTGCCGGGGGGTCTGCGTGACCACTCAGTGGCAGAGCACTGGTGCTCTGTCAGCACTAGCCCAGTGCTGGCCGTCGCTGAGCTAGCACCAGTACACCACTGGCGCTGAGGGCTGTAAACATGCCTTATGGCACGTTTGTGACAGGATTGGGCCCTGAGAGGGCCCTTTCCCCTGCTTGCAGACAGGGGAAAGGCTCTGGAGCTTCTGGTTCTTTCTTTCTTTCTTTCTTTCTTTCTTTCTTTCTTTCTTTCTTTCTTTCTTTCTTTCTTTCTTTCTTTCTTTCTTTCTTTCTTTCTTTCTTTCTTTCTTTCTTTCTTTCTTTCTTTCTTTCTTTCTTTCTTTCTTTGTCCAGCCTTTGCCACCTCTCTCCCATTCCTTTCACACCTCTTCCACACTCTGTTCCTACTAGCCCCTTCTCTGTGGAGTTCCAGCTCTCCTTCCCACCTCTCCCACAGCTGTACAGTACTTCTGTTCAGTCCTTTATCCAAACTGGCTCCTTCATCTCTCCCATCTTTTTCTGGCTTTTTCACTTGCAACTCCCCTTTGTCCTTCTCAAGTGAAACCACAGCCAGTCACACGGCCAACCAGTTCTTGCTACGCTTTGTCTCCAGATGTCATCTCCAGTGGAAGAACATGGAAGCCTCATCCAGTGGCCATTCCTCACAGCTTTCTTTCATGTTGTGGCCCACAGCTACCTTCCCCCCACACTATGGTCCTGATCCTGATTTTCCCCTGAGCTGCCTTTTCCAATAGAAAAAGCAAGCACACAGGGCCAAACCATACATTTAATGTAATGATATTAAGAATGTTTCACACTGACACAGCTTGAGAACTTTCAACCTTGATAGCTGCTTGTGAGGCACCATTCAGTAGTGCAGTGACCTGGTCCAGATGTAAAGTTAATGACACAACCCTATCTCCTGATTGTGCTGGCGTACCACTAGATACACTGGGGCAATGAGGACCCTGCCATTGCAGCAACCTTTCTGCTAGCAGCTGCTGTGTGAAGGCTTCTGGTGCAGTTCTGCTGGTAGAGACAGAGTGGGCAGGTTTGGGTTGGATTGCAGTAGCACTGGTGTCCACCGTATCCAAATCTCTGTCTCAGGCTTGACACACTCCTGGCAGGCACATCAGAGCGACACCAACAAAAGAGCTGGTGTAGATCTGAGGACTCCCATCAGTAACCATGGGGCAGTCAGGAAGATAAGAAAAGCTTTTTATGTCTTACCTCTCCCTGCCAGCTTGGTCACTGACTGGCACACAGTGTACAGCAGATGTTGCGTGCTATGCCCTGCACCCCAGCCTAGGATAGGAATGCAGTGTCACAAATGACATTAAGGGTGCAATCCTAACCGGCACTTATGCCAGCATAGGTACCCCAAGAGGGTCGCAAATGTGCCGTAAAGCATGTTTGCGCCTCCATGGGAGGAAGCTGCATCAGCACATCTATATGCGCCAAAGCATGGAGGCCAGCAGAAGCCTCCACAGCGGCTTCCTCTCCGCTGCTTGTGCCAGCACACCTGTGCCGACACAAGCGGCGAGGGTAGGCATGGGGGGCGTGGAGGAGGCAGGAGGGAGGCGTTTCTGGGCAGGGGGAGGGTGGGTGATAGGCGGCCCCGGGGGCGGGCACGTGGGGAACCGGGGGTGGGGCTGGGACCCGGTGGTTATGCCGGATCCCAACCCCCGTCCCCGAAGAGAATGGAGCGGCTTCAAGCCGCTCTTCTTTCCTTGGACTTGCGCTACCTCCAAAGGTGGCGCAGGTCTGAGGAGACCCATTGGGGCAAGCAGCCCTTACCCAGGGGTAAGGGGAAGAGCTTCCCCTTGCCTCTGGCTGATCCGCTGCAGCCAATGAACCTGCACTGGATGCAACGCAAGCCTCCTGGCTTGCCTGCTCTAGCGCAGGTTTGGATTGTGCCCTAGGGCTCATATCTCTCACTGCTGTGAGATCTGTGGGCTCCATATGTCATCTCAAATACTTGGATCTCTCTGTGATTTCTCCCTTTGCCTGTTGACTGTAATAAGCATTCAGAAACATGTGAATATTGCATTTGCAGTCCTTACTCATTGGTAACATATAGGTTGTATTTTATAGCCAGTGTTCAAAATTTCCTCCAGCTGATGTGGCCTGAGCAGTCCTGAGATTAGTACATACTGAAATCACATAGAGGCAATAACTTGTGAACTTCCTATCCAAAGATTCAGCCACAGGTATTTCCACCAACACAGCAGAATTTTTGCAAGCCACCATGCTCAGAGGAATTGCTGTCAGGTACCCACCAATGGACCTTGTCAGATAGTGCATCCCCTATGCAATTCCAACTCTAGAAATGGTTGGGATGTATTATGTGGAAGTTGCATGCTTACTATGTCACACAGAGATATGTTTAAACCACTCAACTTTTCTTAGTTATGTCCTTTCTCCATATAGGAAAAAAAAATGCAGCTCCCTTATGTTCCCCATTGCAATGGCAATTTTTCTCCTAAATACAGTTTTGATATAGAAAATGATCTTTGGAGATCTCCCTGTCTTCATTAAGTTCCATTAGACTGGTGGTGATTAGGATAAATTAGGTTTGATTTGAGAGAGATGAAAAGTTGTTGAGTAAACTGTTTTACCTCTAGCAGACTGCTTTGTGAATTAATCTACAGCTAAGCTGATTTCTTCAGATTTCACTGGAACTGCCAATGCCTCTATTCAGGCTGGCCTTGTGCCAGATCCATTTCCATTCTTGCAATATCTTCACAGGGATGCTCATTTCATAGGAACAAAGACTGGGCCTGTATTAAGAACTTTTTTTTCTTTTTGATTATCTATGAGTAATTTTTTTCACAGTTCTTCTATATATTAATAACCTGCCTGGAACATCCATATATCACTGCAGAGTGGCTTCCAGACATTACAGGTTGAGTGGAGGATCTGTGTCACTTATTTACCTTGCTCAGAGGCTGTGGTTTTTCCATTTGCCCCGAGTTATAGAGTTTGCATGTTGTGTCATAGAACATTAACAGTGCCTGGATATCAAACAGCACTCCATAAAGTATTCCACACTGATGAGGGAATCACAAGCCTTGCAGATTGGGAGCAAGGGCAAGTAGTACAAAGAGGAGTTATACAGTGTTATGTTTATTGTTCCTGTGCATGACTTGAAGAGTCATCATGACCACATTTTCCTGGGAATATTAGCTGCCTCGAAAATAGATGAGCATTTCTTTCTCACCACATCTGTCTTTCTGTTAAGAATGATAACGTAGAGCAGGGGTGCCCAGACCCTGGGGCCACTTGTGATCCTCAGGGACTCCCAATGCAGCCCTCAGGGAGCCCCCAGTCTCCAATGAGCCTCTGGCCATCTGGAGATTTGCTGGAGCCTGCACTGGCCTGACGCAACTGCTCTCAACTGCTCTCAACTGCTCTCGCGTGAGCTGTGGAATGAGGGCTCCCTCCACTGCTTGCTGTTTCACATCTGTGATGCAGTAGTGGCAGCAAAGGAAAGGCCAACCTTGCTTTGTGCAAGGCCTTCTATAGGCCTTGAGCTATTGCAAGACCTTCATTGATTCATACAAGTTCATCTTTAATGTATTCATTTATGTAAACTTATGTAAATTTATTCAAATTTTAAATGTAAATTAATTATTTTCTTCCTTGGCCCCCAACACAGTGTCAGAGAGATGATCTGGCCCTCCTGCCAAAAACTTTGGAAACCCCTGATGTAGAGGTTAAGGTATGAACTAAGGTTAAGGCATGAACTGATGTAGAGCACACTAGACGCTGTGCCAGAACCACCATCCATAGTCTTCCAAGACTGAAGGTTGCCAACGCGTGATTTAGAGTTTAAGTTTTGAACTAAGGATGTTGGTAGTGAGGCCTAGATGTCTTATTCTTTGTGCCAGAGGCAGCTGCTGGCCAGATCTCTGCTGCTCTGTAGCACCACTCTGCAAGCAGCCAGTGAGCCAATAAGGACCCATCTGGTCCTAATAACTGCTGAGTCTGTGTAAAGGCCCTCTTAGGTCAGAGTTAAATGATAAGGATCAAGACAAAGCTTGTAATCAGGTTCCTGAGCTGGCAAAGTTCCAAAGAGCCTGAGACAGATGACATAGTTGGTGGTCAGGTTCTGGAACCAGAAGACAAGGAGACAAGGTAAGGCAATCCATGAGACTGTGTAAATCATGGATTCCTGAAAGAATGTTTAGAAGGAGTTATGTGTCTTTAGAATGATGTATATGCAATCTCAGGTAAAATGTTATAATTTTTATGAGAAGAACGGGATCTTAGTGAAATACAGTTAATATCAGGCAGAATTACATACTACAAAATCTTGATGTCGTTTTTTTTACCAGTAAGTATTTTGGCTTAACTTTTTATCATTGTAGTACATGGCTGCAAATTGCCTACCACCTAGTTTCTGAGGGCAGCAATCACCAACAACTCAAAAATTTAGAACTCAAGGCTAACAAAAAGAAGGTCTACTTGAGGGGGAGCTGTTCTAGAGAGATGCAAGTTAAAATTATGGTTGCCTTCTCTGTTGTCTTCTAAAGAGTTTCATCATCTTGTTTCTTTAGCTTTTCAGTGAAGAGGTTGAGGAGGCACTCTGGGGGTTAGTGCTTGACAACGAAATAGCTTCCTGAAAAACCTAACACAAAACCACCCTTGAAAGCAATGCCAGCAAGTCTGGCAGCTTAACATCTTTCTTGTTGTGTAACGAAAACCCCTATTATGTCAGGGAATCTTTTGTACAAGAAAATCTGGTGCCTCTGGCACTTGGCTAGTGTTGGCAGTCCCACAACTAGAAGAATATCTATCAGCTAGGAGTGTATCACTCATTTTTCCTGATGTTGTTCAAACATTTTGGTAGAAAGGCCCAACAGTTGTAACGCTGTTAGTGGAACTTTAGGCAGTGTATTTTGGACTGTGTTCCAAGGAATTCTAGGGTTCCTTGCAGACTTGCAATCCTTGCAGGAATTCCTCAGCAAACAATTCAGTCTGGAAATTAAAGGTACAGAGATTGAAAACCACTGGGTTAGAGCCCAACCACATGTTAAGTTCATCATTGATTGATGGACTTAGTACAAAAGTACTGTAGACTACAAGTGTCCCTTTCAGTTAAACCTAATGGGAGGGTTCCCAGTCTGACAGCAGTACCCATCCGCTTAGCCCACCCATCCGCTTGCACCATTTCCCCATTGAAAATTACCTCCCAAAGCAGCTTTTTATTTTGGGGGCCAACAGCCAGTTTGGGATGTGCTTTTCAGTGGGGAAAAAGGGGGCAGGAGAAAAAAAAAATTGTTAAATCTTCCTTGTCAGTATTATTACTCCCATATTGGATAAAAGCTGCTATTGTAAATAGCTGCTTCAGGAATCAATAGCTCTGCAGTCTGACAGTCACTTTGGGGAGCAATTTTTGGCAGAGGACTGTTTTGGGGGAGGAACACAATGTGGTCTGTACTTGAATTGGACCCCTTCTTGCTTTGTGTGTGTGTGTGTGTGTGTGTTTACAAAAAAAGAATACTTCCGCCCTACCTCTGTGTCAAGACGTTTCTGCCCTTTAGAACACTCTACTGGTATAATATTTTGGCTAAGAATCAGGAAGTCCCTTGTTCACATCTTGTTGCATAAATTCACTAGGGGCACAATCTTGACTGTGCCCTAGGCCAGAGCAAGTCCCTCGTGCTGGCCTAGGAGGGTTGCAAAAGTGCTGTAAAGCATGTTTGCGCCTCCTTGAGAGTTGTTTGGGCCAGTTCAGGGACGCACACCGGCCTGCAAAGGCTGCATCCAGCCTTCGCGCCAACTTAGGAAGGTGAGGGTTGCATTGGCCAAGCTTGGCGGACGCAGGGGTCTAGAACGGGCAGGGAGGAGGCAAGAAGGAGGTGTTCCAGAGTGGGGGGAGGGTGGGTGGGCTGTCCCAGGGGCGGGGGAGCGGAAGGTGGGACTGGGACCTGGCTGTTACGTTGGATCGCAATGCCGTTCCCCGAGCAGCACGGAGTGGCTGCAAGTCACTCCATTCTCATCTGGCTTATGCCACCTCTGGAGGTGGTGCAAGTACGAGGAGACCCATTGGGACTTTAGTGGCTTACTCAGTGGTAAGGGGAAGTTTTCCCTTGCATCCGACTGAGCCACTTCTGGCCACAATTTTGTGCCGGTTACAGCACAGGCCTCCTGTCCTGCCTGTTCCAGCGCAAGATAGGATTAAGCTGCATGTGGCATAAGGCAAGACACTCTC
The DNA here is from genome assembly GCF_035046505.1 of Tiliqua scincoides. Lineage (NCBI taxonomy): Eukaryota > Metazoa > Chordata > Lepidosauria > Squamata > Scincidae > Tiliqua > Tiliqua scincoides. The sequence continues at coordinate 188,059,521 of NC_089824.1, forward strand.
TCACAGTTGTTCCCTCTCTTTTGGAAATGTGTGAGTAATAGTACTATGCTATGTACCTGATAGTATTCTTGTAATAATTGCTGAGACTATATGTGTGAAGGACTGGGCATTTTAAAGCACTATACTAATGCTAAGTAGTAGTAGTAGTAGTAGTTGCAGCAGCAGCAGCAACAGCAGCAGCAGCAGCAGCAGCCGCTGCCGCCACCAATAGGCCAGTTTAATTGAGATTCACTTTGAAGTTCCTTCAGCTGTGTTTCAAAACACATCAGCATCTGGACTCCCACACAGTCAATAGTACCCTGTCACTTTACATTCCATTTTTGAAAACAAATCCTCATCTGCCCCTGTCTTTTAGAAACCACAATACTTGATGGCTCGAGCTTCATATCAGTGGTTCTCACACATTTAGCACCGGGACCCGCTTTTTAGAATGAGAATCTGTCAGGACCCACCAAAAGTGATGTCATGACCGGAAGTGACATCATCCAGTAGGAAACATTTTAACAATCCTAGGCTGCAATTCTACCCACGCTTACCCAGGCGTAAGTCCCATTGACTATCATTGTTAAAAGAATTTTAATAGCAGCTTGTTAAAAGTACAGGTCCCCAAATGCAGTCACATCCTATGGTAGCATCAAGTCAAATATATTAAAAATAAAACATTGAAATGAATGGGGACCCACCTGAAATTAGCTCGCAACCCACCTAGTGGGTCTTGACCCACAGTTTGAGAAACACTACTCCATATGATACAACACTTGCAACTGATCCCTGAAAGGAAGGACTAGAGGTTCTTGATAAGTGTATTGCTTTGGAAAAAGCTGCCCCAGTCTGCAGCAGGAGACATTACCATGTCAGCAATAGTAGAGACACCCCATCACCTTCTGGTATGACTCAGGAAAAAGCAAATATCTCGCACTGTAGATTGTGCAAAATGCTGCACTGCAGCTACCTAGCTCATCATCCTCTCCTGTTCTCAAGTACAGTACTTGTTAACATCTCTGGTAGTCAGTCCTATGAATTAGCAACAGCTTCTACTATTGCGGTTTCTACTTTGAAGAGGCACAAAAAGCCTGAGGATGAGGCAGCAATAAGTCAGGCTGGAGAGAGAAATGGACAGATTTGCGTAATCCTAATATTTTTCACTGGTAGGGTATCATTTAATGAAGAACACTTTTTCTATATTTTTACGAACTTCCACTGTAATCTGCACACAGTGGAAGGATCTGAAGAGGCACATCTACACCTGATGGCAAAGTTACTAAACTACATGTTGGATGCCTGTCCTTTTTAAATGCAGTGATCCAGTTGAGAGTCTCTGGCAGAGCGTCTAGCTACTTTTAAAGGTGTGGTAATAGCACACTGAGAGTGCTTTGGAAGAGTCGTGTGTCAAGCTAATTAACAACTTTGTGGTTACGAGCTCTTACCTAAAACAGATGGGCACACTGTCTGTTCCTCTGCCAGCCAAGAGAAAGCCAAAGACTTTCAAAGCAAGCAGGTGCTATAGGTTATAATTACTGCATATTCAGTAAAAGTGAAAAGAGAAAAGAGGCTGATTGGATTAAAAGATCAGAATAAAAAACTTTGGGGGTTTATCTGGCAAACAAAAATAAAAAGTTGTGGAAGCAGATTGGATTTTCTTTCACTTCCCTCTGAATGCATACACCAGAGAGATGCTTGGGGTATTTGTTTCTTATGCCCATGTTTGCAACAGTTATGGCAGAGAGGAATTCTCTTTATATTGCCTATTGTTGGTAGACATCTGTCAATGTCTGGAACTGCCATTCCCTGCTCACTCAAGTTCATAGTCCAAAGCCCCAAATACAGCAGTGCCTGGATTTTCACACAATGTGGATTTTTCACATTGCAGTTTTAGCCATTTCTGCTAGATCTTGCAACCTTCATTCTTTGAAAGCCTGAGGGTTAAGTACTGTGAGTGGTGTATATTGGCCTGGCTGTGGAGCGCAATGATGATGCTGAAACATTTAGGTGGTGCAGGATATGGTGACCTTTCCAACAGTTACACAAGTGCTTTAAAGCCTGTATTGATTCTTTTAGCAGCTTGACTTGGCTCCTTTTTCCCCAGCCACCTGGGGGGAGGAGCAGGAACATGTGTACACAACTGTGGCTGGCTCTGGGGGCATTGTGGGGGAATTCATGGTATGCTCTTGCTCCCTGCTTAGTAAGGTTACCAAGGTGTGCCCATCCATGACAGTGGCACCACTGAGAGGGGTACTGTCACTGCTTGCTGTCCAGTTGGCCCACCAGAGTGGGCCACCAGATACACAGCAATGGCAAGAGCTGCTGCCACTCCTGCCAACCAATAAGCCCATCACATGGAGGTCTGTGACATCAGGGACAAGAGGAGGACATTTTGTCTCAGACTCCCTCATACCTGGAGTGTGCCCTGAGGAAAGCATTCCTTTAATAATTGGAGTCAACAGAGATAAACCTCCAGATCTACAGAGTAGTGTCATGTGTGGGATGTCATGGGACAGAACAAGAGTCCTAAGGTAGGACAGACTCTTCAGCTGACTCAGCTTACTGGACAGCTTACCAATATTTCTATACAGGTTAACCACTGCTGAGGCCCTTGATACATGTATAAGTTTTCAAAACTTGGTGGTGTTCTTGTTCTGTAAAGATGCAAAGTATAAAAGCTACATCATCTGAATGTGCCATAGTCCCTTCCAGGACTTCAAAAATGTCTGGATCTTCCCTGTGAACTTTGCTGTCAACATTCAGAGGCAGAACAAATGGGAGGCTATGAGAGCAACACCTTCCAAAAGGTTTGTTGAAAGTGCACAGCCTTTGATATGATTTTGTAAGGGAATTTCTCAAAACCTTGAAGAGCCATCTAAACTAGAAGAATATCTGGCTTCTATCATAACTCCAAAGTCTGAAAGCAGTTGTGGACTACAACATCCTGCTCCTCCACCCACAGCACACCGCCCTTCCCACGGAGATGTTACCCAGCTCTGTATGGAGCCTCGTGCAACGTTCCTGGGTGCTCCTAAAGCCCTCTCAGGTCTCTGGAGCACTAACAGTACTTCTGCAAAAGTTGGAAGTACTGTTTAAGGGCACCCCGGAGGCCTCTGAAGGCTTCCAGAGCTCTCGCAGACACAACGCGGGGCTTCACCTGCCCCCGGGACAGCTCCAGAAGGTGGCAGCGGCAATGTGGTAGGCAGAGGCCGTGCCGCACCCAGAGGGCCCACAGGCCTGGAGATTTTCCACTTCCCTGATCCCTCCCAGAACTGCACTGACTGAAAGATGAAGGAATAGGGAATTGTCTATGTAATATACTTTAATTTTTGAGGATCTCAACCAAGTGTTTCCTCTAAGTGTTTTTTCCTACACTTAGTAATGAATTGACCCAGCCAATTGGCTATTCTGTTTTCGACTATACAGTCTTAATGCAGAGGTGGGCAGACTTTCAATTTTAGGGATCCTGGACTTTGAACAATTGTGTATGAGAGAGAATCTCATCTCTGTGAGATGACAAGCTGCACCTGCTGAAATTTCCTCTTCTGTACAATTTGTTAAAGGTCCAGGATCCCTAAAGTTGAAAGTTTGTCCACCCCTGGTCTAATGCAACAGACCTCTTTAGTGTGTCTTTCTTACGTTTTGTTTCTTGGAACATGAGTGGTAGGAATATGAGGTATTAGTAGCTCTATTTTGTATACAGTCGAAAACATCCCTACGTACAGTATTTACATCAAGAAACTCCTTGTATGGGTGCCAGTGACTTGCTGCACAACAGCATGTACTCACTAAATTAAACTGAGGTTTTTGCATGTTTGCATGTTCATATTGTTCAAAAGAGAGATGTCTTCTGTGGAGCTTCCTTTCTTATAGCTCTACCAGCCAAGTCTGGCTCACTGTGGGTCCGTTGGGGGCACCATTTCTGGTTGTGTGTGTTGTTTAGTAAGAAACTGTGCTACATGAAGGAAGGTCTAGCCAAATGTCTTTAGAGAGAGATTAGATATATTCTTGCAGGATCGGTCTGTAGCATCAATGACTGTTAGCCACAATGGGCATATGGGACCTCTGGGTTCAGGTTCACCAAATACCATTTACAAGGGAGCAACTGTGTGGGAGGGCTGCTGCCTGCATGTTCTGGTTGTGCACTTTCTAGCTGCATCTGGCTGGCCCCTGTGGGAAACAGGATGCTGAACTAGATGGACCTTTGAACCAATCCAGCAGGGTGTTTCTTGCATTCTTAAGATTTAATAACGTAAAAACCAAGACAGATAAAATATGGCTAACATGCAGCTATTAACCAGTTCTACTTATTCCCACTGGGCTCTTCCTATTCTTTTATGTAATGAGTTTCAAATTCCTTTTAGAATCAGGGGCATGTCAGGCCAGGAAATTGGGGATAGAATCTCTGCTTACAAAACTGCTGCTGAGTTCCACCTCTTCCTGCCTACAACCCACTCCTGCTGCCACCTTACCTGCTGTGGTATAGCGTGGGTGAGCCATTGGTGTGCCTGCCAGGCCTCTGGCCATTTGTGCCTACAGTCCCTCAGCAGATGACAGGTGTGCTTTTCGCAACGCTGCATTTAGACTTACAGCACCAGATTGCGAGTTCTGCTGCCGTAAACCCAAGATAGGATTGGGCTTCCAAAAATATTTAAGATAAATATGGATTGGTCAAATTTGTTCACACCACTTGCCCCCATCATACTCCAGACAAGCTTTAACAAATGACATCACCTTTTTCCCCCATACAGGAAGGGATTCATTTCTTCTAGCCAGGCAAGCAATTAGAAATTGGGAGGTTGCCAAAAATCTTGGGTGAGTGTGTTTAAGAAACCACTATCATAAGCTGAGATTCACAATGCATATTCTTGTCCTGTATCCAAGTGAATAAGCTATATGGCAAACTGAAGTGAGAAATCTTGATTTGATAAAGGCAAGAAAAATGAAATGCATCGGGCAGCCCAAACATAACCCACGCTGGCATGGTGAGGCTGGCTGACCTGCCCCGTATCTAACGCTGGGTTGGGGCTGAAAGCAGCTCAGCACAGGGCAAGGGCAATAGCTTCCCCTTATCCTGGTAAAGCTGCAACAGTCCCAATGGGGCTACTTGCTCCGGGCTACCCAGGAGTGGGGATAGGATCTGGTATAAGAGCCCACTCACCAGCCGCCCACCCATGGGCCCATCCGCTGCCCATTCTCCCCTCCCCAAAATGCCGCCTCCTCGCCTTCCACCCCCCAGACCCCTGCACCAACCTGACTCAGCCAGTGCAGGCTTACCTCTTGTGCCAGCCAAGCGGGGCTTGCGTTGGCGTCCTTCTCTCCTGGTGAAGTGAAAGTGCTTTACGGCACTTTCACGACACTGTTGGGCCGGTGCAAGGGACTTGCACTGGCCCATCGTCATTTCTGGTTTGTACCCTAATTCTCATGATTCAGTTGGTCTTGGCACTGGTCCCTTCTCTGTTTGAGTAAAGATCAATATGAACCCAGTAGTCAGAAAACATTTAGTTGCACGACTATTCTTGGTATCACTTGTGGCTTGTTAGGCTTTTGCCTTAGGTGAGATACAAAGACATGTGTATGCACTTTTATTTCCATATATACAGGGGCATCTCTGATTTCTTCTAACCAAAGCTTTTTGAATTACAGTGAAAGATTTCTTAGAGAGGTTCCTGATTTTTGAGAGTACAGAGGCAAGACTGAAATACAGGATTTTTAAAATTATTTTTATTATTTTTTTTATATTTATATTCCACTTGTAAACAATAAAGATTCCTCAGATGTTCTTATGCATGCACACGGAAGATCCCAGCCTGAGTATTTGTGACTCAACAATTACTTTTCACATTTATATAACAGAAGTTCATCAAAGTTCCTCATGATTATCTCAAGTGAGGAAAGTGGAGAAGAAGCTTGGGGAGCTGAGCCATGGCAGAGTGCAGTTATAGACTCAACACGTTGAACAGTGCCTAGTCAAAAACTGGCAACTGGCAATTTCTCTACGTGTGTTTTAAGGCAAGTGAGGAGATGCAGATGCAAAAGTAGCCTTTGCTTTATATTGGCTGGTTGCTCTCCCTAGTCTTACTACCTTATAAAATGCTTCCAAAATTGACTTCAAACAATTGGAGGAAAAAGGTGTATTTGGTTAGGTATAGTCCTTCAATACGTTGACCTCTCTTGTTCCACTTCGTGCAAAGAGCCAGTAGCCTATCTTCGTCCATGGTTCCAGCATACCACACTGTTCGTATCTTTAGAATCCTTGTGGAAACAGATGGAAAGAGAATACCAAAGTAAGATTTTATTTTTTTTAATCTATGAGTAGGATAATTGTCATCATCATTATCACTGAAGATTGAAATGCAAGGATTTACTTCTTGGAAGTTTCATGGACAAGTGCTTTGATGTTCACAAAGGAGAAGCCTACCCCACCAGACAAGGTTGTTGTAAGCATATATATTCTGATGATGGATGGAAGGAAGGAAAGGAATCACTTTGGAATTAGCATAGCCTGAAAGCATGTTCCTGCTTTCATAGACCACCTTTGATCTGTTTGAAATGTGACAGCTCATTGTAAAAGTAATATTGCTCCATATAAATCATTTGTGCTTTTGATAGAATGTGCTTTTAGTTATTTGGGGGGGGGGGGAGAAATCATTTCCACTGAGTGCTTAAAAGATAAAAAGCAACAGTAATCATAATCATTGGCATCCTTCAGTCTCGGGAGACTATGGTATCGCGCTCTGAAAAGTGGTTCTGGAACAGCGTCAAATGTGGCTGCAGAGGCCAATTTGGGAGTGACAATCCCTTCCACACTGGGAGCAAATGTAGTCTGTCCATGGTGTGTCTCCCTGGCTGTGGGCCTTCCTTCTTTGCCTCTTTGCCTCAGTCTGTTGGGCAAGTGCCTCTTCAAACTGGGAGAGGCCATGCTGCACAGCCTGCCTCCAAGCAGGATGCTCAGAGGCCAAAGTTTCCCATCTGTTGAGGTCCATTCCTAAGGCCTTCAGATCTCTCTTGCAGATGTCCTTGTATCGAAGCTGTGGTCTACCTGTAGGGTGTTTTCTCTGCACGAGTTCGCCATAGAGGAGATTCTTTGGGATCTGGCCATCGCCCATTCTCATGACATGACCAAGCCAACGCAGGCGTCTCTGTTTCAGCAGTGTATACATGCTAGGGATTCCAGCTCATTCCAAGACTGTGTTGTTTGGAACCTTGTCCTGTCAGGTGATACCGAAGATGTGTCGGAGGCAGCGCATGTGGAAAGCATTCAGCTTTCTCTTGTGTCATGTGTGAAGAGTCCATGACTCACTGCAGCACAGAAGCGTACTCAAGACACAAGCTCTGTAGACCTGGATCTTGGTATGTTCCATCAGCATCTTGTTGGACCAGACTCTCTTTGAGAGTCTGGAAAACGTGGTAGCTGCTTTATCAATGCGTTTATTTAGCTCAGTATCGAGAGAAAGAGTGTCAGAGATCGTTGAGCGAAAGTACACAAAGTCATGGACAACCTCCAGTTCATGCGCAGAGATTGTAATGTAGGGAGGCGAGTCCACATCCTGAACCAGGACCTGTGTTTTCTTCAGGCTGATTGTCAGTCCAAAGTCTTGGCAGGCCTTGCTAAAATGATCCATGAGCTGCTGAAGATCTTTGGCAGAGTGGGCGGTGACAACTGCATTGTCGGCAAAGAGAAAGTCACGCAGACATTTCAACAGGAGTTTGGACTTTACTCTCAGTCTGGAGAGGTTGAAGAGCTTTCTGTCTGATCTGGTCCGGTGATAGATGCCTTCTGTTGCAGTCCCAAAGGCATGCTTCAGCAGTACAGTGAAGAAAATCTCAAACAAAGTCGGAGCAAGAACACAGCTCTGCTTCACTCCGCTTCGGATGTCAAAGGGGTCTGATGTAGAGCCATCAAAGACTGCAGTGCCCTTCATGTCCTCATGGAAAGACCTTATGATGCTGAGGAGCCTGGGTGGACATCCGATCTTGAGGAGAATCTTGAAGAGGCTAGTCGAAAGCCTTCGTGAGATCTATGAAGGCTATAAAGAGTGGCTGTCATTGTTCCCTGCATTTCTGCTGCAGCTATCTAAGGGAGAATACCATATCAGTAGTGGACCTTTTGGTCCACCTGTTGGTCTATCCAGAATCCGCACTGCGATTCTGGATAGACACTCTCTGCAAGTACCTGGAGCCTCTTTAGTGCAACTCGGGCAAACACTTTCCTACAACGCTAAGGAGAGAGATGCAGGTAGTTACTGCCGTCACCCCTGTTGCCTTTGTTCTTGTGACGTGACGATGTTTGCATCCCTCATGTCCTGTGGTACTCCACCTTCTCTTCAGCAGACACTGAGGATTTCATGCAGCTCAGTGGCAATGATCTCTTTGCAGCACTTTAGGACCTCAGCAGGGATGCTGTCTTTCCCAAGTGGCTTGCCAGAGGCAAGGGAGTCCAGGGCCACGTGAAGTTCACTGTCAAGCTCCTCCAACACAGGCAGTCAACAGTAATAGAGTGAAGGTAATTTAACATCCATTTACCATTTATTGTCTTGGATCTGATTTTGTGGCAAGGCCAGGTTAAGTGTTGTTACTGTAATTTATGAGGCATAAGTTTTTCATGGAGCACAAGAAAAGTGAGCCCTCTGGCTAGTTGAAAAGAAGGCAGCAAGCAATTGTTGACTGAATCCAGAGCAGTCCAGGTTTGGACAAAGCAGTCATGGATGCATACAGTGAAAAGTTGTGAGAATCAAATCTGTGTGCAGACGCGTGTGGCCTCTGGGACACCAAGTGCCTCTGGGAACTAAGTGCCAGGTAAGGCACAAGAGTTTAGCATCTGGGCGAGGAGAAGGCAAGGAGACCTCTGAGTTTTGGAGAAGGAGAGGAGGAGGAGCAGGAGGAGGAGGTAAGTGTACGCATTCTAACGCTTTGTCTTTCTAACTCCCTGTCTTCTAACCTTAACCTTACCTTTAAAGCAACCTTAAATCAAAATTGAAAGTTAGCACCTAAGGGAGGTACATAGGGCTACTCGTGAGTAAGAGCAGAGTCCTACTCGTGAGTAAGTGCCCAAGGGTCAGGCATTTAAATCAAAGTTGAAAGTTAGCTGCACCTAAGGTAGCACTTAATCGAAGGAAGGGAGGAGGATAAAGTGGAAAGCAGGTTTTTTCTACTTGTTAAATTAAACCTATACTTAACCCAGGTTAAACCTAATCTAAGTTAGAACATAACCTAAACAGGTCAGTAAATTGGGACACAGGATCTAGAGAGCAATAAATAAGTAAACAAACCCAAATAAAAACTAGCTTGAGGTTACAAAAACAGTCCAGCCTAAGAGAACAGAACTAGGAGGGAAAGGACCTAGGAAGGGCCAATTCCCAACCCATTAAGAGCCCCATTAGGCTAATCCAAGCAGTCCATTCAGGAGCCTGCAGAGTAGGTCACGCCCATCAGCAGCCATTTGCCTTCCTGAGCTTTTGTAAACTCACCTGGGAAGGCCAGCCCCCTTTCAATCAGGAAGGAAGGAGGGGGGAGGAGCCAGCCAGGAGTCTAAAGCTAGGCAGGCCATCGCGTGAGGCTCTCTGCAGACGCGTGTGGCCTCTGGGAACCAAGTGCCAGGTAAGGCACAAGAGTTTAGCATCTGGGCGAGTTCAGCAGCAGGGCGAGGAGGCCAGGGCCCCATACGCTGCCCTTCCTCTTCCCTAGAGAAAAGGGCTGCTATCCAGTGTACGGTTTTTAAAAGGACCCCTAAATAAAACAACAACAACAACAAAAAAAAGCTATGCAGTCAGCCAGCCAGCAGCAGGGTGGGGGCTATCCAGTGTTCTGCATCGAGTGCCACATGTATGATTATATGCCTCTGGGGCATAAGTCATGGGTGTGTCCTCGATGCAAGGAGCTCCAGGCTCTCAGGGAACGCGTCCGCTCCCTTGAAGCCTTGGTGGCTGACCTGGAGAAGCGCAGGCAGCCAGAGGAGGACCGTGGGGAGACTTCTGGGGACGATCAGGCTTCGTCCCAACCTCAGGCGTGCAGCTCCTCGGCTGCCCGGGTGGGAAGTCTCGGGACTGGAGGACGTCATCCTGGAGAGGAGGGAAACAATCCCCTAGGGGGGATCCCTTCTCCAGGGAATGGGCCCGTATCCGAGCGCACTCGGGATACTCCTCGGCGGGAGGGGGGTCGGGGGCTTCTTGTAGTGGGGGATTCGATTATTAGAAACATAGAGAGGGGGGTTTGCGACGGATGCGAGGACCGCATGGTGACTTGCCTGCCTGGTGCGAAGGTTGCGGACATCACTTCTCGTCTAGACAGGCTGGTAGACAGTGCTGGGGGAGAGGTAGCGGCTGTGGTGCATGTCGGCACCAACGATGTGGGCAAGTGTAGCTGGGAGGTCCTGGAGGCCAAATTTAGGCTTTTAGGCAGGAAGCTGAAAGCCAGGACCTCAAAGGTAGCGTTCTCTGAAGTGCTACCTGTTCCACGCGCAGGGCCAGCTAGGCAGGCGGAGATCAGGGGTCTCAATGCGTGGATGAGACGGTGGTGTAGGGAGGAGGGGTTTAGATTCGTTAGGCACTGGGGAACATTTTGGGACAAGCGGGGCCTGTACAAGAGGGACGGGCTCCATTTGAACCAGAATGGAACCAGACTGCTGGCGCATAACATTAAAAAGGTGGCAGAGCAGCTTTTAAACTGATCCCTGGGGGAAGGCCGACAGGAGCCGAGGGGCATCCGGTTCGGGACTCCTCATCCCTATGGGATGAGGATGGGGAGGTTAGAGAACAACAAGACAAAGGCAGGGTAGGAGAAGAAATTGGGAAAGGTAGGGAGATGGGATGTGATAGACGGTTTGGCACAATGAGAGGATGCGAGGACAAAGTAGCGAATAAGCAGCCCATCCTGGGGCATTCCGTGTACAAATGCTTTTATGCGAATGCCCGAAGTCTACGAGCAAAGGTGGGAGAACTGGAATGTCTGGTGACAAGGGAAAATATTGACATAGTGGGCATAACGGAAACCTGGTGGAATGCGGAGAATCAGTGGGATACCGCAATCCCGGGCTATAAACTCTACAGGAGGGACAGGCAGGGGCGTGTTGGAGGTGGGGTGGCCCTTTATGTTAAGGAAGGGATAGAATCCAGCAAAGTAGAGATTGAAGGTGGGTCCGACTCCACCGTAGAATCTCTGTGGGTTAAATTACCAGGCTTGTGCAGCGATGTAATACTGGGGGCGTGCTATCGTCCTCCAGACCAGAAATCTGATGGGGACCTTGAAATGAGGAAACAGATCAGGGAGGTGACAAGGAAGGACAGGGTTGTAATCATGGGGGACTTCAATTATCCTCATATTGACTGGGTCAATTTGTGTTCTGGTCACGATAAGGAAACTGGATTTCTTGACGTGCTGAATGACTGTGGCTTAGATCAGCTAGTCACGGAGCCCACCAGAGGACAGGTGACTCTGGATTTAATTTTGTGCGGTACGCAGGACCTGGTTAGAGATGTAAACGTTACTGAGCCATTGGGGAACAGTGATCATGCTGCGAACCGTTTTGACGTGCACGTTGGGGGAAGAATACCGGGCAAATCTCTAACAAAAACCCTTGACTTCCGACGGGCGGACTTCCCTCAAATGAGGAGGCTGGTTAGAAGGAGGTTGAAAGGGAGGGTAAAAAGAGTCCAGTCTCTCCAGAATGCATGGAGGCTGCTTAAAACAACAGTAATAGAGGCCCAGCAGAGGTGTATATCGCAAAGAAAGAAGGGTTCCACTAAATCCAGGAGAGTGCTCGCATGGCTAACCAGCCAAGTTAGAGAGGCTGTGAAGGGCAAGGAAGCTTCCTTCCGTAAATGGAAGTCTTGCCCTAATGAAGAGAATAAAAAGGAACATAAACTGTGGCAAAAGAAATGTAAGAAGGTGATAGGGGAGGCCAAGCGAGACTATGAGGAACGCATGGCCAGCAACATTAAGGGGAATAATAAAAGCTTCTTCAAATATGTTAGAAGCAGGAAACCCGCCAGAGAAGCGGTTGGCCCTCTGGATGGTGAGGGAGGGAAAGGGGAGATAAAAGGAGACTTAGAGATGGCAGAGAAATTAAATGAGTTCTTTGCATCTGTCTTCACGGCAGAAGACCTCGGGCAGATACCGCTGCCCGAACGGCCCCTCCTGACCGAGGAGTTAAGTCAGATAGAGGTTAAAAGAGAAGATATTTCAGACCTCATTGATAAATTAAAGATCAATAAGTCACCGGGCCCTGATGGCATCCACCCAAGGGTTATTAAGGAATTGAAGAATGAAGTTGCAGATCTCTTGACTAAGGTATGCAACTTGTCCCTCAAAACGGCCACAGTGCCAGAAGATTGGAGGATAGCAAATGTCACGCCTATTTTTAAAAAGGGAAAGAGGGGGGACCCGGGAAACTATAGGCCGGTCAGCCTAACATCCATACCGGGTAAGATGGTGGAATGCCTCATCAAAGATAGGATCTCAAAACACATAGACGAACAGGCCTTGCTGAGGGAGAGTCAGCATGGCTTCTGTAAGGGTAAGTCTTGCCTCACGAACCTTATAGAATTCTTTGAAAAGGTCAACAGGCATGTGGATGCGGGAGAACCCGTGGACATTATATATCTGGACTTTCAGAAGGCGTTTGACACGGTCCCTCACCAAAGGCTACTGAAAAAACTCCACAGTCAGGGAATTAGAGGACAGGTCCTCTCGTGGATTGAGAACTGGTTGGAGGCCAGGAAGCAGAGAGTGGGTGTCAATGGGCAATTTTCACAATGGAGAGAGGTGAAAAGCGGTGTGCCCCAAGGATCTGTCCTGGGACCGGTGCTTTTCAACCTCTTCATAAATGACCTGGAGACAGGGTTGAGCAGTGAAGTGGCTAAGTTTGCAGACGACACCAAACTTTTCCGAGTGGTGAAGACCAGAAGTGATTGTGAGGAGCTCCAGAAGGATCTCTCCAGACTGGCAGAATGGGCAGCAAAATGGCAGATGCGCTTCAATGTCAGTAAGTGTAAAGTCATGCACATTGGGGCAAAAAATCAAAACTTTAGATATAGGCTGATGGGTTCTGAGCTGTCTGTGACAGATCAGGAGAGAGATCTTGGGGTGGTGGTGGACAGGTCGATGAAAGTGTCGACCCAATGTGCGGTGGCAGTGAAGAAGGCCAATTCTATGCTTGGGATCATTAGGAAGGGTATTGAGAACAAAACAGTTAGTATTATAATGCCGTTGTACAAATCGATGGTAAGGCCACACCTGGAGTATTGTGTCCAGTTCTGGTCGCCGCATCTCAAAAAAGACATAGTGGAAATGGAAAAGGTGCAAAAGAGAGCGACTAAGATGATTACGGGGCTGGGGCACCTTCCTTATGAGGAAAGGCTACGGCGTTTGGGCCTCTTCAGCCTAGAAAAGAGACGCTTGAGGGGGGACATGATTGAGACATACAAAATTATGCAGGGGATGGACAGAGTGGATAGGGAGATGCTCTTTACACTCTCACATAATACCAGAACCAGGGGACATCCACTAAAATTGAGTGTTGGGCGGGTTAGGACAGACAAAAGAAAATATTTCTTTACTCAGCGCGTGGTCAGTCTGTGGAACTCCTTGCCACAGGATGTGGTGCTGGCGTCTAGCCTAGATGCCTTTAAAAGGGGATTGGACGAGTTTCTGGAGGAAAAATCCATTATGGGGTACAAGCCATGATGTGTATGCGCAACCTCCTGATTTTAGGAATGGGTTAAGTCAGAATGCCAGATGTAGGGGAGAGCACCAGGATGAGGTCTCTTGTTATCTGGTGTGCTCCCTGGGGCATTTGGTGGGCCGCTGTGAGATACAGGAAGCTGGACTAGATGGGCCTATGGCCTGATCCAGTGGGGCTGTTCTTATGTTCTTATGTTCTTATGTGTGGAAACCACACTGTTCTTGGAACCCTTCCTCCATATATAATATCTGAATATAATAGATTCGTAGTATCTCACACACTGCTGTTACCCCATGATGATACCCACTGTGTTCTAGTGATAACTAGCAAGCAAAATAATGGGAATCCCAGGATTGTTTGAGGTAGAGAAAGCCCATTGAATACATAAGTCATATGTTGTGAACTGAGTAGGTCAAAAGAGGATCTCCTTTTCTCCATTTGTTTCAAATCTGCTGCCTGTGGCAATCTCACAGCCCAAGCCTATGCATGTCTACTCAGAAGTAAATCCCATTAGCATCAATGGGGCTTACTCCCAGGAAAGTGTGGATAGGATTGGGCTGTCAGTCAACTCATGTTTATATGGAAGTAAGTCTGACTATTGATCAAGCTTCCTACCAATTTCATATGCAGAGTATTGCAGTCATAACTGCAGTCAGAGTCATTGTGTTGCTCCTGCACGTTCTTAAATTATATGTGGAAAGATAATAATAGTGCCCTATTAGTTTTCTTTCACATGGGCCTCATCTTGTATTAAGTATCAATTTTTTTGCTAACTTATTTCTAATGTAAGCATTCAGCAGAATCAAAAGGTAAAATTTATTTTGGGCTATACCACTGTTTCTCAGACTGTGAGTCAGGACCCACTAGGTGGTCATGAACCAATTTGAGGTGGGTCGCATAGCACCTAGCTCAGCCGCCACTGAAAATACGGAGCTGAAAATACAGGGAACAGAGTTGCTGGGCAAGGCAGGCTCCTGGTGGGAGAGAGGCATGGTACTTTACCCTGAATAGATTGGATGATGTGATGCTGGAAGGGGAAAACTGTGTGATTGGAGAAGGATCCAATCTGCATTCTGCTTTAACTTCTGAACTGGAATGTTTGAATTCCAAGATATGCAAAATAACAGCACAAGCATGCTATGCAATGGGTCCTTTGGCTGATCACGGTTTAGGCTTGATGCCTAAATTGATGATGTCCCTTCCGGCTATGACATCACTTCCAGGTTAATTACATCACTTCCAATGGATCCTGACAGATTATCTATGCTAAAAAGTTTGAGAACCACTGGGCTGCACCATTCCAGACTCCAGATGGGAAGGGTTTGTACAGTCTCCTCCCTTACAACCGCCCTGCCCCAATTGGAAATTTAGCAAGTAAGAAATGGGGGTTCTTCCTGAAGTAGTGCTTTTTCTGTGTGCATTGAGGGGTTTCTGTGTTTGTTTTTTTAATGAGGGAGCACGCAACATTTTTCAGCCTTGTACTTAGAATTGATATGATCCAATAAAAGTTTTATTCATTTCCACTAAATGTATAAACTGGTTCAGAGAAACTAGATACTAAAGGAAAAGAGTATCTAGAGAGGTAGAATTGTATACTTGTCTCCATTTATCTATTTTATAGAACTCCTCATTGTAGTCTATTATAATTCCAAGCATACGAACTCCCCTACTGTAATCAGCATATGGGAACCATTGTCAGTCTCCCTGTTGCACTGACACATCTACTGTATTTTACATCTGGGACCTATCAACCCAGCTGCCCAGACACATCTACTGTATGGAACATCTGGGACCAATCTCCCATTTTCCCTGTTCTTTGGCTTGTCACTAAGGGAACTGTAACAAGTCATGCGCTAAAGTGAGGGGTTCAGGGTCATGGATCTCCTTAATCAAGGTCAATAAGAAGCACATTGGATTTTATCTTGTTGTTCATGTCCTTCTACATGTGTACGTGGGATCTGTTGTTAGTGTCTGTCATGCCTTGGCTAGAGAGGCATGGATGGGGAGGGGGAACAGAGGGCCAGAGGCAGTAGGAGCACTTAAGGGTGAACCAGGGTCAGGTACCAGGGTCAGGGCGAGGGCCAGAGGCAGAAAGAGTAATCAGAGCCAGGCTGAGATCAGGTACTGTGGGCCCAATCCTATCCCATTTTCAAGGGCCGATGCAGCCGTGCCAATGGGGCATGCACTGCATTCTGTAGCTGGGACGCAATCACAGAGGCCTCCTTAAGGTGAGGGAACATTTGTTCCCTTACCTCGGGGCTGCATTGCGGATGCACCTGTGCTGGAAAATTCGATAGGATTGGGCCCTGAGTCCCAATCTTATCCACACTTTCCTGGAAGTAAGTCCCATTAAACAGAATAGGAGCTTCTCTGTGGACATGTATAGGATTGTGCCCTGAGTCTGTCAAGCAGAGACTAGAAGGAGGCAAGGCAGGGCAAGGTAAGGAAAGGAAAGGCAGGTTAAATTGACTTTGCAGCTCTGATGAGTTGCTCAGTGGCTGGACTGGGCTAGAGGCAAAGATTTCATAAATTCCCAGCTGACCAAAGCCAGACCAGAATCAGCTGATTGTACCCTGAGGGTATCCTTGGTCCATGAAGTTTTCATCCTTCTGACTTGCTCATGGATTAGGTCATGGTAGGTGCAGGAGGTCTTGATTCAAGACACACAGATGTACTACACAGAGACATACACACACATACTGATGCTTTATAGCAGGGGTATCCAAACTTTTTGGCAGGAGGACCACAGCACCTCTCTGACACTGTGCTGGGGGTGGGGTGGGGGGTAAGAATTAATTTACATTTCAAATTTGAATAAATTTACATAAATGAATATAGTAGAGATGGAACTTATATAAATGAATGAAGGTCTTGCAGTAGCTCAAGGCCTATAAAAGACCTTGCACAAAGCAAGGCCGGCCTTTCCTTCACTGCCACTGCTGCATCACAGATGTAAAACAGCAAGCAGTGGAAGGGCACCCTCGTCCCACAGCTCATGCAAGAGGGCAAACAGTTGTCCTCACGCTGAGAGCAGTTGCATCAGGCCAGAACAGGCTCCAGCAAGTCTCCAGAGGGCCAGAGGCTCGTTGAAGACTGGGGGCTCCTCGTGGGCTGGATTGGGAGTCCCCAAGGGAGTCCCCATGGGCCGGATTGGCAGTCCCGCAAGTGGCCTCTGGGTCGGGGTTTGGGCACCCCTACTTTATAGTGACATGTTTACGGAAGGGTCCATCACATTTTTAGGCTCTGCACAGGCTTGCTAAAAAGGCAAACATCCAACCTGAGAGAGATCATTTAGTTGTTTTCTCAGTTCATTTTTCTGGGGAGATATTCAAAAACTATACCATGCCTGCATCCCCTCAGTCTAATGACAAAACTGGTGGGGAGCACCATAAAATTTAATCTTGAATATGGTATAAGTCCGAAAAGCAGCCATGCTCTATAATAAAAGTGAAATAAAGGAAACCAATGGCATAGCCATTGCCACCTTTCCTTATGGACGTTTTCCTGTGCTCAGTGCTGGCGCCACGTTGCCGGGAGTCATGGAGTAGGGTCCTGCCTTGGAGTTTCCATGGTACCCCCTGCCTGCCCCTGGATAGTACATTGAGTGCAGCCACTGATACTGAGGGTTCAGGGGTTGACCTGGCCACGTGGTCCCTTTGATGTCTGTGCTTTTATCTGCTGCATGACAGGCAAAACATTTGACAGACTAAGCTTTTCCTGAAATTGAGATGCACTGATGGGAAAAGCAGCTTTGCCAGAAATAAAGGTTCTTCCTATAGGCAAAATAAAATAATGGAAACAAAATGTTTCACATGACGAGGTTATACATTGGCCACCTGGAGTTATCCAATAACAATTTACCCTCTTCATGCTATTTAGGCTGCAATCCTATCCACACTTACCTGGGAGTAAGCCCCATTGACTATAATGGGACTTACTTCTGAGTAGACATGCATAGGATTGGGCTCTTAATGGATTAACTAATCCAATAAATTAAAAAAATTAAAAAACAGATTCCATTGTATTTTATTTTTTGTTTGCGTTTTTCTTTAACCTTAGAAAAATAGTCTCTTCATTGTAAATAATGAGTTTGCCTAATAAAAGGTATGATTTCTTTTATTCCTTTTCACCAAGCAAAGGTTTGCCATCATGCTAAATGTAGAGAACAAGCTAGGTGGAAGAAGGCAACAGTTAGGACAATAATGTAAGAAGTCTTGGAAAAGATTGCTATTTTACACAGCATATGGATCAAAGCCAGTCAGTCTAGTCATTCCTGCCTGGCTTTTGACTCTTGTGCAGTAGTGTAGGTATGACTTGGCTGTTATATCACCTGTCAGCACATGTTGTTCATTTAGAAAAATGGGCAGGTGACTGTCACTGAATGATTCACTAGCCTTTCCTTTTGAAAGCAGTTCAATGGCCTGTCCATATATGAGCTGTGACAAAATCATGTAGTTGAATGGTGGAAGCCTTTGTTTCCAGCTGTTTCTCAACACACGGATACCATCAAAGCAAAATAGACAGTAAACATGCTGAGATCAATGTCCCAATGTTTGGCAGCAGGTCTAGTATTATCATGAAGCAATGTGAAGCAATTGCTTTGGGCCACTTATTGAGAGTACCCTTTTCCTGTTTCCAATTCTGAGCATGATGTATTCCCCTGATCTTTTGCTCTGGGTGTGTAAATGTCTGGGGGTGACACTGTTGGCAGCGTAAGAACATTTGGATCCTGCTTCACATTCTTTTAACCCTCAAACTAAGGCTACACATAGAAGTGAGATTGTCAAGAACATCCCTAATCCAAGGCTTGAAGGAGAGTTTGTTGGCAAAGTAACAAGGGGATCCCAAGTTTGTTCCCAGTTTGGAAGTCTTCAAGTTTTTTTTACAAAGATAACAACAAAGGGCACATCCATGCTACAAATTTAAATTTAGAATTCTTCTGCAAAAGGATTATGGGAACAATAGTAATTTTTGAAAGTGTTCTCAACACCTGAGAACACATGAGATTTCTAATCCCTTCCACAGTTACTGTTTCCATGGTTCTTTTGTAAGGAGCTTCAGGAATTCAACTGGCTTGAAACTGGTTTTAATTTGCAACATAGTGTCATGCCTTGGCAATGGTTGGTACAGGCCACAGTGGATAATCAGGGAGCAAAGGGACAGAGGCAGAAGGTGTTATCAGGACCAAGCTGGGTAAGTCAGGCCCTAATCCTATGTCCCGCCATCAGTGCCGAGCAGCTGTGCCAAAAAGGCACATGGGAGGGACACATAGTGGGAAGGGTTGATCAGAAGGCAAATGGGAGATAAGTAAAAATGTTTTTACTTACTTCTGGGTAAACCCTCAGCCACCTATGTGTCTCCTTGGAATATGTCAGTGCCACCTGTTTTGGTGAGGCTTGTCATAGGAGGGGAAAAGGGCAGGGAGATTTTCAAAAGAAGGGATAAGATCCAGCGTACACCATTGCTGCTGGATCAACATTGTCCCTCCCTCTTCCCTCCCCAGATGACTGCCCCTGAATGCCCAGATCCTCCCCTCCCCCACAATCCACCACCCAACCCTGGCTTACCTGCAGGTTGTTGCAGCAACAGCTCAAGAAAAACCACCAGCAGGGCTCTGTGCACGCCACCATGTTGCCTGTTACCACAGAACGCTGTTGCTCAGCTGTAACTAGCCCACTAGGATTAGGCTGTCAGTTATACTGAGACATCAGGTAGAAGACATAGTCAGGACCAGGCTGCGGTCAGGTGCCAAGTGGAACCAGCCAACAGCAAGCCAAAAGCTACCAAGCAAATGGGTTCAAATTGTCACTTTGACAAGTTGCTCAGTTTGCTGGACTGGCTTGGCAACATGGCTTTGATAAGGTCAAGTGAACAGCTGACTGCATTCAGGCTGGGTCAGCTGACTCATCAAGTCTAGCACTGCTCCCTAGAAGGTGTCATTGCTGCATATTTACTTGGTCTGGATGGCACAAGAGGAATAGTGCCAGACAGTCAAGACCACCACTCTTAGACATTCTCAGACTACCCAGAAAAAGGAGTGGGTTCAGACTTTTGGAGTAAAACACTGAATCCAAACATACATTTCACTGTTAAAATTGCAATGTGTGGATGCATGACAGACTTGAATCAAAACAATTGCAGAGAGAGAGAGAGAGAGAGCATTGCTATGTCCAGCCTGTAAGACTTTGCCCTTCTTCACAGGCTTTTATACTTATTCTCCATAGAAAGCACTCTAGGAAGGCAAGTTATCACACACTCCCAAAACCCCGTTCCCAATGCATGACTGAGCACCATTTTGATAATTTCTTATTTGCCGAGTATTTTTTCCTAATGCTCTTTTTACATACTTCCCAGTGACCACACACATATCTATTGTTTTATCTGCCCCCTTCCTCCCCAGCTTTCTTGCTGCAACTTCTGTTGCTTTAGCTCACAGACCATTACAACTCCAGTACCAAAAATGTTCTTGACTGTTAACTTCTGCCCATTGAGTCTTCTTGGCAAGCTCCATTGATGTTGCCAGAGTCTGTCCCATTACAATGGTATTGTCCTCATTTTCCTTGTTGGACGGTTGTGGAATCCAATCCTGTGCCTGTCTACTCAGAAGTAAGTTCCATTATAGTGAATGGGGCTTACTGTGGCTAGGATGGCAGCCTCAGGGCCCAATCCTGTGCCTGTCTACTCAGAAGTCAGTCCCATTAGAGGCAGTGGGGCTTCCTCCCAGGAAAGTGTGGAGAGGACTGCAGCCTCAGAGCCCCTCCTCTGCCTGTCTACTCAGAAGTCAGTCCCACTAGGGGCAGTGGGGCTTCCTCCCAGGAAGGTGTGGAGAGGACTGCAGCCTCAGAGCCCCTCCTCTGCCTGTCTACTCAGGCTGCAAGGCTATGGCACTTTCCTGGGAGTGTTTTATTGTTGGCATCCTTCAGTCTCGGAAGACTATGGTGTCACGCTCTGATTGATGGTTCTGGAACAGAGTGTCCTCTCCAGTGCGCAAAGCCTGAGTAAAGTAGGTATGGAGGATAGGCTGTTACCCATGCAGCAAATCCCCCCTCTCCATGTCACTGAAATGGTCCAATGGAAAGGCAGAGGCCAATACGGTTGGTTCCGGCAGCGTGGCAGGAGTTGCCAGAACGTGACTGTGTTCAGCCATGAACTGCCTCAGGGACTCCAGCTCCAGATTTTGCCTCGAGGTTGACTCCTGAAGCCTTTTCCATAACTGGATGTAGCCACAAGGCAGTGGAGGTTTGGGATCAGAGTTTTCCTTCTCTCAGATGAGCTGCCTTCCCAGGCTGACGAGTCCCATCTACTGTTTAGTCGCCTTTTACGACAAGTACAGCCAAACTGAGGGCCTATTCTTATCCCCAGCCCCCAGGGGAACACAATGGAACTTACTTCTGAGTAGACATGCATAGGCTTGGGCTCTCAGGCTGCAAGGCTATGCACCCTTTCCCAGGAACAAGCCCCATTGAGCACAATGAGACTTACTTCTGAGTAGACACGCCTAGGCTCGTGCTGCAGATTGGCATGGGGTCTGCACCAGCCAGCTTCCTTCCTCTCCGCCAAGCCAGTACCTGGCTTAAATCTTAAACAAAGATTTAAACATCATTCTCTGTGGAAATGGAGCAAGTTGGCACTGGCCTGCTCTGTCTCCTAATCTGTCCAATTATCCCAGGTATAAACCATAATAGAAAGTGCTTAAGAAGTCATAATCACACAGTGCAGAAAGAGGAGATCGATGTGGTTGCTTTTTTGTTTTGCTTAATTGATATAATTAGCAGGTTTTGGGTGCCAGGGGAGCAGAGTTTATACTCCCTCCATCCCTTCTTGAAGAACAGTGTTACATTTGGGAGCAATTGCATTTGAGAGCATGAACCCTCCTGCACATTTTTAGAACAATCCAACTTGACTTTCAGCAAGCAACTTGAGTACATCAAACTGGTTCCGATCCTGGAAACCACGTTTCAGTCTACTTAATACTGTTAAATGTCATTATTTTCACTTCCTGCTTCCTTGTGTGCCTCACACAAGTTTCAGGGCAGCTTTGCATGTTCTTTCGAATAAGAGAGCACTGACAGTACTCATGCCTTTTGTAATAAGCTGTTTATTTGTATATATGCAGGTGGGGTGGGTAGCAATTGGACACATGTAGGCTTGCTTATCCTAACATTAGTTCCGAAACAGTAACATCCCAGAACTCAAAGTTGACCGCTAGTCAACTCTCCTTGTTGACCCCCCAAAACTTAGAACTTTCATGTCCTCTATCTAGCCAAATGCAAACTGCTCCCCTTTTCAGATCCATGCCCTCATACTTCAACTGGGTATAACCATTTCCAGATGGTTGTGAGCTGACCATTCAAATGTTTGAAATGGTCTGTTACCTGGTTGTCCACTAAGTAGTGTTCATTGCTAAGTGATCAAGTCAAGCTGAAGGGAGGTTTTGAAGAATAAAAGAACCGCATAGCTCATGCTTTTATTGGCTGTTAATGAACTCATTCAGGACAAGAGACCCAGCTGTTAAGACAGACATCAGCTGTGTTATTGTACATATGTTGCGCAGTAGCTGGGTTTTCAGATGTAAACAAGTCCAAAGTAGCTTTTCTTGAAATCATAAGGCAGATATTGAGAGCCTTATTATGGTTGATGAAGACATATCTAAATGCATTTTTAAAAGTCTTAGACATGGTTTCAAATGCATGGTTCTCTATAACATATACTGTAGCCAACAAGATTCCCTCATGCCTATGAATTTTTGAATATTTTTCATGTGTTCCCAAAATGATAGTAGTGTGGAAAAGGAAAAGGAAAACCTTGTTAGCACCTTGTGTTAAATCTGGCCTTTTTCAGAAACAGAATACTGGTCTGAGTGGACCATTGACCAGAACTTTAATGTCCTGGTCCACATACTTACTAGTCTGTGTTTTATGCAAAGAAATACTTTGTAGAAGGAAGCAAAGGCTTCAAGATAGCTCATGGAACATAAACTGGCATTCTCAGAAACAAATGTCTTCTATTGGCATTCTGTAAAGTTTTCTTTGTAGCACTTTCCTTCATTTTCTTTGTGCTGGAGCTATTCGTCTGATTGCAAGTTATTACTAAGCTCCAATTTGTATGGATTGGTTTTCCCAGAAGACTTGTTCCACCTTGTCTTAGCAATACCTTAGTGAGGATATGGGTGGGGCAAAACTTGCAGGAGCCAGGACCCTATTTTCTTCCCAAAATGCAGTTGGGGAATAAGAGGAGAAACAACAGTAAAACCAGCATTTGCAAGAATGTTTATGGAATAACTATGGCAACCGTAAAATTGTTGTCAGAGTTACTGTTCTTGCACCATGCCATGAGGATATAAACTACCTCACAGCCCTTCCTCCCATTTTCTCTCAAGGTAAAAAATCCACAGCTATGGAAGCAGATATGCCCTGAAAAAGAGACAAGATCTGGCAGTCATTTGGTACATGACAACCACATCTCCTGAGTCTCTGTGGAGAGCAACCTTTTGCTGCAGGCACTTGCTTGGGTTTTCAGTCATTCATGATAGCAGTACACTGTCTACACTGTGCACACAGATTTTGATTGGCTCTCTGTTTCTCTCCTTTAGGCGCCTGGATGCCAACATGATCTCTGTGGTACCTGAGAAGAGCTTTGAGGGACTGTCCTCCTTACGTCACCTTTGGTTGGATGATAATGCCCTGACAGAGATTCCTGTTAAAGCCCTCAATAACCTGCCAGCTCTGCAGGCCATGACACTGGCACTTAACCAAATTGGTCACATTCCTGACTATGCCTTCCAGAACCTCACCAGCCTTGTGGTGCTGTAAGTATTTGCTTTTTACTTAACATTGATACCAGCTGCTTGTTTTTTGACAAAGCACAGGGCACCTTTTCTTAAAATGTGCTGTTTGGGTACGTAGAAGAGAGTTGGAAAAGCAATGCTTTTCTCTGAGCAATACCTCATCAAGGAAATGTCCTCAGCTCATGATAGCAAATCAGGTTCATGAAGGCCTGGTTTTAGTAGCTGTAGACTCTGTTTTGCACTGTGTCATGTATATTTATAGATACTCATTTTTGAAAACTTGTGGTATCCCCTCCAAATACTTGACATTTCTAGCTTCTACATTATAGTTAACAATTTAAGCAAATGATATTGCTTTCAATGACCACCCATCCCCAGATGGGATAAATTTGCTTCACAGACAAGTAAGAAAGAATAAACATTCTCCAGTTGTAATTACATGGCTAACCAGCACTTTTGTAGCAGCTTAGTAGGTGGCGTCTGTTTCATTAACCAGTGATTTGTTGGTTTATTCATCTTCTAAAATAAAAGCTTATGTTTTAAATTAGTTAGCAATTTATTGTTTGGTTTTAGTTAGTATGTCCGCATGTAATTATCAAGTAACCCCTGGGGGCTGGGGATAAGAATAGGCCCTCAGTTTGGCTGTACTTGTCGTAAGAGGCGACTAAACAGCCACCCGGTAGATGGGACTCGTTAGCCTGGGAAGGCAGCTCATCTGAGAGAAGGAAAACTCTGATCCCAAACCTTTACTGCCTTGTGGCTACATCCAGTTATGGAAAAGGCTTCAGGAGTCAACCTCGAGGCAAAATCCGGAGTCCCTGAGGCAGTTCGTGGCTGAACACAGTCACATTCTGGCAACTCCTGCGACGCCACTGGAACCAACCGTATTGGCTTCTGCCTTTCCATTAGACCATTTCAGTGACATGGAGAGGGGGGATTTGCTGCATGGGTAACAGTCTGCCCTCCATATCTACTTTACCCAGGCTTCGCACACTGGAGAGGACACTCTGTTCCAGAACACTATTCAGAGCGCGATACCATAGTCTTCCGAGACTGAAGGATGCCAACAACAACAATTATCAAGTGCCCTAGAACTATTTTGAACCAGCAACACCCACTCTGGAAATACAACTCTGGAAATACACATGTTTGTGGGTAAAAACATCATTGGAAAACGAATGTCAGGCGAGCGCATAGCAAGTGTTCAATGCTTAGCATTAGAACACAATGATAACACAGGCCTACAAAATTAAGGGTCAGAAAAGTTTTTCCCAAACTTTATGGTGGTTTGATATGAATTTGGGGTGCTGATTCCAAAAATGGCATCTGTTTTGCCCTATCACATCTAGTTTTGGAGATTTAGTGTAGCCTCATTAATGAATGGTTCAAGCAGCTTCCTCATGAGGAAGCCATGGTGTAGGCTTCCTCATGAGGAAGCTGCTTGAACCATTCACTAAAGAGGCTATGCCGTGTCTCCAAAACTAGATGTGATATGGCAAAACGGATGCCATTTTTGGAATCAGCACCCCAAATATACCCAGGAATTGGTGTAAAGTTTAAGGAAGCAAAATGTGTGTTGGCCTGTGTAATGAAAGTCTAATGGGGAAAAGGCCATATCCTAAACATCTGGTGCATAGGTTCAGCTCCCTGGAAAAGTACAGAGGATGCTGGATGTTGGATGCTGCAAAGTACAGAGGATGCTGGGCTGGATGGGTCTTTGGCCTGATCCAGCGGTTCTCTTTTTCTTATGATTGTTTGAGAGAGACGCTTAGAAAAGTGTAAAAAAAAAAAAAAAGCCAGATAAACAGTTCATTTTTGCCTGGGATACTACCTGCCTCCTCCAGGTTCATTGTACAAGGCTTTTGAAAGTACTTGGAGACCAAAAAAAAAAAAAAAATCATATTATTCCTATTAATGCTAGAAACTAGAGCTACTTTGTTCTAGTTATAATGGGATGTTAAACCATGTACCTCAGGTGTGCTACTTTGCCATTGTAGAAAGTACTATAAATGTAGGGTTGATAGAAATATTCTTCCCAGGGCTGTATATAAATGGTTTTAGAGAAAACTGAGAGCTGTTTTGGTGTAGTGAATGAAGTGTCAAACTATGGCTAAGGAAATACTCAAAACTCATTTGGCCTTAAGACTCATTGGATGACCTTGAGTCAGGCACACTTTTTCATTTTAAACAGCCTCATAGATTTGGTGTAAGAATCAAATGAGGCACGTAGCCCCAAGTTCCTTGAAGGAGGAGTGGCAGACAAACATGATTAACAAGAATAAATTGTTCCTGGTACTTTTTACATATTGGCTATCTAAACTTTTGAAGAGTAGCTGTTCTCTTTTTCTGTATTGATACTCAGTAAATAGCACTTATTAGGACTAATTTATTACCTTGGATTTACAGGATATAATTCCATGGGAATATATTTATTGATTTCATATATATTGATATTTTGTATATCTTTATACAATGATTTCCAAGTGCATTTGGCCATGGAAATCTGCTAACCAGAGCAGTTATTGTAACGGTCCTGCTTGTGGACTTACTGAAGGAATCTTGCCAGTCACTCTTGAAAACAGGGTAGTTGGGTGGGTGGACCTTTGGTCTGGTCAAGTAGGGTTCTTCGTATAGTCTTGTATGTCATGCTTTGTCATACAAATTCCTTTGGTGGCAGGAATTAGTAATATCATTGTTACAGCTACTGAAACATGGTGAAGGCCCAAGGTGAAGGAATCCAAGGTCATATTGTCCTTGTCCAGTATGACCTTATAGAAGTCATATTGTCCTCCACCTAATTTGTCTCTTCATAAACTAGGGTTTATCTATGCCTAATAAAGGCATTATTCATTCATTCAACTAGGGTTTATGGACAGAAAGAGCATACAGGTTGAGTCTGCGAGGGTTCCGTTCCCAGAACTCAAAGATTTTTGGCTGGCAAAAATCACATTAAAGAAAATCCATTTAAAAAACAATGTCCCTTTTCTAGGCAATTTAAAAACAGCCTTGCTGACCTTTGTGATGTAAGACAGAGTCATTAGGCAGACAATCCATCAATCTCTCTCCAGGTGCTTAGAAAGGCTTCACTTCAAGCCAACCTCCCTTTACCCAGAGTGCAGCAAAGTGATTGAATGCAAAGTGATTATCTTTCTTTCACATGCTCAGGGGGAAGGGAGGGGTTGCTTGCCTTGGAGTGAAGCTGTTCTAAGTGCTTGGAGAGAGAGAATGACTGATGGATTGACAGCCAGCTGCCCTCTCTCGCATTAACAGGGCTGTTGTTAAATGACTTTTCCCTTTAAATTAAAGGAAAGGGCCCTTCTCATCACATTAAGATAAAACCG
Source organism: Tiliqua scincoides (assembly GCF_035046505.1). NCBI lineage: Eukaryota > Metazoa > Chordata > Lepidosauria > Squamata > Scincidae > Tiliqua > Tiliqua scincoides. The sequence continues at coordinate 188,086,312 of NC_089824.1, forward strand.
CAGGTAAAAAAATCAGTGGATAATTAGGTTATACCCGTATTATTTTTTTCTCTGTTTATTTATTTATTTAACTATAATAAACATAAAATAGAAAAACAAATACATACATAAACAAAATTCTAATAAAGCAGCACAAGCGAAGCCAAAACATTCCCATACTTATAATCCAAATACATACAGTCCAAACGTTAACAAATATTAATCTATACCTGTATTATTGAACATTTAGCATTTTTATAATTACCCTTAGTTTTGAACACATAAACATAAGTAGCTGAGAAAAATACAAAGGGTGTAGTTGTACTTGGAAAAATACAAAGGGTGTAGTAGTAGTGGTATAAGACACTACCAGATACTTGTAAGCAAAAGGATTCATCTAGTTAAGTACTATTGACCCTAACTGACAATGGTTCCTTGGGGTTTAGGCAAAGATCTTCCACATCCCTGCAACCAAAGGTCCTTTAACTAGATATACTAGGGATGGAGCTTGGACCATATATGCATAAAGAATGTGTTCTGCTATTGAGCTGAGATGGCCCTTCTCTAGTCAAACAGCAGCTGACCATTCTGTGTGCTCAGTGATGTTGCACACAACCAGAAAGACAGGAAGTGCCAATGGGAAAAGATCTTTTCCCCTCCCAGGATAATGGAGGAAAGTCACGAGGTATCATTGTGGAGAACTACCATAAAGTTAGGTTCTGGATGAGTGTGGTTACAGGGATTGGGTATCCTGTATATATGCATATGCTTTTTCTATGTGACGTTCTGTAGGGCATCCTCAGTGCTTTTTCCAAAAGAAGACTTGATGCCTTATTTCCAGTTTCTGAAGCATTAAGCTCAAGGCAGCTCTGTAAGTCAAATTGAAGGCCCTGGAAATAATTTCTGTATGGTTATTGATCTGCATTTGACCTATAACTAGATTCATTCATCTTGTATATTTGCCTAGCAGTGAGATTATTTTTTAATGCCAGGATCACATAGCTAAATGTGAAGCATTGCCAAAGAAGCTTTCCATTCAATTCAAGGAATCGCCATGGTGAGTGAGTCTTCCAGCACCAGCATGATGTTGCTGCTACATGAAGTCAGTTTCTAGTGCCCTCCACGAGAATAATATGTGTAGAATAGCCCTCAGAGGGGGAAAAATAAACTTTCTGAAATGTATCTATAGAACATCCTCAATTGAGTCATGGTAACTAGAATGCTTTTCCTGAAAAATATGTGGAAAATATGTGTGAGCATGTATGTGACTGTGCATGTAAGAAGCAGACAGCCCAATCCTATCCCCTCCCTCCCAGTAATGCAACAATGCCAAAATAGCTAGTGCTGCATGCTGCGGGGAGGGGTTGTCATGGAGGTCTGGGTAAGGGAACATTTGTTCCCATACCTGGAGTAAGCCTCCACAGCACAGACAGGTTTACTCGGACCTGTGCCAGCTAAATCACTGGCACAGGTATGTGTGGACCCATGCTGGAGAACCAGGTCAAGGAACGGGGTTTGGATTCGGCAGTTGTCACTGCTGCCAAGTCTGCCCCCTTCTCAAATTCATGCTCCCCTGCCTCAAAGCTGTCCCATTCCGCCCTCCCCCTTCCCCACTCTGCCTTTGTTTCACCTTCCCCCTCTTCATTCTGTCCTCCCCTCACCAAACCTCGCCTCCCCTGCCATCCTACCTGTGCTGGCAAGTCTTCACAGCTCCACCAGTATGCACAGGAAGGCTCCAGCCTCCCCACCAGCACTCTGGCAGTGCATAACACTGCGTGATGCCAGAGAGTTTTTTGCGACTGCTGTAAGGCAGTCTGCTGGCAGATTGTTAGTTCCACCAGTGTATGAACTGAATAGGATTGGACTGTGAGTTAAGAAACAGGCATGTCGAGGCAGAAGGAGGGTTTGTCACTGCCATAAACTTAAGTTTCATTCTAATCTGGGAGTTACCATCTTTGGGAGGGGGCCAGGGAACAGCTGCGGAGGGATACTAGGGAAGATGTCATTTACAGCCTGATTAATACTTCTGGATACCCCTGATCAGCAGTTTCATAGCTGAGGACATGACCTTCCCAGGTGCAGCAATGTGGTTTCCTGCTGCGCACACCTTGGGCCTCTGGGAGCTACATGGCTGATCATCCGCTGATGGAGGAAAGAGTCAACATCAAAATATATAAGCTCCAATCTGGAACAAGTTAGGGGCATCAGCCTCTGCTAATAAATTACATCCCCACTAAGGAATTCTGTACACCCGTTCCCATCCGTTTCTCATGTAGGGATGTGGGATACTTTCTAAACAAGGAAATGTCTTGTGTAGACCTGCATACTGTTAACAGAGGCTGCAAAAATCAGCCTCTCTCCTTCATTCTTGTCTGGCAGTTAGGGCTTTGTATATAGTGAGACTTTACACATCCTTGATGTAAGGGAGAAAATTTATTTAGCCTCATGTTTGGAGGTTTGATCAAGGGACGTTGAAAACACCTAAAACAGACTCTGTCCAAAGATGTGAAGGACAGAACATCACTTTGCATTCATGATTCCTGGATTTCTAACTTTAGGAAAGTTAGAAGTGAAATGCAGATAATTTTTTTAAAGTTAAGCATTGGTTTTTGGTTTTTTTTAAAAGGAAAAATAAGCACTGGTTGGCTCTAAGGACAAGTAATTGTAGAGAGAATTCTGGACAGATTTGTGTTAGTTACCACAACATGCTTTTAATATCCCCTGTGCTGACAAATAGACCAAAAACAGTAAGTCCTCCGTTTTTCATCACAGGTGGACCTCTCAGAAGCTACTTTGTCTGTACATTTCAGTCATGTCCTCCTTCATGTGCCTTCTTTCTATCAAGACCAGGGGTGCCCAAACCCCAGCCCTGGGGCCACTTGCGGCCCTCAAGGACTCCCAATCCAACCCTCTGAGAGTCCCCAGTCTCCAATGAGCTCTGGCCCTCTGGGAACTTGCTGGAGCCTGTGCTGGCCTGACGTAACTGCTCTCAGTGTGAGGGCAACTGTTCAACCTCTTGTGTGAGCTGTGGGACAAGGGCTTCCTCCATTGCTTGCTGTTTCACATCTGTGATGCAGCAGTGGCAGCAAACGAAAGGCTGGCCTTGCTTTGTGCAAGGACTTTTATAGGCCATGAGCTATTGCAAGACCTTCATTCATATAAGTTCCCTCTCTAATGTATTCATTTATGTAAATTTATTCAAATTTAAAATGTAAATTAACTCTTTTTTTCCTGACTCCGGACACAGTGTCAGAGAGATAATGTGGCCCTCTTGCCAAAAAGTCTGGACACTCCTGATCTAGACTAAAGAGCCCCAAATGCTGTAGCCTTTCTTCTTAAGGGGGGTGCCCTAGCCCATGAATCATTTTGGTCACCCTGTTCTGCACCTTTTCCAGTTTCACTTTACTTTTTTGAGATGTGGCAACTAGAACTGGACACAACATTCCAGCTGTGGCCTTACCATTGATTCATACAGTGCTGTAATAACGTTGGCTGTTTTATTTTTGACCCCTTATTTAATGATCCCAAGCATGAAATTGGCCTTCTTCACACCCGCCAAGCATTGGGTCAATACTTTCATGAAGATATACACCAGTACCCTAAGATTTATCTCCTGATCTGTTACAGACAGCTCAGAACCCATCAGCGTATATGTGAAATTTTGATTCTTTGCCCCAATGTGCATCCCTTCACATTTACTTACATTGAAGTGCACCTGCCATTTTGCTGCATGCTCCTCCAGTTTAGAGAGATCCTTCTGGAGCTCTTTACGATCCCTTCTGGATTTCACCATCTGGAAAAGTTTAGTATAGCAGAAGAACAAAATGTATCATGAGAAGCTGCCCTTTTGTTACATTCAAAAACTACCTCCCTGTGATGTTTCCATCTTCTGTTCAAGATATTTGGGTACACCCATATCACAAAGTGGCATTGTCACAACTCACGTGCAGTGACACTGTACAGCATATTAAGTAGATTGTGTACCCCAATGTTATAGCAGGAATTCACTACAGATATAACATATTTGGCAGCATCCATGTTGTGGGTCTGCTCATTATCCTATTTCCTACAAAACAAACCAAGATCTCTGTTTTTTCATATGGCATGCCAAACTGTCCTCTGTAGAAACCGCTGTAAGGATTTTCATAGAACTGTGTCTTCATTTTGTTAAAGCTTCACTTTTGCAATTGTGAAACCATCTGTAACTTACCAGGAAAAAATGGCTCTGTATGAACAGTGCATAACTTGGCAGGGACTGGAGCAACTGTGATTCCACTTGTTAAAGTAATTTATTTAACATGGATGAGAGGATGGAAGGAGGGAAGAGGAGTTCCTCTCCTCAAATATTTACCGTCCCAAGTTGGACTGTGAGTCAAACTCCCTTTGTTTACATTGCTACAGAGCTGGTGGCAAAGATTGGGTTCCATTTTCCATGAGAGCTTCAGCATTTCACATGCTCATAAGATTATAAAAGAGTCTCTTTGGGGACTGGAATGTTCAAAACAGAACAAAACATTCCAGGCCAAATTTAAGCCAGAAACAACTCATCTTTTGTATCTCTCTGCTTCTCCTATAAGTCATGATTATGCATGTGGAACAGTACAACTTTGACATTTGCCATCTAAAATGGTTTCCAGTTTAGAGATCTAGCTGCCCTGGTTGTGTTAACCACTTACTCCTCTTAACAGTGCAATTGTTCCTGTGCTATTGTGTTCAGTTGGGCTTACTCTAGGCGAGTGTGCGTAGAATTACAGCCTGAGATTTCCTTTGTCTAAAATTCAGTATGATGCAATTTGTCCAAATGCATAACATCGCAAACGGACCAGCAGGCAGAGTTTGAGATGAATGTTGGTTCCATTTAGTTTACACTAACACAGGGTGCAATCCTAACCAACTTTCCAGCACTGAGGTAAGGACAATGCAACTCCAAGGTAAGGGGATAAACATTGCCTTACCTTGAGGAGGGCTCTGTGACTGCTCCCCAACTGCAGGATGCAGCACATGCTCCACCGGCACAGCTGTGCCAGCACTGGAAAGTTGGTTAGGATTGCGCCCACGGACTCTACGAAGCAGATTTAGATATTAAAGGTATTTGAATGTATGCATTTATGTATGTGTTCATTCAGCACCTACAATAACTGTTGACACAGTATTAGGAATATTAGGAAAGGCATGACTCAATATTACAAAAGCAGTAAGAAGTAAAATGTGGCAGCCAATATATTTAAAAATAAAACAAGATAGAAACAATGGATATTGGAGTTAGAAAATTTAACTAACAAAGGAATTAATATAAATTTGTAATACAGGATATAGAAAAAGGGAGATTGAATCTAGAGCAACCTTTCAATTAAAAGAAATATAAGCTCTGGAATGTTTCAAACCATAAAGGATATCCCATTGTGTCTTAGAAGGGGCCCATGCACCAAATTCAGGATAGGGTCAGCAATTTCACTTTAAGTTGTTCTGAATTCAAAATTTGAGTGTGGCAATTGCCATAAAATGTTCACAGGACACTTGTTGCATACGCTGTGAAGCACTGAAGCATCAAGTTAAGAGTACAGGGAGCTGTCATGCAGTCATGTATGCACTGAGGTTGATGATATTGTGGTTTATATTTGTGCAGCCCTTATGGACTACCTGTTATGGACACAAATTAGTGAAGAGTGAGTTTGAGAAGCAATAAGTGGTGACCTACAATGAGCGACAAAAGTTTACTCTGTATTTGTTCAGCCCTTGGACAAAATAACGCATGGACAGTAGCACTACCCCTTTGTATTATGACTTACAGATCAATACTCATAGATTGAGGCATGAGTTCAAAATGGATGTATTTCACAGATGGAAACTTGTTCTATCAGTGTTATGTCTGCCATATGCATTGTTGCCTCTGTTTGAGTTAGAACCATCCTTTCTGCTAATGAATCAATGTTATTTCAGTTGTTTGTGTGCGTGCCTTTGAGATCAATCTCCTATGGCAATATGCCATGTGACACTAGTTATTATAATACTTGAACCCTAGATTACCAAGCCAGGGATCCAGCTGGGATTTAGAAGTATGTAAAGTGCAGGTGTTATCTTTGTGTAAGGGTCTAAGATGACATTAAGGCAGCTTGATCTGGAAATGCCCCATAAAATTTGATAGAGGAAACCATCTGGATTTGGAGGGTATTGCTTTCCTACAGTGAGGAGTAACTGTTTTATGCTCTAGTGTCCTGATTTAGATTTTGAAGGAAATCGATCTTCTCTGTTGAAAGTTACAGTGGATCCAAGTTTTCTCTCAAACAGCTGCTTTTTCCAGTCCCCCCCCCCCATCTTTAAAGGGAAAGCAGTTAAAACAATTTCTGCCCAAGAGCAAAATCTTTAAATGCTCACCAGAAACATTCAGGGCTATTGCAGGCTTCAAGTTAACTACTGCATGGAGCCTATTTATTCTCCTCACCATAAATCCAAGCTGCATTTACCACGGAACACTTGGCATTTGGAGCTGCGTGCTCTCTGCCAAACAGTACTTAAGATTGTGGAATGGGATTTTTTTTTTCTTTGAGACCAGCTCAGACCAAACACAAATAATAAAAGTGCCATTGATTCACCTGCTGGTGGCTGAAACGTCTTTGGAGGCGGCATAAACAATATGCCATTGCCCATAATTGTTAAACAGTGTTACAGAACATGTATTTCCTGTGTTCCATCACAAAAAATATACTGGTTGTAAGGTCATCCACCTGCTTCTTGGGCACATGGTGACAACTTCTGGCATGTCTGGACTGATTTGTCAGCCCAAATTCTGGAATGTCTGAGCTGAAGTGACTGTCTCAGGGCAACCTTGGACATTCTGTAGAAGCCGCAAGAAAGTAGTCAGCTCTTTCCCAGGACTGGTTTCAGGGCTCAGCATCCATGACAACTGCCAAGGTCAAATTGGGAGGATTCAATTGATCTCTGAGCCACAGAGACCTACTCACTTTTTCTGGAACTGGGGGAATTTGGGGGTGATCTCTGGGAGAATTTTGGAGCCCCTTTGGTGCCATGCTAGCATCTTTTCTTCTTCCTCCTCCTCCTCCTCTTTAGATTCTGTTGAATTCCCAGTCCTAGTCATGGTTTTCCTGAAGAGGAAAAACACTAAGGCAATATACATAATCTATGTTGTTTATTTTACTAAGGAACCAGCTCCTAACATAATGTGTGACCTGGTAGCTCACAAATACCAGCAGCTATAGGATCTATGAAATATAACGCAGTGTTATAGAAGTTGCTAAGGATGAGATCTGTGAGCTTCTGGCTCAAACGTTACATTGTCACCCAGAACGAATTACTCCCATGAACAAAAATCACTTGCCGCAGTTGGAGGAGTGTCCCACTGCGGGAAAAAAACAAAACACCAGCGATGGCACATAGAGTGCACCTCTTGCCAGGCAACTTTGAGCTGCCGCAAAATGGTGGCAGCTCCAGAGCCACACTGCCACAGACCCTGAACTGCATCAACCTCTGTAAGTCAATGGCAGGACCATGTTGTGGGCAAGGGCAGGAAGAGTTTGGGGGTGGTTCGGGGGGAACAGGGAGCAGACCTGGGGGGAGAGAAAATGGATTCCAGCAGCGCCAGCATACACCAGGATCCTATCCTCTCTTTTTAAACTGGTCTCTCCTCCTTTCTCTCCTCAAATTCATTCCAGCTATATAGCAGACATAGGTCCAGGGAGACCCATTGGCTATCAAGAGGCCCATAGAGAGGTATTTCCCTTACCTCTGACAGGCCTCCTGATCACTCCCCCAACATAGCATGCAGTATGCACTTCCATGGTGTGGTTGCATGCTACAGCATGGGAATGGATAGGATTGGGTTCTTGCTTGAATTGGTGCTAAACCTCTAGTACCCAGAGCTGTCAATCAGTAGAGACCCTGTGCTGTGGTAACACTATGACAATGAAATTTATGGTCCTTGGTGTGCTAATGCAATTAAAACTCCTTTATTCACTTCTATGGAACTAGGTACTGTTTCATATGTATTGGATCTGAAGTGCCATGACCCCAGGTAGCTTTCATCCCCTCGTGTATACTTTATTATGTCCAGGTGTTCAGAAATGCTGACCTCCTCCATAGCAGGAATTGGGAGCCAGGCTATGTTGAAAAATCTTTCCCTTTTTCTTTCCTAACAACAAAGAAACAGCTTTGGGTTCAGTAACATTAGGTCAGTGGCAAGACTATTTTGCTAGCACAAACAGACATGGAAATATTTTCAGATTTGGACTACTGGATCTGCTCCAGTCTGAAGGCAGCAAAGGTTATCTGCAATTTAATGCATTACAAATGTTAAAGCCCAAAGTGGAGTAGCTCGTATCTTTCTCGTCTGAATTATAGTCCTGGTCTAACAAGACATTGCAATATGAATCTGCCACAGCAGTATTACTTTTTCCCGATTTCCCAAGACACATGAGACCAGGAGTTTTCTGCTAAGCCAGAAGCAATCCGAAACAAACTTCAAGGCTCTCTCCTCTGTGCCCTCGCTCATAGGGTTCCTCTGTGGTATCTCCGTTGCTGTAGCAATGCAATGGGGTGCTGTCAGTTTTACTGCAGAACTTTCCTGAGCAGCTTTGATAGTCATCAACAGGCTGCAAACCAGAAGTCAGGGCTGGTGAGCTCACGGAGGCTGCAATCCTAACCTCACTTTCCTGAGAGTAAGCCCCATTGAACAAAATAGGACTTACTTCTGAGTAGACCTGGTTAGGATTGTGCCCTGAATCATTCAGTAAATGATGGATTATCAAGTGCTGGATATCACAACTTCATAGCTTCATAGACATTGCTGTTAGCACAGCAAGGCTGACATATTCCATTGGCATAGTGTTACCACAGCACGGGCAACTACTGAACAAAGTGGGGTTTCCCTTAGCTGATTGGTTCAATACTCTGGTTTGTTAACTAACTGTGGTTTGAACAAATCATTGTTTCCCATATTTGGACAAAATAGGAATTTGCAGTTTGGAACAATCTGCAAATGGAAGCTTTAAATCTCCTATAGTACCTGAAGGAAGACAGAGGGAGGAAGAGTGCACAGACGCAAGGCTTGCTGCGGCACACACACAGAATGTTAAACCATAGTGTAGCATTATATCTGATGCCTTCTGGCAAATGCAAGCCTTCAGTCTTCAAATCTCAAATCCTTCTTCAGAAAGGATGACCATTGGTTCTCTCCTTACACCATTAATTGATACAACTGTACCCCCAATACTCTTCCTTGTTTAATGGGCCAGTCCTATAAAGGGCTGACGGCAGCGGATCTCATAATCCAGTGTCTTAGGAGGCATAAAAGCCATGTTGCCATCACATGAAGGAGCCACTGGCAGAAATGACCAGCAGCACCACAAGTGCACCATGCCCACTGGTCTAGATAAGGTTGTGGAGGGGGTAGGGAGGGGGAGGGCAGGGAAGGGGAGCAGGCTGGTGGGGGTGGATCTTAGCAGCACTGGCACACACTGGGTCCTATTCCTGATTTTTCAACCTGTTCTGCTACTTCACTTCCTCATAATTACACCAGCTACATAGTTGGCATGGGAGACCCATAGGTGATCAGATGGCCTACCAGAAGGTAAGTAAAAAAGATGTTTACTTACTTCTCACTGCCAGTCAGATCACCACCGCTACTACCACCACCACCATAGCATGCAGGGCATGCTTTGTCAGTGTGGCTGCATGGCAAAAGATGGTGGGGGATAGGACTGGGCTATAAAAGTATTGGTTGGCAACCTTCAGTCTCGAAAGACTATGCTATAAGCCTACAGCACCCAGTATTCCCAGGTGGTCTCCCATTCAAGTACTAACCAGACCTGACACTGCTTAGCTTCCGAGATCAGACAAGATCAGGCATGTGCAGGGTAACAGTTCGACTGTAAAAGTATTAGTGTGGGAAGAATTTGTAATCGAATCTACTTGTGTGTCAGATACGGGTTTGCTGATTCTTTCACAGGTCACTTCTATGAATGAAATTCATCGTAACACAAGAAAGAACCCTAATTGGAGGAGTTTATCTCTGAGTTATATGTAAACAAGAATTGTTAGCAATGTAAATATGAAGTAAGCTGGTTAGAATCTACAATTACAGAGCAATCTCATGTACATTTACTCTGAAGTTAGTCCCACTATGTGATGTCTCAGTCTAAACATTCCAAGAACCTTGTCTGCTAAAGCCATTCTGTCAACCATTCTATCCATTTCCTAGGCTATGCTCCGTTTAAGGTGACCCATCAGTCCATTTTAAGGTGATCCATTATAATCACTGCACAACATAGGAAGAGCTGGCCAGGGTGCTAGTTGCTTTCACAAAGCGCTGGCTTGCTTTCACAATTCTGCAGCACGCCAATGCAGAAGTAAAGGAGGAACGCAGGGAAATAATGACTGTCTAATTAGAGTGGTGGTTTATGGGTGAAAATGTTGGCCGTGGAAGTAAAAACCTCAAGTCTCTGCTTAGCTACAAAGTGTAACCTATTTTGCTCTTAATGTGAGGCTAATGTGAGGCTATAATGTTGCTCTTAGCTTCTTTAGGAAGCACGAAAGAGATAACCAGCTAAGCAAAATGAAACCTGGTTTAACCTGCATGTTTGGCATTTTCTGTTATAATACTGAACATTGAATTCTGTGTTCCACCTGGTGCAGCTCAGCTAGAAACCTATTCTGTCAGTGTTGCAGCATTGCTGCTACTGATATAGATGAGTATCACTGATTACACATATAAAACGGTTCACCAGAAGGAAATGGAATGCAGAAAAAATTAATGAGAAGCACAGGGTATTCCCACATCTGTGCAATAATCAAGAGAATGTGGATAAAGGTGAAAGGAAGGATATGAGATAATGGGGGGTCTTTACATTGCAGAAGAAATAGACATGAAATTATCTAGCATGGATTTTGTGAAGAAGAGATAAAAGCTACTAAAGACTGTTCCCCATTTCTTCACTTTCCTCTCTTTTTCCCTTTAGCAGATTGGTGTAGAATACTCACAACAGAGCAATGATATAGCTAGTGTGATAGTTTGTACATCTTTTGCCTTATAGCAGTGTTTCTCAAACTGTGGGTCGGGACCCACTAAGTGGGTTGCGAGCCAATTTCAGGTGGGTTGCCATTCATTTCAATATTTTATTTTAATATATTAGACTTGGTGTGATGTGATGGTATGTGACTGCATTTGGGGAATGTCACAGATTTTAACTTTTAACAGGCTACTATGAAGATGCTTTTAATAATGACAGTAAATGGGACTTACTCCAGGGTAAGTGTGGCTAGGATTTCAGCCTAGGATTGCTGAAAATTTTCCTGCTTCATGATGTCACTTCTGGTCATGACATCACTTCTAGTGAGTTCTGACAGATTCTCATTCTAAAAAGTGGTTCCCAGTGCTACAGGAGTGAGAACCACTGCCTTACAGGCTTTCCAAAACACAACATGTCAAGTACAGCCCCACAGCAGGATGATAGATGTAGTTAGAATATATGAATTAGGAACTTCAGACATGGTTTGCTTTACAGAGTGTCATAACTGGGGTTGTCAGCAAGTTTAAGAGCTAGAGGAGGGGTCAGAAAAAAACGGTTTTACATTCTAAATCAAAATCCCTTGCAAATAAACACGGGCTCATTCTGAACTTCACCCTGCCCTTTTCTTTGGCTGCAACATTACCTTCCAATCACAGCAGTGTGGAAGGGAACACAAAGAGGCCTTACAGCCTAGTCCAATTCCCGGCGGTGCCACTGGGTACAGTGGCCCCAAAATGGCTACTGTTGTATCTAGCGGCACCACTAGGGCCTTTTGAGATCTCCTCAGGGGAAGGAGACTTTCTTACACTTCCCCTGCGGAAAACTCCAGGCCCCGCAATGGAGCTTCTCAGGTCTGCACTGGCTATTTTGACAGCACAGACTTCGGAGCATCCATGTCGGGCTTTTCAGCCCGACGTAGAGCAGGGCTTCACCAGTCCCACTCCCCTCCCACCCCGGTTCCTCCCCCCTGTCCACCCTCTCCCACCCTGGAATGCCTCCCCTCACTCCCAAGGCCCTCACTGCCACCTAGAGCTCTTATCATCCACCTGATCTAAATCAAGCTAAAATTGGCTCATTTAGGGAAATGACATTCTGAATAAAGATAAGGAATTCTCTGCCATCACTAGTCATAACTGGGCCTGTTGCTTACAAACAACAACTGCGTATGATGCTTTCCATAACTCCTTAACCATTCTGAGTACATTCAGTGATTGCTTTTGAATCTTATACCTCTTGTATTAGCAAGCTGCCCTGTGTTGCATTCAGCTTGCAAAACATCTCTGGGCAACAAAATGGAAAAATATATTTGCTGGTGTTCAGAATGTAAGAATTTCTTTTCTCTTTGTAGGCATCTGCATAATAACCAGATACAGAGCTTGGGAATGCATGGCTTTGAAGGACTACACAGCCTAGAAACTCTGTGAGTTATTTAATTTTTCTTTGTACTGAACTTTAAATTATTCTCCCAGATAGGCTGTGATTGTTGTGCAGTACTTTTATATTCAGTCCATCTTTCTACAAAATGGTCTAAGAAGCAAAGGTGAAGAGAAAATTATGTTCATGCATCACAGGAAGGTATTCTACCTTAAGGCTGAATGTGCAAATGGCTGAAGTATCCCATTCTCAAACTACATTTGGCACTCATGTTTCTGGTTTGCAACTATATTATTTATCATTGGAACAATTAGGAAATCCCAGTAATTCAGACACAGAATATTTCTATGCAATGGTTCATATGAACTAGTTATTATGCTCAGATAGTCATTTCATTTTAAAGACTCTGGAAAGTAAATATATGAACCCAAAGTGGCTTTTAGTAGAGGCCAGGAAAGAAGAATGGATTTGTACATAGTCATAGGCATTGTGCACATTCACACCAACAAGCCACATGCAGTTTAAGTAGGCACACGTAGTGAAGACTGACATAAAGGTACTGCTAGAGGCATTTGAGTTTTGGTGAAAAGAGAGTTATGTCAGTCCTGGCAGAAACATTTGTGGTCCTCCTTTTTCTTATATGCCAGAAATGGTTGCCTACAATAAGGAATTACTGAATTTAATGTTGGCTATGGAAGACAGAGTCTCAATTCATTCATGTTCAGAGCTATCATGATACTGTCTTATGTCTTTATGCTAGTAACTCTAGATGGAGGAACCATAGGTGAAGTATAAGTGATGTAGTTCTTTCCAGTATGAAAATGGGGTTGTCCCCGGGAGGATGATACTGCTGTGGGAATGAACCATATCATTTGCTCTGTGCATGTGGGCGCTCCATCCAGATTTATTAGAGCAGTTTGGGATCATGATACAAGGGAATGGCTCTCTTGTCACTGAGATAATACATGAGGCAGGTTGTAGACTTTCTAGGTCCCAGAGCTGTCTTGAACTGCAAGAGTTAAATGCTGGCTCCCCAAGTCCAGACAAAAGGCATCTGCCTGGCTCTGTGGAAAATGCTTGCTTTTTATGTGATGATCTAATAAAAAACAAACAAACAAGGAGATAAATCAGCATTCTGGAACATCAAACCAAGAGACTCTTGCCCTCAGTTGTCCAGAAACCTTTCCAACCACCCCAGTAAAGCAGGCCTTGACTTTAATGGTAGAATCAAGCTGTCAAAAGGATAAGCAGGACAAAAGGGGAGAGAAAGAGAGACTCTATCCCAGCATAAAAGTGTCATTCAAGTAGATAAAACTGCCACCAGTGTGAAATTTTGCCAAGGGCACTATGTGACCTGTGTTCCCTAGAAGCTTTGAGCTAGGGATTAGTAGGAGGGCAGCACCAGAGAATACATTTTCCAGACAATTACCCATAAAGCATCCTATCAAGTTTTTTGAAGTGACTCCATTTAGGGAGGGGTAGCAAGGAGAGGTTTGTGAAGCACTCTACCAACAACATGGAACCTTACAGCAAAATCCTCTATGGGAAGAGTTTAAAGACTGCCTCAGCTCTGTATAGCTGAGAAAGATGGTATGCATCAGGGCTTTCCTGGTTTAAATCTTGCAGATCTTGGGTAACAAGAATGCGAGAAGAGCCCAGCAGGATCAGATCAAAAGCCCATCTAGTCCGGCATTCTATTTCCCACATTGGCTAGAAAAATGCCACTGGCAAGCCCACAAAAAAGAGATAAAGGCATATTTCCCTCCTACCATTGTTAAGGAATACCAACTCTGGATAAGTATGGAGTAATACCACTGACAACACAATCCACGCTGCCCTTTCTGTGTATTTTGTGTAACTGTACCCCATTGTTTATTATTATTCCAGCATGTTCCTGAAATTGTCCAGAGATAAGCAAATCCAGCATGGCTTATCTCAAGTCGAGTCACGAGTGTCCACCAGCCCTTTAACTCAACTTGAAAATGAGTCCTAACGGGAGGACTTTCTGAGGTGCCCAGAGCATTTTGGGGACCATTAAAAACTCCATTAAAAACTCAGCCACAGCTCCATGGAAAAAACCAGAGCTGCTGCTGGGATGTGTGCATCATTGTTCTCTTTAAACACTCCCCTGATGTCCCCATCCCATCTGTAAATAAGGTGGGAAGGGGTGGGATGAACTGCATGAGAGTGAGGACAGATGCGGCAAGAGGGAGGAGGGTCACACGCAGCAGCTGGGAGACTTACCAGTATGACCCAATCCTTTGCAGCTCTACTCAGAAGCTGTCCCATTGCAGCCGGTCATTCAGTGGATGGCTAGGAACCACCTCCATCCATCTTCTCCCCTCACTCGTCCAGGGAAAAAACCTTCATCCAATGATCATCATTTCCTTCAGAGATGGACAAGAGAGGCCACTTCTGTCTCCCCCCACCTCCTGCTCAATGCAAAACCAAAACATGTACCCTTCCCTGTCTCCTGGCTGGGATTTCCCTGCTGATTGCCAAGTCTGAAAGATGGCCCCACAAGGTTTTTACACCTCAAAAAATTAAGCAAACATCTAGACACAGGCAGATTTGAGTCTGCACATGTGGGGACTTATTTCCAAGTCAGTGGCTTCAGACTCAAGTCAGTGCCAGAGTCATTGACACACCTGACTCAAGTGTACACGAGTCAGCAAAATAATGTGTTTTTGTGACTCAGGCTCAAGTCACCTGACTCGAGTTCTCATCCCTGAAATTATCTTTATTATTCGCTTCTAATTACAGGCACTCTAATACCCATATTGGCTCTGAGGCTTTTAGCTTTAGCATACAAACACCTAGATATCATGTCTGGCTCTATGTCTTCCTTGCATGAAACCTTTGCTGTGATACAATTAATAATTTGATTGATTCCTTATTGTCTTTGCATGTTCATTATCAAGTTGTCCTGAGAGGGCAAAGAACATCTTGCCTAAGGGATGTCTTATCCTGAATCAGATGCTCCTCAGCTCATGTCATGTTGGCTTTCCTTCACAAGTCAGTTTAAAACCCATTCTGCAACCCTTTTTTATTTTAAGCACCAGCAGTCTGATTCTATTTTGGAATACACCTGTTACAAACCCATATCTCTGTGCTCCAGTCTCCCACTACAAAGTCTCTACATACGCATACACAGAGAAAGATGTGTATCCTGGCATGAAAGGGTATATTGTAGATACATTACTGGAAAGATGGGTTCCTTCTAAAACATTGCTGCCTACTTCTTCCATATGATGTTCTCCTGTACCAAGACCTTTGTTCATAGTCATAAAACTGAGGAACTGTCACAGAGTAGTACCTCTTTATAATGCCTGAAGACCTTATTTACATAGCTTTCTGGCTCTTTCAGCTTCTCCAAGTCAGCCACATTGGCCTTAGGGAAATGAGAGCCCGATCCTGAATGAAGCGTCCCAGCCCACTGCTGGCGTGTACTGTCACGTATATGCTGTAAGGCACACATGCAACAGTCTCTGCCAGTCCAGGGCTGGAGCAGGCTCAGAGTGAGCCAGTGCTGAGCCAGCACTGGCTGGTGGACCGCCGCCCAAAGCTCCAAGTGAGCACCAGGCGGCGGAAAGGTAAGTATGGGTGGGTGGGGGTGTTCCAGGGGAGGGGGATGTCAGGGGAAGGTGTGGCGGGGGATGGAGCAGGGCTGGAGGGGGCAGAGATAGAGGCAGGCCCTGCTGCCATATCTTGACCCACCCTCCCAGCTTGGGAGACCTGACATGGGTCTCCTTGAATCTGTGCCCGCTCAATAGCAGGTGCAGATCCGAGGAGACCCATTGAGGTCACCTGGGTCTTACATGGGGTAATGAAACGTAAGCTCTCTTACTCTGAGTAGCCCCAGCAGTGCTTCCTTGGGATACAGCAGTAGCCATTTTGGCGCTGCTGCAGCCCTGGGTGCTGGGAAACTCAGGATTGGTCTGTTCCCTAAGACCTGGGAGAGATTTACATAGGATGCACATCCATGACTTCTGCCAGGCTAGCAGATGTGACATTCTTTCTAGAAAACACTGGATAGCCCCTATACCCCCACTAACTTTTTAGCACAATGACTTTTAATTGCTTTATGTTACTTTTCAATGTATTTCAATTGCTTTATGCTACTATGCTACTAGTGTGAGGCTCATACTGATTTAAATACTCTCTTTAATATCCTAGTTTCCTCTTCCTGTAGTCAAAATCTCCTATGTCAGATTCTCACCATACTACATATTTTAGCATGCTCTGTTGTGGCTCTTTGATCTGCAGAGACCTTATAAAACTAATGGGAGACCACTGGGCCTCTTAGAGCCCAATCCTATCAGTTCCCTGTGGAACTCCTTGTCACAGGAAGTAGTGATGGCATCTTGCCTAGATGCCTTTAAGAGGGATTGGACAAATTTCTGGAAGAAAAGTTCATGATGGGTTACAAGTCATAGTAGGTAGGTGCAAGCTCTTGTTTTTAGAGGCAGGCTGCCTCTGATTGCCAGATTCAGGGGAGGGCACCAGGACACAGGTTGTGTCTGTTGTCTTATGTGCTCCCTGAAGCATTTGGTGGGCCACTGTGAGATACAGGAAGCTGTACTAGATGGACTTTTGGCCTGATCCAGCAGGGCTCTTTTTATGTTCTCACCGATGCAGCAGTGCTAAAAAGGCTACCACTGCATCCTGTGGGGGGAGCAGTTGTGGAGGTCTCCAGGTAAGCGAACATTCATTACCTTACCCGAGGGTAAGTCTTCACAGTGTGGAGGGGTCTATTTGGACACATATTAGTGAATTTGCTGGTGCAAGTTTGTACTGTGGGATCTGGTCCAAGAAGAGGGCTATGATTTGGCAGTTGCCACTGCTGCCAAACCTGTCCACAGACCCAATTTGGCTTTTCCCCACTCCTATTGCTACCCCCTTCCACCCTCTTTTGCCTTTGTTCTACCACCCCCCCGCCCCGCCCCACTTTCCCCATTGCCTTATCTGCATTGGCAGGTCTGGGTGGCTGCTCCAGTGTGCGTGGGAAGGCTCCAGCCTGTGTGCACTGCTGGAAGTGTTTTTATGACCAGTGACCTATGACCATATGATTGGGCTATTAATTAATAATATATAATATGAATTTTTGCCTTATGCTGAAAGATGCACATGTGACTTGGCATTGCTGTTTACCTAGGAGGGATACATATTGCACATTTTAATATAGCCTGAATCTTAGTAAGGCAGGAGAAAGCAAATGCTGAAACATGACAGCAACAAGAGTGAGGTGTGAGCACTTAACTTGTAGCTGAGTTACATAGCAGACTTGTCTTTCCTACCAGTCATTGCTCTTGTGCAACTAATTGGCAAGGTATTTCTCCCTGTAGCAATCACTGATCTTGCCACCAACTCATCTCCTCTCCTGTGAGATAACAGGAAGAGAGAGGGAAACCTCCGTGTTCATTCTCTTTCATGCAGTTTGGCATCTTTCCTTTGGAAGTCATTAAGGAACCTAGCCAGTTCACCTAGGGATAGAAGACAATGCATGCAAAGAAGAAACTTCAGCACCCCAAGGGCACAGTCGTCACAGAGCCAGGCTTTATTCCGGAAGGTTGATTGATATGAGCGTGTTTTTGAAACTGCATGCCAAAGCTTCTACCGAAACTGACATTAAATCAGAGAGTTCAAGCTATCATGTGAAACGATGTGGAAACAACAAAGAAAGAGACAGAAAAATGAAAGGAGAAGCCAAGCTTATGGCTCCAGAACAATGCTGCATTGAGAAGAGGGTGAGACCTTGGTGCTCCAGAAGTGGTCCCTTTGAGACAGCATCTGTTAGTTTATGTAAAAAAAAAAAAAAAGCAACGGATGAGAAAAATGGAACAAAACAAACATAGCAGATATAAGGAATAGCAGGCACAGAAGTCTCCTTGCCTCCTAAACCAATGGCTCAAATATGAAAACTTGTGAATAAAATATGCCATTATTATTTGCAACATAGACAGCATAGGTGGAGTTACAGAGGCTGGAAACAACTTAGATTTTGCATGTCTTGGCTGCAGCAGCCTTCATTTGTCATCTATGTTTGTACTAGCTCAAATCCATCATTTTCACTGCATATCAACCTGTGTAATCTGCTTTGTGTCATGGTTTGGTTGCATTTTACTATACAGTCTGCATTGCACATGGATGCTATCGCAATGTTGATATCTGCCTTGTAAGCAGCAGTGCCAGGGCAGGGTTGTCTCATGCCACATCATTCTACTTTAATCAGATAGGTTATTTTATAAGATGGTTCATCCCATGATAGCATCCCAACATAGCAGAAGGAGCAGACAGAAGCTAAAGATGCTGTGATAAGAAAACCATAGTGCTTTTTTTTGGCTATTCTCTGTCATCAAGCACAGGCAACCATCTACCAAGCAATAATTTAGTGTACCTATAACACATAGTGAGCCACTCATCAGTACTGTCCTGTCAAGCAGAGAGAAGGATCTTTACACACTTCGGCACAGCACCTGAGCTGAGCTGGAGAAAATGGGAAAGCGTCCTTCACTTGCACCCATAGTAGCATAGCAACTGCTTTGCTGGGGTGTGTTGCTAGACATCGACAATTTGCTTGTGAATAAGAGAATTCAATGAGCAAGGTCAATGTACATGTACAGCCATGTGGGGTTGCATCCAAGGGTGGGGTGACGTCCATGCCTGCATGGGTGTATGTCAAAAGGGTCTAAGATTATCATCATCTGTTGGTAAGAACTTTCATGTACAGGTAGGATGTTACTACTTGATAAATAGCATCTATTCTTCTTTAATTTCCAGCAATCAGGCAAGAGGGTGCTTCTCTTCCTCCGTCAAACAATATCAAATTTTAAAGTCATGGTGGTCTATCTGAGTTTTCTGAGCTCCACAGTCATATGCTGCTGGGACTTCTTCTATGCTCTGTTCAGTCCAGATATTTCCATGGGAAGGGCAACTCTTTGGAGTTCCTATTCTTTCAGCCCTATCTAATTCAGCTGTTATAAACCGCCTAACTGGACAGTAACTTCTTGAGGCAGCCAGACAAGGCAAGGGTAGACAGACTGCTGATTATTAAGGGGACAGCACCCTCTTAAGGATATAGCAAATTAGTGTCCTCCACTGTGTGTGATGCATTTTTAGAAAATATCATGCAGGTTTTCCTCCATCTATGCTGAAGAAATAAAACACAATATTAACAATACAAAGCAAAAGCCATGTGCATCCTGACAACTAAATCACACTGACCATGCTTGCGTTGGTGTGAACTATACTTACCACTAATAGTAACTGGACAGATATATTTTCAGTTCAGATAGACTTAAATGAGTTGTGATTCAAAGTGCAAGTTTAGTGAAGCTATAATCTGAATCTGGGGGTTGTTTGTTCTTTGAGTAATTGTCCAGGATCTGCTTAGACCTATGGCACTGAGTCACCCTCTGGAGACAAAGCCACTGACATGCAGTCCGCACCAGGCCACAGTGCATCTTCTGACCAAAACAAAGACTCACTCCAGAAGCCTCTACATAGCCCGAGCACTGCAAGAGCAGTCCCTAGCGAGCCGATCCCAATGCTGGGGGCAACTCCCCCAAACGGCAGCACAAGTGCCATCACTGACCTGCACAGGAACTGGGGCGAGCCCAGAGAGACTGTCAGGAATCCTTTAGCTAGTAGTGATGGCCGCAGCCCAGCACTACCAGGGCAGTCTCTGGGAGGCAGATGGAGAAGGAGATGGGGAAGCCCATTCAATTTTAATCTATTTACAGTAACATTAAGCATTATCCCTCTAAATTCCATATTTGCCCATGTTTTTAAATGCCCCTCAATCAAAAAAAGTCTATAATCAGAAGAATTAAAAAAAGAATTTGATTAATATTAGAATATTTGAATTTTTCAAAATAAATTTAAGGGAGTTTGCCTCAGTGTGTTTTTCCTGAATTTATTTGTTTTCAAATTCAAGGTAAAGTAATTTAAAAAGGGATTGAGAATAAGGCTGACAATGTTGTTATTCTATTGTACAAATCAATGATAAGGCCACATCTGGAGTTCTATGTTCGGTTCTGATCTCCACATCTCAAGAAGGATGTAGTGGAATTGGAAAAAGAGTGACCAAAATGATTTGTGGGCTGGGGCACCTCCCACACAGAAAAGGCTACAACATTTGGGGTTTTTGGTCTAGAAAAAAGGCACTTGAGGGGAGACATGATTGAGGGCCCTATCCTATCCAATGTTCTAGCATTGATCTAACCACCATGCAGCCCCAAACTAAGGAAACAAACATTCCCTTACCTTGAGGAGGCCTCTGTGACTGTCCCCACACAGCAGGATGGAGTGCACACCCTGTGGGCATGGTTGCATCAGCACTGGAAAGCAGGATAGGATTGTGCCACGTGACACATAAAATTATGCATGGGATGGACAGAGTGGATAGAGGAGTTTTGCTTCTTATGTGGTTTATTTTCATTTGTCATTCTGAAAAAGAAAATATTTCACTGATGTTTTTCAGTTTTTCCAAAATTTGCCATTTTTCTATTTCAGGCCTTGGGGAAAAAAATTACTGGGTTTCACAAATGTTTAAGGTTTTTTCCCTTGGATCTTGACATTTTTACATGAAAGAAAAATGATTAGCTTCCACAAGCTTCCCCCAGGGATGTGCAATGTGAGGGTGGCAGGTGAGGCAGAACTGTCCTACCATAGTCCACAGAAAACAGCCACAGCCTCCCCTGAAACTGTACATGTGCTCAACCTACTTTCTGACTCAGCTTGTGCACATAGAGCACTTGCACAGTCACAGGAGAAGCTGCACTATTTTCTGTGGACTAAGGCCTCACTTGCTGCTCCCATACCGGATGCCCCTGGCTTTCACAAACGGCAACCCACCAAAGAGAACTCAGCTCTTCTGTCACTGTCATTTTCTTTACAAAGGACTTAAATTTAGGATTTCAGAGCCTCCAGTGCCAAGTTTTGAAAGCCTCCAATGCCAGTCTTCAAGATCACCCACCAGACCTGAGCTAGGATCATTCACTAATCCTGCAGCAAGATTTGTCATGTCATGAAAGCATGCTATTTAATGAGACACACACAAATGTACCTGATAATATGTAGATAAGAGGTTCTGAGTGGGCTAGTTTATGACTTCTATTACAATTACAGTGGTAGCAATGTGTGCTTTGGCACTGTACAGAAAGAAGCTGTGGAGGGTGCTGGGTGTGAAGACAAAGAGAACATTCTGTTTTTGACCAATTAAAATGTTTTGAGAAAGTTGTACATTTGAGGTATTTGGAGCCTGGAGCACACTGGCTGCTCTCACACATGCAGCTGAGAGACCCATTAATGCAAGCAGTCCTGGTGGCATATAACATGATGAGAAAGTGGGTGGTATGGTAAGACTCCCAATGAATCTCAGGACTAGAATTACTGGTGGCCGAGTATTGTTTCCTGGCTAGAGTTCAAGGACATTAATGGGCAGAAAATGCAATCTGTACATGTGTCATTTGTGATGTGAAGTTTTCTTTCTAATCTCAGCTTGCTCTTTGCCTTCCAGTTTAGGGAAATTTATACAGGCACTTTTGAATTTGGAAGCAGTACTTAATTGCAAAATCCATGTCTGTATCAGATGTGAGGTGTGCTATTCCTATAAAGTACATACAAGTGGAGATTGGGTGGAAATTGAATCCTTCCTGTTTCATTATAAAGAGATAATTCATGTTTTATCCCTAAACATAAAACAAGAAATTTTTATGC
Organism: Tiliqua scincoides; assembly: GCF_035046505.1. Classification (NCBI taxonomy): domain Eukaryota; kingdom Metazoa; phylum Chordata; class Lepidosauria; order Squamata; family Scincidae; genus Tiliqua; species Tiliqua scincoides. Next base: position 188,108,406 of record NC_089824.1, read on the forward strand.
TTTGATTTTCCTGGTAATGAGGGAAATGCTCAATGAGGGAAACCATTTTATCAAACTGCATGCATATTAAAAATCTTCATCTGCTTTCAGTCCAAGCCCTGGCCATAAGTGATAGCTCAAAGAGAACTGTTCAGAAGTCTCCCAAGGATCAGAGAACTGGGCTCAGGACACAGCTCAGGGAACCTTCTGGGTCCTGAAAGCCAGGTAGCTGTTCAATCTCTGAATCTGGCCAGTGTTGGAGAGGCTCCCAGGCCTGATAGAACTAAGGCAGAGACTGTTTACATTACTCTCTGTAAGCCCTCTCCCAAAGCCCATATGTTTTAGGGCAGGGTTATTCTGTAGTTTGGGTGACAGGTGTATATAAAAACCTCTATCTAAGCTTTAACTGAGTCCAGCTAGGGAGTTTCCTCAAGCTGGGCAGTCTAGCTTGGGAATTGCACATTTCCTTTGTTCCTTGGGTTCAGGAGCTGTCTGGAACTGTACTTTGTGGGTTAACCCAGAGTCTGTGCAATTCCTTGTAGCCTCAACCAGCTTTTGGGAATGTTTGAGCACTTCTTTCTAGGGTCCAGGACTTGTATGGAATGTTTTGAAAGGGCTGTCAAAAGCACACTGAAAAACAGTGTTCAGAATTCTGATTTGGCTCAGCTTTAACAAAAATATCTTGTCTAAAGTAGTCTTTGGACATATAGCTCCCTTGCAAATGAGAGCCTCACTTTTAAAATACGTCCATGCTTCTTTTCCTATATGTGGATGGAAAACAGCAGCTTCCTCTTTTGTTAGCAGTATTACTAGTAATATTGTTGTTAATAATATAGTATTTATATAATGATTTTTAACAAAAAAAAGTTCACAAAGTGCTTTACAGTGAAAAATGAATGAATGAATGAATGAATGAATGAATGAATGGTTCTCTGTCCCAGAAGGTCTCACAATCTAAAAGGATGAAAAAGAAATACAGCCACTAGAGAAGACACTGTGCTGGGGTGAAGAGGGACAGCCACTCTGCCCCCTGTTAAATATAATAGAAGCACCACTGAAAAAAGTGCCTCTTTGCCCAGTTATCTCAGGTAGTGTGGGATGAGAACCTTGCTTTATTTTGAGTACAGGGCTGTTAAGAGCTGGAATTAGCAAGAGGCTGAAGGAATCTGGAATTATGGGAGTACAGGATAGGGTCCCAAGAATGAGGCAGAAAAATCAGGAGAGAGTATAGCATGGGAGAAGTTGTGGGTCCAACTTGGGGGGGGGGGGTCTAGGAGAAGATTCCCCTAGTGGTTCCCATGCTTTGGAATGGGTTAAGTCAGAATGCCAGATGTAGGGGAGGGCACCAGGATGAGGTCTCTTGTTATCTGGTGTGCTCCCTGGGGCATTTGGTGGGCCGCTGTGAGATACAGGAAGCTGGACTAGATGGGCCTATGGCCTGATCCAGTGGGGCTGTTCTTATGTTCTTATGTTCTTATATAAGTGTGTGCCAGCTGATCCCCATGGTGCTAAAAACTGGATAGTTGTTGGGTGACAGGCCTCCTTCACCATTGCTGCTATAATTATGAGTTATTGGTATAATTATGGGTATGAAGGCTGCAGTGTGAAAGAGGACCCATGCCCACTCTTGCCACCTGCTCCCCACTGCCTCCTGGTAGGCCTCTCCATTGTGCCTTGGCCCCCTGAACAGCAGCAAGATTTATAAAATGGTACTGGAGGGCAAGGAACGGTCCATTACTGCTGCTGTTTCCCACTTTTGTCCAGTGAAAGAGCCTGGGGCCCAGGGCTCCATGTGCAGGCTTACAAGGAAGCAGTGTGGCAGAAACAAACTGACCTCTTTCTTCTCCTGACATTATTTAACAATTCCCCAGCCCTCAGTGCAGCTTTAAGAGGCAGGACATCCAGGAATTGTCAAATGGCACTGGGGACTTTGCTGCTCCCCCATAAGTCTCTCAGTGAACCCTAGCTTGCCCAGGCAGTGGTAGATAGCAGTTGCAGCAGCAGGCCCTTACTGCCTGCAGGCACAGGCATGGGCCCTCGCAGAGGAGGCCTTGGGTACAAATCTGGGCAGATTTTTCCAGGAGTGGGTAGGAATTTTGGAAAGGAAAAGTGTCATTATTAAAACCACAGAGGTTAAAAATAGATTCTGCTCTGGCTCTTCTACCTTGTACCCCCTTTTCCATCTTTCTGAGCATTGTTGATTGAACTGAATTGATTCTTCCATTGATGGTACAGTTCAAGAGGCAGAGAATGCCAGTCGTTAAATGTAAATCCAGATCTGGGGCTTTTGTAATAAGGTTTTACCCTGGGATATGAGCTGTGAAGGAATGTGTTTGTTGTTCGGTAACTGATAGAATTTGACAGATGGTCATGGAATGTAATCTTCAATCTCACTTATAGTTTAAAGTTGAAAAGAATTAACTGGCGTTTGAACTTCCTTCATGGATAATGTCCATGTTTCAAATGCAGAGTTCAAAGGTGAGCATGAACGTAGCCCTCAGGCCACATTAGAAATCAGTTATGAGAGCAGCGGTTTTACATTTTTAGCACTCCTTACCTGGACACATGGTTCTTTGCCTCTCGTATCATTTGTGTACTTGGTGAGAGAAGTTTGCTGTGGCAGTTTTGGTGATCCCTTTGAATATACATCAGTGTGCATGATGAGGATCACACACACAAAAAATGCAAATTAGCATAATAGAAGTGCATCCAAATCCACCTTTGTTCTCCTAATCTGTATCTCTTGGTATAGTAAATCTGAGCATTACTGTATTCAGTCCCACATAATTAATTCCTCTGTTCTTTTCTGTAGAGCAGAGTGATAGCATTCTCTCTCTCTCTCTCTCTCTCTCTCTCTCTCATATACGTGGATCCTTCTTGCATTTGTAAAGGACACCTCCCCCCAGAGAGTCTAGCTCCCTAAGGCCTACTTTAGACTTGTTAAATAAATTATTTTTGAATTGAAACCATATGAAATTCAGCAGCTACTAGAACTACAGATAGTTGAGGAAAAAACACTTTCCAAAAACTTAGAGAAAGGAGCCTTAGTGGGAGGGGATAGCCTGGGGACACAGTGGAGACTGTGAGCTGAGTTTTTATGTAGTGACATTAACACTCTCTCTACTAGAGTCTGTACTCTTTTAAAGACAGTCCCAAGTCTAGGGAGATGGGATGATCCTTAGCCCAGTGTTGCTCAAAACGTGGGTTGGACCCCACTAGACAGGTCGCGAGACCATTTCAGGTAGGTCCCCATTCATTTCAATATTTTATTTTTAATATATTAGCTTTGATCCTACCATGGCATGTGACTACATTGGTAAAATGTTACAGATCTGTACTTTTAACAGGCTACTCTGTATATGCTTTTAACAATGATAGAAAATGGGACTTACTCCTGGGTAAGTGTGGGTAGGATTACAGCCTAAGATTTGTGAAAAATTTATCCTGCTTCATGATGTCCGATCATGACATCATTTCCAGTGGGTCCTGACAGATTCTCATTCTGAAAAGTGGGTCCTGGTGCTAAAAGTTTGAGAACCACTGCCTTAGCCCACTAGTTCTCAAACATTTTTAGCACCGAGACACACTTTTTAAAATGGCATTCTATTGAGGCTCACCTAGTTTACAGGTCTTTAAAAAGGTAATCTAAAAAGAAGTCATATTTTTATTTATTATTTATTTACAAGTAATGTATTGTTTGTTCGCAAAAAAAATCTCAATCCATTTCTTCTAATGAGGCAGCCCTAGTGAATAAACCTCAAGGCTTGACAGACTAAGGGTGCAATCCTATCCTGTGCTGGAACAGGCAAGCCAGGAGGCTTGTGCTGTATCCAGCACAGGATAGTGGCCATAAGCAGCTCAACCAGAGGCAAAGGGAAACATTTCCCCTTACCTTCGGGTAAGGGCTGCTGGCCCCTATGGGTCTCCACTGTCTTGCACCACATCTTGAGGTGGCACAAGGAGAGCAGAGTGGCTTGAAGCTGCTCCGTTCTCCCTGGGAAAGGGGGTTGGGATCTGGCGTAAGTGCAGGATCCCAGCCCCGCCTCCCACTCCCTGCCTGCCCACCCAGGGGCCACCCACTGCCCACCCTTCCCCACCCAAGAACACCTCCCCCGCCTCACAGCCTTGCATCAGTACATCCAAGCCAATGCAAGGCACTTGGAGGAAGCCGCCGCGGAGGCTGAATTCAGTCTCCGTGATGCAGCTTCCTCCTGAGGAGACACAAATGTGCCTCATGGCACATTTACCACCCTCTTGGTCAGCGCAAGGAACTTGCATTGGCCCATGAGCGCCTTTGGATTGTGCCCAATGTTATGTGACCCAACCTTCTCCTGCCCCCACTGCCTGTTGCTGACAGACTTGGAAAAAACACACCAGAAAAGAGATGCTCAAACATTTATCTCCCTTTATTTACACAAGTTTGCAAACTGCAGGAGCTCAGCTCTCTGCAGGGCAGTTAGCAGCTATCTGATTTTTGAATAGCCTCAAGGCTTGAAGCAATTAGTTATCTGATCTTTCCATCACCTCTTTTTTCATTATAAGTTCTGTGGGACCCACCAGATGTCAGGTCACAATCCACCAAGTGGGTCCTAACCCACAGTTTAAGAAATGCTGCCTTAGCCCCAAGGAATCTGGGCTGCAATTGTTGCCCTGTTTGGCAAAAATGCTGGGTTCTGACTAACCCTGACATTTACTATCTTTCCCAAAAGCTACGAGTATAGCATTGCCTCTGCCATTGATAAGTCATTTCATATACAAAGGGAAAGCTGATTATACAGGCAAAACACAATCAGAATTTCATCTTTATTCTTTCTTGAAATTAATGTCCTCCACTGCTATGGCAGGAAGTCTCTCTCTTTATCCCGGATATTGCACCAAAGCACAATATTTATACTTCTTGAATGATGTGATTTTCACAAAAACCAGGGTGAACTCATCTGTATGTCACATACAAGGTACTTTCTAAAAATGCAGAATCCACTCTTGAAGAACACAAAGCTCTTTGTTGGGTCTGCACGCTCTGTTTGTGTAATCAGTAATGTTGTTGAAAGCATTGTGGAATGCATTTTTCAACTTGTGTTCATAAACAATGCAGTGAGAGAGACATCCTTTATTCTTAATTAAGAGCAAAGAGAAGGCCTATTTACACCATTACAGGATAACAACATATATGTACTCACTTTTTAATCTCTAATTTCCATGCTGTGGGAAAAACAGTGGTACATATCATTCTTTCAACTGACTTGAGTTCTTCAAGTCAGCTAGAAGAGTTATCTGGATCTACTGCTCCTGATGCACCTCTCTTCCTACAGTAATAGTGTAAATAAGAATAAGGCTGTTATCTCTGGTGGGAGAATTTATCCAGGGCCATCACTAAGGGTGGGATGAGCATAGAGCAGGCCTAGTCCTGATAATCCCAGCACCCCAAGCGGCAACCAAATTTTCTACTTCTTTAAAAAAAAAAAATCACACATGCTCCAAGTGCACACTCTCCTTTACTTCCTCCTCCAGCCCCAGTGCCTTCCAGTTCTTCAAAACAGGCTGGTTGGGAGAATGCTGGGAGTGAAACAGGGTGTCCTACTTCCAGCATTCTCCCAACCAGCCTGTTTAGAATAAGTGGCCAGCCAGTGGATGGACAGCAACAATAGTGTAGTAAGGGGGAGGGCATGACCCTGGTAGAACAGAATTATAGTGTCCACCCACCCATTTACCCCCTGATTCTTCTCCAGCCCCACAGTCATGCTTGCTTGCCTTTCAAGACAGCAAGTGAGAATAGGCTCAGAGTAGCAGCAGAGACCCAGATTGAGAACATGTGGCAAAATATCCTAGAATTCTTTGTTCATCTAGGCAGAAGTTGTGTCTCTCTGTGTGTCTTGTCTCAAAGTAACAAACCTGGAATAACAGCATCCAAAATGTGGCAATATGAATGACTTCATTGTCAAACAAGGTTCACTTATATTCTGTCTTAGGTTGAAGATGGGGGTAAGAAACAGGGATGAGTTTCCTCTTTTACTTTCAGCCATAGGCAACCTGATCTGCCATGGCTGAATTGGGATGGTATAATTCTTCACAAAAGTAATACCCTTATATTGTGAATAAGGGTTTCTCATCACAGCCAACATCAACTGCACCAAAGCCCCTTCATGCCATTTTCAGGGACTTCTGGTGATGTTTATTTTCTGTGTGATTTAGGCCAAATTTCTGTGATGTTGTACTCCAGGGGTGCTCAATACGTCGATCGCGATCGACCGGTCGATCACGAGGCAAAATGAGTCGATCGCGGAGTGCCGACCCCCCCCCCTTCAGGTGCCTCTGTGAGGAAACGGCTCCGGACTCTCCCTCCACACACCCCAGTCACGTGCTGCCAGAGCCGTAAAGCAGCGCGGCCTTCGCGACAGGGTGACAGCCAAAGGGTGCGACTAGGAGCGGCTCCAGCACGGAGGAGGCAGGGGAGAGGAAGGCGCGGCGCGGGAGCGAGCGAGCGCGACGCCCGTCCGCGAGACCCTCTTCCATGGGAGCATGAGGCGAGGGGGTTGATGCGTCCGCCCGCCCGCCGCCTGGGAGTCTCGGAGCAGTGCCCTCGGCCCAGCCTGCCTCCCCACCGGTGGCGGCTCCCAGGTGCGGAGCCTGGACCCACAGCAATGGCGTCCAATGCGGCCGAGAGGGAGATCCTCCTCACCAAGCTCCAGGAGGTAAGGAGCGGCCGCCCTGCCTGCCTGCCTGCCTGCACCCTCCTCCCCCAGGCCCCTCCTCGCCTGCCCGCCGCTCTCAGCTCCCCGCTGCAGCTGCTGCTCCTGGGCAGGTCCCTGGCAGGCAGTGGGGCTTGCTCCCAGGGAAGGGTGGACTGCAGCCCAATCCCGATCCTAGGCATGTCTACTCAGGTGTAAGGCCCACTGTACTCAATGGGGCTTACTCCCAGTTAAGTGTGGCTAGGATTGCAGCCTCACAGCCTAATCCTAGGCATGTCTACTCAGGAGTAAGTCCTGTTATACTCAGTGGGGCTCAAGGTACACCAACATACATTGTACACATAAATGTTATATGTTATGATGGCGCGAACATTGTAAAAAAAACTCTGGTAGATCTCCGGGCCTTGCTGGGTTTCAAAGTAGCTCTCGAGCCAAAAAAGTGTGAGCACCCCTGTTGTACTCCATTATACCCACCTAAATATACCATACATTTTGTAATCTTTGCAACTTGCACTCTCCCATCATGTTTGCACTGCCCATATCTAACCACATTCCTACCCCAAAAGGCACTCACTAAAAACTGTTCTGTTCAACTCCTGGTGGCAGCCAAAATTATTTTCAGCTAGGGAATATCTTAGCTAGCTGTACAGAAATAATTCACTATCAACTAGTCTGGAAGCGTTAAAGACCTTTTTCCCTGCAAACTTGAATGAGGACTGTCACAGAATTACAATGACAGCCTGAATTACTGGAAGGAACTTGGAACAGGTCGAAAATAACCAGCAAAGTTCCAGCTCCAGTTTCTGACCTTACTGCATCTGTAGGTTTATTAGCTGCAAATTTGTGGTGTTCTGTGGAAGAATTTTCTTGGCTTCCTGGGCAGAACCACTAATAGCCTCTAAGAGGCAGAAAATTGAGCTGAGACTATCTGTTTTCCTCTCTCTGTGTGTGTCTCTGGCCCTTCACAAGTTATTAATAGTTCCAGGCTGTGTGTCATCGGTTCAAATCACTCTGGCAGCCTGATTTGGCAATGGTTTTGCTGCTGTCAGTTTACTCCTAAATAAACATTGATTGAGGTGTTCTAAATATGGGTCCACAAAAACTCTGTCCAGAACAATAACAAAGTCTCTTGGCTTGTTGCTCCTTCAGGAGACGTGGGGGAATTTTTAAGAGGTTCCTATTTTAAAAGCTGGACTAGGGACAAAACCTGATCTGGCAGCTCTGAATGCGGTTAAGCGAGTAAGTGTTTTATGGTCTTACCTCTCACACCCATTCCCCACTACCCTTGGCAAGGTGACTGGGTTCCAAAAAGCCCTTTAACATGGATAATAACCTCTATTCACATGCCATTTACTTCTTATTTCAAGTTCTCTGGAGTGAGTGGGGGAGGAGGAAGGGGCTTTGCTGTTGTTTGCCACTGTTTTTGTTTCATAGAGCACAAGAGCACTCTTGTTTGAGCCTTTAAGCAGTGGAGTGCTTATCCAACAAAGATTTTTTTTTTTTTTAAGTAAAAGAAAGAAAAGTCACATAACACAGGCAGGAGGGGAGCTGAGTTACTTGACATAATGGATGTCTCAGGCACTAGCCAGCTGGAATTTGTGGTGAACATGCAAGCACCTTCCAAATGGCAATCACATTAGAAACAATAATGCTGGCCGGAGGGAAATCCACATTTTCCCAGCAATAATGCTGCTCAAGTACTGGGAAAATGCAATATTGTCATAGCAGAAGTGATATTTGAGGGGAAGACATCTTGAACTGTTACAGAGAAAAAGTAGTAATAATTGTACCTGTATTGGATGCAGACCTATGAACCAGTCATCTAGTTCAGGGGTCTCCAAACCCCGACCTGGGGGCCAGATGCAGCCCACAGTAAGCCTCTATCCTGCGGCCATCCCCTGATCCCAAGAGCCTCTGCCATAGTTGATCAAACACAACCAGAGTTGTGCTTGTGGGGTGGGGAAATGGGGGTCCATTTAAATGTGTACTTTATTTCTTCGGCTGTATCCATGCTTGGAGAAGTCCTGGACATTTGAGCCCATTCATTTATTCATTCATCTAAGTTCCATCTCTAATGTATTTATTTAAATTTTATATTTAATTTCTTTTTCTGGCCCTCAACAATGTGCCAGATATTTGATGCGGACCTTCAGCCGAAAAGTTTTAGAGACCCCTGATCTAGTTAAATCCTTAGATTTGTGCTTAAATCTATAAAAAAAAGCAGTATTTCATCTGAGTATCAGTTCTGGACATCCAGGATGCACCAGCCCCTTGGTGGCTGCTCCACAGCTCTGCTGGAGAACCAGCAAGAGGCTTTTAGAAATATTGAAAGACCTTTCTTATTCAATTAGGCATTCAATTAGGAATCAGAGTTTAACATGTTTTGTCAAATTTGTGTGTATGTCACTCCTCAAGATGGGGCAGGCTAAAAGCTAAACCAGGTTTCTTCACAATCCTGACTCAAGGTCCGTCCCTGTTTTCAGCAAAGTGGGTGAAATTTGTTGAGGAAGGTTCTAAGTGTATGTTTATAATTCTGCAAGTTCAGCACTTATCAAGGAAAAAAAAGTTTTAAAAACCCTGAATCCCATAATTTTAGGAGGAAGTGCATATGTGCAGTAAAGACACTTGAGATTTGCTCCAAGACGCCAATGGACAAACTGGAAATGAAATGAACATAGAAATGAAACATCCCACTGACACCTGTTGCCAGGTTTTGTGATGTTACACTGATGCTCATAGTTCATACATCTCATCCTAAGTATTGATTTGCAAAGTCTAGGTCAATTTTCGCAGTATAAATAAACCCAGAGCTTAATTTGTGCCAAGATTTATTAGAACTCAGCCCCAACTGTTTTCAGTGTCAGAGTTTACCATGGAGCATATGCAGGAAGAATAGATGAAAGTACCTCTGAACTGGTTCAGAGCACATCTCCCTCACCATTTAATAAGTAGAGGGAGTCCTCACACATCAAGGACTAGGGAAGGGCTTTCAGATCTGCATGTTTTCCAGACTGATTTGAACTCCAGTATCTATTTTTCTAGAAGTCATGCACTGTATTAAACTATCAGAATAGTCTTCTGAAAGAAGTTCCCAACCCTTAGTGAAGGAGAGCTGTATTACAAAGGAAACACTGAACACACGTTAATTACAGTGGGAAGAGCCAGGCTGTGGTTCCTGGGTAGTGAGGGAAACACACATGTAGTGCTCACTTTTAGCATTATTTTATAGATGTCAAAGTGATACTTTGCATTTTAAAAATGTATTTTTAAGATTGTTTCTTGCCTCTAAAACAGGCTGTGTGGTCAGATCGTGATGAATGTGTTCTCAAACTAAGGTCTTCATAGATCATCTTGCTCCTCTCTCTGTACAGCCCTCTGTTGTGTTGCCCATCTTCTCTCTCATCTTCCAAACCCATCCAAATGCTTCACTGTGTGAGCATTCCTTCTCCATTTTCAATTACCCAACAGTGGCATTCCTAACAGCAGACTCTAAGAAAGGACCTTTGTGCATCTCAGCTTGTTTTCCTCTGGTACAGTTTTTGCTCCTCCAGTAAGTACACTCCCACGTCAAGTTCAGGAATGGCTCCTGTACCCAGAGGGATCTGCTGAAGAATACAATACTTTATCTTGCTGCCAAGCAGAGACTGGGGCTTTTTCCAGTCAGGCTCCCAACATGGTAAAGAATTTCAATACTCATTGGGGAAGAACTCTTCCTGTATGTACATGCATGCTCTTTGATACGCAAATAAAAATTACAACTGTCAATTAAAGAAAGCTCTTGAAACAGTGCCTGGGAAAAAACAGAAAAAGCAAATGAGTGGCTTACATGTTGCTAATTATATTGGCTATCAATTGACAATGTTTTTACAAGCATTTCTAGCATGGATCATATCAAGAGTTGCCAGGTTTCTCATATTCATAGCAGAGGATGTTTGGAGCAGTAGTGCTTCATATTGGATATCCTGCATTTAAAAGCTACCTGCAATCACAGACATTTCTTTGTAAACATCCACAACTGCATTTGAATGCAATTCACCCCTGCATCTTTTCTCCCTCTCATTTCTGTGGATCATTCTCCTCTGCTCTCAATGCCCCTGCCTTTTCTGTCCCACACCCCTCCCTCTGGTCTTCTCCCTTCTTTTTAGCCTTGTTTTTACCAGTCTTGGTAAACAGTATTACAAAAGATGAGTGCTAATATAGAAAAAATTTCTGACCACTGTTGAACACACAGTAAAGTGTGCTTACCCCCACTGAAATCGGTTTTCTTTAACATACTCGTTGGATTGTGGCTTCTAAATTTGAATGCATGTTCTTCTGCTGTAGCTTTTATGGCATTTGACATGTGTGTGTGAACACATTTGACAATGAACTGTGTTACATGGGGCTTCTCTCAGTTACTAATACAGGCATGTCTAGCTCTGTCTACTATGCACAGAGTAATTACCAGGCAGTAGCTGGGGAGAGTGGGAGAGAGTGGGCGTTACTAGCCAATTAGACGGCAAATCCCATTTAATTCCAGAGTAAATTTATGGTTATTTCTGTCCTTTTTAAACCACAATCCCATTCATGTGGTGATTACTTTGAGGTCCATTAAGTGCAATTACAAAGTAATCCACAGGAGCCAGTAATTACTCTAACCTTCTAAGATATTCACCAATTAAAACCCACTGAGCTACCATGTAAATAGAAAGGGTCACATTGCATTTGTGCGTTAGGAAAGCTGCCTGGAGTGTATTCCACTGTGCTGGACTATTCTAAATAAACAGGACAATGATTCAATGGACAACCTATAGACTAAAATGTGACTTTCCCTGTGACTGTTTGCAACCTGAGGATCCGTAGGGACCTAGCTGTGAAACAGTTTTCCATATTTTCTCTGTACACCATAGTTTATCTTTATAGTTTATCTTTCACATACGTTAGGCATGTTCTGCTGTGGCAAAACAGTTCCCCATGCCTTCATCTCTTACAAGTTGTTCCACAGAGCTACAATACTAGCCGAAGAATTTCTGCTAGCAAGGAATTTGTACAGGGGGAGCATTTAAATACTGCAGTCTGAAGTGGTACACTCTGTCTTGGGAGAAAGTTTGTGTGATTTCTCAAACACTTGTCTTAAGACGAAATTAATGCCTGCTATGACTGACAAGCAGAGTATATCAATGAAGAAAGCTGTAACACAAATGAAACAGTTGCAGCGTTCTCATTCCCATCCTGAGCATGTTCCGCCCTGACCATGTAATTTTTTGTGTGAATTCAGTGTTGCAGCCAGAGATGCCCTGAAACCTCCTATATCAAGCACCATCATCCATGTGAAGGTGCCTGAGCCCCTGGCATAACTACAACTCATGTTGGCAATGCCGCTCCTGAGAAATCCAATGCACCCTCTTTCTTCAGTTTCTTCACTGTTTCTCCTGGCTCACCCCATCTTGATGACATCATATTTGTTTAGCTTGCTTCATCTGAGAGCTTTCCTTGGCTAGCCTTACCTGAGCTGCAACACAGAGATGTGTCAGTGGAGAGATTCCCCTTGGACCTGATCATCATTGTCTCAGTGATGAAATTAGACTGTCTCTGGAGAGGGGAAAAAGTGGGGAGGTAAACTGCATTAACTGTAGTCAACAAATATTAGCACACACCATTCAAAAAGATGTCTGGTAAAGAGGTTTTATTGCACAGAACCCCATGATATTCAAATCCTGTCTCATTCAGGAGCATTAATGGTGCTTTCAGATTACTGTATATTTGTGTTATATACTGTGTAATAAACGTAGCATGCCCATGACACCACCATCTCTGGAAAATGTATTTGGGCTTGTACCACATTTTCTTGTTTCTTGTGGTAACAACACCCAGAATGGCTGAATGAAGTCTTCCACACTTCTTGGCACACTGCCGATTTTCTGTCATCCATGGCTGATTTACACATTATCCTCCTAAATGAGGAAACACATTCCAAAAGTCTACCTCCATTTTGGAATGCTGGAGCAGACTCTCTTCTACCAGCTGCTGCAGGTAGGTCAAGCTAGAGTGGCTTGTGGAATAAGTGGGGGGGGGGGGGTTGTAAAGTTGACCAAATAGTCCTAGAGGCTACAGCAGTGAGCTCCACTTGCAAACCAGCTCTGATCATGGACCAGAGTTCATTGCTGCAGCAGGGAAGCTTGCAAAGGGGGCTGAAAGCCTGCAGGACCCTCTGGAAGGCTTCACAACCCCCTCACCCCCCCCCAGCATGTTACCATGCCCCTGGGTCTCCATGGTGCCACAATCACTGCAGTCCCATCAGGGCACACATTCCTGGGCCACTCCTCTTAAGGAGGAATGGCCGATTTTAGGTTCCCATGGTACATACAACTCATCACTTTGGGAACAGCTACTCTAGCTTTGTGTATACCTGCTACACATCCCTTATCCTGGCAGCAGCCTCACTGTTTTAGGTAAAGGCTTTGCAGCTGCCAGATTAAAGCTGCAGTGCTAAACACACTTACTGGTGAGTAAGCTTCACTGAACACTACAGACCACTTTCAAGTAAATATGCATAGGATTGTGCTGTAAATGCTGCAGCCCAAGATAGGTCTCCTGTTGCAGCTCCTCATTCTCTCTAGGCCAGTAGTAATAATACTGACCAGAAAAAAAGACCCTCAAACTTTATCTATATTTTCACATGCTTTCAAACTTCAGGAACTCAGCTCCTTGCAAGCGGGGTGACCAGATATAATGGAGGACAGAGTGCCTCTACCTTTAACCATTGTATAGAAGAGGGAATTTTGGCAGGTGCAGCTCAACATGGAAGGGTTTAAAAGCTGCATCTGCTAAATTTCCCTCTCCCACACAATTGTTAAAGGTATAGCCACTCTGTTCACCATTGTATCTGGTCACCCTGCTTGCAGAGCAGCTATTTGCAAACTGCCAGGGCTTTGCAGGGTAATTAGCAGCAACAGTATTTTTCAATAGCCTCAGGGCTTGAGGCAATGAATTATCTGATCTTTGCATCACCCTTGGTGACCCAACAAAAATCAGGTCACAGCCCACAGTTTGGGAACTACTACTCCAGGAAAACAGGGCAAAGCAAAACAAGCAATGGACAAATGTGCTTGAGAGAACAGAAGAGCATAGAATAAGACACAGAAGCGGAACATACCAAAGAAGGGCAGCTAGGTTAATCTGAAGGAATACATAGAATGACACAGGAGTAGGGTATTGTGGCTCCAAGAGAGCAATATCATTGAGAGATTGGAAGTTGCTTTGGTTGATGCCTGATTAAAATCTCCTAAGAGGGAATTGTGATGACCTTGTGGATCCCTTCCCAGGCTGTAATTCTATGGTATTACAAGAGTGTGACTGTACCATGTTCTACTATGCTTCCAGAAATGAGTGGCTGGATAAACAAAACAAACTTGAAAAGCTCATCTCCAGTGCTTAATAACAAAGTTTCCAACCCTTTGGAATGAGACACACTCTGGTGAGCTTTTCCAGCTTCCTTAATGATGCCTTTGCATTTTTCTCTCCCAGGGACCTAAACTATAATGAATTGGTGGAATTCCCAGTGGCCATTAGGACACTCAGCCGACTTCAGGAGCTGTAAGGCATTTCTTTTACTCTCTGGAAGAAGAATGCTCAAACAGATAATCTGGGCCCAGCTTTGATGTGGGCAGAGCTGTCATTCCAAACCCTAATGAGCATTCCTCATTCACCATTTCTTTCATAAATTCAGTTTGCTTCTCTTCAGCATGGCAGTAAATGCCTCACAGACATCATTAGTGTCAAAGTAGAATTCCCATACTTATGATAGTACTGGGCAAATTGCCATGGGTTTTAATAATGGTGGTGATTGACCCAATGGATGAGATGCATGCGACACACCTAGAGAGATGTTGAAGGTGCAGTGCTGACAGAATCAGCATTTTTTTGCTGGGCCAATTTTCCCCACTCCCAATACCTTCTACCTCTAGGCCTATATCCCTCTAGAAGGAGTTGTAAACCTCTAATTATTACCCTCAGAGAAGCATTTTCCACTTCACTGGAGTCCATTCATTCTTCCAGGACATGGGCAATTTGTGGCTTCCCAAGAGATGGTCATGCATTATGAGTAATACGTTTCTCAACCTTTAGAGTATGTTGAGAAAGTCCTAATTTGGGGGATAGCATGCAGTGCTTACCAGGCAGCTAGGAGTGCTTCAGCTGACCTGGTTCCCAGCACAGGACAAGATTGCCAGGATACAGGTGTAGGCTGTGGAGTGTCATTGTTGGCTTTCCCTGATAATAAGAACAGGGGATGCCCCATATTTCTTGAATATATAATTATGTTACATTGCCTATTTGCAATGTGAGATTTGACAATGCTGATCCTTTTGATTAAAATGTAGATTTTGTTAAAATGTTGGCAGCTCCTGTCCCACTTTTGCATCTCAAAAAGTCACAGTACACACAGACCTCCCAGGGAGTTGATGTGAGGCAGGCACCTCTCAGCAATGTGGGTGATGGCTTAGAAACATAGTTAAATTAAATGCAAGAAGGATGAATTTTCCAGTTCATCACGACTACATGATGGATATATGTCTGTTTTGCTGCATGCATACACAGTAGGGAAGCATAATTGGGGGCAGCTTCCTGCCATGTGCACACACAGTAAAGCAGAAGCCTGTGCATTTACCACAACTGACAAACTAAATCATTTCCATGCAGAAAATTACATCTTGTGTGAAGCTACTGTAAGACTTTCCATATTTAAACCATCTCCCTTTTACATTCTGATCCATAACTACTCTGGTGTCTTTTTGCTCAACAGGGGCTTCCATAACAACAACATCAAGGCAATTCCGGAGAAAGCATTTGCTGGGAACCCATTACTCCAAATTATGTAAGAAATGAGACTCTTTAATCCAGGGCTAAGGTGCTACCTCCCCCACCCTACCCGTACCAAGTTATTCATAAGGAGGATAGTCATAATTCCTAAGGTTGTACTTTAATATGTTCACGTGTGGGGGAAGATGCTAAGAAAAGCGCACCAAGGTGAGTTGAAAACTTGTACCTTGGATTCACTACCTACTTCGCCACATTATCTCCTGTATTCCACTAGGAACATGACAAAGAAGGCAAGGGACGGATCATGAGTATAGTGTTGTCCTGATTCAAACCAGCTCATGTCTCCTTTCAACCACAATAAGATATAAAAGGTTCATGCTTGGGAAAGCACTGAAGGAGCTGTCCAAAATGTGTCTTTCAAGCAGCTTTGCACTTTCCAGTTATGCTGTAGTAACCAAAGCTGCGATTCCCTGGTGTCTGATATCATTTCGTAGACATGCACAGGTTATACCACAGCTTCATTTATAGAGCTAGCATATCTTGTCCAGAACTGTCAATAAGTTAAACCATAAAGAGGAAAGGCACAGATGCCAATTTGCAGGTGCCTGCATTTTGACTCGGCTGCTGTATCCTTCCTTATCACAGAAATTTGACTAGACAAATACTGTTTGCATCAGGTATACACCTTGCAGTCAGGAATACACCTTGTCTTTCTCCATAGTTTTGGAAGTATGTAGCACAACAATTTGTATTTACCCTACCCCTCTTGCTCCATTCTCTATTTGTAATGAACCATATCTGACATTCTACACCTCTTTTAATTCCACCCCAGCAATCATCCTCAGTAGTATTCATGCTGGCAGCAGGGAGTGAGCTGTGTCTCTGAAGCTTCCTTCTGTGTAATGACATTGACTCTTGTTTTTTTCTGTTGTGCAGGACCTTGACCCGAGCTGGGATCCGTTTCCTTCCAGGAGGAATGTGCCAGCAGTTGCCCAGTCTGCAAATTCTGTGAGTTATAAACATGTTTTCTTTTTCTTCAATGACTCTTTACTATCAACACATCTGTCACAGGTCTCTGCACTGTGTACTGTGCAAGTGTGACATGTTTTCCACCCTGCTGCTTTTTCCATTCTAGGAAACTGGCAATAAGGGAATTCCTTCTATCACATTTGTGTCACTTTTCAAATCAGTTCCATCAGTGGTCATATATAATGACCAGGTCATTCTGGTCCTTAACTGTCATATGGGTATTACGGCATGTTGGGCTGAAATGTCATCATTCTCATGGGTGCAAGAACAAAATGGATTGGGGAGGAGGAACCATCCAGGATTAAAATTAAAGAAGGTTTGTGTTGCAAATTGAATAGAAAAAAAAAATCTGAAAAACCTGGAATGACATCTTGCTTGCTCCCTAGCCCTCATTCAAAACAGTTTAAAGTGCTATAAAGGCATCATACTAAACATGCAGAAGCATATTTTCATGTGTTGGAGAAGACTGTTTATGTGTTGACCTCAAGAAACACCAATCAGTAGTCAGTTGTAACATGGGCCCCTGGGGCCAACTGGATGCAGTGGAAAGGCAAAGAAAGAGGCTGCATGGACAGGGGAAAGTAATCTAGGAGTAATACCAGGAAACCAAGAACAGAATGAATGAAAGAACTGGTGCCAAACATCAGGTGGGTACAGAGAGATGTTACCTGTCTCTGGGGTTTCCTGCTTCCCCAGCTGCATAGCCTGAGGTCACCCACTCCCTTCTTCTGCACCAGATACATTCCAAGAGGGCCTTAAAAAAGGTGAAATAAAGAAGGCTGGCTTTGTTCTGTTCTTTGTTATATTTCCCACAGTGAACTTTCACACAATCAAATTGAGGAGCTGCCCAGTTTCCACCACTGCCAGAGGCTGGAGGAAATGTGAGTAACTGTTGCCTTTGGGCAAGTTGAGATACAGTTCCTAGGTCTGAGCAGCCTGTTCAGCAGTCTGTGGGAATGAATGAACAAGTGAAGAGAGGTGGATCCTGGTGCACATGCATAGACACCTAGTCAGGCTTTTGCCAGGGGCTTAATGTCTCCAAAATGGAAAATGCTTCACCTTCTGGCTTGTGCCTCACACAGAGCTCTTGGCACGATTGAAGAAACCATAAGTGCCACCTGGGCGCTGGCAATGTTGGGAGCATCATCAATATTCTTGAAGAGATTCCAATTAACAAGATTAGGGTGATAGAGATAAGGTGATGTGAAGGCACTGAGTTTCCCCAGTGCCTCTCCTCCTCACCCCTCCCATCTTTTGCATCCATTGGGATGCCTGATCACCATGGGGACATTCAGCCCTCTGGGGTTTGTACTGGGGCAGATGCTGAGGAGGTCTAGAAATTACTGCCATAAAGAAACCTTGGTGCTTTTTGAACTCCCAACAAGCATGTGTTTGATTTGAATGGGACATGGGCCCAGTCCCAAGGCTACATGCATGGGAGGGGGGGTGAAACTGAGGGGGTGTTTTGTTTCTTGACCCACCCTCCCCTTGAAATTTGAACCACAGACTTTCATGGAAGTAACCTTCATGGCAATAGTGCTTTATTCTGCTGCCAGTGAGGACAGCGAAATCTCAGAAACAGGTTTCCCTCTCTCAATGCAGCCTCTCTGTTTTTGCAGTGGCCTCCAGCACAACCACATCCATGAAATTGGAGTAGACACCTTTGGGCAGCTCACAACCTTGCGCTCCATGTAAGTAAAGGAATTTTTATTATAGGAAATGCAAGTAAAAAAATCTAACATAGAGTACTCTGAGCATAATTACAGAGCCAGCCAAAGGTCACCAAAACCTCTTCAAAATAAATAGGCCAGATTCGTCTGTGGCCACAAAAGCCATTGTTTTATTTGCCCAAGCACGAGTAGCACTGAATGGAGTACAATATCTTATGCACAGAACCAGGCCTACAAAGGTTCTAGAGAAGAGGAACTTAAAATTTAAATACATCTTTTATATCTACAACATGCACATACCATATACTTCACACGCAGAGATGTCTTATGATGTATTAATTTATTCAGAGATACAAACCATTCAGGAACTGAACTGTACTAAAAAATATCATAATCTCTAAAAGTTCTCTACCCTTTTACTCATCTTCCTTGCTAATTACTCAAGTTGTGATAGGCTAATTACCAAAAAAGTTGTGATAGGCCCATCCTATAAAGGCTTTCTGCCTTTTTTTTTTCTAATATAAAGAAAAGCTTCCATTTGGCTTTCAGTGGAAACCTTTCTTTTCTGTTTTAACATAGGGCATGGTGGGAAACAATCAGGAGCAGAACAATGGTGGAGACAAAGTCCCTCCAAGCCTCCTGTGCCATGATTCTGCTCCATTTTGTACCCCTCTCCTAGCATTACTATTTTAGGGGGGGGGGAACCCAACCAACCAGGCCCTAAGGCCCACAGTGCTCAGAAGGCTGTGCAACAGTATGTCCAGGCAGACACAACTGCCTAGAGCGTCCTGGTGCCCAGATCTACTGAGAATACACGCGGCGCAAACTGTATGACCAGCTAGTTTGTGTATTTCTAAGGTTCATACTTCTGCATTCTACTGGAAGAGCTACTCACATCATATCCCTTCTTAATTCACATGTATTCAATCCTACTATTATCTACAACAGCGATCACCAAACTCGCAACCACTGCCCGTCAAAAAAGTAGTCCCTGTTCAGACCAGAGCATACTGTTCAGCCTCCACACCGTGTGTATTCTCAGTAGATCTGGGCACCAGGATGCTCTGGACAATCGCATCTGTTTCCCAGCATCATAGAAGGCTGTGCAACAGGATGTGTGGGCAGACACAACTGCCTAGAGCGTCCCAGTACCCAGATCTACTGAGAATACATGTGGCGCAGAGGCAGAATGGTAAGCTCTGCTCACGGAGCAGAGGGCTTTCCCCAAATCCCAGATCTGGCCTCTGGACTGGCGTTTGGAAAGCCCAGACAACAACACCCAGACCTTAGTTGCCATGTATACTTTTATACATGTATTATAAAATTATGTATTACCAAGGAAGTAAATGTTTACAATGGAATGTACACCAAGTTGGGTATGCAAGTCAGGCTGTTGACGCTGCATTTCTAATGACACTTGGAATGCCCGGAGTCATGCCAGTCTGTTGATTGTGCACAAGGATGTAAAAGGCATGAGTTATGACAGCCAGTGTGAGAAAAGAGTGATAAATGGGGAGCTTCTTTGAAACAGAATTTGCCCAGAGATTTTCACTGGGATAAATTCAAGGATGGTAAGAAATTCACCTGTCATAAAAAAGTTCAACCCCACAATTGGATGGAAACTTACAGCCCAATCCTACCTAATTCCCTGTGGGGCAATGCAGCAGCACCAGCATGGCATCTGCTGCATTCCACGGGGGAGTTTCTGCCATCTGAGGCCTCCTCGGGTTAAGAGATCATTTGTTCCCTTGCCCCAGGGTAAGCCCCTGCCAGCCCGGCAGATCTACTCAGACCTGCACCAGTGAAATCACTGGCACAAGTCCATGTGAATCTGTAAAGGTGGATTGTACCTGGGAAGGACATGTACATCTGTCGCCAAAATTGCCCCCTTTGAAATGACTGTCTACTTAATAGCTGCAGGGGACAAACATAGACTACATTGCCAGCATACATAGCCAACCAACATAACCAAAAGTCTGTAGCTTTACCACTTACAGACTTATCAACATGCTTTTCCCATTACTGTTTATATTTTTGCTTTGCAGAGACCTGAGTTGGAATTACATTCAGTCCATACATCCTGAAGCTTTTGTGACCCTTCACTCACTCTTCAAGCTGTAAGTTGCATAGGTGACATAGAACAGAAGTATGCATCATGTGGAAAATGAAACCCGACTGCTGCAAATTGGGCTGTCCAGAGAGAAGTGGCTGATCTCTTTATATTCTAGCACAAATTTCCCTTTACCAAAACCTGTTTGTTAATCTGCTTTCAAGCAGATATGTCAAACCAGAAGGGTAGCATGGCCATCACTTTACCATGTTTAACATCGTATAGGGAGAAGGGCCTGGTTTTACCAATCAGGTAGTTCCGGAGCTGTCAGAAGCCTCAGCATCCCTGGAAAAATTTAACTACAGTACTTAATATGAATCATGTGGTGGGTGAAAGTTTTCCTGTTCGTCAGAAGAGATTCTGCCTTAAAGATGTGCTTTGGTCATATGCCATCCATGTTCGCGGGACTATGGCTACTTATTAGGGGAGGAGTGGTATTTCTGTACAATGCAGTTTGGTGTGTGGCATCATTTTGCCTCTTTTGAAAGCAGCTAAAGTTCTGCTCATTCTTAGCATCTTTAGCTGAGCAGAAAAGGAGAAAAGTTGTATTTCCTTATTAATAGCACAGTCCTATGTGTGTTTGCTCAGAAGAAAGTCCCATTGTGTTCTATGGGGTTAACTCCCAGGAAAGAGTGCATAGGACTGCAGCTTTAATATTCTACTGGCAAGTCCAGTGGCTCCTTATACAACTTTAAAACTTTGTATCAAAATAAAAGAATCTCATGAAAGCAGCAGTTGTTTCAGAGCAGCAAAATGAAAATCTTGCCCAAAGCCCATCTTCACACAGCACACTACTCACTGTCCTTTTCTTGAGTGTCTTCTGCTTTCCACTCTGATAGGGATTTGACTGACAATCAGCTGGTGACACTGCCCTTGGCTGGTTTGGATGGACTTACTCACCTCAAGCTAAAAGGCAACCCTGCATTATCTGAGGCCTTCACTAAAGAAAACTTTCCCAAGATGAGGTGAGGTTTGTTTTTTCCTTTCTAGAGGGACTGCTTTCCAGCTTCACAAAGAACATCCCAGCCCCCCCCCTCTCTAAGTGGACTTTGTTTGTTTTGATCCACCTTCTGGTGTCCGTGTTTACCAGACATTTCCACATAACTCCATTATGCCAGAGGCTTGAGCAAGCGTGACTTCCTGCTAATACTCAAAATCCATCACTCAGATTTTGCTTTGAGAAATCGATGAGCCGCCAAATGTCTCGTCGCTCGCATCATCATCAAAACTTGTGGGGCAGAGGCCCTGGAAGCAGGAGACTCACGCCTAGGGCTCAGCAGAGCGGAAAACCTTTGCAAAAGCCAACCTCTGCTAATGACATCCAGCCTTTCTGCAGTAAATGCTATTTGTGTGGCCTTGTCTTGTCTGTTGTGGATTAATGAGCTGCCTGAAGGGTTGGAGTAAGCAGCTAAGACAATGTTCCAGAAGGCTCAAAACACAATAGCAGGAGTGCCAGCGACTTCTAAGCATTTATGTTAGTGGGCAGGAGTCCTGACTATCCCAAGCTCAGTTCAGTGCCTTAGCGATCTATTAATTGCACCATTAGTTGCATCTGGATTCAGAGCCAAACAGGGATTTCTGAGTGCTCAGTGTTTTACTCTAAATCTACTAGGTTGCTTTAAAGAAGGCATTGTGTATTAGCTTGGCCACAAGGCATTTGGTTAAAATGATAGCTTACACATGGGAATAGTAGCAGCCTGAAAAACTTGAGGCTGCAATCCTACACATTTACCTGAGCATAAGTTCTGCTGAAGTTAATGAAACTTACTTCTGAGAAGACATGTATAGGATTGTGCTGAGAGTTGATCTATATGTTTGTAGGAAGAAGCGACAACACAGAGAGGGCACAGGAAATACCAAACAAAACATACTGAGAGACCACCAAAATAAACTGAGAGAAGAACAACACTGCAAACCGACACTTGTTTTATACTAATGTATCTGTTTTATACAAATTGTCATGCCTGCTCGCAAAGAACCTTTGCAATCTTGCTTTACTGAGGAGTGCCTTAGTTCCACTCACAAAACTACAGCATGTTAAACAAATGTCAGGCTGTAGTGTGGCTAAGCTCAGTGTCAAAAGAGGAAATTTCTAGAAATCGTGCCTGCTAGCTTGCATCTTTGGTCCTGATGAGCATCACACAGCTTTCTTTTGCTTCTTCAGTTCCGGTTTCTTGTTACATGGTTGTCCTTTGTTGCTACTGATCCAACATATGAGTAGGTAGCATGACCGTAATATGCAACTCTGCAGCAGCATGTTTACAATGCAGAAAACAATTCTGTGCAGTGCTGGCTGCCTATTGGGGGCTTTGACTCTCCACAACATACGTAGGAGAATGGGCTCTGGTACCTGTGAAACCAGGCATGACAGAAGTTGCAGTTCTTCTTAACACTTTGTGACAAGCTGAGCCTACCAATTCCTCCTTCTATGCTGCTGTTAAAGGTAAAGGAGCCCTGTCCCCCTCTGCATCTAGTCGCCCTTGTATTTTACCTTGTTCCTTCCCATATTTAGTATGCGGAAGGCTACCTTTGTGGCAGCATGAGTTTCTGCAGCCCTGAGTCAGCATGGTCTGAGTTCAGCAGACAGGAATCAAACAACCAGTAGCTCTGTCTTATCCTTCCCAGAGTCCTGGAGGTGCCCTATGCCTACCAGTGCTGTGCCTTTGGAGCATGTGGCAACTTCTTTAAAGTATCCAGTCAATGGGAATCTGAGGATATGAGCCCTGAGGACGAGGATGGGCACAAGAGGAACTTGGGACTGTTTCCAGGCCATGCTGATAATCACTGTGAGTAAAATCAATTCCTTGGTTAGACTATTCGCTGTACTTTCCAACCTGTATATTAAGGATACAATCCTATATACACACTTATCTAGGAGTACAGTGGGGCTTGCTTCTGAGTTGTCATCCATCAAATTGCACTATAAGACTTACATACGCAGTGGTTAGGCTCCAGGGGTCTGTACATAAGTTGAAACATGTAGCTTGAAATACTCAGCTCTTGCTGACCTAGAATTATCACGCTTGCACAAAAGCACCAGCAAAGGACGTATTGCATCTCCATAATCCAGATGGCTGTAACTTGGGAGCCAATTTGTTCTCTTGAGGATAGGGGTGAAATTAAAGCAGAAGTTAAACCAGTAAAACACAAGGAATATCACTGTACAAAGGGAAGCAGATCCACAGTTTTGGAGCCAGTATGATTGCCTCAGCCATGTGCTTTCAATGTTGTTATGCTCCCATTGGTGACTACCTTGTACTTTTAACTGCAGTTTCTCTAGCAGAAGGAAGCAGGAGGGGAAATTGAGCTGTACCTTTGGATGGATGCTGTACATGAGGGATCAAAGCAGGCCAGCCAAGCCATGAGACTGTTGTATTAAGGGTTTGCTTCTCACTTGGCCAGATCTTGTTGTGGTGGCAGGGACTTCTGTGTGACTACATGTCATGTGCAAAAAGCACTGGTACATGGATTCCCAAGCCACAGCTTGGATTGTTTGTTTGCTGCATAATATGGCAGTATAAATACATGGCCCACACACACACTGACAAGACCAAGAGGATCTAGCTGAAATGAGAAATGTATTTTATACCATGAGCTCTGGGAAGAAGGGATTTGTCTTCTACTGATCCTGTTGAGACAGGCTCTTGGCCTATGTTATAACAGTCTTGTCTGTTGCTTTAGTTCTGGAAAAAGAAAGGTCCCCTTCTCACATCTTGTAAGACAGGACTCTGCACTACAGAAGACAGGCCACCATCTGTAATCTGTATTCACCAGCTTGGCTTAGTTGATGCTGTCTATTTCTTTTTCTATTAATAGACTTCACGTTTAAGCAAAAGCTTGCTGGACGTTAATAAGTGGTACCAAAAGCTTTCCTTTTAAAAAAAACATGCTACTTTTTTTTACACTTTGGAAAGAAAAGTTTGGTTTTTGGCAAGAATTCTGATTTCTGCCTTTGCATCAGAAAAAAGCTTTTTAAGATAGATTTTTTTCCCTTGGGGAATGTTTTATAGCACACAGAGATGTGTTGTTCCAGGGGTTGCTCCCCATCTTTTGCTGCCTTCCCTTTCAAATGCAAAGAACGGAGGCTCTTGCAAAAAGTTACCTCACAAGCTGTCTACAATGTTGAATGTCCTGGCACAGGTACCACTTTCCACTCTTCCAGCAGAAATGTGCCACCCTGATAACTTCTAGGGCTGCAGTAATGCAAACAGTAGAACACGAGATGTGATAGTTTTTCCTTTTCCACAATCCAGCTGCATAGTGTACATATCGAATAGCAGGCCGGTGTATCACCCAGATCTCCAACTCCGGTGGGTGGGCATCCTCTGGCTTGCTGATTTCTATTCTTGGAAAAACTTTGCATCAGTCACAGGTAGAGAACAGGGTGGATTCATGTTGCTGCAAGGAGTGGGTCCTGCATACCTTCTGTGCTACCAACCCATGAAGACTTGCCCTGCATCCAGCAGAGCAGAGAGCAGTTATTTGAGTACAAGTTCAATGGAAGCTCTGTGTGGTTCCCTTTGTACAATTGGGCTGTTTTGATGGCAGGACGTTTGTGGGGGAAAATATGCACCTTTTCTAAGACTGCCCAAGTCGTGTTCTTGACACCTCCAGTAAAACAAACAGTGAAGACTCAGCTGTCTAGACTGCTGGGCAAGAGATCCTGCTTTGCCAGGTGCCAGCATATTCCTAGCCGAGCTGCAATGAATCTAGGCTCCCTGCAGTGAGGAGCCATCAGTGATGCAGCACAGTCATGACTATTCAGCATGGGATAAACCAAAAATGCTTTGGGAAATGTTCATCGTAAATTTCGTGCTATGCGAAACCCTCGCTTAAAGCAGAAAACAGGCTTTATTGAAGTGAGAGACACTTAATAATAGAGTTCCTGTCTTGTTCCTGGCAAAGGCTTTGTGCATGACAGGCAGAGAATCTATAGGTGCAGCTTTTCCCCATTACCACAGCTCCATAATGGGAAAAGGTGCACCCTACAGCAGCAGTAGCAGCTGATGCTAAAAGACTGTATCAGGGAACAAAGGTGCTAAGCCCACTTAACAGGAAGGTTGCTTGAGCTCTTTTCTCTGCTAGTCAGTGCTGCCCATCAGAACTGTAGACCTGCTCAGTGCCCATTCCAAAGAACTGGAGAATTAAAAAAAAACAGATTGCCTCATGTTTTAACTCAGTCTGGAAAACAGAGTGATCCCCTAAAGCCAACAGAGTGGCCTCTACATGTTTACCCAGGAGGCGGAAAAAAATCTGCTTTAGATGTTTGCAATTGGAGTACTAGTCATCCTGGGTCATTCAGAGAAGACTTTTCTCTCTGAGCACATTCGCCAAATTTGCCGAAACAATGTCAGTGTCAGGTATGAACAATAAACTACAGGTTGAGCCTCATTATTTGCGTGGGTTCCATTGCAAGCACTCACGTGGATGGCAAAAAACGCACTATAGCAATGTAAGATAAGAGTCATTAAGAAGACAATTCATCAATCAGTCCTCCTCCAAGCACTTAAAAAGACACTTCACTCAGCCCCTTCCTTCACCAATGCAAAGTGATCACCTTTCTTTCACGTGCTCAGGGGGAAGAGAGGGAGAGAGAGAAGGACTGATGGATTCTCTCTCTCTCTCTCTCTCTCTCTCTCTCTCTCTCATTAAGGAGGATATTGTCAAAGGACTGTTCAGTTTTTTAAACAGATTTTAAAGGGATGCATTTTTCCCCTTCTCCAGGGATCAGCACATTCCTCCTCATTTTGCAGTGGCCATTCGTGTTGAGTCAAATCTGTGTATAAAAAATCCGTGTATAACAAGGCTGGACCTTTAGGTGTATTTATGCATAAGCAAATCAGGCCTTAGATAAGAACTAGACAGTTTGGCACCTGCTACTTTGGAGTCAGGAAAATAGCCATGCTGCCTTTGATTCAGTTCTTTGATACTCACTGATCAGCAGATCACACACAGTTCTTTTCAAATATTCTAAAATCATTTGAGGGTCCCTCAAAATTATATAATTAGTTTTTTAGATTTGTGGGGATTTTCTAAACAACAGGTTTTGTGAGACATCATGATATACTTGCAGCATTAATCTCTTTCATTTGACTGTCTAGATGATCTGGACATGGATGATTTCCAGCTTGAACTTGAGGATTCAAAGCTCTGTCCCAACATCCAGTGCACACCCAGCCCTGGTAAGAAGTCCTCTCAAAATACAGACAAATTAACTCATTAAAAGCTCTACTTCAAAAGTTTA
Organism: Tiliqua scincoides; assembly: GCF_035046505.1. Taxonomy (NCBI): domain Eukaryota; kingdom Metazoa; phylum Chordata; class Lepidosauria; order Squamata; family Scincidae; genus Tiliqua; species Tiliqua scincoides. The sequence goes on from NC_089824.1 coordinate 188,134,926, forward strand.
AAACGCATGCACATAAAACGGAGTGGGAGGAAAGACAAGGAGAACCAGCAAATTGTATTTCTGTGATGGCCACTGATGACCATTACAGATATCACTGCATTCAGGCTGCATGGAGTGTATTATACAGTTGCTTTACACAAGCATAGAATTGATCGTGGGTAAAGAATTAAGCACCCTGAGAAACTTCATTGCTGTCAAGGCAGTGACTGAGCAATGTTTGAAGAAATGTTAGGAACAGGATTTTTAGGAGCCAGAGGCTAGTGTTTGGTGCCCCACGTGGCTCTTTACCCCTCCCTATAACTAGCATAAATAGAATAAAATGCACAAAATACACCTTTGGGATATTCAGCTCTGAGATCCTGGTTGCAGCCCCTGCTTTTCAAGCTTTTCAGCTGAAAATCCAAGAGCACTGCACTCCCTGTTGCAGCAAGTCTTCTAGCATTACAACCCTACTGTACCTCAACCCCTGTAGTCGTGCCCATTACTTCTTGATCTGATTTTCAGCAAGTATTGTGTCAGTTGCTTTGCTGCAGTGTCTCCTCCATCCTGGCTTTAACTTGAGTCTTCCTTCCTTTCAGGTCCCTTCAAGCCCTGCGATCACCTCTTTGAGAGCTGGGTCATCCGCCTAGGCGTCTGGCTGATTATGTTGGTCTCCATGTTGTGCAATGGGCTGATCATGATAGTGGTCTTTGTCTCACCTGGCTACCTTTCCCCAATCAAGTTTGTCATTGGTGCCATTTCTGGAGCCAACTTGCTGACGGGCATGTATTGCGCCATCCTGGCCTTTGTGGACGCAGTGACCTTTGGCCATTTTGCCAAATATGGAGCCAGGTGGGAGACAGGTATAGGGTGCCAAGTCACTGGATTCTTGTCAGTGTTTGCTTCAGAGGCCTCCATCCTTCTCCTAACACTGGCTGCTGTGCAGTGCAGCCTCTCAGTGTCATGGATGCGGACATATGGGAAAGTGCCTTCCTTTGGTATGGTTAAGGCAGGTGCCTTCTGTTGCCTGGCCCTCGCCACAGTGGCTGCAGTGCTGCCTGTCTTCTCTGTTGGGGAGTATGGGGCATCCCCTCTCTGCCTTCCCTACCCACTCCTTGATGGGAAGCCTTCCATGCTGGGCTTCATGGTGGCCCTGGTGCTGGTGAATACATTCTGTTTCCTCATCATCACAAGTACCTACATTCGCCTCTACTGCAACCTTCTGAAAGGTGAATTTGACTCAGTCTGGGACTGTGCTATGATCAAGCATGTCGCCTGGCTTATTTTTACCAACTGCCTTCTCTACTGTCCTGTGGCCTTCCTTACCTTCTCTTCCATGCTCAGTCTCTTCCTCATCACCCCTGAAGTAATCAAGTCTGTGCTGCTGGTGGTGTTGCCTCTGCCAGCCTGCCTTAATCCCTTGCTCTACCTGCTCTTTAATCCCCACTTCAGAGATGACCTGCGGCTATTAAGGCAGAAGAGGCAGGCCCGGGAAAGCTGTGCTCAATCCTACGTGTCTGAGGACACAGAGAAGAGCTCGTATGACTCTACCCAAGCCCTTGTTGGTTTCTCAGACATGGATCACATATTTGAGGCACCAGACATCTTTGGAGTGCCCCCCAGGTGCCCATCTGTCCTAGAGGCATATAACTTTCCCTCAGTAACTCTCATCCCATGCCAGCAAAAGGCAGGTTCCCGAGGACATGACAATGGCTTCTCCTCTCATCTCTCCTACCTCGCTGATGATGAGCTACTCATCGCATCAGACAGCAGAGACCCAGCTGGGAACAGCCTTCGAATTCCCTTGTTTCCCACCCCATCTGCACCAGCCTTCACCTCTCACTTATAAGCAGTACTTCATCCCCTTCATGAAAAACCTATGCGAGAGCCCAGTCTGTAGCTGCTAACTGCTTGGGACAGTGGCTGTTCTAGGAAAAGCATGGTCAAATATCTCTCTTCTTCTGGAAGCAGGATGACTTGATGACCTGCAAGATGGCACCAACACCATGTAACGCATCTTGCTAGATTGTTGTCCTCTCCTACCACCGAGTTATGTCTTTCAGGTGAGGGAAACCTAGGAAGCTTTTGTTAAATCCTTCAGTGCAGGAAAACCACACTGCAACATTGTGGAAGAGCAGAAACAGATAACCAACATGTCTCAACTTTCTGGGACACTTCTGACCCTAACTCCAACTGAATTGCTTAGAACAGCTAGCTAATGGTCATTAAGTGGTTCCCCCAGAACTAGGATAATGATAGAGAAAGAATTATTCTTGAGTCCCTGCATAGGAACTCCAAGCACCACAGATAACACTGAGCACCACAGGGTAGATCAGCCCATCACCTGTCAAATGTTTAGGGCTCTGCATTGCCCTTTCCCCTCTGCAGTAAGAAATACCATCAGTTCTATTCTACAAATGAAAGAGAGGCGAAGGTGACAGACTAGCTTTCCACTTGGGGTGCCTCAGTATCAGGGTCAAGGAGTGATGTGCCTACCCAGCACTCAGCTATCTAAAGCTTAACTTCAGGAAAAGTACCCAAACTGAACAATGAATGAAATATTACATTGTGCCTGAGTCCAAGGTTAGTACAGTGCAGGATTAGAATTCACACAGTCCCACCAGGAGCAAGGCTCTTCAGGATAGGGTTGCATCTGTTTGTCCCTGGTCCCACTGTAGTCCATCAGTACAAAGCATGGGGGCCCATGAACTGAAGAGCAATGGATGAAGATGGTGTAGTCCCATTTCTAAACTTCAGACCCTTGCTCAAACCATTAGGAAGGATGAATTCTTTTGCTGCCCTCAAGTTTTAAAGCTGTTGGTGGTATGGAAAAGGATAGCAGAAGACTGTGCCTTGCACTTCTCTGTACTTGTCAATCACAAGCCAGAGATTTCCACATGCAGTATTATTTCCCACTAATGCAAGTTCAACACAAGGTAACTATAGCCAGAGCCAACCATATTGGCACTCAGTTACACTTATGTGATTTTACAAATAATACAACTTCCAATCATAAAAGCTGAAGCATTAGGTTAAATCTAAAAGGAACATGATGCTACTTCGACAAACATTTTGGCATCTTCTCTATTTTCCCTTTGGGAACTGAACTTGATAGATAGGAAATAGCTGCACAAGGGCCAATCCTGAATTGGATCCACTGGGGGGGTTTAAGGTACCCAAGTTGTTTATGCTGCATTTTTGATGGATTCATTCCCAGAAAGAATGTGCTACAGAAGTTCTGTTAACCCAGTAATGTATGGCCTGCAGGCTGCTGAAATAGCCCAGGTTGATTTCCATTCTGTTTCTTTGCTGAGGAGGAACAGCTATCTGCACCAATTAATAACTTGTCCCATACTCTAGAACAAGGGTGTCCAAAGATTTTGGCAGGAGGGCCACATCATCTCTCTGACACTGTGTCGAGGGCCAGGAAAAACAAGAATTAATTTACATTTCAAATTTGAATAAATTTACTTAAATGAATTTATTAGAGATGGAACTTATATGAATGAATGAAGGTCTTGCAGTAGTTCAAGGCCTACAAAAGGCCTTGCACAAAGCAAGGCTGACCTTTCCTTCACTGCCACTGCTGCATCACAGATATGATGCAAGCAGTGGAGGGAACCCTTATCCTACAGCTCACGCAAGCAGTCAAACAGTTGCCCTCACACTGAGAGCAGCTGTGTTGGGCCAGCATGGGCTCTGGCAAGTTTCCAGAGGGCTAAAGGTTCATTGAAGACTAGGGTCTCCCTGTGGGCCAAATTGGAAGCCCCTGAGGGCTGCAAGTGGCCCCAGGGCCTAGGTTTGGGCACCCCTGCTCTAGAAGGAAATAACATTTTATTCCTATCACATGGACTTTATTACCAATGCTTTAATATCCTAAAGGGCACCCAATTCTAGACTACGGTACTTCTGCTTTCTAGCAATCACTTAATAGAGTTCAGAGAGAAACCTTAGACCAAAACACATAGAGAGAAGTGTGGAATGTTGCAAACAGTCCAGGCACCATTTCCTTTCAGCCCCTTAAGGCTGAATAATCCTGCTGGTTACTGCAAAGTTCTATAAAGAATCAGATGGAACAAACTCTTCAAATCCCCAGTTAGTAATAAGGCTCACTCTGATATACGTTCTATGAATGGAAGTTTGATTGTGCATTAGAAAGGCTTATTATACACTAGCCAAAAAGGTGCAACCAGCAGACTAGGAAACCCTTAAATCATGGAGGGTCTCACTTGCAATTATGGATAGCAAATAGCATTTCTAACCCTTCTTGCAAAGTCAGTTCCTAGGACCTGGAAAGAAGACATTCCTAATCATTACACAGTGTTCAGCCATTAATCTCTGAAGATCTTTTCACAGTAAGAAAAGAAATATCCATCCCTATCTTAACTACTTCAGAATTCCCAAAAGGCTGAATCTTAAAAACAAACCAAAATCAAGAATAGACTACTAACAATTTGCATATTTCCAGAGCCAAACTTGAATATACTGCATATACCATTTTAAAAGTGGTTATCTTCTGCTTTGTGTAATTCATTAAATTCTTTGGAGGTTATGTATTCCAAACTAAATGTGTTATTAGTATCCTTGAAGAAAATGCCCTGAGTTAAGCAGGGAGATCATACTGCAGTGGCCTTTTATAAACTTTGCTCATAAAAAACAGTGAGCAACTCATGAGTGGTGAAATATGCAGGATGCATTGTATGGGGCAGGAAAATTATCTTTTCTTCTGGTCTGTAGCTGGATTCTTGATCATGCCAAAGGAAAATCTTTTGCGGGGTCTCCATCTATGCAGCCACTGGCTTTCTGAAGACATAGTCAATCTGATGAGGTGCGCACAGTCTGGACTCCATTCATTCCAGGGTCTTTGCATTTGGATAAAATTTCAGCTTCTTTGATTTTCCTTTGCCTGTCAGTTCTACATGCATTACATGGCAACGGGGTCTCCTCTTGAATTAGGATGATTAGCCTACCATACTTGTAAAGAATGGTTAGCCTAACTCAGGTTCCATCAGCTCTTGAAAACCTAGAATGCCTATAACTTTTACTATTAATACTATTGTCTCCAGAATCATCTATGTCCAAGATCCCATCCTGTGTCGATGCCAAGAAAACAAAATGCCTTTACACACCATGTATGTTGTCTGTATATAAAGGATGCCATATATGCAATATCTAGCATGCGTGTGTTTGTATATTATGTGTATATTTATATAGAGAAATATATAGCCACTTTCCCCTCTCTTGACAATCCTCATTTGAATTCCTACTTTCCTGTTTTTGTATATTGATGTGTAAAGCATTCTCTATGGAAGATCATGTAGAAAATTAAAAATTGTAATTTTAAAGCTCTTTATTTTAAATTTTATCTGTGACTTATGACAGAAAACAAGACAGTGGGCTTGTGGTAATGCTCTTACTGCAGCGTCAAGTGTCAGCAACATCAAGTGTCAACTCATATGTATCAGCGGACCACTTCCACATCACTTCCAACATAATACTTTTCAGTGGACCCATTTTGCACATTGGGCTCCCAGTCATCAAGCTACAGTATACAAGTAATATGTGTGCTTATGTGAACCAGCTTTGTATATGTATGCTGGGAAGAACCAGCCTTATGTAGCATATCAGCAAGTGAGATTTGAGAAATACAGAAACACATACCACACAGCAACTCAGACAGAAACAGTGAAAGGCTTCATGTTAATAAGGAAGGAGTCTATCTTGAGAGTATGAGAGACAAACTAGCAGTTGAAGCATTACACCAACTCTCCAGGGAAATTTTTAAAAACCCTCTTATCTCATGAAGTCTCAGTCTTCATATATAGACTCAAGAAGATGAATGACAAACTCTCTTTAACTTCAGGGGGCTCTAAAACATACATACATCCAGATTGATAGCTTGCAATTTCAGATAACTCAAGGAAAAAGTCATTTTTTAAAAAAGCAGATTATTATAGATAACCAGCTGACAAGGGCTAGCATGCTAATTAAGCCCATCAGAGCTCCTTCACATTTTGAAAGTCTTAATGGTAACATAGCCAATAAAAACGGTTGGCATATAAGACAGGCAACATCTACAATTCTGCGTCAGACAAGTCAAAATTACATAAATACGCAGAAACTTGATCACTGTATACGCGGTTACAAAATTTGGATTTTATCAAAATTGTCCTTTTTTAATTAAAAAGGGAACATTTCATGAGACAATGGTAGGACAACAAGCAGGCAGGGATAACGAATCTGAGAGAAAAGACAAAAGTTGAATGTACTGAAGGCTCATCCCTTGATTATCAGAGGCTCAAACACGTAGGCACGTGTACTCTCTCCCTCTCTCTGGGCTTTTAGCAGAAACTCTACATTTTTTTCATGGATATTTCCCCCATGAAATAATGGAGAAAGGGATTAAAGCATTTTCTATATCATGTAAATGGAGATTGTCAAGACTCCAGAGTCAATTATCAGTCCCAGTTTTAGAAAGCCAGATCCCAGTACTGCGGTCTGATTGCTTCAGTGTAGATTCTGAGGCTCCTTAGTAACATGCTAAAAAAATGAGAAAGGCTATTGAAATTTAATTAAAAGTATAATGAGCAAACAAAACAATATGGCATTCTTCTAAGAAAGTGTTTATTACAAAAATGTAAAATAATTCATTGGCAATGCATCAAGAACTTTCTGTAACTTAGAGAAACACTATTTTGCTCAGTAAGTACCAATCCTTGCTTAAAGTTCTGAACAGTTACAGTCTGATCATATACATGTTTACATGGAGTGAATACCACATTGTTCTGATACTGCTAACAAATGAGTGCATATGATTGCAATGTAGCTTAAAGCTACATAAAGTGATCTTGCTCAGTACCTTTGCATGTGTACAGAGAAAGCCCAAGCAGAAATCTCTCTTCCCTGAGCAGCTATCATTCTGCAACACAAGAGTGTAAGCAAAAGGTACGAAGACTGTGTTTAGCTTCAAACCAATATTTTTTTGTTACAGCAACTATTTATTATTTTATTTTATTTTTCACATTTTTGTAACGCCCTTCTTCCAAAGAGCTCAGGGCAGTGTACACAGTTGCTTCCCTCCTTTTGTCCTCACAACAACCCTGTGAGGTAGGTGAGGCTGAGAGAAAGTGACTGGCCCAAGGTCACCCAGGAAGCTTCATGGCAGAAGGGAGATTTGAACCTGGATCTTCCAGGTCAAATACTGTACATGCTCCTTCAGGAATAATAAGCGTTTCAAAATGGAAAACTTTATTTAATCAGTGATCTAAAATGGGTCCAACTTGACAGTAAGGGCAACAGGCACAGTCAAATCTCCTACTGTATTCTGGAAACTGTATTCTGTAAATCTCCAAGGACAGACCATCTTCATAGGTTTTCCACCACTCTGCAGGAGCTGTGAATGCTATTAATATGCCTGGACCACATGACCATCTGACTCTGATGGAGGTCTAGTAGAAATGCCCAGAATACTAAAATCTAGGCCAGCAAGGAACATCACTTCAAACATGTGACATGCAGTGTGATTGGGACCTCTAAAAAATTAGGAAAACCCACAGTTGCCACAGAAACTATGAATCCCTGAGCCCCACCAGAAGTGACCTCAGCATGAATTCGGATGTCTTCTAGCATCAGAAACTGGGGAAATCGCAACACCAAGGCCAAGATCAGCTCAGCAAACTTAGAAGGAAGTAAGGCCTGCAGCATGATGGGCAGCACATCAAGAAAGAGCCTGGTTTTCCCCCACCCAGGTCCTACTACTCGGAACATACATGCACATCTTTAAAAAATTTTCCATTGCAATTAAAATATTTATACCTTTCATTCTTTCCTGAATGGGAAATCCAAGGTAGTTTACAACAATTAAAAACAATAAATTGTTTACTGTTAATAACAAATTAATAGTAAAATAAGCCAATAAAGTACAAGGGAAAAAACCACAAGAATCACAACTACAATAAATCTCCATAAAGCAGCAGCCAGGTGGCTAGATAAAACCAAGCTTAAAGCTAAAAACACTTAAAGCCTTGTGGAACTCCAACATGGAAGGGGCCAACTCGATATGTAAGAGAGAGTTCTACAGGCTGGGCACCACAACAGAGAAGGACCTATCATGAGTTATAGTCTCTGCACTTTCAAGGGAGAAAAACCCGCAACACGGCCTCCCAAGAGGGCCTCAAGGGACAGATTCACAGTTCACAAGCACAATTCAATTATCAGGTGTTGAGCTATAAGAACACTTATAGCGCCAAGTATGGAATAGTTTGATGCATTAACTAAGAAGGGCACCAAAAAATAAGGTAGGTAGTCATGCTTGCAATTTGATCAGACCCAGATTATTCATAGGGAACTTTGAAAAAAGACTAAGGCCCAAATCCTAACCAACTTTCCAGCACTGGCACAGCTGTGCCAATGAGACGTGAGTTGCATCTTGCAGCTGGGTGGCACTAACGGAGGCTTCCTCAGAGTAAAGGAATGTTTGCTCCCTTGGGGCTGCACTACCCTTATGTCAGTTCTGGAAAGTGGGTTAGGATTGCGCCCTAAACTACGTTTAGTATGCAGTATAACAATATCAAACTCTTCACAAGTCACGGATGTCATACAACTTTTTGGAGAGTGGAGAAGGGATTTTTTAAAGCATATATAAGTTCCTTTGATAAAGAGCTGACACAGCCCCAAACACACTGCAGCTCTATTATTATTATTATTATTATTATTATTACTTTAAATAAAAACTATTGCTTGCCTGTTCTGTAGGATGCCAAACCTGAGGAACTTCAGAAAGGCCAGATGAAAATCGAACCCCTATAGCAGAGGTTTTCAAACTGTGCCCCAGGGAACTCTCAGGTTCCTTGGAAGCTTAAGCAATAGTTCTGGCCAATACAAAAGAAGATCAGTAATGGTAGACAAACTTCCCTGGAACTATCAGCCTCCCTCTGCAACCTGTAGCTGCCAGGATGTTTTGGCTGTGTTCTAGGGCATACTCAGTTCATGCAAGACCACAGTGAAGCTCAACTGTGTACCTTATTAGATAATGCCCAGTCTCTTCTGCAATGCACAGGGGCTACTTGGTAGGTAAGTTGATTCAGAAAGGGCTGTTTGACAATAGAAAATCTGCAGACCACCAGACTAGAAACATTAGCCTCTAGCCAGAACATTCACAGAACATTTGTATACAACCTTTGTACACTAATGATTGGTTCAAAGGAAGCTGAAACCAACAATTAATTAGTACAAACAGAATGTTTTTGCAAATAACCAGGTAAATGACTTGGCTAGTTCTCAACAAGTTTCATATCATCACTGCACATTAAATTGGCTCATACCTGTCCTGAAGTACAGCTCACCATACCTGCGCATAATGCAGGACTATGGTGATAATGGATATATAAAATGTTTCAGAAAAGAGCATTTCCATTCATAAGCAAATGTTAGAGAGCACAGAATATTATGAGCTAATATAAATTCACCTCCCCACTGCAACCTTAAAAATTTATTATTTAGAGTTGCATGACAAAAGAAAATGTAATAATCTTATTATGATGCCCAAAGGCATAAAAGTCAAAAAGATCATTTAATAGACTAGACAGACTCTTTATCAGAAGTGGATTTTGAACAAGTTGGCTTGAAACAGCTTCTTAAATCCGGACTTTGATTCTTAAAACAAGGATATTCTAATTAGCTTCTATATATATAAAAAAGCACACACCATATTTGGACAAAAAGCTATGCAGATAACAATACTATGCTGATATTTGATACCTATAACTCACTAACTATAACTAACTCATATCTAACTAACATATAACTAACCCATATCTCCAGCTTTTTCATCACTGATTTTGAACAGACCTGGATAATTGAAGGGATTTTTTTCTTTTAATAAGAAATCTATTTGGTGTTGGTTGGTATGAGGGGTGGTAGCAGCAATGTTCCACCTAAATAATTTTTTTTTTAAGTGCACACTGTATTATATAATTTGAATCCATGGGAAATTGGGGAATATAATTTTTTTTGTTCAGATGGATGAATTTTTTTTGTATGTGTTCTTTCAATGTTAAAAGAAACGTAGATATTCAGCAGATTCTGGGTTTCTGCCAAGCGTGTGCAATACATGCCAACAGAATTTTAAAATCCTGTGGAGATCTTAGTCAGAATTGGTTGAATTTTAAAGTGGATTTTTTTAAATGTTTGGAACCTGATAAATTCATTGGGGTGGTTCACAAGCACACATGTGCCACAAGCTAAGGTGTTACTTTATGAAATACACCAAAGAGACACTCAAACTTTTTTAAAAACTTCTTTACACAGCAAGCCTATATTACTCAATCACAGAATAGCTGAACCTAAACATTTCTCACAGTTCAAAGCATGGGTAGGGCAACTATACTGAAAACAAAATTATATGAGCTAACACTAACAATTTTAGGGAATGGGAGATCACACCATATGTTCAAATCTAGTCAGCCTATTGGTAGACTTCAATGAAGGTGTACACTGGGTTCCCTACTTAAGTACAGGTTAGGTTCCAGGGGTCTATACTTAAGTAAAAATAACTTAAACCCAAGATAGTTTGTGTTATGTAAACAAAATTGTGAACTGTTTTTGTGAATATTCTTTATTAGTAGCAAACCTGCTGTGAAACATAAAAAATGTATTTATGGAAGGCCTGTAGTACAGTCCTGTACATTTTGTGGTCTTATCAAGAAATGAGCCTAGGACTTGCTGTTGATGTGGATGCCATGCCACTGCCGTAGAGCAGGGGTGCCCAAACCCCGGCCCTGGGCCCACTTGTGGCCCTCAAGGCCTCTCAATGCAGCCCGCTGGGAGCTCCGTCTCCAATGAGCTTCTGGCCCCCCAGATATTTGTTGGAGCCCGCACTGGCCCGACACAACTGCTCTCAGTGCGAGGGTGACTGTTTGACCTCTTGCTTGAACTGTGGGATGAGGGCTCCCTCCACTGCTTGCTGTTCTATGTCTATGATGCAGTAGCAGCAGCAAAGGAAAGGCCAGCCTTGCTTTGTGAAAAGCCTTTTATAGGCCTTGAGCTATTGCAAGACCTTCATTCATTCATATAAGTTCATCTTTAATATATTCATTTATGTAAACTTATGTAAATTTATTCAAACTTTAAATGTAAATTAATTCCTCCCCCCCCCCAACAGTGTCAGAGAGATGATGTGGCCCTCCTGCCAAAAACTTTGGACACCCCTGATGTAGAGGGAAAGCAGCCCTAAGCATACAGCACAACTCTACCATACAGGACTTGTAACCTTTGCCTCACATGCACACATTTTCTGATTTCCTGTAGAGTAGATGGTACATGCTGCTCCAGTACCATCTCTCTAAAGGAGAGAGGCATCTTCCTTCCACTATCTACTGTAGATGCTTTGGAATAGAGGGTCCCTGCACCCCATTCATCACTGCCACCGCACACTTATCCCATTTGCGCTGTTTGCCACCATTCTTGGCAGCCTGGCACTATTGTACCTGTGTGAAAGCACTACCCAAGCACATCCAAAAGCCAGGGGGCTTGTGCATTTGTTTGGTCTTTTTAAGATGTTGCATATTTTGCAAACATATCAATTATTTAAACAAGTGGCAGTCTATACTAGTATAGCATGTACCCAATGTCAAAGTAAAAGTCATACTCTTCTCTGCCTTGCGGTTAAAAATAATGAACTGTCTTTATTATGACTTTTATATAACAAAATTATTAGAAGATTTTAAACTTCTATCATCAGAAGCAGCTGCAAAGTTACAACAAAATATTTCTTTACCATGGGGCCTGCAAAGGTCGTCTAAAGAACTGGACTTAGAAATCAGCGTGATTAAAAAACTGAGTGTGTTCACAGCCCCAAACTACATCAAAATTAGGAAGAGCAGAGGGGCCCTTTACTCACATATAGCAGTGTAGGAACAACTTCGTTGTGATACAATTGCACACCATGGGGACTGTGGATAAGTAGCGCCCACTACATGGGTAAGGTTGATGGTATTGGTCTGTGTGGCTAGGCCCACAATTACAGGAGTAACACAACTCCCACTTTTGGATATATCACTGCAAAGCAGCTGGCAAAGGACGGTTATTGCTCTCTCCCATTCATCACTTTGATCCACCATTGCATCACACTGCAGCAAAGTAGTGACAGAAGGTTTCTCAGCTCCAAGTGTAGCAACACCCATATATTTCTATCCTGTCAGCCCAGTTCTGTTACCTATGTTTCTTTTTCAGCTAGAGGTGTCATGGATTAAATCTGATGTGTACATAAAGCATAGGCTGTACTACAACTATGGGGCCTATAGTCTTACGTTCAGCTTGAAGATTGTGTTGTGACTTCTAGAGCAGTGGTGAAGAAAAAAAGTTATGAGTATTATTTACTTAGTGCAGCAGTGAAGTTGAAGTTTACAGCTTTAACCTTACAAACTATAAATTACCATTAGATGAGGTAAGTTCAAATAATTTGTTTATAATTGTTGCATTTGTGATTTCATTCAGAACACATACAAATACAGGAAAAGACTAGAGAATAAAAAAATTCTACAAAGTGGAAAAAAGTTTTTATAAACAGGTATCTACCATACTAGACGTTATGAGATCACTGAAACAACTGAAGAGGCATTAATGTACTATTTACATATTTATATGTGCATCAAGCCTGTTTAAGAGATGCAAAATAAAACACACACTGACAGACAGCAAGATCCTGCAAAGCAGTAATACTTCTATGTTTCTGAGCAATGTTTTTTAGACAATCCATGGATGCTGCTTCCTTTTCTTTTGTGGGAAGAGTTAGAAACTTTGAGTAGGTTGGCCTCACTTTGATGGTTCTCTTCATCTGAGGTTTCTGAAGCCTGGAATGGTATGGAAGAAAAGCAATTCAGATACAAATGTTTTTTTTTCTGTTGGTTACTTGGCTCAAAGAACTAGCACTTTCATCCATATCTTGTAGATGCTCAGGGTCCCCAAATCAAAACTTCAGTGGAATGTGCAACACATTCCATCACCTTAATATAGACCAGTCATCTTACCCTGCACCAAATGTTTCCCACCATCCAAGATTTCCTTGAATTTTCTGTTACTAAATTACAGCTGAACTAAATTCAGTTGTTTGATAGTCACTGCTCTGTCTCAATAGGCTACTCTAGTTTGCGTGGGAAACTAGATAACCTGTTGCAGGAATTCATGCATAGTTTCACATCCATGATGATTAGAGAACATGTAAGATTTCTCTAGGCCAGGGGTGCCCAAATCCCGGCCCGCGGGCCACTTGCAGCCCGCTGTGGGTCCCCACCCAGCCACCAGGGGGTCCCCCCACCTCCAATGGGCACTTGGCACTCACCCCAGCCCACGCTGGCCTGCCGCGCAAACTCCGTGCCTTGCTTTCCCTCGCTGCCGCTGAGCTCAGTGGCAGCGAAGGAAAGATGAGCCCAGCCGGCATGCAGGCCCTTTTATAGTGGGAAGGTAACGTGAGACTTGCAGGTCTCGCGTTACTTCCCACTATAAAAGACCCTGTGCACTTGCCTGCTGGTCTCTTCTTTCTTGCCCATAGGCTGGGCTGGGATCCACTCTGTTTGGCTCGGCTCCCCTCCCCTCCCCTCCTGCAACCTGAGCCAGGGGAGAGAGATCACCAGGAGGGGAGCCCAGCCCAGCTCGCAGCACCGCCTCCCGAGGGAGGGAGGGGGGGCTGGTTGGCTGGCCAGCTGGCCAGGCAGACAGCAGCACATGGACAGGCAGGTAGGCATGCAGCTGGGCAAGCAGGCAGGCAGCCCAAGCGAGGGAAGGAGGGAGGGCAAGGGGGCAGGTGAGCAGGCAAGTATGTGTGTGTGAAAGTGTGGAAGATCCCCCCCTTATTAGGGTGAATGGGATCATAAACTGGCATGAAGATTCCCCCCCCCCTTATTAGGGTGAATGGGATCATAAACTGCCATGAAGATCCCCCCTTATTAGGCTGAATGGAATCATAAACTGGATTGAATTCATTCATTTTCCGTCTCTAATATATTCATTTATGTAAATTTATTCAAATTTGAAATGTAAATTAATTCCCCCCCCCCCGGCCCTTGACAGTGTCCGAGAGATGTTGTGGCCCTCCTGCCAAAAATTTTGAGCACCCCTGCTCTTGGCTATTCATCACTTAGTCCTTTATTGCAGATCTCTTTTACACTGTGAACTCCTTGTCACAGGATGTTGTGATGGCACCTTTGTCTAGATGCCTTTAAAAGGATGTTTAAAAGTGCCTTTAAAAGCCCACCTCACCCCAGCAGTGTCTTTTCTAGTGGCTGTCTGCTGGTGTTCTTTTGCATCTTTTTAGATTGTGAGCCCTTTTGGGACAGGGAGCCATTAGTTATTTGATTTTTTTCTCTGTAAACCGCTTTGTGAACTTTTAGTTGAAAAGCAGTATATAAATACTGTTAATAATAATAATAATAATAATAATAATAATAATAATAATGTTTAAGGCCATCACAGGTCACAAAAGGAAGACAAGGCCATCACAGGTCACCAGCCATGACAACTGTAGGCAACCTTCTGGTTTTAGAGGTAGTCTCTCTCTGAATGCCGGATGCAAAGGAATGGCAACAGGATACAGGTATTGTGTTGTCTTGTGTGCTCCCAGAGGCATCTGGTGGGCCACTGGACTAGATGAACCCTTGACCTGATCCAGCAAGGCTGCTCTTATAATCTTACAGCACCACCAAGGAGTAGAGAGCAATTTGTGGAAGGCATGGCTATACTATCTTCAAACAGAAATGAAAGGCTTTATCCAGACTGCATTTATCCAATCTAGAACTTCATTAGGAAAGATTAAGAAGGAGCAGCTTCTCTATTTTCATTCCTAGAGATGCTTTCTTAAAAGAAAACTACAGAAACAGTATTTTACAAGATCTAGATGCCCCCTTGTGCTTCTACTGCATAATCACACCATCTATTTCAATCCATTTTACTACATTACAGCTTACAAGGAAAAATCAAAATAGTAAATGTACTTAAGACTGCTTTATGCTCTATTCGAACACACCAAGCTGCTCTTTAACCAGCCACGCAAGACTATACAGAAGCAATTGCTGCAGCTATTCTTAACTTGGATCCATTACTAGCCTTCAGCTTTGTGCTTGAAAAAACAGCTCCAGCCTTCCCTAGTTCCTAGACACAGCTAAGGCCCAATTTTCCTATACCCATGAATGTTTGATTTGCCCATCTTTATTTTTATTTATAGATTTTAACCCTAACTTTCAATCAAAATGATCCCCAAAGCAGCTTACGGAGCCCCGTGGTCCTCTGGCCAATTCCTCCACCTGCTTCTCCAGTTCCTCAGCAATTAGCAGTCAGAGCAAAGTTTTTTCAAGCAGAGAGAAGGAGGCAAGCTCTCTGAGAGTCAGGATGGTGCTCAAACTTGCAAATGCTGCATCACAAAAATGTGAAATTGGCAGAGTTCTGCTCTGCTGTATCCTAAACTCCTTGTCAGGCTCAAAGGCCTAACACAGAGTTTCTCAATTCCATGCCGGTAAAATTGCCAGGGGAAGGGGATGCCAACTGCTTCCCAGGGCCCTCTGGCTACAGCAGTAGCTGCTTTGGTGCCACTGCTCCAATAAGGCACTAGGAAGCTCAGGATTGGGTTCTTGGTCCTTTGGCCAATGACAGAATGAGCCACTCTCTTCTCCAGTCCTAAGGCACCTGGCAGTTGGAAGAAGTCTTTCCATTTAATATATACTTAGTGTGCTTAAGCAAGTAAAGTGAACATGAAATCGGGAATTTACTTTTTAACCCATTTCTGCCCAGCCCACAGGTGTACTTATTTGATCCCTGTTGCATATATGCAATGTCGGGCAGAAACAGCTTAAATTGATACATGGTATAGGACAGGGGTCGGCAACCTTAAACACTCAAAGAGCCATTTGGACCCATTTTCTGGAGGAAAAAACCTCAGGAGCCACAAAACCCTTTTGACATCTAAAATGAAGATAATACTGCATATAGTTGTGTTTTTTTTTAACCTTTATGCTCTTATAGGTCCCATTTTTATAATGTAGCCCCCTCTTGTAGCTTTTAGTTAGTTTTGTCATACATTCTTGTCCTGTGTTTTCAGACACCTGGTCCTCTATGGTGTTTTGCCTGATTCCAAGGCCATTCTCTGCCTGGAGAATTATGCCCACTTTAAGCAAATTAGCTTCCCTTCTTTCCCCCAACAAATGACCCTGGTTCTGCCCTGCAGTCCTGCTGGACCCCACCTCCAGGGTAGCTCCCCTGTTCAACCTGCAAAGGTCCTCTCTCCTGCCAGCAGCCTCCCACCACTACAGCAGACCCTGGGTCATCAGCAGGTCTTGGGCAGAGCAGCCACGCTTCAAACTCCAGTGTCTCCAGTAGTCCATTAGTCACAAAGTCAGTCAGAGTATCCAGGGCAGAGTCCAAAGTCAATAAGCTAAGTCACAGTCCAAGATCAGATTCCAAAGTAAGTCAGTCAAATCAGTCAGAGTATCCAAGTCAAAGTCAATAAGCCAAGTCAGTCTCCTCTCCAACCTGCACTCCTTCTACAACCCACACCCCCCTTCCTCAAGTGCCCTTTATATCCCTGAGGGCCCTATTGCCTTCAAATGGCTGCAGCTGTGCAGCACACTCTGCTGGATGCCCAGGCCTTACCCTTAAAGGGTTCACTGCTGACACCACATCTACCTCCTCACCAGAGCTTCCAGGATTCCAATACATATGGTGGTTATGACATCTGCTTATCTTACATGGATACTAAAGAACTCCCCCCACCTTCCAGAGGCACCCTGCTGGAAGGAAAAAAGGACACAGACTCCAGAGGTGGGGAAGAGAAGAAGGGGGGGTAGCCACAGGCCAGTTTCTGCCCTGCCTGCCTGTCCTCCCTTACTCAGGTTGCAACCCTCTCCACACTATCCTGGGAGTAAGCCCCATTGGCTACAATGGGACTTCTGAGCAGACAAGTTGGTTGGAGCTCTCAGGTTGCAGTCCTCTCCACACTTTCCTGGGAGGAAGCCTCACTGACTACTTGTGAGTAGACCTGCACAGGAGGCAGCTGAGGCTACAGCCCTCCACACCTTCCTGGGAGTAGCCCTACATCGGGGCTTACTCTCGAACAGACCTGCATGGGCTCTCACTCACTGCTTGGCCTTGAGCAGGCTCTAAGGCTGCCATCCCAGGTACCCTTTCCTGGGAGTAAGCTTCATCTGCTGTAATGGGACTTACTACTGAGTAGACACACAGGATGTCTCCTCTGCTGTGGAGGAAAAGCCTGCTCCTCTGCTGTGGAGTGGGGACCTGCTCAGGGAAAGGCGGGCTGCAAGGGCTCGCAATGGCTGAGGAGGAGGGCATCCTGCTGGAGAGTTGGAAGGGAAAAACAGGGAGCTGAAGCCTGCAGAGCTGGCAAAATTGAAAAGGGAAACCAATGCGGGGCAGGTGGGGGTGAAGGGAGAGGAGGGCAGTGAGCTCAGGGGGCGGAGGGAAGCAGCCTGCCCTCCCAACACAGGTGCCTCCTGTCACCCCCTTTGCCACTTTCACTGGGAGGAGCTGCAGCAGACAGCTGAAAGAGCCACATGTGGCTCTAGAGCCACAGGTTACCGACCTCTGGTATAGGTACAACAAGAGCCTTGTGTGGTGCAGAGTGGTAGGTTGCAGTACTGCAACCGAGAACAACCTGACTTTTATCCCAGCAGAAGCTGGAATCTCAGGTAGCCAGCTCAAGGTCAACACAGCCTTCCGAGGTCAGTAGAACGAATACTCAGCTTGCTGAGGAAAGGTAATATGACAGGGAAAGGCAATGGCAAACTACCCCACTTATAGTCTGTCATGAAAGCATCATGGAAGTTGTGACACCCCAAGGGTTAATAATGACTCTGTGCTTGCACAAGGGACCTTTCTTTTTCTATAGCTAAAACACACACACAAGTCAATAAGCCCTCATCTGAAAATCCCTGCAAGGGTGAATTTCCAGAGAAAACTCCCTAGATCTGCAGATCATTGCGCTATTGTTGCAAAACTCGGTGGAAATGGGTGCCTGGGGTTTAGGAAACTTTTTCACCAAAAGTCCCTTGCCTCCACAGATCAATTTCCCTCACCCCATATATTGACATAGAGCAATACATTGCCAGAAGTCTTAGATTCAGGCAGTAAGCCTGACAGAATTCCAAATATATGGTTGTAGTAGGATAAAGTCCAAGTAGTTTCACCCAAGGCATGCTTTACAAGATCAGACACAAATAGACAATAAGTCCTCATCAGAAAAATCCCTGCATTTTTCATGGTGTTCTGAACTATGGTAACATAGCCAAGAAACCAAAACAAAACTCAACATGCCAGAAAAAAGGTTCTTCCAGATGGAAGAAGTTAAATCCAGACACTGGTGTGTCGTGGCACATGGTTTGTGGGACTTCCATTCCCCAGACTCAATTACAAAAAGATAGGCAATTAAGTGACGTAGATCAGAAAAATTTCATTGGGCACAGCAAGACTGCACACGTGAATAACCTACACCCCATTCCTCTGTAATACAAGTGATGTACATTTCTTACCATTGTTGTCTGCCTTGCATGCTTCTCTGTCCATTGTCTGGCATTTCTGAGGAATGCTTGTTTGTTGTATTTGTACTCCGAGGACTAGACATAATTTTAAAAAGCAAGAGACAAGGATAATTATGGTCTCGCACACTCATAAGACCATAGTTACATTTGATGACAGATTTACCAGACAGCCTGGAAGACTGCTTAACCATCTAAGATACCTAGGGAAAGAAGACTAATCCTTGAAAAAGGCCCTAATGTTGGTGCACGCCGTATTTACATGTATGTGCCCCATCGGTTTTTAAAGAGCATAATGCAGTTTCAAAATGGCAAGTGCCAATCTTGCTGTCAGCAAAGCAAGTCCTATTTGCATATCCTCCCATACCACAGAATAAATGTGGTCTTCCTTCAGATTAATTGCTGTGAATCGTTCATTCAGAAGAAATCAACTGCACAAAGCAGCCATGAAACCACAGGATACCATAAATACTTTAGTTACAATACGCTTTAGGCTGTAATCCTAACCACATTTTCCTGAGAGTAAACCCCATTGAACAAAATAGGACTTCCGAGTAGACCTGGTTAGGATCGTACCCTTAATTTGGTAAACTTTACTATATTTAATTTTTCTGATTTTGTAATCCACCTTGAGTTTTATTGATGAGGGTATCTACTGATAGATACTGGATAGTATGAGACATTATTTTGTTAGCCACAAAAATATTCAGAATTTTAAAGCTTCAGCAACTTGAAACAGAATTCAGACACAGTCATAAAGATATGGCACAGTTATAACTTCCAAAACACACATGCTTCCTAAACACACATGCTACGGAAAAAAATAAAAGAGGACAAAACGTACAATGTCAGCCATGAGAGGGTCATCAGGGTTGGGTTCATTCATGAGCATCTGTACAGAGGTCAGCAAAGTGGCAATGTTCAGTGATGGCCTCCATGCACCCTTCATAGAAAGACAAAAACAGCAAAAGCAAAATTATTAGGGGAAGGGTTAGATTAAAAAATGTTTCATAGGGTATTAAAAATCAGAATTTTTCCAAAGATCTCACTACAGTAGATAAGAGGTAGTCATCAGAACAATACAGCCAGATATATTGCAAAACATTCTCAAAGCAGTTCTCAAAATGTTAAAGGCAAGGCAACTAAACTACAGTTATGCTTCTTAAGAAACCCATCCATGTCATCTAAATAAGACAATTCCTACAATACAGCAAGAAATCTGTATACCAATAAACATCCTGGGATGTGCATTTATCTGCAATACTGATACCTTCTCAATCTCTGAGAGGGAAGCATTTTCCTTACCTTAGGGGGCAATCTGAGAACATCCAGGCATATTCTTCCAGCAGAATCAATATTGGGATGGTAGATGGGAGTCAGAAAGCGCATCTTTGGTGGCTCAAAGGGATATCTATTTCAAAAAAATATATAATTTTTAATATAAAAAATCCTACTAGGTCTTTCTCCCTGGTAATTTCTGAACACACACACATACACCCCTCAAAAATTAGTTTCTAGTGATCTACTCAGTTCAAATACACTGACAACACTTTTTTGGTTTCTAGTCTAATCCTCTCAAATGGTGGGTTGCGAGCCAATTTCAGGTGGGTCCCCATTAATCAATATCTTATTTTTAATATATGAGAATTGATGCTACCATGGCATGTGACTGCAGTTGGGGAAATATTAAAGAACTGTACTTTTAACAGGCTACTCGGTATACACTTTTAACAATGATAGTAAATGGGACTTACTCCTGGGTAAGTGTGGGTAGGATTGCAGCCCAGGATTGTGAAAAATTTTCCTACTTGATGTCACTTCTGGTCATGGCATCACTTCTGGTGGGTCCTGACAGATTCTCATTCTAAAAAGTGGGTGGCAGTGCTAAATGTTTGAGAACCACTGCTCTAGGGATCTGTAGTTGAAAGTGCCCTATTCAATACAACTATAACTTTTAGAGCTTAATCCTAAGCGCTTTTTAGGCCAGTGAAAGTCCCTTGCGCCAGCCCAGTATTGTCACAAACATGCCATAAAGCAAGCTTGCGCTGCCTCCAGAGTCAGCTGGGCCAGCACAAGAATGTGCACCAGAACGCAGAGACTGCATCCAGCCTATGCGCCACCTAAAACAGGTAAGGTTGCGCCAGCCAAGGGCAGCTGGAACCAAACTCTGCACTTAGGTCAGATCTCAACCCCCATCCAGGTCAGTCCAACCCGGGCCACTCAAATTTTCATCAGCGATTTCGCTGGTGCAAATCCGAGTAGCCCTATAGAGCTGGCTGCAGCACGACACTGGGTAAAGGGAGTCCATTCCTCTTACTCCAACTTGTGCCTCAACCATCCCCATACTGCAGTGTTTCTCAAACTGTGGGTTGGGACCCACTAGGTGGGTTACGTGCCAATTTCAGGAGGGTTACCATTCATTTCAATATTTTATTCTTAATATATTAGACTTAATGCTACCATGGTATGTGACTGCATTTCCAGAAATGTTACAGACCTGTACTTTTAACAGGCTACAATGTATATGCTTTAACAATGATAGTCAATGGGACTTATTCCTGGGTAAGTGTGGGTAGGATTGCAGCCTAGGATTGTGAAAAAATTTTCCTGCTCAATGATGGCACTTCTGGTCATGACATCACTTCCAGTGGATCATGACACATTCTCATTCTACAATTGGGCCCCAGTGCTAAAAGTGTGAGAACCACTGCCATACTGAATATGGGGCAGGCCACCTTGCCTGCCTGTTCCCGTGCAGGTTAGGATTGTGCTGTTAGCAAACTTTAACTGCAAAACAAATCAGAATTAAACATTTACCTTTCAGGCACCACTACTTCCAAATCAAAAATCCCTTTTTCATATGGTGTATTTGCAGAACCTAGTATTTCTTGAAAGAAAAAGAAAATAGATATTAAAATGTAAAATGTGTCAACACTGCCCCCTTTAGGAAATTATTGCAGGCACTAAAAGAACCAAAGTTTGATCACAGGAACACCTCTTAAACTTCTTAAAAATATGACCATCTAAGAAACTAAGCAGGACAGAAGTAAAAGCAAAGTATCAAATGATTTGATCATGAAATTATGATTCAGAGTTCAATTTAGTGCTGGAATTTAAAAAAATACTGGAGACTTGAATCAAGACATAGCTATCTCTTCCAAGCAACAACCTTTACACTGGCAAAGGTAATATAAGGTTGGCAAAAATAAAGAACAGAACAATGAAGGGCATCTATTATGATCTTTGGCAACACACAGAATTTTGAGAGAAGTATTGTATTTTCTGCTATATAGATGATCCATCTTCTCCAATTTTAGCACATAAATTTGATATGCAGCCCCTTCACCTTTATTGGGAATCTCAACTAAGTTTAGCATTTGAAACAAGATTTTCTTACATTCCGACTTAGCACATCAAAGCTTAAAAGAAATAACAGCTGAACAAAATCACTGCATTAAATCCATTTACAGCTAACAGACCAAAACAGCACCTCACGTTTAAGCAATAAGCCAGAACCAGCTCTGTGGTCTAAAACAACACAGGAGAAAAGGGGCAAGGTGCAGCGCATTATTTCACTGTATGCCTCAAGGTTAAATAAAAAGGACAAGCAAAAACAATTGATTGACAAAAATAATGTTTTGCTTTTAGTTAAACTAGAATCATAAGCACCACTATGTGTATGCTGCAGTCCCTTGCAAGCACAGAAAATGTACAATGAGGTATTGATGCAGAATTCAGTCAGCTTTCTTTCTTTAAGAAAAAACCACGCAGCTGCACGCAAAAGTTTCCACAAGCTTTATGGATGCAAAAACAAGATTTAAAGTGTGTGGGAACCTCAGAATCTACAGATGATGTGTATATGTGTGCGCGCGCATGAACAAATTTGTTTAGATGCTGCTTCTGATAACACACTAACAGTCTGATCTCATTTCTTTTTCAAATTAGATTGTTCAGATTAATTTTAATTATGTTATTCTAAATTTATTGTTTCTACTGGATTACTCTTTAGTTGTCTTATGTATAAACTATAAAAAGTTAAGAGTATAGATCAGTGTTTCCCAAACTGTGGGTCGAGACCCACTGCTGGGTCAGGACCTGATCGCTGAGGGCTGTGAAACTGACAAGGAAAATTTATGGAGCCCTATGGAAAGTCAAACTGAGCTGCATGTGCACATTTACTCATGAGTAGACAACTGTGCCTCAGTCCACTTTAAAGGGCAGGCCAAGAGGAACGCAACACCTCTAGAATGGTCCTCATGTGATAAACACTGGCCCCCAAAAACTCCCAAGGAGGAAATCCCCCCAGCTGACAAATGTATTGAGCCCTATGGAAGCCAAAACTAAGCCACATGTGTGCATCTACTTATGAGTAGGCAAACATGCCTTGGCTAGGCAAAGAGGAATACAAGGCCACCAGAAATGTCCCAATCCAATGAATGAGCGCTCAACAACTGCTCCAGAAGGTGGCCCACCCCCACCCATAATAAAAAGGATAAAAACAGAGGCTTGAGCAGCCTATTAAGGGAATTTTTTTTCTTTTAGTTATGTAAAATAAGGTGGGTCCTGACAGAGTGTCATTGATCCATATCATTTAGAATGAAATGCAGGGCAGAAATACTGAATGTAAAGAAATAAGTTACTCACACAATAGGGCGATAGGCTATTTTGTAACAATAGTTATTAAAAAACAATACAGTTATTAAAAAACACCAGCAGCCAGATACATACGGGCTCGAAGATAATCCAAGCAGCTTTCATTTTGCCAGCAAGTAATACCAAGTGGTGGCTCTGTGGTCAAAAGATGCAGCTCCCTTTTCAGTCGTGAAGCCCGCTGCATTGCACTATAACAGCATAAGAAACATTTGCACCATTCAGTGTTTTTCTAAGTTACCACAAAGCTCTCTTGCATAAGCAAGGCAACAGCAGGATAGGCTGGGCAATTACCTGTACTATTCTGAGCCAGCAGAAATTCTGACTCAGACTCAGTATACTCAGAGATCACTGCTTAGGTCAGCAGTTCTCAAACTGTGGGTCTGGGACCCACCAGTGGGCTATAACCCAATTTTGGGGGGTTTGCAAAATTGACAGGGCAGATTGGCTATGTGCATCAAAGGTTAAACAAGCTGTTACTTGGCAGTGGGGGAGCACTACTGCCCCATCACCATTACAGCCACACCACATAGCATTTATAAACAAGGCAGCAGTCATTACGGCAGGGATGTCAAACTCATTCATACAGAAGGACAAAGTTCATGGTGCCTGCTGAGAAACAGAAGTGACATCATTAAGCAGAAAGTGATATCATTAAGCAGATGATAGCCAGAAATAAGCACTTTGTTCTCACATAGAAACTCATTAGCTGCAAATGGCTTAAGATATGTGCAAATCTTGTCCATATTTTCAAGATACATAAGAGCCCAATTATCAAGCTGGGAGAGTCCAATTATACCAGGGGCCAGATATATTGCTTCTGGGGCCACATGTTTAACACCCCTGCTCTAGGACTTAGAATGTTTGAGAACCACTGACCTAGACCATTTTACCATGGCAGAAGTAGACTTGCTGTATTATTTCTTTTATTACGTTTAAGCTGACATTCAGTGCCTCTATACTAAGGAGATGTACAATTTAAAACTAGGCAAGTAAGGTTAACTAGGGGTGTTGCATTGCAACCTATATACAACTCTGCAGAGATAACTGACCCAGAAATGAGAACATGTCTTTTCTACCAAGATCTGCACTGTTAAAATGGACTGGATGCCATGTAAAGGGCTCCTTGGAGATCTCTTTCATGATAGGCCTCAAACAGTTTTACTGGGGAGTCACTTAATTATGTGCATTCCATAGACTGGGAAAAGAGGGAGGCTCCTTCTTCCAGGCCCTTTCCTCACCTAGTTTCTTAAAGCAGTGACAAAGGTACTTAGAGCAGGGGTGGCCAAGCTGCAGGATGAATGCCGCTAGTGTCACGCTGACACTTGAGTGACATGCACAAAGTTGGCATATTTTAAAACACATTTAATAACAAAGAAAGCACCACAGCAGTTTATGGTTTGCTTGATTCTTTTTGCTACCCTTTACACAGCACACCATCAAGTTTCCTTCTTTCCACTGGCACATTCAGGGTGGTCACAACTTCTCCACTTGATTTGCTTGGGGAGCAAAACAGGGAGAAAGGTGGGGAAAAGAATGATGGACAGGAGAGAAAGCAGGCAGATACTAGAGAGCTGTATTCCATTAACTGGCAGGTCACTTGATTACACACAAATGTAGCTACCCCCAGCAGCCCATGCAGAAGTGAGTCCAGATAAGATTGGAACATGTAAGATCCCAGGAAATTTCTGGGCTCCCTCCTTTGGCTTCTGGGGCCCCTTTTTGACCCTGGGCACAAATTACCCTTTACTCTTCTCTCATGGGCCCTGAAGCCCATTGAGAAAGCCCTGGACCCCCACACCTTTAGCTCCTGGGACCCCCTTTCAAACATGGGTACAAATGACCCCCCCTTTACACCCATCTTATGAGCCTGGACCCCCTCCTCTGGCTCCTGGGACCCCCTTTCTAAGCTTGGGCTTGGGTACAAATGACCCCCTTTAGATTGGGTGCTCTTATGGGCCTGGGTTCCCACTGAGAAAGCCCTGAGCCCCCTCCCTTGGCTTCTGGGACCCCTTCCTGAGCCTGCACACAAACGACCTCCTCCAGCCCCCTCTCATGGGCCCTGGAGCCCCTTGTGAAAGCCCTGCAGCCCCCTCATTTGGCTCCTGGGCCCCCTTTCTAAGCCTGGGCACAAACGACCCCTCCACCCCATGGGCCTGGGTACCTAGAAACCGGTGCCCAGTCGTGGAGGCTCCGGGTCAGCCCTGAGGGACTGGCAGTCCCGCTCCTTCCTCCCAGCCGCTGAGAGAGGTGGTGAAGCCCGAGGGAAGCACCAACGACGCCCCTCCCCCCCGCTCGGGCCGCCCGCGGCGTCCAGGAGCCTCTTGGGCGAGGACGAGCACGGAGCCCTCCCGGCGAGCACCCACAGGCTCCCTCGGCCCTCCAGGGAAGGGGGGCGGAGACCGTCCGCTTCCAGGCACCCCACCCTGCTTCTGAGGGGCGGGACCAGGCAGCGCTGCGCCCCCTCAGACCACCACACGAAACTCGAGGACCGCCGCAGGCCTACTGAGAGCCGCGCCACTCATTCGAAACAGCACTTCCCGGCATGCCTGGCGACTGCCTCTCATGCCACACTCTGATTGGGTGCGCGGAGTGACTTTCAAAGGACTTCTTGATGTGGATTGGTCGCTGGAGAGCAATGGCTCAGCCCTAGCAACTCAACTGGGTTTAGGTGCACCAAACAAGTTCGGTCTCAACGCACTTCCACTCCACTCCAAGGATCAACGGAGTGGCACCACCCAGTGTCCATAGGGGGTATCGGCCTGTGGCGGGTTTCAGTTTAATGAAATGAAGCTCAGCTTGTGTGACCCTAATCTTGTCTGTCTCTTTGGGGATTCTATAGAGCTGCACCCCCCCCTCAACTCCAAGCGGCCTCTGATTGGCTAAGCCTCATGATGGAATGATGATGTCATGGCCAGAAGTGACATCATCAGGCAGAAAAATTTTGAACACCTCCCCCATACAGCAAAATCAAATTAAATTAAGTAAATAAAATTAAGCTTACAGTGAGTATAAGTTTTTAATACTGTTCTTTTCCCTCTCATGCAACACCAGAATCAGGGGACAGCCACTAAATTGAGTGTGGGGAGAGTTAGGTCAGACAAAAGAAGACATTTCTTTACCCAGCGTGTAGTCTGCAGAACTCCATGCCACTGGATGTGGGGATGGCATCTGCCTGGACGCCTTTAAAAGGGGACTGGGCAAATTTCTGGAGGATGGGATGGGATGTGCAACCTCCTGACTTTAGAAGTAGGCTACCTCAGAATGCCAGATGCAAGGGAGGGCATGAGGATGCAGGTCTCTTGCTGTCTTGTGTGCTTCCTTAGGAATCTCATGGGTCACTGTGAGATGAAGGAAGTTGGACTAGATGGGCTTGGGCCTGATACAGTGGCTCTTCTTATGTTCATATGTTCTGCTGACAAGGGAAGGCACTAGGATGCAGGTCTCCTATTGTCTTGGGTGCTCATTGAGGCATCTGGTGGGCCACTGTGAGATACAGGAAGCTGGACTAGACAAGCCTTTGGTCCGTTACAGCAGGACTCTTCTTATGTTCTTAAGTTAAAAAAATTAAACATAAGAAGAACCCTCTTAATTTTCTCAAGCAGTTGCTGATCTATTTGTGTTGTTTTTTTTTAAATATCACCAAACATCCCAAAGACTGCAATCCTATCCACACTTACCTGGGAGTAAGTCCCATTGTAACATTTCCCCAAATACAGTCACCTACCATATCAACTCTAATATATTACAAATAGCATACACATTGAAATTAGTAAGGACTCACCTGAAATTGTCCCACAACCCACCTGTAATGGAAGATCAGAAGATCATCAGGTGGATGATGTGGTGTTGACAGCGATTCCATGTTTTGACAGCTGTTTGACAGCTCTGGGAAGGGCAGGGCTGGCTCCACAGCTGTAATCAATCAAGGCCAATGGAGACCTGGATGGATACCTGAACTTCATTTGACCTTGATGGGACTTTGAATGGACATGGACTGAAGGGATGGCTCACCTGAGCCTAATTTGGAGCTAATGAGGTAGCTCACAGCTGAGCTGCATTTGGATCATGAGACATCCAAGGATAAAAGGCAGCTTTGGGAGGCGACAGAGCTACCCTGACCCAGGACCAAGAGTGGGATGCTGGCCCAGCTGGAAGCTGGGCCCTGACCCAGAGCAAGGAGCAGGATGCTGACCAGAGGGAGGACCCTGACCCAGAGAAAGCTAGATGCTGACCCAGCAGGAAACCAGGATGGGGACCCTGCTGGAGGAGACACTCTGCTGGAGAGAACACTACTGGAGAGGAGGAACTCTACGGCAGAAGATTGGACTGGGAAGATTAGACTGGGAAGACTGGACTGTGCTTTGGAGATGGGATTGGACTTGGACTGGAGGATTCAGACCTTTACTCACTAAGTTGAGTTTTGGGGAGGGAAAGCCTCTGGACAAGAGGACTTGCAGTGAGTGTATGTGTTTGTAGTAATAAATTCTTGAAGTTCTGTGTTTATTCCTTTGCACACCACAGCTGTGCTTGGAAAAGGGGGTGTTAATTAGCCAAAAAGCGGGCATTAGAAGGGAGTTGGGAGATTTGGCAGAACACCACCTAATCTCAATCCATAGTTGGAGAAACACTGGTCTACCCAAATGGACTTCCCAGGGTTCTAGACAGGCTTAGGCTACAATCCTATCCACACTTACCTGAGAGTAAGGTCAATTGACTATAATAGGACTTACTTATGAGTAGATATGCATAGGATTAGGCTGGGAGTAGATTAATTTCAGCCTTTTCTCTCCACTCACAGGGCCCAATCCTATCCAACTTTTTTCCAGCACTAATGCAGCCCCAGTGGAGCCCTGACATAAAGGAACAAACACTTCCTTACCTTGGGGAGGCCTCAGTGACTGCCCCTCCACCACAGGATTCAGCACACACCCTGTTGGAACAGCTGCCTCAGCACTGGAAAGTTGGATAGGATTGGGCCCACAACTGTCAAAGCAGATGAGAGGTCCATCTTCATTCATAGTTAGAGTAAAATGCCCCTGAGCAGGTGCAGAATTTTCTTACCCAGGGGAACATGGACAAAGTGCCTTGAATGATTATGTGCAGAATTTCTGTTATAGAAATAATCCTTTATTAGCCCACAGATGTTCTGGGATGTGTGTTGTACAGTCTCATACTCCTGGTATGGTCTTTAACATGCCTGTTTCTCATACATACATCATATTGTTAATATAGATCATGCCAGTTCTTCCCAAACTATTTAAGGCCCAGATCCTAACCAACTTTCCAGCACTGACACAGCTGGGCCAATGGGGCATGTGCTGCATCCTGCAGTTGGATGGCAGTCATGGAGGCCTCCTCAAGGTAAGGGAATGCTTGTTCCCTTACCTGAGATCTGTAGTGCCCTTACTTTGGTGCTGGTAAATTGGTTAGGATTGTGCCCTAAGAAGGATGAAATAATTAAACGTGCCCTTTAGTAAGCTTAGCTTTCAAATGGACCATTAGCTTTCAAATGGACCTCATACAACTGTGAAATACAGTAGAACCTCCAAAGTTGACCACCTCTCTATAATGACCCCCTTCTTAAGTTGACCTAATTTTCACAGTATGGACAGACACTGCATATACATTAAGGGAGACCAACCTCTCTATATTGACCACCTCCGTCAGTTGTAGCGACCATTGCACAGACCAATGCACAGATATTAATTTACCCTCCGTAAATTGCCCACTGAACGTGATACTGTGGGCCTGTGTTTTGTCTGGTTTGTCCCATCTTGGAAAAGCAAGAAGCCATGCGACAATCCCTCCCCTACACCTGCTAGCACATGTGCGAAAGGGTTTTTATAGGTAGGCACACTGCACATAGTTGACAGACTTGTGCTGGCTGCCGATTGTACTGAACATGTACCAAGTTGTGAGGGACATGAGGCTGCTTGTGCATAGATCCTTCTGGAGCACTTCACAATTTCTTCTGGTCTTCACCACTCAGAAACGTTTAGTGTCATCCACAAACTTGTCCACCTCCCTGCTTATCCCTGTTTCCAGATCATTTATGAAGATGTTCCAGTTCCAGGACAGATCCTCTCCACCTTTTTTGTCAATTGCCCATTGACACCCACTCTCTGTTTCCTGGTCCTCAACCAGTTCCCAATCCATGAAAGTACCTGTCCTCTTATTCCCTGACTGTGGAGTTTTCTCAACAGCTTTTAGTGAGGGACCATAACAAACACCTTCTGGCATTTAGTGAATCTGAGGAGACCCAGTGGAGGCCAGACAGCCTAAGTAAAGTGTTTTGTTTTGTTTTTTTAGCTGTTGGGGCTATGTAACATGCTACATGCTATCGGCTGGCAAGGGATAGCATTGGTCTGCCTGTCTGCTATAAAACCAAGTATTTTTTTAACTTACAATTTTTTTAAGTTTATGAATTTTCAAGGTTTTTTTTAAACACTGATTGTGGGCTGTTTAGTCTCTGTTTCTTGATATAGATGATATAAATAGTAAGCATCACAAGAGGATCAATTCTCATTGATATTTGCAATAAAGCTTTTTAAAAAACCAATCTAAATAATAACTTGGCCTTGCATTTGTTGTCCTGGGAGCTAAACATGATATTTAAATGCCTTTTTCCCCATATGTTGACCACCTCCCTATGTTGACCAATTTCCTCCAGTGACAGTCCCTTGGGTGGTCAACTTAAAGAGGTTCTACTGTATTTATTTATTTATTTATTTATTTATTTATTTATTTATTTATTTAACACATCTATACCTCACCTTCCCCCCATGCTGTGGGCAGCCCAGGTGGCCAACAAAATACTGTATACAAATTACAATTTCACCATCATAAAACAATATAAAAATTAAACATTTAAAAATTGCCTTTTAAAATAGCCTATCACAAACCTCCAACACATGTGAAATATAAAACAGTAATAAAAATCAAAAGCAACAATACAAAATGATATACAAATGATATACAGCATTTGCGTGCTGTTGGAGTGTCTTTTATGAGTTCTGCTGCCGCCCAGCCCCAACAGGATTGGGCTAGAATTTCAGTTGACATAACAGTTTGCAAACACTGAAGGTTTACATAACCCTTTAAGAGGCTGGAACTTTTACATACTCCTACATTCACTTTCATTGGTTTAGTGGTTAAAAAAAAAAATAAAACCTATGACCTATAGAACAATTTGAGGCCTCATATAAGAATACATTTTCTTGGATCTGGTTCTTGGAAGTACTACCTACCCAGGTACAAATATGGGAAGAGACAATCCCTCCTCTCCCAGTTCATCTGGCAGTGCTTTGCTGGGTAAGAGATTCCCTGGATGTAGAAAATGAAACATTGTATCAAAGGGTTCCAGACTAGTCCTCTCCCAATATACTAGTATACTATGTGCAGGAATTTGGGAAGTTCAGAAAAGTGTCTGTGTGAAGTGTCAGATGCAGGTCTACCATCTAAAGAGAGTAGACAGAATTACTGTTGGACTTCTGTTTATTGTCAGTATAGGAAACCAGTTCCCAAAAAAGCATCAACACTACAGAAGACACGGTTACCCAATTTGTCCACAGTAATCTCTGGGAGGCACACAGCAGCACCCCAGTCCAAACACATGTCCTCAAAAGTAACCCTCCACCGAGTTCGGGGTTCAGTAGGACATCTGATCTTAGGCATGTGTATGTATGTAAGTGCCGCTGCTGTGTGAGGTGTGCAAGCACTCACAACCCATGTGCAGAGCAGTCTTGTTGGCATCCTTCAGTCTCGAAGACTATGGTGTCACGCTCTGATTGATGGTTCTGGAACAGAGTGTGCTCTCCAGTGCGCGAAGCCTGGGTAAAGTAGGTATGGAGGATAGGCTGTTACCCATGCAGCAAATCCCCTCTCTCCACGTCGCTGAAATGGTCCAATGGAAAGGCAGAGGCCAATACGGTTGGTTCCAGCGGTGTCACAGGAGTTGCCAGAACGTGACTGTGTTCAGCCATGAACTGCCTCAGGGACTCCGGCTCCGGATTTTGCCTCGAGGTTGACTCCTGAAGCCTTTTCCACAACTGGATGTATCCACAAGGCAGTGGAGGTTTGGGATCAGAGTTTTCCTTCTCTCAGATGAGCTGCCTTCCCAGGCTAACGAGTCCCATCTACCGGGTGGCTGTTTAGTCACCTCTCTTAAGACAAGTACAGCCAAACTGAGGGCCTATTCTTATCCCCAGCCCCCAGGGGAAGCAGAGCAGTGGTGCTTTTCAAAGGACTCTGGTGGGGAGGCTCTGCCTCACCTGTCTCCCCACACACCTCATGTCCCTGATACATACATACATACATACAGGCTGCAATCCTATCCACACTTACCTGGGAGTAAGCCCCATTGAACAAAATAGGACTTACTCCTGAATAGATCTGGTTAGGATTGTGCCCACATACATACACACACCTAGGATCAGATGTCCTACTGAACCCTGAACTCAGTGGAGAGCTACTTTTGAGGACATGTGTTTGTGTCTATGCATGTATGTGTTTTCTAGATGGCACTTCCTCCCCTAGAAATTTGCACCACCATTGCATGCAGCTTCCAGCCTAATCCTAGGCATGTCTACTCAGAAGTAAGTCCTATCATAGTCAATGGGGCTTACTCCCAGGTAAGTGTGGATAGGATTGCAGACTTTGTTCCTTGGCAGCCACACACAGGACTGCAACCACCAGAGTCTTCCCACCACCACCAGTGCAGCAGGGCAAGCCCAAACGTCCCTCCCTACGCTCCGTGCCGCATCCCCGGACTAGCGAACAGCTGTTGCCGGAAATCAGAAGCCTGGATGAGGCGGAAGGCCCTTTGAACGGCTGCAGAGACAAGCAGGTACTGTACTGCAACCCGCGGGCGCGCCCAGGGTCCCTTCTGCCTCCCTCCCCTCCTTAGATCAAGAATGAGACTGGCGGGACCTGCCAGGCATCTCTCCCAGGCTGCAATCCAATTCACACTTACGAAGGAGTAAGCCCCATTGACTATAATAGGACTTACTTCTGAGTAGAAGTGCATAGGAGCCCGCGAGAATGGGCTATTCCCGGTCAGGCAACAGAATCCCTGCTGCCCTCTCCGTGCAGCGCACAGGCGGATGATTCTCATGGGCGCGCTGCGGCAGTGGCATAAGAGGGGTCGGGCCTGCGCCCCACCCCGCACTGTAGGAGAATCAGCCCTGGGGGAGGGGAGGCGTCTCCTTCTCTCCGCCCCTCTTCTCGCTTCTCCTTCAGAAACACCAGGACTGGACCACCCCACTGGGCAACCCTTTCCATTTTCCAGCCCCAGCCCCGCAGCAGGGAAGGATTGGGTGCCCTGATGGACCCAGAGGAACTCCTTCCTCCTCCTTTCTTGTCTCCTGCAGTTCCTCTGGACATCCCAGAAGCTCATGCTTACAGTGTGACCCAATAAAGCAGGGAGGAAATAAAAAAGAAAATGACATTGGGTAAAAAAAAATGTACATTTATTTTGCTAAGATTGTGCAATTTTTTTTTCAATGTCATTTTCTTTCTTACTTTTTCTCCCCACTATAGTACAAGTTGGGCATCCTTATCCAGATTAGAACAGATTGGAGATCCCTTATCCCGATTTCCAAAATATGGAGTATTTGAAATACGGAACTTTTTTGAGCTCTTTTAAAAAAAAAACTTTTTTGCCTTAAAGAAATTAAATCACAAACTGCATTTCATGCACAAACCTTGTTTCCTGCACAAAACTATTAAAATATTATATAAAGTTGCCATCAGGTTATGCGTATAAATAGGGTATACGAAACATAAATGAATTTTGTGTTTAGACTTGGGCCTCATCCCCAAGATCTATCATGCACGTATTCTGATATACCGAAAAATCTGATATCCAAAATGTTGCCGGTACCAAGCACTTCAGATAAGGGATACCCAATCCTGTATTGTTATTTTATCATATTGGACTTTTCTGCACAAAGTTCACAATGCAGTTTGCACACCAAAATAAATGAAAAATAAAAGTACATAAACAAGTTTGTTAAGTTAATAAATGGCCAACTTCCATGCAATCCAGCCCTGTTCACTATGCAAAAGCTAAGTGAGCTATAATGCAACAGTAAATGGAATGAAGTATAAAAGGCCTGAGGGAAGATGATGCAGCCACTTTGAAGCTAAGCAGGTCTAGTCTGGTAAATGTCTGGATAGGTGATGACCAGGAAACCCCATGCACATTGATTTTAAATGGTGCAAGAAAGGCAGAACACAAATGTAATGTGCAACAAGGCTGTAAAACTCATTGCAGTTAATTAAAAGTTTGGGGAAACAGAATGGTTTTAGACTATCCAGTCTCTGCTTAAAAACCATTTCTACCCAACATTGCATATATGCACCAGGGACCAAATGTCCCTGTGTATATTTGTGGGCTGGGCAGAAATGGGTTAAAGATCTCCTACAGTTGAGAGTTCATCACCTTCCAAAGCAAGCTGTTCCACTGCCCAACAATTTGTACCATCAGAAAGTTCTTTGTACAATTTGATTGAAATCTTCCTGTTGTAATTTAAACTGATTGTCCTCCTCTCACCCTCTGTAGCAACTGAGAACAAATCTTCTGTCTTCCACATGACAGCCCCTCAAGAATTTATAGATCTTTATAGTGTCACTTCTGGTCTGTTCTCCAAATTAAATATGCCCAACTTCTTCACCCTCTCCTCATAGGACATGGTCTCCACCCCCATCCTAGTTGCCCTCCTCTGGGTCCACTACAGTTTGTCAATATCCCTCTTAAACTGCAGGATCCAAAACTGGACACAGTATTCCAGGTGGAGTCTGACTAAAGCACAGTACACTGGTACCATTACTTCTCAGGAGTCTCAATGCTATGCTTCTATAGACACAGAGGAAGAGTTTGAATTTCCTGCTTATCGCTAACAGTAAAAAAGTTTTTTTCTGATTTGGGAATCTACCTTATGGGAAGCCCAATCCTGAAGCCAGTGACTCTGACGGGTACAGTGGTGCCAAAACAGCTACTGCTGCATCCAGTGCCACTTTTGTACACTTCTCCTGGGGAAAGCCCCAAGCCTTGCAATGGGGTTTCACAAGTCTGCACCGGCTATTTTGCAGTTCAGACTTGACAGTACAGTACAGTCCCTCCTGTCCTGCCCTCTCCCATCCCATTCTGCCCACTCCCTACCCACTCCCTGTCTCTCTCCACCCCAAAACTATTTATCACTGGCTTGTGCTGCTGGAGCACAGACTGGCCCTCCATACAGCGCTGAGGCTCAAACTGGTAGCCCCTCTTCTCTGGGTGCCATAACGTGCTTTATGGCATGTTTGTGACACCCAGGGCCAGCTCTGGAGCTCAGCGCCAGCACTGAGGATGTTTAGGACTGGGTCCTTATTTAGTTTGCATTATTGAATACTTCTCTAACAGCCCAGTGCCATCTCCCGCTAGTTCATAGCATGCAGCCTGTATTGCATACTATGGAGAGCATCCAAAGGGAATTGGAGATAAGTAAAAACTTTTTTTTTTAAGTAAAAACTTTTTTACTTTAAAAAAAACTTTTTTACTTACCTCTGCATAGGCCTTCTGACTTCCTGTGGGTCTCCTGAAACCCACACCAGCTATAAAGCTGGCATAAGTCTGAGGAGAGGAAAGGGGTGGGACAGACTGGGAAAGAGTAGATAAGATCCTGGCGCTAAGATAATCCCCTCCTTACCCTTTCTCCCCCCCCCATTTTGAAACCTGGGTTCTGTGGCAGTAGGGGACAGAGCTCCTGCTGCTTTGTAGCAGCAACTGCAACTGTCCTGGTAGAGGTGTGATTTTTGTACCATTGCTGGACCATATCAGGAAATACGGTGTCATAAAAGGCCCATCGCATTGGGAAGTAAATTAGCACAATCTCCACTGTGATTGTAATGAGAACTGACATGTTTGTACATTCTACCTGGCTTTGCTCTCTCAAGTTTCCTCTGCTCCAAGTATAATGAAATCTCTATCCACAGCTATCAGTTTTTCAGATTTCTGTTTTTCTTTTCCTGATAATACAGATCTGAACTCTAGCCACATTTCTCCCCCCAGGTCTCCTCCAGCATGCCTCATCGGACCATTCACCTTTTCCGGAAAGGACTCCGGCTGCATGACAACCCCACTCTGCTAGCAGCGCTGAAGTCTTCTGAAGTTGTATATCCAGTCTACATCCTCGATAGGAAGTTTTTGACATCTGCAGTTAAAATGGGAACTCTGCGTTGGCATTTCCTCCTGCAGTGCCTGGAAGATCTGCAGTCAAACTTAAAGAAATTGAACTCTTGCCTATGGATTATTCAGGGAGAGTATGAGGCTGTATTGCGGGAGCATGTTCAAAAGTGGAACATTTCCCAAGTGACTTTGGATAATGAAATTGAACCATTTTATAAGCAGATGGAGAGGACTATCCAAGATATGGGAAAGGAAATGGGATTTGAAGTATTTTCATTGGTGGCACACACTTTATACGATGTCAGCCGGTATGAAACTGGCCTCGAGGATGAAGGGTTATTTCCTTGAGGGGTGGGCTATATTGGGCTCAGATCTTTTTATGGACGGTATATGGAATTGGAACATGAATCCCTTCCCTGTCTGTTTCAGATTTTAGCAGTAAATGTTAGAAATGTGGGGCATATGGACAAATATCAAGTGTTTTGCATAGGTGTCTAACATGGGATTTCTGACTGACTTGTGCCTAGCTCGCATGATGTGCTTTTCAGGTAGTGTCCACGTTGTTGGAAGGCCAGGTCCAACATGGTAGGAAGCAAGGGAAGGGTCAACAACGGTCATTGTAACAATGGTCATTGTATCAATTACACTCAAACAGTGTGGGTGGGGTAGGATAACCCAGTGCCAATAACCATCTTTGACAGTGAAATAGAAATCTTTCCAGAAGTTATATCTCTCTTGATAAGACATCTGTACAGATCTGGTATAAAACCAACCTTAGGAAAGACATAGTCCAGAATGTGCAGTTATGATCTGTAAACAGAATACAATAGGTCTATGCACACCTTCAGCAAATAAGGAAAAGTCAGCGTGCAATGGGGCAGGAGGCTCACATCCTCCTGCTCCATCTCTGGCTTCCATGCATTTTCAGTAAAGTCTGCAAAATATATATACATCGTGCCCTATTCATTTATTCCCAATAATGCAGAATCCTTACCCACTCAAGGCAGTACTTTGTACACAGATTAAAATGTGTCCAATGTAGAGGTTAGACATTTGGTATATTAGAATGGGAGCAAACTTTCAGCAATTTACTCTTTGTCCTCTAAACTGCCTATAACAGTATGGCAGAAGCTGTCAATATTGTAAAGAAGCAAGGCTGTTTCCAGGCCTATCAATATGGCTGTTTAAAAATATATGTAATGCTGGCTCCTTTTATATAATTCTGAAATTTTAATATAGTAACCAAGCAAGTTTCTAGCTGTTAAGTATATGACCTAGGCCTCTGGTTCTCAAACTTTTAGCATTGGCACCCACCTTTTAGAATGAGAATCTGTCAGGACCCACCAGAAGTGATGTCATGACTGGAAGTGACATCATTAAGCAGGAACATTTTTAGGCTGAAATCCTAAAATCCTGAACAATCCTAGGCTGAAATCCTACCCACACTTAGAGTAAGTCCCATTCACTAGCATTATTAAAAGCATATACATTGTAGCCTGTTCAAAGTACAGATCTGTAACATTTCTCCAAATGTAGGCACATACCATAGCAGCATCAAGTCTAATATATTAAAAATAAAATATTGAAATGAATGGGGACCCACCTGAAATTGGTTCGCAACCCACCTAGTGGGTCATGACCCACAGTTTGAGAAACACTGACCTAGGCGATATTAAAGAAAAATTCATGTGCTATTATGTGGCTAAATTCTGTCCACTGAAGCCTTCTTTTGCAGGTGGTTTCTCTTCATACTGTATACTGTTTTGTATTATACAGGATTGTGGAACTAAACAAAGGAATAGCTCCATTGACTTACAAGAGGTTTCTTCATATTCTGACTCTGCTTGGAGATCCTGAGATGCCTGTACAAGAAGTTGCAGCGGAGGATGCCCAGTAAGAACCAGTTCTACCACTAGCACAAGACATTCTTGCTCTCTTAAGTGTCAAATGCATCACTGTACTATCAATTGTTGTACGACATAATTTGATCTCTAGGCTGTGGTAGAAAAAAGCAATGTTGTGTGTGATTTAAGAATACAATGTCATCCTTAGGTATATAGAGGGGTGGCTAGACTTGCTTAAGAGCCACATATGATAAACTTCAGATATTTGAGAGCTGCAAGAGAGATGTATGAGAGCCACAATATTTACGAAACATTTAAATTCTTAAATATATTTACTCACCATGAACATTAAATATACATTTAACTCTCAGTTTATAACAGGTGAATAATTATAAAGTTTGAATTTTTTTGAATCTTTTATTGTAATTGTGATACAAAAAAGGTTCAGCCAACATATTTCTATGAGCTGTACATTGTACATCAAAGAGCTAAATGTGGCTTGCGAGCCATGGTTTGGCCATGCCCTGGTATATATGAAAGAGCCTGAGGTAGAATTACATTTGTTTCTGTTTAAAAAAATTATTTTTTGTAACATCAAGATAATTGCTGAGAAAACTGCTAACTCAGGAATTTATGAATGACGCAAAATCTGAAAAATCTTTCTTGTGTTGCAACACTTGGATTATTTAAAGCATTCGAGAGAAACATACAAGATAGATGATTTGATCATTATTATTAAACAGAGATCTCAAGAAAATGGTAACTGATGTTGTAGTGTACTGGCATGTTGTGCAAGATTTTATTTTGTTTCATGCCATTTTGGCTGCAAATTTAATGAATATTGTGACATACAAAAAAGTGAGTTGATGCTGCATGTACAAATGTCTGAAATTGCCCAATCACTGTTTTTCTGGCCAAGAGAGCAGTCAGTGATGGGAGTGGAACAGGGGCAGCCCTGACCATGCAAAAATGCACCAAGCAGCAAAATCTAGGCTCCATAGAGGTGGCAGGAGTGATGTGCCTGCATGGGAACCAGGAAGAGCTGCAAAAACCCCTTACAGGTCTATGATGAGAACAGGCAGAAGATAGAGAGCTCCAGGGCAGTGGTGTCATGAGGATTGTGTCACCCGGTGCAGGGAGCCAGCACGTTACTCCCATGATGGACCTCTTCCCATCCAGTGGGCGGGGCAGTGCCCCAAGTGGTGGGCATGGTGATGTACCATCGCCCCACCCCTGCTTGTATTTTGGTTATAATTTTTGATAGAATAACGATATTTCAATAAGGTTTGTTTCATCACATTCTGCATGAAATTGCACATTGAATGACAGTATTATTCAAAAATGTCAAGATTTAAAAAATTTTTGCCAATAGAGGCGTTCCCCCCTGTGCGCATCACCTAGTGAGGCCTGCACCCCCTGCAGCCTGCTAGCAATGCCACTGCTCCAGGGAACCCCCTGGATAGCCTAGGCAGGGGAGGCAGCCACTTGGCAGGAGGAGGGTGCAGGTGAAAGCTAACCCCCTCCCCTCTGTGAACAAAGGAGGAAAAAGCTCTGAGGCATTTCAGCAGTGGCTTTGTGAACTCTTTTCGCACTTGCATCTCACTCTACCACTGGTTACAGCTGCAGGGGCAGAGCACCAATCAAATTTTCCAGGATCCGTGGAAACACAACTAGGGGATATCCATAAACTTATTTTAAATCATTGAGGCTTCTGTAAGAATTCTTAGGAACTCTAGTTTCATTATTTTGTCATTAGTTTGACTTGGGTTTTTAGATTACGTTTTTATACTGTAGTGAAGAAAAATATTATATTAATGATCACAATCCAGAGTGAAACACTTTTTAAGTACCTGCAGTTTCACTGGGACAGAAGTTGAACTAAGCGTATATTTAACTTCCTAGACCTGGGGTCTCCAAAAACTATGACCTGGGGGCCACGTCCAGTCCACAACAACTTAAAATAGTTTTATTGCTCTTTTTTTTTTTTGCTAATGTTTGACATTTTAACATTGTTTCTTTGCAATTGTCACATTTCTATTTTATTCTGAATCATATCGAACTGATTAGAGAAAAAGATCCAAGTAAAACATATCAATTGATTAAAATTTCATTTATTTATAAAACTGGTTTTCTTCGGCCCACAAAAATGTGTAAAATATACGATGTGGCCCATGTACTGAAAAGTTTGGAGACCCCGTCCTAGTCCATCACCAATGAAATATGCCTAACAGTAACAGTGGCAGAATTGTGTCCTATAGTAATTAGTATGGTACTTTTATTTAAAAATATGAGACTTCTCAGTTAAACATCCCCAGGAAATTACATTTCACAGAGTTCTGTCAGTGAAATCAGGTCAATTTTACATTGTAAATATGTTCTGGGTGTGGCTGGGACACTATTATTTTAAAGACGCATGAACCAGAGAACCAGAAAAACAACTTTGGCTGGTGTGATCTATTGATTTCTATGTAAACTCATAGTCACCATGATGGTGATTTAAGTACCCTTCTCCTCTATCCTAGGCCATGAGTGAGCAAATCCTCTATTAGTTGGAGTGAGAACTCTGATTTGCACATTGCTTAACCCCTGCTAACTGTGCAAAATGGCACGTTTGATCTCATTTAGCTGCAAGTTAGATGAGAAAGCTTCTTTTTACCTCCTCACTGCTACAATCTTTTGAAAGAAGCCTTTTTTTCCTTAGAAAATTGAGTCCTCTACCTGAAGAGGGCCTGGATGAGCAGTACAGGTTGCCTCTCCCTGAGGATCTGGGGATTTCCAAAGAGTACCTGTCACCTTGGAGAGGTGGGGAAACTACAGGACTTCTACAACTCAAAGAACACCTGAACAACCAGGTCAGTTTCATTTCTGAAGGACCTGCCCTTGCTCGCAACATTTGCTAGTCAGGATAGTCAGGGGTCTTTCTAATTATCTAGGCCTGCAGTTGTCTGCCCATTACCCCATTGAACATAATGGAACCTAGGTCCAAGTAAACATGGTATAGATTGCTCTGTTAGACAGAGATGTTTAATGCAGTAGGAGTCCATACCTTTCATCTTACACAGCTATCATACATGAAGACATCTAGAGTCTTCTAGATTCTAGAAGATGCCCCAGTTCTTTTAGCAAGTCTCCCACTCTCTTCTTTATTGTACATAATTGTACACATATTTGTAGTGGGCATTTGGTAAATCTTACTGTTGACTTACTAAAAGTTTGTGAGCATTTTGCTAAAATTGCATCTTACAGCAGAAACAAACTAATTCTAGAACTCATCATAGCAGCACATCTTGCTATGGCTGCATGATACAAGCAGTCTGTATACTTACTGAGCATCTGATGAGTCACTATGGCAGTGTGTTTATACACTTGCTACACACAGAACAACAGCCCATCCTTGTACAAGTGTGTCAGTACACAGCTGTTCTTCATTTGGGGCACAGATATGGTGTAGATGAGGTCATCTATCATCATCCTGTTTGTAGTAGGCAGTATACATTAATTGAATAAATTCTTTTGCTTCATATCTTTTTTTTCCTTTGCACTCCTCTTTTTAGGGCTGGGTAGCAAAGTTTAAAAAGCCAAGAACTATCCCAAATTCTCTGCTTCCAAGTACTACAGGTTTGAGCCCCTATTTCAGCTTTGGCTGTTTATCCGTTCGGACCTTTTTTCACAGGCTGTCAAAAATTTATGCTCAGGTAAGAGTGCTTCATGAATGAGTGTGCATTAACCAAGCAAACACAGCAAACGTAAAATTGTTTTTATAAAAGGAGCATCTCTTTCCCACAACATTCAGGTGTGATGAGTTCTTGTACTGTTTTGAAGTATTGTTTGGATAGATTTTTAAAAGGCACACATTGTGATTTGTTATATTTGTTGCCAGCCTTCCGTATGCCTGATTTGTGAGGTTACTAAATACATCTGCTTTGTACTTGTAAAATGCATGATTCTGTCTTAAGGACTGATGGTGGTAGGATAAGACCTAGTGATATAGAAATAGCTATTGTAAAAAGAAAATTATAACTTGCTGTTCCAGTACCAAAACATTCATTATTATCAAACATTAGAACTAGTTGAGCTAATCATAAGTGCCTTTGGGGCTGCTCACAAAGTGTAAAAAAAAAAAAAAGTCAAAATAGAAAACAAAAACATGCAATCAAGCAACAGGAAGAACAATAAAACAACAATGGTTCTCCATATTTCTCTGTTCATATTGCAGTCAAAGAATCATTCTCTGCCACCAGTATCTCTTCAAGGACAGCTGCTGTGGAGAGAGTTCTTCTACACAGTAGCATCTTCAACACCCAACTTCACCAAAATGGTTGGGAATCCCATCTGCCTTCAAATAAAATGGTACCAAGATGCAGAAAAGCTCCATAAGTGGAAAACAGTAAGATATGGCAAAAGAAGTGCAATTAATAGACATTTTGCAGGCTTCTGGAATTCTTTGGCTACCCTTAGTGCCTCTGCAGGACAGGGTTCAGAACAGACAGTGCCATTTGTAGAACAACATGATTAGCAATGAAAGAGACATGTAACAGTTTCTAGAACATCATTGCTTTATTATCTCCTGTGGCTGTCTCCAAGAATTATAAAGAATTATTTAATGGAAAATGATTAACTCCATTTAAATTTGATTGCTGTCGTATAAGAGGCAAAATAATAAGTCAAAAAATGCTTTGTGGTAGACCAAAATGGATTGGTAAAAGAGGATTTCTTGATTTTTGAATGCGGTACCAGAGCGTTCGATAAGACAATCAGAGAATATTTCAGATTATGGCCGAGAAGAGGCTAAACTTCCAGCCTGTTTTGTGACAGTCTGGGCTCTCAGTTTATACTTGCAGCCCAATCCTATTGAAACCCCCCTCAGGCTATGCAGCTGTTCCACCAGAGCATGTGCTGCATCCTGTAGGGGTGCCTGTCCTGGAGGTGCCTACTGGGTAAAGGAACATTTGTTCCCTTGTCTGGGGCTAAGCCCTCACTTCGCTGCTGGGTCTACTCAGATCTATGGCAGCGATTTTGCTGGTGCAAGTTCAAGTGGACCTGGGAGGGAGGATCAAGACTGGGAAGGGGGATAGGATATCAGCAGCGCTGCTCTCGCCAACACCACCCCTTCCTTGCCTCAATCGTCCTTCCTCCCAGCCCCAGTCTCTGCCCCATTTCTCCCCATCCCATCCCACACACCCTGCCTTCCTCCCTCTTCCCCAACTGACTTACTTGCACCAGGGGTCACGGGCAGACCACTGGTGCACAGCCACAGGTACTCACAGCCGTTGTACAGCCGTAGCCCAAAATGGCATGTCTGTGAAGGACCTTGTGCTGCCAGAACAGTAGTTCCAGCAGTGCAAGGCCTCATAGGATTGAACCATCAATTATGTAGGGCTTAGATAAGAGTAAAAGTAGATATGTTATATGCACAACAGCCATGGGCAACAAAGGTGAGAATCAAACTCATGGTTATTGTTTTCTTTCCCCACTGCAAGCATCATTTCCCAAAGTTGTATGATAATTGTTTTTTGTTGCTATTGTCCTCCCCCATCCCCACCTAAGCTAAGAAAGGGCAACCGAATCCTCAACCTTTAAAATGTTGAGTAGAAGAGTTACTCTTCCTTCAGTTCAACAATTCATCTCTACATAAAGAGGGAATGGTGACTTTTCTTGGAGGAAAAGGAAGGAAGGAGAGCATGGTAACAGAGTGGATCAGGAACTGACATCATTTGCCCTCCTTAGGGAAAGACAGGATTTCCCTGGATTGATGCCATTATGACTCAGCTCCATCAGGAAGGCTGGATACATCATTTTGCTCGCCATGCTGTTGCCTGCTTCTTGACACGAGGGGACCTCTGGATCAGTTGGGAAGAAGGCATGCAGGTTTGCAGTCATCGTTTTGTCTTCTGCCCCTAATTCTGGTACTCTGAAATACTCCTTTGAATTACAAACCTTTAGAGGATTTGAAGAAAATAGCAATGCTTTTTTATGCCAGCTATCCCCTGGGAAAATAGAGAGACATTTGTTGCATACAC
This sequence comes from Tiliqua scincoides, assembly GCF_035046505.1. Lineage (NCBI taxonomy): Eukaryota > Metazoa > Chordata > Lepidosauria > Squamata > Scincidae > Tiliqua > Tiliqua scincoides. The sequence continues at coordinate 188,178,124 of NC_089824.1, forward strand.
TGTTCTTATTAGAATAAAAGTATTGTTTTTACTCACTCCCGAATCGGCCTTTTCAGCCACACTAGACGCTGTTCCAGAACCACCATTCAGAGCGGAATACCATAGCCTTTTGAGACTGAAGGTTGCCAACAAGATTGTTTGAAGTGAAAAACATTAAGCAAACTTGAATAAGAATTAGGTCTGGCAGTTGCTGGGACTGCTTGGCTGTCCTGCTTCACACTTCACACATGGGTGTTCACATGACTTCATGCTCCTCCACATCTCTCCACATAGAAAACCAGATGTGAAGAGAAAGCAGTGTAGCCTAGTCTTTCCCCCATATCTAGTTTTTGCTACTCTCATCAACTACAGGTGTTTGAAGAGCTGCTTCTGGATGCAGATTACAGTATCAATGCAGGGAACTGGATGTGGCTGTCAGCCAGTGCTTTCTTTCACCAGTACACTCGCATTTTCTGCCCTGTACGCTTTGGCAAGCGCACAGATCCAGAAGGCCAGTACATCCGGTGAGTAAGCACCCAAGGTGGATCACTCTCCTTCATTCAGTGCTCATCAATCTGCTTGATCCTAATCCTTTTCTGCATTTTACTGCATTATTGTTTATTAAGGTTCTCAGAATCCTGTTTAAGCCATTGCTGCCCAATGTTGCATATACGCAACAGGGATCAAATGTGTACACCCGTGGGCTGGGCAGAAGTAAACATTTCATTTGTTGCTCAGACTGCTCACTTGACTAATGTTTGAACAGATTATCAATTCTTCACATTATTTAGGATCTGTCTCAACAGAGTCAGGTAAAAGACATATGATCCTCAGTGCAGTAATAAATGATAACAACCTAGAGTTTCTCCAGTTTGTAACAATTGTATCTACAGGATGGAAGGAATAAAACAGACCAATTAATTTTTTTCAGAAAATATCTCCCCGTGCTGAAGAATTTTCCTTCTAAATACATCTATGAACCTTGGGCAGCACCAGAAGAAGCACAGATAGAAGCAGACTGCATTATAGGTAATGCTCAAAACAGCCCATTCCTATGTATGTCTACTCAGAGGTAAGTCTCATTGTAGTCAATGGGGCTTACTCCCAGGTAAGTGTGAGTAAGATTGGAGCCTTTGTTTTTCCTCCCTCACACAGTTGGAAAGAGACAGATTTCTATCAATCCTTGTTCTCCTTCTTCCTAGCTCTTTCTCAGGACACAGCCACTAAAGACTTTGGTCCCTCAAGGCTTTTCTGGGCTGTGTATGTTTCTCAGCTCCTGTTGGAGGTTCTATTCCTGTGGGAAAGCATTCATTCACTGTAGCCCGGGTGGCCAGTTACAATGGAGGACAGAGTGCCTATACCTTTAACCACTGTTTAGAAGAGAACATTTTGGCAGGTGCAGCTCAACATGGAAGGCTTTAAAAAGCTACACCTGCCAAAATTCCCTCCTCTATACTCTGGTTAAAGGTCTAGGCACACTGTTCTCCATTGTATCTGATCACCCTGACTGTAGAAACAGCACTGCCTCACTTCTGATGTCTGCCTTGCAAGGGTTAGTGTCCACAGTTCCAGCTGTGGAACTGCCCTGGGTAACAGTGAGAGTACAGCTTCCAAGAAGGCCAATTCTATGCTTGGGATCATTAGGAAGGGTATTGAGAACAAAACGGCTAATATCATAATGCTGTTGTACAAATCTATGGTAAGGCCACACCTGGAGTATTGTGTCCAGTTCTGGTCGCCGCATTCAAAAAAGACATAGTGGAAATGGAAAAGGTGCAAAAGAGAGCGACTAAGATGATTACGGGGCTGGGGCACCTTCCTTATGAGGAAAGGCTAAGGCGTTTGGGCCTCTTCAGCCTAGAAAAGAGACGCCTGAGGGGGGACATGATTGAGACATACAAAATTATGCAGGGTTTGGACAGAATGGATAGGGAGATGCTCTTTACACTCTCACATAACACCAGAACCAGGGGACATCCACTAAAATTGAGTGTTGGGAGAGTTAGAACAGACAAAAGAAAATATTTCTTTACTCAGCGTGTGGTTGGTCTGTGGAACTCCTTGCCACAGGATGTGGTGATGACATCTGGCCTGGACGCCTTTAAAAGGGGATTGAACAAGTTTCTGGAGGAAAAATCCATTACGGGGTACAAGCCATGATGTGTATGCGCAACCTCCTGATTTTAGAAATGGGCTATGTCAGAATGCCAGATGCAAGGGAGGGCACCAGGATGCAGGTCTCTTGTTATCTGGTGTGCTCCCTGGGGCATTTGGTGGGCCGCTGTAAGATACAGAAAGCTGGACTAGATGGGCCTATGGCCTGATCCAGTGGGGCTGTTCTTATGTTCAAGTAACCAGACCATTGCTACCCATCAGCCATTCTGAAGGCTCTGCTGTGCTGGTTTGAGAGCTACCCTCCTTTCACTACTGGGTTGGGGGGGGGGAGAAGTATGCCCTTCCCCACTTCCGCATGAATTGGTTAGTTGACATAGCTTCAACTGTACCTTATTCATACATTGTGTTTTACAGTATGGAGAACAAGCCAATGTTTTGGTTTGCATTCATGTCTTTGCTGGTCCCCTAGACAGCAGACTAACTATTGTTCAAACATGTCCTCTCTCTTTTGCATTAGGTAAAGATTACCCTTTTCCTATGGTAAATCACAAAGAAGCCAGCAATCATAATCTGCAGCTGATGAAACAAGTCAGAGAAGAGCAATATAAAACAGCTCAGCTGACAAGAGGTAAAATGGGTTTTTGAAGACGGGATGAGTCCATTGGCAGGTGCTGGGCTGTCTTTGTGGCAGGAATTGTAGATTTCTCTTGGTTCTGAAATAATAGGAAAGTCCAGTAGTAATCACTATGACTAAAATGACAATATAGTTGATCCCCTTTTTATATTTTGCACTTTAAAAAAATCAAAACCTGCACCAAGATAACCCAAAACCTGCTGTACACATTAAGGAAAAGACACAAATCTGCATTGTTATGGATGTTCTGTTCATGGGAAGGGGATTTATAAATCCTGTTCAGTCCCTTTTTGGCCTCAGAGATTTCACCAGTGCTTGCATACCTCGAAACCTATCTTTGTAGCTTGAGGACTATTTTAAAAAATACTAAAAAAAACAAAAAACAGCAAAATGTGTGTGTGGTGGTCGGCGTGTGGTCGGTCTGTGGAACTCCTTGCCGCAGGATGTGGTAATGGCATCTGGCCTGGATGCCTTTAAAAGGGGATTGGACAAGTTTCTGGAGGAAAAATCCATTATGGGTTACAAGCCATGATGTGTATGCGCAACCTCCTGATTTTAGAAATGGGCTATGCAGAATGCCAATACAAGGGAGGGCACCAAGATGCAGGTCTCTTGTTATCTTGTATGCTCCCTGGGGCATTTGGTGGGCTGCTGTGAGATACAGGAAACTGGACTAGATGGGCCTATGGCCTGATCCAGTGGGGCTGTTCTTATGTTCTTAAAATGCTGAAGTCTGCACTCAGTTTCAATTTCGGTGCTTGTTTCATGCATCATGGCATAAAGGCTGGTAAAAACTTTCTGAAACGTTCAGCTTGTGAAATATGCTTTCTCATGTTGCGAGCACAATCCTTTCTGCGCCTTCAGCCAGTGCAGCAGCCTCTGTGCCTGCTGAAGGTGTCAGGAACTTGCCATAAAGCACATTCATGACACTGCACGAGTAAGCAGTGCCAGCAGTAAGGCCTGTGCTACCCCGCTGATGCTGTATGCCTGATGCCTGCCCACCTGCAGAGGTAAGTATGCCACTGAGTGACCTGGGACAGGGTGGTGGGAGGACGTTTTAGAGGCAAGAGAGGGCACTTTTGGGGGGAAAGGGTGGAACGGAGGGTGGGACAAGCCTAGCAGGGGGTTAGGATCAACAGAGGAGGCCTCTGCCATATCCTCACTGTCCTCCCAGACCTCTGGCATTCCACAGGGATGCTCAGATCTGAGCTTAATTAAAATTAGAACAAAAATAATTATTTTATTTACAGATACATCTCCTGCACAGCCGTAATTTTTTGGCATTGCACTTAAATGAGACTTGTTTCTGTGCAGAGAGTTCCATCTTTAACAAATTTAAACTGAAACCACTTTGCTCATGTATTTCTGAACAGCCATACACCAATAGGATGTTATTTTCTTTCTGCTTTATAGGTGACATGGACGATCCAATGGAAACAAGACTGAAGCGTGAACATCCTGAAGAGAATGCGCAAAAAGGGAAACGTGCCAGAAGTAGGGAACAAGTATAAATTGACAGCTGTTTACTTGGAAGTAAGTTCCACTTTATTCAGTGGGATGACTTCTAAATGAATAAGCCTGATTCATCCATGAAGAATCAACATTTGCATTGCAATCAAATGTCCTAGAAACTTATAGAAATAAAGAATAAAAATGGACTGAAAGGGGCATCTCATGTACAGATTACATTATGCAAGTAACTTTGTTCTTTTTCTGTTCTCAGAATGTCTCTTGAAACCACATTTTTTCTTTGAACATCTGATTTTGAGGTGTTTTATAAAATATCTTGTTATGCAAACTGATAATATTTTATAATAAATAATAAATATTTGAGTTCTGCTAACTTTGCAGGAGTACACTGGTTTTGCTGTATTCTGTTCAGTCAAAAGTCATGTTATTTTGTCATTGCATCTTATTCAAGGAAAGGTGTAGAATATTTTTAGCTCTCATGTACCTTTTTCCAGTCCCACTTTATCCTTTTTGAGATGTGGCGACCGGAACTGCATGCAACACTCCTGATGTGGCCTTACCATCAATTTGTACAATGGCATTATAATATTGGCCATTTTATTCTCAATCCTCTTTTCAATATTTTTTAATTATCCAGAGCATGGAATTGGCTGCCTTCACAGCTGCTTCACGCTTGGTCAACACTTTAATGGAGCTGTCCATTAGCACCCCAAGATCTCTCTCCTGTTCTATCACAGTCAGCTCAGATCCCATTAGCGTATATGCGAAGTATTAATTTCTTGCCCAATGTGCATTACTTCACATTTACATTGCATATGCTATTTTGCTGCCCATTCTCTCAGTAGGGAGAGATTCTTCTGTAGCTCTTCACAATCCCTTCTGGTCTTTACCACCCAGAAGTTGTGTGTCATCCACAAAGCTGGCCATCTCACTGCTTCAGTGGTGTCACTAGGATTCGTGTCACCCGGTGCGGGAGGCCTGCACGTCACCCCATGCAGTGGGTGGGGTGACGCCTCAGGTGGTGGGCATGGTAATGTACCATTGCCCCGCCCCACTGGTTTTTGGGCTGTACCTTTTGTTAGATATTTCAATGTGGTTTGTTTCATTGCATTCTGCATGAAATTACGCATTGATTGATATATAACATGATGATATTAGTCCTCCAAACTCTGATTTTAGTGATTTTGAAAACTTCTAGAGTCACACACACACACACACACCCCGTGTCAACTTACTAACACCTTATTGCAGCAGTTCTCAAACTTTTAGCACTGGGACCCACTTTTTAGAATGACAATCTGTCCAGGACCCATTGGAAGTGATGTCATGGCCAGAAGTGACATCATCAAGCAAATTAAAATAAATAATTATAGATAATTAAATTAAAATAAAAGAAATAATTAAATAAGGGGGAGCCAGTCCTGTTCCACCAAGTGAATCTACTCTGAAGTAAGTCCTATTGTGGTCAATGGGGCTTACTCTCAGGAAAGTGTGGGTAGGGTTGCAGCCTGTGAACCCAATCCTATGCATGTCTACTCTGAAGTAAGTCCCATAGTGGTCAATGAGCTTACTCTGTAGCCTGCCTGCAATCACCCCCCCCCCCAAAAGAATCAGTGAGATTTCCAGCCCTCCCCAGTGCCCAGCTTAAAGTTCTTCTATTTCAGGCACATCAAGATAAAAACCCTCCTGGCTTTACAAGTGCAAAATAGAAAACTTTCCCCTTACCAGTTCAAGCCTCTTTTTTTGTCCTTTTTAGTGGGGAGGGGAGGCTGCCTTCTGGAGCATTTGTTGCACTCCAGCTCCATCCCATCAGGACCCTTCTGGTGTCCTCACATTTCCCTTTGCCTGGCCTGACCACCAGCCAAGGCACGTCTGCCTACTCACAAGGAAATGCGACCATGAGGCTGCTTCGCTTTCCATAGGGCTCAATAGACTGCAGCTGGGAGGGAGGCAGGGACCTCCTTCTCCCTTTTGTGTTTTTGGGGGCTGCATTCATTGGATCGGGACCATTCTGGTGTTGTTGGATTCCTCTCAGTCTGTCCTTTCTGATGCACTATGGCAAGTTCGCCTGCTCGCGGGTAAACGCGCAATACAGCTCACTTTCACTTTCCATAGGGCTCCATGCATTTTTTCATTCCGGCTTTTTGGCCATAACTTTTGAAGGAAAGGAGCGATTTCAATTATGTTTTTTGCATTGCACTCCACAGGACATACCGCATCCAACGGTTTATGACACGATGGGGTAGCTCCTAATGCCGCGATGTTAGTGCGTCCCCCCAGGGCGCGTCACCCCCCCAGCGCATCACCCGGTGCGGCCCGTACCCCCCGCACCCCCTACCAACGTCAGTGTACTGCTTATCCCTGACTCCAGATAATTTATGAGCAAGTTGACAAGCACTGGTTCCAGGACAGATCATTGGGGCACACATTTTTCACCTCTCTCCATTGTAAAAACTGCCCATTGACATGAACTCTCTGTTTCCTAGTCCCCAACCAATTCCTAATCCATGACAGAGCCTGCCCTCTTATTCCCTGCCTGTGGAGTTTGCTCAGGAACTTTTGGTGAGCGACCCTGTCAAGTGCCTTCTGAAAATCCAGATATACAGGGTGACCCAAAAGTAGGTGGACAGTAGGTGGAATAAATGTTATCATTTACTGTCCACCTACTTTTGGGTCACCCTGTATAATACCCATGGGTTTGCCTGCACCTTACATGCCTATCAGCTTTTTCAAAGAATTCTTAAAGATTTGTGAGGCAAGACTTACCCTTGTGGAAGCCATGGTGATTCTCCCTCAGCAAAGCTTGTTCTTATATGTGTTCTTTGATTAGGCATTCCACTATTTTACCTGGTACAGATGTTAGGCTGACCAGCTTGTAGTTTCCCAGGTCTGCTTACCTTCCTCTTTTAAAGATCAATGTGACATTAGCTATCATCCAATCCTCTGGCACTGTACTGGTTTCAAGGGACACATTGCATATTTTAGTCAAAAGATCAGCAAATTCATTGTTTAGTTCCTTAGGAACTCTTGGATGGATGCCATCTGGGCCTGGTGACTTATTGATCTTTAATTTGTCAATTAGATCTGAAATGTCTTTTTTAACCTCTATTTGACACGCAGGAGGGGCGGTTCAGGCAGCAGTATCTGCCCAAGGTCTTCTACCGTGAAGACAGATGCAAAGAACTCATTTAATATCTCTGCAATCTCCAAGTTCCCTTGTATCTCCCCTTTCCCCTGTGGGCCAACTGCTTCTCAGGCAGCTTTCCTGCTTCTAACAGATTTGAAAAAGCTTTTATTATACAACTGCCAACATCAGACTTGGGCAAATGCACAAAGAGGGTTGGCATGACCTTGCTTTTTATAGCCTGTAGATGTTAACCAGGTGTGACCTGTGGGATTGGGAACTGGGGCTTTAGGGTCCAGTCAATTTCTTTGTTTACCAGTCGGTATGATGCAAGCTGGTAGAAGCCAAACACAAATAAACTTATGCTAACAGACCAAATGTTCAGTGAAAGCCAATGTAATGCCATGCTCACACATTATAGTTGAGCAGCTTGATAGAGAAGTGTTCAATGAATGAATTAGTTTAGAACAAAATGTTATGCTTATATGGATTAAGAAATAGAAAATTATGTCTAGCAATGCTTAAAACATATGAACTCCATTTCACCCTCTCTGAATAAGTTTAAAAAGTGCAGGCTAGCACAGGTCGTAAATCAGAAGATGTTTTATTGCTAAGCAATAAAAGCATCAGCAAAAGAGTCTGGAATTTACCAGCTATCAGGCCAATTGTCAGAGTGATGGATGAAGCTAGGCTGAACAGAGTAGGTTTGTTTTAAAATACACTTTCAAACTTGAATACCTGCTTCTAAATAGAAAACAATTTTAGATCTAAACAGGCTTTCTTTAAGAACCAAAATATGCACTAGGAAAAGCAATCAGGAAGTTTCATGTCAGAAGAGCCTTGTGTATGTATTCTACCAAAAAGCAACATCATGATGTGTGACTGCATTTGGAAAAATGTTACAGATCCTGCTACTGACAGGCTACTGTGCATAAGAACATAAGAACAGCCCCACTGGATCAGGCCATAGGCCCATCTAGTCCAGCTTCCTGTATCTCACAGCGGCCCACCAAATGCCCCAGGGAGCACACCAGATAACAAGAGACCTCATCCTGGTGCTCTCCCTTGCATCTGGCATTCTGACATAACCCATTTCTAAAATCAGGAGGTTGCGCATACACATCATGGCTTGTACCCCGTAATGGATTTTTCCTCCAGAAACTTGTCAAATCCCCTTTTAAAGGTGTCTAGGGTAGACGCCAGCACCACATCCTGTGGCAAGGAGTTCCACAGACTGATCACACGCTGAGTAAAGAAATATTTTCTTTTGTCTGTCCTAACCCGCCCAACACTCAATTTTAGTGGATGTCCCCTGGTTCTGGTATTATGTGAGAGTGTAAAGAGCATCTCCCTATCCACTCTGTCCATCCCCTGCATAATTTTGTATGTCTCAATCATGTCCCCCCTCAGGCGTCTCTTTTCTAGGCTGAAGAGGCCCAAACGCCGTAGCCTTTCCTCATAAGGAAGGTGCCCCAGCCCCGTAATCATCTTAGTCGCTCTCTTTTGCACCTTTTCCATTTCCACTATGTCTTTTTTGAATGCGGCGACCAGAACTGGACACAATACTCCAGGTGTGGCCTTACCATAGATTTGTACAACGGCATTATAATACTAGCCGTTTTGTTCTCAATACCCTTCCTAATGATCCCAAGCATAGAATTGGCCTTCTTCACTGCCACCGCACATTGGGTCGACACTTTCATCGACCTGTCCACCACCACCCCAAGATCTCTCTCCTGATTTGTCACAGACAGCTCAGAACCCATCAGCCTATATCTAAAGTTTTGATTTTTTGCCCCAATGTGCATGACTTTACACTTACTGACATTGAAGCGCATCTGCCATTTTGCTGCCCATTCTGCCAGTCTGGGGAGATCCTTCTGGAGCTTCTCACAATCACTTCTGGTCTTCACCACTCGGAAAAGTTTGGTGTCGTCTGCAAACTTAGCCACTTCACTGCTCAACCCTGTCTCCAGGTCATTTATGAAGAGGTTGAAAAGCACCGGTCCCAGGACAGATCCTTGGGGCACACCGCTTTTCACCTCTCTCCATTGTGAAAATTGCCCATTGACACCCACTCTCTGCTTCCTGGCCTCCAACCAGTTCTCAATCCATGAGAGGACTTGTCCTCTAATTCCCTGCATTTAGAGTCCTATGCACTCTTAATGTGTAATGAGTAATGCCCTAGAGTTGTAAATTAACAGAAGAAGGTATCTGGAAGCTGCTAAAACCACACACCAAGGTTCATAGAAATGCCAAATAAAAGCTAGCATGTAGGTTAATAGTTGTAGAGTGGGATTAGCAATGTATAAGGAAGAGTGAATTTTAGCTGTTGAAAATAGTTTGATCAGAGCCTGAAATGCACAGAGTGGTGAGAGCTAAATTGAAAAGACTAAGTCTCAGATGTGCCTCAAAGTAGCCTTGAAAAGTAGATGTAGCACAATTAATCAAAGGTAATACAAACAAGCTCATGAACTTAGAATGCAGTATAGGGTTACTCCTCACAGTTAGAATTCTTATCATAAAGCAAAGGCATACCAGGATGATTGAGAGTGTAAATCTCTGATTTTATGATTTTATATATGTGTAACGGGGTGTTGGTTTTAATTCTGTGTATTTTGTTTTGTTGTTTGTGACTAGCTGGTCGGATGACCGTAAATAAAGTATCTATCTATACCAGGACTATATCATGCCTGTCACCTTAATGGAACCAGATAAGAAACAACATACAGAGAATTAGGGAGTGACCAGAACATTTATGTCTTTCCCTTGGCACCAAAAGCAGATAGTTGGGTTCAGAAAAAGTTTAATGTAAAGGACAGTCTATCTTGTTTGACAGACAGAGACAGAGCTTGGTAGATCCAAACACCTACAAATCAGCTGAGACAAGAACAGATAAGCAAAAGAACATTCCTAAGCGTGTCTCCTGATCTGGAAAACATCATTAGAAGCACCAAGTTAACAGCAAAAGCAGAATTTAACAAAGAGAAAGTCTCTTAAAAATCCTTGTTTGCAGGAAGAATTCAGTTTGTTTGGTACTGAATTGAGTTAATATACATACTGAGAATGACAGAAAACCAAAGGTTTAGTTTATAGAGAGCTTACATTGTTTAATAAAGAAGAATCTAAACTAGTTCTGCAATAAGTGGGTAAACAGTGCCACCTAGTGGTTTTAAAATATGTATGTTTTTGAATTGTAACTTGAGACTGACCAATCAGATCCTTGTAATGTTGTAGCCAATCCTAAGAGAAGCTCCATTTCTGATGTCATGATCCCCCAGCCAATGACAGTGAGATTTTTCAAACAAAGAAGCCAGAATCCTATATAAACCAAGGATTCACATTGAAACATTGCTATTCTCTGGAGGCACTGAGAATTACCACACAGCTCTCATTGCTCTCCACTTTGGACAAGAAGTCCCTGAGAGGCTCCTTGCTGGCAACGAATAAAAGCTTGCAGGCGATCATCACTCTTGCCTACTGAATTTGTTTTTGAACTTTGCTGCGGACCTCGCAACAAGTAGGGGAAGAAGATGATGTTCTAATGATACAGGCTAATGGAAGCCAGCCATTCATGTTAAAACAAATCATTAAACAGAGCAAATCATTAGGATGTTTAATAGGGAAATGTTCAAATGTTTACTTATGTTAATGCTATATTTAATTAAACATTTTTATTAGTTTAATATTCCATGTTCACATGCTTAGCAGTTTAATAGGAGAAAATGAAGCTTAGATCCATTTTGTTTCTCTGTCTCTGCTTCAAACTGACAGTTTTGCTGAGATGGCAGAGGAATGTGCCTTTGGCAGCCTGCCAGAGAGATAAGGCAGTGTCTGAAGAGGGAGTCAGGAACACACATACTCCCTTTTTCTGGGCCCCCAACCTATCTAAACTGGAACTGAACAAAGAACATTTTGGATTCTAAGACATAAGTCAGACTTTCCTGTTATTCTATTAGTTCTTTGTTTAACCAAAATACAGTCTTGAATGTATATATTAAAGACTGGGAGGGGTTAATACACCAAAGGTTCATGTTAAAGGGATCACAGTACTTGCTTAATAGTTATTGCTTAAAAGTGTAGATTATGCTCAAGCCATGTAATTCAAATTGCAACCTTAGCAGAAGCCTCACAGACAGCTCATAGACCTGGAATGTGAGGAAAACAACACCTCACAGATAAGACTACTCTGTAAGACTTCAAAGGAATCAAGGCCCACCCGTCATTTTTAATTGGAACTAGAAGTCACAACCTAAAGTGAGATAAGATACAACACACAGAGGAACTAGAGGGAGGCAGGAAGCAGTATGCCCTGCACCAATTAATCAGGAAGCCATATCTCTTGGCACTTGCAATAATAAATTATTAATTTAATAATAATTTAATTATTATTTAATAATAATAATTAATAATAAATTATTGCAAGAAGCGAGAAAACTAGAGGTTGTACACAGGTCAGAGAGATAGCACTAACCTTTTAATAGTAAGAAAGGCCTTGGCAGAGACAGTAAATCTGTTGCTAATTAAAATAGAGTTTTCCAAGATACAGACATCAGCAGAAACAGTTGAACAGGAACAAGATATTATGAAAAAGCCCCTAATTGGCAAAACATTCCTGAGAATCTCTGTCAGACCTAAAAGCTGACAGGAGGGGCTAGATTTAATTGAAATAAAGAGAAATGTTTCTTAAAATCCTTATTTACAATAAAAGGTTAGGTTTTCTTGTATTAAATAAATATAATTACACCACAATACATCATTAAACATCCTTTAAGACAAACATATGGGATTGCAACTAAAGAAAACAATACTGGCACATAGCCCCACGGAGTCTGATACAAAGAATGTTGGAGATAAGCATGTGGCTCTTGTCAAGGTCAGGGGATAATTGCAAAAGACATATCAAACCTAGTACTGTAATAAATGAGTAAACAGTGCCACCTAGTGGTTTTTGAAATATGTATGTATTTGCCTTTTTTGGAACTTGTAACTTGAAACAGATCAATCAAATGCTTATAAATTTATCTGTGACCAATCCTGAGAAAGCCTCCATCTCTGATGTCACACCCCCAGCCAATGAAATGTAAGACTCCTCAAACAAAGGAGCCAAAATTGAATATAAGCAAGTGGCTCACACTAGAACAGGGCTTTTTCTCTGAGGGATCTGAGAGTTCCCACATAGCTCTCATTGCTTTCCTTTTGGACAGGAGTCCCTGAGAAGCCCATTGCTGGCAACGAAATAAAGCTTGCAGATGATCACCACTCTTGCCTACTGAGTTTGCTTTTGAACTTTGCTCTCGACCTTGCAACACTAACAATAAACAAGGAGTAACAGCTCCTGCATTTGAATGTCTCAACAGCACTTGCAGTATCACTAAAGCCTCTTAAAGTACACTAAAGTATGACTAAAGCCTCTGGGGTACTAGCAAGTCCATAACAATGAAAAATAGGCAAAAAAGGGGCGGGGGAATCCATCTGAGGATTTTCATCTCAAATAATGATATAGTTCAACTACTAAAGCAAATGGTGCCCAAGTAGAGTTTAAGGGCACAATCCTAACCCCTTATGTCAGTGCTTTCCAGCATAGGCATAGATGTGCCAATGGGACATGTGCTGCATCCTGCAGTTGGATGTCACTCACGGAGGCCTCCTCAAAGTAAGGGAATGTTTGTTTCCTTACCTCAGAGCTGCATTGGCCTTATGTCAGTGCTGGAAAGCACTGACATAAGGGGTTAGGATTGCGCCCTGTTGCGCGTATTGAACACTGCCTGGGAATTATATGAATTTTTTTTTCTGAATTTCTTAAAGAAAATAGGTGTAAATGTAAGAAGTACACAAACAACTCTGTAGGATAATTATGTAGTCAAATTTGGGGAAGCTTTGGATCCCACATTTAGTCATTGGATCATACCATCACTCTGCTAAGTAAGCATAAGTATTTGCACATAAATGTTCCACCCATTCCATAGATGCTCTCAACTTATGTTAAAATAAGTGGTTCATAAATTTTGGCTGTCCTTAGCATCCAGCTATTGTTTGTTGTCACTGTCTACTCCTCCCATGAGTCCAGTGGCATACCCTGAAGATATGGGAGACGGAACGGCTCAATCTAAAATCAATGATTTTAGAAATGGGTTAAGTCAGAATGCCAGATGTAGGGGAGGGCACCAGGATGAGGTCTCTTGTTATCTGGTGTGCTCCCTGGGGCATTTGGTGGGCCGCTGTGAGATACAGGAAGCTGGACTAGTTGGGCCTATGGCCTGATCCAGTGGGGCTGTTCTTATGTTCTTAATCAATTTAGCGGGGGGAGAATAACTGGCCCTCCTCACCCCAGCACTGTCTTTTCTAGTGGCTGTCTGCTGGTGTTCTTTTGCATCCTTTTAGATTGTGAGCCCTTTTGGGACAGGAAGCCATTAGTTATTTGATTTTCTCTGTAAACCGCTTTGTGAACTTTCCGCTGAAAGGCGGTATATAAATACTGTTAATAAATAATCTGTAATTTTTCTAGAGTACTTGAAACACTCGGAAGCAGAGAGAATCTCTGTTTTTATCTTGCAAAGCTCAGCATGACGTAAGACACCTTTCTCCGTATATCATTTGGCTGCATATAATACAGAATTTGGGGGGAAGGACAAAGTCTAAATCTCCCACCCAGCATGAGATCACTCAAGCCTTTATTTTTTTAGTTGCATTTCTTAGCCACTTTTCACTCGTGTCCCTAAAACAGTATATGACATAAAATCCCTTATAATATTAAAAAATCACAAACAGCACAGTATAAAACCCCAGAAGAAAAGTTAGTTCAGTGGACCCTCACTTTATAATGGTAATCCATGCTGGAGATACCACTGTACTGTTAAAATATTGTAACGTGAACCAAATAATGCATTGTCTTTTGGTAATTTATTCCAAGACCTCGGAAGCTGAAATTTCTGCAACAGGACCAAGCTATTTTCTTCTCTAAAAGGTGTCTGTTGGGCTCTTTGGGGGCCATGGTTATTCATTTACACAATGTCATAATTATAAAACACAAACTACAAAGCTGTATATTTCCCTCAATAGACAAAGCCATGTTGTTAAAAATGCTGCTATTTGCTGAGATGGTATCAAAGCCTGCATTCATATAGCAGATGAGTTTATCTGTCACCCATGAGGTGCTGTTGACAGCAACTATGAGCCCATTGTAACGGTAATAACATATTGTATAGTAATCCTTGTTTTTGATCAAAAGTTCATTGTAAAGTGATTTGATTGTAAAGAGAATGCATTGTAAAGCGAGGTTGCACTGTATAAGAGTTCTCTGTGTTGCATGGACAACTCAGGAAAGGGTCTCCTACTTCATTCTGGGCAACTAGAAGCACATGGACACTTACAGATGTTGGCAGCCATATGGCAACCACATTTGTGAATTTCTACTGCAGTAACATACACTGTTATAGTATTAATTTTAAAGTTCTAACTTGGACGAGCTGTTTTGTACAGGAGTGTCCCAAAAGAAATGCCGTGGCAGTTCAGCTCATTGCTCACTACATATCTGTTTACATTTACATACATACATCTTACAGCCCAACCCTATCCTTGAGATACATCACTGTATCTCCATACACATGGCACAATGACAGTGTAAAAGACTGCAAACCAACGACGGATGCACTGTGGGTGCTCGTGTAACTCTGGAAAAATGCTGCACTGTTGGTGCAGAGGCCAAAACAGAGAAGATTGGGGCATGAAGTGTGATCGACGTAGGATGGATGAAGTGTCAATGGACTCCATATCCGAACTCCCCTTCAGACAACACACACACACACACACACACACACAACAGAGGTATGTCCGTGACAGAGCTACCAGAGGTTGGAGTAATCTCATAATCTCATGCCTGTATTAATGGTTGGCAACCTTCAGTCTCGAAAGACTATGGTATAAGCCTACAGCACCCAGTATTCCCAGGCGGTCTCCCATCCAAGTACTAACCAGGCCTGACCCTGCTTAGCTTCTAAGATCAGACGAGATTGGGCATGTGCAGGGTAACAGTTGCTGTATTATTATTATTATTAATTATTATTATAAGGAACAACGGGAAAGGGAAAAACAGAAAATTGCACATCCCACCAACACACTGCCCTGCTCACTTTCCTATGATGGGACATAGGATACAAACTACAGTATATTTGGCAGCCAATTCCAGCACACTACACCAATTCTAAAGCTTCTACCAGGAACAGTTTATCTCATAGCCCAATCCTAACTAACTTTTCAGTGCCAATGCAGTCATGCCAATCTGGCATCATCCAGTGGGGGAGCAGTCACAGAGGCCTTCTCAAGGTAAGGGAACTTTTGTTCCTTTATCTTGGGGCTGCATTGGTGCTGCATTAGCACTGGAATATTAGTTAGCATTGGGCTGTCAAATAATTAGACCCTTGGCATGGGACTCTACCTCTCTGGTCTCTCAAAGAGAAACTTTGGTTAAGGAAACGATGGTGAAAAAGCACTTGGAGCACAGAAGGAGCACTTTACACAATTTCTTGCCCTTCACAATATGTATGGCAAGATATTTTCTTAACTCGTGACTTCTCAGAACTCTTACTGCAGGTATTCTGCCCCAGGGGCTCTTCACACACAAATGCTCAACTGAAAACTCCAACTCATTACCCCTACAGGGGAAGGACAATGCATGCCACAGGTAAGCAAAGCGGGGGAGAAAATCCTATGCTTCAGTGTCTTGATGTTGCATCTCCCTCTCATGTCTCCAACCCTTCCCCATTATGATCCCTCAGATTGCGCCTGTGCTATCAACTGTGTGGCCAAACCATCCCTTCCTTTTGCAACAGCCAAGAGTTCCACTGCAACTCCCTCTATGAGAGGGAAAACTCAAGTTCCAAGCCATCAAGTTAACCCCTGCTAATTGGGTAAGAGGCACTTTTTCAAGTGGGTGCTCCTTTTTTTTAGTAGGGGGAGAGTACTCACCCCAGCACTGTCTGTTCTAGTGGCTGTCTGCTGGTATTCATTTGCATCTTTTTAGATTGTGAGCCCTTTTGGGACAGGGAGCCATTTAGTTATTTGATTTTTCTCTGTAAACCGCTTTGTGAACTTTTAGTTGAAAAGTGGTATATAAATACTGTTAATAATAATAATAATAATAATAATAATAATAATAATAATAATAATAATAATAATAATAATAATGCTCTTGCCTCATACAGTGCACAACAGCATATACACTCTAATGGCACCACTTTCCATGTGCATCTCAAGCCAGAGAACAGGTGTGACTGATGTTGTTGCCTATTGTTCTTACTCTCTCTGTATTTCTCTTTGGTTCCCAAAGGCAGCTGCCCCACAGGTGAGGACATTGTACAGATCCTAAAGTACACCTATAGCTTGCCTGTCTGCAGGGACCAGTGTGAGTCCCAGCTGCCGCTCAGCAGAGTTGATAACTTACTCATTCTAGACAGAGTGAACAGAGACGGAGAAAGGCTTTGCAAACTCCATGACAGACAGTCAACCGATTGGTGTAGGAAGACCTCACTGCCATCTTTTACTTGGTTGTCAGTTGGATAACTTGCTATGGCACAACAGCCTTGCTGTTTTGTGGTACACCACCTTATTTCTTATCTCAGGTTGCCTTAGGGTTTGTAAGAGGGAGGGGCTTCTCTGATCACAGGGTCTACAGAATCTACACTCCATGTTCCTTTGGGTTCCAATGGGGCGGGGAGATATTCCTCTGGGATCATGAGTCCCTTTTTCCTAATGCCAATGGTCAGTGAGGCAGCTGCAAGTCAAAATGAAAATAAACATATTAAATTCATACATTAATCCAATAATAATCTGATACTAGAGCTCATTGCAATAAATAAACCAAGTAAACACTCTGAAAACAACCAAATAGCAACCATATTGATACTTTAAAACTCATCATAGTAATGCAAAATCAATTAATAAACTATAAAATACAGTGAAAATATTAACACAAAGAATTGAATTAAATTGCCAGGAAATAAAGTAGACACTGCACAATGTTGTCTGTTTATTTATTTATTTATTGAATTCGATTTGTACCCCACTGTTCTCCCCAGAGGGCACCCGAGGTAGCTAACAACAAATAAAATACATAAAAGATAATACATATAAAACTATAAAATAGACAATAAAAGCCAAGCAGTGGCAGTGATATAAACCATCAGTTAAAACATTATTAAAACCCACTTTTGCCTGCTTCACAGGTGTACACATTTGATTCCTGTTGCATATATGCAACATTGAGCAGAAATGGCTTTAAAAAGCAGTCCTCATACCCTCTAACCAACATCAAAATTTTTCTGGAATAAAAATGTATTCCGGAATAAAAAACTGAAAATGTCTACACAATTCTATGCACTAGTGATGGCTTATATTCATTCAGTTCATTTATTTATTTATATACATACCACAGCTTTCTACCACACTAAGGCCAATGGAGGTGTCTTGCAAATAAAACAATAAAAGATACATGTATATGTGTGTGTATATGTATATATATGCATGTTTATCTGTGTATATGTGTGTATGTATATGTATATGTGCATGTGTGTGTATGTCTGTCTGTATATATATGTATGTTTATCTGTGCGTGAGTGCATGCATATCCCTGTGCAGTGTTTCTCAAACCGTGGGTCGCGAGCCCATTTCAGGTGAGTCCCCACTCACTTCCCGGGGCAATGAGAAGCGCTTCCGGGTCGTGGCTCTCACAGCTGTGTGTAGCGACGGATCCTGCGAGGGCCCTGCGTGGCTGGCGGGGGCGGAGCCAAAGAGACACCGCAGGGACAACGTTTGACTGATTCTGATCCCACACCGGAAGCGAGAGCCACGACCCGGAGGCGCTTCTCTCGACGCCCCCGGAAGCTGCTGTTGACGCGTGCGCACGGAGGGAGCCGCCTGTACGAAGCGGGGGGAGAAGAGCGGCGACCCGGCCCCCCACCGGAAGTGGGGGGCCGGCGTCGTGCTCCCCATTGGCGCCCAGGGACGATCGCGTCAGAGAGGCGTCGAGGAAGCTTCGAGAGACCGGAAGTGCGTCAGGGCCTCGGGCGGGGGGAAGCGGCTCCTGCGGGCCTGCGAGGGGAGCTTCCTGGCAGCCATGTCCGGAGAGGCGCTGCTGGGCCGCCGGGAGGGCGAAGGCGGGAGGGAGCCGAGCGCCGGAGCCTGGTGAGTGGCAGGGGCGAGGTCGCTCCCGCGGCCCCTGGCCGGACTGAGGGGTCGGCCGGGGCCTGTGGCGAGGGGGGCCGGGAGAAGGGCGCGCCCCGCCTCTCCTCTCCTCGCGGGCTCCCCCTGGCGGCCTCGGGAAGACGCGCTCCGCCCTCGGCTGCTTCTCCTCAGGGACCGTGCGAGGGGGCCCCTGGCCGCGCGGGGGGGAGGCCCGCAGGAAACGCTCTGACGGCGGAGGCGGCCTTCCCTGCGCAGTGGAGCGAGCGAGCGCGCCCCCTAGTGGTGCAGCCGGCAATGTCGTGGAATTTATCCTTGTCTTTCATGAAGATGTCAACCAACATCCAGAGTGCGCGGCCCCAAAGCGCTACAGGCTAAGCCAGGGTGTCCAGACGTTTTGGCAGGAGGGCCGCGTCGTCTCTCTGACACTGTCGGGGGCCGGGAAAAGAATTAAAATGTGAACACATTTACATAAACGGGGTATATTAGAGATGGAACTGGTATGAATGAGTGAAGGTCTTGCAGTTGCTCAAGGCCTGCAAAAGGCCCCAGCCTTTCCTTCGCTGCCACTGTTGCCTCACAGACGTGAAACAGCAAGCGGTGGAGGGAGCCTCGTTCCTCAGATCTGGTGAGAGGCAGAACAGTCGTCCTCATGCTGAGACCAGTTGCGTCGGGCCAGCACAGGCTCCAGCAAGTCTCTGGAGGGTATCCTTTCCATAGGTCTGTGGAGGAGGTCTGTGAAACTCTTTGCCACAGGATGTGGTGAAGGCATCTGGCCAGGAAGCCTTTAAAAGGGGATTGGACAAGTTTCTGGAGGAAAAACCCATTATGGGTTACAAGCCATGATATGTATGTGCAACCTCCTGATTTTAGAAATGGGCTATGTCAGAGTGCCAGATGCAAGGAAGGGCACCAGGATGCAGGTCTCTTGTTATCTGGTGTGCTCCCAGGGGCATTTGGTGGGCCGCTGTGAGATACAGGAAGCTGGACTAGATGGGCCTATGGCCTGATCCAGTGGGGCTGTTCTTATGTTCCATGCTCACACTCAAGGTGGTGTTTTGTGGTACTGTCACGGGTGCGCGCCCTGCAACTGGGAGGGCGCACTCACGGGGACCCTGACCAACGCGAAAGGCTCGCACACATGGGGAGGGGCAACCTACCCGGCAAGGAGTGGCGGCGGTGGGCGCGAACACCCTGCGGCCAGGCTGGCGACAGTCCCGGGTGGGACGACCGCCTCTCCCCCAGTCCAACCTCGCCCCGGGACTCCGCCAAAGGTGGAGGACCAGACCCCTATCCATGATGACGGCAGTGGCCGGAGGGAAGGCACACGTCCGGTGCCTTTGCCAGGCAGCGGCCGCGGGAGAGGGCTGGACGGTGGGAGGGGGGTTCCCTGCCT
Organism: Tiliqua scincoides; assembly: GCF_035046505.1. NCBI lineage: Eukaryota > Metazoa > Chordata > Lepidosauria > Squamata > Scincidae > Tiliqua > Tiliqua scincoides. Next base: position 188,198,020 of record NC_089824.1, read on the forward strand.
GCGTTAACCCAGGAGGGGAGGAGCCTCACAGCTGGGTTCCCATGGCCTTGCCGGACCCGGAAGGGGGAGGGCGCGGGAGCCCGAGGGAAAGCCTCATAGGGAGCAGGGAGGGCAGCGTACAAGAGAGAGGAAGGACAGGGGCAGGGAGGACGGCCCGTGAAGGGGATGAGGCCACCTCCTGCCGCCCCAAGGGGAGCGAGTGGGGAGCCCAGGGAGGAGGGCGACCAGGCTGGGCAAGCCCAGAGGGAGGCACCCACCCCTGGCGCCCCAGGGCAGGCGGAAGGGGAAGGAACCCAGCAGGCACCCCCAACACTTACCCAGGCTTACCTCTGAAGGCTTCAGACACGGAACGAAAGACCAGGGACGCTTCCAGACTGCTTCGTCCAGTGAGGCAACTCAGCAGGGCGTCTGTGAGGGAGAAGGGGTGGAAGGAGAGGAGAAACTCTTGTTAGCCGGAGAGCGTTGTAACAACTCTCGTGAATATGAAGATACTCACCTGATTAAACCGTGTAAAAAGGACCTGGACTGCTGCCTCTGCTTCGGCTCAAACAGCGGGTAGGCGACAGGGAACCCCGGTGGGGGCGGCCCCCAGAATGGACATAGCAGGTACTCACAGGACCCTTGCCACCCGGCAGCAAGACCAGGAACATGACACAACAAACAGTGGTAGGAGGCTCTGAAGCATGCTTTCAATACTCACACATGAGGTGTACTTGTGGTGTCTGGTGGTACTCACAGGACCCCTGGACAGCTGCCATCTGGCAGTAGGACCAGTAACGTGATACAGCAAACAGCGGCAGGAGGCTCTGAAGCATTCTTTCCATGCTCACTCTTGAGGTGGTGTCTGGTGGTACTCACGGGACTGCTGGACACCTGTGGCCCGGCGGCGAGACCAGGATAGCTGGACAGCTGCCATCTGGCAGTAAGACCAGTAACATAATACAGTAAACAGTGGCAGGAGGCTCTGAAGCATGCTTTCCATGCTCACTCTTGAGGTGGTGTCTGGTGCTACTCACGGGACTGCTGGACACCTGTGTTCCGGCGGCAAGACCAGGATAGCAACACAACAAACAGTGGTAGGAGGCTCCAAAGCATGCTCCAAAAAGGACTCCTTTCCTCCCTGATCCTCTTACTGGTGTTGCATCACGTCTGGCCTTCCAACATTGCCAGAAGTAACTGGCAATGATGTCATCACCAGTTACGTCCAGTGGTACTTTGAATAGGTGAACTATGTGAAGTAGTACAGTGGAGGATAAATGTTGAGAAACACTGATCTAAACAGATACCTATTTGGCTACTCACTGCCCTTTGCGGTTATTGCAACACCTGCTTCCCCTTGGTGAGGATTTTTGTTGTGCTGCAAAGATAAGGGCCAACTTGGCGGGGGGGGGGGAGGTAGGCAGAGATCTTCCTTAAAGTCTTCCTTGACACACCCTAGAAACAGATCTGGTTCTATATCACTATTGTAATATTTATTAATATGTACCACTTTTGGGTGAATTTCACCAAATGGATAAGTCCAGGCTTAACCTACTTTCCAGTGCAAATGCAGCCCTGAGGTATCTCAAAGCCTGCCTATGTGATCCGCCTTGAATAAAGTCAAAGCAGTACTCCAATGACCAGAAAAGCAGTACATAAATACTGGTTATTATTATTGTTGTTGTTTTCCTTACCCTGAGGAGGCATCTGTGACTGCCCCCACTTGCTGCAGAATGCAGTGCACTCCATGTTGGCACAGCTGCATCGGTCTTGGAAAATTGGTTAGGATTGGGCTATGAGTCAGCTAAAGTTACACCTTTTTTCTCTTGATAGAGGCTCCTGTGTCTTAAACAGCTACATTGACCATAGAAATTCTCTTGGGAAGCTAGCTGTAAATAGACTCTTTATGTACTTTGTGTGATTTTAGTTATCATACCTACTCATGTATAGGTCTAGAAATTAAGTCTTAAAATTGATCCTAAAAACCTGGGTCAACTTATATACGAGGGTATACAGTAAATCTAGTTGCAAACTTGCTCTTAGAGCAACTCTGAGACACGAAGAGAGGCCTGAGAGAGAGCCCTGTTACACATGCACTCACCGGTGTTTTGTGAGCTGTACAGAGCATGTTTGCAGCAGTAATGATCTTGAGTCAGTTGAAGGAGGGAGGCCTGTATAAGATGGAACGTTCCACAGCATCACAGCATCGTTTGATTGGAGCAACACCAGCTTGGATTGGTTGGAGGAAGGGAATAAGCAAAACCTGTAAGGAGTTGACTGTTTCATTCCAGTGTTTCTCAACCACTGGTACGGGTACCACCAGTGGTACTTGAGTTGGTGTCCAGTGGTACTTGCAGGGCATCTGTCACCCAGCAACAAGACCAGGAATGCAAAACAATAAACAGCAATAGGGGGCTAGCTCTCAGCATGAGGACAACTGTTCTGCCTCTCACCAGAGCTGAGGGACGAGGCTCCCTCCACCGCTTGCTGTTTCATGTCTGCAGGGCAGCCTGTACTCCAAAAAGCCCTCCCATCCACCCTGAGCCCTGAGTACCCTGAGCCCTGTACTGTGTTTGTTGTGTTGCATCTGGCCTCCCAACCCAGAAGTAACTGATTATGATGTCACCATTGTTATTGATTTCTGCTGGTACTTTGAATAGGTGGACAATGTGAAGTGGTATGGTGGAGGACGATAATTGAGAAACACTGTTCCATTCAGCTGCAACAGCATCAAGTTTGGTTGCAAGTATACCTGCCTCAGTAGGTTGGACGAAATTAGCCTGTATAGAATGGAACTTCCAGTGGCATAGCCCTGCTTGAGTTGTTTTCACGGAGGCAATAACCTTCCCTGAAGTCAGCATATCCATGGGTCATAGAAAGTGTCTGGATTTTTTGCTTCAGATTTGTCCTCAACTTATTTATGAGATTGACTTATACTCGAGTATATACTGTATGGTATGTGGCCAGCGTTCCTTGAAAAGGGTTTTAATAGGTCTGGATACAATTATCTGAAATACATGGATTTCAGATAATTGTATGGTCTTGGTGGCAACATGAGAACAGATTATAAACTGTAGCAACTGACAGCCCAATCCTGAGCTGCCCAAGGTGCCCAGGCCCGGCTGCACCAAGAATGGCTACTGCCGGATCCTGCGCACCCCGGGCTACCGCGGGAGGCGCCTCAGGAGAAGGGGCTTTCGTCCCCTTCTCCCGGGTAAGGTAAGCAAAAGGTACCTTACAAAAGGTGCCTGTGTAGGGCACAGAGCCCTCCCCGAGTGCCTTGGATCCTGTGGAGCAGAGCTCCGAGGACCCGCCTCCCTCCCTGCCTCCAGCCTGCCCCCTCCCCGCGTCACGCCTCCCCTGCCCTCTCTCCACCCCCGCTGGCCTCCCCCCTCCCCAGAACACCTCCTCCTCACCCCCATTCCCGCCCGCATATATCATGCTGTGGCTTGGCGGTCCGGGAGACCGCTGAGCTGCGGAAGCTGAGCAACTGCCCCATGCTAGCCCAGCACCCACTGGCTGGCGGGAGCCCGGTGGTGAGGCTAGCAAACGTGCCTTATGGCACGTTTGCGACAGTGCTCGGCGGCACTGAGCCGTGCCATCAAGCACAGGATTGGGCTCTGAGGTGTTGACATAAAAAGTAAATTAGATTGACACTGATTTTACCTTCCAGACAAGATAGATTTTCAGGTCAGAGTCACATGTATTCAATGTCTGAAATTAGATGATGCACTGTTGTTAATGCAGAATAATCACAATATTATTTCTACATTATTCTTCTGCTGATGAATGCTCAAGGATGCTTTTGTGAGTGCTAGTTATTTATGTGACGTTTTTCCCTTTAAGTATTGTAGGCCATGTATATCGAATAGTTCAAACGACTGGGTTGGATGGAAAAAACCTTCTGAAGTTGCTTCCAGTTTCCAAATCTCCAGAAAATCTGTCTTTGGCTCCATCTTCAGCTATGCCTGATAATGCTAAAGGAAACATCTCAGATTCTGGCCATATTTCATTAAAGGGTCTTTTGGCAAATAATACTACATCTCTATCTGTTAAGACACCTGAATTTAAAATGTCTTCTCCTGGAAAATTAATTCTACCACAGCCATTGGGTCAAGTGGGAAATATGACAGTAACTACTAATATAAAAGAGAACCCATCTATACCAACAATTTCTAGCATTCAGAGTAATTATCTTTCAGATGATAGATCATCCTTGCAAAAGGATACTCTGTCAGTTTCATCCGACAAGAGCAAAGCTTCATATGTATTGTTGAATTCAGAAAACCTTCCAATGATGGTAAAGTCGCCCGTAGTGCCATCTGGACATCACCTCCAGATACCAGCTCATGCAGAAGTTAAATCCGTTCTAGCTTCTTCTTTGCCACCAGCAATTCAGCAGAAGATTTTGGCAGCAGCATCAAATGCCTCTGGGACATCTGAAGCTGCAAAACAACCAACAGTTATTTATATGTCTCCCGTAAATACAGTGAAAACATCTGTTTCTATCCCCTTGCAAAATGTATATCCAAAGCCTATTTCTCAAGTATCAAAATCATTGGTATTTACAACAGCGCAAACAGCAGGCAATCATTCTGCCCTCAGTATGGTAAAATCTGATGGCCAAAAGACTCAAGGAGCGCCTATGAAGTGGGTTGTCCAGGAAAACCCACAATCGCCAGCATCTTGCCTTGTTCCTGTACAATCATCAAATAACATGGCATCAGAGATCTTAAAAAGTTTGGCGAACATGAAGAATGTAAAAAGCAACCCCTCCAGTATTCTTCCTGCCTGTGCTAACAGCCTGAGTGGAAGCCAAGCAAAAATAACGTCTATTAAAGAGAATGCCCTAGTAATGTATGATGGAAAGATCTATCTGTTGACTAAAAAAGAGGCCAAAATTGTGTCAGCTCAAGATGACAATCAAATATCATCCAGTGCTGAAATACAGTCTAGAAAACATACATCACAACTAATTCATTCAGCTGCAGATAGCACCGTTACAAATCAAGTCGTCAATCTAGTTTTATCAAAAAACAAAGGTATTGTATTTAATGCAAAGGATCTGAAGTCAAGTGAGAATAATACACCTCATCAGCAATATGAATTGAATAAGAATTTAAAAGCGATACCTGTTCTTTCTACATCCCCTCATGGGAATCTGCAAGTAACCAGCACTAGCCAACATGAAGCAATCTCCACATCTGATCCTGTTCCAACTGGAATGGACGTTGCTCCAAAAACAGTTGCAAAAGAAAATGCTGTCCACCATGTCCTTGAGAAATGTTCTCTTAAACCATCCTCTGCCGTTTTACAGCAGTTTGCTTTCACAGGGGAAGAGCAAAAGGTAACTCTTCACCAGAGCAAATTGTGCCAATGTTTCTTAAATCAGTATCTTGTCAATAAGTGCGCTGTTAAAAAAAGAAAAACCACTACAGGTATAACCTAATTATCCACAGATTTTTCACCTGCTGTTTTATCTCAACATGATGAGAGGGGCCCTTTAAATTAAAGGGAAAATGTCTAATGATATCCTTGTTAATGTGAGAGAGGGCAGCCAGCTGACAATCCGTCATTCATTCTCTCTCCAGGCACTTAGAACAGCTTCACTCCAAGGCAAGCAATCCCTTCCTTCCCCGTGAGCACGTGAAAAGAGTGAAGCCTTTCTAAGCGCCTGGAGAGAGACTAATGGATTGTTTGCCTAATGACTCTTACATCACAAAGGTCAGAAAGGCTGTTTTTAAATTGCCTAGTAAAGGAACTTTTTAAAAATATGAATTTGCGTAATGCGATTTTTACCATCCATGTGAGTTGGTGAGTAATGAGACTCAACCTGTAATGATTTTGTTTCCTCACTGAAGATCAAAGCAGATTTTACTAGTGCATGTGGAGGAGCAGGTGAGGTTGGGGAAGAAATTCCCCTACCCCTGTGAAACTAGTTTTATTACCTGCTGTCTCCATTCTGTCATTTAAATAGAAAATCACTAAGCCACGTTCTGAAATGCTGCCTTCTGGCTAAGTTGTTAGATAATATGAAGTTTACATTTTGGCATCTTTTATTTTCCCCATCAACAAGGTCCTGCATGTCTGTCTTAAGAAAAAAGGAAATGCTTTGTTTACGGAGTGTCGGATATGGAGGCCCTGAAAAACCAGAGCTGCCATGCAAATGACCTTGCAGCTGTGGCTAGCCATAACCCCCCCCCCCCCCAAAAAAAAACCTGGGGAAGGGATTGAATGGATGTCTCAGTCCCCAAGTCACTTGTGTCATAGTCTCGGTCAAATTCTTCTGCAGGATTGGTTTGGGGTTTCTGGCTGCTTTGGCCAGTTGCTTTTTTCATGGAATTTTCTTTACCGTGCTAGTTTCTGAACTTTTGTTTACCTCTGAAGGGGCCATAAGAATAGCTGGAGAAAAGTTTTGAGGGAAAATAACAGCCTGGTGAAAGTTTAAGAACTCTTCTGCCCTTTTTATCACTTCCTGGTGCATACAGCCTCTTTCCAAGGTTGCTGTCAAAAGAGGGTATCACAGCTTCTTATGCACGAGTCCGTTGTAAACATAGTTTCCTCTGAAGGAGTACTGTGTTACAGATCTTACACAATACCTAAATTAGTTCTATAATACTTGAATTGAGCATTCGAACAGGAGTTCATTTCTTTCACCAACCTAGATTTAACTGATCAAAATGCTAAAGTGGTTAAGTTAGCATTTAGTATATTCTGTTCCTACATTATTTAATTCCCCTTTAAAATACAGCAAGTCCTTGCATTTGTAGTTGTTAATGTGAGCTCCCTTGCTTATTTTGAAACAGTAGTTGTTCTGAAACTGCAGTACATTAAAACATTGGTTCTGCTCTCAAGGAGGGAAGGGAGACTTGATAACTTCTTCAGGTACTAGCCTTAAACATCCTGCAGGCCATTCTGAGGCCTACAGAAACTACTAGAGTGGGTTGCCAACCTGGCGCAACCCAGAAGCAGCTTCTCTGGCACCACCCGGAGCATCACAACCCACCGCAGAGGACAAGGTAGGATGCGGTGGTTAAAAGATTGGGAACTGCTGCTCTAAAGCAGGGGTGTCCAAACTTTTTTGGCAGGAGGGCCACATCATCTCTGACACTATGTTGGGGGTTGGAAAAAAGAATTAATTTACATTAAAATTTGAATAAATTTACATAAATGAATGTATTAGAGATGGAACATATATGAATGAATGAAGGTCTCACGATAGCTCAAGGCCTATAAAAGGCCTTGCGCAAGCAAGGCTGGCCTTTACTTCGCTGCTGCTGCTTCACAGGCATGAAACATTAAGTAATGGAGGGAGCCCTCAGCCTGCAGCTTGTGCAAGAGATCGAACAGTCAGCCCTTGCGCTGACAGCAGTCACATTGGGCCAGCCTGGACTCCAGCAAGTGTCCAGCGTCCATAGGCTCATTGGAGACTGGGAGCTCCCTTGGGACGGATTGGGGGTCCCCAAGGGCCACAAATGACCCCCAGGCGGGGGGGGGTTTGGGCACCCCTGCTCTAAAGTATACCAATTTTTCAAACTTTGTGAACAACGCCCTAATTTCAAAACATAATTTAAAGTGTTTCTCAAGTCTTTAAGCCATGAATTAAAGTACATTGTAGGATTTAGTCCCGGCATTTTGCTTTCAGCTGTGGAAAACATCTTCAGGGGTTTCAAAGAATGTTCATCCTCTCAACTGTTAGTTGGCCACCAGTTTAACTGCTAGTTCCTGCTTGAGTTGTTAAAGGCATACTAACATTCTTTGTCTGCTATGTAGGTTTCTCTTCAAAGTTTTAATTCTAGTGTATTTAAGTGCTGGAAGCCAGGAATTACTTATGCTGAGAGTCTCTTCTTTTTTTGTTGAAATTCAAAAACATAAGGATGATATCAATGGCCTTTATATATTCTGGAATGGTATTATTGCACTGTGGAAAGAACTTGAGTCTGATTAAAATTTATTTGGTGACCAGTTCTCACAGCATACTCTATCACTGCCACTGCTGAAACCTCTGAAGATGCTTTCCACAGCAGAAAGTGAAACGTTGTGAATAGATCCTACAATGTACTTTAATTCATGTCTTAAAGACTTGAGAAACACTTCAAATTATGTTTTGAACTTATCCAGCCACGAAAGCCTGAGTATGTTTGTAATGTCCTAATTGTATCCTTGCATGTTTTTGCCTATGCCAAATGTTTGCCTTTTCAGTTTGAGAAGATAAAGTCCTCAGGAATGGCTATTCAGATCAAGCACAGGAAAGAACGACAGAGAAAACAATATATTGAATTGAGAAAAAAATTTGGTCTCTTTAAAGAGGAGAGAGTGTATTTGAGAAGAATTCCTTTATCAGTTTCTCTTACAAGACCAGAAGCAGCTGTATGTTCCAACAATGTACAAATGAATGATCCTTGTGAATTGCTACAGACAGTGCCTATAATACCTGACCATAAAGAGAAAGAAAAGGTACTTGAAATTTTTACTTATCACACACTCTGTTATTTGAATTGGTTGTTAGCATTTATCTGTATTGTATTATGTTAAGAGTAATGAAGCCTCAGGCAATGACTAGCCAAGCTACCGTGAGATCATAAAATGTTTGCAGACATTCCAATAGCTGAGGGGCAGCCCAATCCTGAACTGCCTAGGGCTTGGGGCTGCTGTGGCGCCAAAATGGTTACAGCAGCATCCTGAGACTGCCAGGCAGCTGCCAGCAGCTCCTCAGGAGAAGGGGACATTTGTCCCCTTCCCCAAGTAAGGGAAGTAGCCCCTTGGCTACTTGATTTTGCGATGTCTCTTTAGCCAGCACAGAATCAAGGAGTCTGCCTGCCCAGGAACTCCTCCTCCCTGCCCCGGAACTCCTCCTCCCTGCCCCCACGCCCCGTCTTTCCTCTCTGGCGCTTTGCATGGAGCACCAGGTGGCGGACCATAGCTTGTACTGGGCTAGCTCCAGCTCTGGACCCATGGTAAAGCTTGCTAACATGCTTTATGGCATGTTTGCGACAGTGCGCACCGGCAGTGAGTTGGCGCATGAAGATCTGGATTGGGCCCTAAATGAGCCACCTTCTGTGAGGACAGTTTTACTTAGAAAAACCTAGAATACTGAGTGGAAGGGGGTTGGTGAGGAAGTGAGGAGATAGGAGCTCAGAATAGACAGTGGACTGGACAGCGATTCTATGCTGACCTGCATGGCAGTAGGTCCCATTGCACGCAGTGGAGAGTCTGTGTAGATGTGCCTAGGGTTGTACTGTTAGAAGCAGAAACTTGAGAAAAAAACAGATTGAGTAAATGGAGCTGAGGAAGCTCCTGTGAGCATGAAATTGTGTAAAAATTACACATTTCCTAAGGATTTGTAATGTTTCCAGAATTGCAGTAGAAATGTTGGGCGCAATCCTAACCTCTTATGTCCGTGCTTTCCAGCACTGGCATAGCAGTGCCAATGGGACATGTGCGGCATCCTGCAGTTGGATGGCACTCACAGAGGCCTCCTCAAAGTAAGGGAATGTTTGTTCACTTACCTCAGAGCTGCATTGCCCTTATGTCACTGCTGGAAAGCACTGACATAAGGGGTTAGGATTGCACCCTTAGTATTTTATATAACATAGTATATTTATAGTACAGCAGTATCTTGACTTTTGTCCATTTGTGTTTGTTGCTTTGCTCTTTCAGCCATTTTCAATTTTGACTACATTTCAAATTTTGTCCATGTGCTTTCCTTTTTCATCTATTCTCCACATTCTATATGTCCCATAAACTCTTTTTTGTTCAGCTTTTGCAGCTGAGGCAAAAGGTGCCTTTTTCCCTCACTTAGAATTCCCCACCTCTTTTCCCCTTTCACACACCCCTTTATTTGATAGACTATGCATGCACAAGACCCTCTCCTTGTAAGGTACTGTTGGTTCGCATTCTCCTGCCTTCCTCTCAGGATTGACAGTATTGGGTCATTGGGCTAAAAGACAAATGGAGGAATGAGACATGAACCTTGTCCATATTGAAACTCTTAAATTTGTATTTATTCATATAGTATTACTTGACATTTATCCATTTGTGACTTTCATCTACGCTCTGGTCCCTAGCCAGATGAAAGGGCAAGGTATTCCTGTATTTATTTTGGGAATAGCTTTACTTGCCATTTGTAGATTAAAAGGCAGAAAATTATGAATATTCAATAATTTGAAAGGAGTAACTTATAAATGATACTATTTTATAAGGACCTGTGGTGCATGTTCCTTGCACAAATATTTTTAAATTCCAGTCCATAATTTTCCCATATGGTGACAGAAGCTCATGTAATCCTAAGCCAAGAATTCTGAGGATAAGTGAAACAATTACTTACAGTTCTAAATATGAAATAAATTTGTCAGTTAATGTGTTAGCTTAGGTAACATTGATTCAACTGCTTATAACATTATTTAAATAGCTGTTTTATTTTTATAAAGCATGGGAAAACTTTATGCTGGTATAATGCAGTACTATCTAATGATTTTTTTTTCTTCTTGACGCCCAGATAATCGAGAAACAGGGAGAGGAAGTGAATATAAAGAGAAAGGTGGAAATGGCACCATTACTAGAAAAAACAAAGAGAAGGAAAAGTGAAGTCAAATCTGCACTGGACCCAAACTTGAAATGTAGCGACTCATACCTAGAAATGGATAATCCATATAGCCCTTGCAGCCAAGTTATATCACAGCAAGAAAATCCTACAAGTTCTTCACAGTGTTCTCCAGGGGGAGATTCTGATCCCAGCCCTAGTGTTCAAAGTAATGAACAGGACAGTTTGAGTCCCGCACTGCATTATTGTGAAAATGAGACCTCTTTTAATGAGGGGTCTTTCAGAGATGATATTTTTCTATTCAGCCCTCCAGACTTGGAGGAGACAAAAAGAGATGAAGAAATAACAAGACTTAAACTCCTGCTTAAGGAACAAGAGGCAGCATTGGAGGAGATTCGTAAAAAAATGAAGCAGTCTTGACAAACTTAGTAGTATTTAAACCAAAATTCTGCTGCAGTTGTTTCACTTCAGTGACTAAAAAAATTGACGTTAAGCATAAAAGTCATCTAGTTTTCTGATGTGAATATGGTATTAATGTCTGCCAGTATAATGTATGAGTCCCAATGCCAAGACGCACATCTCGAATCTTATTGGACATGTATGCTTTGTAGAAAACATAATTGGGCTACTTCAATCTGTTCCCATTTTTGTTGAGTACAGTTTTGCATTGAATACTTGCAATAAATATAGTTTATACTTTTGCTGGTAATTTGATATTAGAGGCACTGACAATAAAATGCGAAGGGAATTTTTTCTCAACTGTAGATGTTCTTGGAGCACATGGTTTGCTTGGTATTAAATGAAACAGACTAGCATACATTTGATTTAGAACCCTTTTAATAAATAGTATTTGAATAACTTCTATTAAAAAATTGATAAAATAGTTACAGGAATAGAATAGTATAGAATTTGTCAAGGTCAGATAGTAATAAACTTTATTTTATGTTGCTCTATAAATGGTACAGTGCCATGTTAAAATTTCAAATCATAAACCTTTAACTTTGCTTTTCCATTAGAATTGATTTTTAATTGGAACTGCCACTTTGGAATGGTTGTGTAATGTGACTTTGAAGATTAACAACTCTAAGCTTCCCGGCACCTGGAGGAACAGCAGTGCAAAAAATGGCAACTGCTGTATCCCACAGGTGCCATGAGCCACCAGAAGTCTCCTCGGGCTAAGGGGCGTTCCATCCCCTTCCCCTGAGGAAAGCCCCAGGCTGTGTAGTGGAGCTTCTCATGCCTATATTGGCTATTTTGCTGGTGCAGGCTTGAGAACCTTCATGTCAGGCTTTGCAACTTGACAGAGGATAGGATCCAGTGGAGGAGACCTCTGCTGGTCTCATTCCCTCCTACCCGTTACCCATTCTGCCCTCTCTGGAATGCCTCATCCCTTCCCAAAAGAACGCACCACTACCTGGTGGTCTTACTTTCCTCCGGGTGTCTGCATTTGCCTGGCACTGGTGTTCTTTACTCCAAAGGTGCTGTAAACGTACTTTACGTCACGATTACAACACTCAGTGCTGGTGCAATGGCCTTTTAGGAATGGGCCCTAAATACCATTTTATATACAGCCCAAATGTTTTCATTAACATTTCTTTGGATCGGTTTGATCAGTTTCTTCGGATCATTCTGGGCTTTTTTCAAAGTATTAAGTGTATTTCTACTTTTTCCATAATTAACAAATAGCCAGAAAACCCCAGGGTCTTTCATAAAACTGACTGCTTTTTTAAAGTTCTAAAGTTCTTCTCTCTCTTGTTCTGATATATTTTATCATGTCAAAATGTATTTTATAAATGAAAACTCATTCACAAAGCCATTCAGCACATCAACTTGGTTACAAAACATGTCCAACGGTATTTCTGAATCATGTTTACACCAAAAAGTTTAATAGCACTTAACTAATTCCACAGTATATTTTCAGTTTTTAATCTGTTATACCCTTGTTTATTGAAGTTAGCAAGATAATGGCTTTGTACATAACAGGAAACCATGGTTTTCTTCTACAAGAACAAGCCTGGAGAGGCATAATCCTGCGCCTTCTCTCCCCCCCCCCCCAACTCAAGGTATACATGAGAGGTGGGGAGGGAAAACTCTTACTTAGGATTTGAAGTAAACCACAATTCAGACCACACATTTTGGGAACTGTAGTTTACTTCCAACAGTGAAACAAACCACAGTTTGAGTCCTGGATTGCTTTCCAAGTACAATTTCCCAAGTTGATATGCAATGCAGAACTGCAAATTGAAGAAAAAGCTTCTCTTGCAAGCTAATGAGGAGCCAATGGGGGGCAGTGTATGAGCTTGCAGGTGTTCTAGGCCTATAATCATTCCTGGTTAAAATGGATATACTGTTGATTATTGAAGGTTATACTGTTTGTTGTTCTAAAGTTTATATAGGCAGATATATGGATGTGTTCATCCAATACAATTAACTTTTGTTTAGTATTAGAATTCATTTCCTGTTGTCCATTTCAGCTTTGCACTACATAAATAATTCTATACATATCCTTATTACTCCATGTCTTGAATTCTATATATTTTTAATGTGGAATTTGAATAGTCTAGAGAAGTATACTTGCAGTACAGGAAAACCTGTCATGATTATGTGAGCACATTATGTTAAGTTATAGTCTCTGCTAGAAAGCAGACAAGAGCTTTGAAACACAGATAAGTGTTTTGGCAGGGAGGGGGGAAAATCAAATTATTCAGGAGGTCTTCAGTGAAACCAATCCTTGCAGTGGACGCTAGGCAGTAGTATAGCTGGGCAGTGCCATGGTAAGTACAGCAGTTGCCACAACTTGTGTAAGCAGCTCCCAGTTACTGTTGTTTGGGACAGTGACAGCAACAGCTATATGCAGGCATTTACCGATTGGCTCAGCAAGCTCCTGGGCATTGCTGTTACTGCCCGGAATGGCTGCAACTGGGAGCAGCTACTTATACAAGGAGTTGTGGCACCTGCTGTACTTATCACACTCCTCCCCTGGCTACACTACTGGCCCTCAGTATCTGTGGGGGATCTGTTCCAGGATCCCTCATGAGGATCCATTCCAAGGTCTCTGGATACCAAATTCCATCTGGCTAGAGAGCCTCAGAACACTTCCAGATGTGACCAAGAGTCACTAGCACAAACTGGCAATGCTGGTTGCAGCCAGGAGGTCCTCTGAGGACCTTGGAGGTCAGATAGTGAAGGCTGAAGATGCTGAACCCGCAGATAAGGTGGTAATTGCAGGATGCAGGGAACTTCCCATTGGTACAGCAGCAGCAGCAGCACTGATTAGTTGGATGGGATTGGGCCCTAAGTCCCAGTATCTAAATTGAGAACATCTTTTCATAGTAACTGTTAGCTGGCTTAAATGTATTAAGAATCTTGTTTACAAATGATAAGAATTGGAATCAGGTATTAATGTGTTTGATTTGGCCTGACTCTTAGAAACTTAGAAGTAAGCTTTTCAGCTAAGGGTATCTGCCATACTCTGTTGTACCAAGAATTTAATGACAAGAAGGTGGTATTTTTCCCCAGTATAATGCTATTTTTCAATGAACAGCTGTCAATGGAAAAACAATGAATTCTTTGTGTGGAATATTGCCATATTTAATATCAAGTGTTAGCTTTATTACTAACAGTGGATCTGGACAGTTACAAACATTAACACTAACTGAAATTTCCAAAAATGTCTCTGCCTAATAGCACATTTGCAACACTGAGCCAGCATGGAGTCATCTGTACTAGCTAAAACTTAATTTAGAATTGTGCTGTTAAAGGGTTTTTTTCTCCCACCCACATTGCACTCCATTTTCTGCATAGCTAGGACAGTAATTAAATTGTCCTCCCATACTGCTTTGATGCCACTGACTAGGGGAGGAGCATATCATGCACCTTTAAGGCTGACCCTTAAAGAAATATTGAGGAGCAACTAATAAGGACTCGGGCTTCTAGCATTGAGTAAAACAAATAACCTTAGTAACAAATGTACAGGTCCCAAAATTACAGATGTCTTACAAACAGGCTTGATTGAAGCTTTCAAGCAGGTGCTGCTGTGAAGAAATTAGCAAAATTAATATCAGAAGTTGCTTGGTGACAGTCTTAACAGCTCAATAGCTTTGAAAATATTGATCCTTGCTACGGCAATGGGGACAAATCAACTGTTTTCTGAAAGGAAGCAGTCTAAATCTTATAATGTAATCATTTATGTGACTAAAAATAAGTCAAAGGAACATTCTTATGGCAGCTCCCTCTGTGCTGTAATTGCTTAGCCCAGTGGACACCCGAGAGTCATACTTTTGCTCACAGACAAATGTCTGGAATCACACTGGCTTCTCGAGTTGTGGACATCCAATATACAGATGACTATGTTGGCACTTTCAGGCATAGTATGTCCTTCAGTGGTGCTTTTGTATATACACAATAGTGCTGGGCCAGCAAGAACCAGATGCTTCGACCTAAGTACATTTTGTCAAGTATAGGCACCTGGAACTATACTAATCTGTTGAGGACTTAAAGCCCAATCCTATCAAGCACAGGAGCAGTGGCGCTAAACGCATACCACTGCATCCTGTACTGGGTCTGAGCAGGCTGGAGGTCTCCACAATGCCCCACCCTGCTCAGTGGCACATGTTGTGACGCCGAGTGCAGGCCGTGGGACCACAATGCCCCTGGTAGGGTGTCACTGGATCAGGTTGCCTGTGTATATTGAACATCCCAAGTTTAACCTGCATTTGAAGTCCTGTCAAAGGGCATTTATTAAAGGATAGGTTGCTCACCACAGACACGTCATGGAGCTCCATGCATAGAGCCAGCCCCAGAGACTTCAAGAGTTTAGCTGAACATTCTGCCTCTGATAAAATTGCTTGCGTCTGGTATAACCTAGATCAGTGGTTCTCACACATTTAGAACCAGGACTCACTTTTTAGAATGAGAATCTGTCAGGACGTATTGGAAGTAATGTCATGACCGGAAGTGACATCATCAAGCAGGAAAAAATTTTAACAATCCTAGGCTGCAATCCTACCCACACATACCCAGGAGTAAGTCCCATTTACTATCATTATACATTTATACATTATACATGTATACATTTACATGTATACATTTACATGTACATGTATACATGTACATGTATACATTTATACATTATACATTTATATGTATAAAGAATATACATAGCTTGTTAAAAGTACAGATCTGTAACATTTCCTCAAATGCAGTCACATACCATAGTAACTTCAAGTCTAATATACGAGTATTAAAAATAAAATATAAATGAATGGGGACCCACCTGAAATTGGTTCGTGATCCACTTAGTGGGTCCTGACCCACAGTTTAAGAAACACTGACCTAGACCCCACATTGGCAACTTCACTTTTGGTGCCTGTGGCATCCGTTTATCATGTGCTTCTGTTCAGCTTGTGCAGCCTGGAGGAAGTGGACAGATTCTTCGGAGAGATTAGATCATCTACATGTGTTCTTGGCTCTTGCCCATCTTGGCTTCTAAAGTCTGCCAGACTGGCTGAATGGGCAGGGCTGGCCTTACTATGAAACCTGAAATGGTTGTGTGCAACAGCAAAGTTGGAGGGGAAGTGAATGGACAAGTCCCCACCCATCGTTCTGCCACTTCCTCCAGTCTGCCATTCCAGTGGAAGCTCCAATCCTATTCCAGCTCGATGAGACTCAGAAGAAAACTGCTGCAGCAGCCTGAGAATTGCTTGAAGGAGAAAGAAACCAAAAGCTGACACAGCTCGTTTGCCTTTCCCTTCCCACTTGCTGCTGTGTAAAGCACCAGGTGAGTGACATTCTGAAGCCTGCCCCCCTCTCTTAACTTACCAGGTGGTACACAACCTCCCTCCTCCATGCTGCTCCTGTTGCAAATGAAGAGGTGTGGTGCATGCTGGGAATCCAGTGTGACACTCTTCATTCCAAACAGGGCTTTTGGAAATATTCGTTTGGCTTGGTCTGTGGCTGGCTCTAGCCACAATGTTGTTCTTTTTTCACTTTCCACAGGGCTATCTCATCCATTCTCTTGGATTTCTGTGCAAGTATACACATTTATAACATATACACATATACAATGTACCCCCTTCCTTTTATCACATTCATTTGGTTTAGGCAAGTAACATGCTTCCATGCAAACATTCCAATTGCGAGAGTCATCCCACCAAGTTTTGGTTATATCCTTCAAGTCACATTTATCTTCCTATACAAGAAGCTCAAGCCTGTTTATTTCCCATATCCTGCATGTTACTATATACTTTTCATAAGCTCTTGACTTTATGTTCCAAAGTCTCTTTTTTCAGTTTGTAGAGGTGCCTATCAATCCCCAAGCTCCCTAGTTATAATGGAATCCCTCCGAAGATTTATAGCCATTCAATTCTCAAAAGGCTTAGGACATGTCTCCCCATCACACAAACACATCAGATCTCTATTTGAAAAAAAGGCAAACACTGAAGACAAAGAATACGCACTGTACAAACAGCTCCCAGCTATTCCAGACTTGTAGCATTGGCTACTGCTCTTCCATTCTTGTGGCAGACACTTTTAGTAAGTTGTAATAGCACTGCCTGGGGAATTAGCTCTTGCTCTTTTCCATATATGGGTCATCCGCACCTTGTCTAGAGAAATGGTTCTCTGCTTTTGATGGGATTTTTACTGGTTCTTCTGGGTGCTGTTATGTTGACCTATACCAGGGGTCAGGGAACTTTTTTACCTCTTACCCCCCAAAAAATTTATAAACGCAGACGTTACCCCCTTGATTTGAAAGTAAGGAAATAAAATAAATAAACAATAAAAATAAATAAACAATACTCACCTTACCTCGATCCCACGTCGGTCAGCGCGGCTTTTCTTCTTCCTCCCGCTCTGTCCGCTCGGCGGGAGACACTGACGGCCCGGCGCTGTGTGATGACATCATCACTACAGCGCCGGGCAGCTCCAGTCTCCCGCACAGAGCGGAGAGAGCGGGCGGCTGCGATACAGCCTGAGTGTATCGCCTGCTCCCTTCCGCTCACCGCATCTGAAGGTGAGTGGAAGCGAGCAGGGCAGCGGGCGGTGTGCACACAGCGCACCAGCCCGCTGCCGGCCCCCTGGAGCGGGTGGAGAGCGGGTGCGCTGACTCCCTCCGCTACCTCCCCGCCCGGCGCCCGCACACAGTTAGGTAAGGCAACCTTATTACCCCCAGATTTTCACTTTTACCCCATTTGGGGTAATTTACCCCTGTTCCCCGACCACTGACTATACACAGAGATCTTTTGGAATCTTCTTTCAATGTTTGTGTGTGTTCAGAATTCAAGGACCCCAGTCAACAAATTCATCTGTGCCTTTATTAGTTTCTCTATAAAAATGGTAAAATAAATGTTATAGCTTTATTGAAAATATTACTTCATATCCAGAAAGGCATTACTTCATGAGTTAATTAAAAGCTCTTAATAAGTGACATATTTCAATCATATTCTTTCATTACTAAGAGCATTTCAGTTAAATACATTAAAATGTCTTTTATTGCTTGAACGGAAGGCCAGCAGTATAACGTTTTGGTACTTGATGTGTAGATTGGGTTGATGACATAAGAACATAAGAACAGCCCCACTGGATCAGGCCATAGGCCCATCTAGTCCAGCTTCCTGTATCTCACAGCGGCCCACCAAATGCCCCAGGGAGCACACCAGATAACAAGAGACCTCATCCTGGTGCCCTCCCTTGCAGGACTTGTAAACATGTACTGGTTGGAACTTTTAGTTGCAAGTGCTGCATATGGTAGGACAGATGTCAAAAATTCCTGAGTTGTCAGAATCATGAACACAGTCTCTCCTCAGTTTATTTTCTTGTTCATATATTTCATGAGACTAGCATTCTTGTTCATCTGCTAGCAATTGCTGGTGTCTATAATAAAGATTGGGTCCATCCAGGAGGGCTTCAGTACGCAACGAGATTTTCTGCAGTAGAAAGGAAAAATATGAGGTTTGTTAAAAGTCAGCCAGTCGTCCTGGTTCTATTTTCATAGAGCTACACATAAAAACCATGTCAAAATGTTCTGCACAAGCAAACTCATCTTGATCCCACTTCACAAAGAACAAGAAATAAGAAAATTCAGGGATCTACCCTTCTTATAGGCAGATTCCTACTTGGCTCCATTTTGTGTCTATAGATCTGATGGAAAACCTTTTAATGAAACACTGATGTCTAGAAGTAGCAGAGAACTACAGGTACCTAGTCAGAAAAAGGTGAGGCAAAGGAAACATTCTGCAGTGCTCAGTGACAAAAAGTACATGTATTTGGAACTGATTTCCCTTTACTAGAGTAGGATACCCCAGACACCCAATAAAGATTTAATGCCCTGCTTTGAAATTTTATTAGCTCATAAGCAAAGAGGGTACTGTAGGCAATATTGTACTCAAAACTGGAAAAATGGTATTTATGGGGATCTCTGACAATAAGATATACAGGTACTAAGTGGTCTCCTCTTTCATCTCCTTGTGGCTCAGAGTGTGTGAAAAGAAAGAGTATGTATGGAACTAGGGTGCATTAAAAGGTTCATCTAGATCACAGGTCTATCCAACAGAAGTACATAGGTCAGAAATCATGACCTGTTCACATGAGATAGCCTTTGCCTGTCAAGACTTGCCACAGGAATTCATACTTCAATTAGTCCATAAAGTATCTTCCACTTGTGCCACTGGAGTTGACTGCCTCTACTGCAAGGTGGTTCACTAGTACATAGGAACAAAATGATTCACTAATTTCTTATTCAGTAAAGAAATACTGGTTTACCTGGAAGTCACGGATGTAAGTAAAGAAAAAGGTGAGGAAAGAGAAAGCCAAGGACCACTCAGAGACTGTGCTTGCAATGTGAACAGCATAACCCTGTAGAAGACAAAAAATAACAAAATCTATATAATAAGAATGTTTTTTTTTTACTTTTCTTGTTGTTTCAAAGCAAAATGCATTGTTTAGCTGGCAGCCTTACTAGAAAATAACCCCTTACAACAAAAACTTACAGAAGCTGCTGAAAGGCCTATGGCTCTCAAAACACTTAATATCACTGATGGGAATGATCCAAGCAGCTGGCAGGTAGTTTATGTCTTCCCATTTCTTTCTCCCAACACTTTGGTTCAGTTAATCACAATGAATATGATAAGTTCAGAAGGTCTTTGTCTTGCTGTGAAGTGCTGTGGCAGAGAATCTGATGTTTTGAAGCGCTGAGTATTTCTGGAAAACTGGTTTGAACCAATGGGGCTATTATAAGTGGGTGAAATCATTTCTCTCTCTCATTTTAATGAAATGAACTGTGTGTCGCTCCAATTGCCAATGCTTGCCAATTGCCAGTGCTTGGCACAGAAAGCTTTTTGCTGCAGAGATGCTTCCATCAGCAGCCACAGAGAATCACAGCCATTAACAAGACATTCTTCTCTTATTACTCATAACACAGATTCTCTAAGGGATTTAAGTCATTTGCCTTAGACATAGGAGCCACTATCAGGTTGGTCCTGGGGCTCAGTGACTGAGCATGAACTTTGCACACAACAGGACCCACAGTCAACCCCTGGCTTCTCCAGTTAGGGCAGGAAAAGACCTCCTCCTGAAATCCTGAACAGCCACTGCCAGACGGTGAATATAATACTGAGCAAGGAGGACCAATGGCCTAACTTGGAATATGGCTGCTTCATATGTTCAGTGTAGTACAAGTGAGCCCTGATGTTATAACCACCTTCAGCTTAGATGTGGATACAATTTACAGAGTATAAAGAAGCACTGATTTATGGAAAGCAGACAGGAAGCCCAATCCTGAACAGCCCAGTGCCCAGGGTTGCAGCAGCACCGAAAATGGTTGCTGCTGCACCCTGCGTGCTTCGCAGGCGCCGCCGGCAGCTGCTTGGGAGAAGGGGACTTTCATCCTCTCCCCCCGGGTAAGCCAAGTAGCCCCACAATAGGGTTATTCAATTCCATGCTGACCCTTGGGTCAGCGTAGAATTTTGAGCCTCCAAGTCAGGCCGACGGCCCGAAATGGAGGCTCAGGACCCAGTGGAGCAAAGCTCCACCAGTGCCACCTCCCTCCCTCTCCCGGAATGCCTACGCCCACGCCTCTACCTACCTCACTACTGCTCAACGGTCTGCATGACCACTGAGAGGCAGAGCTCTGGTGCTCGCCTGGCAGTAGCCCAGCACCGACCAGCGCTGGGCTACCACCAGAGGAATACCAGGATTAGGGATTGCAAATGTGCCTTATGGCATGTTTTTGTCAGTGCGTGTTGGTTGCGAGCTGGCGCACTGAGTTAAGGACTGAGCTTACAGATTGCTTTTGCCAGAGTTATCTGTCTGTAGGTATACAGAATGATGGAAAAACGGGCTCTGATTTTTCCCTCTACCTTCATTTTAGGCATAGCGAGTCAGGGGTCCCACACAGCCCATCCACAGTGGTGGGTCAGTTCCACTGAAAGAAAGCTTTTGCAGGAAGAATTACAGAAACCTTGGTCGAGACTAATAAGACAACCAGTGCCTAGTTCACATTTATCACACGGTTGATAAAACATTTAATTAGTCAATCAAATTCTCTACTGGGTTGAAACTGGAAAAGGATGGCAGGAGATGGGTCTTCATTCTCAGAAACATAAAAAGCATATGCATCATGCAACATAAATAGGTGTATTAAAATATTAAGGGGAAAATTGGAAGAGCTTAGCAGACTGGCAGGAACTCAGGCAGGACATGTATCCAAACTGAACACAATGATCTTGTCAACTGTGGGTTTCAGCCCCATGACAAACCCCTTACCTTTCTTTTCTGTGTTTTGCTGTAGCAAAACGTCCCATTTGGAAGAACCAATAGAAAGACAAGTAAATGTACACAGATTACTCAGAACATATCCTAGGCGAATTTTCTTTTCATCTTTTCTTTAAACAAAATCAAACTTACTTTTGTCTGAGGGTCCCAGTGCTGCTTCTGCACTAAACCTGTTCCGTACAATCCACTGTACAAAACAACTGAAGAAATAAACACTTTAAAATAAAGTTAAGAAATATTTGAGACACATGGGAAATGTCGCTTCACATTGACCTTTGTTTGTCCCCGTTTTGCTTTTTTCCCCTGTGACTTTACAGACAGCCCCGCAGGCAGAAACTCAAAGGATGTCTTTCTTGCTCTTTATTAATTTTTCCTTCCATCATCTCCAGTTTCTGATAACCAACAACAAAATCAAATACCCCCAACACTAGTTTTAAATGATTACTTATGCGTTTCATACAATGACTTGGATCCAGAAGTGCAAGTAGAGTTCAACTAATGACAGAGGACTTTCCCATTCTCACCTTTACATGCATTTATATATAATGCTTTCCACCATGAGTGAACTTTCCTTTATATTTTAAGTCTATTTCCTAATTAATCAGGTTGTTGAAGCCTGCAATCCTGTGCGCACTTTCTGAGAAAATAAGCACCAATTAAATTAATGGGACTTAATTCCAAACAAACATACTTAGAATTGCATTACAAATGGCGCTAACATTCTTTGGTGTATTCATATAAGACTTCCATGCTGTTTTGTGGACTGGTTCACACATTCATTTTCAGCAGTATAGAGTGATGACTTCAGTCCTATGCAGTTAGGCATACCTAAAACCTATTTACCCATCTACCTAAAAAGCGGTATATAAATACTGTTATTGTTAATAATTTAAATTATTATTATTAACATTATTAACAGTTTAAGGGGGCACAGTGTGCATGTGCGATTGGGATCAAAACCATGGCAGGAACAAAGCCCTACAGCGTCCCTACCTCCTCTCATCCACTATCATCAAAGGGATTTATTTATGAGTGAGCAAACAAGGGATTGGGCTGTAATCCTAGCCCCATTTAGGTTGGGAGGGTCCTGATGCCTATTTCTGAAGGAATGTGGATAAAATTGACCAGTAATCCTACAAAGAAAATAAATCCCACTGAATTCAGTGGCACTTAGTTCAAGACGTGTTTCTTTTTGATAGTAGATGCACGCAATATGAACACTGCACAACATATACTTAACAGCTATTGAAGTATGTACATTTTGTGTTTTATTGTTCAGTATTGCCACAATTGAGTTTGTTTAACCCTATTTCTTTGCATATAAATTATCAATGGTATGCTTTTATGGAATAGCCCTCAGTCTCAGTGATGCTTTACAACAAAGGATACTACTAACTATGCTTGATGCACACCACAGCAGAACTGTCAATCTGATCCAAAAAATGTCCTTCCCATGAATTCCTGGTTGCATCTTATAGGAAAGGATGGTGTGAACCAGAATGTATATGGTACCTATTCCAAATGTGAGACAAGCTCCAATAACATGCATATAAATGAATGTGGTTTTCTACAGGAAAAGAACATCAGATGATTCAGAATTCACAAAACAGAATGATACTTGAAATTGTGCATTCAACAAAGCAATCAACAGTCCGAGTGGGAGACTCCAAAGCAGAGCTTACGTTGACAAAACATATTTTATATTGGACCCCTTTTCCCCATAGCATAAGTAACTGGAGATGCTTCATTTTTGGAAGTTCTCTACAGTCAGCAATACTCTGAGCAGATTATCCCCGTAATTCCCAGAAAATTAAAGATGAAGCACAAACCTGGAAGTTTGCGATGATGCAAAGCCCAAAGCTACTGACAAGTCCTAATGCAAAGCCTGCTTTGTTTAATCGCAGAATCTCGAGCTCTTCAGGATTCAAAGCATTGACTTGTTTGTATCTGACATACACAGTAGCCATGCCTGTGAATGAACAATCCAAATGGTTGAAGCAAAACATTCAACAGCAAAAGTAGCGGAAACCAAACCAATTGTAGCCATCAAGTACTTGAAATGCAATAAAACAAATGTAGAAATTAAGAATGTGCATGTAGACCTAAGCGAATGAGTTTTCAATGGCATGGCTTACAACCATTGCTCACAATGCAGGCAGCTTCAGCAGGATTATCTATGAATAATAATCAATTTTGATGCAGTTTCTTGAATTTCCTATTACATTCTTTAAGATTCTCCATACTGTGAACCAATTCCAAGTGCACCAATTCTACAGAACACGTCCATACAGAGAAGAGCTCTGCTATACTACAGCTATAGAATTTAATCCCTCCCCAAAGCCCAAGTCAAAGCACCTTCCAGAAGAGCAGGTACTTACCCAGAGCAGAAGAAATATTTAACATTATCCCAAACAAGCATCTTTCAGGAGGAGTTGTCCCTGAATCACTGAAAGAAAAACAAAGTATGATACTGTAGGCAAAGGAAGTCTCCTTTACAAAAGGCAAAGGAAGTCTCCGCAAGTAAATATACGGAAGACATCTCAATTTGTAAATTCTCATGCTAATATTAAGAATGAGCATGGGATGGGGGAAAAATGGACACAAAGAAGCCATGACAACAGGACGCATGTCCAGATGGCACTTGGACTATTTCAGTATGTGCTAACTTTGGATTTTCCCTCATGTGAAAACATCGTGACATTTACAAAAGTCTGCAAAATTATTTAAGAGAAGGAACTGGCTACTGCCAAGTACTGTATAGCTGCTTTTTCAGCATCAGCAGTCATGCCTGGCTACATTCCCTAGACTTCAATGGAACTCACACATACAAGACATCTCAATTCCATGCTAAGCTGATTAATATGGAGGATCAAATACAAGTCACTCCAGGGCAAGCTGAAGAGATTTTGGCATATAGGTGGAAAATCCAAATGGTGTTTTGAAATGGGGGTAAAAGATAACAATAATATGATGATTTGTTGCCTTTTAACAATGCCAAATTCTGTGGCCTGAGATAACCCCCACCACCACCACCTGCCTCATGGAGGCTTGATCTTGAGTTCTGGAAATAAAGAGTTTTGGGAAACTTCAGCTGGAGTTGCAAGATAACTTGACACAAGTACAGCAGAAACATACAGTCCTGATTTTAAGAACATGCTGAACCCTGTTCATGATGTTACAGAATAGACACACCAAATCCAAGGCCACCTTTTGGAGCCTTGGCAGTCCTTTGCAAAAGCAAATATATGCATGACAAAGAACGAGCCTCCTAGGCTCAAATATTCCTGGAGTTTACTTTGATATGCCCAGAAGCTATGGGAGGGGGGAGAATACGCAGCCACAGGGCTGTTTTCTCAGCCACTTCTTCCTGAACAGTTCGTCTGCTATCACTGGGACTACTTTAGAGCAAGCTGATGTTGCACATTAACGTTATCAGAACAGACATATTGTGCTCAGTAGCAACACAGCCAGGTGGCAGAACATAGCTTGGTTCATGATACAGCTGGGCTGCACATGTGGGCCCTTTTCAGATCTGCTGAGCACCTCACTAGGTGGCATGGGGGAGGGTGGGACCTATGGTCTGAAGGAGAACCTTCTTCCCTCTGGTCCACTCATGAGATGTAAATTCGGGCATGATCCAGACGAAGACTAGTGTTTCCCAAGCTGTGGGCATAAACAATCAAGGAAATTTTTCCACAAGTGAGGTTTAAGTTGGGTGTTCTTTAAATTAATTCATCTAATACTTGTAAAATCCAACTGACCTTCTCTAGGACCTGTAGCTGGAAAGTTAAAGAACGAATATTGAAATACATGCTGCCTGCCTCTTGGCCTCCACTGACCACAGCAACTACATCTCTACCACCCAGGAACAGCTAAATAGGGATCTGTACTGTAACTCAGGTTTCCAAGGATATATGCTTAGTTATATTGGAAGCATTAAGGGCTTTCCAGCCCAAATCCCTCTACTTCAAATCTCAGAACGACAGGATTTATACAGTTAAAAGTGCTCACATTCTCTGATAAATAATGCATTGATGCATGCTGTACTAACCTAAATTTACAGCCAACCATAAGAAAAGGAGAAGTACGTGAACTTCACCTTCTATCACAAGCTGGGGAATAGGTAGGCTGAGGAACAAATATTTAAAAGGTATTTTGCACTGTAAATTAGTCACCAATATGGCAAAACATAGTGCCAATATGGAAAAGTTATAGTCTATGTTTATAGAATCAAGACTTCAGGTACCACTGTTAAGAGATAAGAACACAAGAAAAACCCTGCTAGATCAGGCCCAAGACCCATATAGTCCAGTGGCCCACCAGATAACTCAGGGAGTGCACAAGACAAGATACTTGCATCCTGCTTCCAGTTCCTTGCATCTGCGTTCCATTTACCCTCGCATGCGCCCACCCCCCCCCCATGAAGATACCTGCCTGCGGCTTGGTTTTAACTTGGCCCACTTTATTAAACACAAGTGACCAATTTTTAAAACATGAAACCTCCCTCCTGTCCCTCCCTCACCAGACTGGGGTAGGAGAAAAAACTGCCATACATGACCAAGATGAAATATAGCTTGACAATGAAATCATTTACATTCGGTTTGACATTTCACTCTGCATGAATCCAGAATAGTTTGATGTCCCAGCTTTTAATTTGCAGTCACATGGCATTTAAAAAAGGTGGGGTCGGATTTGGATAAACTGCTTTCCTAGGGAATGTTACTCCGTTAGGCAGAAAGATAACAGTGCAAGAGTATGTGGATTTACTGACCTGATGTAGGGCACCAAAGGGTCGACATGACGCAAAAGGACTGCAGTAATGTAGGACAACAACAAGGAAGCAGCTGTCCAGATAACCAATGCCGACGGCAAGAAACTCAGACCTTGCTGAAACCACCACATCTCAAGCACATCTCCCAAGTCCAAACACTGCAAAAAATGAAGGGATGCAAATCACTGGGCTTTGTCCCCTCTGGGAAGCAACCCGGTTATTTCTGCTATGCAGACCTTTTGCTTTGTATCCAGAAACAAACTGAGCAATTTGTGCAGACTGATCAAGTTCAGTTTCACTTTGAATACTATGTTGCAATACCAGCTCAAGAAAGAGGAAACAGAAACTTGGCTATGGTGGAAAACAGAAATGCATTTTGGATACTGTCAGGCCTGGGAGATGGGGGGGGCGGGGTCACAGGAGGCAGCTGCAGGGTCTGGCCTCAGCAATACCAGCCCAGCCCAAGTGGCCTCAGTAGGGTTGTGAGGGAAGGGGGTTACATCACCCAGGTACTTCTTCCCATGATCTGGGACTCTCCTAGTCCCAGGCTTCTTTGGTTAACAGGCTAGCCACCATCTGCTCCAGCTGGTTTCCTAGCCAGTTCTGCCCTCATCCCTGACTGAGTTGGACTTTAAGTTGGAGAACAGCACCCTTAGGCTCCGCCCCTTCCTTCCTGTGAGGGTTATAATGCTGGCCACCTAAGCCTTCCCTCCCTCTCCTCACCTGTGCCACACCCTCCTGCTCTGCCTGCCAGCCAGGCTGCAGGGACTGCTTCTTGCCCCTTGAGTGGACTGGGTTTGTGGGCGGTGTTGCCCCTGCAGACTGGCAAGCAAGGGGGCGAGCCCTCGAGCTTTGAGCCATTTGCTGGCGGTCTGCCCAGTCGGTCAGGGACTGGCTTGTTCTCCCACGGTCCCAGCAATGGGCTCAGGAATAGGCAAGGTTTACCACTGAGCGCCCAGTCACAGCTTGCCATAGCTTGCTTCCAGGAGTCTGCAGGCCAATCTCTGGCCTTGCTACTGCCCTCCCAGCGGGCCTGAGGGTCTGCCCATGGCTCTATTTCCCCTGCCAGCCATAGGGGCTGAGGCAGGCTCTCTCCTCCCACTGCTGTGGCTACCCAGCCTGGGGACTTGCTCCTGGGTGGCTCTACTCTCAGGTAAGTCAGGGGAACTCTAATAGATACATTTAAACTATAATGAAAAGTCACACTGAAACAGGCAAAGGGAGAATCCTTCACCCACAATGTTGGAATTCCTGCTTTTTTCAGCACTTTTATTTCTTGATAGGAATATCAAAAGGATCTTTGTATTATGTTTGTCTGTCTCTCACACACAGAATATCTTGTGAAGTTAAACTGCCCAATCCTATGACAGCCCCACACTTGCTGAAGTCTACCCATCAGCAGATGTTCCACACACACCAGAACAATGTCATGCCAATGTACCTCAGGCACTGGCACAACTTCATGGGTAGACAGGCCAAAATGGGGAGGAGATTGGAATGTCATGTGGGGCAGACAAGGAGAAGCTGACATATGCCATATCCCAATCCCCCTTCAGACAACCAATATACCCCTGACACCAGGAAAATGCTACATCAATAATCGTCTGCCACCCCCACCTGGCTCTCTTTCCTACAACAGAGCATAGGACACAGACTACATTTGGCAGCCAATCATATCACACCAATCCCAGCACTAAAGCCCCTGCCAAGGAGACCAGTGGTGTAGCTAATGATCATGTAGCCCGGTGCCAAGCTCAAAATGTTGTCCTGGAAGTGATGTCACAACCGGAAGTTATGTCATGGCCAGGCTTTTTAAAAAGTGAAAATTGGGAAGAACCCATGTCTTCTTCCCAGCAGCTCACCACCTACTTGCTCTGCTGTCTCCTCCCAGTCAGTGGCACAGGTAAGGCATGTATCTACAACCTGGGGTCAAAGAACATTTTGTAGCCCCCTGCATGACAAAATCAAATTTAATTAAATAAATAAAAAGTAATTGGTTCCATGCTGTATCATAATAACATCTCATTGGCACTCAGAACAAACAGTCTCATAGGTCAGTTTGGAGTTAAGAAAATCCACTTTTTGTTCCACAAGGCAGTTGTGTTTTCATTTTCTGGTTAATTGGCCATAACTTTTGATAGAAAACAGATAATCCAGTGCAGTTTGTTTCATTGATTCTGCATTAATTACCTTTCTAATGATATATAACATGATGGTATTATTCATACCTACCAAGATTTTCACAATTTTGGTCACTAGTGGCAAGCTCAGCTTGTTGCTCCCTAAAGCTTGATGCCCAGTGCAACTGCTATCCGCTGCACCCCCTTAGCTATGCCACTGAAGAAGACTACATCTCATATAATCAAACACATGGCATGGGGCCATACCTCTTTGCTCTCTCAAAAGGGAATGTTGGTTATAGGAACTATGGTGAAAGGAGATTTGGCACACAGAGGGAACACTTTACACAAAAAACCTCTTGTCCCTCACAGTATGTATGGCAAGATATTAATACTTTTTTTTCAGAATTCTTATTGCAGGTATTATTCTGCCCCAGGATGACTCCACACACAAACACCAAACTAGAACCTCTACCTCATCATCCCAACAGGGGAAGCAAGCACAATGCACCCCACACAGGTGCAAAGGGAGCAGAGGAAATTCCATGCTGCAATATATTGATGTTGCGCTTCTGTTTTGCATCTTTATCTCTTCAAATATTGATCCTTCTAGTTTGTCAAATGTGTCTTTGCTTTGCTGAAAAGGGATGTATGAATACTGTTTAATAACAATAGGCTAGTCACTGGGCTGGCATGTGACACAAGGCACCTCCTGCAGCAGGGGTAGCTCAACCATGAGGCTGGTTGGGCCTCTTGCCTTGGTCGGCAAGTCAAGGAAGACAGCAAGCTGATTGAGGATACAGTATGCAAAGGAAGCATATTTACGCAAAAGGAGTTTAATCTGCATAAATTGTATAGGTTGAAAAAGTCAGGTTTTTTTCCTTGATGTAGTATATATGTAGGTATAAATGTTGTTGTTGGCATCCTTCAGTCTCGGAAGACTATGGTGTCACGCTCTGAATGGTGGTTCTGGAACAGAGTGTCCTCTCCAGTGCGCGAAGCCTGGGTAAAGTAGGTATGGAGGATAGGCTGTTACCCATGCAGCAAATCCCCCCTCTCCATGTCGCTGAAATGGTCCAATGGAAAGGCAGAGGCCAATACGGTTGGTTCCAGCGGCATCGCAGGAGTTGCCAGAACATGACTGTGTTCAGCCATGAACTGCCTCAGGGACTCCGGCTCCGGATTTTGCCTCGAGGTTGACTCCTGAAGCCTTTTCCACAACTGGATGTAGCCACAAGGCAGTGGAGGTTTGGGATCAGAGTTTTCCTTCTCTCAGATGAGCTGCCTTCCCAGGCTGAGGAGTCCCATCTACCGGGTGTCTGTTTAGTCGCCTCTTACGATAAGTACAGCCAAACTGAGGGCCTATTCTTATCCCCAGCCCCCAGGGGTAAGGTATAAATGTAAATCCACCAGGTATAAATGTAAATCTTTCACATTAAGTGCATGCAGAACTGCTATTAAGGCCACTAGGCATGTTCCCTCAGGATTCTGCCCCCTATTAGGAAGTTGTGCCCTGTCCTTGGCTCATGTTCATAAGACTGCTTACATGGTGCTTACATTTCACAATATCTGACTGATAAGTGGCACATGAGATATGCAAGACTTTCTGCATGACTAAGATCACCTCAGAATGTCTGAAAACAGCAATTGTGTGACCCACTTCCATTTTGCGATTATGAAACCGGAAGTGGGTTGCAATTTTATTCTGAGGTTCCCTTCATCTCTGGCAGCAGTGAGATCCGGGCAATCGCATCACTGCCACTGCATCACCCCACCCCTTAAGGGAGAAGAGAGAGGGCTTCCCAGTTTGGGAAACTGCCTGCTATTCAAAAATCAGATTGCTGCTAATTGCCTTGCAAACTGCTGAGCTCCTGCAGTTTGCAAGCTTGTTTATATACAGCAGGGGTCTCTAAACTTTTCCGCAAAAGGGCCACGTCAAATATATAGCACAGTGTCAAGGGCCAGAAAAAAAAATTAAGTATAAAATTTAAATAATACATTAGAGATGGAACTTAGATGAATGAATAAATGAATGGGCTCAAATATCCAGGACTTCTCCAAGCACCAATGGAGCCTAATAAATAAAACACACACTTAAATGGACCCCCATTCTTCCACCCCACAAGCACAACTCTGGTTGTGTTTGGTCAACTGGGCCAGAGGCTCTCAGGAGATCAGAGGCTGGCTGCAGGCCAGATAGAGGCTGGCCGCGGGCCGCATTTGCCCCCCTCCCCGTCTGGGGTTTGGAGACCCCTGATATATAGGAAGAGAAATGTTTGAGCGTCTTTTTCAAAGTCTGTCAATGACAGGTAGTGGGGGCAGATGAAGGCTGGGTCACATAACTAAGCTCCTCAAGCCTTGAGGCTATTCATTAGGGCTGCCTCATTATGAGAAATGGATTGAGTGTTTTTGCAAATAAATAAACAAAATATTGCCTGTAAATAAATAAATATTTCTTTCTATATCTAGACATTTTAAAAAGTCTTGTAATGTTAGGTGGGTGCTAATCGTGTCTGACTGTAAGCAAATTTTTACTTGGAATAAATACCACTGAGTTCAATTATATTTGTTCTCCCAATAAATATATTGGTGTATGCATGATACTGCAGCCCAAACAAGACCCCAGAAAGTATATAAGTATCTTGTACTATACAGTGTGTGAAAATGCTCATAATTTTAGCATTGCCACTCCCTTTTAAAGTCTCGCCTGACCAGTTCTTTTATTATCTCTTTAAGTCAAGGTGTTCAGGAATACCTGTGTACATGGAGTTGGGTGTCTGCTAGGGGAGCACGGTCCAGTCCCACTGTTTGATAACTATGAGACTTATGGCAAGAGGTCTCAGATTCACAGCTCAAGAGGAAGGCCACACTTTTAATGTGTGACCTTAATGTGACCTTTAATGTGTGACCTTTTAATGTGCGAACCTTACAGAATTCTTTGAAAAGGTCAACAGGCATGTGGATGCGGGAGAACCCGTGGACATTATATATCTGGACTTTCAGAAGGCGTTTGACATGGTCCCTCACCAAAGGCTACTGAAAAAACTCCACAGTCAGGGAATTAGAGGACAGGTCCTCTCATGGATTGAGAACTGGTTGGAGGCCAGGAAGCAGAGAGTGGGTGTCAATGGGCAATTTTCACAATGGAGAGAGGTGAAAAGCGGTGTGCCCCAAGGATCTGTCCTGGGACCGGTGCTTTTCAACCTCTTCATAAATGACCTGGAGACAGGGTTGAGCAGTGAAGTGGCTAAGTTTGCAGACGACACCAAAATTTTCCGAGTGGTGAAGACCAGAAGTGATTGTGAGGAGCTCCAGAAGGATCTCTCCAGACTGGCAGAATGGGCAGCAAAATGGCAGATGCGCTTCAATGTCAGTAAGTGTAAAGTCATGCACATTGGGGCAAAAAATCAAAACTTTAGATATAGGCTGATGGGTTCTGAGCTGTCTGTGACAGATCAGGAGAGAGATCTTAGGGTGGTGGTGGACAGGTTGATGAAAGTGTCGACCCAATGTACGGTGGCAGTGAAGAAGGCCAATTCTATGCTTGGGATCATTAGGAAGGGTATTGAGAACAAAACGGCTAGTATTATAATGCCGTTGTACAAATCTATGGTAAGGCCACACCTGGAGTATTGTGTCCAGTTCTGGTCGCCGCATCTCAAAAAAGACAAAGTGGAAATGGAAAAGGTGCAAAAGAGAGCGACTAAGATGATTACGGGGCTGGGGCACCTTCCTTATGAGGAAAGGCTACGGCGTTTGGGCCTCTTCAGCCTAGAAAAGAGACGCCTGAGGGGGGACATGATTGAGACATACAAAATTATGCAGGGGATGGACAGAGTGGATAGGGAGATGCTCTTTACACTCTCACATAATACCAGAACCAGGGGACATCCACTAAAATTGAGTGTTGGGCGGGTTAGGACAGACAAAAGAAAATATTTCTTTACTCAGCGTGTGGTTGGTCTGTGGAACTCCTTGCCACAGGATGTGGTGCTGGCGTCTAGCCTAGACGCCTTTAAAAGGGGATTGGACAAGTTTCTGGAGGAAAAATCCATTATGGGGTACAAGCCAAGATGTGTATGCGCAACCTCCTGATTTTAGAAATGGGTTATGTCAGAATGCCAGATGCAAGGGAGGGCATCAGGATGAGGTCTCTTGTTGTCTGGTGTGCTCCCTGGGGCATTTGGTGGGCCGCTGTGGGATACAGGAAGCTGGACTAGATGGGCCTATGGCCTGATCCAGTGGGGCTGTTCTTATGTTCTTATGTTCTTATGTAGAGCAATCAGCCCTCCAAGCAGGCTGGCTCAGATGGAATTCTGCCTGCTCCAACATCATAAGGAAGTAACCACACCTTGCTGGTACAGCAGATCTGATCCTGTGATTAAAGCCACTTTCTAAGAGCTTCCCAACTTAGTAAAAACTAATTGCTAACAAAAGGATCTCCATGAAGGATCTCCATCTGCAGTTGTCCTTAGCAACTCTACAGCTAAACTCAAGCAAAGAGACATGCTAGTGAATCAATGAACCTCCTGAACTAACTACTCTACCTTCACCCAGGTGAAAAGACAAATGCGTCCATCACATAGCAAAGGACAGTCTTTTGATGAATTTACCAAACAAAAGAGTCCATAGGATGCTATGGTGAAGGGTGAAGGGGGGAAAAACAGACAAAAACCTGGATCACTAGATCAGCGATTTCCAACTTTTATCATCTCACGACACACTGACAAGGCACTAAAATTGTCAAAACACACCATTAGCTTTTTTACAATTGACCAGGCACACTGTGCTCCTGGCTCACACTCCACCCCTTACTAATAAATGACCATCCCCCAAACTTCCACAGCACAGTTGCAAATCATTCACGGCACATCAATGTGCAGTGGCACAGTGGCTGAAAATTGCTTGCTATTGTTTCTGTTCTTTGCCTTCATCCCGCCTTGTTGTTGGTTTGCCAGTAGGTCAACCTGTTGACTCTTCATGAAGCCACCTCCATATCAGCTTCCTATTTATAGACAGAGAAGCTGAAGGACAAAGTTAAACTTCAGTCTTTCAAAAGGCATCAAGTACCTCAATTATGGACATAATCTTTGTTTAGTTCATGCAAGTAAATGCAGGTGTTTTTTCCCCTAATACTCTTTCCCCCATACTACTAATAGGTTTTCAAATCAGAAAAATATTGATTAGCTCAGCTACCCCCCAAAAAACCACTTGTCGGTGAGACCACATGCAACCACAATTGTCTGCAATTATAGTGAACCTAAAGGATGTGTCTAGGGTGAAGTGTTTTGCAAGGATCAGTACAGACAAATCATTGCACCTGATATCCTGTGCCATGCTGACAGCAGCTACTCTACTTGGACTAGCATGGATGCACAGTTTAGTTCACTCATTCCACTCACCGCATCCAGTAGCGAGGCGTTCCACAGGCCAATGCTCTCACCGCATCCAGCGGCGAGGCGTTCCACAGGCCAGTGCCCTCACCACATCCAGTGGCGAGGCGTTCCACAGGCCAGTGCCCCTCATCGCATCCATACCTGCATCCAGGAACCTGTGGCGGAGGCTCTTAGAGGCGGAGGGAGCGCAGGGCGCAGCACCCGCCCGGTACAAGGAGAGAGGCGGCTCCGTCCCTTTCCCCGCCGCGGTAGCACCCAGCATGACCCCGTCAGCGAGCACACACAGCAGCCTCCTAGGACGGGGTTGAAGGGAGGGGCCATTTGAGGGAGGAGGCGGGGCAAGGGGTGGGGGGCCGAGGCGCCGCCGAGCGCCTACCGCGCACGCGCACACCCGATCCCTGCCCACTCCTTTTCCCCGCCCACTGCCTCAGGCGCGCGGTCTCGGGTCTCGTCGCTTGCCTTTCTCTCGGTCGCGCGCCCTTCGCTAAGCAACCACAACCCCGGGCCTGGTTTACGGCCGTCGCAAAAGGGACGTGAAAGCGCCGCCTGGGTTGAGGAGGCTGCTTGAGGTAAATGCCGGGTGTTGTCGGCGCGCTTCAGGACGGGGGGGGCGCGCGCTGAGGTCGGCCTTCCCTGGAGGTGGGTCTGCTCCCGGCTGGGCCGGGGGGGCTGCCCGCCTTCGTGAGAGAGAAGCGGGTCGCCTTTCCCGGCTGAGCCTGGTCTCCTGCGTGCGGGGCGGGGGGCAGCTGCCCTCGCCTCCCCCTCCCCCCAGAGGGCTCGTGTGCTGTCAGTCATCGGGCGGCCAGTCAGTCCTGGCAGCGCCCGCGCTGTAACCGAAGCAGCAGGCGACGCTCCAGTGCCGGGCAAGTCCAAGCGACGCCCCGCTCCTCCTACCTGCACGCCAGGCAGAGCTGGTGTGACTGGCCCAGGCCCCAGTGCTGGCAGGCGTGAGGAGCCTGGGCTGCCAGGCCAGAGGGCGAAGGGGTCCACAGGGTCGGTGGCGTAGCTGGAGGGGGGCGGAGCACTCAGCCAGGCAGGGAGGTGGGCGAGCGGCCCCTCCCTTCGGAGCCATTCTCGGTGGGGGGGGGAAACGGAACCGCTCGCCCACCTCCCTGCCAGGCTGAGTGCTCCACCCCCTCCAGCTACGCCACCGCACAGGGCTGGTAGTCCTTGGCATCTCACGCCCCCCAGCCCTTCATACTGCTGCCTGGCCTGGTAGCCCTTTGGACCAGCCACCCTGCAGCACCCTGCACTGCTCTCAGTTGGCAGTCCTTGCTCTCATTCAACCACTTGGAACTCTGAGTGTGCAGCTGCTCTATAAGGGCAGGGTGACCAGGCGTCCTCTTTTCCCAGGACATGTTCTCCTTTTGAGCCTCAAAGAAGAGGCCTGCTGGACCAGGCCAAGGGCCCGTCTAGTCCAGCTTCCTGTATCTCACAGTGGCCCACCAAATGCCCCAGGGAGCACAAAGACAACAGACACAACCTGCATCCTGGTGCCCTCCCCTGCATCTGGCAGTCATGTAGCCTGCCTGCCTCTACCTTTCATGTACCTACGATGACTTGTAACCTGTGATGAACTTTTCCTCCAGAAATCCCCTCTTTAAGGCATCCAGGCATGATGCTGTCACTACTTCCTGTGGCAAGAAGCGTTGTGTCCTGGAAAAGAACTGAAATGTCCTCCTTTTCGCTGTGAGCAGGCGGCGTATGGCCTTCCTTTAATTCATTATTTCTCAAACTATGGGTCAGGACCCACTAGGTGTGTCACGAGCCAATTTCAGGGGCCCCCCATTCATTTCAATTTTGTTTTTAACGTACAGGTGTGTGCGACTTTGTGATCTTCCAGCTTACGCCCAGATCACATAACTGATGACCATGTGTGGTCATGTGGTTGTCAGGGGGTGCACACCCCAACCTTCCTAAAGCTCCGCTCCCCTCTGGAGAGTTGTCTGAGCCTCCCAGAGGCAGTGCATGTCTGTGCGCTTCCTCTGCAAGGCTCAGACTGACAGAAATTGCCTTTCTCACATGATATCCAGTTTCCTCCATGAAACCAGAAGTAACAGACGCAATTTCTCTCAGTCTGAGTGCCACAGAGGCAGCATGCATGTGTGTGCTGCCTCTGGGAAGCTCAGTCAACCCTCCAGAGGGGAGCAGAGCATCCCTTCCCTGTGGAAGGACCAAATTGCGTCAAGCCCCGAATGACGACAGGGATTGCAGTCCTGATCCCTGTCGTTAAGCGGCACATGACTGTATTAGACTTGATGCTATCATGGCATATAACGGCGTTTGGGGAAATGTTAAACATCTGTACTTTGAACAGGCTATTCTGTATATGCTTTTAACAATATAGTCAGTGGTACTTATTCCTAAGTAAGTGCGGGTAGGATTGCAGCCTAAGGGCCCAATCCTATCCAGTTTTCCAGTGCTGGTGCAGTTCTGCCATTGGGGCTTGCACTGCATCCTGTGGTGGAGAAGCAGTCACAGAGACCTCCTCAAGTTAGGGGAACATTTGCTCCCTTACCTTGGAGCTGCATGGTAGCTGCACCGGCACCGGTGCCGGAAAGTTGGATAGGATCGGGTCCTGAGGGCGCAATCCTAACCCCTTATGTTAGTGCTTTCCAGCACTGACATAAGGGCAATGAAGCTCCGAGGTAAAGGAACAAATATTCCCTTACTTTGAGGAGGCCTCTGTGAGTGACATTCAACTGCAGGATGCAACACATGTCTTATTGGTACCACTATGCCAGTGCTGGAAAGCACTGGCATAAGGGGTTAGGATTGCACCCCAAGAATGTTAAAAATTTTCCTGCTTGATGATGTCACTTCTGGTCATGACATCAATTCTGGTGGGTCCTGACAGATTCACATTCTAAAAAGTGGGACCTGGTGCTAAAAGTTTGAGAACCACTATTTTAATTAATAAATTATATGTAATAAATTAAATGTAATATAGTTTTAAATTTAATAAGTAATGTAGTGTTTAAATTGACCACATGAAATCAATATAAGAGTGTTTTTAGAATTTATTTTTGTCACATCCTTCATTTTTCTTGGATGTCCTACATTTTGGAGTGTCTTGTACTCTTTTGCACTTATGACATCTGGTCACCCTGTCTATGGGTCATGGCCCTCCCAGTTTAGTACTCTGTCCTGGGATCCTTTGCTGCTCTTGCCCAAGAATAGTATAGTGGGCTTCTCCCTCTCAAGATCAGATTTAGGAGTTTTTTTCCCCCTCCTTGCTCTTCCCTAGCGTGCTTTCTGTGTTCCCAGGGCCCAGTCCTATCCAACTTTCCAATACTGGTGCAGCCACAGTGCAGCCCCAAGGTAAGGAAACAAGCATTCCCTTACCTTGAGGAGGCCTCTGTGACTGCCTCCCCATTGCAGGGTGGCAGCATATGCCCCAATGGCACGGCTGCACTGGCCCTGGAAAATTGGATAGGATTTGGGCCCCCAGTCACCTGCACTCATACTGGTGTCGTGATGGTTGCTGCACCTGACATTGTGCCAGGTCTTGTGTTGTACTTTTCTTTTGCAATCGTTCAGTTTGTGGCGGCTGTTGTTTTTAGGGAGTGATTTTGATCTGCTCACTTAATAATAAATTAAGCAATAAATTAATCTGCAAGAGTCTGGTAGGCTTTTGTTTTTCTCCTACTGAAGATTCCTCAGGATTGCTATAAAACCTCAACATTTTTAAACTGGGAAATTAAAAAAAAAAAAAAGAAGCCTGGAATATGTGCCAAAATAGTAGTAATTGGATTCACTTAGTATTATCTAAGGGGCTTAAATTTTATGTGTGTGTTATCAATTTATCTTGCCTTGTTTGAATCCATCAGTTTGAATAGCTATCTCGGAAATGACTTCTTATAATGTACTAATTGTCGTTTGCATGCAATACCAGCAAAAAAATAACAAAATAGTGGTGTACATTCCCTGAAGCACAGGCTTCATTTTGGAGAAGTTGGCACCTTCATTCTTATCAAATAACTGATTAAATAGAAGCTAACTATTCTTCTGTTCCATAATTACCTTTGGATAGTTTCTGACTGTTGTTTGGTATCCATGAATTATGTTGAGATTTTTTTGAATGTGCTTGTTGCTGTGACTAGGAGATGCTATGAGTTTTACTCATAACTGTGACAAGAATGGTTTCTAGCAAGTCTTTGTTCAAATGTTTTCCCCACTCCGATTAAGAGAGGAGCACGATAGCCTGGTACAGGCAGTGTGAAAGACTTTGTACTTGCCTTACTTCTTACAAAGAATCAACATCACATTGCTGCGTTCAAGAGCAGCATTTCAAACAACCCCTAGCTAGGTGCTGTCCCTATTCACTAATTCAGTGTATCAGGCCCATATTAACTCATTTCATACTGCAAACTGCAGGCAGGTTTTGGAATTAATAATCCACCATCAGTGTACATGGTGCTTTGCAGAATAAGGTTAAAAAAGATGTCTCTGCCCTGAGTCTAAATTTTTACATCATGGGAAAGACAACAAAGGGAGAGGGGGGATGGGAAGCAGTATGGGTAAGAAGTAATGTGACCAGATGCTATTAGTCTTTGCTTACTTTGGGATTGTGGATTAAAGGGTTTAAAGCAAATGGCTTGGACGGGATTCTGTTGGGCAGTATATTCTTTTGCATTTATAACAGACTTGCTTTTGCACTTGAAACATCTTATAAAAGCACAAATTCAATTTTCAACATCCGGAACATTCTAGATCAGTTTTCTCAACGTTTGTCCCCTGCTGTACCACTTCGCATGGCCCATTTATCAGAAGTACCACCGGAAGTAATTGGTGATGATGTCATCACCAGTTACCTCTGGCCTGGGAAGCCAGATGCAATGTGACAAACAAAAGTAAGAGGCTTAGGGTGGACAGAAGAGCCTTTTCAAGCACATGAAAAGTGCACACTGGAGCTCTGCCGGCCAAGCTGAGCCTCCTACCACTGCTTATTCTTGCTTATACCACGTTGCTTGTCTCGCTGCCAGGCGGCAGGGGTCTGGATATTCTGCGAGTAACGCTGGACATCACCTCAAGTCCCAGCAATGGTATGAGTACCACAGGTTGAGAAACACTGTTCTAGATGCTAAGTAAGGAGCTTAGCATTCTTGAATCAATGCAGAAATTCACTCAAACTTATTTTTTGGCCATGGCAAGACTCGTGTCAATGTAAAGCACTGACATGAACATTAAATCTTAAGAACATATGATACTTCATCATACTTTTTTCATAAATGAATAAAATTATAGCATAGTTATATATACAGTATAGCATAAACACATAAGCATCTAAAAAGGGCATGTTGGCTAATTCTGAAAATTAGTTAGCAAATGTTTAGGATTCATTACTGTCTTTCGTTTTAAGTTGATAATACAAAAATTTTCCTTGAAGTGGATGGAGAATTTCTGTAGCATGCATTTTCAATGGGTTGTAATCCTAGACAGTTTGGATTCCTACTTCCCCTTGAAATTAATTCGGGTTTCAGTTAGTCATAATTAATTTCAGTGGTGCTGAGTCATGACTAGCTTTCTAAGGGTACAACCAATGGAACTGCAAATTAATTTGCTATTCTTGACTCATTTGTTGAAAAAGGAAAGAATTGCAGCAGCTGCAGCTGAAGTTAATTGTTACATGTTCAGTAGTTGGACCCTCATGTTCTGTCCTTATAAATCTCTGCTTGGTGGTTGAGGTAGCTTGAACTTTCAGATAACACACTTCTAATACAACATCACAGTGACTATTAAAGACAATGTTCTTTTTCCTATACTTTATGTTCCAGACAAGCAACGATATCGACATATTTTACAGCAATTCTTTTGGATATAAACTCCAAAGCTAACCAATCCATGAGTGGGAATCGACCTGTGAAGAAACGATGTGGGGAATTGCATTTGGAATCCCCTGTGCGCTATGGTCATGTTTCTTCTGCCGGATGTTCACTAAGCAAGTTGATTCAGTTGCCTACGCCACCTTTGTCAAAGCATCAGCTAAAACGGTTAGAAGAACACAAATATCAGAGTGCTGGACGATCCCTGCTTGAACCACTAATGCAAGGTTATTGGGAATGGTTAGTTAGAAGAGTACCAGCTTGGATTGCCCCTAATCTGATTACAATAGTTGGACTGATAATAAACATCTGTACAACCATAATATTAGTGTTTTACTGTCCCACAGCTACAGAGCAGGTAAGCAAAGATCTCTGTTGGTTTCTTTGGGAATGAAGTTGTACTTCCTTTAATGACTCAGTGGAATCCTATACTTACCATACACCAGCACAGCAGGCTCCCAAGTTTTACAAATGTGCCATCATGCATGTTTTTGGTGACTTGAGAGCAGGCCGCAGTGGTGCAAGGATGTGTGCCGGTCTACTTCTGTTGAATTCCATCCCTGCACCACTTGAACTGGGTAAGTGGGAATTGGCTCTCCCAGGAAGTGGGAGAGGGCGGCAGGAATGAGTCATGGGCAGGGAGGGGGTGTTTGGGGACAGGGTCGAGGAGGCAGATCAGGCCCAGGGGTGGGTGGGACCTGCTGCAGCAGCCTGTACCATGTCCTAACCCCCATTCCTGGCCAAGCAGCCTTACACGGGCTGCTCACATTTGCATCTGTGCATTAACTGGCACAGATCCTAGTAGCTCTATGAGGTGGCTGAGGTGTTACTCAGGGTAAGGGGGAAAGTATAACCTTGGGGGGGAGGGCGGAGCAGGGGGTGGAACTGGTTCAGAAGTGGGATGGAATCAGTGGAGGA
The DNA here is from genome assembly GCF_035046505.1 of Tiliqua scincoides. Classification (NCBI taxonomy): domain Eukaryota; kingdom Metazoa; phylum Chordata; class Lepidosauria; order Squamata; family Scincidae; genus Tiliqua; species Tiliqua scincoides. The sequence continues at coordinate 188,238,342 of NC_089824.1, forward strand.
GGTTCCTGCCATATCTTATCCTGGAACCAGAAGCCTGGACCTGGAAGCCCTCCATGAGGCTCATTGGACTTGTGCCAGCTAAATAGCTGGCACAGATCCAGGTAGCTCCATGAGGCAAGCTGCGGAAGGGGAGAAATATCCCCTTATTGTCAAGGAGACCTCCGGCCTCCTTCTTACCTGCTCTGGATACAGTGGAGGTCATGTGGCCAGGAAGGTTAGGATTGGGCTGTCCATTCCCTGTGAGTGAAACTTGTTTCTGTTGAGATACTAGCTTTTCTTCCTGTGCTCGCATAGTGCTTACTGGCTATTAAGTGGGATTTCTGGTTGCAAACTCACATGTGAAAGAGGCATTAATGCTGAAGATATGTCGCTTAGCTAGCACTTTAAAAATTATTTTTAAGAACTGGAAAGGTAATTAGATATTCATCTCCCTTGCCCTCAGGGTTCAAACTTCCCTATTATAGAAACCTGTTTGAGAATAGGAATTCCACAACTTAACAAAGTAGTTTGTTCAGTAGGTTAGCTGACAGTATTCCAAATACAGGCACACTCCGCTTAACAACCATTCACTTAACAACAGACCATGTATATGATGGTGGTCAAAGCGCAATCAAAATGCTCTTAATGAGGCAATTGTGTCTCCCATAGCCTGCAGCAGAGTGTCAGTTTACACAACAGAGAGGCTCTTAATGCAAAGAAGAGGCAATCTATCTCCAGTAGCCTGTGCAGCCACCTAGTGTCTGGCAGGGAGTGTCTGTTTACACAACAAAGGCAATAGATTGGACTGAATGTTGACTTAATAACCTAATCGTGTAACAACAGGGATAGGAGAATGTATCCCTGTCATTAAGTGGTGCACACCTGTATTTAATCTAAATTTGCTTCCATGTACTTTATAATCTTGTCAGTGAATGATATATTATTTTTTTCCTTTCTGATTCTTTTTCAAGTGTGTTTTTCCCACACCCTCTACTGTTTGAGGTTTCGAAAAATGAATATTGTTTGGCATGTAAAGAGCCACCTTCTATTTAAAATATGTCAGTAATAAACTTGTTCTTTGAAGTGGATGGAGAATTTCTATAGCACTTAACTTCTAGTTCCATTCAAAATAATTTGCTGTTTTTCCAGACATTTGATTGTCATACATCAAGTAAATAACTAGAGCAGTATTAGTCGAAACACCTTCTTCAAGACTGAGTAAGGAACATTTTGCTAACTTTTTGTTGTCCTGATTAAATAGTTGATTCCTGTTAATTTTGTTGTTTAGCGATGCTGCAGCTTCATCTGTCCTCTGTATCTTGTGCTTTTGCCTTTTTCCCTCAATTATTCTTTTTTGTTTTTCTGCTAACTCTAACTCATCAATTTATTGGTTTCACTTTGAATTTGTAATATATTCTTTTAACATGTTGGCAATCTTTCCTACTCTTGTATCCTTTTGTGTATTTGATGAATGCACTGTCCATTCCTTCTCCCTAGTACTTTAATGATAATACAGCACAGCAGTATCTTGTGTATGACTCTGCTTGATACTATTTTATATTTATATCTATTCATTACTACGCTTAAGTTTTTTTGTTATCTGTCTATATTAGTATTTCTCATTTGTCTTTCACTGTACCACTTTACATGGTCCACCTGTTTGAAGTACCACCAGAAATAACTGGTGATGACATCATCACTAGTTACTTCTGGGTTGAGACGCACGTCACAAGTAAGAGACTCAGGACAGATAGGATGGCTTTTTGGGTTTGGAAAAGCATGCTTTGGAGCTCTACCCCCTGAGCCAAGCCTCCTACCGCTGTTTGTGTCACATTTCTGGTCTCACTGCTGGGTGCCTGGTCTTGTTACAAGTACCACCAGACAGCACCTTAAGTACAGCTAGAGGTACCTGTACCACTGATTGAGAAACACTGTTCTATATAACTGGATACACTGTAGTTCCAATTGTTTCTAATTCCAGGTAGTTGCAATATCTGAAATGCTAGCGACCTTAATGTTTGCATGACTGATAGTGTTGACTATGTATGGTGGAACTTAAATGATTGAAATTCACAATAATATCTTCTTAAACTAGCCCTTATTATGTCAAATTCTGCTGTTATTAGCAGTTGTGGTCTTTGGCTTCTTATCACAGTCTAGGATGAGAGATGTATTTTGTAACAGTCTTGCAAAAAATAAAAATAACAAAATGCAGCATCAGAAGGCTAGGAGGTAAAAAATTTTTAAATCTTGCATTTGTCTGACATATTTAAAACACTTCTTGGAAATCAATTTATGTCAAATTGCTCAGAAAAGTGTTGCATGAAGGTGGGGAGCAGCAACAGTTTTCTTGTCCAAACTCATTTCACAAGTATAAATACATAGTTCTGTGCGATGTTCTAAATTGTATGCAGATGACTATCTTTTCTGCTATGGACTATTCTAGGTATTCCCCTGTAGCACAAGTATGTAATAGAGTACTTAGCAAACATCAGTATGACCAGTAACCATGAGAGGAGCAAGTTGACATATCTTGAGTTACAGTTAAAATGCTGCCTCGGCTCTTTTGTATAACTATCTGTATACACCCACTCCTCAGGCTTGTTTCTGTGTGCAGGATGTATAAGACACAGAAAGAGGATTTTGTTAGGATTTTAAGACGTTTGCATTAATCAGGCACAAATAAATAGGATAGCAGCCATGAAGTTGTATTTGGGGATGACATCTTAGGGAAGAGTGTCCCGGAATGCACGAGTAGTGAAACACATTCAATTTTGCATTAAAGAATCTTACCTGTAGAAGAAGGAGCAGAAAAACTACAAGGCAAGAGCTAATTTCTTTACACTTCTTGCTGAGTATCAGGAAGACCTACTTGCTAATTTCAAATCATACTGAATTGTACGTATTTCCTTAGCACTGGTGAGTTAAGGGGAAAGCTAGATAAGGAGTGCCAAATTTCTCTTGAAAATTCTGAGTAGGTATTTATTCATTCTGCTAGTTTAATTTAGTTTGGAGATTTCTTTCCCATCTTTTGGCTTGGGAGGTCCCCCAGTTGGCTTGTATTTACATACTTATGTATGCTAGTTTCAAGTGGAGGCTTTGCTGATCATACAGGTAACAGTACCAATCTAGATGAAGATTTCTCCTTCATACAAGTGCAACCATGCTTACTTGGGCTTATAAGTGTTGCTGTAGGCTCTGTATCCTGCTGTAGGCTCTAACCAGCTAATTAAAGATGCAAAACAAAGAGAAACAGGAAGCATTGCTAGGTTTTTAATGTACTGATATGTTGTTTTAGCTTAAATTGTTTTTCCTTCCTATTATGTACTTTATGATTCTATATTTAAAAATACTGTGCAATGCTTTCACAAAGGATTGTGATTGCATGTCACCTGAAGAAATTATTAGATTTATAGCTATCAAGATACGTGTCCAGCTTCATCAAGTTTATCTCTCTTTCTTATTGCATAATATTGCTTCTGTAGTTTGGTCTTGCACCTGTTATGGTTTGCTTGGTATGACAGATGGGCTGTTGCCATATATAAAAAGGGTATATACTGTATGTGTTTGTCATAAACTAGAAAACTGGGACCAGTTTCTCTACAGAACATCAAATTGTTCTCTTATTCATATTTATGGAAAAATTCCACCTTTTCATTATAATCCTCTTAAAAACATCTTTATAGGTAGCTATAAAATATTTTAAGAATGGGTTGTGATTTATGACGAAGACTGTGAGGAATCAAATACAAGGATCCAATATTTCCATAAAATTGACAGTATTAGAGATGTTATGAAATACTAAGGTTACAATCCTATACACGTGTAATTCGGAGTAAGTTCCATTGAATTTAATTGAACTTGCTTCTGAGTAGACATGCCTAGGATTGAGCTGTTAGATTTGTTTGAGACTTGACCAAATGCTGGCTTTGAAGACTGTCTCCTTTCTCCCCCCCCCCCCAAAAAAACAACAACCTTTCCTTTTTATATATTTAGATTGCTCAGATAGTTTATTTGTTATGCTTGGAACCATAATGTCCACTTCTATCACAGTTATGCACTGTGTTAAAGGATTGTTATTACATGTAAAGTTTTATAAACCCCTTCCCTGCCCCACTTCCTGTTTCTGAAGTATTACTTACCAGCATTAGAATCTGATATGCCACAGAATAGACACTCTACTAAATAGTTACTAGTTAAATGATAGAATAGAGAATCCAGAGACCAAGTATTTAGTGGGGATTTTATCATGTGGTTGTCAAAATTAAGACTTCTCAGGAGCATGGCAATTTAACACTGTGCTAGATTTTTAAAAATGCTATTGCAGGAACTGTGCAAAGGGGAAATTTCCAAATAATAATGTAGCATCCCAGTCTTGACGGTTCATTATGGTTGCAATCCTGTGCAAACTCACTTGCACATGAAAACAGCAGGACTAACAGCCCAATCTTAAACTTCCCGATGCTGATGTATCCTGTGGAAGCTGCCAGAGGTCTTCTCAGGGAAAGTGGACATTTGTCCTCTTACCCCGAGTAAAGCCCCAGCCTTCGCAATGGAGCTTCTTGAGACTATGCCATGTAAATCACTGGCGCAGACTTGAGAAGGTTCACGTCAGGCTTCCAAGCCTGACACAGAGGATAGGATATGGTGGAGGAGGCCACCGCCTGTTCCCACCCCTCTCCTGGGCTGATCTCTCATTCTGTTCCACCCTCTTCCTCCCAGGAATGCCTTCCCCATATCCTCCTGCCACGCCCCTACAGGCACTTACCTTCTCTCCTCTGGCAGCTGGGGCTCCAGCAGCAGCAGCAATGGTGCAGCACAGGTCTCCCAGCTGGCACCACTTATTCTGAGGGTGACACCCAGAGCCTGCGGTACAAGCGTACTACTGGCGTAGAGGCCAATAGGATTGGGCCCTTAATTACATGGAACATTCTTAAGATTGGCGATTTACAAAACAAGCTTTTGTAGTTTGTTTAACCTTGATTTGATATATTTGCTTCATTGATGTGTGCAGATACACACAGACACTAGATAACAAATACCCTCACTTATCGGTATCTTTTACAGATAATGAAGAATAACAGAGGGCTTGTAGTTTATGAGAATGTGTCTGGTTTTACATTGTATTTCTTGTTTTGTAAGCCACTTTGTTCTCCCCTCCTTTTTGGGGAGGGGAAAGGTTGGTAGAAATTGACTAAATTTCATTATAGTTCATATGTGTGCTCTTGCTTTCTCTCTTAGGCACCTCCTTGGGCATATATTGCATGTGCTTGTGGGCTTTTCATATACCAGTCTTTGGATGCCATAGATGGAAAGCAAGCAAGAAGAACCAATAGTAGTAGCCCTTTGGGTGAACTTTTTGACCATGGATGTGATTCGCTGTCCACAGGTATTGCATTATATATTACAAAGAGATAATGGTGGGGGAGTCATTTACAGTGTGGAGGATATTATGAATATTAAACTGGAAAGCAAAATGACAAGCCCTTTGGTGCTGTAGCAGAATGAAAAATCTTACACTGTAATTACACACTCAAAGCTTTGGTAGAATGTTTTATACAGAATCAAAATTTGATTAATATTCATATTTAAAATGTCATTTAAGTGGATTTTTATAACATGGAATACTTGGCACGCGCATTCTAGTGTTTAGATTTAGAATCTATCTCAGAATTGTTGAGCTGTGACACAGTCCTTTAAAGTAGAATTGATCCAAAATGATTGGTTTAGGTTCATTTTCACTTTTGTTTGTGTTGAAAAACATCACAATTTCTCAGAGTACTTTTAACTGTCCCATTGAAATTTCATCTCCTTCTCATAGGTGCCCTAGACCAGGGGGCAGCAACCTTAAACACTCAAAGAGCCATTTGGACCCATTTTCTGGAGGGAAAAAAACCTCAGGAGCCACAAAACCCTTTTGACACCTAAAATGAAGAAAACACTGCATATATAGTTGCTTTTTTTTTACCTTTATGCTCTTATAGGCCCCATTTTTATAATGTAGCCCCCTCTTGTAGCTTTTAGTTAGTTTTGTCATACATTCTTGTTCTGTGTTTCCAGACGCCTGGTCCTCTATGGTGTTTTGCCTGATTCCAAGGCCATTCTCTGCCTGGAGAATTATGCCCACTTTAAGCAAATTAGCTCCCCTTCTTTCCCCCAACAAATGACCCTGGTTCTGCCCTGCACTCCTGCTGGACCCCACCTCCAGGGTAGCTTGACTGTTCAACCTGCCGAGGTCCTCTCTCCTGCCTCCCGCCACTACAGCAGACTCTTGGTCCTCAGCAGGTCTTGGGCACAGCAGTCACACACCAAACTCCAGTGTCTCCAGCAGTCCCTTAGTCACAAGTCAGTCAGAGTATCCAGGGCAGAGTCCAAAGTCAATAAGCCTAGTCACAGTCCAAGGTCAGATTCCAAAGTAAGTCAGTCAAATTAATCAGAGTATCCAAGTCAGTCTCCTCTCCAACCTGCACTCCTTCTCCAACCCACACCCCCCTTCCTGCTTCAGGTGCTACTTATATCCCTGAGGGCCCTATTGCCTTCAAATGGCTGCAGCTGAGCAGCACACTCTACTGGGTGCCCAGGCCTTACCCTTAAATGGGCTACTGGTGACACCACTTCTACCTCCTCACCAGATCTTCCAGGATTCCAATACATATGGTGGTTATGACATCTGCTTATCTTACATGGATACTAAAGAACTCCCCCCACCTTCCAGAGGCACCCTGCTGGAAGGAAAAAAGGACACAGACTCCAGAGGTGGGGAAGAGAAGAAGCCGGAGCGGGGAGGGGGGGCAGCCACAGGCCAGCTTCTACCCTGCCTGCCTGCCCTCCCTCTCTCAGGCTGCAACCCTCTCCATACTATCCTGGGAGTAAGCCCCATTGACTACAATGGGACTTCTGAGCAGACAGGTTGGTTGGCGCTTTCAGGCTGCAGTCCTCTCCACACTTTCCTGGGAGTAAGCCCCATTGACTACAGTGGGACTTCTGAGCAGACAAGTTGGTTGGAGCTCTCAGGTTGCAGCCCTCTCCACACTTTCCTGGGAGGAAGCCTCACTGACTACTTGTGAGTAGACCTGCATAGGAGAGGGCTGAGGCTGCAGCCCTCCACACCTTCCTGGGAGGAATCCCCACTGACTACATCGGGGCTTACTTGTGAGTAGACCTGCACAGGAGGGGACTGAGGCTACAGCCCTCCACACCTTCCTGGGAGTAGCCCAGGGACTACATCGGGGCTTGCTCTCGAACAGACCTGCGCAGGCTCCCACTCACCCATCCTTACGCTTGTCCTTGAGCAGGCTGCTCAAGGCACCCTTTCCTGGGAGTAAGCTTCATCCCCTGTAATGGGGCTTACAACTGAGTAGACACACAGGATATCTCAGCCGTGGAGGAAAAGCCTCTCCTTGTACTGAGTGGGGACCTGCTCAGGGAAAGGCAGGCTGCAAGGGCTTGCAATGGCTGAGGAGGAGGGCGTCCTGCTGGAGAGTTGGGGAAGGGAAAAACAGGGAGCTTAAGCCTGCAGAGCGGGCAAAATTGAAAAGGGAAACCAATGTGGGGCAGGTGGGGGTGAAGGGAGAGAAGAGCAGTGAGCTCAGGGGGCGGAGGGAAGCAGCCTGACCTCCCAACACAGGTGCCTCCTGTTACCCCGTTTGCCACTTTCACCGGGAGGAGCCGCAGCAGACAGCTGAAAGCCGCATGCGGCTCTAGAGCCGCAGGTTGCCGACCCCTGCCCTAGACACTACTGGAGGGTAGTGGTCAGAAGCTCCAGCACTGCATAGCTCCAGGACCTTCCCCAAGCTGTGCCCTATGGGCTAGCGCAAGAACTGCAGTTTATAGAGCCTTAAAAACCAGCTTTTTAGGGTGGGTTGTACAACCTAGGGCGCAATCCTAACCCCTTATGTCAGTGCTTTCCAGCAGTGGCATAGCAGTGCCAATGGGGCATGTGCTGCTTCCTGCAGTTGGGTGTCACTCACAGAGGCCTCCTCAAAGCAAGGGAATGTTTGTTCCCTTACCTCAGAGCTGCATTGCCCTTATGTAAGTGATGGAAAGCACAGACATAAGGGGTTAGGAGTGCGCCCTTAGTCTGATCTGTGATTAGTACCCAGGATCTGAATGCAAAACATGCAAATGCTTTCAATTTTTATATGATTCAGCTGTTTGACAAAAGGATCTCTCTCAAACACTCAGATTTTAACATTAAAAAGTTAGACTCGGCTCTACTCTAAACCAGGCATTAAGTACAAAATAAAAGTTACTAAGAGCAAAAGATTAGTAAATGTAGGATAGGACTAAATGATCTCTTATTCAAACAGCACTAAACATTTCCCTACTAAGTAAAATAAAAGTAAAATATACTGAAAAATCTTTCCATAAATGTAATCTGTACTTAGAATCATCCAGTTGAAAATTTAGAACTACACCTTGGTTTGAAGTTGCATATGTGTTTAGGTCCCTGTCCAACACACAGATTTCTCTGCAGTTAGAATGATGCAAAGGATACAAAGAACAGGGCCAAAGGGTTCCAAATACTTGCAGGGCAATCCTATTCATTCCTACTTGGAAGTAAGCCGCATTGGGTTCAGTTGGATTTACTCCATGCAAGGTTGTGCTTGCATGATCATGTCCATGGCAGTGGCGACTTCTCTTTTCAAAGAACTCCAGCGGGGTTGTTCTGGCTCATCTTCCACCCCCACACCACACATTGCTGGTTTAATACCTATCTCTCACCTGGGTCAGTTACTCTTGTAGATCTCTTAGCTCCTGTGAGGCCAGATGCCCATGTTGGACAATGGCGCTCCTAGCGTGCAGGATGTGCACCCAAACCTCTGCCCAAGAAAGAGCATGAACACCCCATGGGGCACTCATTATTATACTTCTTATGCTAATAGTGCTGAGGTGACTTCATACTTATTTAAACTGTCCAATCAGAAACTTTTGAGGACAGAACCTTCACGGAGTGGGTCTGGTTGCTAGCCCTCCTAGTTCTTACCCCTCCCAATTGGAGATCCACAGCTGCACTTCATCAGCTTGATAAGGCGCCTTTCTGTCTGCAGAGGTGCTAACATTCGAATGGGTTGTAATTCTTGTTGTCTGTCCTTTCTGGCCAGCAGAGGAGAGACAACAATCTTTTTGTTTTGTTTACTCACATTCTTGCAGCTAGGAACTGCTAGCCACTTCTCTGTTACTGACTTATTTGGTTCAGACTTCACATGCTAACCAAGGCCTAACGTACATATCCATGACACTGAGGTTTTACCTTGTAAACTGTTCCTTATCTGCTGGAGTGTTTGGGCTTTTTTGTCCCTAATTTCAGTGTTTGTTTTTGTTCCACAGCAGTGTTTCAAGAGTATTTTCTTAAAATCTTTTTTGTTCTTGTGCACATTCAGAATATTATTTTAAAGATTTTCCTTTATATTAGCGTGAAATTGTTTAAACCAGTTTCTTAAAGCTACTTAAAATTTGGTCCTGTCAATTTCACCAATCCTTTGGTCCTGTCAATTTCACCTAATCCTTTCTATAGGATTAGGAGAAGTAGAGTGGAACTGGAAACATGAAAGGAACATGTTTTTTTAATAGAAGCCAAGATTCCACTCTTCTTCATTTATAGTATGATAATTGTAATAATATCAGTGTAGCGCCACAGTAGCAAGCTTTGTTTGCTGTAGCAAAGTGATTGAAATAAAACTATAGCAAAGCTATAGGAATACCCAATAAATATGAAATATTAATAAATTATAGTAGTTTGTTTTGGACTTGGTTTACATTTTATGTTCATCTTTAAAATGATATGAAGTTCTAAACTCACTCCCATGACAGCTATGTAACAGTGTGAACTCTGCTAAAACAGAAAACCTGGCAATCCTACTGAGTTTTATTTGGTTGTTGATGTTTGTTTCCTGTAATACATTATGCATATATCTTACACTACAGTATGCATTCATTCTGAATCTTGACATACTTACCAGCATGCATCAAAAATGCAGAGCAGTAAGTGAGAGCACCAATTTCATACAGTATGCTGTTGAATAGTTTTTTTAAGTTTTATTTTAAACCATCAAAAATTAACAAATACAAACTCAGAAAATTAGAAGTAGAAATAAAAATGAAAGCAGATATTAAAAGCTGTGTGCCAAGTGTGGAGTTCTAAACATTTCTTTGTTCTTCTGCAAAGTCGTATAACTTACTAGCTATCATATATTAAGTAATCTGTTGGTTATTTCTAAGATACATTTTCAACAAAAACAAAAAAATTATCATTATATCAATTACCTACTAATTGAGGGCCCAATCCTATTCAGTTTTCCAGTGTCGGTGTTGTTGTGCCTAGAAGGGGTATGCACTTCTTCCTATGTTGAGAGGCACTCACAGAGGCCTCCTCAAGGCATGGGAACATTTACCTTGAGGCTGCATTGCGGCTCCGCCGTTTCTGGAAAGTTGGATAGGATTGGGCCCTGAATCCGTAATTCACTAGACCCATTTTTTCCTTCATATGCAAGAAGTCCATGAATGGTTTCCAGTTGTACATAAAAGTCTTTACTGACTTGTCTTTAAGAAAAATAGTAAGTTTGTGCATTTCAGCTAAGTCTAATATCTTTACCCAACTGAAGGTATCTCTGGAACCTTCCAATATTCTTGCCAATATTCAACGCTGACTGTTCATTAGAAGGACAGGTGCTGAAGCTGAAGCTTAAATACTTTGGTCATCTAATGAGAAGGGAGGACTCTTTAGGAAAGACCCTGTTGCTGGGAAAAATTGAAGGCAAAAGGAGAAGGGGACGGCAGAGGATGAGATGGTTAGATAGTGTCACGGAGGCAATGAACATGAATTTGGACAAACTCTTGGAGTTAGTGTTAGACAGGGGGCCTGGTGTGCTGTGGTCCATGGGGTCACAAAGTCGGACACTGCTTAATGACTGAACAACAACATTCTTGTCGCAGTTGTCATATATAAAAATATAGTTTCAAATCCTTTCTGAATCCAATCATTGAATATTCCCAACAGAAAAGCTCCTGGTTTCATTTGCAGATTTGCCTTAAGTGTGCTGTTGAATAGTCATAATGAACTAATGAACACTAATCCATATTTCTGTCTTGAAACCTGTCATCTGCTTAACTTACTTGATTTTTGTCTGCAGTTTTCGTGGTCTTAGGAACGTGTATTGCTGTACAGCTGGGGTCAAATCCTGACTGGATGTTCTTTTGCTGTTTTGCGGGGACGTTTATGTTTTACTGCGCCCACTGGCAGACATATGTCTCTGGAACATTGCGCTTTGGAATGTAAGTAAATCTGCTAAGAGTGAAACCTAATATTTTCACACATTGCATTGCTAAGTCTTTATGTCAGTAGAACATATTCACACATTTATAAGCGATGCCGTGGATTGTATATTGAAACAATATTGTAGCCAAAATTAAAGTAGTACTGAATAACTTGGGGCCCAATCCTATCCAATTTTCCAGTGCCTGTGCAGCTGTGCCAGTGGGGCATGCACTGCATCCTTTTGTGGGGAGGCAGTCACAGAGGCCTCCTCAGGGTATGGGAACACTTGTTCCCTTACCTCAGCACTGCATTGCGGTTGCACCGGTACTGGAAAGTTGGATAGGATTGGGCCCTCGATCTCTCATTCTAGAAGCAGTGATAAAACGAGACACATTTTGATCATTGGAAGTAATCTGGTTTTAAACCATATTGTTCAGAAATTGCAGGTAGTCTATAATGCAGCCATCAGGGTATTGACTGGTATTGGGGTCTTGATTATGTTGCATCCCCGTTCTGCCATCTTCATTGGCTGACTGTATGTGTTTGGGGACATCACAGAGTGCTAGTGATGACCTTAGAAGCCCTTAAAGGTTTGGAATCTAAATACTAGAAGGACCAAGTATGAATATGAATCTGCCTGTCCCATGCGGTCATCAAGGGAGGCACTGTTGCAGGTGCTGTCATTGGAGGTACAGTTGGCAGTAACCAACTAACCGCCCAATCCTATCCATACTTACCTGGGAGCAAGTCCCATAGAGTACAATGTGACTTACTTCTGAGGAGGCATGCATAGGATTGGGCTATAAGCGAGCTGTGTAAATTCTTGTTTTAGTAACGGAGGTGTGGGGTTTTGTATTGGCTCTTGATTGTTGTTTTTGCAGTTCTGACTTTCTTGTTTTGTTTAGTAACTTTAATTGCTGTATGATTTATTTTGCATTGATATATTTTGTAAGCTGCCTTGGACTTTCCATTTTGTTAAAAACAATATTCATATCTTTTTCTAAATAAAATAAGCTATCAATATACCTGGAAAAGCCATTCCCTGAATACATCATGCGCAGAGTGAGCTGTTTTGCGCTTGCACAACAGCTATGTGTCCTGTCCTAAGCATTTCCTTGCTTTTGTAGAAAAATCCTTGAATTGGTCCCTTTAAAAAATGTGATGCAGTGATAATTGTATAAATTCTAATGTAACAAATTTAAATAAAGTACGATAAATGCAACTATTCTAAAAAGTTTCCACAATTTTGGCCGTTGTGTACATACCCATCTCAAATATATGTTCAATATGACATCATCCCTCAGTTGACCCCTTGTAACTTCTGCCTCTACTACACAGTCACAAATGCCAGGATCACTTGTTGCATTCCTACAAGATAAAAAGACAGTTGGATTCAGAGGTTTTTAGATTTTAAGAGTGCCAGAATAGCGGCATAAAAATGTTTTAAATTAAATTTTTAAAACACTGGATTCCTTAGATCAGGGGTTCTTAACATTTTAATGATTACAGACCCCCCCCATGAATTGCCCAGTATGTTCCCATGTACCCTTTGCCATACTAGTAAAATCATTACCACCAATTTTATTAGATACCAGTATGACTTCAAAATATGTCAGTAGCTTGGTTTTGCTTAACATATGGGTAACTAGGAACAAAACATCTCAATCCGTATTGTTAATGGTGATAGTCCACAAAAATTGTTTAATTGTTCAAAGATTGAGCCACATACGTCATTAGGTACCCATATCCCTAAGCCTTGGGGGTATGGATACCTCCATTTAAGAATCCTTGCCTCGTAAGGTGATGGGAAAGGGTCTGACATCTAATTTTCTAACAGGATCAGTTAAAAAAAAAAAGGTATTAATTAGCCTATTGTGAAAACAGATTCTTGGGGTGAGCAGTTCTAATTATGCATTAATTGTGTCTGAAAAATTGGCTGAAGAAAGTGCATCTGATTTAGAAAACTTGTTTTTGCAGCTTTTTTCAAAGCTGTGGCTTACCCAGAGGTATATACAAGTTCAAGTCATAAATTATAAACGTGATTTTTTTTTAAACTGGTAACAAACAGGCAAAATTAAAATATTGCTGTTTTAAATTCAGGTTCAAGATGCATCAAACTTGAGCATTAGAGTCTATTCTGGTTATTAGTTTATGTAATCATGAGGGAGCATTTTTCAGGTTCTATATTAATTTGATGCAGAATCTAAAATTATTCTGTTTATTTGACATAATTTAATATAGCTATAGCTATTGATTCTTTATTATCTGCCTATTATTTTAATAGTCTATGTAATGCAATTTTAGTACTGCTGCTATAAATTATGTTCAGGTATGCCTCTGTATCCGCGAGGTTTCTGTTCCAGAACCCCCCATGGTTAAATGAAACCATGGATACCAGGGAATGCCCCCACCTTTCAAAGGCTCCCCTCGCCTCCGGATAGTACTCTGAGCCCAGCAGAGGCCACCCATCTACAGCCTCTGCTGGGCTCAGACTGAGCCATAGAAAGAAAAAAAATTCCATCTGGTTTGATGAAAAACAATTTTGTGATGGTTTTTCATTCTAAAGCTCAGTCTGAACCCAGCAGAGGTTGTGGACAGATGTGCACAGCCTCTGCTGGGTTCAAAGAACTCTCCAGAAGCAACAGGATCAGAGCCATACGTAAACCTTCCATTTGGATTTGTGTGAGATGTTTAGTAAGCCTTATGTATTGCTTTTTAGAATATTTTTCCAAATTTTTTGATACTGATTCAGAGTCATTAACACTCAGTGGGAGCTTTTCTATTAGTGAATGTGGTTTGCATCCATTATCTCTGCTGTTTGTTCTTCTCTAAGAACATAAGTGTAGCTGGCCGTAAAATGTTCAGTTTTCCTTTTCAGTCCATATCCTTTTAAAAAAGTAAAAATCTGTTTTCATGGAGCTGCTAAGCTGAAGAAACTTTCGGTAAAGTGTTCTTAAATGTTTCTTTCCCTTGTGCATAGATTTGATGTTACAGAGTCTGAGATCAGTATTATTATAATACACCTTCTCACAGGAACTCTGGGACCTGGGTTCTGGAATGACACGGTAACTGATGCAAATCTTATCCATTGAAAAATGGCATGAATTCTGTAGGCAGCCTTTTTGTCATGCACAGCGTAACAGAAAAAACAATCATTTTCCTAGCAAAATTGGACCAATATGAAAGGCAATGGTAATGTCTAAATAGGAAATTCCAAATCAGAGTGAATTCTTAAGTCTTCTTTCCCCCTTGTTCACAGTCGACTCTAAATAGTTATGATTTGAAACTCTGGTGTTTTTCTTCCCTATTGGCTACTGTAAAACATGTGGAACTGACTTCACGCCTTTGAAGAGAAGAATGCCAGAGTGGTGGAAGCATCTGTTTGTGTAAGGTCTGGATTAATTTTGTTGGAACCTCCTTTGGAATATTTCCTTCCTCTTTTGCTAGAAACCTTTCCACCAGAAAAAAAGAATTGTTTAGAGTATGAATTAACTTGAGATATTGATGTTAGAATAATGCTTTTAGTTATTGCATAGAATTGCTTGTCCTCAACCTTAGGAAAGATCCAATAGGGCTCTTTCCTAAGAAGCCATGTAATAGTGATGTAATTTCCTCCTAAGCCAAAAGTTCCATCCTCCAACTTCCCTTTATTTAAATAATAGGAAGAGTGAATTTAAACTTGTATATTAAGCTTCTTTTGGTTACTTTATGGAATCCAGTATACGTATGTCTTCAATATACTGTCAACTTGATCTAACCATAATTTTATAAAGTCAGCTTGGGTCCTTTGCATTTCTCAATGTTTCTTAACCGTTCTGTTCTTTCCCTGAACCTTGTTCTTACTATTGTGTTTGAAAGTAAAAAACTTTAAACAGAATTTCCAATTGGGCCTGAGTATAGAACAACACCTATAACACAGGCCAACACATGTTTTGCTTCCTTAAACGTTACACCAATTCCTGGGTATATTTGGGGTGTTGATTCAAAAAATGGCATCCATTTTGCCCTATCACATCTAATTTTGAAGACACAGCATAGCCTCTTTAGTGAATGGTTCAAGTAGCTTCCTCTTGAGGCATACATATGCCAGTCGTACTTGAACTTTGGAAACCCTTTGGCGGGATGGGCAGCAACACGATCGGACTTTGGGAACTGTAGGACTCAGACTTTTGGAACCGTGGGGGGGGGGAAGGCAGCAATATGATTGCTATGATCAAGCTGCTACTCAGTAGATTTTCATTTACCTGGGGGTCGCTGTGGCTCTCCGGAGGGTCTGGGCAACCTGTGACTCCCCCGCAGCCCTTCCGGCAGCTTACAAGGCTTGAAAAAAGAAAACCCACTTCCTGTTTTTGGAATGTTTTGTAGTTGATTGTATTGCTACCAATTGTATTGCTACCTAAGGGGGAATGGCCCTTTTCCGGCTCCCGTGCTGGGCAGCAACCCACCAGTTTGGGAACCATTAACCTAAGTTGATATACATAGTATCCACAGCATTCCTAAATCCCAGCACATGCGTTTATCAAGACACTAACAGTTCAGAAATTGTCATACAGTCGATAAAGGGATTGGCTGGAAACAATCACATTAAATTAGGCTAGGATTCCCATTGTTATTGCTCAGTTCATTTCCTTAATTGCAGCATGATCTACTTTAAAAGAAAGCTCCTGTATAGCATTCGGTAGAACGGACTATCTACTAGCTGGAAGATATTTCTCCTAAACATACATTTGTGACTGACTTGATTTGTTGCAGCAGTACATTAAGCCCACTTGGAGTCACTGTTTTATTGAAAGTTCTGACAGGCTTGCTTAAAACAATTGAGAACTTTTTAATGACTTCTTAAGGATTTAAACAACTTAAAATAAGAAAATGTATTTTAAAACCAGTTGGTTTTTTTTTAACTTTTTAAACTCAAAAGGCTGGCACTTCTTATCTCAAAGGAAAGATGTTGGGAAATGATCAAAGTTGACTGCAAGGTTGTCTTTGAGAAGATACTTTGAATTTCTTGTATAAAAAAGGTGATGACTGCAAAACATGGTGTTTAAATTTTAAAAGCCTTTAAATTTTAATTTTTTAATTTTAAAAATTTTAAAAGTATTTGATCGCTTCAAATATCCAGTTGCTCTTTAAGCAGTCCTGAAGTAAAATGAAATATAGTAAAATATGATGCAGACAAGATATTCCTTTTTCCTGTTTCAGGTTGATAGGAATTCTCCCCTCCCCAGTACATTCACTGATAATGTTAGTGTGGTCCTCAGGTACCTTAGAGCTTTTTTGGTGGGACACATCACAGGTTTAATATAAATTTGTAAATATTTGGGGATAGTATGTGGGAGGTTTTTATTCCCTTTTTTTTTAGGCTTCATATGCTAATCTATATTCTAATAAACCTATCCTGTTCTCCCTCACACATTTTTTCTTCTTTAATAGCTCTAGCATTTCTGCATTTAAATTTACTCTTCCTCAAACAATTTATGCAAGATTGCCTACTCCATTGACATTGACAGTTTAAACTGTCTTGAACTTCTAGTTGGATATTGAATTAGTGACTAACTACCAGGCAGTCTGTGGCATCTACCACAAATGGGTACACAGTGTTTGTTAGCAGTGATTAGTAATGACATATTTATTAGAAGTGATTAGCATTATTGTAATTGGTGTTTAGAAAGGCTAACATTTGCATTTTGCTTGGGGACTTGAATCTTTACAGAAAGTGCAAGGAATATAGATTGTAAGGATAAATGCCATAGAAGCTGAAGTATTTTACTTCTATTGCCAAGGGAATATCCCAAGTTTTCTTTCCACCTGTTGGGAGGGCATCCTCCACCTACAAGAAAAACAGTCCATAGTTTATATGTTTGTCTTGTTGGGGAGATTGTGAAAATACGGGAGTGAATTGGTTTGCAATGGTAAATTCTTATAGGAAAAATAACATATAAAAGGGGTATACTATTTATGAAGGCAATTTCTTTCTCTTAAGTACAAACAGATATGTAATCAGTATACATGGGGAACGTTCACACAATGGAACATTTTCTAAAATGTTCTTATTCACTTCTCTTGAAACTCAGCAATAATCCCTTCTCACTGAATTCTTCTCACGCAGAGTTCTTTGAATTGACTTTTTTTGGAGACGTGGAATGATCTTCCTCCACTGAGCCAGTGGTTAACACTTTCAACTTTAGCAGCATTGGCTGCCTATGGGGCACAGAAGAGAAGGGTGGTCTAGAATTGGTGCCTCAAACCCCAGCATGATAATCTGGTTGACAGGAGCTCTGTCCTCCACTGCCAATCATGGCCTCTTGGAGCATAAAGCTGCATGATACATGTGGTGGTGAACCCATGTTTATTGCATGCAGATGTGACATGTACACATTAAAACTGTAATGTAGAAGTTGGCCCTGAATGAGACAGGAATGCAGAAACTTCAGATATAAAGTTGAGTTGTCTGATATTTTGTTCAAAAAACAGCCATAACCATAACCAGTGTTGTTGTTTTTTAAATCTAGTGAAAAGTCAGTTGATGGTGACTGTGGCTCAATGCAAATGTAATACTGCTTGATCCATGGTTAAGAAACTGGGAGCATGTTACAGGCTTATGCCTTATTCCTTTCTTCCTTCTGATACATATCTTCTTCCCCCCCCCCCCCCCATTGTGTGTGTCTTTTAACATATGGCTTGATATTATCTGCCCCAGTCTTAACCAGGGTTTATAAACCCATTTGAACCTTCAATTTCAAACTTTGGTTACGAAAAGAACCCAGTTAGCTTGTACAGTATAATGGTTTAGTGCCTGCAGGCACCCCATTAAATTGTTGCTAAGGTAAATTAAGAAAGGGAAAAAAATAATACCTGAGAAAGGGGAAAAACATTGGCAGAGCCAGAGGAGAAGAGGTGCAAACTCCTCTCCCAGTTAAAGCAGCTTACCTCTGCACCCACTTACTCTTCTGGACTCATTACTGAAAATTTAAATAAGGCTGGTGTCCTAAGCATGTTTACTTAAAAATTAACTTTATCAAAATAAATGAGACTTGCTCTTGAGAAAATATGTTTAGGCTTTATATATAAAATGGCTTTAGCATAAAATATACTGTTTCTATTTTCAGAAATCTAACATACTGAATGTAACAAAGCTGTCTTTCCACCTGAAATGCACTTCACCCTTCCTGTTTTTCCCCTCTCCGTATTTTTTTCCTGGTAGTGCCACTGGAGAAGAGGATGCATGTGAGTCTCTGGCAAGCTCCCAATCACTTAACTATGATAGCAGTGTTATGTCTGCACCAGGCACATGTCAGTGGCACTGTGGAGCTAAAGGAAAAAGTAAATAATGAGGACAATGCTTTTCTAGGTAGTAATGCTCTAAATTCTTTTTGTTGGTGGGCAAGGTTTAACAGTTACATTTCTGCAACTGCCTATAGTCAGTTGAAAGAAGTAAACAAGTTCCAACTACTCCTTTTGCTGTACTCCTGGGCAGTCATAGTGTGAGCTGCAGAGAAGCACATGCATAGCTAGAAATATTTTGAAAGTTTTCTTGCAGCTGATCTGTCTGATTAAATGGGAAAGCTGTTCAAAATCAGCTTGCTCACATTGCCAGGTGATTGATGGCAGTAGAATTATTCAGATCTCTCCAGCTGTGTATGCACTTGTCCCCTGCTTGCAGTGTGACTCTCTAGGATTACAGCTTCAGTGATAACTGTTATCAGTGCTGTGAAGTTAGAGCTGCTGTTCAGCATGAGTAAATTTTTCCACTTAATTTTCCATTCCCCCCCTCCACTACTTGTTTTGTGTTTACCCTGTGCATGATAGAGAAGAGCTGACAAGCTTGCAAATTGATTGAAAATTGCTTCAAGTAATTCTGCTTTTTTGTACCTAATCAGAATTGATGTGACTGAAGTGCAAATCTTCATAATAATCATGCATTTACTGGCAGTAATTGGAGGACCAACTTTTTGGCAAACAATGGTAATCCTGCTCCTTTTGTATATTGCATCTAATGTATGTTTTTAAATACTTGGTTATACATATGAAACTACCATTTTCATTTTTGTTGGATGAAATTCAGTGAGTAAATATTTGAGTATTGTAGTAATTTTGATGACAGACTAGTAGTGCATTTCTGAAGCTAGTCACTTTTTTTGCATAATGTGCTGTCATTCAGCCAGACAACACCAAAACCTTTTACATAAGAAATCATTTTGTCTGCAGTTGAACAAAACATTCACACCTAGGTGGACTATTCACTGGCCCAAACCAGCTGAAGGTGGCTGCTTAGATTGGAAAGGGAAGGTTGTATCCCGTAACATGTAGACCCTAATAGCTGTAAATGCTATTCAAATTGTGGTAAAATTATATGAAGTTACTTGGACAGAAGCACTTATCCAAGATGATCAGGCTGCCCTAAATGCTTGAGCATGTTACGTGTCTCTCCTAAAACATAACATGTTTGTCCATAACACAGCAGGTGTGTGTGCTTTTTTGTATGTTGCCGTAAAATCAAAGTTAATTTGTTACCACCATTATTTCTGCTACAATTTAATTATTACAAAAATAAATAATATGGCAAACTTGCCAAATACTCTTTTTTCCTAATGAATTGAAATGAGTAAGCTTCAGGAAAAGGCAATTTAGTAGATTTAAAGAAAATCTAAGCTTTTCTTGAAGTATGAAACACATGAAAGTTTTTTGAAGTTCACAATGTTGGAGAAATTGAATTTGAGCTATTTTTACTTGGATGGGTGAATGTCTTGACAGTTGTAGTTTCCTGTGGTCATAGGTTGTTTCAAATTCCTGGGGGGGAAATCATGGATTGTCTTGTACAGTATAGAGAAAAATATCATTTGAATTTTTGCTTATTAAACTAGCATGAGTACTCAAACATTCCACTTTTCTCTCCTTTCTGCATAACTTCAGCTTTTGCATATTAGTCTCATAAGCCTCCTATCATTGTGAGATCCTTTCTACACATTATGAAATGGAAGTAGATGGCCTTGGATGGTAGAGCTATGCTGGTGATGCTTTCCATGTCTTGTTAACTTGGTTAGATATGCATGTCAGTATAAAAGATGGAAATCACATAGTCTGCAGTGATTGAATTAATGAAAAGGAGAAGTTAACCATGCTGTTCCTCATGCTTTTTTGCTTTTTTGTTTTTCAATTGGAGGAGCTCACATGCTCTTGGGTTGCACAGCCACCAAAGAATTTAAAAGAGATGTTTACCAAGTGGTGTGAGAATTGTTAATTACCTTGAGGGAAAACGCATGAATTGATACAACATTCAAGAAACATTTGTTGTGAAATAACTAGGAAGCAGGATAATTGAATACCTGATGTGTTGACTTCCTATTTTTATATACAAGAACTTTGAAAAATCTAGTTGATGTGCCCATGTATTTTCAGTGATTGGAAATTTATTGCTCTTGAAGGGGCATCTTCTAGCCATAGGTAGGACTCCTGCATAATTAGTAATGATGGAATTAGTGCAATTGCATGGAAGCCTGAGGGAATTGCCAGCAGCCACGATTTAGATTACATGCTCTGTAAATTGGAACCATATTGTCATCTTACTAATTTTAAAATGTGCGAAGCAATATATGGCTTCAAAGTTTTTATGAACGCTTGCCAAAGCTGTGTAAAATCCTAAGAATCCCAGTTGTCTTTTTTGCTCCCCACTGTTTCTAACTCTTAAGATATATTTCAAATATATTTCACTACATTTTTGAAATTTGTGATGATCCCAAGCATAATGGAATAACTTTATGGAGAATAAAACAATGGCTATTACTCATAATAACTGAACCTCCCTGTTTCAGAGGCAGTACACCTCGGACAACCAGATTCTGGGGACAAACGACAAGGAATGGTATCACCACATTGTTTGCTTGTGAACTTCCCAAAAGCATCTTTCTAACCACTATGCAGAGTGTTGGAAATATAGCAAATTTCATCCACTTTTCAGAAATACATTCTTAATTCTCTGGTTCCGTTTCAAGCATGTGGCTTGATATCTTGGAGTACTGTTTATCAAAACATTGTCCTCTAACTCATTACTCAACATGTTCTCTACCAATTGACTATATCCAGTCTAGTCTTTTCATTACATCAGATTTGATCTGAATTGCAACTTCCAGTTCATCCTCGTGAATCCTGATTTTTGAATACTCAAAAATGATAGCCTGAATATATAGCTTTCTTCTTTCATTCATCCCTGTCTCCTACCTTCAAGAAGAAGTTCTCATGTACTGGTATTTCTTCATTGCTGTGATACAGGGGTCTAGCTGTCTGAAAAGTAATGTAATTGCTTAACCCCTGTTGTTCCCATGTACAGATATAGAAAAGTGGAATGTGTTGAGTTACGTGACACTTAGAAAAATCATTAGAAATATCAGTAACTCTAACAATTGTTAAATGTTTTTCCTCTCCTGTTAAGATTCCAGTGCTTAACATCCCACTGAAAATACTTCCAGCTCTCTGTACTGTAGCAGGAACCATATTCTCCTGTACAAACTACTTTGGTGTGATCTTCACGGGTGGTGTTGGCAAAAATGGATCAACTATAGCAGTGAGTGTTTCCTTATTAAGTCTGTTTCCTCATTTTTGTAATCCTAACATTTTTGCTCCTGCCAAGCTTTAGAATCTTCAACTGGAACCATTGTTCTGGTGGGATCTTTTTACCTTGCTGACTGGCATATTCAGCTCCTGTAAATGAAACTTGCAAAATAATGTAATAGCTTTGAAAGTGAGGGAAGAGCTTTATATATATATAATCATTATCCAATGACAATTGCAGGTCACATACCTTCTGGTCATTCTGAGTTGAATTTGTTGATTTCACATAGTAAAAGTTACATCAGATCTCACCTGCTATACTGGTTTTGTAACAGTCACTCAATTCCAATGGGTAGAAATCTTCAAATTAGTTTTGTAGTTGAAATAGCATGTAGTCTGTGTGTGCACAGTGCCTGCTTCTTTGTTAGGAACTCCAAACACAAGTCAGGTGACATCCTTCACTGTAATTCCCCTTCTCACCAGCTGATTGGGTTCAAGATTATACAGTTGCCATATAACATAAGCAGTGTGGCCGCTGTGTATTCTGGAAACACCATACTGGCATTTATACTTCTTTGGCATTATATGTAATTTAATACTGAACTCTTTCTTCACTGTGTAGGGAACAAGTGTCCTTTCACCATTTCTTCACATTGGGTCAGTTATTGCATTAGCTGCCATGATCTACAAGAAATCTGCTGTGGAGCTCTTTGAAAAGCATCCCTGCCTTTACATACTCACTTTTGGTTTTGTATCTGCTAAGATAACTAACAAGCTGGTGGTAAGTGCTTTGCTATTCTTGTTTCCTTATCTTATTGAATGCTAATATGTTTCCTACAGCAAGCACTGAATAACCACACTATTTCAAATATTGAAAACAATTTCTCTCTGTCCCCGAGTCAGTGATATGTCACTTTCACTTGCCTACTAGTAACATAAATAGGAGCCAAAGTTCAATCTGAAGAGAAACGTTAATCAAATTTAATCAGAATTCAGTTGCTTATTCTACTTATGCTGTGCAGCATGGCCTTTCCCAGTTTGAAGAGACACTTTGCCAACAGTCTGAGGCTAAGAGGCAAAGAAGGAAGGCCCATAGCCAGGGAGACAGACCAGGGACAGACTGCACTTGCTCCTGGTGTGGAAGGGATTGTCACTCCCGGATTGGCCTTTTCAGCCACACTAGACGCTGTGCCAGAACCACCTTTCAGAGCGCGATACCATAGTCTTTCGAGACTGAAGGTTGCCAATACAATACAATATTCTACTTAAACTACTACCTCTCTTTGAATTGGGTATAGTTCATTGGAATTGCTAACACTAAATGTTCATCTGGATTATTTATTTCCCTTTACAGGTTGCACATATGACCAAAAGTGAAATGCATTTGCATGACACAGCATTTATAGGCCCAGCGCTCTTGTTTCTGGACCAGTATTTTAACAGCTTTATTGATGAGTATATTGTACTTTGGATTGCTCTGGTGAGTATTCATCTATTTTCTGGCATGAAAGCTATTTTGATGAATTCTTTCACATAATACAGTATATGTCATCTTAGTTTTGTAGTAGTAAGTCTCAAGTTAGATAGAGAAGGTTGTAGAGAAACTTGGCTAGATTCCCTAAATTTTGTGGGATCCCCATAGTCTGGGCAGGGGTGTCAAACTCATTTCATATAGTGGGCCAAATAGCATTCATGGTGCCTGCTGAGGGCAGATGGCTAGAAATAAACACTTCTTTCCTGAGAAGGAAATTCAGCTGCAAAAGGCAGAAGACAAATTGTGCTAATCTAGATCATATTTTCAAGATATGAGAGCCCAGATTGTCATGCGGGCTGCCCTTTCTGCAGCTCCACTTCTGCTGAGGCATCACTTTGCAGCTCAGCAGCTGAGAGGTGGTCTGCAAAGTGATATATCAAATCTCCTGCCTTTCCCAAGCCAAAGTAAATGCCCAAGTTGACTTACAAAGCTTTATAATAAAGTACCAAGTATCACAACAGGTAAAAAGAAAAACATCCATCAGGGCATTAAAACATTAATTTTAACATTACATAGTGAAATGTAAACCAAAACAGAACAAAATCTAACAAATAACATTGAGTGTCTCTGCAGAAATGGTGCTGCTGAAAGACGACTCTAGAACCCAGTTACAACAGGGGCCAGATTAAAAGCTTCCAGGAGCCTTATGTTTGACACCCCTGTTTTAGGGCATACTGTGCTGGGTAACTTTTTGCAATCCTTTGTGCAAAGCATTCTCTGACCCTATGAGAACAGGGCAGTCCTTGAATGTGTATAGCTCTGTGAGTGCATCCGAATACCTGTGAGCTATACAGATGTGATTGGGTTGTGAGAATTATGTTTAACATTGAAAGAATGTTCCAGTTCATCATATTCTTGCCTTACTGTCCAGCGAATATAATCTGAGAAGACTTAATTTTTTAAAAAATGCATTTTTCTGTTCTTGGGCTCATAGCAGTTGAAGCATGATTCATGAACCTTACAAAATCTGGGAAGCTCTCACATGTTTGATACTGTGAAAGTGCATCAGAGCTAGCTCACATGATTTTGAATAGAAAAGTAGTGGTTATAATTGCCATGTGCATTGAAAACATCCAACTTGTAAGTGTTCATGTATTATGTTTTAAACCAGGGGTGCCCAAACCCCGGCCCAGGGGCCACTTGCGGCCCTCAGGGACTCCTAATCTGGCCCACAGGAAGTCTCCAGTATTCAATGAGCCTCTGGTCCACCAGAGACTTGCTGGAGCCTGTGCTGGCCCAATGCAGCTGCTCTCAGTGTGAGGACAACTATTTGACTTCTTGTATGAGCTGTGGGATGAGGGCTTCCTTCACTGCCTGCTGTTTCACGTTTGTGATGCAGCAGCAACAGCGAAGGCCGGCCTTGCTTTGTGCAAGGCCTTTTATAGACCTTGAGCTACTGTAAGACTTTCATTCATTCATGCAAGTTCCATCTCTAATATATTAATTCATGTAAATTTATTCAGATTTGAAATGTAAATTAATTCTTTTCCCTGGCCCCTGACAGTGTCAGAGAGATGGTGCAGTCCTCCTACCAAAAAGTTTGGACACCCCTGTTTTAAACAATCCACTATATCAGAGTAGGTATAATATTGCTTTAGGTGTTACTCTTGAGACTGAGGAAGGGCTGGTGCCTTTAAATTATGGAGGAAAGAATTCTGTAAGTGACAAAAGTAATGTGTTTTTTTTTTTTTAAGGAAGGGAGAAATCCTATTGGTTTATGTAATTTGAAAAATGAATGACTTCAGGGCTTTTATGACTAGCTGTCACATGTGGTTGTGTTCTCCTTTCAGATCTTCTCTCTTTTTGACTTGCTCCGGTACTGTGTTAGTGTGTGCAATCAGATCGCTTTCCACCTTCACATCCATGTCTTCAGGATCAAGACCCCTACCACACATTTTAACCATCACTAATTAATGTGGTCATCATTACAATAAGAAATAACTGACAACTGTTTTATACAGGAGAGAATGCAAATATACTGGGAGGACTCTTTGCAAAATGGAAACTGGAGCAGATAGGAACAAATCTAATTTATAATAATGTTTAACTTCTACTTTATTACTGATGACACTCCTTAACTAGCCACATCTGATGAAAGGGGAATCTCAAGCACTCTCCAGTTAAACATGCATATTGCCTGCTTTGCTGGTCGTGCATCCAAGAAAGCAGGCAGAAGATAAAGCTTCGTCTTTGTAATTACCTTGACTAAAGAATAAACTCTTGGGTGAGCAGATTCCCAACACAGATTTCTAATAGAGAGTAATTACTGGCTGCAAGACAAATTGCTTTCTAATTTTAATAAATCATCTCTTAGTAAGATACTCATTGCCCACTCAAAATTTACTGAAAGAGTTGAGCCTTGTGACACACAGATATCCCACTAGCTTTTGTGGCTGGATTGTCTTGGACTTTTGAGCCTAGACTGATCTCATTATTCATCTGTTGCTGATGATTGAGGTAGACTTGTTGAGTCCAGAGCGACACTTAGGCACATTACCACCAGGGTCCCTGGAAGCTGGGTGTTTTCAAGTGCCATCTTTTGAAGCAGTCCACTCTGGCTGGGCAGTTTGCCTTCATTTCAGTCGAGTGGTGTTGGTCTGCTAAATTCAACTTGCTCAACTGCTGTGCTTGATAAATTGCACCTTTTGTCTTTAAAACGTTACCCCCCTCCCCAGTGCCCTGTGAAGTGGGGGTGATTGTCGGCATGCAGTATAGTGTGATATCTGTCAGTTTATTTTATTTTTTAAAATAAACATTCAAAGAATTTACTTCTCAGTTTTCTTCAGTGGAAAGTCTATACAAAATTTAGTTACATTTTTGTATAAAATTTATGCAAAAATTAATTTCTGCTGTTTAATAAATAAGAATTCTCATAACTATGACCATCCTGCTTGTTTTGAGCCATTTTGGCAAAATGCTAATTTGAATCAATGAGTCGGAATGCGTCCTTAAACGACTGACACACACTGTAGCTTCTCACAGGGTTCTGATTTGAAGCAGATGAAACAAATACCCATACAAGGATGGGTGTTTATGGCTTCATTACGTAGTAGAACGTTACCAATGTGCCAGTGTTAAACCAATGAAATCACTGTTGGGAGTGATACCATTTGGATACCATAAGATAGTACCATAAGATGGTACCATAAGATGTTATGGTACCATAAGTACCATAAGATGGTACCATAAGATACCATAAGATACCAACATAAGATACCAGCAGGGATACCATTTGGAACAAACAGATGCCTCAAGAGGGTGTGTTCTTATGACTCAGTACAGGCAGCTGCAGGTAAATATTGAGGTGCTTATCTGGGAGGATTAGGAACCTAAAGGAGTTTAGGCAGTGCAGCTTATTGCCTCAGAGTGGAGAGAATAGAACTGGAAAGGAAAACCTGCTGCTAGAAGTGCGTTTCCAAGGGTTCGGTCACTGTGCTGTGAAGCTTGTGCCAGTACAGGTACAAGCTGTAGGCAGTTTTGTTTCCTCTTGGTGCATATAGGAGACTGGCACTTTCCCTTCCTTATTGTGACACATGCCAGTTTAGGTAAGGGTTTATTTTTAGAACATTTCTATCCTACCTTTATACAACTTGGAGACAGGAAGTTTCAGTGGCTATTGTTCTTAGGTTTAAATCACAATTTACAAATACAGTGAGATGGGAAAACTGATTTGCCTAATTTTAAAAAGAAAAAAAAACCTTCAGAGTGTGTGGTGTTACAACAGTACAGAAGCCCTATTAGCTGTAGTGATAGCATCTTCATCCTTGCTCCAAGACCGTAGCGCTAAATGAAGGACACACACGCTAGATGGCCACATAGATAGTATTATAAGGGCCTCTTGTTCCCATTGGAGCCTTAACCTCTGGCACAACTGTACGTCAACCTCCAGCTTACAGTTCATATTGTATGCCAGAAGAATGTTACCCCACCAGAGAGCAACTGCTGTGGTACATATACCATGGCTTGCAACTAATGGAATTCAATAGGCTTAATAACATAAGAGCCTTGCTGGATCAGGCCAATAACCCATCCAGCTTTCTGTCTTACAGTGGCCCACTAAATGCCTCTGGGAGCACACAAGACAAGATACTTGCCTATTGTAGCCACTCAGCACCTGGCATTTAGTTGCCAAATCTAAATCCCATAGGTTCCATACAGTTATTGAGACTTGTAAGGTGTGATGTATTTTTCCTCCATATATCTGTCTAATCCCCCTTCAAAGGCATCTAGGCAGGTGCCATTGCCTCCTGTGGCAAAGAGTTCCACAGATCAACTACATGCTTGGTAAAAAAATATTTCCTTGTGTCTGTTCTAACTCTCCTGCCAGTCAATATTGGAGGATGTCCCCTGGTTCCGGTCTTGTGTGAGAAAGAAAAGAACTTTCCTCTCTCATCTCATCAGGCTTCAGCAGTCCACTCGTTTACATTGTGCAGATATTACATTATAATGGTTATTCTGCCTGTTCACTCCCCTTCTTCCTATTCCCTACAAATCATTTTCAGAACCCTCTTGTCATTCTTTTGCATGCTGTTGTTTAGTAGTCAGACTAAACTAAAAGAATTTCCTTGAGAGAATTCATTACAAAAGGAGTGGAGCCATTATTATTAGGGTTTGTGTAGAAATCTTACAAAACCAAAAATAAAAGCACCATCATATGAACAACAGGATCCCATCAGAAATAAATATTTCAATATGAAGTCTGAGCTGGAAACTATTTTAATAAAAATATTTCTTATGGACATATGCTCTACATTCTTTGTCATCATTTGTCACCTCACTCTTTCTCCATTTTAATGACCTTCTAGAGAAATCAGAGTTCTATTTTGACCAAGATGATCACTGGCTTATTACAATTTTAAATTGTCATTTTGTTGTCTGAAGGCTTGCCCAACGGCCAGTTGAGCTCTCAATCACAACCAAACGGTAACTATATAAACGTTGTCTGTAGTGCCAGTCATGGAAAGGATGGGATTGGAGTCTGAAACCATCCTGGCATCACCTGGTTAACAGCTGAAGGTGGGACATTACCATGAGAGCTGGCAAAGCCAAGCATGCTATTCCTCCTAGGGAGTTGTTGCCTTGGTCCAAACAAGAAACTACTGTGGGCACAGGCCTGTATAGTTGCTGGTGAATGCTCTTCTCTTCTAGGTTCAGGAGAGTTTCCTTTGCCTCTTTTGTTCTTGATATTCATTTAATTTCTGCTGAAAATACCCTGTAGAAGAGAATATACATACTAGTCAGCATACACTGCATTTGGATTTTCTTCTCTATGTTGGCTACTTCCACCTTCGTGCAAAATATTTTGTCTGGGCAGAGTACTATTGAGTCAGCAGTGCAGCTAAGCTCTATTGAAATGCTAGTACAGAACGGGTGTTGAATCTTGTAGGATCCAGAAGTCTGAAGAATCAGGCACATAGTGCACTGCCAGACAATGCATGTTTGCACAATAACTGTCACTGGCTATTTCATTTGTATCTCATCTACAACACAGTAAATTATCATACTGTATACATAAACAAAAGATACAATAATCATACTATAAAACTACTTAAACAGCAGACTATTAAATGTTACAAGACTGCCTCACAGATTTTCAAAGTCTTTAGAAGTGGTAAGGGATGGAGTATGTCAGAGCAACCGAGTGAAGCTATTCCAGAGTTTCCATAGTGCCACAAAAAGGCCCTTAAGTTTTTGCAAGTGATCCAAATGTATGGCAGGGATATTATTCAATAATAATGCTACAGTGTTAAATACACATTCTCTCCCTTCCAGTTACTGTGCCAATTGTGGGCAATAAATCTTTGTGGATCATGGCTGAGCAAGAGACACAGGTCCTAATTTAATGTAGCTGGAGACCAACTCCTCTTGCCTTGACTACTGTAGAACTTTTTTCTTTTAAAGTGTATTTCCTGGAAGGCTGAATGTGTTCATGCTGAACCTCTCTACTCATGAAACTCATGCTCATGCAGCACCACTACTCACAAGAACTAACGAAACCCACATCCTTGCTATCACCATCCCCCATCTCAACTGCAGCAATGTTGTAGTGAGTGTAGCACAGTGGTACATAACATGAGCAACTTTGGGGCCCAACGCTTTGATCAGTCATGACCTCTGGATCACCTTAGGATGGAACTACATTTTACAGTTGCACTATTTTTTTTGCAACATTAGATGTCAAAAAATGCAGCTTTTGTCACAAAACACTGAACCAGCAATTTGAAGTGGAAAACTGGTGCAAGATGAGAGAGGCTTCTTTCTTAAATCTCAATTTTTTAAAAAAATTATTTGTGTGTATTGCTAAGATCCCCATTGCTTCTCACCTGTGTAAGAAAGCAATACAGATAACAAATACTTTCCTGAGTTGGACAAAAGCTTCAAAGGTGGGGAGGTATGCTGCCTTTGGCTTGGCTGTACCTGCTGCCCTAAACAAAGTTGGAGTCTCCAAGAATCTCTGAAGGAGCTAAAAGGACTGCATTCTAACTCTGGGCAAGGGCAGCAACAGAAACCAAGGGCCCAATCCTATCCAACTTCTCAGCACTAATGCAATCAACGGGACACGTACTTCATCCTGCTTGGTGGGGGCAGTCAAAGAGGCCTCCTCAAGCCTGTATCAGCACTGCAAAGTTGGATAGGATTGGGCCCCAAGTGAAACATGGCGTGTGAAAGAGTGCCAATTTCAACCAGTCAGCTATCCCATGTGAGTCACTATGCCCTGCAGTGCCCTGCTTATTCACAACACTTTCATGTGCCAAAGCAGATAAACTCTTATGTTAATCATTGGCCTTGCTTGTCCAGTATGTGTCACCTAACGTACACACAGAGGAAGCAACAGCATAAAGAGTCAACTAATCTACATGTGGGTTTTACATACTTTCTGACACATCAGTGTGGAAAACAGCATAAGAAAATTGTAGCATTTGAAGCAGCCCTTCTCAGAAACATACTGGGAAAGTTTTCCATTTGGTGAGCCATCACAAGCCATTGAAGCCTGGAACTGCAGAGATGGGGGCACACCCAGGGCTAGGAACTTACCTTCTACACACTTTCTGCTCTTTTCTGCTTCCTGAATAAATAATGAAAACATCTGAGTCTTCACAAATTTTTTCAGAAACCTGCGACTGGTCTTGGAGGTGAGGGCCTTGCAGAAAGGCCGCTCTTGGAAGCAGCCTTCGCCGTTTCTATTCCATTTTATGTGTGATGGATAATGGCCAATCATTTTGACAAAAAAGTGAACAAAAGTGTCTGAAACACGAGCATTGAATTCCTCAGATGCTGGAAAGAAAATGGGAGAATGTACAGATTGTGTACAGCAGAACCATCACCACCTCCTCCCCAAGTCTCAAACCTCAGGATTGGATTATATTAACTCCTCTCTCACTCACTGACAGAAAATTCCAGAGGCCGCATATGCCTGGGGCAGTGCACATGTTACAGCTGTCACATGGAAGCTGATTTAAACATAATTGCACATTGCATACCTGTACATGGATACCTGTTTGTGTGCATCTGCTAATGGTGCAAATTGGGTGGTTTTCTGAACACTGACAAAAGCCTTTTAAGGGAAAGTCCATTCATACTTTTGCACACAACACTGCATGGTAAAAGCCACGATACAGAGTGCTTTCATGTGGCTTCTTGGTAGAGCCCATTCGGGTAAGGCAGTGGTTTTCAAACTCTCCGGGAGTTTGACAACTGCTCTAAGTTCTTGCAGGGGCGAGAGGGAGGCAGTGGCGTAATCCCCAGAATCATGCCACTCAGGGGGTTGCAGGGGCTTGGGTGCACTTACCCGAGCCTCCTGCAGCCCCCCGGGGGTGCGTGGAGCCCTGCGCAACCTTCTGCAGGGCTCCCTGCAGCTTTGAAAGTGAAAGTGGAGCGATTGCGCTCCATTTCTGGTTTTGCGGAAGTGGAGCGTGATCGTTCCACTTTCACTTCTGAAAAGCCTCTGCAGCCCCCTGAGTGGTGCAATCCTGGGGATCGCGCTGCTGCCTCCTCCCTGCCCCCACTCCTTAAGGGGGCAGAGGTCAGGGCCCACAGGCTAGGGCATCACAACGCCCCAGTCTGAAAAGCCCTGGGATAAGGAAATCTTGTTTGTTCTAATTCTCCTGCCAGTCAATTTTAGTGGATATCCCCTGGTTCTGGTATTGCACAAGAAGGGAAAATAAGGCTGCAATCCTAACCTCACTTTCCTGGGAGTAAGTCACATTGGACACAATAAGACTTACTTCTGAGTAGATCTGGTTAGGATTGTGCCCTAGCTTCCCTTTATTCACCCAGTGGTGTTCTGGGGAGGGGGGAACAACGCTAAGTTTTTCAGGTGCCTGAACACCCATGTAAAATGCCCCCCCCCCCACTTTCAGAGCCACTCGCAGCTGTGAAAACAAAGCAGTCTCTGTTTTTAGTTCACCTATCCAAGGAAGGTCACTCTGGACTCCTGCACTCATCCTATGTACAAACTTTTCGAATGCCCCTATTTGCTATGCATACATAAAGAGAGGAAGACAGAAGTTCCTGCTTACTCTGAACATTGTTGTTCATTGTGGGTAGAGACAACAACATCTCATTCTGTAGTTTGGGGGGTAAGATCTCTTCTTCATCATCAGCCTACAGAATTAAGGGGAGGAGGTTACAACTCATTGAAACACAGCACAACCTTTTCAGAAGGTTTTCAAGGGAGGAGCATGCATAGGGGAAGCAAGGGAGAATGCACTAAGAGTAAGAGACTCTCAAGGGGCTGAGCATGGGAGAACTCGAAGTTGTAGGCTGAATCTAATGGGAAATAAGAGCTGAAAACCAAGGTGGGGTAGGGCCATGGGAACTTTAATGATAAGGACTTCATATTGGATAAGGTAGACAACAGGAAACCAGAGAAAGGAACAGAAAATGAGAAGTGAAAGCCCAGGCCTTAATCACGCATCATTGTCAGGAAGTCCCCATCCAAGGTCCATGGCTGGAGATAACGTGGAGTTCAGAGTGGACTTACCTGTTTCAAGAACTTTCCTTCACAGAGGTCAACAACTAGCACCTAAAAGGGAAACAACATCCTGCATTATTTATCCTGCACTGCCCTGAGAAAATGACCCAGAAAAAGACAGTTCAAAATGAGATATCTGCCCAGACCTGGGTGCCCTGGGCAAATCCCACTGTGTCCCACTGTACCCCCCTCCTCACTCACCCATTATGGCACCAGCACTGCCACTGAGTGCTAAGGGGTTGACCCAAAGTGGGCCCTCAGCCAGTGCCATATCTGGATGCCTCCCCTGCATCCTAGATGATGCTAAGACAGAGCAACATTTTCCTTGCTTGCCCATACATTACCCCAATTTCTCATTCAGAAGAAAGACAGTACCTCCTCCATGGGTTGCTCGAGAACCTCTCTGAGGTAGCGCTTTTGGATTCCAACCATGAAAGGTGTGGGACAACAGACAGTGCAGAGGAGCTGCTCTGGAACTACTGGAATGTATGTATGTGCCCAGGTAAAAGGGTAAAGAAGAGCTGCTGCTGCATGGATGCACTTGGAGAGCGAACTGACAGAGACACAACAGGTAATGGGAAAACACTCCATGATTAAGGTGAACACCTGAAAAATCAGTTATACAAAGAGTACTCATTTACTGTTCTCCTTTACTATCTTGCTTAAATGCATTGACATGTCAGTTTTGAAAACCCAGGTGGGTTCTAATGTTATAGATGTTATTATTGATTAATAATATTATGGATTTAAACATGTAAAACATGCCACTGAAATTCATTTAAGCAACATAAGACTATATGTGAGACCTTTCAGTGGTCTTCTACTAGCCTAACTCTCATCCCCCCAAACTAGACCCAAATTAAAACATCATACATGGTTGCAGAAAGATACAATTCTCAAAGAAGAGTAGCTTACCACCTGGAGAATGCTTCTGTCTCCAATAGGAGATGCTTCTCCCACTCTGTCCTCTACCCTCCCTTCCTGTCCACCTTGTACAGAACAAAGTACTTGACGGATCGAACAGACATGGAGGAAGACATGATCAGGGATTCAAGAAACTGCAGGTTGTTGCTACACAACTGTTAAAAGGTATGGGGGCATTTGCTGGTTGCAGTTTGGAAACCCAAAAGGGGAGAAACCAAAAAATGTCAAGCAGTCATACAGATGGCCTCTATACACACCCTGTGTAACTCAGGCCCCAATCCTATCCAACTTTCCAGCACTGATGCAGCCATGCGAATGGGGCATGCGCTGAATTCTGTGGTTGCGGCGCAGTCTTGGAGGCCTCTTCAAGGTAACAGAATGTTTGTTCCCTTAGCTCCAGGCTACATTATGGTTGCACTGGTGCTGGAAAGTTGGATAGGATTGGGCCCTCAGTGTATTACTAATCACCTTAAGGCTATGGTCTTAAAATGCCAACAGTACTGAGAGATGCCACAATATTGGTTTTTTTAATGTATGGAAGAGTCTTTGCTGGCTGTACTTGCTATCTGCATGCAGAGTGCAAAAAGACGCAAGGTTGAACCCCCCCCCCCCAGACCAACCAAAGGACTACAGAGCTACAGGACAAGGGTCCCAATTCAAACATACTTAGGTTCAATTATTCCATGAGGCTTAAGTTAATCCTACTAACTTGAATAGGACATAAGCACCATTAATGTTCTCTTCAGGTAGGTTGGAATATTTACCTGAGCTCCTCAGCCAGAAAAACTATCCGTCGTTCTAGAGCCGCCGAAGCAAATATCAAAAGGATCTTCTCAGGACTGAGGCACTGCAAGAGGGCCTGAAATTCCACATGTTCCAGGTGAGAGTCCAGGGGCCGTGTTAGCTCAAGAATCTGCAGGGAAGCAACCAAGACCCAGGGGGAATAACATTAACATATGTAGACTGTGAGAGTTGTAACATATGTAACATATGTGAGAGTTGACCTCTTTTGGTTCATTGCTTAAGGGTGCATCCTGAGCACCCCTTGGGTTGCACAAGTCCCTTGCACTGGCCCAGTACTGCCACAAAAGTGCCATAAAGCACTTGTGAGTTGGGGAGGCCAGCATGAGGATGCGCACTGGCCTCCCCATGCCAGAGCAAGTCAGACCTGTGCAGAGGTCTAGGGGGGTGGGAAGAGGGCAGGAGGGAAGCATTTTGGGGTGGCAGAGGGTGGGTGGTCAGGCTGCTTGATTCTGTACCACCTCTTTAGGTGGCACCCTACCCTGAGTTGAGCCACGTTGGGCCCCAAACTCACACTGGATACGGGGCAGGCCAGCCAGCCTCCCTGTTCCAGCATAAATTACAATTGGGCTGCCCAAGCCTTCGTTCTAATTTCATTGGTATTAAGTCAAATTCCAAGACTCAATATCACTTTAAAGAACATTTTCTACTGAACAACTCATTCATTTATTTATTTGCATCCATGCTTTAACTTACTTTATAACCCATTTTTGCCCAGCCCACAGGCATACACATTTGGTCCCTGTTGCATATATGCAACGTTGGGCAGAAATGGTTTAAGACAGTGTTATTCAAACTGTGAGGCGCAGCTCGTTAGGGAGGCACCAGGAACTGAAAGGGGAGGCACGGGATGACCTCTCCCAGAGACACAGTCGCACCCCTGGGCAGAATACAAGCCCGTCTTCTGCCCGTCTCTGTGCTTTTTTTTAAAGCAGAAGAAACAGGAGTTGCTCAGCTGCATGAGTGGCTGCTGCCACCCCGTCCTCTTCTCCCTTCACTCCAAGGCTGCCGCCTTCTGTTTTCGCTGCATGTTGTTTCCAAAGCTCTTCCACTCCAGCCCCCATCTGGCAAGTACTGAGCATGCTCAACTTACAGTCCTTGTCCTTGCTGACCTCCTTGATCCTTGTCTGGTTGGTTCCTAGTTCCCAGCCTGGGATCGCTTCTCATCAAAGTGAAATCTCTCTTTTCAACCCCCTCCCTCTTCCACTCCCCCCTTTCGATCTCCAAAACTTCCAGCTTTCCTCCCCCTCCCCTTAAAGTTGTTTCCATGCAGTTGGCAAAGGGGGAGGGGAGAGACAAGCACACACTTTACTTGGCCAGGAGCAGAAAAAGGGTACTGTCTTTAAAGTGATTTATTAATCTTGTTGTTTGACTGAAGAGGAAAGGCTGTATTTTTAAAGTGATGAATCTTGCTATTTGAAGGGAATACATATCAGCCATTGATGAAGTGATTGCCAGCCCAATCCTATCCACACTTTCCTGGGAGTAAGCCCCATTGACTCTAAAGGGACTTACTTCTGAGTAGACAAGCATAGGCTTGAGCTGTGCATCTCCTGGTATAGGAGACAAATCAGCCTCCTAACCAAACCCTTAACAGCTCTGATATACAGGCTATATATATATATAATATATGTATATCGTATTTTCATGGTCTATTTTTGTTTTCCCCACCAGCTGCTGGAAAAATTAAATTAAATTAAATTAATAAAGGGTTCAAGCCTATCCAAGGAGAATGGGAGAAATGACTAGTTGGATTGGGGTCCACGGGGTGTGTGTGTGTAATGTTGGTCAGACTGGTTGTTCACAAAGTTCATTTGATAAAACAATTCTATTGGTATGCTTACAGAGTTTAAAAAAATGAGTCCTCCTGGACCAGACAAAATCTACCTACTCCAGCATCCTGTCTCCAACAGTGATCAGCAGCTGATCATTTATAAAGCATGTATATTGCTGTGTATTAATAATATATATTTAAGATCTGCATTTAATTAATGATATGATTAATATAATTAATATTAATATAGTTAATATTTCTGGTCACTTCCTGTTTAATTATGTCTCTTCCAGCCCTCAGGAACATGATGGGAAGTCATGGCCAACAGCCGCGGGGGTCAAGGGAGTCATTGGCCAGGAAAGTTCAAGTACCACAGGTTTAAGGGCACAATCCATCTGCCACACCCAGCAGTGCACCAGTCCAGCAATCTGCGGATTCACACACCACATTGTTCATCCTCAGGCCATGAGCACACATTGCATCTGCCAGAATAATATGTGACACAGGAGAATGCTGTGTGCATAGAAGGGCCTCAACCACTTATGAGGCAAAACAGAGACTGAAAAACAAAACATCCCATTGCAAAATGGGGAGTGAAGAGAAAGGGGTGGGCTGGAATGACCTCTTCTCCACCCCTCCCTTCAGTCACCAGTGAATAACAGTGGCCTGGGAATAGGATTAGATGTCACTATCTGTATCATGGCTGATCAGCAAGTGATTGGAAGGCAGGAAGCAGGAAGGAATATGCCAGGCTTTAACACTAAGCCCCCTTCCTTGGGAGTCACTTCCACTAAATTCAGTGACAGTTACTTCCAGGACAACATTGCAAAGGATTTCTCCATCCCATCATTCACCTCTCCTTTCTTTACACATGCAACACCTCTGTGTATCAGAAGAGCACTGGATTATGCCCCAAATCTTTAGTTCAAATGGCCACCATTACAACACCTTGAGTAAGCCTGGAATTTGCCATGATGCATAGAAATTGCTGAAGGTTCAGCAGGAAAACAAACATTTGTTTCCAGACTGAACGTACGAGTACTTCACCTGTCGAGCTTCATTCCTCTAAGGGCTTAGCAAACACCCCAGGGCAGCTCTGGTCAATGTTGCCTGTATCCATCCTGAGCCAGAAAAAGCCTGATCTCCCTATACACATTATTCAGGACTTGCTGCATTCTCCCCCTCCCCCCACCATTCCCCCCTGCTTCACAGTGCAACTGACAGACATACCAACCAGCTAATTCAGTAGCCTACTTTGACTGGCCCCCCACCTTCTTTTCTTGTTAAAGCACCACACATACCTTTGCTCAGTGCAGTAAACGTTTTGTTCTCCCTTTCTATTTTTAAATAGCAGAGCATTGTAAAACTGCTCTGGGGTTATTGATGTCCCTGCTGTTCCCACCAATCAGGGGCTGCGCAAAGCCAGCTTCCACAGCAAATATGGCAAACTGATTTGAATGAGCTAGATCCTGCAGCAGTGTTTGCACATCTACACAAGACACATTGAGTGCACTTCCACAGCAGCTTGACTGATGACATATTATCTTCCCCGTGTAAACTTGACCTCCCCAAGGAAATCAAGTCAAAAATCCAAGTCAAGAATTATCTTGAACAAGTCGATACTGCTATGCCCATTTAAGGGCAAGGAGACGATGTTGATGCTTTTGAGCAAAACGCACTCAGCAACTATCTAACTCCTCCAGCTGCCAGAAGTACTGAGCAAGCCAGGAAACTGGACCAGGACTTCATTCTCTGGCAGATAAAATAGAAACATTTTTGACACTGGAACAGGAAGCCAAAGATGTAGTGAAGAAAGCAGCACATAAAAAAAAAAGGCAGCAGAGCAAAGCAAGCCTGTTGTTGGGACCCAATATGCATGGCAACCTGTTAAGATCTTAGCACCATGTTGACATATTGATATACTTTCAGGTTTTTTCCTTTAAATTAAAAAAAACAAAGGCACACACAGGTGTTCCATGTACACCTGCCCACGCCCACAGAAACAACAAAAGAGGAAGAAGGGTGGAAAAGCTGTGTGAAAGAGGGAGAGCCATGGAGGGATGGGGCAGGAACAGCAAAGAGCAAATCAAAGCATTTGGAATGTCTACTTACATGGACAGAAAAATAGCACTGAAAAAGTACACCAACAGTGGAAAATGCCAGAGATGATGTTCTAGTGGCATATTGCAGAAAGGCAATGACAGAATGTCACTTCACATACCACATCTAGAGAGGAAAGAGAGGAGGCCCTGCAATTGGGCTACTCTATTTAGCCCACGCAGAGTAAAGCTACCCCGTCAGGCCAGGAGGTCTGACACAGGGCTCTCGATCCACCAGAGCCAAGTTCCTCAGGTCCCGCCCCCTCCTGCCTCCCTTCTTGCCACTGCCCTGCCTTGCCCCACTCTCCCCCTGCCCTGGAGCACCTCCCCCTGCCCTCGCTCACCTTTCCGCTGCCCGGAGCAAGGGACAAGCTCTGGGTGGCGCTGAGGGGCCTCCAGCTGGTGCTGGCCCAGTGCAGACAGGCGCTTGGCCAGCAGAGCGCATCACAGACATGCTTTATGGCATGTCTGAGATGCTGAGTGCCAGCAGTGGGCCAGCGGAGGCCTGGAAGGATTGAGCCTTAAGACAGTTGCATCATGGTGCAGTAGTTTGGTAGAAGTGCCCATCTCTGTCTGCCTATTTTCCTCTACTGCTCCTTCTCCTCATCCTGCACACAGGATTGAAAACTAAGAGGAGGACAGAGTTGAAGAGAAAGTGGGAAGCAGAGAAGAAGGTGAGCTAGAAGGGCAGAGATGCTCTGACCAACCATTTTCTTCTCCTCTCCTGCTCTGTCCCTTTCCTTTTTATCTAATCCAGGAAGTGAGAGAAGTGGGGATTTCACAATGAAAGGGAGGCAGCATTTGCTCATCCTCATAGATACCATAAAGTCTTGGGTCAGTCCCGAGAAGAGAATTATGGGCAAGTGATGCCTGTCATGCAAAAATGAAATTCCCTTTTCCACACTGCAATTAACAACCCAATCCTATCTCTTGCCTGTCCATAGCATGCAGCGCTGCCAATGGAGCATGTGCTGTATGCTATGGGGTGTTTGTGTGTGTGTTAGAGAGAGAGATCAGATGTCTACTGAAAGGTAAGTAAAAATAACTTTTATTCACCTTTGGATAGGCTGCCTGATCACCCATGGATCCTTGAATCCATGCCAGCTATTTTGTTGGAGGGGGATGGTCCTGGTCAGGAAAGGGAGATAGGATTCATCTGTGTGACTGCCAGTGAGATTCTCCTGTCCCACCCCTTGCTCTCCCCTTGTTGCAAACTTAGGGGGGTTTGGGGTGCTCAGAGTTCTCGAACCCTAAAGCCCTCAAGGCCCCCCTGTCCAGTAGTACTGCCATCACCCTGTATGTGCCAGTGCCTCAGTCCAGGGACACTGAGACCCTCTAGGCTTAACTCTATCCCTTGCAGGCACTGAGCTCTTTCTCCAATTAAAGCTTCAGTCCTCAAGTTACTAGACCTCAATGAGCACTTGGTAGCTTGCTGAATGGCTAGGCAGGATTCTGAACTTTTGTTCCCAACAGACAAGGAAACAACTTGGTAAAAGAGATTTTAGTTTATTAAGTACATAAGGTTACATAAGGCAGCAAATGCTAGAGGCATAAACATCTAGGAAACATATCAGCAATAGAATAATAAAGCTAGCCGGCTATCTCAACTTTCCCCCCAACTTTCCCCTGCCACCACCTTACCTACTCTGGCATGGGCCGGGTCCATTGGTAGGGGACTCATAGAACTGCCAGCTGTCTGTGACAGTGGCTCCAACACGCTCAGTAGTAGCACACCATTTACAGCATCATAAAGGCATTTATAATAGTAGAGCATGAGTTCTGCCATCATAAATGCCTGATAGGATTGGGCCATAAATGTCCAGGAGCCTTGTCCCCTTTCACATCTGGTCATCCTAAATGACAGTGTGAGCAGCCATCAAGTATCACTGTCTAAGTGTAGAACTCTGCATAACCTTTCTCTGAAACTGAGCATTGGCTCTGAATGCATATCTGAAGCATACGCTGGGTGGTTCACATGTCCCATCTGCCCACAGCCAGGTGCTTTTTAAAAATCTCAGCTAAACTGCATCACACTCAGAGTCACAGTCCACACAAACAAACTACAATTTGGTACATTACTCCAAACCTTCCTGAGGTGCAAAGTAATGATTTGTGCTCTTGACGAAGAATCCACACCCAGACAGACAAAGAAAAGCACGTGACACACAAAGTATTTTTTGAAAATCTGCTCTGATTTTGTTGTCCTCTCAGCTGACCTCTTGCTGTTCCCAACTCAATAATAATAGAACCAGCCAACAGAACCAGCCACTGAACAGATCACTGAACAGGTACAAACCTCTGTCCCTGAGCCAGGGATGAAGCTTTTAATCTTGACAGTTTTTCCTGGTGCCGGAAAAGGGGATTCACGAAGACCCTGCATAAAGGGGTAGGTAACTGCTGCAGAAATCTGACGCCTTTTCTCCACCTCATCCAAAATCTAAGGGAAGAAGAGGCACAGCAGTCACGAAATAGCCACTCAGAATCTGCTCCTGACAATGAAGTCACCCCTCTGAAGACTGCCTAAAACAGAAAACAAACGTTCTAACCCCAAAAGTCACATCATGAGAGGTAATACTTTTGTTTGCTTCTCTTCCCTAACTATCTTGGTATCCGCGTCCCTCTGTATCCTGCTGCTTCTTCAATGGCATTTCATCACTATGTACGATGAGGATAGTGTCTCCCATATCTCTTTTACTGTATCAGATTAGCTCCTCATTCTCATAATCAAATGTGTACTCTGCACATGTACTCAGTACATTTCCACTCATCACTGACTAGCCAGAGCCAATTCCCAGACATCTGGGATTAGAGGTGTAGCATTCAGCCAGGGTTGAGCCTGCCTGCCTGCCTTCTATCTTTCTTTCTAATTGAGCACTGATCCTTCACATGGTAAATACAGGAAGCTGATAGATTTTATTGTAAAACAAGTCAATCAGCTCTGAACCTAGTTATTTGCTGCACACCCTGGAGAGCAAAGGGATTAGGGAGTGGAAAGGAGAGACAGTTCAGAACTCCTACCTTTGAGAATAGGCCAAAGCAACCCAGGCAGCTTATGATGCAGTAAACTTCTGGGAGACGGGCACCTCGTCCAGCTGGCTGAAACATTATTTTAGATATATAAAAAAAGGTTAACCACCACCAAATTCCATTTTCTGGTCATGCAGCTTCTTTATGCAAATATACACAATGATCTCAGAAAGCAACAAGAAGAGTTGGCTCAAGTGACATACAAGGTTAAGATTAACCATGTATGTCACTTAGCTTTGGTTAAGTATTAACTCTGGTTACAGTCAGGTCAAGGAAAAATAATGATGGGCGATCTGAAAAGACTCCTTGAGTAGATTTTATTTCTTTATAACAATCTCTGTAATCTGGATCTCTGTAACCACAATTGTGGTCTACGAGGAAGATAGGCAAAGGCAGAAAGAGAGGCTGCCTCCCCCTTTTGAACAGATCTACAGAAACTTAGCACATGTGACACCCAACATCGTAAGTGGGGGGAAATACTAGATAATCCAGTTTGGTAGAGAGCTCCTGCAGAATGTACAAATTAGATTTTGCAACTGGTAGGAACATACTCTCAGTACACTGGCTGACTGAGCCAGGAAAGCTAATGTTTTTACAAGCTACCCAGTATAGTTTAATTCCAAACATAATTAAGCTGAAGCAAGTTACAGAATACATCTTCTCGAAGGGATATTCCCATGGCACAAAATAAGCTTCAAGTCACCCCATCCAGTGCCTCTTCTGAAACACGAGAATCCACAGACATGGGAAAAAATGGTAAACAGAGAGTGGACAGTGGCTTCAATTCTCTGCAAAAGAACCTAAGCATAGTAGGAACCAGGCTCAGGTAGCCTTTTTGGACAAGTAAATTCTAGGAGGAGGAATGGGATTTCTTTTGGAGTTCTGGCACACCCATTGAGAGCATACTGCCATTGGCAGCCAAGTG
Source organism: Tiliqua scincoides (assembly GCF_035046505.1). Classification (NCBI taxonomy): domain Eukaryota; kingdom Metazoa; phylum Chordata; class Lepidosauria; order Squamata; family Scincidae; genus Tiliqua; species Tiliqua scincoides. Next base: position 188,280,181 of record NC_089824.1, read on the forward strand.
ACACCTGTGCATACTCATGGCAAGTTCCATGGTAGTTCATATCACAGATCAAGAAGAAAAAACCAGTAAGAGTTCCCACCCTGGAGAAGGATTTGAAGCAGATATATGCAACACCAGTGCTAGGTTGCTGGGTCCCCTTGCACCCTCATAACACACCCATCCAGGCCCTGAAGATACACGGGCAATATCATTGCCACTAGTACTGAGGGTTCAGGGGTTGGTCTGGCCAGATGGGCCATCGATGGGTTTGAGGTCTCAGCCAATGGCTGCCCTGGCAGATATGTCTAGCACATACAGGATGCTCTGACATTCATAATCCAGCACTCCCTGCCAACAACAATGTAAGGCTATGTTACAAATCTTTTCTCTCAGCTGGGAGCAAGGTCCTCCTGAGACAGCCTCCTGAGACAAGTTACCTTGGCTAAGGGGAAGAAGGAGGTGGAAGCATCTCAACCAAAGATGCCAATCAGTCTGTCCGTCCCCCCACAAGCACACTCACTTTCATCGGCCTCTCTAGGTAGCATTAGCTGGGGTAGGCTAAAGCAGATTTGAGGCAAATTGTTTTGTTTTTTCACATACAGAATTAAGCAGGTTTGTTAGATCAAAAACAAGGGAAAAGGTTTACTGGAATGTTTTAAAAAGCTGGGAGCAGGTGAGTGAGAGAAAAAGAAAGCAGAAGACAAACCACTTGAGATCAGAGGTAAGAGTCATTGAAAAATAAATTGGCTTTCTCATTAGGAACTTTCACTGATAAAGTTATTTACAAACAGGAACCTCTGAATCCTGAAAGGCAAGGATTCTTGTGAATTAACCCTGTCCTTGCTGGACAGACCAGCGTTTCTCCTCACTTGACTCCTCACTTAAGAGTTTCACAACCTGATTATAGTGAGTTCCTTTTTATCTCTTTTGGGGGAGGACTGCCCCCAAACTCGGATAGGTTTAAACCAATTCTACAGTCTCCCAAATTTACCACTTCCAAGTCAGATGAGTGGACCTGGACCAATGATCAGGTGAAAGCTAAACTTGGCAGACATCCAGGGCCTTCCAGACAAAGCTTTTGGTTGCCTTGTTGATACAAGACACATGATACACATCTCAGGTAAAAATCTACCTGTCATATATGACACAGAGTTCTTGACAGAATGGAGAAGGTGACAGGTTGATTTCTAAGTTAGCACAGTGAGCTCAAGGAGGCAGGGTTGTGGTGGATGGGAAGGATGCTGGTTTGCTACAACGGGAAATGCCATCATCAACAAATAAGACTGTTATTGCTTGATATGTAGAAACGAATATATATAACTTTTGATGTCATCTCAACTGGGGGGGAGGGGCACCCAGGTCAGGCACTGACTGATGGCCAAAGCTCATAAGATAATCCACTCAGCCATGCCCACCTTTGAACCTTTAGTAGCAGAAATATCACCCAATGTGCCATCAGGGTGGGCTGAGGGTGATGCGGGAAACCTGATGCAAGGCTTTGTGCAATTTGGAATCAGTGCTGATCTCCAACATCTCTTCCACCCAAAAACAGTAAAACAACAGAATCTAATTGCACATTGTTCATATTAATGATGCCCGATCAAAGGAGCAAACAACCAAAACACAATATGTTCAGTTGGCTGGATTGGCAAACAGAAGGCCAATATGCAAACTCCTGAGATGAACAAAGCCACATCTGAGCTGGATTGTGACATGTCCGTTCACAGTCATTGCTACTGCATTGGCAAGCTGTCTTGCTCTCAATAAAATGCAAAACAAACAAAAGGCAAAACTCCCACCATGCATAGAATAAGCATCTTCAAAGAAAAGGTGGATATGAGGAATATTCAAAATATATTTAAAGAACAAAACACATTCAAGTCAAAAAAGAACAGCAGTATAGAAAATGGTCACAAAGTCCCCGTGCATGAGATTGTGTGGATTTGGAATTGAAGCCATTGAAGCTTTCATAGGGACTTTGTGGTCACCTTGTAGAATGCAGACTTGGCAAACGTAAATCTGTAGGACTATTGACAAAGCAAACATCAGAGTGGTACCAATTTGCTCATTAGTTAATTCAGATTACAAATGTAAGTGGAGGGAGACTTGCATCCCTGGTACAATGGAGTTAATTAAAAAAAACAAGATGGCACCCAGTGATTAAGATATGCTTGATTTTATGAAAGTCACACCAAATACAGGTTGGGTGGCAGCATATGAAAGCTACTGTTGCTACAAAGTGCAATGTTGTATCAGGAATTGGTTATGGTCTAATAAATGTGAAAAATCAGTATTATTGTGTCTAAAAGATTATTTGTTTGTTTTCGGTGATGTCACATCCCACCAGATGTTTGGACTGGGATTTTTGGGTGCTCATTAATTCAAACTCTACCCATTTTAAGAGATTAAGAACTGGTGAGATCTTGCTATATATGTTTGATGCTCCTAATAGTACAGCTTGTTGCAGTTATTCTACTGTTATCTTCTCAATGACTATATTGGCCAGATATTTCTCAAGGGCCTTGGGGACTGCGCCAAGTGCACCAATAACAAGAGGGGTGGTTGATGTTTTATTTCCCCCAAGGTGCTGTATTTCAATTTCCAGGTCTTTGTATTTTGTGATATTTTCCAATTGTCTCTCCTCAATTCAATTTTCTCCTGTGATGGCCACATCAATAAGCATCATTTGTTTCTTAACTACAGCAATATCTGGCATGTTGGGTTCCAATTTTTTATTTGCAAGGATTTTGAAGTCCCACAGAATTTTTTCCTGCTCATTTTCTACCAGCTTTTCAGGCGTGTGCTGTACCATTTCTTCACTGATGTTATTCCATATTTCTTGCATAGCAGCAACTTTACTGTTTCTATTTTTGTACAAGTGCACCACAGTATCTGCAGGGGTTCCATTTCAGACCCCCTCGTCAATACTGGGGATGCCCCTACGCCCATTAGCACAATTTTAAGACTTACCCAGGTGAAGCTTCTTCCTTAAACAAGGTCACTATAAGCTTAGCAGCTCTTTGCGACATTCAGGCTGCCTCTCAGGATGCCTGGTTGATTAGTAAAAACTACAAGGAGGTTAACAGAAAGTGGAACTGGCAGTATTCAAAGGAAGGAAGAAATGAGTAAAGATTCTATAGGTAAGGAACTCAGAGGTGCAAAGTTGGGGATGAGAGAACTGGGGGTTGATTGTGTTTTTTCTTTTACTACTGCTGTGTACAGGCTATTCTCCTCCGTTGGCTCTGAGATACCGAGCTTCCTGTTCACCTCCATGTAGCTTCTTTTGAAGCAACCAGGCTGCCAGGAGGCAGCCTGAGGGTTACTATGAGCTGCTAAGTTTAGAGTGACCTTGTTTAAAGAAGAATTTTTGCCTGGGTAAGTCGTAAACTTTGCATGAATGGGTGCATGCACGGGGCAGTCGTGGGTGCCCATATCCACAGAAATGGGTTCTGTGGGTATGGGTGTCCTTCTGTAAACACTCTGTGCAATTTTGTTGCATCCACTCACAATGTGATCAATTGTTTCAACTTTTTCTGTACTGAACCTACATTTGGCACCATCTGAAATAATTATGAGGATAAACATGCCGCTTTTAAGCAAAAGAATTCACAAAGCAGAAATCTAATAACTATAATTACACAATAACCATTACCTATAAGTAACAGTGTCATTAGATATATTTTCTTGTTCTTCAACTGCTGACAGACTAAGTGTCCAATCCTGATCCTTTGCACGGCGGCTTACTACTGGTGCACAGTGTTGGAAACATGCTGTAAGGCATGGCTGTAACACATTCTGCCCAGTTAACATGGGTGCTGGCTCAGCACATCCACGCTGAGCCAGTACTGGGGGGAGGATAGGCGGTGGCCGCCCAGTGCTCTGTGGGAGTGACAAGCGGCGGAGAGATAAGTGGGAGTGGGGGGGCATTCCACGGTGGGGAGAGGGTGGTAAGGCATGGTGGGGAAGAGAGCAGGCCAGGAGGTGGTAGGACCAGTGGAGCTCAGCTCTGCAGGATTCGGAACCTGGCGTTGAGCCTCTCAGCCCGACACAGAACTCCTTCTTTAGATCAACACATGTCACATACGAACTTTACATAAAAATGTGATAAGGGAAAACTGGGTGTCCCTGGCAGAGCAGGAAGGAGGGAAGGAAGGGACAACAAGCACTGTGCTAAAAAGGAACTCATCTCCATGACAATGATCAACAAGTCTGCATGATGGTAAAAGACAGGCCAGGCACTGCTGTACGATCATTGGGAGTGTCTGACTATGCACTGAGTGCCACAAGATTTGCTCTCTTCCATCATGACATTTGCTGCTTGGTGTTTGTTCACAAAAAATGGATCAGCTGAGATCACATTTTCCCAGGGACTCCTCCAAAACTAGGGCAAGTACAGCAAACTACCAGTAATCAATTGACAGCAAAAAAATAGTCTTGTGTTTTATGATGGAAGCCATTTTCAGGTGTGCTTGCTGAAAGTATGCAAAGACCCAACAAGGTTGAAGAGGAAGCAAACATTTGAGGAAGCGAGTCATCTTTACAGGAGAGTGGTCCAAAGCTTGCGTACAAAACACAGAAAAGGAGGACTTAGAAATGAAGCTAGCAAGGTTGAAGAGAAGATTGTGTGAATGACCTAATAGGAGAGAGAGAGAGAGAGAAAAGAAGTTAGAAAAGGGAGAGACAGAAAGCAAAGCTGAAACAGAGCAGCTGAGGGCTACTTCACACCACGTTCACTTGGTGTTCTTACAGTATACAAGTAATCCCTGAGTTATGGATGTCTGACTTACAGACATCCTGACTTACGAACAACCGTGTTGGTACTTTCTTGCATGTACAGTCTGCCCACCTTTTGCTCCAAGCCAATTGAATCAGCTGGATGGCCACATTAGTTCTTTTGTGCCGTTCATTTACATTGATTTCGACTTTTGGACAAGCCTCCAGGAAAGAACCAGGACGTAAGATGGAGACTACCTGTATTTACCTAGCCCACTCTATAATGTGAGAGCATGTTTATTTCACTCTCAGCTCAACGGAAAAAAAAAATGCTACAGGAAGCCACATTTGGTCTCAGCTTACCGCAGTGTGATTTCATGGTGAACATACAATAACATAAATGTGTGCAGCTACCTCACCTGTTATAGTTCACTGCAGAAAATACTACTAATATGCGAGGCAACTCTGAGAAGAAAAAACTGCACACGCTTTTCTGGAGTCAAGGAACCAGGAAAGAACTGCTTCATAGTCTGCAGAAAATATATGCTCTGTTCATTAGCTACCCACCCTAGGTTCACTAAGTGGGGAGCAGGACGATGCTAGCTTCCCATACCTCTGAACTCTGTACACTCAGCTGAACATGTGAAAGATGCCCCTCTGTGTATACAGCTGTAGAGGCTACAAGTGTGAACTGTGTACTGACACATGGTCCCAGTCCCCCTGGGACTGTGTGTGGGAGGAGGGAATGAGTGAACAGAGCAATATTGGGGTAGCTTCACAGCAGTCAGTGCCAGTGGAAGAGGCATGATAAGAGGAAGAGGCCAATAAGTATAAGTTGGGCTCCGCTGGTAAGTGGAGAAGCAGGGAGGTACTGCCTATACCAGTGATTTTCAACCTTTTTCATCTCACAGCACACTGGCAAAATATGCACAAATATCATACACCAAGTATTAATACAGTATTCATTTCTATACATTAAATAACAAAAGAAAGCACCATGATCATCTTTCGCAACCTGTGCAAAGATCTAGTGCAGGCAACAGTGTTAATAATTTAGAGACAACCCTATACATAATAATAAAATAATAATAATAAAACTTTATTTTTATCCCGCCCTTCTCCCAAAAAGGGACCCAGGGCAGCTAACAACATATAAAACAAATTAAAACATAATTTCACAGATAAAAACATATTAAAAAACACATTAGCAGAACCCATAAAAACAGTAGTCAGAAGAGTCAGAATAAAAGAGCACAAAACAGCAGTTCTTAGAGGAATCGGGCCTGTAAAAAAGCAACTAAAAGATATATAAAAGATGTTAAAAAGGCCATAACGTCAGAAGGCTTGGTTAAACAACAAGGTCTTCAGGCCTCGCCGAAAGGACTCAAGAGAGGGAGCCATTCTTAAGTCAAGGGGAAGGGAGTTCCACAACGTTGGTGCCACTACTGAGAAGGCCCTATTTCTTGCCGCCGCCCCACGTACCTCCTTAGGCGACGGCACTTGTAAAAAGGCCTTCTCTGATGACCTGAGAGGACGAGCCGGATTGTACGGGAGTAGGCGATCTCTAAGATAACCTGGCCCAGAGCAGTATAGGGCTTTAAAGGTCAAAACCAGCACCTTGAATTGGGCCCGGAAACGAATGGGCAGCCAATGTAGCCCCCGGAGAAGCGGGCTGACAGAGTCAAACCGCCTAGCTCCAGTGACCACACGGGCCGCCGCATTCTGCACTAGTTGCAGTTTCCGAACCGTCTTCAGGGGCAGCCCCACATAAAGCGCGTTACAATAATCTAACCTCGATGTCACTGTAGCATGGATCACCGTGGCCAGGTCTGCACGATCCAAGTACGGACGCAGCTGGCGCACCAGCCGAAGCTGAGCAAAGGCCCCCCCTAGCCACAGCCGCCACCTGGGAATCCAGGCTATACATGGGACACACATTAGGAAAATGGTAACTTATGGACCTGCCCTAAGATCACATGGGGCTGTGAGAGCAGGGTAAGGCTTGATGCACCTATATAAACAGATGAGCCACTCTGCAGATTAAACAATGTGGGCCAAATCTCATCCAACTTTCCAGTGCTGATGCAGCTGAGCGAACGGAGTGTGCACCGCATCCTGCAGTTGGGGGGGGGGGTTAGTCACAGAGGGCCTCCTCAGCCCTCCTCCTTGGGGCTGCATTGCACATGAATCAGCATTAGAAAACTGGATAGCTCAAAAATCAAATTTCACTGTTATTGATACAATAAAATTGGCCACTGTTTCATTTGCCTGCAACCAGTCTAGAATTTGCATCAGATGCCATGGAATGTAGGCCCAGTTCCCTCCAGAGGTAAAAGGCCCTGGCCATAATTCAAATACCCTTTGTAACACACAACATAAAACTCTGAGCTCCTGCGGAACATTCTGACTCCAAGAGAACTGGAGCAGATCCAAACTGCTCACCCTGAAAGAAAATTGTCTGTCTTGTACCCTCCAGCCCCAACTCACTCCATCAAAACACTGAGCCAACAACTAATGTAGTTATGTGTTCTTGTTCTTTTCTTTTCCGTTCAATGCGGAGAACTTATCTGAGTGCTCTCCAACACAGAAATTCCACATTCTTCTGTAGACATAGGCTGAACATACACGTCTGATGTTTACAAAATCACAGAGTCCGAATGCCAAAGGCACCACTGCAACAATTTAAAACAATTCCCTATATAATAGAGAAGCATAACAGAAACTCTTTTCAGTCATGTATTTTTTTTTGCAGAATTACTTAGGGGAATCGCAAGTGATCTAGGCAGACTTTTAAAAAAAGACTTCCTAAGTTTTAAATGTATGTATAAATGTGGCTTATTCACTTGTATTGCACCAAAGTTGCCTTGGCAGTCTCTTGTTGGGAACAAAAGGCGGTATATAAATATTCCAAGTACATAATAAATACTGTATATTGACTTCATTCTAGACATTGTACAATTATAGACAACCTCTCTACTCTTTTTAAAATGCAACACATTATGTTTGGATAACAGCACCTATTTTACAAAGGCATGGTCATCTGAAGAAAGTCAAGGCCCAGTCCTATGGGCGCATTATGCTGGTGTAACACTTGTGACGCACTTTGTGGCTGTTGCAACCATGACACTGCTGGGGCAAATAGCCTGCAAGAAGTGGCCAAGTCCATGTGAAGATGGACTGAGGATGTCTGCTAGTGCAGGTAAGGCCACACAGGGGAATGGAGGCAGGAAGGGGTGGACAGAACAGGGGGATGGAGTGGGTGGAGGGAGAATTGAGCCTGAGAAGGGGGCAGGTTTAGTGGAAGCATTGCCAGTCAAATCCTAACCCTCTTCCCTGAGCTGATCCACCTTCACAGGTCAATGCAGACTTGCAAGAGTGATATTACTAGCACAGGTCTGAGTTGACCCGTGACAGCAGCTGGGGCGTACCCCAGGGCAAGGGAACAAATGTTCCCTTAACCAAAGGAAGACTCAGTATGCTGAAACTTCCCCACTGGATACAGTGAGCATCATGTTCGTGCTGCTGCATTGCCACATTGGGAGTTATGATGAATTGGGCTGCTAGTGTTGGAAAACCTATCTAACTATTTGGCAGCCTCTGTCATCATTGTTAGTCATTTGTGCCTTTCTAATTCAAACCTTCATTGCTTTCACTTCTAGTATTTGACTTTCTTCCTACTTATCTGTTCTAAATTGAAGCAAGTTTGTTTTTACATCTCTAGTCTAGTTATGATAAGCAGTTCATATTGAGTACTTCTTTTTGGTAACAAACCAAGCGCTTGAACCAGCACTCTACATTTTTGGAAAGAATCTGGTAATTGTCATATAATTCATGTAGAATCCTGCCAATAGCATAGGCATTAGGACCTGACAGTGCTCACTGTCTGAAGAGGGCTCATATCCTTTCACTGTGCGTTTACTGCCTTCCTCCCCCAAGCTTCAGAACTTTCCACCACTTGCCCGCAATGCTAGTCTTTGGAAGAAAGCAATTCCATTACATTTAAGTCAATACATTTATTCATTACATTCTATTTGTGGAACCACAGAGCTCCACTTGCTGAACTGTCTTCCTTGTTTTTTTTGATACTGCACTTTAGGAACCTAAATTTTAATTTAGGCCCCTAAATTAAATCATTGCGAAGCACAGCAGAACAAATAAAACATCATTCATTAAGGCTGAGCTGGTATGTTTCAGGAAATCCTGTCTGAAGCAGGCAGGAAAACCTGTTGGTTCCAATTCTTTCCAGCAGAGTACCTGGGACTAACTGATGGTCAGTGTGTGGCCATTCATCTCCAAAGGAATGGAAAGCCAGTTTCAGATGGTCTGCCCCTGAAAGTTAAAGGGCTGGGATGGGTCCCAGAAGGCTTTAGGAACACTCAGCAGACTCTGCCAGTTCTTTTTGCTGAGGCCCTAATGGATTTCTAGATATCACAGCAAATGAAGAAGCAAACTATCTCTAAAAAATACGTTTAAAGTAAAAGGATATTCACCAATAGTCGCCTGCAGTAGCCAATCTTTCTACTCCCATCAACATTGGTGAGGACAAAAGAAAAGGTTTCACTGAAAAGAAGAATAAAGACATGGAGTTTTACCAGTCTACTCAGTCCAAGGCCACTGAAAGGAAGGAAGAAAGTGCTGTTTTGGGACCCAGTGATGTAGGATCCAATCCTATCCAACTTCCTAGCATTGGTGCAGCTGCAATGCAGACCCAAGGTAAGGGAAAAAATGTCCCCATGCTTTGAGGGCGCCTCTATGACTTCCTCCCCAGCACAGGATACAGTGCATACCCCATTGGCACAGCCGAACTGGCACTGGAAAATTGGATAGGATTGGGCCCACAGGCTTTAGGGTTGCACTACATATCAAAGAGAATCCTATGCCTGACCCGAACTTCTGTATATATAAAAAAGGACAGGAAATATCTGAGGTGCAATTTACACCCCACTGTTATCAGAATAGCAGGATGTGTCGTCCCCCCTTTCCAAAGCTGCTTTATGTTTGTTTAAGTATGATGCTTTTTTCCTCTGAACCATGAATCATGAATTTCAGGAACAAAAGGTGTGATTCTGCATACCAGCCCAAGCCTTCCAGATACAAGTTAAATAGTACTGTGTCAAATTATGACTTTACTTCATGACAACTGATTCAGACAACCCAATTTGCTACAAACAGGAAGTACCAAAATACCTTCTATCTGAAGATCTGTAAGTTGTTCTGTGTTAAACCGTGTGTGGGTGTCATGTTTTCTGACTGCATACCCAGTGGTGTGCCAGCTTTGCTTGGTAAGCTGTACCATGACGGGTAAGCAGGGTTATCTATTCTTGTGAAGTGAACTGAGATAACAACTGTTTGCTCAGCACTCAACATTTACATTTGTTGCGTGAGGCCAACATATGGGGGGAGACTGAACTCCCGAGTTTTTTTTTATTTAAAAAAAATAAATGTAGGAAAAATGTGTTGTTTATAAGGATCTCAGCTATTTTGTATTTTTAAGTCATTGTGAAGAGAGTGAAAAAATGAAGTAAGCAAATATTTCAGTCTTCAAAGGGAGCTTACAATGACTGTTTAACTTCAGTCCTTTGAAAAAACAGTAGGACAAATAGACTCCCTTAACTCGAGCAGAAACTAGCTAAACCAGACCAAGATTACCAAGCCTCACCCTTGTCTGGAATTAAGGTCCATGAATTGGTGGTTTTATACAGTTCCCAAAGGGAAGTTCTGCCCACAAAGACACCAGCTGAAGGCTCTGTCTTTGTCTCTTGGGACAAAGCAGAAGGATATTGTTTTGCTTCTCCAGTATTCAAGATTAGAGAACACCCTGGTCCTTTTCAGCACAGCAAAAATTAAGAGTGCCGCCCCTCATCTCAAGACAATTACCTGGTATACTCTGTTAGTGGTGCCCATTCATTGCCATCAGGAAAGCAGAACAAGGGAATGGCCTGCAACAACCTCTCCTCCTCTTCACGCTGCCCCCTCATCAAATTCTCACGCTGAAACCAACAATAAAGATAAAAATACAAGAGGTTACTTTTTCATTTTTCATTTCTCACATATATTATTATTATTAATTATTATTAACAGTATTTATATACCGCTTTATATTTATATTTATATATATGACTAAGGGTGCAATCCTAACCCCTTATGTCAGTGCTTTCCAGCATTGACATAAGGGCAATGCAGCTCTGAGGTAAGGGAACAAACATTCCCTTACTTTGAGGAGGCCTCCGTGAGTGACACCCAACTGCAGGATGCAGCACATGTCCCATTGGCACTGCTATGCGAGTGCTGGAAGGTTAGGATTGCACCTTAAGATGCTTGTGTTATGATGCATAATTAGGATGCTTGCAAATATCCCTGACAGATGGCTTCACTGTCAAAACTAGGATTGTTCTAAGGATTATTGTAATCATGTGTAAGCATTTTGATCATTCTAAATTTCTAATACAAATGCTAAGAATTACAATGAATTATGGATGGATATTAGGATTTATTTCTCAAACGTGAGCCTCCACAGTGAAAGACACATGCTTATCATCATTCTCAAGAAAAGCTTGTCCATGTTATGGACCTGGCTCAAAGAAAACCCATTAAGGTATGCAAAGAAGATGTGCATCTAGGAAGGTGGGGGCCTAGAAACTGGCAGCCCAAGCAAATGCTTACAGACCACTGCCTTTGCAGAAGGTTCACTGGTCCAACCAACAAAGCCAGCCATGGTTTTCTAGCAGAAGTACACTGCCTATACTTGCCTGTACTCCCACCCCCACATCACCCATCCCCAGAGCAAGAGAGGATAAGAATGAAACTGCTCTGGGTTCAGACACTGGATGTCCTCTTCCCTATCCCAGTGAGTTGTGAAAAGCAATCATGGAGCCCCCTCTCCATGGTTGTTATTTTAAAGAAAACCCCAAACTGGACAATGGTGTGTTTAATGTCATTTCTAGTTTGATTCCAAATGCAGTGGCGTCGCTAGGAGGTGCAAGCCCGCACTGGTTGAAGCGCAAGGGGGGGGCAGGGTGACACCTCCAGTGATCAAAATTGCTAAAATTGTGGTTTGTAGGAATAACACCATCATGTTATATTCAATGTGTAATTTACAGCAGAATGCAATGAAAAAACCGGAGTGAAATATCTCCATTCTATCAAAAGTTGTGGCCAAATAAAGAGAATATAAAACTGCAACTGTCTTGTGTAACTAAAAAGTACAATTCCTTAATTCAAAATAAACCAATGAGACTGATTGTTCAAAGAGCCAAAGAGATGTTATTATGACATGGCATGGAACCAATAAGGTGTTAATAAGGTGATGCCGGGGGGGGGGGGGGAGTTGACACCATTAGTGACCAAAATCACTAAAATCGTGGTTTGTAGGAATAATACCATTATGTTATATAAAATTTGATGCGTAATTTACTGCAGAATGCAATGAAACAAACCACTTTGAAATATCTCGATTCTATCAAAAGTTATGGCCAAAAAACCAGTGAGGGTGAGTCAATGGTATATCACCATCCAGGCCGCTGCCCCGCCCACTGCATGAGAGGAGGTCCATCATGGAGGTGACACACTGGCCTTCCGTATCGGGTGACACAAGCCCTAGTAATGCCACTGCCCAAATGCCTCATGCAAAACTCTACCCAGGTGTGGAATTTAAGGGCAATTGCAAAGCTACCTGCAGAAGTCAACCGGCAACTAGAACAGCAGATTGAGCATTAGGTTTCTCTTATTCACATCCATACAGTGGTTCATGCCTCACCGCTGTGTGAAGTACAGATGCATGGACTATCGGCTTGCACTGAATGGGGCTGCACTCCCCCTGAAGGAGCAGGTCCGCAGCTTGGGGGTCTACCTGGACTCACAGCTGCTCCTGGATTCCCAGGTGGCAGCTGTGGCTGGGGGGCCTTCGCTCAGCTTTGGCTGGTGCGCCAGCTGCGGCCGTACTTGGATCGTGCAGACCTGGCCACGGTGATCCATGCCACAGTGACATCGAGGTTAGATTATTGTAACACGCTCTATGTGGGGCTGCCCTTGAAGACGGTTCGGAAACTGCAACTAGTGCAGAATGCGGCAGCCCATGTAGTTACTGGAGGTAGGCGGTTCGACTCTGTCAGTCCGCTTCTCCAGCGGCTGCATTGGCTGCCCATTTGTTTCCGGGCCCAATTCAAGGTGCTGGTTTTGACCTTTAAAGCCCTATACTGCTCTGGGTCAGGGTATCTTAGAGATCGCCTACTCCCGTACAATGCGGCTCATTCTCTTACGTCATCAGAGAAGGCCTTTTTACAAGTGCCGCCGCCTAGGGAGGTACGTGGGGCGGCGGCAAGAAATAGGGCCTTCTAAGTAGTTGCACCAACGCTATGGAACTCCCTTCCCCTTGACTTAAGAATGGCTCCCTCTCTTGAGACTTTTCTGCAAGGCCTGAAGACCTTTCTGTTCAAACAAGCCTTCTGAGTTCTCAGCCTTTTTAACATCTTTTCAACATCTTTTAATATTTTTTACAGGCCCGATTCTTTTATGATTTGCTGCTCTATGCTCTTTTTACTTGACTATTTTCTATCTGACTGCTGTTTTTATGATATGTGTTAATATGTTTTTATTTGTTTTAAATTACATTTTTAACCTGTTGCAAGCCGCCTTGAGTCCCTTCGGGGAGAAAGGCGGGGTAAAAATAAAGTTATTATATTTTATTTTATTATTATGAGAGATCTTTGTTTCTTTTTGAAGCAATTAAGTAACGTTCCATAGAGCGCATAGGTTGAAGGGTGAAAAAAGCTGTAGAACCACTTGTACAAAAGATCTCAAAATGAAACTGCTGAAGTCAACCCACACTGCTGAGGTCAACCCACAAAGGAACCTGGGCTTTTTTCTGTTTTGTTTTCTTCTGCTTCATTTTTAAAACAATAACCGAGGTGCCAACTTTCACAAAAGATGTCATACATGACAAACTACGTGAGTAAAAGGCCTCTTTCTAACTTATCTGTGCAATGACCAGCATTCCCTCAGTGGCACAGATTACAGCACCCCAAAAAGACATAATTAATATGGCGAAACACAATATTAGGCCAGGACAGCACAGGATTTGGTGAAAGATCCTTTCATCTCTCCAACAGCCATGGAACTCCACCTCCATGGAATCAGCTGCTGATTCCCAGCTCAGGCCACTTTACTATGGAGTGAAAACAACACACAAGCAATCTCCTACAAGATATTTCAAGACAAAGTACTATAACACATGTGAATTTGAAGTTGTTCAGATAAATGGTCTGCAAGCTGTGGCTTTAATTCGGGCCTGGTGCCACCTCCCCTGGGTCCACACAGGTTCAAACCTGATTGCAACTGTATTTTTGTACAACATTTCCATTTTCAGTACAATGCTTAAAGCGGCCAGCAACATATACAAGTAATCTAAATATAAAAATTCAGCAATGACAATTAACAATAAAACACAAACATCACAAATACATCTGTGTTCGAAGCTCTCAATGTCTTTTTCTTTTACAGAAACCAGCGGTGGGGCCCCCAAATCCAGACTGTAAGCATAGTGTGGGAAGGGGGACAGAAGGAATTTAACCTTTTACTGCACCATTTTCTTGTTGAAAAAGTGGAGGTGTTACCCCATCTGGAAAAATATACCTCAGCCACTTCTGAGTATTCTTGTATCTGGTCCTCCCCCCACCCATCATTAGGTGGGCAGCCTTGTTTCAGTCAGAGTTTGGCATACTGCTGTGTTTGGCAATGATGCTAGTTTAAGACCTAGTTCTCCCTGTGGTAGTTAACCTGTCTGAGCAAAGCCATTTCAAACTACAGGTGGAGCTTCAGAAAAATATCCCTGCACAATAAAGAGTAAACAAGCTTACAGGTCATGCCTTGTTATCCATGGGGGTTCTGCTCCAGAACCCCCAGTGGATTCTTAAAAAATCAGTGCATACCAAATCAGTGGAAAAATAGTTTTAGAGACCCAGTTTCAGATTTCTTGCTGCTCTGTTGTCACCCTAGAATGCACTGGTATATCAATGCATAGCATATACATTGGTACACACTATAACAGGAGAGCCCAAACCCCGGCCCTGGGGCCACTTGCGGCCCTCGAGGACTCCCAATGTGGCCCACCAGGAGCTCCCAGTTTCTAATGAAACTCTGGCCCTCCAGAGACTTGCTGGAGCCTGTGCTGGCCCAATACAACTGCTCTCAGCGTGAAGGCCAACTGTTTGACCTCTCGTGTGAGCTGTGGGACAAGGGCTCCCTTCACTACTTGCTGTTTCATGTCTTTGATGCAGCAGTGACAGCAAAGGAAAGGCTGACCTTGCTTTGTGAAAGCAAAGGCCTTTGTGCAAGGACTTTTATAGGCCATGAGCTATTGCAAGACCTTCATTCATTCCTATAAGTTCCATCTCTAATGTATTCATTTATGTAAATTTATTCAAATTTGAAATGTAAATTAACTCTTAATTTGTTGCCTTGGGTGATCACTTCAGTGTGCTTGATTGGTGGCCAGCTCTAATTGCCCAACCTGCAGTATCACTCCTACTTCCACTCTGACCAGGTGATGCCTTTATCCAGCAGTAGATTAATAATGTTTCAGAGAAGACATGTTTCATGAAGTGAGAGGCATTTCACAGAGACAGGTACAAGGGATACTATTGTAAGCAAAATTTTCTGCATCTCTTAGGATGAACTAAATCCAATACAATTTCACAGACTCCATCTCAACAGAAAGGAGATTCAGTAGAATTAGAAAAGTAGGCAGTAGGCAATTGAGAGAAGTAGGCTCTCTGAGTTGGCATCCTTTTCTGGGCTTCTTTTCTCATTTTCTGGAAATGGCTGGGCCTACCAGAGTAAGCTGCAGTAACAAAAGTGGTCTACCATTCCCTCAAACTTTGCACTCATGATTGTTCTGAAGTGACTCTGGTTTTTTGGACATTATACCTCAAATAAATGAATGTGTATGTGTAGGTGGGATAGCAACAAGGCAGCAGTCTCCACCTCAACTTGCGAATGTTTACTTCTGTGTCTGAAATCAGTCTAAATTAGTATGTGAGAACAGTTTTGTATGCCCAAAGGTTCACCCCAGTGAAATGAACTCACAAAGGCTAGAGCAGAGCCCACAACTCTGATGCCCATCCTTGCAGACCAGAGTTCATTTCTCATATAATTTCTCAGAGTTCATATAATGCCTGTCAATGGTTTCCCTTGAAAGTGTTTCAGCGACTCCACTTGAACACACAATCATGCTTGACTTCTTACCTTTGGAAACTGATAGGTAATCTTGGGCTCATAATCTCCATTAGTGTTCTTTTTCAATGAGACCACAACTAAATATTCAAAGAAGAGTTGCCCTGCAGAGTAAACAAAGCTCCTTCTGTCTTTTGTTCCCTCAGAAGTAACAGGTTTGCTTTCTACAGGTCCATTCTGGGGGTCATCTGAAATGCAAAGTGACAGTTACACACACAAAACATTAAGCCTTGCAGCAGGATCTGAGGGGTAAAGAACAATTTATACAATCAGATTGACAAGAAGATAAACAGATATCTTAAATACCAAGACCATGGTTTGAACTTCACTGCCCTGAAAACAAATGAAGGAAGTAAATGTGCATTCACAACACTTTCACCACACTTTAGAAAGTAACCGTAGTCCCATGCAGAAGTTTGGGCATTGAATGAAAATGTTTCCGGTACAGAGACAACAGACTCCACATCCTGTCACCGAGTAACTGGGAACTTTGCATAGTCCTGTCCACCCCCATTATATCTGCTTTCATTCCATTTGCAAAGCCCTCAGTTAAACAAATGCACAGGGCTCATATATTCACTCAAAAATCTATGGAAGTGTGTCTCATACACAATGTTCTCACCATTTGCCTTCCTGTTCATGTCCTACAGATAATCAGAATGTTTAGATTAGACTGACAGAATCTGAAGATCATCAGTTCCAACTGAGGCATGATACTTCATGTCTATTTTTACTACCTGAACATCAGCAGCCCACACCTTTCAAATTGTAGTGTCCCATAAACAAAGAGCAGGACAAAGAAAGATGCGCTATTGCAGAGGCATCTGTAGTGGAACAAGGGAAAATCTGTCGAGGAGATAGAATGTGGTGTCTGCAGTGACCCCTTTAAGAGTTAAGGCCTGGGCTTTCAGCAAAGGGTATGCTGCACATCTGCAGCCACTTGAAGGCAATAGGGCCCTCAGGGATATAAGGAGCACCTGAGGCAGGAAGGGTTTGTGGGCGGCAGAAGGAGAAAAGCTTGAGGAAGGGGAGACAGGATTAATGGACTGAGGAATTGATGGGTGAACGGACTTTGGAGAGTGCTGGAACAGACTGCTGGAGACATTGGAGTTTGGTGTGTGGCTGCTGTGCCCAAGACCTGCTGAGGACCAAGGGGCTGTTGTAGTGGCGCGAGGCTGCTGGCAGGAAAGAGGACCTCTGCAGGTTGAACAGTCGAGCTACCCTGGAGGTGGGGTCCAGCAGGACTGCAGGGCAGAACCAGGGTCATTTTTGAGGAAAAAGGGGAGCTAATTAGCTAAATGTGGGCATAATTCTCCAGGCAGAGCTTGGATTGGGATTTGGCAGAACAGCATCTTGTCAGACAAGGAATACAGGTACACACCCAAGAACACTACTAGTACAAGGAATGAAGTTCAGAGGAATGTCACAAGCAACCTCTGAAATGCTGACCTTTGAAGAAACAGAACTATTATAATCCAGCAGAGTACTGTACACTGAACTGGGAATTCTCCCTTTGTCTTTGTTGTTGACAGTCTCAAATGGCACCTAGTTAATCTGAGCATGAGTCAGCTAAAGCTGTACTCTTAAAACACAGTTACTCGGAAATAAGATCCACTGAACTGCCTTCTTCAGGAAGTAAAAATTACTGTGTTCACTGCACAGTTTCCAAACACTTGCACTGCTGGATTGACATTAATCATTATAGTAGTTAGGGTAATACAGTAGTGTCTAGGAAAAAAATCCCACTGAATTTTATAGCAGTAGATATGGTTGAACTAGGCTGTTGATTCCATCTTAAATCAATAGGATTCACAGGTTCTTATCTTCTGCCTGGATCATGCCCTAGTTGGCTTTCTGGGAAATTAAGTAAAAAAATGCTGATTCTTGTTATTATGACTTCATGTGTTCTGCAAAAGCACACTGGAAGAACCTCTTTGTGTCTTGAGCACATAACCTACTATCCCTTGGTAAATTCATGCAAGCTTTGGTCTGAAGAAAAGAAGCCTCTATTTTAAACAGTCATACAATAAAGCTGATTTGGCCACACACTGCGGAATCCCCCAGGGTACTGAGGCAATTGAATAGGTTAGTCAGGTGATCTGCCCATGTGTTTTTGTTTTTTTTAAGCCTCTCTGCAACAACTTTTTCAAATTGTATGGTTTCCTTTGCAGGTGTTTGGTTGCAGATCTTGTCTTATCACAGCAGGAAAGTTGCTAAGGCTCACTGAGTTCAAGCTCCTCGACAACAGCAAAGACCAAGCACGCAATTGCGTCAGACAGGTTGGGTGCAGGAATGAAGGATTAGCAACACCCAGGAAGTACACTAGCTTCAATGCACCCAGAAAGGAAATGGAGCAAGCAGCAGAGTAACACTCATTACAACAGTTCAGGCAGCAACCCCGCAGTTACAGGGTTTTATATTTCAGGTCCTGATTTCAGCTGCTCCTGCTACTGCAGCGAGATTCTCCACTTGTGTAAAGGGAATGGTAACAAATTCAAGGACTCTACCTATAGAAGGAGGAGAGAAGTGGTGTAATCAACCTCTGCTATACACTAGGGATTTCTACTTCCTACGATTACCCCTTGACACAACTAACAGCCAGATCCTGATTGTTAATACAGTACAGGATTGTTGTCCTATGAGAGCAAGCACTGAGAGTTTAATCCAGTGCTCTGAGTAATCATTCTGAAGGTCGTGTACTCAAGGTGGGTGCTTAAAGGGACAATGCAGAAGAACACTGGAACATATGCCTTGTCACATTTCCTTACTGCCATAACTAAAACTTTCAGAAACAGAACAGCTAAAAATATCTTCCTCAATGTTCAAAATGGAGGCTAATTTTTTTTACTTATTTTCTTCTGGGCAAGAACAAGTTCAGCCAGTTTTTGTTTTAAATTATGCCATTTCTTTAGGCATAAAAAAAAATCAAATGATCTCTCTCTGTTTCAGGTCTAGACAAATTATTGTACTTCTGCATGTGTTGGGGGGAGGGTGACAGGAGGGACTTGTCCAGTCAGTGTGTTCGCTTTATAAGGCGCGTCAATCCAACAGTGATAGTCTGGATGCTGTGCAGGGAACACAGTTGTGTTTACATCCAGAAAAACATAACTACTGCATTCTTCAAGTTCTTCTCATGGTTTCTTAAGAACTGTCCTAACTGAATATTTATTGCACATTTATTGCGAATGCATGTGATGTGAACACACTATAAAACCTATGGTGGCTTGCACCAAGCTGCTAGAAATCAATGTAATCCCCATGGTTATCATACTCCTAAGAATCCCAGGTTAAAAGAGCAATGAATGTGATTCAGGAACTCTGCAATGTCTCTCATTCCCTGCCCAATACTTCTGCATGTCAACAAGCTTTTGGCAGTTCCAAGGCAAACCTAGAATCAGAAGAGATACCACAAAGCCCAAAGAACTGAATCCTGGAATATAAATGCTCATAATTGCATCAGAAATGCTTCAACAGTAAATGCAAGTACAGACTGCACAAAATGTGAGCTAATTGTTTTTCCTTCTTAATGGTTTTCTCATCTCTGTAAATGTGGCCAAAGCTTCTAAGCAAACACTGTTTTATCTAGGTACTGTTGCACCTCAAACCAAAGGACAATGCAATACTCCAAAGAACGGCTACTTTCTCAAAGAGAATGTGAAAGAACCCATATGAGCAGAACCAATGTGCATCAAGAAACATTCATGTGGCGTTGCACATAAGCCTTTCTGATCAAAGAGAGTTGGATTCAGTATTGTCCTGCCTAGGATGAGAAAGAAGAGACGTAAAATGGGTTGCACCAAGAGCTCTGTTCAGCAGAACTCCACATGTATTTTGTGCAGGGAAAATCCCTCTCATGTTTGCCTTAGACAAGTGACTCTGGAGATAACAAGAACATTAGAAGTGACAAATACTAGTTCCGTATCACAAGATGGGCCTGCATAGCCATATGCTGTTGTAAATCGGCCATATGTCGTTGGCCCAAGACCTCCAGGTACGTAAGGCAGTGTGCCAATGCTGCCATCTCTCACTGGAAAATATACCAGTCTCTGCTCTTCCTACTCCCTGGACTGAAAACAAAAAAGACGTTGAAGCAGAAGAGGCAGAGGAAAGGAGAGTGGTGGGTTGCCCACTACTACTCCTCTTCCTTTCCATGCCCCTATTCCTTTTCTAACCCAGAGAGTTTGTGGAGCAGCAGCAGCAGCAGCAATGGAGGCAAGTAGGCAGATGGAAGTGGGTACCCTCAGCAACCTGTTGCTTGAGACAACCAGGGCTCATGGTTGGATCAGCCCTGACAACAGCCTAAGTAGTACTGAAAGTTCACATTTTCCCAGTTGACATTAAGTGACATTCAGCATCACGTCCCTGTGCACACAACCCTTGAATTCTTGGGGGCAGTAGTACAAATTGGAAAGATTTTTCTTAAGCACAGTGTGTGAAACGGTTGTTAGCCCACCCACCCCTGTTGCTTCCAGCTATGCAAGCTAGTGTTTCTTGCACAACCTTAGGGCTGCCACACATAACACAGAGCAAACCCTACATAATCTGACCTGCCAGCAAATCAATCTGCATTGCCCAAGAAGTGTACCAGTATGTTACACATATCTGCAAACACATGTTTGTTGTTGACATGTCACATTTTTTTGGGGGGGTGTGCCTCTAAAAATATAACGTAAGAAGGGGACTTGAATTTTTGACTTGAATTTAAAACAAAAAAAACAAAAAACAGACATTACATGCTAATTCTAAAATCTGGAAGGTCTGAGGGGTCACTTGGATGAGACTGCTAATGGGCAACTGCTCACATTTCTCACAGTATGGTAGCCTTTTTTCCTTGGGGGACGAGGACAGAAAGGATAAAATACCAACAGCCCCAGATAAATGTCAGCACTGCAGATCAACCTAAGCATCCCATTTCACGTTGTATCTTGCTTTGCCTCTTCTACATTTTTAGGGGTAATTTGGGTTTCAGATTTTGATCTGCAATGACTTCCTGGGAAAGAGGATCTGTTCTGGCTCATTCTGCCAAGCAAACAGCTAAATTACTGAAGCACTCATCTATCTCCATAAAAATGTAAGGGTGTGGTTTTATTACTAGATTATCCCACCAAGAGAATATTTCGTTATTCTGGGCATATCTGATAGTCCCATTAACTGAGACCGTCACCAACATTTTATTTCACTGTAGTATATTGATCTTGGCCATCGGCCTACTTGCTCACTCACAAGACTCTCAAAAGTATTATGGTTCAATTCTGACATTTACTATGATGAAGTCTATGAGTGTTTGGTGAAGGAGGGAGATGCACCCACCTCCACCACAGAGTTTAACAGTACAGATGATGCAGACTTCTCCATACTGATGGACAAATACAGATGAACAAACAAACACTGTCAATTATAGCAATCTCATGTCCACAATTTTCTTAGGGGAAGAACTATGTGAAGTGAGAGTCTGAGTGATTGAGTGAATCTGAAGTGGGAGTCTCTGTGTCTCATGAGACATTATTTGAGGGATTGTGGAGAAGGGATTCTCCTGGTTCTCTGACACACAAAGATCCTTGCAGTTCAGTGAATGTCTGAATAAGGGGCCTATGTCTCACTATTTAGAACCATTCTGACAGGGGACTAACAGCCCAATCCTATCCACACTTTCCTGGGAGTAAGCCCCATGGACTCTAATGGGACTTACTTCTGAGTAGATGTGCATAGGATTGGGCTGTAACACCATTTCATCAAGTTATACAGTACCAACACTGAACTTGTCAAACACAGTTACCAGATCACCAGTACTCTGTACACCAGGGGTGTCCAAAGTTTTTGGCAGGAGGGCCACATCATCTCTCTGACACTGTGCCAGGGGGGAAAAAATAATTAATTTACATTTAAAATTTGAATAAATTTACATTATATAAATGACTATATTAAAGATGCACTTATATGAATGATTGAAGTTCTTGAAATAGCTCAAGGCCTTTAAAAGGCCTTGCACAAAGCAAAACTGGCCTTTCCTTTGCTGCCACTACTGCATCACAGATGTGAAACAGCAAGCAGTGGAGGAAGCCCTCATCCCAGAGCTTATGCGAGAGGTCAAACAGTCGCCCTCATGCTGAGAGCAGATGCGGGCTCCAACAAATCTCAGGAGGGTCAGAGGCTCATTGGAGACTGGGGGTCCCTGAGGGCTGCATTGAGAGGCCTTGAGGGCCGCAAGTGGCCCCAGCGCCGGGGTTTGGGCACCCCTGCTATACACCATAAAAATGGAAAAGTCTGTACATTGACAACACACTGAGGTAGTGAACCTGTTGTTGCTGATATTATCTTGACTTTCTGTTCAAATGCCACACGTTGTCTCACCCATAAACATGAATTCAAGCCATCATACTCTGGATGAATTAACCCCAAATAATTGCCATGCCCTTGTTCTGTATCCCAAGTATTAATCTGAATTACCCAGAAACTACAGTGAAAGGGAGGCCAGGCCACTGTTTAAAATAATTTGCAATGTTATCCTGCAGATCGCACCCTTGTACTCTGCATTCATTAATCTAGAACAATAAACATTCATAATTATTATGGCTATTAACTGCATGCAATCATTGCACACATAACTGCATGCATAAGCATGCACTGAAAGAACAGTAAAACAATTGCACATTTTACTATTTTTCACATGTATCTATCTTCCCTTCTAGTTATCCTCACAACAACCCTGTGATGTTGATTAGGCAGAGACAAGGTGACCAATCCTCTTTTCCAGGATATGTCCTCTTTTTCAGCCTTGTATCCTGGAAAATAACTTATGTGTCCTCCTTTTCCTGTGAATGGTTCTTGCAGGCAGTGCAGAGCCTTCTTGCAATTAATAAATTATATTTTATACAGTTTCAAATTTAATAACAATTAATCTAGTGTTTAAATTAACCACACAAGATCAATATACAAGTATTTTTAGCTTTTATTTTGTCATGCCCTACATTTTTCTTGGATGTCCTACATTTTGGGGTGCTTTGTTCTCTTTTGTGGTTATGACTTCTGGGTCACCCTGGGAGGAGACATAGCAACTGGTGCAAGGTCACCCAGTTAACTTCATGGACAAATGGGAATTTGAACTCAGATTTTCCAAGTCCAAAAAAAACTCCAACCAGGATACCACACTGGCTCACAACCACACAACTGAGAGCATTTAAAAGGGAACGAAAGGAAACCCAAAGCAGGTAAAAGGACTTTTTGCACCCTGAACCCAAAGCAGGTAAAAGGACTTTTTGCACCCTGAACCCAAAGCAGGTAAAAGGACTTTTTGCACCCTGAACCCAATGCAGGTAAAAGGACTTTTTGCACCCTGAACCCAAAGCAGGTAAAAGGACTTTTTGCACCCTGAACCCAAAGCAGGTAAAAGGACTTTTTGCACCCTGAACCCAATGCAGGTAAAAGGACTTTTTGCACCCTGAACCCAAAGCAGGTAAAAGGATTTTTTGCACCCTGAACCCAAAGCAGGTTAAAAGGACTTTTTGCACCTTGAACCCAAAGCAGGTAAAAGGACTTTGTACACCCCGATGGACTTTTTGCCCCCTGACTCTGAAGGCGTGTGGCTTGTGTGTCAAGATGAAAGTCATCTGCCTGGCACGACCTTGAGCCTGCAGCTCTTTCCCTCTGCTGAAAGCGACCCGGCGATCGCCATTCACCCGGACTGCCCCTTCGCAGCTTCCACCGCTTCCAGAGCCCTTCAGAGGCGACCTTCCCCTCCTTCGCGGAACGCCCGAGGCGAGAAAGCCGGGAGGCTCCGGGACTTTCCGATCCGCGGATTTTCCCGGAGAGGGCGGCGTGGAGGGAGGGGTGGAGGCGGCAGCCCTCCGCTGTCCAGCCGTCCGGGAAGGGGACTGGCTGCTGGGATGACCCCGGGCGGGCGTGCCCGGCTCGCTCGCTCCGCCACTTACGGGAAACTTTCCCAAGTTCACACGCTAAGCTGCAGGGGCGGCAGCAGGAACTGACGGGGGGCCCGATCCTGGGGCGGCTGCTCTCCCTGGGTGGGGGGACGGACGGGAGGGGGTGTCCCAAGGCGGGTGGGGGGCTTGGAAGGGGCCAACGCCGAGGAGGTGGGGGGCTGGGGAGAGACCTGCCGCCACCCTCCGCCTCTGCTCACCCCGGGCCCTGGACGACCTCCTCCGCAGGCTGTTTCGGAAGAAGCGGGCGATCCCCTCCACCGACATCCCGCGCGGCTGCTCCATGCGCTGCCCGCCTGCTCTGCCGCTTCCACGCGCTGCGAGCTCCCGCCTCCCTGGCCGCTGGCTCGCCTTCCCCGTCGAGCTTTCGCTTTCGGCGCGGCTGGGCACCTGCCCGGGCACCAGCTGGCAGGGAGAGCTTTGCACCTGGCTGGGGCTGGGGGGAGGAGCTCCCCTTCTCACCACCCCCAGCCCTGAGAAGGGAGGCGATGAGAAGGAAGCAGCAGCCCCTGGAGGAGGGAGAAGGAACACCTGAAGGAGAGGGAGCGGACGGAGAAGAAGACAGCCTGGATTGGGTGTGTGGGCAGCAAGTCAAGGACTTCCGTGGAAGCCACACATCCTCAGGCATTTCCAGCCCTCGTGCAAGGCTCTTCCGCTGAAATTGGGAGAGTTAGGACAGACAAAAGAAAACATTTCTTTCCTCAGCGTGTCATTAGTCTGTGGAACTCTTTGCCACAGTGATGCCACGGTGATGACATCCACCCTAGGTGCCTTTAAAAAGGGATCAGACAAATAACTGGAGGAAAAGTCCATCACGGGTTACAAGCCATGATGTGTATCTGAACCCACCTGATTTTAGAAGTGGGTTCCCACAAAATGCAAAAAGGAATGGCACCGGGATGTGGGTCTCTTGTTGTCTTGTGTGCTCCCTGAGGTGGGCCACTGTGAGATCCAGGAAGCTGGACTAGATGGGCCTATGGCCTGATCCAGAAGGGCTGTTCTTGTGTTCTTATGTTAAGGCCCTGCTTGGATTATGTACCTGGCTCACAATAGTTCTCACCTAAAAAAAAGGTGGTTTAACCACAAGGTGGTTCACCAAAAAATTAAACCTAAAACAAATCCATGTGCATCTTTATCTTGAGCTTTCTAAAATATCAAACTGCTAAAAGTGCCTGCCATCATCTCCTGGCGCTTTCCCAAATCCTGATGCAGTATATACGCACACTGTCAGACTGCACAAATGTACATGGGGAAACGTGTGCATTTTCTGTGTTTCTACATCTTTTTAAAAGAGCCGTGTAATTTTTAAGCCTTTAAGATATTTCTGGGCCTTTGACTTTTCCCAGATTTTCTGCTAAACGTGAAATATGGTTCTGAAATCATTACCGGTAACTTTTAAGAGTGGTTCTGATGATCTGAGAGAGGGTTCCAACCTGTTACAAGAAGATGGTTTTAGCATATATGATACGATTATATGATCCTTATGTCTAACCTAGTCAGTTTACAACATGCCCAGTTATAGACTGGTCATTCTGGATTTTGTTTTTCAGGAGGGGGTTTAATGCTCTTCGGCTGCAATCCTAAACAAGGGGTAGACATGCAAAGGATTGTGCTTTTAATTATGCTTTCCTAGGCTTCAGTATGCTGGACTGAGACCATGTGACACCAGAATGTACATATTTCCAGGGGTGGAAGCTGTGAATGTGGGATAAGAATACAGAAATCAAATGTCTGCTCCAACTAATTCTGGTTTTACATTTCCATTATTGACAGATTTAAGCAAAACCTGATTTAAAGTTCACATGTGAAAACATTCTGAGTTTCCTCCTATGTGAGCATTGATTTTTAAGGCTGCCTCTGGAAGAATAAAGCCATGTTTCTTATCCTCTGCTACTGTAGGAAAAGGGTCTCCTTTGTGTAGGCCATACAGCTGAGCAAAATTCAAAGGGCTGAAATTTTCAGCTAAAAGAACCAGCTGAAAGCTGCTTCTGGGGGGATAAAGGCCGCCCACAGTGTGAAAGAAGAACAGTCCCCCTCACAGGACATGTCTTATGTATCCACTGGGCTGGCAGCCAAAGCAGCAACAGAATGCACAACAGGGTCACGTTTCCCACTGATGCTCACAAAGGGAGAGATGTTCCTCTAGACCCAATTAGAAGAAGCTGGGGGGTTATTTTCTGCAAACTTTGCACTCTCCCTGGGAAACTACCATGCTCTCTGACCAAGCGCTAGAACAAATGTTGCTTTGTTCATATGGTTTCAATATTTTCAAAAAGGTTCGCAAAGCTGTGTAAAAACCAGAAGAAAGAAAGCCGGTCGGATCTCCGCAGGATAGACATTCCAAAATGGTGGCACCACCACTGAGAATGCCCAGTTCCTAGTACCCACAAAAACCTAAACTACATGTTGTGTTTAGCGTGTAGCATGCAGTTTGGGTCTTTTTTATAATGCCTATGTATCAGTACTTTCAAGGGTTAAACAGCTGCCTTTGGAGTTGTGCCCTTTCCACCAGGAAAGTGGCCTTTACCTCCACATTGTGATCCCAATCCAAGCAGTACAGCTGCTAGTCAGAAGTTAAAACAAACAAATCAAACAAAAGCAAAAACAAACTACATATCATGTGGTGTAAAAGTAATACATGGGTTGGGTCTAATTTAATGTTTAGCAAGGAAGTGGCAGACAACAGGAACTCCAACACTTATCTTAAGGCTCAGACAGGCTGATCCATGGTGAAAGAAGTCCTTAAGATAACCCAGTCCCAGCTGTTAGGGCTTTAATACCAGCATTTAAAACCGGGCCTGGAAATAAATAGGTAACCAATGAGGTTGGTATAGCATTAATTAGATATGCTCTGATCACAGTGTTCCTGACCACATTCTGGCAGCTACATGTTGTACCAATGGAAATTTCCAAACTGTTATTAAAGGCAGCCCCCTGTAAGGAGCTGATGGCCAGAGCAAAGTGGAAGTGGATCCTGCTATTTCCTAATACTGCCTTGGGTTGTTGTTTTTAACTGGATTAAAGACATGCATTGAAATCCATGGGTCATAGAAGTGCTTTCTGTTGTCTGCCCGTTATATTCTACACTATCTATTATACTGTAAGAACATAAGAAAAGCCCTGCTGGATCAGACCAAAGGTCCATCTTGTCCAGCATCTTGTCACCCAAAGTGGCCCACCAGCTTCCTCTGGGAAGCCCTCAAACCAGAGAAAAGGGCAAACTCTTCTCCTGGCATTGGCATTCAGAGCCACACTGCTGCTGAATCTGGAGATAGCAACAGCCATCATAACTAGTAACCGTTGATAAACCTGTGCGCCATGAATTTGTCCAATCCTCTTTTAAAGCCATCCAATTTAGGAACATAACAGCCCAGCTGGATCAGGCTTAGGCCCATTTAGTACAGCTTCTTGTATCTCACAGTGGCTCACCAAATGCCTCAGGGAGCACACAAGACAGGAAGAGATCTGCATCTGGTGCCCTCCCTTGCACATTCTGAGGTAAACAGTGACCATCACCATGTCCTGTGTCGATGAATTCCACAGATTAGTTATGTGTTGTGTGAAGTACCTCCTTTTGTCTGTCCTAAATCTCCCACCAATCAGTTTCATTGGAAGATTCCTGGTTCTAAGCAGTGGTATAGCTAAGGGGGTGCAGGGGATAGCCGTTGCACTGGGCATCAAGCTTTAGGGGGGCAACAAGCTGAGCTTGATACTAGTGACCAAAATTGTAAAAATCTTGGTATGTATGAATAATACCATCATGTTCTATATCATTGGAAAGGTAACTTAATGCAGAATGCAATGAAACAAACCACAATGGAATATCTGTATTCTATCAAATGTTATGGCCAATTAACCAGAAAATGAAAACAAAACTGCCTTATGGAACAAAAAGTGGATTTGCTTAACTCAAAACTGACCTATGAGTCTGATTGTTCTGAGAGCCAATGACATGTTAATGTTATTGGTATGTTGTAATGACATGTTATCATGATACAGCATGAAAACAATAAGGTGTTAATATGAGTGAACTCCCATTCCATGTTTCATAATACAGTTACCCCTGCTAACTGTGTAAAAAGGCACTTCTTCAAGTGTGTCCCTCTTATATTTAGGAGGGGAAGAATAACCATTCCTCTTCACCCCAGGACAGTGTCTCGAACCAATCAGGGGCACACTTTTTATTTATTTATTTAATTAAACTTGATTTTGTTGTGGAGGCGGGGCTACCAATCTTTTGACCCCAGGTAGCAGATAGATAGCTATGCCACTGAAAGAGGGGAGGCAGCAGAGCAAGTGGGTGGCGAGCTGCTGAGGGGAGGAGGTGGGTTCCTCCCAATTTTCACTTTTTTAAAAGCCCAGACATGACATCACTTCTGGTTGTGACATCACTTCTGGGGCAGCATTTTGAGCTTGGCATCGGGCTACACGGTCATTAGCTACACCACTGGTTCTAGGACTGTGTGTGCCTGTGTGTGCAAGAAGTGCCTTTTTTCCAACATAAAAAGGTGCTCCAGTCTTCAGATCATTTTGATTGCTCTCTTTTGCACCTTTTCCGCCTCTACACTATCCTCCTTGTGGTATGGCAACCATAACTGTACACAATATTCCAAATGCAGCTTATTATATCTATTATATTTGGAACTTCCTTTTGTTTTCAGGTGGCTAGCTAATGAGAGAATAACTAGCAAACATGGGTAGACTCCATTACATCTGTGTACAAATTCACAGTAATGTGTGCAGTGTAGACACAGACTGTACACATGTACAATCGGGCTTGGGTGACCTCGGCATTGGTGTGAATTGGGTTTGGGTGGCCTTGGGCCACTCACTCTGGCATGTTCGGGTAATAATTGCTGAACCGACCCCTCTTTGCCTGAGCAGAAGTGGGATCCTACATCCCAGTTCTCCCTTCTTCATTAAGTAGTATCTAGATCTGTGTGAGGTAGTAGATCAGGTCCCATCTACCCGGTATTCCGGGTTCCAAACAACACAGTTCCAAACAACACAGTTCTGGAACGAGCTGGAATCCCTAGCATGTATGCACTGCTGAAACAGAGATGCCTGCGTTGGCTCGGTCATGTCGTGAGAATGGATGATGGCCGGATCCCAAAGGATCTCCTCTATGGTGAACTCGTGCAAGGAAAGCGCCCTACAGGTAGACCACAGCTGCGATACAAGGACATCTGCAAGAGGGATCTGAAGGCCTTAAGAGTGGACCTCAACAGGTGGGAAACCCTGGCCTCTGAGCATCCTGCTTGGAGGCAGGCTGTGCAGCATGGCCTTTCCCAGTTTGAAGAGACACTTGGCCAACAGTCTGAAGCAAAGAGGCAAAGAAGGAAGGCCCATAGCCAGGGGGACAGACCAGGGACAGACTGCACTTGCTCCCGGTGTGGAAGGGACTGTCACTCCCGAATCGGCCTTTTCAGCCACACTAGATGCTGTTCCAGAACCACCTTTCAGAGCGCGATACCATAGTCTTTCGAAACTGAAGGTTGCCAACAGAAGTAGATCAGGTGATTTCCCCCCCCCCACCACCATGTGATTGGGAAAAGGGGAAAGGCATGTTGGAAGGAAGAGCAACCTCATTGCTCATAAACACAGGGAGAGGCTGGTTTGGTAAGTATCAATGGAGAGAGCCTCCCCACCCAATCTCTCAGTCTAGCCTACCTCACAGAGTTCTTGAGGGGGAAAAAATGAAAGAACCATGTGCATTGCCTTGAATTCCTTGCAGGGAAGGTGGGATAAAATTTCACCAATAGGAGCCGACTTATGCATGATGTGCAGACTGGTTTGAATGCCACTCTGAGGAGTTGACACCAGTCATTGAGGAAAAGAGGAGAGCTCTAGCAGCATACAAAGCCTGTCCCAGTGAACGCAACCTGCAGGTCCTCCGAGCTGCTTGCAGCAAAGTCCAGCAGACTGCCAGGAGATGTGCTAACAACTACTGGCTCCAACTCTGTTCCCAGATGCAGATAGCAGCTGACACAGGCAACATCAAGGGGATGTATGATGGTATCAAGCAGGCCCTAGGTCCAACACAGAAGAGAATTGCCCCTCTGAAGTCTGCCACAGGCGAGGTCATCCAGGACCGGGTGCAGCAGATGGAACGCTGGGTGCAGCACTACTCTGAGCTATATTCCAGAGAAAATATAGTTACTGAAGAAGTGCTGAACAACATTGAGTGCCTGCCTTTGCTGGAGGAGCTTGACAGTGAACCAACCCTAGAAGAACTTCACGTGGCCCTGGACTCCCTTGCCTCTGGCAAGGCACCTGGGAAAGACAGCATCCCTGCTGAGGTCCTAAAGTGCTGCAAAGAGATCAATGCCACTGAGCTGCATAAAATTCTCTGTCTCTGCTGAAGAAAAGGTGGAGTACCACAGGACATGAGGGATGCAAACATAGTCACGCTGTACAAGAACAAAGGTGACAGGGGTGACTGCCATAACTATCGCGGCAGCATTGTAGGAAAGCCGTTTGCCCAAGTTGCACTAAAGAGGCTCCAGGTACTTGCAGAGGGAGTCTATCCAGAATCACAGTGTGGATTCCGAGCCAACAGGTCCACCACTGATATGGTATTCTCCCTTAGACAGCTGCAGGAGAAATGCAGGGAACGACGACAGCCACTCTTTATAGCCTTCATAGATCTCACAAAGGCTTTCAACCTGTTTAGCAGGGATGGCCTCTTCAAGATTCTCCCCAAGATCGGATGTCCACCCAGGCTCCTCAGCATCATCAGGTCTTTCCACAAGGACATGAAGGGCATTGTAATCTTTGATGGCTCCACATCAGACCCCTTTGACATTTGAAGCTGAGTGAAGCAGGGCTGTGTTCTTGCACTGACCTTGTTTGGGATTTTCTTCGCTGTCCTGCTGAAGCATGCCTTTGGAACTGCAACAGAAGGCATCTATCTTCGGACCAGATCAGACGGAAAGCTCTTCAACCTCTCCAGACTGAGAGCAAAGTCCAAAGTCCAGCTGAAATGCCTGCATGACTTCCTCTTTGCCGATGATGCAGCTGTCACTGCCCACTCTGCCAAAGATCTTCAGCAGCTCATGGATTGTTTTAGCAAGACGATCCATGCCAAGACTTTGGACTGACAATCAGCCTGAAGAGAACACAGGTCATGGTTCAGAATGTGGACTCACCTCCCTGCATTACAATCTCTGGGCATGAACTGGAGCTTGTCCATGACTTTGTGTACCTTGGCTCAACGATCTCTGACACTCTTTCTCTGGATACCGAGCTAAACAAATGCATCAGTAAAGGAGCTACCACGTTTTCCAGACTCACAAAGAGAGTCTGGTCCAACAAGAAGCTGACGGAACATACCAAGATCCAGGTCTACAGAGCTTGTGTCTTGAGTACACTTCTGTACTGCAGCAAGTCATGAACTTCGCTCACAACAGGAGAGGAAACTGAACACTTTCCACATGCGCTGCCTCTGACGCATCCTCGGTATCACCTGGCAGGACAAAGTTCCAGACAACGCAGTCCTAGAACGAGCTGGAATCCCTAGCATGTATGCAGTGCTGAAACAGAAACGCCTGCGTTGGCTTGGTCATGTTGTGAGAATGGGTGATGGCCGGATCCCAAAGGATCTCCTCTATGGAGATCTCATGCAGGGAAAGCGCCCTACAGGTAGACCACAGCTGCGATACAAGGACATCTGCAAGAGGGATCTGAAGGCCTTAGGAATGGACCTCAGCAGGTGGGAAACCTTGGCCTCTGAGCGTCCCGCTTGGAGGCAGGCTGTGCAGCATGGCCTCTCCCAGTTTGAAGAGGCACTTGCCCAACAGACTGAGGCAAAGAGGCAAAGAAGGAAGGCCCACAGCCAGGGAGACTCACCAGGGACAGACGACATTTGCTCCCAATGTGGAAGGGATTATCACTCCCGAATTGGCCTCTTCAGCCACACTAGAAGCTGTTCCAGAATCACTTTTCAGAGCGCGATACTATAGTCTCAGAGACTGAAGGACGCCAATGATGTCTTCCCTGATGTGTGTGAATAAGTGCTCGCACAGGTGGTTTATTCATAATGTGGAACATGAGTAGTCACAACAAAATATGTACAGTATTTTAATTTCATCTTTGCTTTAAAGAGTTGAGGGCAGCATGCATTTTACCCTCACAACAACCCTGACAGGTTAGGCTGAGAGTTCAGTCTTATGCAGACATTACAAACCATTTAAGGTATGGAGCACCCCCAGAATTGTGTCAGCTTATCCTTGGTCCCACACATTCATCTTAGGTCTGCAGCAACAGCAAACACTGAACATGGGAAGGCACCTACTCTTGATTGTTGTCCTGGATTATACCAAGGTGGTGACTGTGGGGAGAAGCTCTCCCTGTGTTTAGAGTTACTGAATGCATGAGTGATGTTGTATGCTTGAGGACAGGGCTAAACTAGCACAATCTGGGGGAGGGGGGAGGCCTCCATGTCACCACATTCTCTTACACTGCATTATGAAGCCTAAACAGGGCTAGTGAAAGATTCAAGGTCAGAATAGGCATTTCTAGTGGGATGTGTGAGTGGAGCCAGGCAATTGGTTCTTACATGCACATGGTGATGTGATCAGCTTGTAAATGATCACCAAGGTCCTGAATTCAATACAATGGACTGCAGAATCCAATCCAAAAGGATCCTGACTTAGCTAGAGAAAAATAAAAAAGCAAGACAGAGAAAAAAATGAAAAAGCAAGATAGGGGGTTCCTGCTGAATTCATTTTCTCACCACCAGATGGCAGGAGAACAGCAAAGAAATTCGGTGGTTTCAAAGAAAAAACCCCTGCTGATATAGCCTTGCAGCCTATAACTAAAATTGCATCAGCAAATTCCCCCAACTCTTGCAACAAGAATCTGCCATAAATTGATTCCTTGTTTTGCGAGCAGTTTGTGACTATTTTGAAGTGAAAATTGCTTTTGAAACAGCCAAATTGCACCCGGCATGATGCGCATGTATTGTGGCCTGAGGGCATAAACAGACTCTCATTGCTGATCTATATGTGATTTAGGCCTGAAGGGAACTTGCTGGAAATACAGTGAGGGTGAGGTGGCTGGGCAAGCCCTATTGGCTGCCGGTGTCTTTGCAGGGCTATTGGTTGCAGCCCTATTGGCTGCTGGTGGCTTAGCCTATCCCCCAGCACCCCATAGCCCCCTTTGGGCACCAGTGCCATCCCCTCCCCATCTTAGGAGGACGAAGAATTTGACAGCATACTGGGTTGGTTGGTTGTGACCTCCAAAGCGACCCTGAACAGCCTTTCCTGCAGGACAGAATGGAAAAGGAATTAGAGAGCTTGTTGTGAGTGGGAGCTCTGGACTGGTCCTTGTGTCCTGCAATGTGCTGGAATCTTCACAGTCCGGTCCTTCTCTTTTAATGAGAAGCAGCAGGAGGAATTACACCAATCACTTCTGCTTGCAGTGATTTATTATTATAGGGGTTCCCAATGGAATGAAGGCTGGGTCGGCCTCCTGCCTAAGTTTGCCAGGAGATAATTACGAAGGTTGGAAGCCTCCTTGGCCAGTCAGTTTGGAACTCTCGTTTGAGCTGTTTAATAAATTCTGATAATCCCTAAGTATTTGTTGGCATTTGAAGCAATAATTTACTGTGTGTCTTGCCACATGGAGTACTTTCTGAAAGGACATGCTAAGTTTACCCTTGAGCTTGTGGGATCAGGTATCTGGGTACTGCTTTCTCCTTTTGTGCTCTGGCACTGCAGATCCTGACTGATCAGTGCATTTCACTGACCTCATGAATCACTGAGGGCCCAATTCTAACTGGGCTTTGTGATGACAGTGTACGTCCCTTTACAGCATCGCAAACAGTGCAATGCTGGCAGCTGTTTTGGGTCACCGCTGCAAATGGCAGCAACGGGCCCAGCACACTGCCACAGATGGCAATCTGCATTGAGGCAGGGAAGCTGGCATGGGAGGTGGGCAATGGTTGAGGGGTGGAACAGGGCTGCGGAAGAGGAACAGGGAATTTCTGGATGGGAGGGGCAGGCAGGAGGCAGAAAAAGGGGAAGGATGGAGGTAAATCCCAGCGAAGTGTGCCAGGATCCTATTTCTGTTCCTTCCCCCAGTCTCTTTCCCTTACCCTCTGTCAGGTCAGCAGGGGAGGATAGCCCTTGCTTTCCCAATAGCAGAAGGGCTCGGGAGCGTAGGGAGACAGCAAAAGAAGCAGGCAATCCCAGACAGAACCAAAGAAGCAGACATAGGTTTGTTTGTTGCAGAAGCATGTATTGGTAAAAGGAGCAGGCAGAAGAGTAGTCAGTCAAATGGTCCAGAAGTCAGGGATACAGCAGGTCACAGTCATGAGAAGGCAGTCCAAAACAGCATGCAGAAACTCCACCACAACAACCCACACCTTGGTGTCTGTGCTTGCCCCATATATGCTGGGGCCAGCCAATCAGAGTAGGGTGACCTCATAGTCACAAGACAGTCTTGTGACCCACTCTGATTGGCTGTCCAGTGCTGCATTGCACCACTCCACCATAGCCTACGTGACTCTGCACACATCTTCCCAGAGTCACGTGACTTCCACCTGCAACAGGTACAGCTGATTGCATTCAGCAGTGTTGCATTGCTGATTGCTTCACACCAGGCCCAGATATCAGGACCTCCTGCCACATCCTGGCTAATAACAATCTCAAGCCTGGGATGCCAAAAACCTGACACCCTCCTTGGTTCTGCACCAGCAAAATGGCTTCTGCAGATCTGAGGAGACCCATTGGGGAAGAGTTACCGTACTCAATGTAAGGGAATAAAAGTTACCCTACCTCAAGGAGGCCATCGTGACTGCTGTCCCACAGGATGCAGTGGCATGGCTGCATCAATGGGGGGGGGCAGGAGTTAGGATTGGGCTGTAAGAGAACAATCCTATACATGTCTGCTCAGAAGTAAGCTCCACTGAGCTCAGTGGGAATTACTCTCAGATAAGGACTGCAGCTTCTGATATCCAAAGAAAATGAGCAGTTACACTAATAACCCTCATGCCAATTTACAGTAGGTAAACACTTTGCAAACTCTTTGTTTTTGAATGTGTGGTTACATCAGTTTATTTAGGAAGATTTAATTGATGTTCCTGTCATTTTATTGCAAAAATTAGATACCGCATGAATACTCTTCAAAATTTATTAAAAATACTTCAGTGTAGCCCAGCAGTTGGCATGCCCCAGTAAAGAATTTTCTAACTAGAAAACTCATATTTTGCCAGTTGGATATCACAAATCGTACCAACGGATCTCAGAAACACTATAGCTTTCCAACTTCAAGCATCCGTCTACACAGCACAACATTTAACATAACAAGCAAGTATTATGGTATGCAACCAGCCAGATTCGAACAGCTGGATGATACACTCCAGTATTGTGTACGAATGTGGTTCATGCTGTCATGTTTAGAAGTCTACTCCCTGGAATGCTGATTCAAGGTTTTTGAGTAGCTTGAAGGGTTAGAGAGCACATTACTGTCACAACAGGGGTGCTGTCAAAATGTGCTTCCCCATGGTAAGTGATTCCTGCCCAGCATATGCTTAAAAGCATTTACTATTCTGTCTTCAGCAGTCAAGTTGCAAGTCTTCAGGATCCCTCCAGTAACCACAGAGACATGAAGTCTTATTATGGACCTCCTCCCACCTCCCTGAGCAGGAAGAAGTTCAAAGGCTGTGCTACTGATTTACTTTTATTTGGATGAGAGATTACTAAGGCTGCTTTAAAAAAAATCATATTGATTGAAATTATTGCAGGAAAAAAAGAGCTCACAGCCCAATCCTACCTAGCTGCTATGCCAGCACAATGTGCATTCTGCCTTCATAATGTGTTTTATGGCAGTTGCAAATGTGACCATGCCAGTGTGCATGGTCTGACCACTGCCACAAGCAGTGAGCAGCCAGGTTCGTGCTTCAACAGATTGGGGATGCCGGCTGGAGTAGGTAAGGCTGCACAGGGGTGGAACAGGGCAGGGGGAGGGTGGGGTGGGGGGTTGGTGGAACAGGGAGGAGATGGGGAGGATGGACCAGGCCCTGGGAGGTGGTTGGTGCTTGCCAAATCCTAACCCCAGTCTCCATCCACCTGCATGGATCAACTTGGACTTGTGCCAGCTATATTGCCGGCAAAGGTCCGAGTTGTCCCATAGCGGCTGCCAGGGCTTGCCCCGGGGCAACGGAACAAATGTTCCCTTGTCCCAAGGCGGCCTCCAGAGGCCAAAATATCCCTGTGCCATTCCCCTCAACCCCCCTCTCACAGTAGCAGCACTGGTGTTCTTGCATCGCTGAGCAGGGAGTTAGGATTGGGCTGACAGTGACAATTATAGAAAGATATTATTCAAAATAAAACAAAAAAGAAATAATAATCAAAAAGACACTCTCCAACATTTAGTATAATGAAACATTGAATTATGACGTCTTTGTAATACTTGCATTATTTACAAGTATTTCAGCAGGCATAACTGGAGGCAACAAAATACTAAAGCCTGCAGGTGTATGAGCCCACATCAACTACACGGGGGGAGGGAGAGAGAGAGAGAGAGAGAGAGAGAGATATCCTGCAGGACAAGGTGTTCTAGCTTTAACAACTCACAACTCTTGGTTCCTGTCTCCTATTTTTAAAAAGGGAAAGAGGGGGGACCCGGGAAACTATAGGCCGGTCAGCCTAACATCCATACCGGGTAAGATGGTGGAATGCCTCATCAAAGATAGGATCTCAAAACACATAGACGAACAGGCCTTGCTGAGGGAGAGTCAGCATGGCTTCTGTAAGGGTAAGTCTTGCCTCACGAACCTTATAGAATTCTTTGAAAAGGTCAACAGGCATGTGGATGCGGGAGAACCCGTGGACATTATATATCTGGACTTTCAGAAGGCGTTTGACACGGTCCCTCACCAAAGGCTACTGAAAAAACTCCACAGTCAGGGAATTAGAGGACAGGTCCTCTCGTGGATTGAGAACTGGTTGGAGGCCAGGAAGCAGAGAGTGGGTGTCAATGGGCAATTTTCACAATGGAGAGAGGTGAAAAGCGGTGTGCCCCAAGGATCTGTCCTGGGACCGGTGCTTTTCAACCTCTTCATAAATGACCTGGAGACAGGGTTGAGCAGTGAAGTGGCTAAGTTTGCAGACGACACCAAACTTTTCCGAGTGGTAAAGACCAGAAGTGATTGTGAGGAGCTCCAGAAGGATCTCTCCAGACTGGCAGAATGGGCAGCAAAATGGCAGATGCGCTTCAATGTCAGTAAGTGTAAAGTCATGCACATTGGGGCAAAAAATCAAAACTTCACATATAGGCTGATGGGTTCTGAGCTGTCTGTGACAGATCAGGAGAGAGATCTTGGGGTGGTGGTGGACAGGTCGATGAAAGTGTCGACCCAATGTGCGGCAGCAGTGAAGAAGGCCAATTCTATGCTTGGGATCATTAGGAAGGGTATTGAGAACAAAACGGTTAGTATTATAATGCCGTTATACAAATCTATGGTAAGGCCACACCTGGAGTATTGTGTCCAGTTCTGGTTGCCGCATCCCAAAAAAGACATAGTGGAAATGGAAAAGGTGCAAAAGAGAGCGACTAAGATGATTACGGGGCTGGGGCACCTTCCTTATGAGGAAAGGCTACGGCGTTTGGGCCTCTTCAGCCTAGAAAAGAGACGCTTGAGGGGGGACATGATTGAGACATACAAAATTATGCAGGGGATGGACAGAGTGGATAGGGAGATGCTCTTTACACTCTCACATAATACCAGAACCAGGGGACATCCACTAAAATTGAGTGTTGGGCGGGTTAGGACAGACAAAAGAAAATATTTCTTTACTCAGCGTGTGGTCGGTCTGTGGAACTCCTTGCCACAGGATGTGGTGCTGGCGTCTAGCCTAGACGCCTTTAAAAGGGGATTGGACGAGTTTCTGGAGGAAAAATCCATTATGGGGTACAAGCCATGATGTGTATGCGCAACCTCCTGATTTTAGGAATGGGTTAAGTCAGAATGCCAGATGTAGGGGAGAGCACCAGGATGAGGTTTCTTGTTATCTGGTGTGCTCCCTGGGGCATTTGGTGGGCCGCTGTGAGATACAG
The DNA here is from genome assembly GCF_035046505.1 of Tiliqua scincoides. Classification (NCBI taxonomy): domain Eukaryota; kingdom Metazoa; phylum Chordata; class Lepidosauria; order Squamata; family Scincidae; genus Tiliqua; species Tiliqua scincoides. The sequence goes on from NC_089824.1 coordinate 188,318,097, forward strand.
GAAGCTGGACTAGATGGGCCTATGGCCTGATCCAGTGGGGCTGTTCTTATGTTCTTATGTTCTTATGTCTCTGTACCTCAACCCAAAATTGCTGGTTTCTCCCATACACACCTCCCCTCTTACTTCTTGCTGGAGTGGGATCACCTTCTCCAAGCAATCATTTAACAAAAGAAAAAGATACCCTCTCAAGGCTGGTTCATCCATGCAGCCAACCAGTTACAGCAGATTGATGGGGTATGCCGATCTCTGTCCACTTATTTGCCTCCACTACCCCTCCTTCTCTTTCCACTCCCTAGATTGGAAAAGATAGAGGGCGACTGAGACGTAGAGGAAATGCGAGAGGGAGAAAGAGAAGAGTGCTAAGCTATGTAGAATGTTGGCGAGTGGGAGGAGCAAAGGCTGGCACATCATCGGGTAAGGGGGGAAGCATTTGGCATGCCACCTCAGATATCAGGAGACCTTGGGCCTATACTCTCTTATCAGGAACCCATCTCCTATCCTAGCTCTTGTGGATGAAATATCAACCAAGGATTCTAAGCCTAATAGGCCACAGTTGTTGATCTGTACTTGCTAAGTTTTTCTAAACATTACAGGCTGAATGCGAATCACTCATCACAGAGTTTTTTTCAGGGGCATCTTGATGGCAACTGTCATGACTCGAGTGTCAGAATCCAGAGCAGTCCCTGACAGCTCAAGAGTTTCAGTATCTTTCCACAGGCTGAACCTGGCAGGTCAGGCAGGAAAGAATCTTGTAGGTCTAACTCTGCATTTCCACATTTACCAACTTGCATAAAACCAGTTGGCTTGCAGTAGCATTTTTGTGTGTCCAAGAAGTATATTGTGCGCTACACATCATCAACTGGCATGCCTTGTGAGAGAACCAGTACAGGGCATGCACAAAGTCATATAAAAAAGTTGGAGGCCAGGAAGCAGAGAGTGGGTGTCAATGGGCAATTTTCACAATGGAGAGAGGTGAAAAGCAGTGTGCCCCAAGGATCTGTCCTGGGACCGGTGCTTTTCAACCTCTTCATAAATGACCTGGAGACAGGGTTGAGCAGTGAAGTGGCTAAGTTTGCAGACGACACCAAACTTTTCCGAGTGGTGAAGACCAGAAGTGATTGTGAGGAGCTCCAGAAGGATCTCTCCAGACTGGCAGAATGGGCAGCAAAATGGCAGATGCGCTTCAATGTCAGTAAGTGTAAAGTCATGCACATTGGGGCAAAAAATCAAAACTTCACATATAGGCTGATGGGTTCTGAGCTGTCTGTGACAGATCAGGAGAGAGATCTTGGGGTGGTGGTGGACAGGTCGATGAAAGTGTCGACCCAATGTGCGGCGGCAGTGAAGAAGGCCAATTCTATGCTTGGGATCATTAGGAAGGGTATTGAGAACAAAACGGCTAGTATTATAATGCCGTTGTACAAATCTATGGTAAGGCCACACCTGGAGTATTGTGTCCAGTTCTGGTCGCCGCATCTCAAAAAAGACATAGTGGAAATAGAAAAGGTGCAAAAGAGAGCAACTAAGATGATTACGGGGCTGGGGCACCTTCCTTATGAGGAAAGGCTACGGCGTTTGGGCCTCTTCAGCCTAGAAAAGAGACGCTTGAGGGGGGACATGATTGAGACATACAAAATTATGCAGGGGATGGACAGAGTGGATAGGGAGATGCTCTTTACACTCTCACATAATACCAGAACCAGGGGACATCCACTAAAATTGAGTGTTGGGCGGGTTAGGGCAGACAAAAGAAAATATTTCTTTACTCAGCGCGTGGTCGGTCTGTGGAACTCCTTGCCACAGGATGTGGTGCTGGCGTCTAGCCTAGACGCCTTTAAAAGGGGATTGGACAAGTTTCTGGAGGAAAAATCCATTATGGGGTACAAGCCATGATGTGTATGCGCGACCTCCTGATTGTAGAAATGGGTTATGTCAGAATGCCAGATGCAAGGGAGGGCACCAGGATGAGGTTTCTTGTTATCTGGTGTGCTCTCTGGGGCATTTGGTGGGCCTCTGTGAGATACAGGAAGCTGGACTAGATGGGCCTATGGCCTGATCCAGTGGGGCTGTTCTTATGTTCTTATGTAAAAACATAAGAAGAGCCTTGCTGGATCAGGCCAAAGGTCTATCTTAGGGGTGTCAAACTTGTTTCATAGAGTGGACCAAATAGCTTTCATGATGCCTACTGAGGGCCAGAAGTGATGTCATTAAACAAGTCATAACTAAAAATAAGTATTTTTTCTCACTTAGGGACTCATTAGCTACAAATGACAGAAGAGAAAATGTGCAAATCTTGATCATATTTCAAGATATAAGACAGTTTAATTTCATGTGGGCTACCCTTTCAGCAGGAACACCTCAGCATTGCTCAGAAGCTGAGAGCCTGAGGGCCGAATAAAAAGCTTCTGCGGGCCACATCCGGCCCCCGGGCCTTATGTTTGACACCCCTGATCTATCTAGTCCAGCTTCCTATATGTTAGATTGGCCCACCAGATTCCTCAGGGAACACTCAGGACAATAAGATACCTGTATCCTGTTGCCACTCCCTTGCATCAGGCATGTCAGATATAGCCTATTAAAACCAGGAGGCTGTGTATACCCATCATGGCTTGTAACCTGTGATAAATCTGTCCAATCCCCTTTTAAAGGCATCTGTCATCACCAGATGTCATCACCCCATCCTGCGGCAAGGCGTTCCACAGATTAATTACAAACTGGGCAAAAAACATTTTCTTTTGTCTGTTCTAACCATCCTGCCAGTCAATTTGAGAATATCCCCTGGTTTTGGTGTTGTGTGTGAGAGAAAAGAGAAATTACAAACAGAGCCATGAGCACACAGGCAAATAATGAAACGATAAACCTAGACTTCCCTTTCCCCATGAAACGGATTGCCTGGCCAGCAGTAGCCCTCTGCAGGGTCCTTCAGGGCCTCACAGGTTGTGATAATTAAGGTAACCCTTTCCTTGTCAGATCTCTCAAGGCTGTAGAGTTCTTAAAACTGAACCAGCCTCTCAAACTTGGTGGCACCTTCCTCAAATCCTTCTCCCCCTGGATCCCAAATATTGACAGGCTGGGCAATAATGTGAATCCCTTGTGTTCCGGCAGTTCTCACTCCATAGGATCCCAGAGGGGTTTACAGACTGTGAAGCGAAATGTATCCTTCACATTCCAGCAGGAACTTTTCTTGGTAGGGTCCTAGAATATTTATAGACTACTTAATAACTGCCCCGCTAGCATTCTTTCCTCCTTAATAGGACTGTCAATCAGTAGAAGAAACTGCTCCCCTCGCTAGCCCCCTCTGGTTTATAGAGAGTTAAGCTAGTGGTTTTCAAACTAATGCCAGCCCGAGTTACTTTGGTGCCTGTGTGAAACATCCAAAGAGCACCTGCAGCTACCAACAAGTATGGGGCACATGTAGGATTCTTACAATACTTCTCTTCATTGCGCAGCCTCACTGCAACCGGGATTGTGTAGGACTTCCCAGGATATCGTGCCCCATGGTTCATATGATATGCAAACGTGTAACTCTATCCTACTGGCCATTTTTTAAATGATCAGAAGCAATAGTAGTTGCTTCTAGAGGTGTTGATCAGGAGTGGAGAAGTGATAGAGAGGAGGGGTGCTTCACCACTTATCTGCCCACCTTCCCAATTTTCACCCCATAGTGGCTACTCCCACACTAGAATCCTTTAGCACTGCTGAGGCATTTTCTGCAATTAACTGGAAGCAGAATTTAACAGAGGTCCCACACAGCATTTAATATGTGATACCATATTGTCCAGCAACATCCCTCTCCATGGCCAAGATCTTGTTTTGGTCCAATCCTAACTGGGCCTTCCATTGACAAAACTTGTTCCATTGATGAAAGGCCACTGATGTGGCAGCCACAGCAAAAGTGAGGGGAACAGGGCCACCAGTACAAATGGCTGGTGACCACACACCACTGGAGCACCCAGCAACTCCTGGTACCAGTACATTGGTAGTGGGGGTGGGCCATGGGCAGGAGGAGGAGGATTAGGGCAGGAATCAGGGACAACCAGGCGTGTGTTGGGAGAGGACAGGGAGACGGTATCGGTAGCAGCAGCTCCACTGATATCGTATGCCCCCTATCCAGACTTAACATGCTCCCCTGGGGACACTCAGACTTCTGCCAGCCAAAGAGCTATTGCAGATCCAAGTAGACCCATTGGGGACTATGGTGCAGTGGAGTAGGTAAGAAAAAATTCTTTTACTTCTCCATTGCCTCATGGTCTCTGGATGGCCCACTGAATGCAATGGAGCATGCATTGGTACTGCTACACATTATGGGCCAATCAAGCATAGGACTGAGCCATTAAAAGGTTTACTCACAAAGGCCTGTTCAGGATAGGTCCATGACAACTTCTGTTACAAGTTTATCGCCTTGCAGGTTCAGTCCATGTTGTTGCTTCCTGTAGTACCTGGATAGGAGAATTGTGAAGAATTGCCCCTTGAATGGCTTCTGTTAATTGCCCCATGCCAGTTTCTGTTTCTGTTTGTATGAGAAGCTTTAATTACTGGTTTTCTCCCATGCTTCTTCTTTGAAATAACTGGTACCGCAATGGCAATTTATTACAAAATGCAGGAAAAACACAGAAGGGAAGCACTGGAATGCAATGGACCACTAAATCTGGATGGTTCGTAAGAAATATATGAAGAAAGGATGGTGACTACCATGGAAGCAACCAAGGTTTCAAAGGCATGTTTTTTTCCCCCATTCAAGAAGTTTTTAATATTCTTTTCACCCATCACCTTTTCTACAGCCCAGCAATGTGAGAGCCATTGTCATATTACACTTCAAGTCAGCAAAAGGGAGGGCATAGCTTTGTGCAGTTTTCTTTCTATGGCACAATCTTATTAATGCGGTCTGTTCCCACCCAGCAATGTCAGTGTCTGTTAGGCTCATGTCTGGAAGTATTTTAATGCTTTAGGGCTTAGCAATCCACACAGAAGCATGTATGAGTGTTTACAGAATGTAGGCCAGATGGCAGCGTATTTGAAGAATGCATGCCCCAATTGACTTCTTTTTGGTCCTGCTAAATATTGCTTGATACAAAGCTGAATGTTTGGAATTGCAATATGTTCTCAGTATAAAACAGGTACTGAAATAGATAAGATTGCACAAGTCCATTCAGAGAAATACATGTTCGCGGAGCCAGGGAGGCTGCCCTTGGTCCATCTAAGTCAGTATTGTGGACATTGACTAGCAATGGCTCTCCAGGGTTTTAGATCGAAATCTTTTTCTACCCAACCAGGTGATGCCAGGAACTGAATCTGGGATGTTCTATATGCAAAGTGTGTGCTCTACGATGAAGCAGTGGCCCCTTTCCAATGTGACTGTGCGCACTGTTCCCTTTAAGTTACATGGCAAAGTGACAAAGCAGTGCAAATTCCTTAGCAGGAATATTGGCTACTGTGGCTATGGGTAACTGGTATAATAGAACTTGCCCAGTGTGAACCCCACAAAGATCACACTGCACGAATCAGGGGGTGGTAAGTGGAAATGATAGTCCATACAAAGAAGGGCTTTTACTTGATATGTGGATTTTCTGCTGGAGAAATCACCACTACTCAAGTGGGACACACTTTCCCATTGTATCACCTGAATACAAGAAGTTAGGAAATATGATCGCAACAAAACAGAGAATGGAGAAATGTGCTGGTTGCACTTAAAGATACCAATATTCCAAACCATCATCAGACAATCAGCTGGCTGTTTGCTGACAAGCAATAATGAAAATTTTTGAAAGCCCCGAATGGGGGCAGTTACTTCCTCTCAAACACATACAGGTCTCAAAACCAGCGGTCACACACAAACACATACCAAACTTCCAAACCATTCACAGACTCCATTTATGGTCCACTTATGGCCCAAGCCTATCAGGCTCACTGCAACATTGGAACCCTAGTTATGACATTGCAAAGGCCTTACAGCATTGCACAGAGCAAGCCACTGGCAGCCATTTTGGAGCCACCAACCAAAAGGGATGCAGGGGGGTGGAGGGTTTCAGTAACCGGTTCCTCACAGGAGCTCCTCCTCATGGGAGGAGCTGACAGGGTGAGCGGAATGGGATGGAAACCAGAGAAGGGAGGAGGTGTTTCAGGGGTGGGAGGGGATGTGTCCTGGTGCACGTGACCTGTGCCAGTATGCTATCCCCTTCCTTGCCTCCCAACATGTCCCCTTCCTCTCCTTGGACTTGCGCCAGCTAAAGAGTTGGCAGTCGGGATGCTTACAGGGAGAGCAGGGAAAATATTTCCCTTACCTCTTCCAAGCCTCCCTATCAGCACCTCCCCCCACAAACCAAACCATGAAGTTGAGTGCAGCCTGCTTTTGCATGGCTGCATGCAGTGGTAGGAAGGAAGGCAGGGTTGTGGCCGGAAAAAGTATAGGATTGGGCTGATATGCATACATTTATAATAGTTATTTGCACACACACACACACAAACCCCACTGGTTCCCCACACTACCCCAGCACCCTCACCAGCAAAGCTATACACTAATGCAGTGGTTCCCAAACTTTTTAGCACTGGGACCCACTTTTTAAAAAGACACTCTATCAGGACCCAGCTAGTTTTACAAGTCTAAAAAAAAGAGTTTCATTTGATGAGCTGCTCAGTTTTTATCCTTTTTCTTTACCAGCTGCTCAAACCTCTTTTTATCTTTCTTACTGGGGAGGGCAACCACCTTCTGGAGTGTTTGTTGAGCTCCACCTTGCATTTCCCCTCACCTTGCCCAAAGGTGGCTGCTACCTGATTTATAAATGCCAAGGGGTGAGGCTATAATGGTGCTTGTGTAGCAGTGCCTCCCCCCTCCAAGTAACAGTTTGTTTAATCCTTGATGCACAAAGCCTAATCTGCCCTGTCAGTTTTGCGACCCAGCAAAAATTGGGTTGCGACCTACTGGTGGGTCCTGAACCACTGCACTAGTGGAAGCAGTGAGAGCACTTCCCAGTTTTGCCAGTTCCAGGATTCCTACTGCCCTACTTTGCTTTCAGTGCCCATTTGAAATTAGCTTCACCAATAAGGAGCTGGGGCATTGGAAAGAGCCACAGCTCCTCCCTGTCCCAGAACATCACAGGCAAAAGACTATTTTTGTGGCCATTAGGACATTCATATCTGTGCCTCACCAACTGTCCTCAGATGCCAGCAAATATTCTTTACATTCATTCATACTGAAGTGGAAATGAGCAATAGGATAAGGATTTACCTTTAGTCTATTAAGTGGAAACTCTCCATTATGCCTCAGTCAATGCACAATGCATCTGTCACAGAAAACCGGAGTAGAATTTGTGGTGAGACTTGCCTACCAGGTCATATATCTGGTCCCAAGCTACAGTTTTGTTGCTTGGCAGCACTTCCATGCATCAGACCCTTATTACAGCTCGCACCTGCTGTTTTCAGATCATACAGTCCTTAGGAGTGAGGTGGCCCCCGTGAGGACAAATAGGATAGATGGATACTGACCCTGGCAGTACACAGCAGTCTCCAGCAATGGTCTGGATACTTGGAAGGCTCTTTCTGGGCATTTTTGAAGTAGATGGGATTTTCAGACCATTATAGGGCGTGAACTCTCTACAGCAGTGGTTCGCAACATTTTTTTCACTTCCTACCCCTTGGCAGCCCATTTCCATAAATTGTGACTCTCATATTAGCCCCACAAGGCATTCTAATGCCAGTCCCACAAGGCATTCTGCCTTTTCCTGCCATTTTTCAATTCTTTTTCAAGTACCATTAAAAGTCCTGGTAAGTACCCCTGGGGGTACACTTATCCTGGGTTGGAAACCACTGCTCTACAGGAAACACTGGTTGCAACACCCTAGTTTTGAATAACCAATGGGCATTGACCAGGTTCTACCTGTAGGTTGAATACAGAGGGGGGGGGGTGTCTCAAGTTCCTGAATTTCCCACTCTAGGAAATCAGGTGGGCTTCGCAATCCAGTGACCTGTTTCAAACTTCAATTCTTTCTTTACTGGTCCACTGAAGAAGATGCTCAAATAGTAAACAGCAATGCAATATGGCAAACACAGCTATTGGGTTTGAATGACTTAGCAGCCCTGTCAGGATACTGAGACAACCACAGAAGCTTTTGGGAGGCAAGATTTTAAAACAGGTAAAAAATAAAGCAAAAATAAAACAGGAGAGAATAGGTCTTTTCACCCCAACGACATTATCAATTACATTGTTAGGTGAAGTATTTCAAAAAGAATATCCCCTAAGTGCACAGTGAACCAACCGGTTGTTTCTTACTATAGATGTACTCTCTCTTGAGTGATAGACTCTGCCCTGTCTCCCAGGCTCACACCTGCCACCGTTGTTCACAAGTGAGGTAAGTCTGCAAACGTGCGTCATATACACATAATGAGAGCAGCCTCTCTGTTTGTGCTGGGTATCCGAGGCAATGTGACTAAGCCTGCTCTGAATGTCAGGGTGACACCAAGTCTGAAAATGTTACTTCTCCAAGCCTAGAGAGACCCATGAAACAAAACTCTGTTTTGCCTTGAAGGGGGCCTCATCTGCCATGGCATTTGCAGACGATGCTTATGAACTTCGCCCTAATCATTGAGGTCATGTATAACTTTTTTCTTATTAGTGAGGTGTGCAGGCCAGGCGCAAGTGGGATGGTGAAGAGAATGTGCACACAAAAGCAAGGGGTAAAGGGTCAAAAGGGAAGGAAGCCCTGAAGCTTGTCAACTGTGTGTCATACCCCTTTACAAATGTACTTTGGTACTTCATGGGCAGGTAAAGTCTGAGCACTGATTACTAAAGAGAAGATGATTCAACAGTGTATGGGGCAGTGGGTGACTTCACTTTTGCAGACTAAAGACAAAATTTTTCAAAGCTGGACTCTGTTTCCAACACTTTCACCAAAGTCAATAAGCAAATTCTTCCTGAATTATGTTTCGCTAGAGGCTAGTCTAGACCCAAATACTGACAGTAACTTATGCCTTGATTTCATAGCTTGAAATGCTGAAGCTAATCCACAAGAGCAACGGTTTTCAACCTAAGAAAACATTGGGATTCCCTGGAAGTTTAACAGGAGGTTCTTCCATGAGAACAACCATGAGATCAACCACTATTGATCTTCCTCTGCAGTACTCAACCTCAAGGGAGTGTTGGGTGTATTCTAATCTAGGGCATGTTTTCAGGTCATGTGAGCCAGTTGTGAGACCAACTGGCCTGGCTACAGCTATGCATAAGGACATACCCTTGAATCTTCTGTAATCACAGTGAGGGCGCAATCCTATCCTGCGCTGGAACAGGCAAGCCAAGAGGCTTGCGCTGTATCCAGCGCAGGATAGTGGCCATAAGCGGCTAAGCCAGAGGCAGGGGGAAATATCTCCCCTTACCTCTGGGTAAGGGCCGCTGGCCCCTATGGGTCTCCTCAGACTTGTGCCACCTCTTGAGGTAAGCACAACTTGAGGTGGCACAACTCTGAGGATAGCAGAGTGGCTTGAAGCCGCTCCATACTCCCTAGGAACGGGTTGGGATCTGGTATAACTGCTGGATCCCAGCCCCACCTCCCGCTCCCTGCCCACCTGCCCCCGGGCCGCCCACCACCCACCCAGGAACATCTCCCTCCTGCCTCCTCCCCCGTGCCTACCTTTCTTCCTTGCGTCAGCCCAGCCGTGCCAACGCAACTTGCGAGGAGGAAACCGATGTGGAGGCTTGCGTTGGGCTCCACAGGCTGGCGCTTCCTTGAGCGCTGACCCAGCTTCCTCCTGAGGAGGCACAAACGAGCCTTATGGCACGTTTGCGAACCTCCTGGGCCGGCGGAAGGGACTTGTATCAGCCCATGGACGCCTTTGTATTGTGCCCTGAATCCATGATAAATGTGCAGGGATATGTTGGCAGATAAATCAGGGTGAAAAGTGTTATCTGAAGGCAGAAAGTATGAAAACTAATGCACTATGGTAAACTTCAGTGATTGGATTGACTCCATAAAGATAACAAGAACTTCCAATTTACTTCAGGTTTGGGGTGTCAGCCTGTTATATTTATTTATTAATGGAATTTTTACCCCGTCTTTCAAACTATGCTTGGCAACCAATGTTAAAAAGCAGTAAAAGTAAGCAGCAACAATAGAACATATAAAACAGTGACAACAAAAATAGATTCAGCAGCAGCTGTAAACAGAAGCCAATAAAACAGCGTATATTCAGAAGCCTCATGGAACAAGAAGATTCTCAGCTGGTGCTGAAAGCAATACGAGCTTGGTCATATTCTGTGTCGGAGGTACAGTATCTCTCTAGGGATGGCATTCTCCAAAAAGGTTATGGAATGATGTTGATGCCTGCCTTTTGACAACATATCACCTTTCTCTTGCCCTGTCTTGGACTTGTTCAAGCAAAAATGCAGAGATGCGCTAAATGCCTCAGGTTAGTTCATAGATATTTGGCCCTGGCACCTGAAGGTATTGAATATCTGCCTTCCTGTGATGTACAAAAAATGACCAGTTTGAGTACGGAGTCCATTGTTTGCATATCTTGTAGCCCAATATTATTCTTTCCACCCTGCCAATGCTGCTGCACCATAATGGCACTACATCCTGCGGGGGGTGGGTGGGATGCAGACATCTCCTCCTCTGGGTAAGGGAATAGTTGCCTTACCTCGGGGTAAGCCTCTGCAGTGCAGGGTAGTCTACTCAGATCTGTAATAGTGAAATTGCTGGCACAAGTTCACAAGGGCCTATGTCGCAGGACTGGGACCAGGAAGAGGGTTAGGATTCAATGGCTATGCAGCTGCCAAACCTGCTCCCTTCCCAGATCCAATCCACACACCCCCTACCCCCATTGCCACACCATTCTGCCCTTTCCTTACCTCTGTTCCGCCCTCCCCCATCCCACCCCACCTCCATTTCCACCTTACCTGTGTCTGTGGCATCTTCTGGCTGCTGGAAGGCTCTGGCCTATCATCTGGTGCTCCAGCAGCGCGCGAGTTTGTGCGCTGCCAGAGTACCTTTTACACCCAGCACTTCCACTGCCACCTGGCCCCATTAGGATGCCAAGTAATATCAACCTTAAAATAATCAGAAAAGGATTAGGAAAAGGATCAGAAAAGGCTGATCTGAAAAGGATTTCTAAAAAAAAACAAACGTAGCAACATGAAGCCAAGGAGATGTGTTCCTTCAGAGAAGCCAGGCATGAACCTTTCGACCTTTAAGATCTCCTTCATCAAGTGCTTTCTCAAGCTACAGGAAAACTGCTGGCTGCTCTGTAAATGAGTCATTGGAGATGGAACATACATCAAATCAAACACCTGTCAGAGTGTGAGAGCAGAATTAAGACATATGCCCAGGAAACACTGAACATTGCAGCAGGGGTGAGGCAGAGGCACCATAAACTGTTCTCAGTAAGCTTGATAGTGGGAAATCACTGCCAAGGCTAACTGAAATTATTCTTTGTTTCTCTCTCCAATGATCCGTTTCAAGAACAATGCCTAGCAAGTGGGCCAGAACAACATAGTTCCGCTCATGAATGGGGAACAACTCACTGCCACCCAATGTATGACTCTTAGGATGTGTTTTGCAACATGGATCCCACAGCCCAGAAGGTTTGATACCACACTGCAATTGTGCAAAAGAAGTAGTGCAGGTATGCCCTAACAAAGGAGTCCTGCTGATCCTCTTTCCATGCTGAGCTCTTACAACAGAGAGTGCAACAGGCAAGATACTACTTCAAGAACTGCTTGAGCGAGACAGGCTCAGTAGGGGATCCTCACTTCCAATGCAATTAATCTCTTCCTGTACTTGAATCAGAGTCAGGGCCAGCCCATTCATGAGACCAACTGGAGTGTTTGTGTCAGGCAATAGGTTAGTGAGGAAAGCCCATTCTGTCCAACTACTTGCCTCCACTGCTTCTCCTTCTCCTTTCACTCCCTGGATTGGAAAAGGAAGAGGGGGACAGAGAGGAAGAGGAAATGTGGGGAAGGTGGAGTATTCAGCTAGAAGCTGAGTATAGGCAGAGGCTGCCACATACAGTCAGTTCTCTCTACATGTGGATTTGCTACCCGTGGATTTGCTCATCTGCAGGCAGCAGAATTGCCACCTACGCCTCAGTATTTGTGGTACGTTCTCGGCTATCTGTGACATTGTGAACATCTCCACTGCATTCAGAATGCCAGCGGAGACCTTCAGAAGCTTCCCACAGCCATGTTAAAGTTACCCATGCTATTCACGGGTGCCATTTTGAAGATCTCTGCTGCGTTCTGAGCGTCTCCACTGCATTGAGACTGCCAGCAGAGGTCTTCAGAATGCAGAGGAGATCCTCAGAATGCAGCAGAGATAAAAAATGGTGCCCATGAATAGCCTGGACAGCTTTAAAATGGCCATGGGAAACTTCAAAATTGGATGGGATAGCTTCTTAAGATCTCTGCTGGCATTCTGATGCTATCTGCAACATCTTAAATCTTCCCACAGTCATTTAAAAGCTTTCTGTGCTATCCGTGGGTGCCATTTTGAAGGTCTTTGCAGCGTTCTGACACTCTCCACTGGCATCCTGAGGGTTTCCTAATGACAGGTTAATTAGCAGAGGGTCTCCTGCCGGTGTCTCCCCTTAACCCCATAGAATTAATGACTTCCTATCTGTGGATTCAGTATCCAGTGAGGTTTCTGGGAACCTAACCCCAGTGGATAGTAAGAACTGACTGTAATGGGTAAAGGGGTAGCATTTGCCATGACATCTCAGGCACCAGGAGGTCTTGGGCTGGCAATGACTACAGTACTTCAAAAAGATCTCCCACTTCCCGAGCGAACTTTATACTCCTTCAGACAAATCAAGCTATCCATATGCTTCAGGGAATGTACCTTGATATCACTCCTCCTCGTACAATAATAATCTCAATGCTCAGTTTTTCAAGGCCCCTCTCTATTGGCCGCGAGGTTTAATAGATCCATGTGAATTAAAATTTAATTATATTTTATATATTATTTACTTATTACATGTTGCCTATCATAAGCTATAATTTTAATTCTATTTTTAGTTCACAAAACCTTAGGCCACAATACATCTCTTGATCTTTAAGCTGCTCCAAAACTTCGCTGTTTATTTTGCAATAGACTGCTAACACAGCTACTCCTCTGGAATTGGTAATTTCATTGTTTATAGAATTTTACAGTCCTTCATTTCAAGCTTTTTGGATTGGCTGCCTTTCATTTTGATTGGCTGTTCCTCATAACATTTCATCCCGTAATAAACTTGTTGCAGTAGTTTGGGCTTGTTGCAGTAGTTTTTTTGGTGTGTGTGTGCAATTTTTGATTGCTGCAAGCCATTTGACTCTACATAAATTTCCCATGAATCTACATGACAGACTGATAATATCATAGTGCAGTGGTTTTCAAACTTTCTAGCACTGGGATCCACTTTTTAGAATGACAATCTGTTTGGACCCATCGGAAGAGACGTCATGGCTAGAAGTGACATCACCAAGCAGAACATTTTTTTGCATCCCCCATATGACAAAATCAAATTAAAAGTTTACAATAAGTATGTTTAAAAACAATCCCAAGCAGTTGCTGATCTGTTTAAAATAATCCCCCAAACATCCCAAAGGCTGCAATCCTATCCACACTTACCTGGGAGTAATCCCCATTGACTACCATGGTTTAAAGCATATACGTAGTAGCCTGTTCAAAGCAGAGATCTGTAACATTTTCCCCAATGCAGTCCTATACTTGATGCTATGTAGCATTGAAATGAATGGGGACCCACCTGAAATTGAGTGGCGACCCACTTAGGGGATCCGGACCCACAGTTTGAGAAATACTGTTTAGTGTGGGTGGCTCACACTCCAAAATGATGCACACACACAAAATGGGAGGAGGCACTACCAGGATGCTAAGCCCTTGGAAGCCAAAACTTTCCCAAGGATCTCAAGTTCAGGGGCTTAATGCTGACAGGTGAACGAGGGGGGAGATATTTTGCACATGCTCAGAGGCAATCCTCGGTCCCTCGCTTCTGGCACTGTACAAAGGCACAGGCTAGGCAAGGAAAGCTGGTGACAGAGCTCCAGCTTGGCGACCCCCGCTAAGCCCCGGCTCAGATGAAGCTTTGCTTTGGTGACCGACGGATCAGTCTGTTGACTGATGTCCGACGGAAACCGCCCGAGGGCTCGTCCCGCACGCCGCCTCTACTCCCGAGAAGGTGCTGATGCTGCAGCTGCCGCCTGGACGGCTATTCCTGGCTCCCCCGCCCGCCTAGACAGGTGGGCCCACGAGGAGGGGCTGGAGGGCGGCGGAGAGCCTTATAAAGCCCCCTGCCCCGGGCAGGGAGCCCCTGAGCCAAGGGAAGGGCGCTGCGCGCGGCGAGAGGGAGCCCCCCGGGACCCGCGGAGCCCTCTCCAGCCCAGGCCTCCACCGATCTCCCCCCCCCCGCACGCCCCTGGCGCCCCCCAACTGTGCCCATGTCTGACCAAGCAGCAGCCGCCCCGTCGGAAGCCCAGACGGCGGCAGCAGAAGCTGCGCCCGCCCAGGCGCCTCCTGAGCCGGACGCAGCAGCAGCAGCAGGAGAGGCAGCCATCGTCGTAGCCGAGCCTCCTGCCCCAGCCCCCAAGAAGAAGGCGTCCAAAGAAGGTGAGCTGCAGGAGGGCGGAGGAGGGAGGGACACGTGGCTTCTTCTTCTCTTCAAGGCAGGTGGCACAGCTGGCGAAGGGTCCCTGCTTCGCAAGAGGCTGCAGTGGGGTGGGTACTTTGGGGTCCCTGAGCCCCCCAAGGCAGGGTGACCAGGCGTCCTCTTTCCCCAGGACGCGTCCTCTTTTCCACCTCGTGTCCTGGAAAAGAACTTATGTGTCCTCCTCTTCCCTGCGAGTGCTCCCTGCAGGCAGCGCAGAGTCTGCTTGGAATTAACAAATTTGATGTAATAAATTCAATGCAATATAATTTTCAATTTAATAATAAGTAGTATAGTGTTTAAATGAACCACACAAAATCCAAATACGAGTGTTTTTAGCTTTTATTCTGTCATGTCCTACATTTTTCTTGGGTGCCCTACATTTTGGAGTGCCTGGTCCTCTTTTGCAGTTATGGCATCTGGTCACCCTGTCCCGAGGAAGTGCAGCGCACTGTGCAGGCACGCCAGACACATAAAGTTTCAGAACGTTGTCAATGGTTGGAACTAGAAAAGGTGCAGAAGAAGACTAGAAGAGAGCCACCAAAATGAGGGCTGGGCTGGAGCCCCTCCCATATGAGGAAAGGCCACAGCATTTGGGACTCTTCATTCTAGAAAAAAGACGCCTAAGTGGGAGGACACACAGGATTGAGACATACAAAATAATGCAGGGGATGGACAGAGTGCTCAGGGGGGTTGCTCTTTTCCCTCTCACACAAGACCTGAACCAGGGGACATCCACTAAGATTGAGTGTCAGGAGAGTCAGAACAGACAAAAGAAAATATTTTTTTACCCTGTGTGTAATTCGTCTGTGGAACTCCTTGCCACAGGATATGCTGATGGGATCTAGACTGGATGCCTTTAAAAGGGGATTGGACAGATTTCTGGAGAAAAAGTCCATCACAGGTTACAAGCCATGATGGGTATAAACCTAGCATTGGGCAAACAGGGCAAATGCCCTGGGCACTGAGCCTGTGCAACTCTAGCACCACCTCACTGTAGCTCCCCCAACGCAGTCGGAAACTGTACTTCCAGTTTTCCAGAAGTACAGTTTAAGTCCACAAGGACGCCTCAGAAGGCTTCCCCAGTTGGTCCAAATGTCGCGAGAGGCTCTGTCATGCTCGAAAGGTAGGGGGCAGCTTTGTGTGCGGGGGGGGGGCATTTTGCAGGGGGCAGCATCGTGGACCTTCACTCCAGGAGCAGGGAGGGATAAGTCTGCTACTGGGGGTATGTGCAACCTCCAGGTTTTAGAAGTAGGCTACCTCAGAATGCCAGGTGCATCGGAATGGCAACACGAGAGGCATCTGGTGGGCCCCTGTGAGATGCAGAAAGCTGGACTAGATGGGCTTTTGGCCTGATCCAGCAGGACTCTTCTTATGTTCTTATGTTTGGATGAAGCATCACTTCCTGAAGTGGACAATGCTGGGAGGTTCTGTCGAACCTCTGATTCAGCCTACTGAAAAGAAAAAGTCTCTTGTCTCCAGGCTCCAGCTCTTTGAACAGCCTCTTTGACAAGGTCTGCTCAGGGATCTTGAGTGTCTCCTCCAGTTTGGCCTTCAGAAAAAGGAACACAGAAAGAGAGGATGCTCTGTAGCTTGCGTGATGGCAATTTATTCTGATCTGCACATTTGGATTACAAATTTTCCTCAGGGCCACTGCAAAGAAAGCAAAACAAACAAAAAATGGAGCAGGAAAAAATACATTAGGAAAAAACCCAACTTAATAAAGCACCTCAAACCCTTTTTGCCCAGAGATGATAGTCAGGCAAGGGATAATAATAATGCTTAACACTGTACTGTACATTCTAGATGTGTAATTTGTTTCAGTACTGTATTATGCTTAACACTGTACTGTAACATTCTAGATGCTTAACACTGTACTGTAACATTCTAGATGTGTAATTTGTTTCTGTCCTTTATTATGTTGATGCAGTTGTTAACAATGATCCTACACAGGTAAGGACTGTTAATAAGTCCTTACAATAATAAAATACAATGTCCTGTATTTTCACCATTCGTACACTGCAGCTGAGTGAACTACTACCAAAAGCCACTGAGGAAGTTGATGGCAGATGCAAGATTCAAATCAGGGAGGTCCTGATTCACAGCACAAGTTCTTACTGCCTGTGCTCCACCAGACCTATTGGTATACACAAGGCCGGCCCAGCCATGAAGTGACCGGATGCGGCTTGTGCATTTGGGATGCCCTTCAGCTCGATCTTGGTGCCGCTTCCCCTCCAGCCTTCCCCAAAAGTGAGCAAGAAATCAGACCATCTGCTTCCTTACCTGTACTCTGTCCTCACACAGGGTTTAAAGTTTACCAGGAATATGTCCTTTTAACCCCTAAGTGCCATGAAAAGAAGGAGTGCTTTGCACTAGCATGAGGGGGTGCAAAGCACTATGTTTTGCAGGAAATCTCACTACACTGTGCAAGCAGCCCCTCCCCCCCTAAGGAGCCATTCAAAGACACTAGAGCAAAACAGGTGTTAGAACAAACAGTGGACGCCTCTGTTTTTCTCTAGCAGCCAGGAATAGCTCCAAAGCAGTGGGGGAAGGGCAGCTTGCACATCGTGGTGAGGCCCCCAGTAAAACTTACTGCTTTGCACCCCCTCTAGCTATGCTGATGGTGCTTTGCTGTTCTTTCCCTTGCTCCCATGTTCTTTCCCATGTTGTTCTTTCTCATGTACTTGCATGAGATATAGTTTAAAAGGTTGCATTCCCTTTAAACTTTAAACCCTGTGTAAGGACAGAGTAAGAGCAGCAGGATAGCACAGCATTTCCTTCCTAAAGGAAACATGTCCCTTTAAATTGTAAGTTCTGTGCAAGGATGGAGCATGGAGAGGATGTCAGGGGGGAAGGGTGACTCCTGCAAAAGTAGCAGTCATGAGTAAGGTGCAGCATTGGGCTGCATGCCTGGTTGAACCAGCCTGGTGGTAGAAGTATGAATATGTCCACCACAGCAATAATCATAGGCTTATTAGTCTTTAAAATGGTCATTTGTCAATCCACAGAGCCATTCTTAAATCCAGGGTGCATTCTGTGCAGTGTAGACTTGACTTTGAAATTACAAATTTAAAAAATGAAAATGAGCTAGTTTTATGTCTTGCTGATTGAACAGCCTCATTTTTTGTTTCATTTTCTCCATCATCATTTGGCTCACAAAATCACATTGCATTTGGTTTGATATCGGTTTCCTTTCGAGCTCATGCTAACAGCTTTCTCAAGTGATGCATTCCTGATTAAAAGGTGCTCTTAGTATCAAATATAAAACCACTAGCATTGAAGGGAGTATTTCACTAGTTGTGGCTTCTCCTACCCTTGCAGCATCTAGAGAAAAAGCACACCTGGCGCTTTCCATTCACAAATAAACAGCACTTCCCACCAGCAACAAGGCTATTCTTATTCCTGAAATGCAGTACTGGAGTGCCTGAGTATCTTTTAGCAGAGAGCTTGCCTGGCATAGCATTTAAGAGCTCAAATTATGAGCTGGAGCATTCAAGTATAAACACATCTAAATCATGAAGTGCCTTGGCAAGCCCCTGTCCTTCAGCCTCAGGTCTGATCCATAATAAATACCACTGGTTTATTTAACAAAGTTCTAAGGATGAGATAGTGTTTGTGATTCTCTTTGAATACTTAAGGAAAGCACAGCATAAATGGAAACTGTCATGCAAATTCCATGCAAAGGGTGAAATGTGGTTGGGCTATGCATTACCTAATCATCTTCTAAGCCAGTGGTTCTCAAACTTTTAGCACTGAGACCCATTTTTTAGAATGAGAATCTGTTGAGACCCACCAGAATTGATGTCATTACAGGAAAATTTTTAACAAACCTAGTCTGCAATCCTACCCACACTTACCGAAGAGTAAGTCCCATTTACTATCTGTATGAGCATATACAGAGTAGCCTGTTAAAAGTATAGATCTGTAACATTTCCCCAAATCCAGTCGCCATACAATGGTAGCATCAAGTCTAATATGTTAAAAATAAAATATTGGAATGAATGGGGACCCACCTGAAATTGGCTCGCAACCCACCAGTGGGTCCTGACCCACAGTTTGAGAAACACTTCTCTAAGCCCTTACTCTGAGAGGAGAGTGCTGTGGATTAGCACTACACAAGGATTGGATGGGTGGGGACTGGTGGGAGGGCAAATTCCCTATTAATGTATTTGCATTTGGGTGCAGGTAGCCCTGGTGCACCGATGAATCTGACAGTGGATGATGTGAATGACAACTCTGTGACTCTGACATGGGATGCACCTGAGCAGGTGGGCCCCTCTGGCCCGGATGGATACGTGGTGGAATACTGCAAAGATGGAAGTAGGCTTGGGCTTTACTCCCTTGTAAGCATGAAGAGCTGCATGCATTTGTGTGGAAAATAGCATAGCGTGTTGACTATCACTGTTTCTCCTCGGTGGTGTTTGCGGAAAAAAACAATAAGGAAAGCATGCTGGCCTTCATGTGGTGGACCAAGAAATTATAGACACTATTAACCAGCTATGCAGAGACAATGACATATCTGCTGCCTTTGGCATACGAAGGATCTGCTCTGAGCTCAAGTGGAGGTGAGCTTCAAATGCCAGAAGTTGGAAGCTATAAGGCTCCAACCTCTGGAACTTGACGTGGGTCCTCATCTCTTCAGACCCCTGATGTGGAAAGATATTCTAGGGGTGTAGCCTCTTGCAGTGGTTTTATTCAGCTGCTGAAAAACAGAACTGGCATGCAGGTGCATATACAGAACATACAACTGCCTTGAGGCTTTTAGTAAAAGGTGGGGCATGCATTTAAAAATAAACAAGCCAACAGATGAGTATAATTTAAAGTAGAGGAACTGCTTTTCATCCAGCCTTTGCACGCAGCCCCTTGTATATGACATCATTTCCACATAAGAACATGGTGTGGCAGACTGGCTATTTTTGCTGCCATAATCCATTGTGTAGCAGGGTAGATGCCGCAGGGCCATGAAATCTGCCTTTTCTCCTGAGCAGGTTCCTTCCTTGAAGCACAGAAGATTATAGAAGGCACAGGGTACAATCCTAACCCCTTATGTCATTGCTTTGCAGCACTGGCATAGCGGTGAGCAGTTTAAAACAAATACTATAATGGATTGATGACATTGCGGCTTGAGTTTCGTGTTGTTTTTTTTAAACCACAAATTTGTCCAACACAATGAATATGCGATTGCAACAATAAAGAATGGGTGACATCTACTGATTTCCAATAGCTTTGTGGATTGCTGTAATAATTTATGTGATCCATTTCCATTTGAAAATCTGATTATTTTTAGTGGGCTGATCGGTAGGGGGTATCTGGTGAGCAAACGCTGGATGAATAATCCCTCATAAATAATTTTAAGCTCTATTTCTTGCTTGCAGACTACATTCTCTATTCCAAATTGTTTGTTGAATATTTTATTCAACCCAGTTTCAACCTGCATGCATGCATGATCGCTCCTCAGCGAAGGCTATTGTTATAGGGTAGTGTTTCTCCTATAGCCCAATAACAGCCCAATCCTATCAAACCCTGCTGAAACAGCTGTGCCACCAGAACGCTTGTTGAATCCAGTGGGGGGGGGGGGGGAGGTCCTGGAGGTCTCCTTTGGGTAAAGGAGCACTTGTTCTTTACTCCTTTGGGTAAAGGAGCACAAGCCTCCCCTGCCCAAATGGGTCTACTGAGACCAACACCAGCTGTTTTGCTGTTGCAAGTCCAAGTGGACCTGGGAAGGTAGATTGAGGCCAGGAAGGTGGATAGAATATTGGTGGCACTGCTGCTGCTGCAGACCACTTCCTCCCTGCTCTGGTCTTTGCCCCTTTCCACCCACCCCCACCTCCCACCCATCCCCTATGCTGACTTACTAGCACTGAGGCTTGTTGGAAAGCCACTGGTGCATGGCTGTGTACCTCTTGCAGCAGCAGCCCAGCTGTGTGAAATGGCATGTTGATGTTTGCAACAGCCATACAGCACTCTGTGAGTTCCAGCGTCACAGCATGCCCATAAGATTGGGCCATAACTGAATGGCCTCTGCCTTTGTAACCTATGGGCTAATTGAGTTCAATTAAAACTTGCTTTTTTTTAAGTTAGAGGCAGTTGACCTTAAGCCAAGAAAGATTTGCTGTCAGTGTATCCCAAATGTTCACAAGAATTCATAAGCCTGGCACAGTTATAGCAGAAACATGTCCAGATGTTGCCAAAATAATGTTCTATTCCCAGTAGGACTAGATAAAATATCAGAAGGAAGCTACACATGACTTTGGACTTTGAAGGCTCGAATACTCCACACCTGGAGTATTGTGTCCAGTTCTGGTCGTCGCATCTCAAAAAAGACATAGTGGAAATGGAAAAGGTGCAAAAGAGAGCGACTAAGATGATTACAGGGCTGGGGCACCTTCCTTATGAGGAAAGGCTACAGCGTTTGGGACTCTTCAGCCTAGAAAAGAGACGCCTGAGGGGGGACATGATTGAGACACAAAATTATGCAGGGGATGGACAGAGTGGATAGGGAGAGGCTCTTTACACTCTCACATAATACCAGAACCAGGGGACATCCACTAAAATCGAGTGTTGGGCGGGTTAGGACAGACAAAAGAAAATATTTCTTTACTCAGTTTGTGGTTGGTCTGTGGAACTCCTTGCCACAGGATGTGGTGCTGGCGTCTAGCCTAAACGCCTTTAAAAGGGGATTGGACAAGTTTCTGGAGGAAAAATCCATTATGGGGTACAAACCATGATGTGTATGCGCAACCTCCTGATTTTAGAAATGGGTTATGTCAGAATGCCAGGTGCAAGGGAGGGCACCAGGATGAGGTCTCTTGTTATCTGGTGTGCTCCCTGGGGCATTTGGTGGGCCTCTGTGAGATACAGGAAGCTGGACTAGATGGGCCTATGGCCTGATCCAGTGGGGCTGTTCTTATGTTCTTATGTTCTTATGAATGGACATTTCACAGCCTCAGATGTGGTTGAAAGTAAATAGGAAGGTTAGCAAAGAATGCCAGATGTAGGGGAGAGCACCAGGATGAGGTCTCTTGTTATCTGGTGTGCTCCCTGGGGCATTTGGTGGGCCGCTGTGAGATACAGGAAGCTGGACTAGATGGGCCTATGGCCTGATCCAGTGGGGCTGTTCTTATGTTCTTATGTTCTTATGTTCAAAGCTTGGCTTTGCACTGAGATGGTTTCTGAGCAGCTCACTCCCACACATATTTTCTTAGAAGTAAGTCCCATTGAATTCAGTGGCATTTATATCTAAGTAAGTGTGTGTAGGATTGCAGCCATGAATCTCTCATTCCTGAGAAAGAACTGGGTGGATTCTGGATAAATGCATTTTACAGCACCTGAACATATTTTTTCTTATCTTTATTTGCCAAAGCTGCTTGCTCTCAATCATTTGTCTTATCTATCATATAATTTTTGTTCTAGCTTCAGAGTGGGTGGTCTCCAACGAGAAACCCTTCCTTTCTACCCGCTATGTAATCCGCAATCTAACATCTGGAGATAAACTTCTCATTCGTGTGACAGCTGTGAAGGGTGATGGAGTAAGTGACCCAGCAGTCCTGGACCAGCCACTCCTTATCAGGGAGATTCTCGGTATGTATCTTCAGTTAAAAGGTTTAACGTAACAGAACATTATAATACTTGGCATTTGTACAGTGCTTTTGAGTGTCCAAAAATGCTTCACATGGATTACCTTGTCATCATGATTGCAACAACCCTGTAAGGCAGTGGTTCCCAAACTCTCCAGGTTTGGGAAACCTTTCATGACTGCAAACTGGAAGTGGGTTGCAATCACTGTTTTATAACTTTTTGGAGGCCTATGGAGCCCTGCAGAGGGGTTCCCACACCATTCGGAGGACCAGCATTGTATGGGGTAAGTCTTCAAAAAACCCTTTTGGCCCCACAAGCAACATAGTTGTTGTGATAGCCTTGCTGCCTTTGCCATCGCCCTCCTCTTAAGGGTATCAAGACAAGGCTTCCCTGGCTGGGGCATTGCGATGCCCCAGCTTGGGAACCTCTGCTATAAGGTGAGTATTAATATATCCATATTGCAGAGGGGTCTAAGGAGTAGTGGCTTGCCTAAGGAGTTTATGGAAGAGGTGAGATTTGAGTTAGGGCCTTCCTGATTCATAGCTCAGCCTTGGGCAGCCCAATCCTAATCAACCTTTCCATGCCGCAGTGCAATTCATAGGATTACTTTAAACTGCAACCAACTATGTCGGTCAATCAGCACAGAAAACATCTGGTGCCATTTATCGTTTTTATTCATCTAAAGGCGCCAAATTTCTCCCGGCGGCTTTAAGGCTGCACAGTGCTAAAACTAGGGTTCAATTGCTCTATGGCTCTGAGATCGCCCCATATTTAAATACCAGGTCTTTGGAGGTGATCCAGACCAAATTTTTGCGCCAATTGATGTATGTTCCCCGATGTGTGCCGAACACTGTGGTCAGGTTGGAATCCGGTACCCCAAGTATAGAGATGTCGATGTGGTTAAATGCCTTACATTATTTTTTGAAGATTCTCTCGCGACAGGATAACTTTACTTATTTGATCTTTTCGGATCCTTTTGTAGGCACCTGGGAAAAAAGGTGCTTGGATCATTTCAAACTTTGCAATCTCTCCCCAGAGTCTTTAATGATGATGAGCCCGGGAGACGCAAAAATAATTTTGCGTCAGAGGTTGGCAGACCTTGAATTGAGATCTGCGAGAGCCAGACTTTCGGTGTATGTTTTTCTTGGGGATCAAGCTCTTGCATTTTCTCCTGCTAGATATTTTTATAATATTGTTATTCCCAAATTTAGGATTGCTTTTACTAAAGCTAGGTGTAATGCACTTTTATCAGCAGTTCTTTTGGGGCGTTATGCAAGGCGTCCCTATGCAGAGAGACTGTGCCCCTGCCCTCAAAACATGGTGGAGACAACTGCCCACATTGTTTTGCAATGTCCACACTATGACGACTTGAGATCTAAATTTATCTCCCCGATCTTCGGTATTGAAACGGGGATGCAGGCGGAGGAGCAGCTTGCTTTTCTGCTTTCTGATGTATACTCGGATGTATCACTCAGGGTTGCCCGCTTCTGTTATGCTGCACAGTTGGTAAGGAAGAAAATTGAGAGTGTAAATCTCTGATTTTATGATTTTACATATGTGTATCGGGGTGTTGGTTTTAATTCTGTGTATTTTGTTTTGTTGTTTGTGACTAGCTGGTCGGATGACCGTAAATAAAGTATCTATCTATCTATCTATCTTAAACTGCAACCAAAAAATCATTTTTGAGAATTTCAACTGGCAGAACATCTGAAAATAAATCCAGCGTCCCAGTCATGACCATGGCTATGAAATCAACCCAAAATCATGATCAGAAGTGTAGGGGACTGGAGATTAGACCAATTTGCATTAATAGCATTCATGCCCTGATGTAAAAAGGTGTGCTGGATCAGCACCTTTGGTTTCTGAAATAAGCCCCAGGCAATATGTCTGCAGTGCTTTCACATGCACAAATTGCAAGAGCAGCCTGACCTGAAAGTCCCGGGTGCATTGCAGCACTGCCTACCATGGTATCAGCTGCTAATAACATTGCTGGGTCAGGTACTAGGGCAGGGGTACTCACACTTTTTTGGCTCGAGAGCTACCGTATTTTTCGCTCCATAAGACGCACCTGACCATAAGACACACCTAGTTTTTAGAGGAGAAAAACAAGGAAAAAAATATTCTGAACCAAATAGTGTAATAAAATATTTAATAAACTATAACAGAACAACATTTGAACCATGTAAAGTGAACAGCAGTCAACAGTGGCATTAAGAACCATTATCACTACCATTAACAAATGGAGAGACTTAAAGGTTTGAGCACTCTAGTTTTCTGGAAACACCAAGAACTCATCATCGCTAGAGTCAGAATTTATGAAGCTCACAAAAGCAGGTGCACACAAATAGGGGACCACATTATCTTTCTGCTACAATGATGTTCTGCCAAATTCCAATCCACTGGGCCTTGTGCCCGCTTAAGGCTGATCAGTCCCCCTTGTGCAACTCACCAGTGCAGCAAGCAAAAATGAGTCCAGTTCCAGTCCACAGATGCCAAGTAAATCAGTCCCATCATTCAGAGTTACCAAATCAGAGTCCAGAGCCAATAAGCCAAATTACAGTCCAAGGTCAGGTTCCAGGTAGGTCAGTTAAATCCATCAGGGTATCCAAGTCCAGTCACAATCCACAGTCAGATTCCAAATTCAATAAACCCAGTCAGTCTCCTCTCCAACCTGCACTCCTTCAAAACTCACAAACCCTTTCTGTCTCTGGTACTCCTTATATCCCTGAGGGCCCTATTGCCTTCCAGTGGCTTTAGCTGTGCAGCACACTCTGCTGGATGCCCAGGCCTTACCCTTAAAGGGGCCACTGCTGACACCACATCTACCTCCTCACCAGATCTTCCTGGATTCCAATACAAGGGGGGGGGGGAGCAGATCTCTATACAGACCATTGCAAAAACAGGGGAAAGGTGTGGGGAAGGGAAGATCTTTGTATAGGCATCACAGCAAGACCAGTGCAAAACCCCTTGCACACAGAACCAACAGATGGAAGTGGGGGGGGGGTGCAGATCTCCATACATACCAGTGCAAAAGCAGGGGAAAAGTGTGGGGGAGGTAAGATCTCTGTATAGGCATCACAGCAAGACCAATGCAAAACCCCTTGCACACAGAACCAACAGATGGAAGTGGGGGGGGGGTGCAGATCTCCATACATACCAGTGCAAAAGCAGGGGAAAGGTAAGTCAGCCCCAGTAGACCCAATGGGGCTCACTCCCAGGGATGAGTGGACGGGAGAAAAGCCTGCCAGTGCCTCCTCTCCCAGGGAGGAGCCCGTCTCAGTCCCTGGGCTCCCTGGACTCACTCCCTAGGCTCGCTCCCTGGGCTCACAAGCCTGCCAGGGGCTCACTCCTAGGGATGCGTGGACAGGAGAGAAGCCCGCGATTGACTCATTTCGCCTGGAGATGGACTGGTAGCTCGAGGATCGAGGTAATGAGCACCCCTCTCTAGGGGCTTGCTCAGCAAGACTGCCATCCCCCCCCTTTCCTGGGAGTGAGTCCCAGTGACTCTGAGACTTACTTCTGAGTAGACACATGGGCTTTCGCAGCGAGCCTGCCATCCCACCCACCCACTCCCGCTTTCCTGGGAGTGAGCCCCAGTGAGTCTGAGACTTACTTCTGAGTAGACACCTGGGCTTGCCAAGCGAGCCTGCCACCCCACCCCCGCTTTCCTGGGACTGAGCCCCAGTGACTCTGAGACTTACTTCTGAGTAGACTCGCAGGCTTGCTTAGCAAGACTGCCACCCCACCCACGCTTTCCTGGGAAGCGGAGCCGAGCAGAGCGGGCAGGGGGCGGGGCCAGGGGCGGAGTTTTTTTTTTTTTTTTTTTTTTTTTTGCAGTATTCGCTCCATAAGACGCACACACTTTTCCCCCCACTTTTTTGGGGGGAAAAAGTGCGTCTTATAGAGCGAAAAATACGGTACTTTGAAACCCAGCAAGGCCTGGAGATCTACCAGAGTTTTTTTTTACAATGTTCACGCCATCATAACATATAACATTTATGTGTACAATGTATGTTGGTGTACCTTGAGCCCCACTGAGTATAACAGGACTTACTCCTGAGTAGACATGCCTAGGATTAGGCTGTGAGGCTGCAATCCTAGCCACACTTACCTGGGAGTAAGCCCCATTGAGTACAATGGGCCTTACTCCCGGCGTTTCCTCCCAGAGGCACCTGAAGGGGGGGGGTTGGCACTCCGCGATCTACTCATTTTGCCTCGCGATCTACCGGTAGATCGCGATCCACCTATTGAGCACCCCTGTACTAGGGTATTTGTATCCTGGCTAATTGCGTCCTGGTCAAATGTGTCCCAGTGCCCGTGGACTTTTGCGCCCGGTTTTTTTTTTTTTTTTTTGGCATCCTGGTCATTTGCATCTCTGGGCATACCTGTAACTGGACAACAAATCCTATGTTATATATCCTAAGCCTCTTATCCCAGCCCTAAGGGGGGGGGCGCTTAGTCCGGAACATAAAAAGTAGGGACACCAATGTCCAATACCAAGACGCATTTCACTGTGACACAGTTGTCTATGATGCAATGGTTCTGTCTCTGCTGGGTCAACATCATCATATGATAATGAGTATTTTGCATTTCTTCATTCAGTCTCATTTTGCAGCAGTGGTCATCAGCCTGAATGCTGTAATCTCCTTTGGAATCTGTATGTCAATGTCTTCTCCAGCAAGAGCTGGAGCAGACAAAATTCTGATGAGTATGGCTTTTCCATCACTGTGTGACAAGCTGCTCAAATTCCTTCTTTTTTATACAACTTCAGGAGTCCTACCTAGTTACCCTGTCCCTGGCTCCTCCATTTCACATTGCAGCAAGGGTCTGTGTGACCTTCACTGCATCTTATGAGCACTTTGAAAGCCTGTTCAGCCTTCTCAAGATATTGCTGCTCCAGTGCTGTGCTGTGCTACATAAGTATCTTGTGTGGAGTGTGAAATGCCAAGACCCTGTGTAACCTGGGCAGAAGGGCTGCACTTCAGAGTAGTCTAATTTTTCCCTCCACTCTGAAGAGGAATTATTTTTAGACAAACCTGTTGATGGAAAATGATGGACGCTGGTGAGAAGCATCTTTCTTCGTTGGTCAAGTCTGTAACTGGGTTCCCAGCTGTGATGCAAGCATGTAACTGTACTCTCTGCTAGCATGAATTGTGACTGACAGCACAATCCTAACTGAGACTAACACCAGTGCAGCAACCACTGTGTCAGCCTAAGATGTTGTAGACATGCCATAAAGCACGTTGTAACACCTGGAGAGTAAACAGCACCAATGGGAAGGCTCATGCTGACCCTCTGGAACTGGTTCCAAAGTACCCAATGGAATAGGTAAGCTATCACCGGACTGTGCAAGGGCTGGAGGAGGGGAGGGGAGGGCAAAATGGTGGTGGGGAGAGGGTAGGTCAGGTCCAGGAGGGGGACAGGATCAGTGGAGCTTGCACACACTGAATTCTATTCCCTTTCCAGGGCTTGACAGCCTGATGCAAGTCTGCTTGGACTTGTGCTGGCCGTTTGGCAGGTGCAGATCTGAGCAGTCCCATTGTTCAGGATGGGGCAGTACATGTCCTTGACTGTAAATGGCACCAATGAGAACTTGTCTCCTGGGGCAAAAAAAGGTCATGGGGGTGCAATTAAAATGCCATGCCACAGTTCAAATTCTCCCAAAGCTACTATTTAGAGAATAAAAATCAAGCATGCTGGGGCAAGCACATTGTGAGTGTAATGGCGTTTGGCCCTAAGATACTAGCAGCGCTTTACTGACATTCATTCCGTCACCAGCACAGCTGAACAGATGGACAATTTTAGCAAAACATCCTAATGTGAGCAAGGTATATGCCATCGCTATATTAGACTGTGCCTGTTTTTACATATGGCTCATTTGTGGCACACAGTGTGACACACACACACAGAGTGCTTTCCTTGAAGAGCTTCATTTCCTATTCTCTTCTCAAAATAATCTTAATTCCAGCATTGCCCTAATAATTAGCTATACACATTTCAACATTGATCATGGACAAGAATGTTTTCAGAGAAGCCAAATGAGTTAAGAAACAGATCGTAATGAATGTCCACTGTGCAGCAGATAGCACTTTGCAGTAGACTCTGTTGTGAGCATCCCAGATTTTGCAAACATAGCATTTAAACCAGATTGTGGTACATAATTTGTTCTTTAGTTCGGTTCTCACCATTTAGCGAATGAGGCTGCTTTCTGTGTGCTTCTGGGAGCAAATTCCAGTTGAGTGCCTGCACTTCTCTGTAGAAGACAAAATGCTTCAAAAAAGCACTTTAGAGATGGAGGGTCTGTTTAACCAATTAGTTTTCAATTAGATACTTAGTTGAAACAGTGTAGTGGCTAAGAGTAAAACTCTGTGTGATGCTAAACACATCAATGACTCTAATTCTTGCTCCCTGCTCCCCTGTTATCCAAAATAATATTAGGGCAAGCCCATATCAGGGTCAGGATGGAGAAGAAAGAAGCAAGGGCTATTTTAGCAGAGGCACTGTGTCATAATCCTTTCCCTATAAGGTAGGTTGGTATTATTCCCATTTTTTGTATGTTTGCTTATATGATTTCATTGGGTCTTGAGGAAAACTGGAGAGGGGAGAGGGGAAAAAAATTGGTGGTTGCCATAGAGACCTGACTTGTAGAACCCAAAGATGGTGGATGCTGGAGGATTAGGTTGGGGGGGAGGGAATGAACAGGCATGGAGGGATGGGGCAGGGAAAGAGAATTCTCAGATGACTCAGGACCAGGATGTTTAAAGGACCACCCCCTTCTACATCAACCTGCCTGTTCACTAAAATCATGGCCAGAGGCTCTTCTCCCTGTCCTGCCAATATCTGTGTTTGGTTAGATTGAAGCGTCTTTTCAGTGGCCATGCCAGGGCTGTGGAACTGCTTGCCAAGGGAGGTCCATCTTGCGCCCTCTTGGATGGCATCCTGCCTCTGGGCAAAGACATTCGTCTTTCATCAGGCCTTCGATTTGCAACTCCTGTAAAGGTTGTCTGCTTTTAACTCTCTGCTGGCTTTGCCTGCTGTATTTTTTATTGTATTTATTATTGTCCCTCATGTGTTTTGCTTGTTGTTAGCTACCTGGGGTATTTTGGTTTTTATGACATGGAAAGACCAGATAAAAATATTTGAAATAAATACACTCCAGCAGTTTGTCAAAACAGACTTTGTTTTCTTTTTGTTATGTTTTGGAACATTTTTGACTGTGCACTCAGAATGCCGTCTATTTTTCATGGAAGTCTTGAGCTGTAGAAGAAAATGTACTGCAAAATTGCCTGAAAGCTATTTTAAAGCTTTGGGGAATTAGGCAATACCTGAGGTGATCCCCAAGGTACCACACAGGGAACTTTCTGAAGTAAAGGAGCTGTCTAAGCAACCCTGGAGAAACTCCCTGATGGGACTGACAGCACAATCCTTTGATGTTTACTCAGAAGTAAGTTCCATTATTTCAGTGGGACTTACTCCTAGGTAAGTGTATAGATTGAACTAAAGCAGTGATTTTCAACATTTTTCATCTCATGGCACACTGACAAGGCCACACCATCAGGTTTTTGACAATTGGCAAGCACACCATGCTGCCAGTGTGGGGGCTCACATCCCCCATTGACCCCACTGATAAATGACTTTCCCCCAAATTCCTGTGGCACACCTGTGGACCGCTTGCGTCACACCAGTGTGCCAAGGCACTGTGGTTGAAAATGGCTGAGCTACAGATTAAGCAAAGTTCCTTTATATATTCTGATTTAAACCTCTTGGTTTCTAATAATGATGTTGATAATTATAACTATAATAAATATTTATATATGCTTTTCGGCAAAAAAAAAGTTCAGAAAGTGGTCTACAGAGAAAATCAAATAACTAAGGTCCCAATCCAATCCAACTTTCCAGCACTGATTCAGTTGCAATATAGCCCCAAAGTAAGGGAACATTCCCTTACCTTGAGGAGGCCTCTGTGCCTGCCTCTCCCCACAGGATGTAGCACAAAGCTGCATCAGCACTGGATAGTGGTTAGGATTGGATAGAGCAGGGGAAATGTGAAGGCAAGAGGGGGAGCACAGTAGGCAAAATTTGATACAAAGAAGTTGTGGTAATTGAAGCTATATCTCAGTTAGAAATGGGTTATGTCAGAATGCCAGATGCAAGGGAGGGCACCAGGATGAGGTCTCTTGTTATCTGGTGTGCTCCCTAGGGCATTTGGTGGGCCGCTGTGAGATACAGGAAGCTGGACTAGATGGGCCTATGGCCTGATCCAGTGGGGCTGATCTTATGTTCTTATGTCCAATGAATATGTTTATTATATGCAGTTCTTTGGCTTAAAATTGAACTGCTTTACTTTAGTTTGGAAATGCAGCTGGACAGTCATATATCAAATTACTGGCTGTGGATTAATCATATTTAAAACCCTGGTAAATGGGACAAGGTGGCATTTATATGGTAAATAGGTGATTGGTTCACTAAATAAAAAGCTTATTAAAAATATGATCTCTGTTTTGCACTAGATTATGTTTAATGCTTGCAGTTGTCATGGTCTGAGCCCACAGATACTCCAAGTAGGGAGAAATTAATGACCCAATGAATACACCTTAATATCTCTGTTGTAAACATTTGTGATGGGATATCTGCCTAAAATGGTGACATTACAGGGTTGCCACTTTCTGGGAAGTCAGGGAAATTGGTCTGAAATCAGGGAAAGTCAGGGAAATTGTGATTAAAATATATTCAAGCAGTGGATTTTTGACCTGCTGCTGCAAGAGCATGATCTGTTCTTGTGGCAACTGGAATAGAGAAGTAGCAGAATACAAGTAAAATTTAATGATGCCCTTTCCCAGCTCCACCTTTTTCTCAGCTCCACGCACAGCAACCAGCCTAATGCGTTTGTTGAGCTCTGTCCCTGCATGATTTCTAAGCTCTGCCTGTAGCATTTGCAAAGAGAGGCTAGTTTAAACATTTAGCAGTATACAAACTTTAAACATCTGTTTTCATCCCTACCTGCTAGTACTGCATTTAACTTACATATAAAGATAGGCATGTTTTTGGGTCTTGCTTGTGTAAGAATGGATGCTTTGTCTCCTGCTGAACCCAGTACAGAGTTGCAAATGAGTTTTGCTGCTGTAGGATTCTACACACAACTAGCACTTTCTACTCTGCAGTATGCAAAGTAAATTTTGCAAATGTGATTGCTTGTTCCTGCTGGAGTTTACAGAGGACCAGCTCTCTTACCCTCTTTCCTGACTTCTCCCATGCATAAAGATTGCAAATGAGGGCTATCTGCTTCTCTACATTGCAGAAACTCCACCTCCTTTCTTGCTGCTGATCTGCTCATTACACTTTCTGGAACCAGAAAGTGAAAGTGAAACTTTCCCAGCTTTGGAAAGTTCCTCCTTGCCAGAAAACAAATCTGCTAACATCTTGGTGTCAGGCAGGTGGTTGTGTGTACAACTGTATCTGAAACCACATTTTGAAGATGACTTCCAAGAGGACAGTTTTTAATATGCAGTGGCAGGATTTCAAACTTCATCCTGACTTCGTTCCATGGCTATCACCAGTTGCTGGAGACAAATGCAAAGGTTATTGTAAAGTGTGCTACAAAACCTTTGAACTAAGTAATATGGGAATTAGAGCTGTGGAGTCACATGCACAAGGACCATTACATCAGAAGAACCTGAAAATTAAATCAAGTCAATAGTCCATCGAAATATGTTTGTATCTTGGTGCAATTGCAAAACAGATATTGCTGCAGTTAATGTTGAAAGAAGCTGATATTAAATCTCTTACTTTGACAATTTTTTTTGCAGTTGAGACTTGTGTAGTTGTAGAGTAACATTTCATTAAGCCTTTATTAATGCAGCATGACCTATTCATTTTTTAACTTGGGGTTATATTTGAATGGTAGCCAGTGAAATTGACAAATGTTGGTCAGGGAAAGTCAGGGCAAGACAGGGAAAGTCAGGGTAATTAAAAATGAAATTTTAATGGCAACCCTGCATTACATCTCAGTGCCATCAGTGTACTGTTATGGCTTGTGACCTTACTTTGGCATAACAGTCAGTACATTTCATCTGAAGCATGTATTTGTTTGCGCAGTGACTCTGAGCACTGGGTGGTTAGCCCTGTTTGTTTATTCTGTAATATTCACAGGAACTTTTTCATTGTTTACCTTTCTGGTTTTACTTGATACTCATAGACAGAGCTTGTTTGTGCCCATGCATCATTTTACCATAGTCTGTGGAGCAAAGAGACAACAAAAAGTGAGGCTACAGATTTAGCTAGTGATGTGATTGGTGACATTGAGGGAAGAAAAGGGGAAGCCCCAGTCAATCTTTCCATGACAGCAGTTCCCAAACTATGGGTTCAGGACCCATTTTTTCATGGGTTGCAGAACTGATAGAGCAGATTAGACTATGTTAAACAAGCTGCTTCTGGGAAGGAGGGGAGCACTGCTGCCCAGTCACCATTATAGCCACATCCCTTGGCACTTACAAATCAGGCAGCAGTCTCTAGGGCAGTGATTTTCAACCTTTTTCATCTCCTGGCACACTGGCAAGGTATTAAAATGGTCAAAGCACTCCATCAGTTTTTTGATAATTGACAAGGCCACATCAATGGGGGCCTCACACCCTCAATGGCCCACTAATGACCTTCTCCCAAATTCTTCCATCACACCTGGGGAATATTTGCGGCACACTAGTGTGCCACAGCACAGCGGTTGAAAACGGCTGCTCTAGGGCAGTGATTTTCAATATTTTTTGTCTCATGGCACACTGACAAGTTTTTGGACAATTGATAAGGCACACCATGCTGTTGGTGGGGGCTTATATCCTTCAATGGTCTATTAATAAATGACCCTCCACCAAACTCCTGCAGCACACCTGGGGACCTCATGGCATAACAGTGTGCCAGGACACAGTGGTTAAAAATGGCTGCTCTAGGGCCTCTAAAAAATTTCGGAGCTACTATTCTATGGGTGTAGTTTTAAAAATATTACTGCATAGTTCACAAGACCTTTCTTATTTTCCTAAGGCTTTTTTGTAAACGTTAGTAGAACTTGATTTTACCTACTACTGTGTTTTTAAATCTGCAATGCTTAATACCATTTTATTGTGGATTATTGTTATCTTTGTTGTTGATCACCTGGATAATATTCATATGTAAGAGGGAAGTAGGAATCTTTCAATTACTATGTAAATCAATTAGCATGGTACCCTTAACAGGCAAACTATGCCTTACTTTATGCATAGGGACAAGGAAAGTTATGTATAAATTTACTCTCTACCTTGAAAGGTTTTTAGTCCTAGGTAAGTGTCAGGAAGGGATTACAGGGCCAAGTAACTGAGTAGGTGGAGATTCTGTTGAGTTTTTGGCAAGGCCATTTCACTCTCTCAGTCTGTCCTCTTGCATATCCTGGTGCATGCCCAGTGCGTTTTACCCACAGGTGGTGAAGTAGCATTCCACTTTTTAATCCTGGACATTACTATACATGTTTACTCTGAAACTTAAGCTGCCTCACGTTTAAGCCTCAGGCACACATGGCTCTTTTTTTAAACCCCAACATAATTTGCTTACCACTCAGGGGACCGCTTACAAATATAGCATGCTAGAATTACATTCACTGCAATTTTGATGCTACCAAAACCAGTGACAAGTCATTTAACACACGTAGGCTTCCTTTACAGCACATCAGAATGTTTCCCTAGGGTACATATAAAAGTATCCAGTTTGTGGTGTTGGCTGCGCAGCTTATGCATACCTATCCTCTTGGCTCTGTATTAAGCGGAGAGACCCTGAGTAAGCCCCAGACACTGCAGGAACCTCAGGTCTGAGGGAGGGACTGTTCTTGATGATTTAGGGCCCAATCCTGACCTGGGCCAGCACCAGCGCTGACCTCCAGCGCTGGCACTAGGTGTTGCAAACATGCCATAAGGCATGCCTATGACACCCTACGCTGAGTCAGCGCCAGTGCCGGCCCAGCACTAGTCGCTGGTGAGCCCAGTGCCGGCCAGACACTACCCAGAGCTAAGTAAGAGGG
Organism: Tiliqua scincoides; assembly: GCF_035046505.1. NCBI lineage: Eukaryota > Metazoa > Chordata > Lepidosauria > Squamata > Scincidae > Tiliqua > Tiliqua scincoides. Next base: position 188,352,334 of record NC_089824.1, read on the forward strand.
CCTTGGGGGTGGGGGGAGACATTCCTGGGTGGGGGAACGAACCATGGCGGGAGGGGGGTGGGACCAGAGGAGCCCAGCTCTGCCCAATCCTGAACTCTGTGTCAGTCCAAAAGGCCCAACACAGAGTCTCTCATCTGTGCCAGCAAAATAGCCAGTGCAGACTTGAGAAGCCCCATTGTGGGGCTTTCCCTGGGGGAAGGGATGAAAATCCCCTTCCCCTGGGGAGAAAAGCCCCTTCCCCTTCCAGTGGCTGCCACAAGGCCACAGAATGCAGCAGTAGCCACTTTGGCACCACCTTTCCCGGCCAAAGCACGGCCTTTAGGATTGGGATGCCCATCACCACTCCAACTCCAAATTTTAGTGCTTTAAAACAATTTCCAAGCAGTATAATAGAAATAGTGTCATTTGTACATCAAACTAGTAAAACAGATTCTCTGACCCTCAGGTTGGTTCCAGTATATCAAACCTTTGTCCCTGGAATAAACAATCATCTACATTTGCTTTAGCAGGCTTAGCCCACAAGCTCTATCAATCATATTGAATGCAGTGTTTCTATCAACAAAGGCTGTATACACATGAACTTAAAAAATTCAGATTTGTGAATGAGATGAGTAAATACGAAATAATTGTTGTAGAATACAAAGGTGTGAATCCAGCTTCCTTTTCCATGAGGATGTAATTAGCAGTGCCCAACTCTACAATTTGCATACCAAATATTTACCATAAGTTTGTCTATATTATTGATCATTCTTATTGATCTTTAGTTTAAAGGGATATTCCTATCTTGTTAAATGTTAGGGACTACTGTATAATGCTTGTATTTCAGTCAGATATATTTTCCCTGTTCAATTAACATACTTGGAGTTCCAGTAATAGGCACCCACCAATCAGAATTACATTGAAAGACTGCCAGGAACACCATCCTTGCCTGGGGCCTTAATAAGCAAGGGTGTGTTGGAACCAGTAAACCCAGGTCAAGACTGAGAAGAAATCTGGTACTTAGAATGGCTTCAGATGTGACAAGCAAGCCAGGAGAGAAGGGATCCCAAGAGTCCTGGACTTGGAGTCCATGCTTTTGTGTCTCATATGAAATAGGATATTCACATTTTTTTGCCGGTGGGGAGGTAGGCAAGTTTTGTATTAAATGAGATGGAGCGGTACAGGGAAATTTGTTCAGAGCAATCTCTGACTTCTCACCCACCTCCATCTCATTGCATTGTTTTCTCTTTGCAGAAGAAAAAACTATAGGCTTCTATCTTTTAGTCTTGGTTTCCAATCAATAAGTGTAATAAATGGATTGGAACTAAGCCTCACACAGAGCTTTATCACATCTCTGTATAGCAGAGTTCTAATGACTTTTTATATAGTTTTGATATAGCAGAGTTTTGATAATGCAGTTTTGATAAATGCATCTACCAGCTTCAAACTGGCAGGGAAGCAGCAATCAAAACTCCGCAGGGCCTAGTGAAAACTGGAGCTTGAAATAGCTGTACATGTGGAATCTGTTTATCCAAGGATTATACATCCGTGGATTTGGCTCATTGCGGGTCCTCTGGACCTGCATTGAGCCAGACTCGGCTCCAACTGAGCCCTCTGGAGGGGATTGGTGTGCATTCAGAAGCCTTCAGAAAGTCCTCTGGAGGGGACTGGAGCACAAATCCAATCCCCTTTGGAGGGATTAATGGGGTGAATTTCGTGGATTTGAGTATCTGCAAAATTCAGTATCAGCAGGGGGTCTGAGAATGGATCCCCTGCAGTTACTGAGGCCCCACCTGAATCTGCAATCGTAATTGGGCCTAACAATTTCAGTTGTCACTTGTCATGAAGGGCAAACTCTATTTGACTATAGATTTGGAAACTATTCTAGGTTTCTAAGGCAGACTTGGCAGTGTCCTGTCTACGCAAAACTCAAAAATGAGAGGTGATAACAGTTAGAGATATTAATTTCATCCCTCCCCACCCCCGTTCTGAAATGTCAACACCCCTCGTTTTTATTTCACAGGACCAATGAAGATGTCCATTTTCACTTGTGCCACTGTCATTGTAGCCAGAAAATTGTGGCAAATATTATGATCTTTTTTTATACCAGAGGAGGTAGGGATCTGTAAATGTCAACAGAGTATGAAACATAAAGGAAGAAAGGTCCCCTGTTGCAAGAAGCACTTAACTGACCATAGATACATCTTGTTGAGCAGCACAGATGAGCTTTAAGTGGTGGGGAGAACTTGAAGCTGCTAAAACTGTGCATTATGTAATAGTGTTGGCAGAGTTATTGAAATAATGATATGCATGCTTGTTGTTATGTATCTGTTGGCCCCTGTTCTCCATCCATATCTCTTGTGAAAGAATTACAACAGTTGCTGTGAATGTTATTATCTGGCCTAGTCATTTCATATTGGAGGAAAAGCAGCTTGGCAAGATGTTGTCTTTAGTATCCAGTTTGTAATGAAAAAGCTAAGCTTAGGGCCCAGTTCTATCCATGGGATATGCTGGTGGGCCTCAAGATCCACCTGCATATCCTGCAGTCTGTTGTCACAATTGCCACTCTGACAGTCTGCAGAGCCCAGCCACCTGTGCAAAGGCCGGGAGGATGTGCGCCATCAGCAGTGCTCCACAGACTAGCTGCCGGCCCAGTTATGTTGGCAGCAGGGTAGATCAGGGCATGGGCTGGTTTGGATCAGGGCCAGGAAGCAAATAGATCTTGGAGGCAGCAACATCCACCAGAACTGATGCTCTGATGCTCTGACATGCCTTCTTGTTCTAACAGATCTATGCCAGCAAAATAGCTTGCTGTAGATCTCAGTAGGCCCTCAGGGGCCCAATCAGTAGTTGAGGAGCAGTTGCGGACCCACCATAAGTTCCAATGGGGCAAAAGCCCCAAGCGCGAGGCACCAGGACCCTGCAGAAGCCTCTCTGAAGCTCCTGACAGGGTCGGAAACTGTGCTTCCGGTTTTCTGGAAACACAGTTTAAAGCGTGGGAGAACCTCAAAGAGGTGTCTCTGATGTGTTCCTGGGTCGCGAGAGGCTCTGTGAGCCTCAGGTGAGTAGGGGGGACCAGATTTCTGCGCAAGTGGCACCATTGCAGAACTTTGCCCTGGGTGCAGCACTGGGGAGGTCCACTGCTGCTGAGAAGGTAAGTAAAAGTTTTCTTTTACTGGAGGCTTTCTTTTGGTGGAGGCTCTGCTGGCCACCTTAAATCCTGCACGCTAGCAGGGGATAGGATTGGCCTCTAAGTCCCTTTCTCTGCCTGGGTTGTGTTTCTCATCTTCAGAAGTAGTACTGCTTGGCTGAAGGAAAAGCTCCTCTTATGGGGTTAGCCACTCTATGAAATGTAAAATATTTGGATTATTCATCAGTGAAATGCTGTGGTGACGATATGAATGTCTGAGGGGAGCTTTTAATGCTTCCTTGAAGGGAAGGGGATTCATGTTTGCTTTCATGTCCGTGTTCTGCCGTATCACTGACGGTCAAGTGTAATTTTGTTTTTTGTAGAGCATCCCAAGATCCGACTACCACGCTACTTGAGACAGTTATACCTCAGGTCTGTGGGAGAAGCGGTGAACTTGGTGATTCCTTTTCGGGTATGTGGATCATGTAATGGCTGTTGTCTTTGTGGGCATTAGAGCTCTGAATTTGGGCCAAAAGGCTAACGGTGATGAGGACACCAGAGTAACCATGGGTGGAGACTGACTACAAGGTTGGACTCTCTCTGAAGTGGACTCCAGTGGGCAGATTTCAGCAGGCAAAGCAGGATCGGTGATAGAGCTGTCTGACCTCACTCTTATGACCCTGGATGAGCCTGCTAGTGGTGAGTTCAGGAGTTCAGGACAGGATCTGGTGGCTGGCTGCCGGAGGCTCTGCCTCATCCTTCCCTGATCTCTACCTCTCCACCTATAGATTATGTCAGCAGCCAGTCTGTGCCACACACACGGCTTTATGGCTGCTGCACCAGCAGCCATGCAGCACCTGCCAAAGGAGAGGCTTCTGCAATGCTGGGGAAATAATTGCGCTGGCACACCTTGTGGTATGCCGTTGTTTGTAAAGGATAGGACTGCACCATTAAAATGGGAATTTTATTGAAGATCTGGAAAGAAGAGTAGCTGGATGTGGACTAGCCTGGTTATTGAGGAAGAGGGAGGAGTAATGGGCCTGAGTGAAAGGCATTGTTGGAGCCGCAAAAGAGATTTACATTAGGACAAGTTAGGGCTGCAGAGTACTGCACAAGCTGTACAAGTACTGCACAAGCTGTAGATTGTAACAAGCCCAAATTGTGTTCCTCTAAAATACTGTATATACATTTTTCAAAGGCTCTTCGTTTGTCTGTTGTAAGCAGTGCCATCTTCAGGTTGCTGGGAGACCCGGGACAAAGCTGAGCAACCCGTGGCATCCCCCATCTCTTCCCTGCTCGCGAATTGGGTGCAACCACTGCCACCAATGCTGAGGGTTCAAGAGGCAGCCCAAACCCAAACCAGGCAGGCTCTTTGATGGGCATGTGGCCAGAGTCTGCCTTGGCCAGTGATGCCACTCTGGTAGGGACAGGACCATTGTGCCCTGGACAACTGTGTTTGGCTCAAATGCTTCCCTGTATTGGACATTTGCATCTGTTCTTTTTATGCCCTGGACATTTGTGTTCCAATATAGGTATATTTATATTGCATGTACTTTTTTATATGGATGGCAAATATAGATATATATATAAATATCCAGGGATACCAATGACCAGGATGCGTTTGACCAGGACACAATCATCCAGGACGCAAATACCGTAATACATACCCTGTTTGCAAGTGATCCATTGCTTCCTTGAAAGCCTACTAATCTCATCTGAATTTTGAATTTTCCAAAATAATACTTCTAAGATAGCAGAAGCAATATGCTGCAGTCCAACTTGGGAGTCTAGGAGGAGGGGGGTTGTGACCCCGAACCTAAAATAGCTTCATACCAAAAATAGCAAGCACAGGCCATATGGTGTGGCAAAGAAAGGCTTATAACGGGTTGTAGCACTCCTTGCATTTCCTTGATTCTTGGGTAGATGCATTTGCGGACAGGCATTTGCCATGAATCCAGTCCCTTTCATTAAGGGACAGGTGTCAGAAGCAGCCCCATGTGAAATAGATTCTTAGGGACTTCAGCTGTCCCTGAATATTTTGGAGAGAAAAAGTTGAGAACCCTTTTTGAGCTAAACCTCAGTATGAAAAATTGCTTTCTCCTCTCAGCATGCACAAATATTGACAGAAATCCACAAGTGTCCTGCCCTGGGATACTGCTAATATTGCTTCAGCCCTCTGCAAAATTTTAAGTACTCCTGCTCAAGGAATTCATGTACGGTGGTAACATAAATAATGTGTCTGTGACTGCCCTCTCTCAGTGAAGAAGAATTTGAAAACTGTGTTGGCATTTTGCAGCCCACTAATTCAAACCCAGCTAGAATGAGGGAGATGTGGATTCCGCTTTGGGTTCAGTGGCTATATGCCTCTGAATACCAGTTGTAGAGGAGCAACGGTGGGAGAGAAGCATACCATTCTCTCCTCCCTTTTGAGGTTCTCGGTGGCAGATGGTGGGCTACTGTGGAAAACAGGATGCTGGACTAAATGGGCCTTTGGCCTGATCCAGCAGGGCTCTGCACCTGGTGGCGGCGGCGCCAAAACAGCTACCGTGGCAGCCATTGGCAGTCTCCTCAGGGGAAGGGGACCTTTGTCCCCTCCCCCTGGGGAAATCACCAAGCCCTGCAATGGGGCTTCTCAAGTCTGCCCCGACTATTTTGGCCAACCTGGAGTTCTGGTTCTGAAGTTCTGGTTTTGAAGACCTGGCACCAAGTTCTGGATCCAGCAGAGCAGAGCTCCACTGGTCCTGCTCCCCTTCTGCCCCTTTCCACCCTGCTTCCTTCCCCACCCCACCCTCATTCTGTCCCAGAATGCCTCCCATCCACCCTGACGATCCTTACAGCTGACTGGAGCTCTTCCCTTGCTCTGGGTGGTATGTGGCTGGCGCTGGACCAGTGCCAGCACTTTGGCAGGAAGTGTCATGGGCGCTGATGAGCTCAGGATTGGGCTCTTTTCCCCCAGTCCGACTAGACACATGTGCCCATCCAGTCTCTTAAACTCTGCTTCAGGCATCCTGCTCTGTCATGTTTTGTAAAGCATTTACCTAAATCGTGATCGACCACCAGGTACCTCTTGCTGCATATTGTATACTGTAAGCAGCAGTGGATAGGGATGTAAAACAGAACAGAACTCTGCTAATAATTTTTTTCCCCATGTAGGGGAAGCCAAAGCCTCAGGTGACCTGGACCAAAGAGGGCCAACCATTGGATCCTAAGGCAGTGGTGGTGCGCACTAGTGATAGAGACTCCATCTTCTTTATCCGTAAAGCAGAGCGCAAACATTCAGGAAAATATGAAATAAGTGTTAAGATCTTGGATGAGCTGGAAGACAAGGCCACCTTTGATCTCCGAGTGATTGGTAAGGGCAGTGGCGTAGCTAAGGGGGTGCAGGGGATAGCAGTGGCACCGGGCATCAAGCTTTAGGGGGAAATAAGCTGAGCTTGACACTAGTAACCAAAATTGTGAAAATCTTGGCATATATGAATAATACCATCATGTTATATCATTGGAAAGGTAATTTAATGCAGATTGCAATGCAGCAAACTGCATTGGAATATCTGTTTTCTATCAAAAGTTATGGCCAATTAACCAGAAAATGAAAACACAACTGCCTTGTGGAACAAAAAGTGGATTTGCTTACCTCCAAACTGACCTATGAGACTGATTATTCTGAGTGACAATGAGATGTTGTTATGATTCAGCATGGAACCAATAACTTTATTTACTTAATTAAATTTGATTTTGTTATGGAGGGGGGGCTACAAAATCTTTGACCCCAGGTAGCAGATATATGCCTTATCTATGCCACTGACTGGGGGGAGACAGCAAAGCAAGTGGGTGGTGAGCTGCTATGGGGAGGATGTGGGTTCCTCCCAATTTTCACTTTTAAAAAGCCCGGGCGTGTTGTCACTTCTGGTTGTGATATCACTTCCGGGGCAACACTTTGAACTTGGCAGCGGGCTACATGATCATTAGCTATGCCACTGGGTAAGGGCAGTGAAAGTGTATCATGTGATTTACTGTCTAGAGAGTAACCTGACCTTATCCTTGGAAACAAAATCCTTTCTAGCAACAACCCCACAGAATACCTTTTTCCAGATAATAAGAGTAGTTTGGAGGCCTGGAATGGCTGGACATTGAAACACTTCTTGTGTTACTGATGGCAGATTTGACTTCATTACCTAATTAGGTATGTGTGAGGAAGGGCTATGTGAGCTTCAGGAAGCCGGATCCAGTTAGGATTTGCTGTTTCTCATATTTAAACTACAGCTGAGTAAGGTGAAAGATGGAGCTAAGGGGGTGGTTATTGTGTATGAGGAATGCATTCAAACAGGCTTATAGATTTTCCTCTTCTTTTAGATGGCTGAATGACTTTTGTGCTGCCCACTGTATTGTATGTCCTGTGCACAGGCAGGTAGCACTGCCACAATGCTTCAACTGTACTGTGTCCATACTGTGCGACTCTCCTTTCCAGAGAGACCAGGCCCTCCTGAGAACCTGAAGCTGGTGGATGTGTGGGGCTTTAATGTGGCATTGGAGTGGAGCCCACCCAAAGATAATGGCAACGCTGATCTTAAGGGTTACACAGTCCAAAAAGCAGAAAAGAAGACTGGGGTAAGCACTAGGGACGTGGGGGGACGGGGACGACAAAGCAGAGAAAAAAGTGCAGATGGGCAGTGAAATGCTTCCAAAGATTGGTAGTGGGTTCTCTGGTGAGACCCCAACCCATAATCTAAAGTGGATTTAACTAAACAAGTGCAAAGCCCTCATTACTTGCCTTCATATATTAGGGCCTTAGAAGAAGGGTGTTTCTTGGCTGAATATGAGATCTAATTGAACACAGGACTTATTTCAATATAGGGAAACCATGAAGTTCTCAAATGCTTCCTCAGTTTGTTCAATCTCCTACAATTAAAAAATTCCTTTCAACTTCCTGCTTAACAAGAACTGATTAAGAATTCCATTTATTAATTTAAAAAATTCATTCTATGACACTATTTGGTGTATAGGGTCCTGTACAATATTAATGTCTGGTTGCTCACAACAGCATATCAAGTGGGTTACCCTGAGAAATGATTTGCCCTTCAGTGAAATTCAGAGTTGAAGAGAGAATTTGAATGACACCTGTCCATCCATCATCTGGTGGCCTGCATGGGATGGGCCTGTGTTATGAAGGGCTGTACAGAGATGAACTAGAAACTTCCATGGATGAGAAAAGGCAACTAAAAGACTAGGAATAAAACCTTAGACATTCCTAATGAAAATCTGGTACCCACCAGACAGGTCACAGACAGGTCAATAATGTTTGCAAAATGGCTGCCAGACATTGATATTTGGAAGCAATTCAAAGCCATAAGGAGCTGGGCATAGCTCATGGAATAGTGACTGGCTAGCTGACACCTGGGTATAGAGGCAGGGAAATAGGAGAATGTGGCCAAACTTGAAAGGGCTACTTTTTAAAGCCATTGAAATAATAAAATCCTTGCCTGACCTCCGGGCCTCCGTTCAGAGAGCCTTCCCTATTGAATGATGGCTGGGAGAATGGTTGGGGAAGGAATTTCAAGTGGAGTAGTAATAGTAAGAGCCTGTGATCTGAATGTGAGGACATCTGTTGTGTCAGCAACTGCTTATTCATATTATTTTTCTGTGTGTCAGCAACAGCCACCAATCTATTCACAGTTAAGGGTATCCTTTGATGCTAGAGGCTTAAGCTGCCCAAGGACTTGTCTTAGGTCTGTGACAGCTCAGGGTGTTCAGTGTTGTTTTTCTGGGGCCAAATGCTCCTATCATCTCCCAAGGAAATGGCAGTCTGGAGATGCCATGAGAAAGCCAAGTGCATGTTGGCAGATGTTGACAAAATACCAAGTATTCAAGTTTTCCGCCACTCTTACTCCACACTGCTTGTTTTGCATGCCATTTTGTGTAGTTCAAGAGACCTGAGAAGTACTAGCCCAGCAGAAGTGTATTGGAGGCATCTGGATTGGAAGTAGTGATTGCAGGCTCTTTTCTGGAGAATCACGGACAGCCCAGTCCTAAAACCAGCAGCTGCATCCTAAATGCAGTGGCATTTAGGATGCATCCTGCCATCCTAAAAAATGGCAACCGCTGCATCCAGTGGCACTGCCAAGGCTGCCAGAGGTCTCCTTAAGGGAAGGGGTCTTTCATCCCCTTCCCCCAGGGAATGCCCCAAGCCCTGCAATGGGGCTTCTCAAGTCTGTGCCGGCTGTTTTGCTGGTGTAGGTTTCAGAGACTCTGTGTTGGGCCTTCAGGCCTAACAAAGAGTTCAAGTTCCGGTGAAGCAGCGCTCCCCTGGTCTCGCTCCCTGGTTCCTCCCCCTGCCCTGCCCTGTCCTCCCCCTCCCACCCACTCCTGGCCTCCCCAGCCCTGAAACTACTTACCACTGGCTGGCACTGCAGTAATGCTGGCCAGCCCTCCATGTGGCGCTGAGGCTCAGTGTGGCCCTCCTCTCTGGGTGCCACGGATGTGCCTTATGGCACATTTGCAACACCCAGTGCCAGCGCTGTCCCTCAGTGAGCAAAATTGGCCCAGGAGCACAGTTTGGGAATGATGAGAAGTTGGCCTATGATACCAGAGCAAATGTTGACTACTGATGCCTCCCTAAACAAAAATCCAAAGAGGAAGTTGTTACCAGTATAGATGATCTCTAGTGGTACCCTTTGTCCTAGGAGTCTGTGTTTTGTACTAGAGTCTCTCCTGGTTTACCCCTCTTTTATTTTCGGTCAATCTCTCCTCCGCATCCTTGCCCGCCCTAGTCTTCTTTTAGCATTCAGGGGTAGAAAGAGAGAAAAGATCAGTAATTGATAATCAATATGAATAAAAATAAATGCATCATGATAATCATAAGTTTTCAGATACTCAGGGCCCAATCCTATCCAGCTTTCCAGCACTGGTGCAGCCACAGTGCACCCCCAAAGTAAAGGAACATATGTTCCCTTGCCTTGAGGAGGCCACTGTGACTTCCTCCCCACCACAGGATACAGTGCATGCCCCACTGACACAGCTGCACCATCACGGAAACATTGAATAGGATTGGGCCCTTAGTAGCTTAATAAAATCAAGTCTGACACCTGCAAAAGCAGCTTTCTATGTTCCCCAGTTAGAATGTTCTGCAACATTTAGCTTAGAAGAAGCAATCACTTATGGCAGCACTGATCGGAAACACTTGCCTGAGGCAGACTTCATCAGGGTCGCAGCTGGCTCTTGGTCTCAACCCACAATTCCATTCTAGCCAGCAGATTGGTCAACTGCAACTGCCAAACAACAGTTTTCATAATTCTTGGCTTTGGGAAGATTTTGATTCTGCTGCCCTTCAGCAAGTGTATTCCCCCTGAGGATGCTCAGTCATGTATCCTGGCCTTGGACAGATTCACATTGAACAGTCAGTTTTTCCTGCTTTCCAGCAATGGTTCACAGTTCTGGAACACTACAACCGTACCAGCTGCACGGTGTCTGATCTCATAATGGGCAACAGCTACACCTTCCGGGTTTTCTCAGAGAACCCCTATGGCCTCAGTGAGAAACCTGCTGTCACCAAGGATGTGGCACACATAAAGAAAACAGGTAAGGAGAACAACATTGCAGTAGGAAAGAGGAGAGAGGTCCTTCACCGTCCCAGGCAAGGTTAACAGTCAGTATGGATGAAGGACCCAGAATAGGAAGCAGTCGTGGCAGCCAAATTGCTCCAGCCAGAACACCTAAAGACTGGCAGAGGCTGTGAGGGAGTGACAGAGCGAGGGGTAAACATGCAGCTGAGGGCAGAGCAGGAACGATTCCTTCCTGCCTCTCATGGAGAAGTCAATTAACAGTGTATGTATCTGGTAAGAGAGAAACAATTGTTTTCTCAGAGGGCTCATGGTGCAGGCACAACTTCCACTTTCATCTTAGATAAAAGGTGTTGCAGGTTTGTGCATTTAAACACAATTCAAAACCTGTGTGCCCAGTGGGGGCAGAAGAAATACACCAAAGGAAGTGGTGTTTCTCTCAAAGCACTTTCCACTCTGTCCCTCGAGGCAGATGTGATGTGGAAGGAGTATGCTCTGCACATTCTTCAGCCATGTTGCATGTTTTCCTTCACAACTAAGCTGACACAATTAGCCTATCAGTGAACTGAACACTGGCTGAAGCCTGTTTGCCTTCTCTCTCCCCAGTCACTGCCTCCTAATTCAACTTGTGCTGCCCTCAGCTGCCACCAGGGAAAATTTAACAGAAGGCCCCATTGCCAAGTGTCATTGGAAGAGTTTGCCTCCCTCCAAAAAGCCTCCAAATCGGAATGATCAGAATATTTTGTCAGAGATGGAAGGTCTTTAATCCCTGCTCTTCCTCTTATTTACAACAATCTCTTGGCTTAAATATATTTTTTTTTCTTTTTTAGCAATTTCACACAAATTACAGAAGTTCCACAGCTGGGATTTCTCTGAACCTCCAAAGTTCACCCAGCCTCTTACTGACAGAACTACTACCAGGGGCTACAGTACACAACTTGTCTGCTGTGTCCGGGGCTTCCCAAAGGTGAGTACTGCTGTAGGTTAGGCACTCACGGAAGTGTGTCTGTCTGCACTAAGACTGATCCCTAAAGCAGGTGCAGGGAGACAGATCGGAGGTGTTTTCTTAAGCAAAATGGAATGGCCTCCTTGTTTCCTCATTAGGTGGTGAGTTAGCCCATGACTCCTTTTCCCGTGAGCACATCATTGTTGATGCTGCAAAGAGCGCCCAGTTCCCCAGCCACAAATATCTCCTTGCCTGAATTTATGTATGGCAGAGCAGTGAAAAGTGGATATTAAAAGCAATCTGGGTTCTAGTCTTCTCAGATTTGCTAGATAATCTCAGATATATTTATTCTCTGCCTGAGTTTCTCAATTTCTGACATGGCTAGATGATATTACAGTGGATTCTGCAGTTAAGAATTCCCAGGAGTCAAAGACTCGTATCTCTAAACCTATCTGTAATAGCACATGATACGCAGTTATAATGTGTGTGTAACAAAGCCCTTTGCAACGAAAGAAGGACAATTCTTTGTGCCTGGGATAGAGAAATATGCATTTTATCATTTCCCTCGGTGCCCAGCAATTTCGTAGAAGCTGGCAGAGATAACCCTCAGCAATGGAATAAAGACAAGCACATTCCTGCATGCCCTGCCCCCCATTTCAATGAACATGGGATGGGTGTTCCAATCTACAGTAAAACACTGAATGGTTTCCAGGGAGATGGCTGGTGACATGTCCATGGTGGGCATACTGCTGCAAGGAGGCTGATCATGGTATTATGCCTTAAGTGGACCCTCCAAACCACCATACCAGGAAGAAGTAGGGTAGGATAGAGAAGTGATGGCCAAAGTTGTCTAAGAACTTCTGGGGGAGCTATTGCCCACCTAAGAGGCCTCCACCCCCTCCACACACTTCTTAGAGATGTCTGTTTATTTCTGCTAATCTTTCTGCTAACTTTAACTCTGCTTCAGCCCAAAGTGATCTGGATGAAAAACCAAATGGAGATTCGAGAAGACCCTAAGTACTTAGCCCTCATGAAGGAGGGAGTTTGCTCTCTAGAAATACGAAAGCCCAGCCCCTTTGATGGTGGTGTCTACACCTGCAAAGCTGTGAATGCTTTGGGGGAAGCCTCTGTGGACTGCAAGCTGAGTGTAAAAGGTATATTTGTAATGTCTGGGCTGTGTCTTTTCTGTCCCAAGGTTGTTTGTTTCATGCAATTGCTATAAGTCAAACAAGATGTTGTGTTATACCTATCATTAAGGCTGCAATCCTGTTCACAATTTCCTAGGCACAAGACCTATTGAATGCAATAGGACTTACTTCTGAGTAGACATGGCTAGGCTTGCAACCTAATCCTAACCCATGCTGGAACGGGGGTGGGCGACTGGCTTGCCCCTAATCCAGAGCAGAATTGGAGCTGCTTGCAGCTCTCCCCAGGTAATGCTGCAGCACTCACAGTGGGGCTACTCATGTCTGCACCATCTAAAGAGGTGGTGCAGATCCAAGCAGCCCAGAGCTGTGCCAGGTTGCCCAGGAGTGGGGTCAGGATCCGGCCTAAGTGCTGGATACTGCCCCCCCCCCGCTCTGCCCCAGCCCACCCATGGGCCTGCCTGTCACCTGCCCTCCCCTGCCCTGGAACGCCTTTGTCCTGCCCTCCCCCCACCCTCCCCAGACCCCCATGCTGGCCCAACACAGCTGATGGGATCTTACCTTTTGTCTGGTGCAACAGGCCTAGAGATGGCCTCCTGGCTCCCTAGTAGTCACAGAAGTGTCTTACAGCACTTTTGCTACACACCAAGGCTGGTGCAGGGGACATGTGCTGGCCTAACTTGGAGTTCAGATTGCACTCTTAGGCTGCAATCCTAACCTCTCTTTCCTGAGAGTAAGCCCCATTGAACAAAATAACAATAACTAGGTATTTATATACTGCCTTTCTGGTCATCAGATTACTCCTCTGACTTTATTTAAGGCGGTTTACATAGGCAGGCATTTCTAAATCCCTCAAGGGGATTTTTACAATCATAAATGGTTCTTTCTTTCAAGAACCACACAACATTTCAGTTGGATCTTCCTGGTCTGATCTCTCTTCTGGCCTCCAGTGCCTCCCACGCAGGCTGACAAGCAGCTCCTTCATCTCTCACGTGGGGGGCAGCCAGAGCAGATGGAATAGTTCGGCTTGGCTTGTCAGCTGCTTCAAGGTCTCGCTGTTCAGGGAGCTGTCGGTGTTCTCCAACTGGCGACCTTCTGATGTTATCTTTGGGCAAACGGAGGCTCTACCCTCTAGACCAGACCTCCTGTCCATAAGAGTAAATAGGACTTACTTCTGAGTAGACCTAGTTAGGATTGTGCCCTTAGTGACTTAAAGTGAGGTGAACAGGAAGTCTCTCTTTCATTTCTTTAAATGGAAAAAGAGGAAATTTTTTGGTGGCAGATGTTAACCTTCCCTTCCTGTGCTTCATGGTTCTGATCTGAACCTCCTCCCCTCGCCTCGAACAGCTGCTTTTTTATTTTAAAAAAGGTAACACTTCCTCTTCCTGTTTTGAACCTGTCAGTTAATATCTGACTTAATGTCATGTGTAGTTTGAGCCTAAGATTTTCAAAGAGAAATTAAGTGGCAGTTAAACCGAAATTCCACTGAGACTTGGAATCCTTTGTTCCTGGTACCTCTTTGAGAATCCCAGCCATAGTCATGTAATTACTTAGTTCAGAGTTTCAACCCCTGCCCTGTAAAATTGTGATTGACAGGTCAGGTGTGTTTGCTAGACTCAGCCAAAGCCTGGTGTTCTTCCATCCAGCTGCTAGGATTGCTGTCAGGAGTTTCCATCTGGGACATTCCCAGAATCACTTGCATACATGGTTAATGCTGGTTCCCAGGATTGATGGCCTTTCATACCAAGCATCCTTCTTTGTTCCTCAAGGAAATATTGTGCTGTAGGAGTTTGCCATATGCTGTATCTTCTACTCTGATTCATTAAGGAATGTGCCTTGATCCAGACTGGTGACGGGATGGTGCAGCTGTAGCATCCTCCAGCTTTTTGCCACATGCTTGCTGAATAATGAAACTTAGCATTTATGCATATCTTTAGAGAGTAAGTCTTCGTATATGTTGTATTTTGTTTCATTCTTTAAAACAGCTCCATAAGGCAGGGTATTATTATTACCCCCATGTTGCAGATAGGTCCTGAGGCAAAGAGATTATGGATCTGATGAATTCATGGCAGAGGCAGAAATTGAATTAGGAAAATCCTAGTCCATGGCTCAGCCTCTTATCAAGTAAAGTACACTGGCTCAGCTAGTGGTTTAAACTAGAGGCAAGTCGTTTTGATTAAATGCCAGGAGAACTTGCCTTGGTAACAGCAGTAAAATGAGAAGGCTAGGAAATCTGTGATATATGTTCCTTGCACAATGTGGTAGGTATTTATTGTATGAGGTTCCCAGGCTCCCTGTAGTTACTAGTCCCAAATCAACAATGCAGGGAAAACAGAGAAAAGCAAATCTTTTCACTTTTCACTGAGAGAATCTATACAGGTCTTTCCGTTGGCAAACCTGGCAGCTGAAATGATGAAATGCCATGTGTTGCACTTGATCATGTTTCCAGACTCTGAAATCCTGTAGACTTGTAGTGTTTCCCTGATAGGACCCCTTTAAGCTCAACTATGAAGCTGAGATATTAATTTCTCCTCTGCTCTATTAATGGCAAAGAACCTCCTGCAGGGTGAGTTGACTGGCCATCTCTATCTGCAGCGGTCCCAACCCAGCTGAATGGCTGTAATTTACTGCCTGCACAAGGCTACCTGCTCACATTTCCTTGCTTCAGCAAAGAGATCCCCAGTTCCCAATTGCCCAGCCCCAGATTAGAGGAAAGCATAGCTTCCCAGGTAAAGAAGTTGAACTCTTAAACACGCAAGCATGATTTGCTGCTCTCATTACAGGGATCTAATCTCAGCAACAGATTCAGTGCAGGTCCCACGACTGGCACACTTCTTGCATGGCAAAGCCCAAGTGATTAGAAGCAGTTGGCATTTCACACTCTGCTTTACTGGCAGTTGGCTTTGGACCTTCCTGGTTCCAGGCAAGCAATCATAGATTGCCTATCTGTCCCTGAGGGCCTTGTGGTAAGGAAAGCAGGGAATGAGGCGTGCTGTCCATCAGGAATGATTGGCATTTGCCCAGGAAAAGGTTGTCAACTTTCCTGGATTGGGGGGGGGGGCCTGGCTGTGTTGATTTGCACATTTTTATTTATTGAACATATCACATTTGAAAGACAAGAACCACAGTATTGCAGACAATATATTTTATCTGCATCAATAGAATAATGTAGTCAATGTTACTGGAAAAAGAGTTCTGTGCATCCTGAAAGCTTACCTCCCTACACTACACAATTAGCTTTAGTTGTGACAAAGAGCATTTGTGGCAGAAAATGTGTTTCTGGACTGTACTACCTTAGACTGTATGTGGGAGCTCACATATTCGAATGCTTATCTGTAAATTTAAAAAACCCTCTACATGGAAAGCAGGCCTAATGGGGAGAAGTCTAAACCAGAATCCTTCTCTTCCATCTAGTTTTCTCTGTGCAGTAAATGTGTTTTTTTATGAATTGGAGTGTTCATTCATATGAGTCCCAGCTGCATCAAGTGGTACCATTGACAAACAGGTTTATCTCTTCGTCTGCTGTTGATAACAACTATTACTAGACCTTGAACTGGTATTTGAACCAGTTAGGTTCCTCTTTATCTGTGTTTGAATTCAGTGTGGTAATCAGTCTTGGATTGGTTATGCCTGTGGAGATAATCATGTTTATAGAGTCCGTTGCTTGATATCTAGGCTGGGAGGAGAAAAAACCCAAAATTCTCCCATGTTGCAAACCTTTATGAATGAATAATAAAAACAGAGCCAGGGAGCAATCCCAGATCTGGTAAGGAAAAAAATAGGTAAGTTCTCAAACATCATATGTTCTAGTAGGCAACATCTCTGTTATAAAAAGCAATCAGCATACACACTGCAAAAGTGAGTCCAGCCAATGGGGACAGAGAGAGACTAAGGGCCCAATCCGAAGTTTCCCCAGCACCCAAGGGAGCAGCGCCACTGAAATGGCCACCGCTGTATCCTTTGGAGCCAGGGAAGCTCCTGGAGGTCTCCTCGGGGTAAGGGAACAGTGTTTCCCTTGCCCCATGTTGAGCCCAGGTGGCCCCAATGGGTCTACTTGGATCTGCGCCTGCTTTTGAGCAGATGCAGAACTGAGGAGACCTGTGTTGGTCTCCACAGCCTGAGAGGGGGTATAAGATGTGGTGGCACTGTTCCTGCCACTGCTTCTGTTTCTGCCACTGCCACTGTTTCTGCCACTGTTCCTGCCCCCCTCTGAGGCTCAATCCTCTCCTCATTCCATCCTCCCTCTGTCCCTTTCTGCCCCTCTCCACCTTCCCCCCACCCTCCCCCCATCCCAGAAAGCCTCCCCGACATCTGGTAGGTAACATACTGCAACACTCCAGCAACACATCTTCTACTGGTGCAAAGGCCCCACCACCAGTGCCTGAGTGCTTTATGGCACTTTTACAACACCAAGTGCTGGCAGTGAGGCTGGAGTGCTGGCACTGGGCAGCACAGGATCAGGCTACCCTGGTGTGTCTACACTAGGTGTTTACTCTGGAATTGCCGTTCTTGGTTTACTCAGTTTTTAAGGGGTAAATGTATAAATAGCAAACTACTTCTCCCATGTTTTCCTTGTCCAGTTTCTTTGGAAGCTCAGAAAATCTGACTTTAAAAAAAGGAAGAAAGAAGAGCAGTACAGTTTCTGCAAGTGAAGACATTATGGCTACTCTTCCATCATTTTGAAGGGTTGTGGTTTTGATGCATGCAGGGATACATTGGGAAGTTTAGCTCTGTTGCCACATCTCTTCGTTTCCAAGCATGGACCCAGTCTTGCATACTGGTGATAATATTTTCTTGTGTTTCTTACAGTTCCAGAATGAGGATGATCAGAGTCAGATGAAGAGCAAGGTGGGTTTGAAGTAAGATGCAGCTTAGTCAACTGCAGCTGAGTCAAAACTCATGAAGCCTGGAGAATACGTCTGGCTCAGGAGTCCATTTCAGACCTATTTGCCTTAGGATGCAATCCTAACCGGCAGTTATGCCAGGATAGGAGCCCCTGGAGGGTCGCAAACGTGCCGTAAAGCACATTTGCGCCTCCATGGGAGGAAGCTGCGTCGGTGCATCCAGATGTGCTGACGCATGGAGGCCAGCGGAAGCCTCTGCAGTGGCTACCTCGCCGCCGCTTGTGCCAGCGCACCCACGCTGACACAAGTGGCGAAGGTAGGCATGGGGGGCGGGGAGGAGGTGGGAGGGGGCGTTTCTGGGGAGGGGGAGGGCAGGTGATGGGCGGCCCCGGGGGCAGGCGGGTGCGCAGGGAGCTGGGGGTGGGGCTGGGACCCGGCAGTTATGCCAGATTTCAATCCCCGTCCCTGCAGAGAACGGAGCAGCCTCAAGCCACTCCGCTCTCCTCGGACTTGCACCACCTCTAGAGGTTCGAGGAGGTCCGAGGAGACCCGTTGCCCCAAGAGCTTCCCCTTGCCCCTGGCTCAGCTGCTGCAGCCAACGAACCAAGCTTGCCTGCTCCAGCGCAGGTTTGGATTGCACCCTTAGAGACGTGACTGGTAACAGACATCTGGCATGTCGGCCTGCACTTTTAGCTGTGTGATACAGAAACAGAGATGGAGTGAAAGGGAAAATGCAGGGTGGATATATCACCCTGCAAAATTTGGATTCTGCCTGCCTCTAGCACCACTGCCTGAACTTAAACTCTAGAACAGTGGTTCTCAAACTTTTAGCACCAGGATTCACTTTTTAGAATGAGAATCTGTAGGGACCCACCTGAAGTGATAACTTGACCAGAAGTGACAGCATCAAGCAGGAAAATTTTTAACAATCCTAGGCTGCAATCCTACCCATACTTACCCAGGAGTAAGTCCCGTTTACTATCACAGTTAAAAACACATACATAGTAGCCTGTTAAAAGTACAGGTGTATAACATTTCCCCAGATGCAGTCACATACCATAGTAACATCAGGTCTAATATACACAATTTTAATTATTATTTTGCATCCTAGGAAAATTAGTTATGACTAAGTACCATTGAAAGGAATGAAACAAAATTCATTCTAAGTTTAGCTATAACAGCAAATTGGACCACTGTTAAAGTCAGTATTTGTCTATATCATTAACACATTACTTTGTACAACAGTTGTCAGCTTACTACTGAAACCAAAAACGGACCCATAAATTCCCTTTTGAGACCTCTATAAATGAAGCAAAACAAGTTTCTCAATAGCTCTTAAACCTAGCTTAACCATTAACAGCCCAATCCTTTGCTTCCCAGCACCCAGGGCTGCAATGGCATCGAAGTGGCAACTGTTGCATCCAGTGGGGCAGGGAAGCAGTGCCACATCTCCTCGGGGTAAGGGAATTTAATTTCCCTTACCCCATGTAGTGGCCACATGGCCCCAATAGGTCTCCTCAGATCTGCGCCTGCTATTGAGCTGTTGCAGGATCGAAGATACCCATGTCAGGTGTCCTGGGCCAGGAGGGGGGTTAGGATATGGCAGCAGAGCCTGCTACCATCTCAATCCCCTTCCCATCCAGCTTCCACCCCCTCCCTCCCCACTGCCCCAGAATGCCTCCCCCCCTTGCCCTAACTTACCGCTCTGCCACCAGACGTTCACCGGAGCTCTAGGTGGCATGCGACCGGCCTCCGCCCCGCACAGCTCACTGGCAGTGAGTGTCACAGTGGGCCAGCACTGGCTCGTTAGGATTGGGCCCTAAAACAGCCCATTGGGCAATTTGCTCCATAAGGGACATTAGAATTGCACCTTAATTTAATTGAAGATTCCATAGTTAGTAGTCGAAGAGAAGAAAAGATCTTTTTTCAATTAAAATATTTCAGATCTTGATCTAAACAACTAGCTCTGTTTGGCGGCTGTTGTGAGCAGATATAATATCTTGGAAGGATCTTAGAGACAATCTGAAGCAGAAAGTGCTCAGCCGACCTGCCAGAACTAGAAGATTGCTCTTTCAGATCTGATAAGCAGACATGTAGTGTGCCAGTGCTCGGTAAAGCCTGCTTAGAGCTGGAGAAAAATGAAGCATCTGCATTAAACCTCTGGAAAAAAAAAGAAAGGAGGCTGTTAGCCTGACCCTGGTGTGCCATATGTATGATTTCATGTGCATGGAGAGGAGTGAGTGCTTGGGAGAGAAAGTGGGAAGCACCAGTGCTTTGTAATGGTGAGCCACAGCCAGGTGTAATCAACCCTCAAGATGGGTGAGGCAGCGTGTCTTTTCTGGATGTACTGGCTCCTTCCATTAATCTCAGCGCTCCCCTGTCTTTCAGTGCTTCCTGGTCAAGAGCAGCCAAACCCTTTACAAAGACGTCTCTGCTCTGGAACAGTGCCTTCTTCGCATTCTCAACTCTGGAGTTGCTAGATGGGATCTGTGGCTTGGCGGTGAAGCTGCTGCTGTGTGTCTTCAAAACCTGAAGCTTTGCAGAGGGCTGAACATGCGACTGAGTTGGCTCTGCAAAGAGCACTGACCTTGTCTCATGTGATGTGGTGGCTGCTGTTTGCTTCTTTCTGGTCCTTCATCCTTCGGTACAGTCACTTCCAGTTCTGAATAAATGTTCCTTTAGCCACGCCAATAAAATAAGTCATGTGGAGGACCTTTTAACTCATCACTGTTCAGCACTACACTCTGCAGTTGAGTATATTGACACCACACTGGGTGTTATCAGTGTATTGATGACATTCCACTTTAGAACAAAGAATGATCTCCCTAAACTGGCTGCATGTAGGTGCAAAACCTGGCAGTAATCCACAGATCAGCTCCAAAAGGCTGAAGGTCACCCAAGTAGTTCCTGCTGCAACTACCCACCCAACTAAGGAACAGCCAACTTAGGCACAGCTAAGTGGTGCCTCCAACCCACAAACTTTTCTGGAAAGAACTGATGACTAGCAAAGATCTTTGCAAAGATCACGGATAGGTCTATAACATGGTGGTCCAACATGTGGCCCATGGGATGCATGCAGTCTGTGAGGTCTCTTTTTGCAGCCCTTGAGTATCCTGCCGCACCCACCCCCTCCTTCAGTCTCAGTGGCTTTTCTGTCTCCCTGCTGCACAGTTCCAGCTTTTCCTTTGGAGAAGAAGCCAGAATGGCACGGCAGGAAGATAGAAAAGCCTGTCACACTCACCACTGCCTCTACTGCTGTCTTCTGCCACCTGGCTCAGAACTTGGAAGTAATCTGCTGTGGTGTCATCATGTTGCTACCCATTACTTCTGCATTTGCGCCCTTGGGGGTTGGGCTGGCATACTGCAGCCCCCTTAGCGATGAATAAGGGGATTGCCCTGATCTACAAGAACTGACAAATTCTCCCAATCAATCTCCAGTCAGCAGTCTCTTGTGTGCTAGTCAAGGCAGCTAATGTGTTTTAGTAAATCCTCCTTTGATGGAGGATAGTCACAGTGGTGGGGAGGGGGAAGGGAAGCAGATGACATAGATAAACCTTTATGAGCATTTGATGGAATAGCATTTTAAACACTAGATTTAACTCAGATATTTGCCTGCCAATTGGGATATTTGAGAGGTATGAATCAGGATTATGGAGCATGTCATTTCTCATCCTTTTTCTTCTCAGGTGTAGCCTGAGTATGAGAAACATGGTTGGATGTACTGCTTTAGTTGAGCGAAGAGTGCTGCTTTTCCCACTCACCAGGGGGTGGGGCTGTTTTGATGTTCATCCTACAGGAGCATCTTGCTTTTCTCAGAAGCTGGCTGATGGAGGGGCAGACTACTCCAAGTAGAGGTAGTGTGGATGGCTAACTTTCAATGTGTATGCATGATTATTCAGAAGTAGCCATTACTGTGTTCTGTGAGGCTTACTCCCAGGTGTGTGGATTGCAGGTCTTGTATCCATTAATGGAAGAGGGTAACCACTCCAAGGGGCTGTGTGTCAAGGGGGAGCAATACTGTTGATGGAAGACAAACATAACCAGGAACTTGAAAAACAGATTTTCAGTAATTCTGTGCATGAAATAAGCCTTCATGCGGTGTTGTCCAGAGGCATCAAAGCCTCCCAGAAAACTGACCTCAGTGTAGGTATTGTTATTAGATATTTGATGTTTAGATTAGATATTAGATATTTGATTTTCTATGTAAACCGCTTTGTGAACTTTTTGTTGAAAAGCGGTATATAAATACTGTTGTTGTTGTTGTATTGTGTGATTAGAGAGACTGCGGATTTAGCAATATGAGATCCTGTGGCTCATGGGTCAAATGGAGATGTTGCATAACAGCATTGCATCTGTTTGTCCCTCACGGGCTTTGGTATTATGCAGTAGTAAAAAAAAGTCCCATGAGTTTCTCTGCTTAGCACCATTCTGGGTAATTTTACAGGTGACGACAAGGATTGGGGCATGCTATTTTCTTTTTGGAGTGACTGGAAACCAAACAGAATGGGATCATATCAGTTCCGTTTCCATGCACTCCCAAATGGGTACAAAAGATGGAACCCTGTTTGTTTTCATGTGTTTTGTTTTTTTTTTTAATTCTTGCTTTTACTTGGCTTTTACTGTTGACTGTGTCATCAGCAGCAGAAGCACCATTGCACAACTGTCTCCTGGTGAGTCCCATCTTGGATCTCCACACTGGCTCAGATGCTGCTGTGTTGTAGGGCAGTGTGAATATTTAAGATGATTTCTTCCAAGGTGGCTGAACTTTGCTGCTGCTGCTGCTGCTGCTGCCGCTAACACAGGCTGCAGTGAAAAGCAACATTTTAAACATCTTCTTTTAAACAGTTACAGGAATGAACAAGGGTTCTGAAATGAATTGGGACCTTTGAGTCCCAAATAACAGTGCAGGATCCAAATAGTATCACTGTAGGAAAGAATAAGTTATGAACAGGATTTTGAAACATTTTTCTTTCCATCTTAATCTTATAGAATGTGCCTCTTTGAATCCTGTTACTGTAGAACAGAAAACATAAAAGGGTCATTTTTATGGACTGGGCATGCTGATCAATCCAGCTTTTTCATTGGGCTTATGGGTGGTCCAAATGTAGATGAAAATAATTTATGTAACATCACTGGAAATGGCCTTTTGTAAGCTGTAACAGATGGATATGTTACAAGTGTTTCCTTCCCGGCCCAAATAGCCATATGTTGTCATAGACAGTACAATTTCACAGCATACTGGGGGCTGTGTTTACTTCTGTCTCTATCGCTAAGGAAATGAAATGAGTAGCTTCTCTGGATCTAAACCAAAAAGGCCCATGTGACCCATGTTCAGGGAAACAAAGGGAAAAATAACTATGCCACTGCCCTATCAGAATAGACAGACATGAGTCTTGACACTTAGGGCGCAATCCTAACCAACTTTCCAGGATCGAGGTAAGGGCAATGTAACTCTAAGGTAAGGGAACAAACATTGCCTGACCTTGAGGAGGCCTCCGTGACTGCCCCCCAACTGTAGGATGCAGCACATGCCCCATTGGCCCATTGGCACAACTATGTCAGTGCTGGAAAGTTGGTTAGGATTGTGCCCTTAGTGGGCAAAGCCAGTTCGCTGCTTCCATGTGTGAGTTCATTCATTCATTCATTCATTCATTCATACTATTCTGATGTCTTGGAGCAATTCACATCTTGCGATGTAATGTTTTTACTCTCCATACTGATGCTTGCTGAGTAGTTGGGAACAGCAATGGGAAAGCACAGATAAACATGTGATTTCCATGAAGGAAGAATTGCAACTGCAATAGAGCTACGTACAAACTTTGCCCTCAGAAATTGCCAAGTTATTCCACTTCAGAAGCTGACGATCATGCTGAATGAGACCCTGCATGGGAGAATGTTCCTGGCATAGAGTTGTCTGTCTTTTATACCAGGTGCTTCCCCATCACCTCTTACCAACATCCCCAGAGTTCATAATGTGTTAAAGCAACCAGGTCCACAGGACTGCTGCCTCATAGTTCTTCACCAGATGGCACCATAACACCAGTTTGCCTCTGAGGTTAGCACTCCTGGCTTCTACTGCAACTCCTCCCCTCTCTGCTACTACCAACAACATATGTTCAAGACGTCATGAGGTGCAAGCTGCCAATGTTTGGAAATGATTAGATTTCCAAACATTGTAGCAGGTCTAGTTAAAAACATTTTTTAAATTTTGAATTACTGCTGTTTGTCCTTTGCCGTTTGACATTTTAACATTCACTTTTTTCTATAAGTTTCATTCCACAAATCACGTTTTGCACATGACTTAATTCTTCATGAATAACAGAACTTGCTGCTGGTCCTTAGACATTCACAAGAGAAGGCGTAAGATTATTTGCATGAAAGCCAGTTCCCAATTTCTGCTGTTCAGGCCTGCTGAATTTCTAACCTAGTGTGCCCAGGGCTGACCCAAGGCTTCAGTGCAATGGAAGCAGGATGCCAAATGCTGCCCCCCTGACCTGGTGATACACCTCCCCATGTTCCTCCCACTCCCTGGACTGGAAAAGGAAGAAGGGGACAGTGCAGAACAGTAAGTGTGGACAAGAGGTGGGCTAGAACATCTCCAATGTTCTACTCAATTCTCCATTCAATTCTCCACCCTGGTTCCACTCCATCTATTCCTTTTCCAGTCCAGGGGTGGGAGGAACACTAGCAACAAGTGAGTGGATGGAGGTGGGTGTGCCACACCAGTCTCCTGCCTGAGGCAACCACCTCAGTTGACCTAATGAAATGGGCGAGCTCATCTAGTACTGGAAGCATCGATGAGTTCAACCAATGCATCTATGTCCCTGGTCCTTTTCAGAGCATGTTCAAGGCAAGCCACAGCACAGCAATGTCTCATTTCCCTGGCAAACCTTCAGTCTGCTTGCGTTGAAGGGAAGCTAGTCTGCACTTAACAGGAAAATGCATTATCAACCAATCTAGCCTGGCCTCTCCTCCCTGCACCGTGTGCTTGGTTCAGAACAGAGCAGGACCAAAACAGAATTAGCCATTGCAGCAAGCTCACTTGCCATGGCATTCCTCTGTCCTCCACCAGACGTGGTCTAGAGTCTAGCACCATAAGCTAGCTGTGTCACCCACTACCCCATGCCTTTCAAAACCAACTTAGAAATTCAGGAAAAGTGTGAAATGTAGTTCTCCTTCGACCATGTGCTATTTAATATGTGCATAACTGAGGTGACAAAATCCTCTCAGTGACTTTAATGTTTAACTTTCCTATTCGGAGTCATTTGTCTGAAGTGTTCTCTAAATGAAAATCACCAAAGTTACACTGTGAGAAGAAATTCTTTTAAAGTTATGTTTTCTGACATAGTAACTAGTGGCTTGCATGTGGGGATAGATAAATGACTTCCAGCATTAAAATGGGCAGGTAAACTTTCTAAATGAATACTTTACCACCTCAGATATGAAACTACCCCACACACTACCATTTCACTGACCTGTCTTTCTACAACTTCAGTTCCTCACATTTTCCCTCAACACTGTCTTCTACTGTGATGCCTGTCAAGACTCCTTTCTCCCTCTTCTGTTCTTCAAACATGCTTCTCAGCCTTTTCTGTGTCACCATCCTACCTCCGCACAACAAAGCCTCTTCAACCATGACTTTTCACTGCCTGCATGTCCAGCATTTTAAAAAGTAAAATGTGGGTTGAGGAAGGAGGGAAAATATTCCCCAAATGCATAAGACTATGAGTATCTTCCTCTGGTACAATATACGTGATACTTTGCAGACAGGAATTCTATATTTTGTAGAACATTGTGTCTTGGCAGGTACACATCAATATCCTAATGCCCCATGATATATCCTTCTCCTCTCCATTGTGGACTTTTTTGAGGGCATCATCGTGTCATATAAAGTGGTAGGCTGAAGCCATGAGTGAAGGTCCTGGCCTCCTTCCCCAAATAGAACAGAATTCCCTCTGGAGTTACTTCCACTAGGCAAAATAAAAATATTCTGGCAGAGCTTTACTGAGAACGTTAGTGAGAACAACATTAAATTTATGGCCTACCCAGGCCCAAGATGTCTGAACACCTCTATGATTCCAAATTGGCATTTATTTAGAAACTATGGGTCAGGTCCTCTGCATTCCACAAACGAGGTTCATAATGAAATTCATGGGTCCTGTATGCTGTCAGGAAGGGATCAAATTGCCCAGGGTGGCTGCTTAATGGAAACAGCTGCTCCTTGGCCTCTCCAGATTATTCTCAAGCAAATATGGCAGGTGTTGTAGTTATACAGGTAGTTGCCATTTTGGAATGGTTTTCTTAAACCAGTGCAGTCACCCAAAATAAACAAAAACACCACTTGCTATTTCCATCTCATCCCTCCACCAAAGTATATTCAAAATGCGGAAATTATCAATTTATTAAGCCATTTCTGCCCAACGTTGCATATATATAACAGGGATCAAAACTGGTTAATCTGGACTTCTATACAGGTACTGTATATTAAAAAGAAGAAAGGCTTCATAGAGAAACAAAGTTTCAGCACTGCATGATATATTCTCACTTCTTTTGTATTTGCATGACACCTGTAGGTACTTCTCAAGGCAGAGTCATTTTAATACTAGTGGAGGGTGCACCATTCTAAGGCCAGGTTGATTATTAAGGGCAGACAAAACATTGTATACAAATCCATGTAAAGGGTACCCTAATGGCTGTTCTTTTACAAGGGCAACTGGGAGCAGAGAAACTGAAGGTTTGTGCTTAACCCTTCGCCTTCCTGCTGTCTCTCTTCTCCCAGCCTCCCACACTGAAAGTGGCTATTCCTGTTAACAAGAGGGCAATGAGGGTGCCATAGTATGTGTTTTTATGTTAAGTATAGATAGACCTTCCAACTATGGAAGGAAATGCTAGAGCAACAAGGAAAATTTCTGGTATTTTGCTTTTGGGGTGATGGAGCACTTTCATCAAACTGTCCACCTCCACCCCAAGATATCTCTCCTGATCTATCACAGAACAGCTCAGAACGCATCTGCGTGTATGGGAAATTTTAATTTTTTGTCCCAATGTGCTTCTCTTTACACTAGCAGTGAAGTACATCTGCCATTTTGCTGCCCATTCCCTCAGTTTAGAGGGATTCTTTTGGAGCCCTTCACAATGCCTTCTGGGCATCACCATCTGGAAAAGTTTGGTGTCATTCACAAACTTGGACACCTCACTCCAGGTCCACAATGTGCATGGGAGGAGCAGGATTGCAGTGGCAGGGCCTACTCCCTAACCTACATGACTTCAGGTGGTCACTAGCACAAATTTATTATTTATTTTTATTTTATTAATTTATATCCCGCCTTTATGCCCAAAGGGCACACAAGGCGGCTTACAACAATTAAAAAATACAACATTAAAAACAATAATTAAAACAATTTACAGATAATTAAAAATCTAATTATTCCTATGTACAAAAAGTGCAGTCTGAGACTGCATGAAAAAGTGTACATATCCACAGTTTCTAAGTGTGTGCAGTTGGATGCTTAAATGTGATGAAATACAGACACAGACACTGTTTAGGAACTGTGGAAAAGAAGTGGTGAAACCAGTTTCTGGGTTTAAAAGAGTTGGAAATCACTCATTCCATTATTCTTGGAAGAAAGAGAATTATCTTGTGTCTGGGTCTCATCACCATTTTTAGGGAAAACATTGCACAAGATGGGGGCGGGGGTTTAAATGTCTTTTCCTGGAAATGAGAACATTCCTGTTTGATTAATATCCCTATCTAGAGTATCAACACATAATTTAGTTCAAAGTCTGCAGCTGAATTACAACAGTGCACTCTCAGCTTTTTCCAACTGTCTGATTTCATTTTATAGAAGAGGACTATGTGGCTCTATAGAACCACACAGCTCAGTTGCAACTGTGGTCCTGCCATAAGGTTGTTGAGGGCTGTAAATTTCATGTGCTTTGATGAACAGAGAGATGCTTAGCAGAGTTGAGGCTGAAAAGATGGATAATGTGGCATTTAGGAAAGCCCCTGCTGCGATGCATCGGGTACTTCACAGGTCAGAGCTATTATTGTGGACTTGCTGCAAATGCAGTCAGACAACTGTGCGTCGCTTGAACTCGTTTCACATGTTGAAGGCCTTCTTTGCCCTCCAATAGCTTGAAACGGTCAGCATGTATGCATCCTATTCCAAAACAATTAAACTGACAAGCAAACCTCGCATTTCCAAATAGAAAGCCCTGCATGAAAATATAACCCTTGCAAGGATTCTGTTTACCCAGCTGCAAAGTAACGCACTTACCCAGCCTCAAGGATGTCTGTTTGGTAACAGTGAGTTTGCCACTCATTCCAGCACATCACAGAGCACATAAAAGTGATCTGAAGACCATTTTACCGTGCCCAATGCAGTGAATTCACACAGGAAAATTGAAATATGATATAGCTCCCCAAGTACGCTGCCCAGTATGTTCTTGGATGTCTTGTGTTTTGAAATCTGGTGACCAATTTATTTGTCTTGGGGCTCAAGCAGCCCATGTAAAAATAAATTCCAGAGAGGCTGGGCACCTTAAAGCTGTGTGTGGCATGCACACATTCATGGGTACATGCGCACACCCATGTGTGTATCCTTTTTTAATTTAACACTTATACGTCTTGGTTGCTGTTTTATACTAATTTAATTATATGTGTTCCTGTCTTTATACCTTTTAATCTATTCCAGTATCGTTTTAATTGGTATTAGTTAATGGTTTTATTAATTAGGTGGTTTTGTAATGTTATTGTTGTACACTGCTTTGGGCCCAATCCTATCCAACTTTCCAGTGCTGATGCAGCCACAATGCAGCCCTGAGATAAGGGAACAAATGTTCCCTTGCTTTGAGGAGGTCTCCATGACTGCCTCCCCACCGCAGGATGCAATGCATGCCCTATTGGTACAGCTGCATCAGTACTGGAAAGTTAGATAAAATTAGAGGATTAGACCCTATCCCCCCTTTCAGTTCTGATTTCTCTGCATGGGACTGCTTGGATTTGCAGATTAGAACAGGGATGGCTAACCTTTCAACTTTAGGGCTCCTGGACCTTTAACAATTGTGTAGACAGAGGCATTTTGGGAGGTGCACAGATGACAAACTGCACCTGCTGGAGTTCCTGCCTCTGTACAATTATTAAAGGTCCAGGAGCCCTAAAGTTGAAAGGTTGGCCACCTCTGATTTAGAACAATGCATCTCCACCCCACCACCACAAACTCCATGCACTATTCACTGTAGGGAAAAGAATGATCAGAGACTGCCTAACCCTTGATGCAAGACAAGAGCATGGAGACCTGCCCAAGCCAGCTCAGAAATTCAAGCTTTTATAGCCCAATCCTCTGCATGTCTACTAAGAAATAAGCCTCATTGAGTTCAGTGGGACTTACTTCCAGGTAAGCAGACATAGAATTGCAGATTTATAGCCCTGCTCACAGGGCATTGTAGCACTGGCACAGGCTCCATTGCATCCTGTGGGCAGCCAGAAACCATGAGAGGGTGGAGAGGCAACTAAAGATTTCTTTTACTTATCTGACTTTGCTCCTGCTCCTTTATGGGTCTACCTGGACCTGTGCCAGCTCTTTTGCTGGTGCAAGACAGTGTAGAGTGTGTCGGGGCCAAAATGGAGCAGAGGATATTGGCAGAGCTTTCACCACCAAAACGCACTCTCCGTCCACTCCCACCATGCCCCTCTGAGGTCCAAATCTCTGCCCCAATCTGCAATCCCCATTCCACCCACCCTGATCTCTGCTTTCCTGGCTGTGGCAGGCAAGGTCCTCCCCACCAGAGAACATGTGCAATCAGTAACAATTGTGCCAGCAGCCTCTCTACACTCACTGGTGGAACTGCTGGCCCTTTGATAGAATGTCACTGCTGGCTGGCTAGTACTTAGGCCTTTAGGATTCAAATTCTGCTGGTGGGCAACCCAGAAAGGATTGGTCTGTTAGTTGCTTTAAATATGTAGCCCTTTTCCAACTTGTTAATTGATACCCACTTTTAGGGATTCAGTGATTTACTGTGGGCTAATCAGATATGTGATGCATCTGTTTGCGAGACCATTTTCAACCTGTCAATATGATCTCATTCATTTCACGTAAGCTTTCTGCACATCAGTTCCTTTGGCCTCTCACTTTAGTCACCTTGACAGCTTGATAGCAGTACAAAAAAGGCATCCTGATACAACTAGGATACCCTGGAGAGACATTTATTAAAGTGTGGCAATTAAATGGGAGGGGTGCTTGGGAACGTGATGCTGTAATATGCATAATATTCAAGTGGGACTACTTTCCACTAGCATGCAGGCTTGAGCAGAATGCAATTACTTGCTAATTGGGCCCACAGTGCCTGCCTACATCTAGTAAACGTTCTTGGCTTCCACTTACTCTCAATTCTCCAGTCTGGCCCTCCATTGCGTAGTGCTGGTGTCCCAAGGATGCTCTAAGTCAGCAGCAGAGACAGGAGTCGAGGGGGGGTGTCCCTCTTTCGTTAGAAGGTTTACTTTCATTCACTTCTTGTCTCTCTTCTGGAACTCAGTACGTCATACTGTTGCAATGGAAGTAACTAAAGGAAAGGAAGTGCGTTTGACTTCAGCTTGATCTCAATTAGACTCTGCCTAAACCTACAAGATTGAATCCGTGCTCTGAAACCTGAGACGTCTATTGGCAGCAATTCAGGACGCACGTGTCAGCTTTCGTTCACATTACCATCCATTTCATTTTGTAGAAATAAGCTCTGTTGGCCTATAGGTCAAGGGAACTAGCCTGCATTAGGTTGCTGTCCTGCTAAAATTGCTCCGTGAAATTGTTGTCAGGGTATAACAATAACCCTTCCTCACAATTGTAGAGGTGAACCTAAAATTTGAATACCCACCCTTAGTGTGATCTATGTTAATTTCAATAAGATTTGCAAACACGCAACACTATTCTATTTATTGCACTTATGCCCCAGCCTTTCTCAAAAGAGCTCAGGGCAGCATGCAGGGTTCACCCCTCCCTTTTGTTCTTGCAACAACCATGTGAGATAGGTTAGGCTGAGAGTGAGCAGAGCACTCAGTAAGCTTCATGGGTGAGCAGGGATTTTAACTGAGGTGTTTGAGGTCTTAGCCAGACTCTGACAGCCAGACTCTCCTATCCTCTGCCACATTATAGCTTGCAGCCCCTCCAACTGAGCATATATTCCTTAGACCTGCACCAGCCATTCTCCTGGCGCAGATCTCAGGAGAGCCAGGGGGTGTGCCAGGTTGCAAAATGGAGGATAGGATCCAGCAAAAGTCATTGCCACTGGCTGCACCCCCTCCTACCCTTGACACACACACACACACCCGGTTCTTCTCCCTCCTTGCCCAGTTCCTCCCCCTGCCCTTCCCCTCCCAACCCATGAACCACCCATTATACCAGCCTACCTGCACCTTATCTATCTGGATTCTGTGGCAGTGTGAATCCACTGCTGCATCTGCCTTTCGGCAGTGGCCTCAAATGGTCCAGCAGTGGCACATTCCTTGTGCTGTCACACAGCCTTTGGCTGTTGTAAAAGGTCCATAGGATTGGGCCATAAGCCCTTGATAAGAAGGAATGATACAGCACTTGCTTAACTCAGCTTCCTCCCACAGTTAAGTAATCTGGAATTAGTTAGGGCCCTGATTATGTCAATTTTGAAGCAACATTATGTGATATGTCACCAGAGAAGTATTGCACCTAGGCATGGGCTCCCATATCATTGAAGATCAATGTTCCAAAGTTTGAGTCTCACATCCAGTTTTACATAGTATTACCGCTGTGATGTGATCAAGTTATACCAGTGAACATTTTGTCAGGGCACCTCCCATGCGATGGGACCTGCAAGTTGCTACATTTTGAGATATAGCTTTGGATTAATCTCTAAGACATGGTGAACCTCAGACCCCATCTTATGGGGCTACAGTCAGAACTGGGGGAAAATATCACGTGAAGTGAAAGTCACACTGTCAGAAGCTAAATACAGAACAAGATGAATGCAAGAAAATTTCACTCACTTCACCAACAGATAGGGCTGGCAGCTGGAACAATTCCACACCATGTAGTCAGTGAATGCAAGAGCAGGTGAGATAATGTTGCATCTTTCGCAAACAGAAGACTGACCTTACCATTAAACACACCAATCAATTAAACAAGACAGAAGCCTTCCTCAGTAGAAGACTTGCTGAATCCATCTTTTCTGGAGATAGCAGTGCTCCCATTAAAGGGCCAGGTTCACAGCTTGGGGTGGCTCACTGGGACCCATCCTTACATCTGCATGCTCAGGTGTCAACCACATTTGTATATAGCATGTTCATATGCTCAAAGCGCAAGAGGAATACTGTTATCCTCATATTGAAGATGGTGAAGAAAGACGCTGAGCCTGAGTGGCTTGTCTACCTACACCCCTCGCCCAAAAGTATAGCTGAAGCAAGGTTCCTTTTCTCACAGTCCTGTGCAGGCTGGCACAGCCTCCGTTGCATGCTATGGGCTGACTGGGGACCAGGCAACAATGAAGAGCCAAGTAAAAGACTTTTTTACATTCCTACTCCTCCACTTCCTTGTCCCCAATGGGCCTACTCAGAACCGCACCAGCTCTTTGGCTGGTGTAAGCCTGAGTGGGCCCAAGGAAGCATGTCACGACCGGGATGGAGCATAGGATATTGATGCTGCCACTGCTGCTAATATCCACCCCAGCCCACCCTCAACATGCCCCTGAACAATCTGGATCACCACCCCAATTCCCCTGGAATGCGTCAGACCAGACCACCCATTGACTTACCTGCTCTGACAGGCGTTCCAGAGGTCATTGGCATGTACCCATGGTCACCAGCCAATTGCAGTGGCAGCCCCAGCCCACACACTGACTCAGTGGCTGCTGTGCCGGGAGCCCAGGCCTTGTACTGACAGAATACGAGTTCCTTCAGTGCAAGGCCCAGATAGGATTTGACTTCTAGCCACTGCACTAAGGGTCAAATATATATATTATATTAAGGATCCAGTCTGAAACAGGGCTAGTTGTCATCTCTTGCTGGTGCTGACTGTCACAAAGCAAGTAAAAGGCACTCTGGCAGTGCACAAAGCTATGCCCTGCTGGATCACCAGTGGGAAGGCTGGCCCCTGCACAGACCTGATTTGTGACTGCTATTCCTTGGGAGAAAGAAGCTCCCATAGCTGCTTCCTTTCAGGGCAACCCCCACCCCCACCATGATTCCAGTTAAGCTAAAAGAACAAGCATGACAGGGTCAATATTGCAGTTAACAATGTACAGTTTGACCCTTAATGTAAGTGTTTTAAGGAGAGGGTGCCATTTTGAATTTTTCATTACATACATCAAAACGTCTGGACTGGCCTGCAAATCCTGCTTGCTGTAGATTGCATCATTGTGGTACCCGGTGGTGAGGAATGGCAGGATTATGGCTGCAGCCCTAAACATGTTTACCAAGGAGTAAACCTCATTGACCGCTATGGGATTTATTTCAGAGTAAACATGCTTAGGACTGCACAGCACAAATCCTTATTCTACTGTAGGAATAATCTGAAATAATGTGTGAAAGTTTACAACAGGTCACAAAAATCCAGACATGCAGTAACCACAAGCACCTAAAATATTGAGCCCGGTGATTGCCCCCTGGATTGCTAAAGAAGTCAGGATGCAATTTTCTCCTTCTAAAAACGCTCCTAGAAATCTTGCTGGCTTCTGAGTGTTGCCAACTTTGTTACAGCCCTCATCTTACCACCACGAACAAATTTCTGTTCATGTTTCCTTCTCCTCTGATACTCCACAGTGAGAGCTGAAACACAAATCCCCATCAATGAAACCACAGATACGTGTTTCCTCTTTATTGGAATGAAAGATACGTCACAGCTTCCTTTTGGGATAATTCCCCTTTAAGTGCGTAAATATGTGTCACTTTAAAAAAAAAATCAAAGAACAGCTCCTAGAATGCTACAGTACTACTAGTAATAAATAATGCCCTGGACTGGCTCTGGGCCTTGCTTGTCCTGCCAGGAGCAGGCCTAACAAATAATAGAGAGAAAGCCAACTTGGCTAGTGAGACAAGGAAAGGCATGATTACACATCATCCCATGTGGCTTGAATGCTCGCAGACAGCTTGGCCTTAGCTGATTCCTAGATGGCAATGTCAGTGTTATCAATATTGTTTGCATTTTTGTGCACATTACAGCAAAAATATTGGTTCCAGATTTGCAGGAATGTGGTCCTGAATTTTTTAATCCTGAAGGCGTAAACGATGGGGTTCATGGCCGAGTTCCCATGCGTCAGAAATATAGCGATGTAGGTGAGGATGCTGTGGGTCTTACAGGAGGGGCAGAAAAAGCTGATGCAGTTACGAGTGTGCAGAGGGAGCCAGCTCACTGCAAACAAGAAAAGAACCAGGGCCAGAGACTTGGCAATTTTCAGCTCCTTCCCATAATATTTCTCTGGGTCCATTGTGCTGGAGGCAACCTTTTTGTTGAGCTGCTTGCGGATGATCTTGAAGACCTCCAGATAGATGATGAACATGAGCAGCAGTGGAGGTAACACCCAGATGAAGAAATTGAAATATACCATGTACTCCATGCTGATGACATTCTCAAACTGACAACTGATGGTGAGCCCCGACTCGCTAGAGTTCATCTCCTGAGTCTTTCTCATTTTATTCAAGTTGTTCCAGCCGAACATGGGGGTCAGCCCTACGAGGAAGGAGACCAGCCAGCAGCAAGCGATAGCCACCCCAGCACGCTTGGGGGTCACCACACTCTTGTAGCTGTGGGAGGAATAAAACAAAACATACCGTGAGACCTTTCTTCAGCACATCTCAGGGAACATTGTGTCTCAATTCAGTGCTTGCTGCACAGCACAAGAGGCAAAGGCAATTTCTGTCCAAAGAAATTCTGCTCACCTACGCTTGCAAAATAGGGATGCATTTTTCAAAATAACCAGACAGCAGCATGCGCTGAACATATCTGATAAAAAGCTGAGATGTGGCTCATAAGGCACAACTTAAAAGGGGGCAAACCAAAGACACAGATGCTGGTACCTCAATCTGAAACAAAGGCTGAAATCCTAAACACATTTTTTAAAAAGTCCTAAAAGAACTCATTGGGACTGACTTTGAACATGGTTAGGATTATGCTGAATCTATCTGTGGACTAACACAACCAGGCTGACCACAAAATACAAGAAGAAAAAGAACTGTGGTGGAAGGAATGGTGCTGGTGCAGCCTAAATAGCCATGGGTTGGATCCAGTATTTTTTCCTGAGCAAATAGCAGTCACAGGGCCAGTGACTGGTCCATCCACACAGCCACCCAAAGCAAATTGTGTTGGTGGCAGGTTGCAAGGGATCTGAGGGGGTGACAGATTCAAGGTGACCTTCACCCTAAGTCTGCCACCACTGCTTCCCTCCAACCTGCTGTCAATCCAAGCTGCGCTGATTTGCTTCATGCTCACTCATGATTTAACCCTTTGCTCCTCCAGGCTCTTCAACTGGATTGAGGGGCCCATGGCTGCTATTTACAAAAAACACAAAACTCCACAAAATATGTGTGGCTCAATGACATATTTAACGTCGTGCCTAGTTTAGGTGGCCTATGGCAACATGGGGATTATATCTGAAATATGGAGATAACAAGAGTGGTCTACTTTACGGAGCTATGGTATGAAATACACTTTAAGCATTTAGGAAAAGGGCTACCAAATATCTCTTATCAAAAACAGAATAACAAAGCTGCAGAATACACTTCTGTCACCATGCATATAGCAGAGCGGATGATATCCTTTTGTGAGAGAGTACTCCAAATACAGGTGCACAGATGATAACAGTGCTCTTAGTAAAACACACAGGGGCGGGGTGTGTGTGTTTGTGTGTGTGTTCTACAGCAAGCAGGCAGCCAAGGTATGGCTTTGTAGGCACGTTGCCTTTTTCTTTTTCCAAAAAATAACGTATTATAAACACTCCTTGTTATACATCCAGGACTGACCCAAGGCCTTCTGATGCCTGAGGTGGCATACTAAATATTGCCCCTCTGTTATCTAGTGATGTGGCAGGCTCTGCTCCTTCCACTCCTTGGACAGGAAAAGGAAGAGCAGGACAGAGCAGAAGACGAAGTGGTGGTAGTTCTCAAATATTTAGCACCGGGACCCACTTTTTAGAATTAGAATCTGTCAGGACCCACCAGAAGTGATGACGTGACTGGAAATGACATCACCAAGCAGGAAAATTGTATCAATCCTAGGCTGCAATCCTACCCACACTTATCCAGGAGTAAGTCCCATTGACTGTTAAAGGCATATACACAATAGCCTGTTCAAAGTACAGTTCTGTAACATTTCCTCAAATGCAGTCATATACCATGGCAGCATCAAGTCTAATATATTAAAAATAAAATATTGAAATGAATGGGGACCCACCTGAAATTGGCTCATGACCCACCTAGTGGGTCCCGACCCACAGTTTGAGAAATACTGCTCTAGCTTACTACTCATCTCTGCTGCCTACTTTC
Organism: Tiliqua scincoides; assembly: GCF_035046505.1. Taxonomy (NCBI): domain Eukaryota; kingdom Metazoa; phylum Chordata; class Lepidosauria; order Squamata; family Scincidae; genus Tiliqua; species Tiliqua scincoides. The sequence goes on from NC_089824.1 coordinate 188,388,433, forward strand.
TCTTTTGTTCCTTCCCCCTCTTCTAGTTCCAATTCAGGGAGTGGGAGGAGGAGAGTCGGTGGAGCAGGTAGGCAGACAGAAGTGGGCACCAGCCCCAGCAATCTGCTGTCTGACTCCCCCATCAGCTTCATGGATAGATCATCCCTGCATACATTGCACAAGAGAAAAGAGATCAAAGGAAGAAGCAACCAATATTTTCTGAACTCATACTTCATTTAACTACTTTAGGTCACTGCCAATATTTGTGGGTATATTTATTTTGCTTGAGTCATGCTCAAAAGTGACTGCCATTTTTATAAATATATCTGCCCATCCTTCCAATTGGAGTGCATTCATGTAATTCATGAAACAGAGCCAGGGTGGTGTAGTGGTTAGGAAAGTGGACTTAGACCTGGAAGGTGCAAGTTCAAATCCCCCCTTAGCCATGAAGTTTCCTGGGTGACCTTGTGCCAGTCACTTTCTCTCAGCCTCACCTACCTCACAGGGTTATTGTGAGGATAAAATAAAGCTGTGAGCTGTGTACACCATATAAAAATGTGAAAAATAAAATAGATTGCCACTTGTGTCCACAACAGCATAAAGTGCCACTCTTCAATGGATTTTTTTTTTTTTACTACAGTATTTATTTACAGCTTGGCACTGTAAAACCCCTGGGGGCTGGGGGCTAAGAATAGGCCCTCAGTTTGGCTGTACTTGTCGTAAGAGGCGACTAAACAGCCACCGGGTAGATGGGACTCGTCAGCCTAGGAAGGCAGCTCATCTAAGAGAAGGAAACTCTGACCTCAAACCTCCACTGCCTTGTGGCTACATCCAGTTCTGGAAAAGGCTTCAGGAGTCAACCTCGAGGCAAAATCAGGAGCCGGAGTCCCTTAGGCAGTTCATGGCTGAACACAGTCACGTTCTGGCAACTCCTGCGACGCCGCTGGAACCAACCGTATTGGCTTCTGCCTTTCCATTGGACCATTCCAGCGACATGGAGAGGGGGGATTTGCTGCATGGGTAACAGCCTATCCTCCATACCTTCTTTACCCAGGCCTCGCGCACTGGAGAGGACACTCCAACTTCGCCATACGGCGTCGGCACAACACGGGAAGCAGCAGTTTACCGGTTATAAGTCTTTGCTCGATTGGCGTAGAGCATGACGCCAGGGGCTGCTTCCGACGGTGGGAGAGATCATTGCATCTCATTGGGCAGCTACCGCCCGCCTTAAGCTGGGCAGTCCCCAGCCAGTAAGGTGTTGCCTCGCCACGGTCCGTTAACCTCATGGGGTGCGTGGGGTTTAGGGTGAAAACCGACAAGCGGATCGACAACTCTGCACCATGCAACAGAAAACAGAAAACTACTGCCCTAAAGCTGGGCACCTGGAACGTTAGGACAATGACACCTGGCTTCTCTGATGACCTGCAAGAAATAGACGACGCACGCAAAACAGCTGTCATCGACATGGAGCTGAGCAGACTGCAGATGGACATCGTCGCCCTTCAAGAGACTAGGCTGCCAGATTCCGGATCTGTCAAGGAGAGAAATTTCTCATTTTTCTGGCAGGGAAAACCACCAAACGAAACCAGGGAACATGGCGTTGGCTTTGCGGTCAGAAATACCCTGCTGAAATCCATCATCCCACCTACTGTGGGAAGTGAAAGAATTTTGTCCCTGCAGCTCCAGTCATCAGCAGGACCTATCACTCTCATCAGTGCTTATGCACCGACTCTGTCGTCTCCAGCAGAAGCCAAAGACAAATTCTATGATGACCTGGCCACCACTGTCAAGAAAATCCCTGTAAAAGAGCCATTGTTCATCCTCGGCGATTTCAATGCTAGAGTTGGTGCTGATAACAGTTCATGGCCCACTTGCTTAGGTCAGTTTGGCACTGGGAGGATGAACGAAAATGGCCAACGCCTGCTAGAGTTTTGCTGTCATCACGGTCTCTGTGTCAGCAACACATTCTTCAACACAAAGCCCCAACATAGAGTCTCTTGGAGACATCCAAGATCAAAGCACTGGCACCAGCTCGACCTGATCCTCACCAGACGCTCCAGCCTTCCCAGCATCAAGATCACACGCAGTTATCATGGTGCTACCTGCGACACTGACCACTCCCTGGTGTGCAGCAGAGTGAAACTGCAAACAAAGCGACTGTATCACATGAAAAAGGAAGGAAGACCTCGCATTGATACCAGCAAGACCCGGGATCAGAGAAAAGTGGAGGAATTTGCACAAGCGCTTGAGGAATCTCTTCCAGGCCCGGCCGACGCAAACGCATCCAACAGATGGGAACATTTCAAGAATACCGTTTACAACACCGCCTTGTCCATATTCGGCAAGAAGACCAACAAGGCGGCAGACTGGTTTGAAGCCCACTCTGAGGAGTTGACACCAGTCATTGAGGAAAAGAGGAGAGCTCAAGCAGCATACAAGGCCTGTCCCAGTGAGCGCAACCTGCAGGTCCTCCGAACTGCTCGCAGCAAAGTCCAACAGACTGCCAGGAGATGTGCTAACGACTACTGGCTCCAGCTCTGTTCCGAAATACAGATAGCAGCTGACACGGGCAACATCAAGGGGATGTATGATGGTATCAAGCAGGCCCTAGGTCCAACACAGAAGAAAATTGCCCCTCTGAAGTCTGCCACAGGCGAGGTCATCCAGGATCGGGCGCAGCAGATGGAACGCTGGGTGCAGCACTACTCTGAGCTATATTCCAGAGAAAATGTAGTCACCGAAGAAGCACTGAACAACATTGAGTGCCTGCCTGTGCTGGAAGAGCTTGACAGTGAACCAACCCTAGAAGAACTTCACATGGCCCTGGACTCCCTTGCCTTTGGCAAGGCACCTGGAAAAGACAGCATCCCTGCTGAAGTCCTAAAATGCTGCAAAGAGATCATAGTCACTGAGCTGCATGAAATCCTCTGTCTCTGCTGGAGAGAAGGTGGAGTACCTCAAGACATGAGGGATGCAAACATCATCACGCTGTACAAGAACAAAGGTGACAGGGGTGACTGCAACAACTACCGCGGCATCTCTCTCCTTAGCGTTGTAGGAAAGCTGTTTGCCCGAGTTGTACTAAAGAGGCTCCAGGTACTTGCAGAGAGCGTCTATCCAGAATCGCAGTGTGGATTCCGAGCCAACAGGTCCACCACTGATATGGTATTCTCCCTTAGACAACTGCAGGAGAAATGCAGGGAACAACGACAGCCACTCTTTATAGCCTTCATAGATCTCACAAAGGCTTTTGACCTGGTCAGCAGAGACGGCCTCTTCAAGATTCTCCCCAAGATTGGATGTCCACCCAGGCTCCTCAGCATCATCAGATCTTTCCACAAGGACATGAAGGGCACTGTTGTCTTCGATGGCTCCACATCAGACCCTTTTGACATCCGAAGCGGAGTGAAGCAGGGCTGTGTTCTTGCACCAACCTTGTTTGGGATTTTCTTCGCTGTCCTGCTGAAGCAGGCCTTTGGAACTGCAACAGAAGGCATCTATCTCCGGACCAGATCAGACGGAAAGCTCTTCAACCTCTCCAGACTGAGAGCAAAATCCAAAGTCCAGCTGAAATGTCTGCGTGACTTCCTCTTTGCCGACGATGCAGCTGTCACTACCCACTCTGCCAAAGATCTCCAGCAGCTCATGGATCGTTTTAGCAAGGCCTGCCAAGATTTTGGACTGACAATCAGCCTGAAGAAAACACAGGTCATGGTTCAGGATGTGGACTCACCTCCCTGCATTACAATCTCTGAGCATGAACTGGAGGTTGTCCATGACTTTGTGTACCTTGGCTCAACGATCTCCGACACACATTCTCTCGATACCGAGCTAAACAAGCGCATCGGTAAAGCAGCTACCACGTTTTCCAGACTCACAAAGAGAGTCTGGTCCAACAAGAAGCTGACGGAACATACCAAGATCCAGGTCTACAGAGCTTGCGTCCTGAGTACACTTCTGTACTGCAGCGAGTCATGGACTCTTCGCTCACAACAGGAGAGGAAACTGAGCGCTTTCCACATGCGCTGCCTCCGACGCATCCTCGGCATCACCTGGCAGGACAAAGTTCCAAACAACACAGTCCTGGAACGTGCTGGAATCCCTAGCATGTATTCACTGCTGAAACAGAGACGCCTGCGTTGGCTTGGTCATGTCGTGAGAATGGATGATGGCCGGATCCCAAAGGATCTCCTCTATGGAGAACTCATGCAAGGAAAGCGCCCTACAGGTAGACCACAGCTGCGATACAAGGACATCTGCAAGAGGGATCTGAAGGCCTTAGGGATGGACCTCAACAAGTGGGAAACCCTGGCCTCTGAGCGGCCCGCTTGGAGGCAGGCTGTGCAGCATGGCCTTTCCCAGTTTGAAGAGACACTTGGCCAACAGTCTGAGGCTAAGAGGCAAAGAAGGAAGGCCCATAGCCAGGGAGACAGACCAGGGACAGACTGCACTTGCTCCCGGTGTGGAAGGGATTGTCACTCCCGGATTGGCCTTTTCAGCCACACTAGACGCTGTGCCAGAACCACCTTTCAGAGCGCGATACCATAGTCTTTCGAGACTGAAGGTTGCCAATACTGTAAATAAATACTGTACTTTACAGTTTGTCCTTTTCTCTCTTTTAATTTAATTTTTATCAAATGCATTTTTATTGGACTTTAAGAGCCTGTCCCTTCCTAACAAAAAAGAAATGTGGTCCCAGTACAACCATTACAACATTACATAAGCGAAACCACAACCCCCATCCCCCAGGTCTAAGTCCCTTTGGAGCGAGCAGCTTGTTTTGAAACAAACATAATCAGTCAATTCATTGAGTACCTCTGCAGCTGCCACTTTTCTGATGAGATGGTCCATTTTTAGTGTAACCTCTACAAAGGAATAGCAAAGGGTAATGAAGTTAAGCTATAGCGCTTGAGACTTTTTGCATTGCAGATGACTGAGAAAGTGGCAGGAATGGTGTGGATTGGGAAAGTGGCAAACTGTCCTTCAAATTGCAGACAAGGAAAGTGCAATAGGGAATAAGTGCTAGCATGCACTGTCACAAATGTGCCATAAGGTACGTTTGCAGAACTTAGTGCTGGCCGAGCAGCAGAGCTAGCCCAGCGCCAGCAAGCGCAGGGCTAGTGCTGGGGGATAGCTGGCGCTCTGCTGCTTGCTGAATCACCGGGCAGTGGAGAAGTAGGTGGGGACATGGGAAGAGGCGGGGAGGTGGCTTCCAGGATGGGGGGAGGTGGGCAAAGGACAGGGAGGTTGTATTCTAGGGGAGGGAGCGGGGCAGGCAGAAAGCAGGATCAGTAGAGCTCAGCTCCACTGGATCCTGAGCTCTGTGTCAGGCCACGCGGCCCAACACAGAACTCTTTGATTCTGCGCCAGCCCAAGGGTTGCTGCAGAATCGAGTAACTCCATTGCAGGGTACTTTCCTTACCTGGGGGAAGGGAACAAATGTCCCCCGAGGAGCTGCTGCCGGCTGCCCAGTTGCATGTTGGATGCCGTGGCAGGCATTTTTGGTGCTACAGCAGCACCGTGGCACCGTGGCAGCCCCATACTCTGGGCAGCTCAGGATTGGGCTGTAAGTCATTGAGAAAGGCCACAGAGAGGGAGGCAGGGGCCAAAGGGAGCTTGGCCTCCCACTGTCTTTACTTGGCCTCCATGCAGCGCAATCCTATCTTGTGCTGGAATAGGCAAGCCAGGAGGCTTGTGCTGTATCTAGAGCAAGGTCAGGCTGCAAAGTGGCTCAGCCAAAGGTAAGGGGAAACTCTTCCCCTTACCCCCAGGTAAGCTACTGCAGTCTGTATAGGTCTCCTCAGACTTGCGCCACCTCCTGAGGCAGCACAAGGACAGTGGAGCAGCTTGAAGCTGCTCCGTGCTGCTTGGGTATAGGGGCTAGGATCCGGCATAACAGCTCTGCCTCCTGTTCCTTGTCCACCCACCCCCAGGACCACCCTCTCCCTGCCCTCCCCCTGCCCCAGAACACCTCCCTTCCGCCTCCTCCTTGCCTCCTCTCTGCCCTCCACAGAGCCTTGCGTAGGCCAATCTTGGCCGATGCAAGGCTCACTCCCTCTGTTGGCACGGAGGCTGAATTCAGTCTCTGTAGACTAGTGCGCCTCTGCGTGCCGGTCCAACTGACTCTCGAGGAGGCACAAACGTGCCTTATGCCATGTTTGTGACTCTCCTGGGCTGGCACAAGGGACTGGATTGCGCCCTTAGTGTAATATCTTTAGGTTTCCAAGCATGAATGAGACTGTCTTCGGGTCAAGCTTTGTAAATACGCATAGAACCAAGCACGTATGAGGATCCTAAGGTGGGGAGGAACGAAGAGGTCATCAAATCAAACTCCCTATTGAAAAGTAGACTTTTATGCTAACTAATGCCCCCCAGTTCAGTCTGTACAATTCAAACAACAGAGGTGCTGCCAGCCACATACTACAGGAGGGAGAAGGACAAAACATAATCAGGTCACTGCCAATCTACTCTGAGTGGGAAACCCCTTCTAAACCCAGCATACAACTTTCAGCTCATCTGGAAATTTCACGCTCACCTCAGTGGAAATGTTTTAAGCCAGGCATCGATCCTAAACACAAACAATGCCAGAGACTGCCAAGGACATCCTCCTGCCACTCCCCCAGTCCTGTGCAAAACTAGACAGAAGACTCACACAATTAAGTTTTCATCATGATGCCATATCATTTTCTGAGAAAATTGAATTCCCACAATGCAATGCTCCGGCAAATCTAATGCACCAATAATAGGGCGACAAAGAGCAATTACTCTGTGGCTTTCTTTAGACACTGCTTAGACAAAGGGAATTCTAGCCTGTCCTGCAAAGGCAGAGGAAGACCTCATAGGAGAACACAGCAGGGAGGGCACGTTCCTTGGACAAGAACCCTGGCAGTGCAAACCAATCAGCATAAAAACCGCTTCCTTCAGCTCAAGACCGATTATTTATGGAAGATTAATCAACTCTAAAGCCTGCCAGTGAAAGGCAGGCCAAAGGAATTTTCATTTTATCAAGTGCCAGGCCACAAGCACTGAATACCTAAATGTGTGGAAAGCCAGAGTTCTGCTCTGTGTTGATGTCCACTGTGTAGAGACCTCAAAGCACCTTAAGTGGCTCAAAAACAGAACACCAAGTACAAATTGCAGAGTTAGGCTGCAATCCTATACACCAATTTAGCTTGGAGGAAGACATGTTGACATCAATGGGGCTTACTTCTGAGTAGACATGCCTAGGATTGCACTGTTGGGGCCCAATCCTATCCAAGTTTCTAGTACTGATGCACCATGTCAAAGGGGTGTGAGTTGTATCCAGTAGTGGGGGGGAAGGGGCGCAGTCATGGAGGCCTTCTCAAGGTAAGAGAATGTTTTTTCCCTTACCTTGGGGCTGCATTGTGGCTGCCACTGCATTAGAACTGAAAAGTTGGATTGGGCCCTTAGTTACTGCCACTGAGTACTTCAATAACAGTCTTATAGACCAAACCAATGTAATTAAAGGGTGCATTAGTAGTGGATGTTTTTCCATTCTCTTCCATTCTCTTTTGGATAATTATCAGCAGAGAGGGCTTTTTTTTTTTTTTTTTTTTTTTGCATTATTAATATAGCATATGGAAGTAAGGCTGTACATTTAGTTGTGCCAATGTATTTATGTTGAAGTGAATTCATTGTGTAATATTTGCCATCATAGCCTTAGAGACCTTTCAGAACTCTACAGCTCCATAGCTCAAAAAGTCCATCACTGAAGTGCCCCTTATTTCCAGAATTTAAGCTGGTAGCAATGCCAGTGAATAAACAACAGTTTGATAAGCAAAACACCACCTGGCATTTTACTGAGGTTTTATTTCAGCCCAAACAAGTTTCATCATGGCAAAAACAGGTATTTTGTGTTCCCTCTCTCTGCAAAAAGCCTTCAAGGCCAAAGGGACAATGCTTTGTTAACTGAAGTTTCCTCCTGCTTACAGAGAGGCGGCCCATCCATGAGGCCAACTGAGGCAGCTGCCTTAGGCACCAGATTCTCAGGGGACACCTACCACACTCTGGTTTGGAAGAGGAGGACAGAGTGGAAGAGAAAGCATAATGGTAGGCTACAGCATCTAGCTTGCCAATCTCCTCCATACTTCCTCTTCTGCTCCATCCCCCTCTTCTTTTCCAGCTCAGGGAGTGGGAGGAGTAGAGCCTGGCTCCTCAATAAGTAAGGGGGGCAGCACTTGGCATGCCATCTCAGGTGCTGAAAATTCTTGGGCCAGCCCTGTGAAAGAAGCATCATTTTCCTGTCATCCACTTCCTTATTTGGTAAACAGATTTTGGAAGTGCTTCAAAATATGTTAAAGCAGGTTGACCACAGGTGACATGGAGAGAAAAGAAATTAGAGTCACACCACAGGCAATGGTATCTCTGTCAAGCCCCCTTCAGCAGTCTGTTTTCTTACAGCACTTTTACCCCGTCTTTCTCCCCAGAGAGACCCAAAGCAGCTTACCAAAAGCAAATAAAAAGTCTTCAAAACTTATTTCAGTCCTCAGCCTAAAAATGCAAGTCTACAGACATGGCATGCTCTCCCAGAAAACAGCGGATATGCAGAGGTGAGAGGGCAGGAGAATACTCGAAGCACACTGTGAAGACTCTGGAGTGAGAGAGCAGCGCCCAGGGGTAGCAAGTGACAACCTCTTAAGCATCAGCTGGTAGGCGGAAGAGGCAGAGGGCAATGCCATGCAGTCTGACTCCTCAATGTCCTAGACATGTTCACCTGTCACCTTCCTTACTGTCTTTCAGGAACCAGGCAAAGTGGGTCTTGTTCTGTAAGCTCCTTAATGACATTTCTAATATCGGGTCCTTTGTGTAATGTACTGATTTCCTGCTTTGTTTGGATGTTTATTTGCATGTATGAGTACAGTTATCTGACATTTTGTTCTACTGTCTTAACATTTTTTTTCTGTAGATGTTCTCTGTAAACTGCCTTGAGGCTGACACCAAAGGCAGGATAGAAATGCTTAAATAAAACAAGCAAATAAACACAAACAAATGAGTGGCACTATTTCTAGGGCAATACAGATGGTCAGCTGTATAGGCACACAGCCAATGCCAGAATCCCCAGGAAAGAGGACTCTGCCCAGTTACTTTTTTCCCCCCAGAAATTAAATGTGTGATGCATTGTTTCAGCCTAGTACCGAGCGGATGTGTTCTGCATGGGATGTAGTGTAAGGTACAGGCAAGAGCCATGAGATGATATGAAGCTGGTTTCAGTCCCCAAATGAGGGGTTCAATAATTTTGTCATAAGACTGGAATTTGACAACACAAATGAGCATGGCATGAGAACAATGTATGAGGCAATGCATGGCCAGTTGCCTGGAATGGACAAAAGAGGGTTAATAAATGTTAATGGCCAATGAAACTCCTTGAATGGGAATCTCTTCAAGACCCTGCAGTACATCTACCTGAGAGAAGGGGCTGATTCCCCCCTTGCCTTTTCCCTTTCTGAATTAGTGAAGATGGCAAATGGGCTGTGTGAGTTGGAGATTTGGAGGAGAGAGAGAGAGAGAGAGAGAGAGAGAGAGAGAGAGCACAAGCTGGGATTTGATCTGAGAGAGACCAAAGCCAAGAGGAAGAGCTGGCAGCTTAAGACTGCAGAAGGCACATGTAGCTGATGTTGCTCGCAGGAACGTGATATCTAACTCCATCCAATGCATTTACAAATCACACTTGCATATTTGTAAATAAAGCAAATAATACAAAGCCACCACAAGCCTATAGTGATTTCTCCTCCAAAGGAAGCCCAAAGTCAGATTGGGCTGCAACTCCTGGAACTTTTCTGCTTGGAGAAGTGGGGTGCAAGCATGTAACAATTTAATAGCAGGCAATGGGTCAAACTTTTGTAACCGACAAGAGTTTGGATGTAGGATTTGCTGCCCACTATACACAAAAACCCTTGCGCAGAATCTTACAGGTGGGAAGTTACTTTCATCAATCAAATACTTGGGCTTTCCCATGGGGAGAAGACTGGTCTACTAATTGATCAGTGTTTTCCTCTCATAACAGAGCAACATTGCAAGTAAACCCTTAGATGCAGGCTAATGAGTAGGATGATGGTGGAGTACTTATAGTAAGTACTCAGGAGACAGACTGCGTGGCACCAGGTTTAGAAATGGTGGGAGGAACAAGGGCTGGTTCCAAAAGGGCACCAGAAGGATGCTCGGTCTGCAAAATGTACATATGCTTGGTGGAAACATTTTTGAATGGTGGGGTTCTTCTGCAATGCACAGCAGAGCAGATGACACACAGAAAGACACTGGGCACAGTCCAGCTCAAGGTTGGGTTCACTTAGCAAGATGGTGGCTGGCCAAAGGTTTTTTTTGTAAGGGAGATTATTGGTGAATTGCCTGGTACTTGGATGATTTTCTCAATGGATCCAACTGCTGGAAATCCAACTGCTGGAAAATATGTGATCAATTCTGAGTGTTTGTGGATGATGGTCCTTTCTCCTCCAAATCCCAACTAATGCTACCCTTGACATTTCTCAGTGCTCAGGGAAGTGGGGAGAGCATAAAAGAACTTCCATGCCATCTAGGCTTCTGGTCAAGACACCCCTCTAGTCTTCCAAACTACAATACAGGCCACTAAGAAGCACCCCAGACCACAAAGAGCCTGGACGCTGATGTATTTTGTCACACTATCTTCATAAATAATGCAAACCATCTTATACATGATTAAGGGTGCAATCCTAACCGGCGCTGGAACAGGCAGGCCAGTGAGCCTGCACTGTATCCAGCACAGGTTTGGGCCTGTCCGAGGCTCAGCCCGAGTCAAGAGGAACCTTTCCCCTTACCTCAGGAAGAGCTGCAGCAGCCCCAATGAGTCTACTCGGATCTGTGCCACCTGACAAGGTGGTGCAAATCCAAGCAGCCTGGAACTGCCTAGGGCCACCCAGAAACAGGGCCTGCCTCCCGCTCCCCGCCCACCATCCCCTGGGAATGCCTGCCGCCTTCCTTTCCTCCTCCCTGAAATTCTTCCCTCCTGCCTCCTCCCTGCCCTCCCCACATTCCCTCCAGACCCCTGCGCTGGCCAAGCTTAGCCGACGCAAACTCACCCATCCACAGGGCCTACATCAGCACAGGAGGCTGTCACATGTCTGTGTGCTGGCCTAACTCTCCTTATAAGAACATAAGAACAGCCCCACTGGATCAGGCCATAGGCCCATCTAGTCCAGCTTCCTGTATCTCACAGCGGCCCACCAAATGCCCCAGGGAGCACACCAGATAACAAGAGACCTCACCCTGGTGCCCTCCCTTGCATCTGGCATTCTGACATAACCCATTTCTAAAATCAGGAGGTTGCGCATACACATCATGGCTTGTACCCCATAATGGATTTTTCCTCCAGAAACTTGTCCAATCCCCTTTTAAAGGCGTCTAGGCTAGACGCCAGCACCACATCCTGTGGCAAGGAGTTCCACAGACCGACCACACGCTGAGTAAAGAAATATTTTCTTTTGTCTGTCCTAACCCGCCCAACACTCAATTTTAGTGGATGTCCCCTGGTTCTGGTATTATGTGAGAGTGTAAAGAGCATCTCCCTATCCACTCTGTCCATCCCCTGCATAATTTTGTATGTCTCAATCATGTCCCCCCTCAGGCGTCTCTTTTCTAGGCTGAAGAGGCCCAAACGCCGTAGCCTTTCCTCATAAGGAAGGTGCCCCAGCCCCGTAATCAGCTTAGTTGCTCTCTTTTGCACCTTTTCCATTTCCACTATGTCTTTTTTGAGATGCGGCGACCAGAACTGGACACAATACTCCAGGTGTGGCCTTACCATAGATTTGTACAACGGCATTATAATACTAGCCGTTTTGTTCTCAATACCCTTCCTAATGATCCCAAGCATAGAATTGGCCTTCTTCACTGCCGCTGCACATTGGGTCGACACTTTCATCGACCTGTCCACCACCACCCCAAGATCTCTCTCCTGATCTGTCACAGACAGCTCAGAACCCATCAGGCTATATGTGAAGTTTTGATTTTTTGCCCCAATGTGCATGACTTTACACTTACTGACATTGAAGCGCATCTGCCATTTTGCTGCCCATTCTGCCAGTCTGGAGAGATCCTTCTGGAGCTCCTCACAATCACTTCTGGTCTTCACCACTCGGAAAAGTTTGGTGTCGTCTGCAAACTTAGCCACTTCACTGCTCAACCCTGTCTCCAGGTCATTTATGAAGAGGTTGAAAAGCACCAGTCCCAGAACAGATCCTTGGGGCACACTGCTTTTCACCTCTCTCCATTGTGAAAATTGCCCATTGACACCCACTCTCTGCTTCCTGGCCTCCAACCAGTTCTCAATCCACGAGAGGACCTGTCCTCTAATTCCCTGACTGTGGAGTTTTTTTCAGTAGTCTTTGGTGAGGGACCGTGTCAAACGCCTTCTGAAAGTCCAGATATATAATGTCCATGGGTTCTCCCGCATCCACATGCCTGTTGACCTTTTCAAAGAATTCTATAAGGTTCGTGAGGCAAGACTTACCCTTACAGAAGCCATGCTGACTCTCCCTCAGCAAGGCCTGTTCGTCTATGTGTTTTGAGATCCTATCTTTGATGAGGCATTCCACCATCTTACCCGGTATGGATGTTAGGCTGACCGGCCTATAGTTTCCCGGGTCCCCCCTCTTTCCCTTTTTAAAAATAGGCGTGACATTTGCTATCCTCCAATCTTCTGGCACCATGGCCGTTTTGAGGGACAAGTTGCATACCTTAGTCAAGAGGTCTTCAACTTCATTCTTCAATTCCCTAATAACTCTTGGGTGGATGCCATCAGGGCCCGGTGACTTATTGATCTTTAATTTATCAATGAGGTCTGAAACATCTTCTCTTTTAACCTCTATCTGACTTAACTCCTCGGTCAGGAGGGGCCGTTCGGGCAGCGGTATCTGCCCGAGGTCTTCTGCCGTGAAGACAGATGCAAAGAACTCATTTAATTTCTCTGCCATCTCTAAGTCTCCTTTTATCTCCCCTTTCCCTCCCTCACCATCCAGAGGGCCAACCGCTTCTCTGGCGGGTTTCCTGCTTCTAACATATTTGAAGAAGCTTTTATTATTCCCCTTAATGTTGCTGGCCATGCGTTCCTCATAGTCTCGCTTGGCCTCCAGTATCACCTTCTTACATTTCTTTTGCCACAGTTTATATTCCTTTTTATTCTCCTCATTAGGGCAAGACTTCCATTTACGGAAGGAAGCTTCCTTGCCCTTCACAGCCTCTCTAACTTGGCTGGTTAGCCATGCGGGCACCCTCCTGGATTTAGTGGAACCCTTCTTTCTTTGCAGTATACACCTCTGCTGGGCCTCTATTACTGTTGTTTTAAAGGTGCAAAAGGGCTTTATGTTGGTGCAAAAGGGCTTTATGGCACTTTGTAACAATGTTGGGCCAGTGCAAGAGACTTGCATCGACCCAAGGGCACCTCTGGACTGCCCCATATGAAACAGAAGAGATGCCTCATAAATTAGTAAAATAGAAACATCATTTCTGACCTTGGCAAGAAACAAGAGATACAGTGAGTGACACTCTCTAGTGAGCAATACACTTCTTACTTTCTTAATGGATGTTGCAACAAAGTCCTGGTCTCATCCAATGTGCATCTAGTCTTTGCAGTCTACTCACACTTGAGCTTATTCCAGCTTCTCCATCTGTCCGAGGAGCAGATGCTATTAAGGGAGACATACCCCTCCTCTTGCTGATTCTTATCTCTGAATGCTGCTATAGCAGCAGCCAAACAGGAATCAGCAGTGAGCAGAGTTGGCAACCGCTTCTCCTTTGAGCAGCTATCTCCTTCAGCCAATGTCAGGGCCACTTGGAGAAGGCACAGCAGCCAACTTTCTGCAGATGAATTTAGACACATTCTCCTGTACTTTTAGTGCCATCAGTCTCTCACCAAGAGCCACTTAATTGCCCCTTCCCCATCTCTCACTATTACTTGCTGCTGAAAGCGTGTCTGTGCCTGTTGTAGTGGGTTACCAACCTTTCAACCTTTCAGCCCTTGTTACTGTGTCTTAGCTGTGGTTTGATCATGGCATGGAGATAGATCTTATCATCTGGTAACTGCAGCTGATCATGTGACTGCCAAAGGCACAGCTATAGTGACTGTTTCAAAAGATATAGGTGTCCCTTTACTATGCAACAGCCTGTTTTTGGAAGCAGAGTGTGTCTGTAAAGTGACCATAATTTGCTAACAAGTTGACCAGTTTGCTAACACAGTGGAAAGAATGTTCCTAAATGTGAAAAATATATGCAGTTACTTTGGGCGGCATTCAAAGAAAATTATTCACGACTAAATCCCATTGAAATGAATGGGGCTTATGTTAGTCATGACTAACTAGTCTCATTTATTTCAATGTTGCTTAGCTATGACTGTCTTGGCACACAACACAGTCATTTGTCAGGGACAAGTCCAAGAAAACAAAGACCATCCCTTCTAAATAGGGACAGTAAGAAGCAGTGATGTAACTAGAGGGGGTGTAAAGTGCTAAGTTTTGCAGGGAGCCTCACTGCAGTATGGCATTCGCTTCCATTTTGCTCCCACCGCCTGAAATGGCTCCGAAGGGGAGGGGAAAGGCCACTTGCATGCTGCAGTAAGGCTCTCTCCAAAACTTAGTACTTTGTACCTCCTCTAGCTAAGCCACTGATAAGAAGGCACATGAGGCAGTGCTGACCCAAAATATGTGTTTTGGTGCCTGAAGAGAACATGAAATGCTTTCTCATCACCCTTTCTCGTCACACACCCATTTCCTTCTTTCTTTCAAATCTCTCCTCTTTCCTTCATTTTCTGTTAAATTGTCCCCTTTCCTTTGTATTTGCTTAGGGGAGCAACTGTGAAATTGATGCCATTTAATTCTCTCTCAGTATACCTGTAAGAATATACACCTGCAAATTTATAAGTAAGCAATTGTGATAAATGCTTCCAAATCTGCTGCCTGAGGCAGCCCACTTTATCCTGCTTCATGGGAGGGACTGCCTTTTTGGCAGTAGCATAGCTAGAGGAGGTGCAAAGCACTAAGTTTTGCAAGTCCCTGAACACGCCATGGAAGCAGTCCCTCCCCTTCAGAACTATTCACTTCCATCTTGCTCTCACCACTGGGAATGGCTCCAAAGGGGAGGGGCCCCTTGCATGGCACATTCAGGCGCCTGCAAAACTTAGTGCTTTGCACCCCCTCTAGCTATGCCACTGGTTGCTGGGAGTACGCAGGATACCTAGAACCTGCAGGGGTAAAAGGAAAGGTGTTTGAGCCTTTTCTCTTGATAGTTCTCACCTATAGGCTTGCTGCTGATCTGCCAAGTTAGTATACACTGTACAATACTTGTAAGAATGTATTAAGAGGCAATACATGCAGGCATGCAGTAGATATATATTAACAGATGCATTGGTGCAGCATAAACTTTCATGAACTAAGTCCACTTTGTCAGATGCAATGGAACAGAAAATCAATATGTCTAATAAAAATTGTCTGTCAATTATCTAATTGTCAATATGTCTATTTGAAACATTGGTAGCCAACTTGATAACCTAAGCCAGTGCTTCTCAAACTGTGGGTTGGGACCCATTAGGTGGGTCGTGAGCCAATTTCAGGTGGGTCCCCATTCATTTCAATATTTTATTTTTAATATATTAGACTTGATGCTGCCATGGTATGAGACTGCTTTAGGGGAAATGTTACAAATCTGTACTTTAAATAAGCTAATATGTAGATGCTTTTAACAATGATAGTCAATGGGATTTACTCCTGGGTAAGTGCCAGTAGGATTACAGCCTAGGATTGTTAAAAAAATTTCCCTGCTTGATGATGTCACTTCTGGTCATGACATCACTTCTGGTGGATCCTGACAGATTCTCATTCTAAAAAGTGGGTCCCAGTGCTAAAAGTGTGAAAACCACTGACCTAAGCAAAAGAAAACTCATGTTCAAGAGCCAGCTTCCACACTTGGAGATTGTCTTAAATGATAAGATGAGAACAATAAAAATTGGGGAGTTTGTCACTGTGTGAAGCGTAGAAGTGATTTCACTTGCGGAAGTGCGAAAGAGGGAATGTATTCCTGTAAATCTCCGTGGAGCTGTTGCCATGGAGCTTGTGAAGATCAGAGGCTTGTATGAGGCACGCATTTCCTAAACAAACAGGCAGACTAGCTTCACATGGTCTGAGTCCCAAAGTGCCTTGAAGTTGCAGGCAGCCGAGTCACCTGACTGCATTCACACAATTGTCTTCTCCCCTGCTGATGCCAAGCTATTAGTAGGTATAAACTCCCTTGCAGACTCTCTCCAGGATTTCCCTGCTTTGCTCTACTACTGTTATGGATATTTATCCTGTACTAGATAACCCAAGTCTTCTCTCAAATAATGTCTAAACATTTTGATCAGTGGTGCAGCAGTAAATTGTGAAGGACACGGGTTTGTCATGACATCCCATAACCATGCCCCCATAGCTACAACCTACAACAGAGCAGACAACAACAACAACAATAAAATTAACTTTAAATTTCTTCATCAGAGGGTGTGCTTCACCTACCAGTTATTCCTACTTTGAAACATATCTCCCATTGACAGATCTAACTCATTTCATGTCAAGCTTGTAGAGTGGGCTGCAAGAGTTTAAAACAAATGTATAAATATTGAAACATGAATTTAAAAATATCTCAGGTAAATATAAAAGTAGATTAGTGTTTGCTCAGGAGCACGTCTCACTCTGCTTAATAGGAGTTACTCCCAGGTAAACTTGCAAAGGATTGTAGTCTTAGGGCGCAACCTAACCAACTTTCCAGCACTGACATAGTTGTGCCAATGTGGCATGCACTGCATCCTGCAGTGGGGAGGCAGTCAAGGGGGCTTCCTCAAAATAAGGGCATACTTGTTACCTTACCTTGGGGGCTGCATTGCGGCTAAGTCAGTGCTGGAAAGTTGGTTAGGATTGTGCCCTTAATGTAACTTGAGCTATATACTGACTCTCAGGCAGCCCATGGAAAAGATATTGTCCTAGATATTAATGCATGCAATGCAACCTAAGGAAATGTCTCGATCTGCCTCTGCTGATGCTTCTTCTAGGCCAGGGGTTGGCAACCTTAAACACTCAAAGAGCCATTTGGACCCATTTTCCAGAAGAAAAAAAACCTCGGGAGCCACAAAACCCTTTTGACACCTAAAATGAAGATAACACTGCATATATAGTTTTTTTTTTTTTACCTTTATGCTCTTATAGGTCCCATTTTTATAAAGTAGCCCCCTCTTGTAGCTTTTAGTTAGTTTTGTCATACATTCTTGTCCTGTGTTTTCAGACACCTGGTCCTCTACGGTGTTTTGCCCGATTCCAAGGCCATTCTCTGCCTGGAGAATTATGCCCACTTTAAGCAAATTAGCTTCCCTTTCCCCCAACAAATGGCCCTGGTTCTGCCCTGCAGTCCTGCTGGACCCCACCTCCAGGGTAGCTCCCCTGTTCAACCTGCAGAGGTCCTCTCTCCTGCCAGCAGCCTCCCACCACTACAGCAGACCCTGGATCGTCAGCAGGTCTTGGGCACAGCAGCCGCACTTCAAACTCCAGTGTCTCTAGCAGTCCCTTAGTCACAAAGTCAATCAGAGTATCCAGGGCAGAGTCCAAAGTCAATAAGCCAAGTCACAATCCAAGGTCAGATTCCAAAGTCAGTCAAATCAGTCAGAGTATCCAAGTCAAAGTTCAAAGTCAATAAGCCAGGTCAGATTCCAAAGTCAACCTGCACTCCTTCTACAACTCACAAACCCTTCCTGCCTCAGGTGCTCTTATATCCCTGAGGGCCCTATTGCCTTCAAGTGGCTGCAGCTGTGCAGCACACTCTGCTGGATGCCCAGGCCTTACCCTCAAAGGGGCCACTGCTGACACCACATCTACCTACTCACCAGATCTTCCTAGATTCCAATACAAGTGGGGGGGGGAGCAGATCTCTATACAGACCAGTGCAAAAACAGGGAGAAGGTTGGGGGGTGGAGGGAAGATCTCTATATAGATATCACAGCAAGACCATTGCAAAACCCCTTGTACACAGTACCAACACATGGAAGTTGGGGGGGCAGATCTCCATACATACCAGTGCAAAAACAGGGGAAAGGTGTGGGAGAGGGAAGATCTCTATATAGACATCACAGCAAGACCAGCGCAAAACCCCTTGCACACAGAACCAACAGATGGAAGTTGGGGGGGGGGGCAGATCTCCATACATACCAGTGCAAAAACAGGGGGAAAGGTAAGTCAGTCCCAGTAGAGTCAATGGGGCTTCATCCCAGGGATGCATGGACAGGAGTGCAGCCTGCGAGTGGCTCATCTCCCTGTCTACTCAGAAGTCAGCCCCAGTAGAGTCAACGGGGCTCACTCCCAGGGGAGTATATATACACTGCATATTTAGTTTGCGCTCCCCTCTTGTAGGTCACAGTTACATAATACGCTTCCCTCTTCTAGGTCCCACTAAAAATCAGGTCCAGACCCATAGTTGGAGAACAACTGTTTTAAATTGTGCACAGGTAAACTGCTTGTGAAGGATACTGTCATTCTTTACTGTCATTTACTTCTGTACTTCTGTAAATGCCTTTCCACACAATACTACCTCTGAACAAGACCACTTAGTACTACTTAACACTGTTCACAAAAGTGCTCCTGAACAAACAAGCTAAGAGTTCAAAACTGCATAAAATAAAAGGCATACTAACAGTGATTACTTCCCAACCATGAAATATGCTTTGGTGCTATATATACAGTATGTTACACATACAGTATACAAACATATACAGAATACCATCTGGTGCAGGGGTCTCCAAACCCCTTTCAAGTTTCCAAGTGAAGGAAATGGGGCAGTGAGAGTGTGAGTGAGTGACGGGGGAATGCTGAGTAGGGAGCTTGAAGGCTGTAATCCTGTGCACACTTTCCTGGGAGCAAGCACAATGGGACTTACTTCTGAGGAGACACGCACAGGATTGTGCCCTGAGCTTGGAAGGAGGACAGAGCAGCTGCACTCAATTGCTTGCTTTTGCCTTGGCTCCGTGGGGTCAGGTTCGTTTACGCACCTTCCCCTACACGGGCAGGCGGCTGGCGCTGCGGCTCGGGCGGCAGGGAACGTGCGGCGGCAGCGGCGCGGGCTCTTTGGGCAGGAGCTGCTCCACCAGCCGTTCATGCCCTCTCCTATGGGCGCAGCCGCAGGAGGTGAGGGAGCTGTGCCTGTGTGCTTGGGCTGGTGAGCAGCGGCAGCTTCACGGGAGGGGCGTGCCCCTCCCCCCACGGCTTGGCCCCGCAGGGAGCCGCAGGAGAAGGCTGAAAGAGCCGCTTGTGGCTCCAGAATGGCAGGTTGCCGACCCCAGTTCTAGGCTAAGGAACATTGCTCCTGCTGATGACACCATTGCTCTTGCTGTAGATGTTCTTTTGCATGTGTTTGTGTGTTCTGAGTAGTGAAACATTGATCTCGGATATCCTTAAAGAACCAGAATCATTCATGCTTTGCAGTCACGCATATCCTCTTTTTTGCTTAATGCTAGAGGTGAAGGGCATCATAAGAGTTCCTATCGTGCTTTTCGTGCAAACTTTGGACCATGAAAAGTCAGTTGCAAGCTTCCTTTAAACAATGTTTTGGGATGCTGCAAAAGTGTTGCAGTAAGTTTCTAACCAGATGATGTGGCTTAGTGATAAACAAAATCTCCTACCAATATTGACCCTTTATGGATCATCATTATGAAAAGGATCTTTTCCTGGATCATCATTATGAAAAGGATCTTCTCCCTGATCACCTCTAACTTCTTTCAGTAGAACCTCCCAAAAGGCTACTGATGACTATCTTAACACATGTGGGACTGGACTATGTTCTAATAGGTCTCTTGATGCCCTGTAGGTCTGGTCTTATAAGAAAAAGAGGAACCGCCTTCACAAAGAGTCATGCAAATCCTTCAAGTACAGCAGTGTTTCTCAACCAGTGATATAGGTTCCACCAGAGGTACTTGAGGTGGTGTCTGGTGGTACTTGCAGGACCCCTGGACCCCTGCCATCCAGCAGCAAGACCAGGAATGTGACCCAACAAACAGTGGTAGGAGACTTCGCTTGGCAGGCAGAGCATGCTTTTCCATGCTCAAAAAGCCCTCCTGTCTACCCTCAGCCTCTTACTGGTGTTTGTCATGTCGCATTTGGCCTCCAAACCCAGAAGTAACGGGCAATGATGTCATCACAAGTTACTTCCAGTGGTATTCAAATAGGTGGACCATGTGAAGTGGTACAGCAGAGAACGTTGAGAAACACTGAAGTAGAGGATCTTCAGCTACATTTAAGAACTTTTCTGCCACAATTTATCCGCAGAGTCAAGTAAGAAAAGGGATTTCACGATGACACTAGCTGCTAACTAACTGTGAAAGAGGTCTTCTGCTCTATGAAGAATATAATTATTTATTCAAACATTCATAATCCTCTTTCTCTGAAATCAGAGTGGATTGCAGCAAACAGGCAGAAAATTCCTTCCCGCTAGACACAAAAATCCAGCAGCAAAGCGTCTAATGAAACTGGGTAAAAGTGATGAAGAAATGCATGAGTCGTTTACTGAAACAGATACCTGAGGGATGTACAATATATTGAGGTTAGGAAAAGTGTGACTGGTCTGGGGAATGAAATGGCAAAATTTGTCACCCTCGAAATATGCTGGGGCACACTGTAAATTAAATGTTAAAATATTTATTAAGGAGCTTTTCTTTGCACAGCACACAAAACCTGCGGAATCCATAAACAGAGAGGGGCATTTCAAGGGCTGCTTAAAATGACTGCCAAAAGGAACAAAAGAAAATCAGACCCAGGAGGAAGAGATATGACAAGGCTCTCCACTTCCTCCCACCTGTTTTTTAGAACACATTTATTTAGTCTAGTTTTATCCCATCTTTCCTCCAAGGATATGGTTACCAACCCTTTAGGACTGGCCTGGAGTTTCCAGAAACCAGCATCAAGTCTCCAGGAGATGACTGAAAGTAATACTGGAGATTTCAACAGGGCCTCCTTGATTTACAACAGAATCCTATTGGATCTTACTGGATCTCCCCCCCCCCCAACCCACACACACAATGAAACCTGAATAGTACCCTGGCACCCATACTGTTATTCAGGGGTAGAGCACAAGTTTTGCATGCAGAAGGTCCTTGGTTCCATCTCTAGCATCCCCAGTTGGGAAAGACCCTTGCCCGAAAACCTGGATAGCTGCTGCCAGCATAGCAGTGCTAGATGGAGCAATGGAAAAAGGTTCATGTGGCTCTTTTGTGCCTACTGCTCTGAAAACATACATATACCTGTTGTGTCACAGCTCCTCCCCACTGGGTATCATGTCCGCTTAAGGCTGAGTTTCCCTTATTAAACTCACAAGTGTAGCAAGCAAAAGTCAGAGTCAGGTCCCAGTCCAATAAATGCAGATTGCCAAATCACAGTCCAGAGTCAACATGCCGGGTCACAGTTCAAGCTCAAAGTCCAGGTAAGTCAGTAATCAATGCAAGGTGCCAAATCACAGTCCAGAAATGATATACCAGGTTACAGCCCAAGGTCAGATGCCAGCCAGCCAGCCAGCCAGTTAGTTAGTTAATTAGTTTCCTCTCCTTCACCATTCACTCCTCCTACAACCCACACCACTAGTTCCTCCAGGTGCTGTTTATATGCTCCCAGGTTCACTTTAGCCTCTAGTGGCTGCACACCTCCAGCTACCACCTGGGCTTTAATCCTGCATTTACTTAGAGCAAGGGGCACTGTGGACACCACACCCTATCTCCTCGGTAATATCTTCCGCGATGTCACTACAATACCTCATGTTTAGCAACCAGTATATTTCTGAGTAGCAGATGTGGGGATCTGTAAAAAGTGGGTTTCATTGTTTGGTTATCTCCCAAAGTCACCTGCACAGCAAACAAAATGCTGCACATTGCATGGACAATTCATGTGACCCAGTCTGGCAAGTTTTAGGACAGCATCCTCAGCATGGGTGAAGAAGAACACCAAGAACAACAACCCTATTTAATGAAATGAAGCAGGGCAGTGAGTGCTTGAAGGCAACTCCGAAATGCAGTTCATTGAATTTATCATAATCCCAGAGGCAGCAAAATAGGAGCCAGTGCTGCTGGTGCTGTTGTCACCACCTCTGCAAATCCCTTGAAAAATGCCCTTTGATCTCACTTCTGTATTCCTTTCATATCTTCGCTTTTGATCTTAAAAGTCTCCTGGACAGTCTGCATAGATTCAAGAAGAGGGCTGTGAAAGCTCAGGCAATTAGCCTCAAAGTGCTTAAAAATGAGAGCATTTCATTAAAAAAGGCAGCAAATTAACTTGGAAGGGGTTGTTTACTCACAGATTCATCAAGGCAAACCATGAGCTTACTTTACTCATCACTCTCCATGTTTCCAACACTTGAAAACAGCCACCAGCAGACTCTGTAAATGTCTAATGAAGAAACTTTCATCCTTAAACAAATGCAAGTTTGCTTTGCCCATCATTACTCATGCTATCCCAAGCGTTTCATGGCCATATCTCAGGGCCTGCCTTCTGATGAGGCAATGTGAAAGACTCCTGTCAAGTGGCTTCTGGGGGGGGGGGAACCGATGAGCACCCCCACAACTGTCTGTCACTCCCTCTGGCCTGCTACAGATGGAGGCTTCCTAACTGGTGCCCGGATTGTTCTCCCACTCAAGGAGAGCAAGGTGGAGGAGGAGGATCACGGCAGTGGCAGCCCTCTTCTTCCTCCAGCACCACTGGAGGAAGGACAGGGAAATGCGCTGTATGTCATAATTGGATTTCTCACATTTATATTCAGCCTTTCCTCCAAGGTGGCTTTTGAGATGGTCTGTGTGTCTACGCGCGTGTGCATGTAAGCAAGAGATTATATTTTATCTTCACAGCAACTGTGCAAAGTGGGTTAGGCTAAGACAGGACCAGCTCATCCATGAGGCCAACTGAGGTGACCACCTCAGGTAGCAGACCATCAAGGGACACAAAACTCCACCTGCCCACTCACCTCCATTGCTCCTCCTAGTCCTACTCCCTGAACCCCCTCTTCCTTTTCCTATTCTGAGAGTCAAAACAGCAGACACTGGCATGTTACCAGGTAAGGGCAGGCAGTGTTTGGCATGCTGCTTCAGGTGCCAGGAGCAATTGCACTAAGATTATGCCCAAGATTACCCAGTGAGCTTTCAGAGCTGTGTAGAGAAAACCAGATCTTTTTGGCTCAAGGCCTTACTGTCTCTCAATGTACATAGTGGGAAAAGATGGGCTAGGACTTCTGTAGAAGCTGTTTGCTCTCCTTATTCAGTGGTACCTCCTTAACCCATTGATACACCCCTGGGTTTCTCTGCAATAACTGCACCTGCTCTATTTCCAAAGCAGAGTGGAAGTTCATAAGACACCTTGGAGTTACACATAATCTCTACAGCTGCTCAGTCACAAACATAGCGCAGAAGCATTCAATAAGTAGGGAAACCCTTGAAGCTATGTTGGGTGGTAGCCTGCAAATTCCTTTGAGATATGTCAGGGGCTGGACAAAGAAAGAGGCTGGCTGTTAAACCTCAAGCCTGGGAATCATCTGCTTGGCTGCCTGCTATTTCTGGTGCTCTCAGGCATCTGGGGATGATAGACTGGAGCAGCAGTTTCCAAACTGTGGGTCTGTAGCCCACCAGGGATTCACAATCCACTTTTTGGTGGTTTGTGAAACTGACAGGGCAGATTAGGCTATGCGTATCAAGGGTTAAACAACCTTTATAGCATAGAAATTAATATTGTTATTATTCACTTATATTTCAATACAGGAAAAGATACATGCAGTGTAATTCTATGCATGCATACTCAGAAGTAAAGCTCTACTGAGTTAAATCTAGTCCCTGGTAAGTGTGCACAGGATCGCAGTCATATAGTCACCAAATTCCAGAGGAATAGCCATGTTCATAAGTCACAAGAAATAATGCGATCTTATGGCACATTAAATTGTTCCATTTAATGAAGGGGCTCTTGTCTCTGAAAGCTTATGCCACAAAACTCAGTTTTTGATAGCCACCAAACGTATATGTCCTTTGTCTGCACAAATTGTTCATCAACTGAGACCAAGCAAGAATGTGATTCATCTGTTACATTTGTAGCCCAGCCTTCATTCAGCAAGCTAAGAATGGTATGTTGGTCGCACAACAACCCTGCGAGGTTGGTTTGGCTGAGAGACAACAGCTTGCCAAAGACCACCAAGGGAACTTCATAACTCCCTTTGCATTCACTGGCAAAATACAAGTGCACAAATCAATAAGCAGCCACCCAAAGGAACATAATTGCCAAGACAGCTGGAGATGCGAGATTTGTTTCACCTTTCATGCCAGTGCAAGTCCATCCTGTGATGTGTCCCAAGCTGTTTGCTCTAATAACATTCCACGACTACTGCAGTTTAATAGCTCTTTCTCTGCACCCGTTGCCTTCAATAAATCATGGCAGTTTAAAAATACTTTTATTTATTGTATGCTGAAGTAACTAAAAATGCTAGTCTTTAATGGTGGGAAAGGTCATGATCAAGCAACAAGGAAGATGAATGTGCTCATGGATAAAGAACACTCTCCTGAGCTCAGATGCAAGAGGGGATAAATCTAGAAAGACAAATGAAACAGATGAATAGCTAATGTAGAACATCCAATACTAACTGGGGGCTGAGGATGAACCCTGACAAGCCTTGACTCCAATGAAAACCTGAGGAGACCAGGAAAAGAGAAGCACATTGGAAGCCATAGAGTAGATTTCACATTCTAGCCTTGCAATCACTCAGCAGAAAAAAGATATTATGACTCTCTCCTGCCGTAGGACCCACTCATAATGAGAACAAAGTCATGAAACACACAATATCAGCCCTTCATAGCAGCCACAGGCAGGTGGAGAGGGAGCAGAAGAAGATGGGCTTATGGCAGTGGTTTTCAAACTCTCTTAGAGAGTTTGAGCCACTGAAGTGCTTGCAGGGGCGGAGGGAGGCAGCGGGGGCAGGGGGAGGCAGCAGTGCGATCCCCAGGATCGCGCTGCTCAGGGGGCTGCGGGGATTTGAGTGCACTTACCCAAGCCTCCTGCAGCCCCCCTGGGGTGCAGGGAGCCTGGCACGACCTTCTGCAGGACTCCCCACAGCTGTGAAAGTAAAAGCGGAGCGATCCGCCTCCTCTAAAGCGGAAGTGGGGTGTGATCATACATTCATTCACAGTGTTTGTGTTATCTATTTTTCAGCACTTCTGTAGCGGAGATCAACCACCCAGGAAGGAACAGAAAGAGGCCTCCGTGCAAGTTCAGCTGGGATTTGCAGGTCAAGATTTAACAAAAAAAGTACTGATGTCACTTCACTGTCTTGAACCTGCACTGTGCAAATCACCACTATGAATCATAATTGGTTACTATATCTAACATTGCTATTTTTGTTATGCAGTTGGTGCCTGGGCAAGTTCTGTGGTCACATGCAGAATCTGTTCAGCAAAACCACCTTAGTTCTAACTTTGCCTCAGCGCTGCTCTCCCAGTCCAGTCTCTGATAAGAAATGTGCTGTGCTGTTCAACCACATGCTCCACTATGGGTGGTCAGTGGGCATGATTCAAAATAGGATGAAGTAGTGGTGTGATGTCACCTTCCCCTTGGCGCCCCAGCTCTGGCCATTATGGTCAGCAGTTCCTTCAGTGACAGGAGCACCAACACAGGAAGCATGCAGTGGCGTAGCTAACGATCCTGTAGCCCGGTGCCAAGTTCAAAATGTTGCCCCGGAAGTGATGTCACAACCGGAGGTGATGTCATGCCCGGGCTTTTTACAAAGTGAAAATCGGGAGGAACCCACATCCTCCCCCCAGCAGCTCACCACCCACTTGCTCTGCTACCTCCCTCCAGTAAGTGGCATAGCTAAGACATCTATCCGCTACCCAGGGTCAAAGAAGATTTTTTAGCCCCCCCCCCTGCATGATAAAATCAAATTTAATTAAGTAAATAAATAAAAAGATATTGGTTCCATGCTGTATCGTAATAACATCTCTTTGGCACTCAGAACAATCAGTCTCGTAGGTCAGTTTGGTTAAGCAAATCCACTTTTTGTTCCACAAGACAGTTATGTTTTCATTTTCTGGTTAATTGGCCATAACTTTTGATAGAATACAGATATTCCAGTGCAGTTTGTTTCATTGCATTCTGCATTAAATTACCTTTCCAATGATATATAACATGATGGTATTATTCATACAAACCAAGATTTTCACAATTTTGGTCACTAGAGTCAAGCTCAGCTTGTAGCCCCCCTAAAGCTTGATGCCCGGTGCAACTGCTAACCCCTGCACCCTCTTAGCTACACCACTGGAAGCATGTGGTAAATTAAGGTTTAATTTCCTGCCCTGCAGAAGATGTGAGTAAGCTCAGCTGTTGGGGGGTGGGGTCTATTCATTTTTAAAGAGTGTTCCTGCTGGAAGGCTGTGCTTGATTTCTGCTCTGCATGTTACATGTAGGCTTGGCTCAAGTTATATTAAAAGCTCCCTAAAAGTAGGGGTACTTTCTAGTACTCTGGCACTTGAACTGGCACAAAGATAGCGGGGAAGATACTGCCATTGCTCTGCCACCGGTGTTGATAATTCTAATCCATCTGGAGAAGCAGTTACCCAGCTAAGCCTGTCCCCTTCCAGTCAGTGTGCCTCTGAGCAATTTCAGAACACCCATAAGTGGCAAAAGGGGGAAAGGAGAATTAGTGGTCCCCTGCCTTGAACAAACTTAGAGGGCTGCCAAGGCTTCCACGGCCCCAAGTTGATAGTCTGCCACCACCCCTTCAATATTGTATCCCAAGACCACCAGGCTCCCCCCCTCCACACAAAGGCACAGAAGGAAAAGCCTTTCCTTTGGTACCTTTGAACATTGTTCTTAGGTGATCAGGGATAAACTTGGGTGACCACTAATTTCTCTGAACTCCAAATACACACACACACTAAGGAAAGAGGGTCCTCCCAAAAGGGGCAGCCTGGGGAAAGTAAGAGTTACAAGCATTTTTAAGGCAACAAGAAAAAGTCTAACTTACTAAGGGCACAATTCTAACCCCAGGGCTAGGCGGGCACAAGTAACCTGTGCCGACCCGGGGTGTTGCAAACATGCAATTTCTCCTATAGTAAACTTTAAAACCATCTTGGAATGATTATTGTCCACAGTTGATCATCTCAGTACATGGATGACCCAGTGTGTGTTCAGCAGATGACAGACTGTGTTCCTAGCCTCATGAATTTCAACAAATTCTAAAGATAAGTTGTCCCATGATCAGAACAGACTTTGGTCTAGGTGTAAAACCACGATCATGGGGGTGGGTAAGAATCCATCATGTAGCACAGATATGCCTGAACCACAGCACTGAGACTTGGGTTGAGCCCCAAGTCTCTGCCCCTTTGACTCAAATCAACCACAAGTCATAACGGCGTCCATCATGACCCATCCAGAGCCATTTTTTGAGTCATTTTAATCTGAGTCTTTTGAAAAGTGAGTCTAGCCCTGGAAGCTGGGAGGGAAAAAACAAGCACACACTCAAAACAGGGTAGCAAGCACACACAAAAGCGAGTCTTGACTCAAGTCTATTTGAGTTTTTTCGTTTTTAGGTAAAACCCCCAAGCCCCGAGTCAGTGCCCAAGTTTTTGACATGCGTGACTCGAGTCTGTACAAGTTGCTAAAAACGTGTGTTTTTGTGACTCTAGTCCAAGTCATCTGAGTCTTGGTCCATCCCTGTCATGTAGTGTGAAAAAATGGATGGATTTGTGTTGGCAAAGCCAACTTTATACACAAGGCTGCAATCCTATGCACACTTCACCATGAGTAAACCTTATTGAACACAGTAGGACTTACTTCTCAGTAAGAATGGATAGAATTGCACAGTAAATCCAACAATACATAAAAAGTGAAAACAAACAGCTATAATTGCAGGAGTGGAAAAGTCTGTGAGAAATTGAGAAAGGAGCCTGGATTGGCTGCCCATTCGCTACTACCTGTTAATCGCCTCATGGGAAATGCTCCCCAGTCATCCTGATTAGTTCAGTGGAGTCAAGAATGAAGTTGCAACATCAAAAACCTCTCCCGTTCTGATTATTAGTGAAATGAGCTTAAAGGCTTCCCCTGTTCACTAAGGAGCCATAAAAGTCCCATTTAATCACTCACACAATGTTACTTTACCACTTCCAGCTTAAAGAGGCCTTCACTCATCAACCAAAATCACTGACAGATGAAGACATGGGCAAAGAACGATAAGAACATCTCAACGTGCTATCAAGTGTCTCTCAACGTCTGTCCAATGCCCACATCACAAGCAATGCTGCAAGGAAGAGGCTTTAGATAGCTCTACTTCGAGGAAGTTTATTTTTAGATGATTTTGACAATAGCAACAGCCTCAAACACTCACTAATTTAACAAGTGACTCCTACAAAAACCACAAGTCTGGTTTGAAGTATGTTTTGATGCAGGCCCAACAAAATACTGAGGAAAACAGTTATTAAGATGGTAATATTGATATGAGGCAGGGAACATGGTGTGCCTCTCAAATGCTAGGCTTCAGTTCGGTGATAAAGTCACGGCTCATGGATTAGAAATTGAACTGTACTATGAAGCCGCAGCAGAGGAAGGCCATAGTTGCCTGCCATATTTAGGGGTCAACAAGATTCCCATTACTGCTAATGACTTCCTGTCAGAAATTTAGCTTGTTAGTCGAAGTCAAAGTGCAGTTCAGAACCCTTCACTACTTCTTTGGACCCTCTGCTCTCTTAACTCACAGTCTCCAAAAGTCTCTTGCCAGACCAGTTCCTGCCTTAACATTCAGCAACAAGTCCTCTGATCCCCTCAGCCTTGTGTGGGTTTTTCACAAGGTCCCTTTCTTGGTTTGTCCATCCGTCAGTCTTTTCTTTTTCTTTATCTCAGGCCTCTGCTTCCACGAATCATCTTTTCATTGGTCATAAACTTATCATCCAAATGCCTCTAGTCGCCAATTTTGTCAGTCATCATGCCTCTGGGCCCCTTCTCTCAGCTTCCCTAATTCCTGTCACTCCTTCCTATCATCAGTTAATAACTCCTCCTGACTCTACGATTCATATGATATATTTTTTTAATTCCGGCTAAACTGCCCTTTGCTTCCTCTTCTGAAGCTGTGTTTGCCAGTATTATATTGCTTACAGTTTCAGCCTTGCTGCATCAGGCCAAAGGCCCAAAATGCTAGCTCTTGATGCATTTGTGGGGAGGATTTGTTTTAAAATAAGTTAAAATACACACAAACACACACACAAATCAGTGGTACAAGTAATACAACAGACAAAATAAAACAAAAAGAATTCAGAGCACTATTTTTGAATAAGGCTGCAATCCTATACACACTTACCTAGAAGTAACACCCATTGAACTCAACAAAGCTTACTTCTGAGTAGACATACATAGCCTTGTGTTGCTGGAGAGGCTAAACATAAGCAAGGATAAAAATCAATGAGGCACCAAAGAATATGTGTGTATGGATATGAGTTGGTTACAGACATTACTAAAAAAATCATTTTGTATTTTATAAGTTGAAAAGCAGTTCCAGAGGAGTTTTTACTAGACTTCCCTTTATTTTGATAGAAAATGCATCTTCAAAAGTTGATTAACTGTCCTTGTACATTTGTACAAACTAAGAAATGGAAGAAAATTCTACTTTTTTAAAAAAGGCAAATGTTAACAGATATTAGGTTAACTGATGCTTAAACTCTCAGCAATTAGAATTTAATGTCTGAAGGTCATTCCACATTCAGCTAATTAGAGTCCAAACTTCCCTGTCTGAAGAAGAATTTGATGTATATTCATCAAGCTGGAATTAATAGACAGGATCATTTTCTAGAGATAATCTCTACTTCTGTCTCTTTATTCTCTTATTTAGGCCCATACATCATCCTAATTCTCTCCATTTAGGCCTGAAGTAAGTACATTGAAAAATGATAGCAAGGTTTTATCAAAGCTACAAGTCTGTCTCTTCCATACTACTTGAACATTCATAGCTTTACCTAAGGAATCCTGAGAATTGTAGTCTGATAAAGTGTTGAGAATTCTAGAAATCCCTAACTTTCACTCTTTGTGAAAACAAAGCAATGGCAATTTGTGAAACAGAATGACTCTTAAATCCAGTTCCAGCTTCTGTGTGGATATGCCCCAAGTGTGCTGCTCCTCTTTATTTTGCACCTTTCATAGATTTATACCTTGCATTTAAATTTATAAGCACATTTACCTGATACATTATGGTTCTGACTGCATCCCTCTGAGCCCCATTCATGTTTGGGTGTATCTCAAGTGGACAAGACTCTTGTCAAGTTTTTTTTAATCCAAATCTCCTAGGGGTAAATCATGGTGAGATTATGGATGGCTGCTTGCCTGTTTTGTTGCAGCTCCCTGTAGGCTTCTGGAAGTCTAGAACTGGAAGTCAGCTGAATGTCATCTAGTCTAAGTTATGAAACGATAGAAGCACACCTAACTTGTGGACCAAGTTTAATTCAGTCAAACATCAAAACCTGAAGACTATTATACAATACCATTTTAACAACACCTTTTGTTGAGCAGGCACCCTATCTTTAAACAAACAAACAAAAACCAAACACCTAACCATTTTAAATAGGGTTTGCAGAGCTATTGGGGGCCATAACTCATTATTAAATAATGGCTGGTCCAGCTCACACTTGGGAACCATTGCTGAATACTCAATATTCCAATACTCCAATGTGTCAACCAACTACCACAATTGCCTCAGGTGGGAGATTGCTTCACTGAATGCCAGTATCCAGGAGCAACACTGGGAGAGGGAGCAACACTGGGAGAGGGCCATTGGCCTCCATGTTCCATTTCAGGCCTTCCCAGAAGCATTGGACTGGTCACTATGGAAAATGGGATGGTGGACTAAATGGGTCTTTAGACTGATCCAGCAGAGCTCTTCTTAGGTTCACCCTATTCTCAGAATGGAAAAGATAATCAGATAGAAATAAAGTGTTTTCACATTCTAACTTAAGAACTCTTTTCTTTTGTATGTTCCAAACACGGACAGGTGCATCTTTTTTAAAAAAATGCTTCATTTTATCAAGTTGCTCATTCACTCAAAATGAATGGGGTGATGTTATAATCTGGCTCAGACAACAGCAGAAATGACATCATGTGGTTCACAACCACAAGCTGCAGGTTTTTTGCATCAGCACATGGTAGCTTGGTGTTCTGAGCAGTCATGTGATTCAGGCACCAGACCAGGGGTGCCCAAACCCTGGCCCTGGGGCCACTTGTGGCCCTCAAGGACTCTCAATCTGCCCTGCTGAGATCCCCCAGTCTCCAATGAACTCTGGCCCTCCAGAGACTTGCTGGAGCCCATGCTGGCCCGACGCAACTGCTTTCAGTGTGAGGACGACTGTTCGACCTCTCACCTGAGCTGTGGGACAAGGACACCCTCCACAACGTGTTGTTTCACGTCTGTGATGCAGCAGTGGCAGAGAAGGAAAGGCTGGCCTTGCTTTGCGCAAGGCCTTTTATAGGCCATGAGCTATTGCAAGACCTTCATTCATTCATATAAGTTCCATCTCTAATGTACTCATTTATGTAAATTTAATCTAATTTGAAATGTAAATTAACTTTTTGACATAGTGTCAGAGAGATGATGTGGCCCTCCTGCCAAAAAGTTTGGGATCCCTACACCAGACAAATGGAAGCCTCCAGTTGAGTACTGTGGGTCACTGCTTTCCTCAGTACCTATGACTCATTCCCTAAATGGACACAGGATCAGGAATGTGAATGTGATATATAACAAGTGGAAGCAGGGAATAAAAGTGCAAATATTGTGTCTGATACCTTCTTGAGAAACTCATTTTTAACCCTGTCACACATTTTGATGAATCTGTCTTGGAATTGTTTTCCCCACTGCCAATAAACATTTTTCCATTGAACTGGACTGAATTGCTCAAGGCACTACTACTAGAGCTGCAACTTTGATCTGGTGATTGATGGGATTACTCAGTTTAAAGCCTTTAATTGACCAAAGAAGCATCGTAGAATAATTGAGGAACACATTAAAATTAATAAAATTCTCAGAGAGTTTATCTTTAAGATGGCACTTATAAACCATGAACCATCCTTAAACTGCTTTCTTTTTCAAAGTTTTTTTTTTAGTCATCAGCAAAACCATGCAGGTTTTGATTAATTAAAACTAATTTGATGAATCAATTAATAGTACAATCCTATCACTGCCCTGAGCCAGTACAAGTCCCTTAAAACAAGCCTTAAAGCATGTTCCTGGCTATTAAGGAGCAGGCTGGGCCAACACACAGATGTGTACTAGCCCAGAGGAGCTGGAGTGGCACCAGGACAGCATGAGTTTGTGCCGGCCTAGGCAGAGTGGCACAGAGGGTGAGAGAGGGCAGAAGGAGGGAGGAACAAAGGCGGGGTTTTCAGGGTGGGAGGAGGGTGGTCCGGGGGTGGATCGGGCTTGGGAGGGGCTGGGGCAACCACGGCAGTGCAGGTTGGATCCCAACCCCCGTCCCCGGACCAAGTGACATTACTTGGGCCGCTTAGATTTGTGCACTGAATGAAATCACAGACACAGATCTGGGTATCCCCGCAGGACTGCCTGTGGCGTTGCTTGGAGTAAGGGGCTGCACCGCACCTGCAATGGATACAGTGCAGGCCAGTCAGCCTGCCTGTTCCAGTGCAGGTTAGGATTGCACCCTAAGGTGTCTTTAACTGGGTGACAGCCTTACTCACTAAAAATTGGCAGATTCAGTTGCTCTCTCTTGAGCAGGGTTTCGCTGCCTGTATCACAAGCACTAAGAATGAATACCTATAAAGCCACGGGGAGAACAGAAAGGATTGTATAAATCTGTTTATTGTCATCATTATCGCCTTCCAAAGTGAGGTATATATCCATCACTTCACCTAAAATGGATCTTAATGTCTTGGTCTACAGTCCCCAGCACTATTGCCATTAGTCTGTCTCCAGCCTCTAAGGACGTTTCTTGCCTTCTGTGGGTTTACAGTTGTAATTGTCAATTTGCTACCGAGCATGCGTCGATCCATGCCTCTGGTCCCAAGGAAGTTCCATCCTGCCAACTCTATTTACAAGATTAATTTGTTCTCCCACCTCCCCAGGGTTGCATATGGCTGGATAGAGAAATGTCTCACAAAACCCTTGGGGGCCTCGTCCTTTGATGCCTGGAAGCTCATGTGTCCCTCAAAGCAGCACGGAGTGTGTGCAAAACACTGGATGAAAACATTGGCCTCATGTCAAACTTCTTTTTCCACAGTCCATATAGTACCAGCATCATTCCTAAATCTCTGGTGTCTTCTGGGATTTTCTAAGAGCAGACTTAAATCCCAATTCTCATCATGAAGCTGTCCTAGCATACAGCCATGATTCTTCTGAAAGCAGTTTTTGTGCTTTGGAAAAATGATTCTGCTTGTGAATGAACATGCCCTCCCTATCCTATGAAGGAAAAAAGCTTCCAACATATCCGAGTGCATTGAAGTAATAAGTAATTTGTTTTCCTGAGAATCTTACATCAGTCTGGTCAGATATACTTGTAGTTTAATAGCCTTTGTTGGTGCTTGTGATTGAGCTCCAAAACTAAGTCCCATTATCGTGATTGATTCTGTATCCTTCCTACCTTGCTTCTTCTGTTTAGACAAAACATGTGTCTTTATGTTTTGTTTCAATTTTTTGTTTGTTTCTTGAGAAAACAAAGTATGAATTTTTTTTCGCCCCAAGAAATGAGTGGATGGTTTGAGAGGCACAATATTCAACATGCTCCATTTGCAAGATAATATTGCTCTGCTTTTCTTCCAGCTCAGACCCACACAATTCATGACCCACCAAGCCAAATGCAGCCCACCTTCCATGTATAGCAGCACCAGGGGCTCAATAAATATCCTGTTTTTGCTGCCTGACTAGGTCTTCAAAAACAGAGGGGCTGTCATGCATCTTTCAGGTCACCATATTTGGGAAAAGGAAGGAACTATATTTGATTCAGCAGCCCACAGACTGTGCAAACCTCAGTGGCCCACTGGTTTGCAGTTGGGTTGTGCAATCCCAATTTGGCAGCCACTTTCTATGGAAAGCTGGAAGGAGAAAGCCAAATTACTTTTTCTGCTTATACCTAACTGTAGCAATGATTCATCTGCGTTTACAGGCCAGGGTTCCCACCATTAATCCTCCTTTCCTGCTTATAGCCATGCAGCAGCTTCTTAGTACTTTTACTCTTATTCAGTTTCACTTATATTCATATATTTCACTTATTCAGTTTCACTTATATTCATATATTTCACTTATATTCACTTATATTTCACTTATATTTCACTTTATATTAACCCCGGCTAATTGGGTAAGAGGCACTTTTTCAAGTGGGTGCTCCTTTTTTTAGCAGGGGGAGAGTAACTGGCCCACCTCCCCCCAGCACTGTCTGTTCTAGTGGCTGTTTGCTGGTATTCATTTGCATCTTTTAGATTGTGAGCCCTTTTGGGACAGGGAGCCATTAGTTATTTGATTTTTCTCTGTAAACCGCTTTGTGAACTTTTCATTGAAAAGCGGTATATAAATACTGTTAATAATGTTAATTATTATATTTCACTTATATTCTTCCACTATATATTTCACTTATATTCACTTATATTTCACTTATATATATTTCACTTATATTCACTTATATTCTAAATCCTTTTTCTATCAGTCAGTTCATCCTTTTAAGCCACTATCCACACCTTTCCCACTGGTTGTTATGAGATGTGACTATCCAAGCTTGAAAAACCCAACTTTTTAACAAATGAGATCCCATCTGTTCCAAATTCATTCAGCAAAATTCCAAAGAGAGGGAAGTACTGTGTCCAGATTCTGGCACTGACTCCAGTACCAACTAGGTTGAGGTAGCCACAGAGCAGTGGCTCTTATACATTTAGCTCAGGGACCCACTTTTTAGAATGAGAATCTATCAGGACCCACCGGAAGTGATGTCATGACCAGAAGTGACATCATCAAGCAGGAATTTTAACAATCCTGTGCTGCAATCTTACCCATGCTTACCAGGAGTAAGTCCATTTACTATCATTGTTAAAATATACATAGTAGCCTGTTAAAAGTATAGGTCTGTAACATTTCCCCAAATGCAGTTACATACCATGGTGGCATCAAGTCTAGTATCTTAAAAATAAAATATTGAAATGAATGGGGACCCACCTGAAATTTGCTTGTGACCCACCTAGCTTGTGACCACCCACAGTTTGAGAAATACTGCCCCAGAGCATCCACATAGTCCCACCAAACCCACAGCCTAGTGCAGGGGAGAAGCAATATTTCCAGATACAAATCTTGGAGCCAACAGCTCAGCTGAGCAGGCCAAAGGAGCCCCTGAAGGACAAACTCACCGAATGCCTTGAGGCCAAGCTCAATTTGCTCCACTTGCTGCACCCAGGGAAACTGTCAAGAGATCACAGAGTGTACAAGGCTCCAAGCACGAGAGCAGATCCTTTAAGAGGCAACCCTTCAGAGTCTACACCAGCACATGAGTTCATTCTGGCTCTGATAATTGTTGGAGCATTCTGTGGTCCTGCAGGCCAAATCTGACTGACCTGCTTCCTGCCTTGCCCCCTGCCTCCTGTCCAAGACAGGACTGCTGGCTCCAGTCCACTGACATGAGGGGATGGCTTTGCTAGCCTTTTAGGCTCATCTGGGAATGGAGTCCAGTGCACTAAACTACAGGGTGCTGATACTGCTGCAGGAGCAGCAACCCCCAATCCCCTACTAGGAAAATGCCCAGTGGGCTTGCAGGGGAGCAAGGGCTGCTTCGTCACTCAACGTTATTTGTACATGAACCCAAGGATTTCCTTACTGACCGAATAGCAAAGAAGTTATCTGGCATCAGATGGAGCCTGCTCCTCTATCACCTCATCCCCATGGCTTAGACAGGAAATACACTGTATCACTTGGTCTCACTCCCTGATCTGGCAGCCGTACACCTTTGGTCTACTTGTGCTACATCATCTGTGACACTCACAGCTGGCAAGTGAACAAGACTTTAACAAGATTTGTTTGATCCTACCATTTGGGAATAAATTATAGCACCAAATCCCTGGCATGCTCTGTGTGTATGTCGCAGGGCTATGCTCCTTGGGATCATCGACCTGGCAATGGATATGGACACACACAGACTCTCTTTCTCTCTCTCTCTCTCTCTCTCTCTCTCTCTCTCTCTCTCTCACACACACACACACACACACACACACACACACATGCACGCACGCACGTACGCACGCACGCACGGGGCAGGAGGTGATGAAAACAATTCAGTTTTAATTGAGTGTTAGGGAAAAGAAAGATATTGTAACAGACTAGCACTTAGCTGGCCAACCAGTGCTTTTGTTTTGCTAATAAATCAGGAGACCAGTTAATAATGCCCCAATGGTCTTGAATGGAACCCTCCATTGGGGCCCTGCAGGTCCTCAAGTATATCACAGGAAAGAAAACATTCAGCTGTAAGGTGAGTCTTCCCTTCCTCCCTCTTTGAGTAAGATAAAGGGCAAGTATGAGCTGGAGATTCTGGAAGAGGCTGAGACTGAATATGATCTGAGACACTGCAACGGAAGCTAAGAGAAGGAACTGGAAGCTAGCAGCTTCAGACATGCTTAGAAGACACATGTATGGTAGATGATGCTGCCTGCAGAAGTGGTGTTCCCCATGTAAATTTTTAAATAAAGCAAATATTATAAGGACACTAAAACCTCCAGTGATTTCTCCTCTAAAAGAAGCATGAGCCCAGGCAATGCTATGTCCCTGAAATGTCTCACCATTCAAGGAAGTGCAGCTTGAGCCATAACAATATGAGGCTACTTTCTCTACTGAGTCAGAGCCCAATCCTGTGCTGGCAGCAAGTTCAGGTGAGATAGGAAAATGTCAGATCCCAGGAACTTTCTGGGGCCCCTCCTTTGGCTCCTGGGCCCCCTTTCTGACCCTGGGCCCGGGTACAAATTACACCCTTTACCCCCCTCTCCTAGGCCCTGCCGCGGACCACAGTCGCAAACGTGCCATAAGGCACATTTGCGGGGCTCACCACCAGGCTGCTGCCAGTACTAGCCCAGTGCCAGCTGGTGCTGGGCTAGTGGCGGGCGGTGACCCAGGTTCCACGGCTCGGCGGTCTCCCGGACCGCCGGGCTGTGGAATGGGAGGCAGGACGGGGGCATGGGGGAGGCGTTCCAGGGAGGGGGGAATCCAGCGGGGGTGGGCAGGAGGCGTGCCAGGGGGTGGGCAGGAGGTGTGTCGGGGGAGGGAGAGAGGTGGATCCGTGGGGCTCTGTTCCGCAGGATCCACGGCGCTCATGTAGGGCTGCGTGCCCTACACGAGCGCCTTTACTTTAGCGCCGACCTTAGCGTCCCCTTCTCCCAAGGTGCCTCCCATGATAGCGCGGGAGGTGCAGGATTCGGCGGCAGCCCTCCTCGGAGCCGCCGAGTCTGGGCGCTGCAGGCAGCTCAGGATTGGGCTGTAAGTCCACTGGTCTATCTCATCCAGTATCATCTACTATGATTGGCAATCTCCCTCCCCTATCTCAGCCAGAAGCCTTTCCCACCAGCAGCTACCTTTTTAACGAAACAGTGAAGCTGAGATTTTTCTGCATGCAAAGCAGGTGGCTCTACCATTGACTGATGCTCCATGTTTCACCTACCTTCATTCTCAAAGTGGAAGACCTTGCATAGAAAAGTTATAGAATCTTCTTTTAGAATTGTCAAATTGTGCTTTAAAATGTTGGTGGCTTCTGGGCATAAATGAAATTCCTTTCTTTCAAGGAAGTGGTTTGGAAGGTGGACTTAGACCTGGAAGATCCAGGTTCAAATCCCCCCTCAGCCATGAAGCTTCTTGGGTGACCTTGGGCCAGTCACTTTCTCTCAGCCTCACCTACCTCACAGGGTTGTTGTGAGGACAAAAGGAGGGGAGCAGCTGTGTACACCACTCTGAACTCTTTGGAGGAAGGGCAGCACAAAAACAAACAAACAAATAAATAAACAAACAAACATTTGAAGAGGGAAAATCTCAGGTACATAAGGTGCTTTTGAGCATGTGTTGAGTGTCTTGCCTTGGTAAAGGAACACTTCCTTCATCTGCCCAGAAACTATCAAGTCCTATGGAGTCCTATGCTTTGCTCTCCTGCCTAGGAAAATAGTGGTCTCATGGATGCTACAGTGAGCAGCTGAGAGGTGGTCAAGTACAAAACAGCAGGCATAGCCCTTCACTGACTGAAACATCAGTATACTACACATGATTGAATGGGAGCAGTGGCGTAGCTAAGGGGAGCCAGGGGGTTAATTGCCCCAGGTTCCACTCTGTGGGGAGGGGCCTCAGCCAAGATGGTGGTAGCCAGCGTACATCTTTCTCCTCTGGAGAGGAGACTGCAGCCTGAAGGAGGAAGTGGCAGCTGTGACAGGTACTGTACTTGGGAGCAACTGGGGGGGGGGCTTGGGGAGTGAGAAGGAGGGGGCTGGAGGTGGCGGAGCAAGGAGCAACAAGGGCTAGAGACTGCAGCCGCCACTTGCAAACTGGGGTTTGGTGGGTGATCAGGGGGCTTGGGAAGTCAGCAGGAGAGGGATGGGGGAGGCAGCAGATTGTTTTAAAAAAACTGCAGGTATGACAACACAACTGGAAGTGACATCACTTCAAGGGGTGATGTGGGAGGGTGTCGTTTTCAATTTTACTCTGAGCTACACCACTGAATGGGAGACACTTGTAGGTTAGTCACCTATCAGAAAAAAAACCTGTGTCTGAATCTGAGGGAAATGGAAATGGGTCCTGTATCAGATAGCAGCAGACAGTAGTGCAAAGCATTTATTCCATCTCTGTATAGGGAATGAGCAAGAGTGCTAATGATGAGATTTTTTAAAAACTGTTCTTGGTACAGCATAGAGCAGGGGTGCCCAATATGTCGATCGCGAGCTACCAGTCGATCTCCAGGCGAAATGAGTCAATCGCAGGCTTCTCTCCCGTCCACGCATCCCTGCGAGTGAGCCCCATTGACTCTACTGGGGCTGACATACCTTTCCCCTGTTTTTGCACTGGTATGTATGGAGATCTGCCCCCCCCAACTTCCATCTGTTGGTTCTGTGTGCAAGGCGTCTTGCTGTGATGTCTATACAGAGATCTTCCCTCCCCCACACCTTTCCCCTGCTTTTGCACTGGTATGTATGGAGATCTGCCCCCCCCCCAACTTCCATCTGTTGGTTCTGTGTGCAAGGGGTCTTGCTGTGATGTCTATACAGAGATCTTCCCTCCCCCACACCTTTCCCCTGCTTTTGCACTGGTATGTATGGAGATCTGCCCCCCCCCAACTTCCATCTGTTGGTTCTGTGTGCAAGGGGTCTTGCTGTGATGTCTATACAGAGATCTTCCCTCCCCCACACCTTTCCCCTGCTTTTGCACTGGTATGTATGGAGATCTGCCCCCCCCCCAACTTCCATCTGTTGGTTCTGTGTGCAAGGGGTCTTGCTGTGATGTCTATACAGAGATCTTCCCTCCCCCACACCTTTCCCCTGCTTTTGCACTGGTATGTATGGAGATCTGCCCCCCCCCCCAACTTCCATCTGTTGGTTCTGTGTGCAAGGGGTTTTGCACTGGTCTTGCTGTCATGTCTATACAGAGACCTTCCCTCCCCCACACCTTTCCCCTGCTTTTGCACTGGTATGTATGGAGATCTGCCCCCCCCCAACTTCCATCTGTTGGTTCTGTGTGCAAGGGGTTTTGCATTGGTCTTGCTGTCATGTCTATATAGAGATCTTCCCTCCCCCACACCTTTCCCCTGTTTTTGCACTGGTCTGTATAGAGATCTGCTCCCCCCCCCCCACACACTGTATTGGAATCCAGGAAGATCTGGTGAGGAGGTAGATGTGGTGTCAGCAGTGGCCGCTTTAAGGGTAAGGCCTGGGCATCCAGCAGAGTGTGCTGCACAGCTGCAGCCACTTGAAGGCAATAGGGCCCTCAGGGATATAAGAGCACGTGAGGCAGGAAGGGCTCCACTTATTTATGTGAGTCAGCCTTTTCCTACAGGAAGATCATTAAGTCCAAGTACCATTCCACCATGACTGATGAACATTTGGAAGTGTGCTTGAGGCTGGCTGTCAGCAGCTACTATCTGGACTATGCATCCTTGGCTGATTCACTTCAGTGCAAGTCATCAAAGTAAACTCAAGTAATTACAAAAAATGTTTATAGTTAATTACGTTGTGTTGTGCAATATTGGCTCATGCGGTTATGCAAGGTACACCAACATACATTGTACACATAAATGTTATATGTTATGATGGCGTGAACATTGTAAAAAAACTCTGGTAGATCTCTGGGCCTTGCTGGGTTTCAAAGTAGCTCTCGAGCCAAAAAAGTGTGAGCACCCCTGGCATAGAGCTATGAGAAGCCTGTAAATCTCATTAACATTTGCAACTTCATAAATCTATCACAGCCAAGCACAGACCAATCCAATGCCATGGAGGGGAGAGCTGGGCATTTCAACTGAATAACAAAAGCACAATTTATTCTCCAAGTACAATTGATTCACCATCAGAATGAATTGTGAGAGATTGAAGATTAACCATCACTTACAGTTTCTAAAACTTGATATCTTGCTTCCAGAGGAGATAAATTTAGACAAATTCAATTTAGTTGGGCTTGATGTAGTAAAGAGAAGATTGTGCTCAGTGGTCCCTCCTGAGTCATCATTTCTGAAAGCTGGGGTACAACAGTATTAAAAACGAATTGCAACTGCAAAGTTGACAGAAATTACTCTCATTGTAATTGCAAGCATAAACAGAATATTTAAATGCATTTGGTGCATGGGATAGCTAGAGTGGATGCAGGAATGTTCTTTTCCCTTTCACACAACACTAGAAAGAGGGAACATCCATTAAAACTGAGTGGCAGGAGAATTAGAACAGTCAAAAGAAAATATTTCTTTACCCAATGTGTAATTAATCTGTGGAACTCTTTGCCACTGGATGTGGTGATGATATCTGGTCTAGATACCTTTAAAAGGGTATTGCACAGACATGTGGATAAAAAGTCCATCACAGGTTACAAGCCTTGAGAAGTATCTCTGAATGTGAGATGCAAGGGAGTGGCAACAGCATACAGGAATCTTGTTGTCTTGAGTGCTCCCTGAGGCATCTGGTGGGCCACTGTGAGATACAGGAAGCTGAACTAGACAAGCCTTTGGCCTGATCCAGAAGGGCTCTTCGTATGTTATTATGTGGCTTTGGGTCTCACAGTCTGCAGGGGCCTCAAACTGGTGCAATCCAACATTGGCCAAAAACATGTTTTTTGACAATAGCTCTAGGGCAAGTCTCCACTCAAAGATCCCCTGCTATCTCTTCCATGCTGTTATAGGTTCAAGTCAAGCTGATACTCTGACTAGCACTTATGTTTTCAAACATAAAGTGGGCGAGTGAATCTTGGTGATCGTATTCCCTTTACTGAATCCCCTATCAAGGCTTGTTGGTTTAAATGTAGAAATGATTTTCCTCTCAAATCCCCTTTAAAGGATTGACCCAATTTCTACTCGATTCAAAGTGAACTGAACCAGGCCATAATTCCTCACAGACTCAAGGTTAGGGATTTTGTCCAGACTAGCACTGATGTCACATTTTGTGTTAGTGGTGTCTTTTACTATCCCAAAAGAAATCTTGTATATTTCCTCCTTAAGATCACGCAAGTCCCTTTGGGGAATGTTTGTATCCAATAAGTGGGGTGTGTTAATAAGAATTTAAGAACATAAGAAGAGCACCACTGAATCAGGCCAAAGGCCCATCTAGTTCAGCTTCCTGTATCTCACAGTGATCCACCTGTTTGCTTCAGGGAGCAAACAAGACATCAAAATACAATCTGCGTCCTGGTGCCCACCCCTGCATCTGGCATTCTGAGGCAGCCTACTTCTAAAATCAGAAGCTTGCACATACCTACCATGACTTGTAATCCATGATGGACTTTTCCTCCAGAAATGTGTCCAATCCCCTCTTAAAGGGATCTAGGCAAGATGCCATCACTACTTCCTGTGGCAGGGAGTTCCACAGACTAATTATACACTGGGTAAATAAATATTTTCTTTGGTCTGTCCTAACTCTCTCAACACTCAATTTTAGTGGATGTTCGCTGGTTCTGATATTATGTGAGAGAGAAAAGAGTGTCTCTCTATCCACTTTATCATTCCCTGTATAATTTTGTATGTCTCAATCATGTTCCCCCTCAGGCACCTCTTTTCTAGACTGAAAAGC
This sequence comes from Tiliqua scincoides, assembly GCF_035046505.1. Taxonomy (NCBI): domain Eukaryota; kingdom Metazoa; phylum Chordata; class Lepidosauria; order Squamata; family Scincidae; genus Tiliqua; species Tiliqua scincoides. Next base: position 188,430,660 of record NC_089824.1, read on the forward strand.
CCCAAACGCTGTAGCCTTTCCTTGTAAGGGTGATACCTCTGATTAGTAATCATTTTGATTTCTCTCTTCTGCACCTTTTCCATTTCCACGAAATCCTGTTTTGAGATGTGGTGACCAGAACTGACGCAATATTACAGGTGTGGCCTTACCATTGATTTGTACAACGGCATTATAATATTAGCCATCTTATTCTCAATACCTTTTCAAATGATCCCAAGCATAGAATTAACCTTCTTCACTGCTGTTAAACATTGGGTTGATACTTTCATTGAGCTGTCCACCAGCTCCCCAAGATCTCTCTCCATTAGCCTACATCATTAGTTGCCACACAATGTGATGATACATATTGCCCCCTTACTGAAGCTCTGATACTAATTTGGGGGGCGGATGGGGGAGAAGAAATCAGAAATGAAGTCAAAGGAGAAAATGTTGTAATACTGAAGACTTCAGCTACCCTCATATTGACAGGATAAAGAAATGCATGTTTGAACAATAAAAGAAATTTATAAATATGATAATGATTCCATTGGGACCAAGCAACTCGAAGGCAGGCAATTTGCAGAACCCACATAAGGGGCAGCTGCTAAGGGCCTATTGTCAACCCCTGAGGCCATCTCTATGTCCCAGCCTTTGTGTGGTGGTGATGGAGTGACCCTCTTGGCCAAGAGAGCATCTTATGCAACACATAAGTGCTGTCAAGCCACTAGGTAAAAGTGTCCATACAGGCTACTTAACATTTATGTAAGTGAAAGGCTGCCCAGAAAATCAAATATGGTTACATTTAATCTCAGGGAAGGAAACTCCTTAAAAGGAAGTTGAAAGGGAAATAAGTTAGAGGTTATTTCAAAACACTATATTAGCAGCTCTGATAGAATGCGTACCACAGATTAGGGAATATACAAACAAGTCCCAGAAAAGGAGGCCAGTATACGGTTTACGAGCAGAGTCAATGAAGTCATAAGGAAAAAAGCCATCTTTTAAAAAGTGACAGTATTGCCCTAATAAGAAAACTAAAAAGGGACACAACTCCAGCAAAACAAACAAATGACAATAAGGCAAGTCAAGTGAAAAAAAGAGTTTGATGTGCAGCCTGCTAAAAGCATTAAAACAAACAATTAAAATGTATTTAAATACATCAGAAACAGGAGACCAACTGTTGGGTGATGGCTGAACTTTCAGACCAGAAAGATGTAAAAGGCTTACTTGTGAGGTACAAGAAGCTGCATTAATTCTATTCTGCACTCTTTCTCAAACTGTGGGTCGGGACTCACTAGGTGGGTCACGAGCCAATTTCAGATGGATCCCCGTTCATTTCAATATTTTATTTTTAGTATATTAGACTAGATATCAACATGGTATGTGACTGCATTTGGGGAGATTTGTACTTTTAACAGGCTACAATGTATATGCGTTTAATATTGATAGTTAGTGGGGCTTACTCCTGGGTAAGTGTGGATAGTATTGCAACCTAGGATTGTTAAAACCTTTTCCTACTTGATGATGTCACTTCCAGCCATGACATCACTTCCAAGTTAGCAACATCAACTTCCAGTGGGTCCCAACAGATTATTATTCTAAAAAGTGGATCCTGGACTTAGGGCCAAATCGTATCCAATTTTCCAGCACTGGTGCAGCCATGTCAACAGGGCATGCACTGCATCCTGCAGGAGAGGGACAGTCCTGGAGGCCTTCTCCAGATAAGGGAATGTTTGTTCCCTTTCCTCTGGGCTGCATTGTGGCTGCACCAGCACTGGAATGTTGGATAGAATTGGGCTCTAAAAAGTTTGAGAACCACTGCTATACTGTACATTGGTCTTTCCTCTGGAGGATGTGGGGCAAATGCCAATGTACCAGTCTGGTACAAGGGAGGATGAAGAACTCAATCAAATAGAAATAATGAGATAGGAAGTTCTGGGGCTTAATGATAAATTACAAATTAACAAGTCTGAACAGCATATGTCTAGAACTCCTTAAGTAGCTCAAATCTGAATCAGCTGATCTTCAAATCAAAATATGCCACTTGTCACAAAAATCAGCCTCCTTCCCAGAGGACTAGAAGGTAGGCAATGTGTGACACTAGAAGCATACATTACAATGATGCTTCAATGATGAACAAAGGAGAAATTCTCCTTCTCAAAAAAGTAAACAAAATGGGCTTATAAAGGACTGTTTGCCTGTAATGTCAGGGAGCCGCACAGCAAAATACAAGAGAACACCCAGACTTCCTTCTCTTCACAACTACACATTGCTTTCCTCTCTCTTCTTGGCTTGGTTATGCATATTTACTCAAAAGTACGTCTTACTGTGTTCAAAGGGGTATACTCTAAGTTAAGTTTACATAAGATTGCAGCCTTTTTGCCCAATCCTTTTGAAATATAGTGCCGGCAGAAAGTGTGTTCCACCAGCACAGGCTGCCACAGAAGCCTTGAACTGCTTTTGTATTGTACCACAAAGCATTGTACCACAAAGTACTGCTTTGTGGCCGTGCAGAGAGCTGGCATGCCAGTGGGAAGGCCAGAGCCTTCCTGTGTGCGCAGGCAGAGCAACAGAGGCCTATCAGAGCAAGTTAGTCTAGCATGGGGCAGGGGAATGGAACAGGGTAGAGCAGAAGAGGGAGGAAATGGGGCAGGGATTGACGGATCGGGCCCAGGAGGGGGGTGGGATCAGCAGCAGTCACACATGCCAAAGCCCAGGCCCCTTTCCTGGCCTGACCCACCTGCATGGTTCGACATGATAATGAACTTGCACTGGCGATATTGCTGGCACATGTCTGAGTTGTGGGCTGCTGGGGTTTATTCTGGGGCAAGGGTACCTCCAGCAGCCCAAAATCCTCTGCAGGATGCAGCATAGCCTGCACAGATGCCCTTGCATCTCCATGCAGGGATTTAGGTTGGATTGGGCTGTTTATTTTGGAATCAAAAGGGAAGGGGATGATCACCTAGTAGTGAAACGGTGACAGATAATAAGAAACGGATTGCAACCCCCTCCACTTCACACTGCATCAAATTAACTACTACTGAGCTGTGAAAAAACATCCATTTTTCTCTCCACCCAGTCTCTTTATTTATTACAAGCTGTAAGATTGTCTGTTCTCCCTTAGAAGCTCCATGAATGGTGTGAAAAAGAGAGTGGCTTTTTATTTTTGCATCTATCTGACAGCTGTCATTTCCGTTATCACTTTCTCAGCCCCAGAACCCAAGTATGTAGCTTGACAGAATGATCTATATCACTACAAGGAGTCTGGATATCTTTCTTTCTCTTCCCCTCACTAAGTCTAGGATTTCACATTTTTTTAAGGCACTTTTGTACATAAATCAGATCTGGAGCATTCAAGAGATGGTGTCTACACATTTTAAAACAAATTCTTTTGCCTTTAGGAGGTTGCTGTCTGTTTTAGCGGATGGGTGAGAATTTAGGGGAAGGGTGACATTCTGGAAGTTTATTTTTTTCCCTATGATGTAAGACAAATTAACTGTTGCCACTTTTCACTACCCTGCTTTCTCTGCCTGCCCCGCCTCCCCTGGTCAAAAGTTAACTAAGCAGTTGTCCATTGATTGCAAATGAGTTTTTGGAAGGAGGGAGAGCCTCTTATTTCCTCAGTTCTGGAGGCAGAAGAATGTCCTGTTCAATGTTCAAACAAGGGTGTTCTAAGTTTGTGTGGCTCTGAAAACTGGTTTGGGCTGCAGTCTCCTCTTAAGGATGTCTGCTCATGGGTTCAGCCAAGTTTCTCTTGAAACTTTTTTTTTTTTTGCATTTTTCTAAAATAAGATTTGTCATGAATTAAAAAAAAAAAAACCATATGAGGACCCATACAGATCAAGGTATTGTGCACCTTAAATTTTCTTTCATTTCACTGTGAGGGATAGGAAGTGGTCTGTTTGTGAAGCAGTTGTTAGTGCTCTGGTTTAGCATTCTGATTTCTGGTCACAATATTTATGCTTCATCTTTGAGGGCAAAATGGCTTGAGCTGACCCTGCATACATGATACCAGAACTGTTATTAGAACTTCAGTGTTACCTTGACACTAAAATAGCAGTGCAGGAGGATCCAACTAGCAGGGCAGTTTCAGCTGATCTGCTACACAAATCAGCTGCTGATGTGCCACCCCAAATTCTGTTGCCCCTTTTGTTGTTATACACATACAAGTACATGTACACACGCACCAGCAGCCCCCTGTGCAAGCCCTGGTGCCAGGAACATGAATGCATAAGGACACGAATATACACACACACTTCCTCCTTTTTTCTTTAAACTGGCTTGCCTTTAAACTGCATGTGCCCTTTGCTGTCACCACTTCCTCCTCCTTCTGACCAGATCCACCCTGCCTGGCCAGAAGGTGAGGAGAGGGTAGTGCAGATTACGGCAGCAGCGACAACGTCATCCAGCTCCATTGTCACAATGTTTAGCAAATACTGCTGCTGTTCTCTCTCACCAGCTGTGTCTCCCCTCTTTGCTCTGCCTTCCTCAGATACAGTAGCTCAGCTGACCAGAAGAAAGTCAAGTGAATCACTGCCCCACTTTCTTCTTTTGGCTGGCTCTGCCACCTTATTTGTAAACTGGGCAGCGGAGCATGGACAGAGAATTGGTGGAGTCAAGGTGAGGTGGCAGTGGAGGAGATGGATGGGCTCAGGATGCCACCTGTGCTTATCTGTCACTCAAACCTGCCTCACCTTGATTCATCACTGGGTTGGTCCTAACAATTAAGATCAAGAGGGACAGTCTAGCCCAGGGGTGTCAAACCCGATTCACACAGAGGGCCAAAGTTAGCATCCAGGGCTCCTGCTGAGGGCCGGAAGTGACGTCATTACGCAGAAAGTGACATCATTAAGCAGCTAATGGCCAGAAATCAGACCCTGTTTTCATATAGAAACTCATTAACTGCAAATGACAGAAAGGAAAATACGCAAATCTTGGTCATATTTCAAGATTCGGGAAAGCCCAATTTTCATGGGTGCTCCCATTTCAGCTATAACACCTCTGCAGCTGAGAGCCTGAGGGCCGGATAAAAAGCTTCCAGGGGCTGCATTCAGCCCTCAGGCCTTATGTTTGACACCCCTGGTCTAGCCCTTTCCCTTGTGTCATGATCTTGATTGCTGCCCTGAAGTCTCCCTAGTTTTATGAATGTCGTGAGAATGGATGATGGCTGGATCCCAAAGGATCTCCTCTATGGAGAACTCGTGCAAGGAAAGCGCCCTACAGGTAGACCACAGCTGCGATACAAGGACATCTGCAAGAGGGATCTGAAGGCCTTAGGAGTGGACCTCAACAGGTGGGAAACCCTGGCCTCTGAGTGGCCCGCTTGGAGACAGGCTGTGCAGCATGGCCTTTCCCAGTTTGAAGAGACACTTGGCCAACAGTCTGAGGCAAAGAGGCAAAGAAGGAAGGCCCATAGCCAGGGAGACAGACCAGAGACAGACTGCACTTGCTCCCGTTGTGGAAGGGATTGTCACTCCCGAATTGGCCTTTTCAGCCACATTAGACACTGTTCCAGAACCACCATTCAGAGCGCGATACCATAGTCTCTTGAGACTGAAGGTTGCCAACTAAACTAAGCACAGTGTGCCATGGGACAAAAAAGGTTGAAAATTGCTGACCTGAGCATTCCTTCTGATGATGTCACCACTCTTGCTGTAGAAGTCTCAGAGCCCTGCCCCTCCTCTCAACTGCACCCCTGCACTTACTCCTAAGGAAATGTGCAGAGCATTGTTCTCTGAAACACACAGTGAAGCCTTCTCTCAAATTTTCTTCGGTTTATACCCATCATCTTTGAGCATGTAAGATCGAGGCCTAATGCATCATGTGCAGATGGCTACTGTCCAGGATCAATAACCCATTCATAACCATTCATACTAGCTCATATTACCAAAATGGATATTCTCTATTCATGCAACAGAGATGGAGTTAATGGTGATAAAGGATTGTTTCCTGCTGTCAGCAAGCGATACCCAATCTCTTTCTTTTGGCAATGGTATAACTCATCCTGCTTTGTCATGAACAAATATAGCCATATTGCATGAAGCATCTTAAAATGACTTTCCGAAGACACTTACCAGAAAGGGAGGGGGAGCTCTGGACGAATCCTTTATCATTCTCTTCTGGTTTGTTCAGTGTCAACAAGCAATAGAAGCTCTGAAAGGGCATGCACGGCCAACCATATGAGGCTGACAGAGATTTTGGGCAGCAGATTGTCAGAGGGCTCCTTCTGGGTGCCCGCCTCTACCAGCCAATGGCAGCTCCTCAGGAGAAGAAGACATTCATTCCCTTCCCACAGGAAAGGGAAATGGCCCCACAATGGGGCTTCTCGACTCTGTCAGCTATTTAGACGGTGAAGAATTAAGATGCCTTTGTCAGGCGGTGAGGCCCAACATGGGATACTGGATACAGTTGAGCTGAGCTTCACAGGTCCTGCCCCCTCCCACCACACTCCCTCCTCCACCACACCTTCCCTGCCCTCCACCCACCCCAAAACGCCTTCCCCCACGCCCCCACTCCCCTCTCCGTCGCCCGGTGCTTCGGGCGAGCTCTGGGTGGCAGACCACAGGCCTCGGACTGGCGGTGGCCCAGCATGGGCTTGTGCTGGGCCAGTGCTAAAAGTCTTAGATGTGCCTTACAGCACGTTTGTGACAGTGCATGCTGGTGGTGAGCAGGCACACATTCAGCAGGAATGATCCCTCTGTCTGCCTCTGCTGTTTTCTTCCTCCCATTCTTGGATTCCAAAAGGAGGAGTTGGATTCCAAACTTCCCCAGTTTGTTCCCCTCTTCTTTACTGGCATAATGTGAATGCTGGAGCACTTTATCACAGAAGGCATAATGACTAACATTTTGGGCAGAGGTTGAACAGTGATGAAAAATATGGAAGAAGTGTTGGGCTGGGGAAACTGAAGAGGCAAAACAGAGATAGTTGTTAGAAAGGGCATTTGGAAGAGGGGAAGTGATTGATGAATGACTGTTACCCTTCCAGTCACTTATCCACCATATAAATTGCTTAAGTCTGAAGAAGCTCAAACTCAAAGTGGAAACTGTGTTGCTGGTTTTTCACTTGGATTTCTCCAGCCTCAGCTACAGTATATTGTGCAAGACAGTTGCCAAACTCTATGGAAACATCTGTGATCACTGCGTCATAAGGGACTTGTGTGCAAAATATCTTCCATCACCTTTACAAAGACAATGACTTAGCCCTGTTTTTTTTCTGCACCTTTATCTGATGCTATCTTGAAGCTAAAAAGTTAATGTTTATGAAGCAGGAAAAGCATCAATTGGCAGGCCTACCAGGACATGCGCTGGGCCCATTACTGGACATCCTTGCCATTGGCTGATGGGGATAAAGGGAAGAAGGAAGTGTCAGCACAAGAACCATGCAAGTGTTTTCTTCCTGCCTCTGTGCCCACTAGTCAATGGGGGCTTGTACTTGCCAATGACAGCTCTGTTGCCTGTAAGTAAGGAGCAGCGTGGGCAAGGAGAAAGAGCAAGGAGGAAAAGAAAACAAATGGAGGAGAGGGAGGAAGGAGGACAAGCTGGGGGGAAGTTGCACTAGGTCCCTGGGGTGGGGTAATGCTCCAGGGTGTTGTGCACCCTGGCACCAAAAGTACTATGGAGAAATCAAAACTAGTTGAAGACAGGATCCAGCTAAAAAATCTGCAGTAAAAACACCAGATGTCTTCTGTTCTTGGCTTCCTCATGCCTGTTGGAGGGCAAGCTTTGCCTTCTCCACAAAGTGTTATGAAATGCAGCATTTTATGTTCTCGGTTGAAGTGAATAGAAGCCATTTACTTGTATGGGAAAACAGTGAACGGATGTATTTGGCAACACCATTGTGGCAGGGACTAACTCTTTGCTTCCCTGGTGGCTCTAGCCACTGACACCCAAGACCTGTATTCACAGCCTGAACCCTTCATTTGCACAGCCCCATCCTAGTTCTTGGTCACACCAGATTGTGACAGAATATTGGGGAACGGGCTTTTAAATTCTCTATACTCAGTTATAAGGGAGATGTTGTTCCTTTCAGAAGACAATTTTCATAGCAAAAGGGAAAGGAGGAGAGAAGAGGAAAAATGAAAAGCAATGCCAAAAAGTGTCTTGAAAATCTGCCTGTCTTTGATGCTTGGAAGTTCCCCAAATGCTAAATTAAAATTTTGTCATATTTAATAATGACAGAATCTCTGTCACAGTTACAACCAAGACAATTTAGAAGACATTTTTTTCCTGTAAAGAGCATTATTATTATTACTGAAGTTGCTCCATTCCTCTGTCCAACATCCATTACATTCTTCCTTTACTCCATGAAGCAAGCAAGCTCCCGAACAGGGCTGCCACCAGCCTTTATGTTCATGAACCTGGGCCCCCTGTGTCGACCCAACTCAATGACTGGCTTCCACCATAGAAAACCCTCAAATCCATTAGTTTCTATCCCAGCTCTGCAATCTCTCTCTTATTCCAAGATCTCGGAAACAACATTGATTCCCTGTTACCTTCCTGGGACTGCCAAGCTATCAGCTATGATGCTGTTTGGCTAAGACTCTTTCCCATGCCATAGTTTAACTGCAGTGCTGTCTGGAATTTTTCCTTGCCCTCTGCAGTTCTCTTCAGGAAAAAAACAGTGCCTTGCAGCAGACAAAAGGAGAACTTAGTAAGATTTATACACTGACCTGGCCAAGCTTTTTCTACCACATTTGTCAGTGAAGGCACTTTTAGGGCTTTTCCTTGGGCTGCATGGCCTTTGGGAATTTACTTGGTGGCAGGGGTGATCCTGTCTAAATCACACACAATCCCTATCCATAAACTGCAGAGAATTACACCAAGCTCTTCTCTCCTGTTGTTACAATGCCAGCATCCATGTCCTAGGAAATTTATAGTCATGTCTGTCTTAAACTATAAGAAATATACTCATGATGAGATGTCCCAATGATAACTGAGGGTGCAATCCTAACCCCTTATGTCAGTGCTTTCCAGCACTAGCATAGTGGTGCCAATGAGACATGTGCTGCATCCTGCAGTTGCATGTCACTCATGGAGGTCTCCTCAAAGTAAGGGAATGTTTATTCCCTTACCTCAGAGCTGCATTGCCCTTATGTCAGTGCTGGAAAGGGTTAGGATAAGGGGTTAGGACTGCACCCTTAGCTGCTTAAACTACTTCAGCATTTCCATCCAATTTCAGACAAGCTACCTAATATCCTCCTCCATCTTTCTCCAGCTGTGGGGGTTGGAGGGGTGGGCCATAAATGCAAGTTTACAGGCACCTGTATTTTAAATGGACTGATAGCTTGGAAAGGAAATGGCTTTCCAAGTACATTGCAACCATCCTATTTATTTTTTTGTCACCTGTGAACACATGCATTGCATCTGAAACCCATTTGTTCCTGTCGATGCTCCAGTTTTTCCCCATATAGTTGGAAACCCTTGGAGAACGGCATTTTAAAAACGCTGAATTTCTTTTCTGTACACTTCTGTACAGCAGAGTCTTTTTGATCACTAACAGGTATCAAAAGTGAGAAAATTGTCTAACGGAATGGGGAGGGAACATTATACATTCAGCAGGACTGTAGCAGGAGCAGCAGACTCCACCATCCTTCCCTACCTCTGGCATTGCTTTCCTGCAGATATTCTCCCTCACCCCCATAGTCCCCCGAAATGAAAGATACATGTAATAACAGCAAATGGTCACCTCGGTTACTTCCAAACCTGTGATCACGTAGCCAGAAACACTATAATTTGTTGGCCACATCCTTTCTCTTTCCCTCTATGTCTCCAAGCTGCAAGCATTTTAGTTTGTTGGTTTCAATGGCTATGTGTAGGTGTGCTGGAAAGCATAGTAAAATTGTAATTTAAGAAACTGATGAGGCATTGTAGAGGTGAAACTATCAAGAATGCATGCTTTGCATACAAGACAATGTGTTGCATGACTTGGGGAAGGCAGATGCTAGACACATCATAGTATAGGGTTGAATCCAAGCCTATCCATGTCCACAAGGCACCTTGGGCTGTTGTCTCATCAGATAAGTGAGAGGGAGTGTTTGCCTGCACTAGCTGGAGAGATGTATAGCAATATCTGAAGCAAACTTGTAAATGGTAATACTGCACATTAACTGAAGCAGGAGAGCATCCCCAAGTAAGTTGCCCCAGTGAGACACAGGGCCAATTCATAGTGACCTAGCAGGCACATGGTGTCGCTTCAGGGCTGTATGATTACAGAATGCATGGGGGTGTGTGTGTGGATATTTCTTTCCCATGGAAATATTCTTTCCTCCAGGTGAGGCAGTGGACAGATGGAAAGAAAGCATGCAGTTGGTTTCCCACATGTGCTTTTTACATTCACCTGGCACCAAAGAAGCAGGAGAAGAAGCCACAGGGAAGCAGTTTCTGCGTCACCACAAAGAGTGTGTGAATTGGGCTTTGGTTTTCCTTAGTTTTGTTTTGAGTATGGTCAGCCCATCATCTGAATCAAAGGGGAGAAGAGAGGAAGTTCCATTAGATTGGTCTGGTTGGACAGACAGGGGAGAGGACCATTATAGGATCAATGGGGGGGCCGCCTGCTATCTACAAAGGCTATATGTTTGTATGTATGGGTGCAAAAACTAAACATTTGCCAAAAACAATAGTTTAACAGTGCAGAACAATGAAGGGGAAGGGATGGGCCAATGGCCAGGAAGAGAGAAAGTGTATGAGCCAGCTCTTGCCAAAGACATCACCCCCTACCCATCCTTTGTCCTTATTTGCTGATGCAGGGTTACTGTGTCGTGTTTTGTTTTGTAATCTTGTTTAACTCTGGATATTTTCAGTCTTCTTATCACACTGCACAGGCCTTTTGGAAACCTTGGTAAGCTTTAGGACTCACTGACATTTTGGAATAGCTCAGCACAATAATACGGAACATTGACTTGCTTATAATCAGATTTGCGTTTGCTGTCTCTTATTTTCAAGGGATATGGATATTACAGATAGAAGGGAACACTGTGGCTGTCCCAAAAAGTGGCATCTCAGCATCTCACTTTGATAGCTTAAAAAGGCCTCGCTAGCTTAAAAAGTCACATAGAAAGGTTCAAGATCCTCATCCAAAAGGCAGATGATTCCTGAATTCTCAACTATTTGTGCTGCTGATTCATCAGTATGTCATTATTTGATGACTCAGTAATAACCTGTGAATGGCTGAACTGTATTGATTTGTGATGACGTCTGATGATACAAAAGCCTATGAGTTTGTTTCACACATATAAGTCAACACAAGTGGATGGGCCATAGTTCAGGATTAGAGTGCATGATTTGTATACCTAAGGTCCCTGATACAAACCTTGGCATCCCCAGGTAGGGCTGGGAGAGATCCTTCTTGAAATGCTGGACATCCAGTGGGCTGCTTCAAATGTTCATTTGAAGTCATATTTATTGAATTATGAACAAGCATGATGTAAATTCAGCCTTAAGGTTGCTAGATTACCAAAGGCTGCCAGAACTGGCTGCCTTGTTGAGACATTTGGTCATTGTGTGTGTGTGTGTGTGTGTGTGTGTACATATATATGTATATTTTTTCTAATTTCAGGATTGGAACTCAAAACAAATTTATTTTATTTATAAAATGAAATAAATTCATTTGTAAAATAAAATAATAAACTATTTATATAAATCACTTTTCCACATCAGTCCACAAAGCAAACAATGTCCTTTAGCTTCTCTGGTTTAAAGATAAGTACACTGTTTTCCAGTGACTGGAAGACTCAACATTCTCTCAAGGTTTGATTCAGATAACAGTGATGACCTTTCTATTAGAAGGGTGAGGGTTATGGTGTGGAGACAACGGCATAAAGAGGCTATGCCTTGTTGAACAGGACAAGAAGATGCATGTCTGATCAGTGGCGGACCTTCCATTCATTTCATGGGGCAAATGGCCCAGGCACGGAGTCTCACACACCTTTAGGACCCTGCGGAAACCTTTCTGAGGCTCCCAATGGGGTCGGAAACTGTGCTTCCAGTTTTCCAGAAGCACAGTTTAAAGTATTGGGGAAGCCTCAGGAAGCTTCTCCGGTGCAGCCTGGGGTCGCACAAGGCTTTTAAGCTTCAGGTAGGTGGATGGGGTGGATTTGAGTGCGGGAGGGGCAGCAACATCTCGTGGGAGACACCATCGCAGACCTTTGCCTCGGGGCGCAGGGCTGGGAAGGTCCGCCACTGTGTCTGATGCCAAAATAGATGTGAGGGTGGCAGCTCTGTGTGTTTAAGGACAAAGCTGTCCCAGTTAGAAAGAAGGGAAGATTCAGTTTTAAGACCAAAAGACGTGTGCCAATGAGTAGAAATGAACACTTTACCCATCGACAGAGTAAATTTGTGCCAGACAGGGAAAATGCCCCCAAAGAAGTAGTTCCCACCAGCACCAGCAACCACCACCCATTCCTGAACTCTGCAGTAGTTTGAGGGAAAGCTCCTTTTCACATATTAGCTCTTTCTTATTATCCTGGTGGCATGGAAGATAAGTGTCAGGACTTGAAGCAGAGTTTCAAATTTCCCTTCATCCACAAGGCTGATTTGGTTGCCTTGGCCAGTTTTGATCTCTCACTCTAAACTACTTCATAAGGTTGTTGTTGACTTGAACACCTTGCAAGAAAGTTGGAATGTAAATGAAACTAATATGGAAGCTGTCCAGTCCTGGACCCAAAGATATAATAACATCAGTTTCATACAAACTTTAGTGCTTTCTACTTCCTACTGATCCAAACTGTATACTTCCCCTTGGTGGGGGTCCTCTTCATTCCTTTTCCTAGCAAATTCAAATAGCATCTATATAATTCCGTTATCCCCAATATACGATTCAGTTCTCAGGAGAGTGAAATCAGACATGTCATTAACCAGCTCTTGACTATGTCTGTCTCCCCTGCCACATTTAGGGGCAGGATGACCCTCAGTAACCCAGCCCACTTGGAGCTAGAATTCTTTTCTAGGAAGTTATGGTTTTGAGGGTGGCAGAAACAATATAGGAAACCTGATTCAGCCTCAGGGGCATGACATAGGGCAGTGTTTCTCAAACTGTGGGACCCACTAGGTGGGTTGCAAGCCAATTTCAGGTGGGTCTCCATTCATTTCAATATTTTATTTTTAATATATTAGACTTGATGCTACCATGGCATGTGACTGCATTGAGGAAATGTCACAGATCTGAACTTTTAACAGGCTACTCTGTATAGGCTCTTAGCAATGATAGTCAATGGGACTTACTCTGGGGTTAGTGTGGGTAGGATTGCAGCCAAGGATTGTTAAAAAATTTCCTGCTTGATGATGTCACTTCTGGTCATGACACCACTTCCGGTGGGTCCTGACAGATTCTCATTCTGAAAAGTGGATCCCGGTGCTAAATGTTTAAGAACCACTGACATAAGGCATTCTGGGTTCTTTTTCCAAGGACCACTGTTTGAAACAGTGTTGCCTGATGACGCTCTGGTAATTGGCAAGAAGAGAGATGAAGCACCTGCATGAGATTACGTAAATTAAACATACCCTAAATTACTTTATTTGCATGATTAGCACACAGATTTGCATTTCATGCAAATTGTGCTACTTGGGTCACCAACTCTAAGTAGGCTGAGGCTGGAAGCCGATAATAGTCTTTAAGAGAGAGTTTGGAAGGTAGCTGATAGAGGTGGCACTATCAGCTGCCCATGGGACATACACTCATTCTTTTGTCCCACTGCTGCCTCCAGTACTAAAACTTACAAAATTTATTAACCATGCAAGCAACCATGAAATGAAGGCAACCACCATGCACAGCAATGTCTCTTTTGTGCAATCGTCACTTCTCTTTTAAGAGTAAATGAAATCCCAAACCCAGGTTCAGGCTACAAGGGACAGTACTATTTTATATTGTTTTAAAACAGTACTGTCCATTGTAACCTGAACCTGGGTTTGGGATTTATTTGCTGACGGTATTTTTGTGATTTTGAGGGTGCCATTTGTTCCTGCTCTGATCTGTACAGTATCTCTCTCCAGGTTTCTTTATGCCAAAACTGGAAAGGGTATTTCAAAACTGTTTTCTTTCCACAGCACAGTCCCATGGCACCCTCTGGCAGTCATTTTTCTCCAACCAGAAATGCAGTTTTGGATCTGCTCCTTGGCTTCCTTTCAGACAATAAGACCCCCTGAAGCTGCCCTGCAGGGATGACAGGATTTAGCCAGAGAGGTCAGGGAGCTTACATTTCCTGCTGTTTACATCCTAGACATGCAGGAAAACAAGTTCCTGGTGGGTTCCTGACTGATGCTCCAACTCCTTCATCTCCAATCTCTTTGAATTTAGAATTGTGCTTGTGCTTGGTTAGCAGCACAGCATCCATACAGGAACATCATGCACATCCATGAGAGGGTCTCCTTCAGTACATGAAGTAGCTACTTGTATAGTAGCTAAAGAACATCTCCATTCATAAGCCTTTCATAACCTTTAAAGCTACATAAGAACTCTATATGTATGTATATATGAGAACTGTAGGCTACAGAAATACCTCCCAATGCCCTTTAGCTCTTTATCTGAACATAAAGCCCTGCTACATAGGTTAAGGAAGGGCTAGAGACTCCTCCTATCCAGCTTGGAGTTGAAAACAGAAAATCAGCCTGAGGACTATCTTAACTGCAGCTTTTCAATGGTTCAACAGAGAGGGGGGGCCATAAGTTGGTCATTGCAGTTGCGCGATCTCTCTCTCTCTCTCTCTCATTCACTGTCTCTCAGGAGAAGGCTCACAACTGCTGGAGCCAGCAGCTGCTCACCAGCTGTGTTCTACAAGCTGCAAAATACCAAGCAAAGGCCATCCAGCTTTGGGTGGCTTTACTCAGCTTCCGTCTTCATTTACATCAAACAAAAACCAGCTGGAGTCAGTAATTTCTCTTCCTCCCATTCTTTGTGATGGTTGCGTTTATTTGGTATGGGTTAGCTGTTGAAAGGCTGATAGCCCCCCCACATTGTTCTCCTTTCCATTTTGACGGGTTTCCCAATTCTGTTCTATTCTTCTGCCTGGAAGAACTCAAGCAAAGGGTAGTCTCCAAAAGAATCCAAAACAAAACAGACACAGATTGGGAAGGAAAGTCAGGTAGACAAACAAACTTATTCTTTTTTGCTGTGCTGGTGTCCCAGATGCAGCATCATGTCTGAATTAAAAAAGGGAAAAGGAAGCGAAAGTTTTATTGGTTTTAGAAAGGTTTATTGGTCAATTTCTCTTTCATCAAAAAGCTAGGAGACCAAAATATGTTCACTTTGTCAAGGCAAAGGATGCATTTACTTACACATGTAATATAATTTAAAGTATAATGCTAAGGAGAGAGGGATTGTCACTCCCGGATTGGCCTTTTCAGTCACACTAGACGCTGTGCCAGAACCACCTTTCAGAGCGCGATACCATAGTCTTTCGAGACTGAAGGTTGCCAATATATATATAAAGTATAATGTCATATAATTTACTTATACATGTAATATATTTATATACGTATATCATCAATATCGGAGCTGACCTGACAGTGCCACTGACGCTGCTGATGGCTGCCCCTATTGCCTTCCTCTCCATTCAACTGTTGTAGTGCATGAATTTCCATCTGACTGTCTGCATACAAGGCCAGTGGTCCTTGTTTTTGTTTCCTGATGCCGAAGAGATTAAAGGGGCGTGTTGGCTAGCACCACAGGAGATAGCATCCAGCACAAGTTGATCACACCTGGTGCCACCCCTCCCACTTCCTACAAACCCCTGGCCCTGCCCCCCAACTCCATTATGATCTTCCCACTCCCCACCTTAACGGCATCACTGAAGCTCCTCTTTGCTGCCACCATGCATGGGTCCTCCACACCATCTGCGGCAGTGGCCCAGAAGAGCACAACTCCACGCACTTCTGGATCGCCTCTTACAACACCATAAAGCATGTACTGCTGCCAGAATACTAGTTGTGTTGGCTGTAGCACCCAATAGGATTGGGCTGTTAAGTAATATTAAAAATCAGCATTAAACAGAACTATCAGTGCAATCCTGTAATCACAACTGAACAGTAAGTACAAAATATGTAATGAGCAAGCAGAAGAACAACTAAAAAGCTAAGATTAGAACGAATATCAGTAAATATATTGTGCAGCAGGCAGTAGTCCTCCTATGGCATTCACACTGCTACGGGCCCCTTTTGGTTGCTGCGCAGCAGCTCAGCAGCATTTTGGGATGCTGTGTTGATGTCATATGTCATTGCCTGAGTTCTGGGAATGCGGAGCTTCAAACTGTGCAACTTAAAGAGAACAGCAGCTGCAGGATGACTGCAGTGGCTGCTGGTGTGGGAGCAGCTGGCAGGGCACTCAGGGCTAGTCCACCCATGACTGAGGCATTTGCCTCAGGCAGAAGACTGATAGGGGTCACTCACTTCCATTGCTCTCCCTCCTTCTCCTCCTCCTCCCACTCACTGGAGTGGAAAAGGAAAGGGGGGGCAGAGAAGAAGAGGAAGTGTAGAGGAGAGGAGAGTGGTCTCTGATGCTTTAGCCATAGCCCATCCCTGTCATCTCCTCCACACTTCCTGTTCTGCTCTGTCCTTCCTTTTCCAATCCAGGGAGTGGGAAGAGTTGAGGCTGGTACGTTACCAGGAAAGGGAGGGCAGCACTGCATATGCCATCTCAGGAGGTCCCCAGGAGGTCTTGAGCTGACCATGAGGGCAGCAGA
This sequence comes from Tiliqua scincoides, assembly GCF_035046505.1. Taxonomy (NCBI): domain Eukaryota; kingdom Metazoa; phylum Chordata; class Lepidosauria; order Squamata; family Scincidae; genus Tiliqua; species Tiliqua scincoides. The sequence goes on from NC_089824.1 coordinate 188,447,306, forward strand.
GCCAGCTGGGAGAGTTGCTTTAGGGTGCTCTTATTCTCGTCACACTAGTTAACGCTCTATCTGGTTTTGCCCCAAATCCTATTTGTTTAAAGAGCTAAGGCGAGAGTTGTCCAAAAATTGCAGATGCCTGTGAGACATCTGAATAAAAAGAGATCATTGCAGGAGCTCATTCATTATCTCTGACGCATGCTAGAAGGATGCATCTTCTGAATAAATTAGCCCTGTGAAGTTTCTTGAGCTCCTTAAAATGCTGGCTCTGCATATACAAGAGCAGAGAAGGATTGTCGTTTCTCTGCCACCTGCAACCAAAGCACATTTTCCTCTCTTGAGTAGATGGCACTTCTCTGCTGTTGCTCTGCATGTCTGAGCTTCTTGTGTCAAGATTAAAGCAAGGATAGAAATAAGCAGGCCATTGGCTATCAACATCGCCGCCTGAGAGCAGCAGATAAGGTATGTGCTACAACCAGCCTGCTCCCTCTCACAAACACACCATGAAAGGGCATTCTATAGCAGCCAAGGCATTGTGAGTAGGACCACTCCATTTGATGTCTGGGGGCTTTGACAGCAAGTGGTGGAGCTAAAAGCAAAGCAGCAAATGCACTCGAGAATTGGGGCTTCCCCCTGACCATTCATTAGCTCAGTGCCCAATGTCGATAGCTGCTAGCGCAGATAGACCAGTGGGATCATGGTGACTAGCACAACAGCACTCCCACCACCCCCTGTGCTAAACAGCAGTGCTTGTTTGCCTTGCCCTTTGTCTTTACCACATACTGTTTGGCAGTACTACCGATTGGGGAAGTAGCTGCCAGGAATCACCCTGTTGCTTGAGCACCTGCAGCCCCTTACCCATAAAATGATCTCCATCCACCATCTGGCTGGTGTGATGTCTATATCCATCTCTGCAGACAATGGGGTATCATTTCCATATTGTACTTGATTAAAGATCATCATGTACAGGGGGGAAAAAAATCATATATTGTACTCTGTGTTCATGCGTGCACATCCACCCCCACCCCACTGTAAAAACACCCTCCTGTTGAGTCATGGAACACCAAGCAGTGCTCAGCCAGCAAAGCTCCAGAAGCCAGCTAGTCACCAATGCCTTTGGCTGTGCAGAAACCTGTTTGAGTATGAGTCACAGTCCCTTGGGCTATCGCTCAGCGGGGCTCAGTAGCTTCAGCAACCAGACACACAGGAAAAGCATCAATCGCCTTTGCTGCCAGAATACCTTCTGTGCCAGGAGCAGCTAAGTAAGCATGAAGGCAGGCTACTACAGGTGGCGCTTGCTTCTTTGTGGCTGATAAGCAGACCAAAGGAGCCAATGCGACACTGCTTGTCCTTTGCGTGACCTAATCAGACAGCAGAGTCTGTTGTGGAAAATGCCCTTCATACTCCTAAACCTGGTCATAGACACGATCATGCTTTTAAGTCTCCATGGCTGTAGCAAAGGCTGGGGACCATCTGTCTCTCTTCCTGGGAGAATCAGCCACTTCTGGCTGCTGCACAGTCTCACAGTAAGCTCTTAGCACATAAGCCGTATGCACAGGGGCAGACAATGGGTGCGTCCCTGCCGCTGCATTGGGCTTGCTACTTCCTTTATGCTGTCAATCAAGGCTCCTGCAAGGCTTCAACAAATCAACATGTTTGGGCGACGCTTCTGCAGAAGGGTGGTGATGCGCCCAGAGGAGAATGTCTCAGCATAAATTTCTGCAATGCTGTTCACACATTTCAGAGTCTGATCACAGCTGGGACCTTGGTGTGCTGCTGCTGCTGCCTTCCCGCCTGGATTGCAGGAGCCTGTGCCAGCGGCCCTTCCTGGTACTTCTCCACTGGTTCCCAGCCACCAGCTGAGGCACAGGGGCACAGTATGCGATGTTCCTTACCTGCCCTCTCCCTCTCACTGCTACATTTCTGGAGATCTGGTTGAGGGAGCCCACTGCTGCCCATTTCCACTAACCACTCCTCCTGCCCCCATTCATCTCTTGATGCTTGTCACAGCAGCAGAGAAGTGCTAACTATGATGCCTAGTTTAAAAACCCTGTATGCAACTTGCTGACAATGCCTTGACTGCAGGTTTGTACATTCTGGGATTTATTGGGGGGGATGGACACAAGAGCAGGCAAGACCACATTCTCTAATCTTTTAATCTTAGAAAGGATTATTCCCCATTGAGAATCAGTCTCTCCCCAGTATCAGGAATCGAGCATTTCAAAACCAGGTCTCTAGCATGATCCTGTTATGCAGGGGGGAGGGAAGCCAGGCTTTTTGTTCTAGACTCCATCCTTTAGGGCAGCATTTCTCAATGTGTGCTCCTCGGAGCCTTAGGGGCTCCCTAAGACTCCTTCAGGGCACACACACTGAGAAAGCACGCACTGAGAAATGCTTGTTTAGGAAATTAAAAAAAAATTCAGTAAAATGCTTGTTTCCATCCCACATAACCTCTCACAAAAGCTCTTGGGGATCCGCAATAATTTTTAGGACTGTAAAGGGCTCTGGAGACCAAATGGTTTGAGAAATGTTGGTTTTTAAGAGCGTACTACTGTTTTGGGGGATAGGGCCAGCCGTAGGAGCTGTGAGACCCAATGAAAAACATTTTTGCAGGAAGGGCACTTCTAAGGGGAGGGCCCTGCTCACCAGGATGCATGGCAATGGCACTGACAAGGCACCCAGCAGTGGTGTCACCGCCTACTGCTCTCAGGGAGGGGGTGATTTCAAGCCAATCGGACCCATGAGTAGGTCGGAGTGAGGGATGTCTAGTGGCAATGTTTGCTTGCAACACACTCCTCATGATGCCTTAGCATGGAAGATTCCATGCCATCGCATCAGCTACAGAGCGAGGTGTTGGCTGCGGCTGTGGGCACTCTGCTCACTGCCCCCCATGTAGGGACTCTCTAGGCCAGTGATTTTCAACCTTTTTCATCTCATGGCACATTGGCAAGGCACTAAAATGGTCAAGGCACACCATCAGTTTTTGGACAATTGACAAGGCACACTGTGCTGTCACATCCCCCAATGGACCTACTAATAAATGACCCTCTCCCAAATTTCCACAGCACACCTGGGGACCAGTCGCGGCACACCAGTGTGGCATGGCACAGTGGTTGAAAATGGTTGCACAGGGCCCAATTTGGCCAAATGTTCCTTGTTGGGAACATCCTATCTTCCAGAGGGAGCAGAGTAGGGACCCCTCATATTGGTGGCCTTTGTACAGTAAAAGAGTTGAAAAAGAAGCTAAATAGAAAAAGAAACTTCTGAGCCCGGCTTCTTTGCCATGATAAATGTGTTTGCATTACACAAAGCAACTCATACCTCGCACTAGGGGCAAGGAATCGCTTTGCACCCCAAGAACGATACAATAGAATTTAATAGGTCCAAAGCCAACAGCGTTGTGTAGAGTCATTCAATTAGATATCTAGGAACTAGAGGGAGAAATAGGAATGGATGACCCTACCACATGCTTCTAGCTGTCTTCCTGCAAGGCAGAGAGAATATTTATCATATGGATACCAGCTGAGCACTTAATTATTCCTTTGCTGCTACTGCCAAAAGCACAGCCGAGGCACCCAGATGACAAACAGCTTCTCTAACTCTTTCTCATTGGTTCATACAACAATGCATCTTCATCTTTCTGGGCCCAGCTTCCAGCAGTGCAGACCCAACACAGCTGTGTGCCTATAGGTCATTCAGCAGCCACCCAGTACCAACGCCAACACTCACAGAATCAAACAACACGCTACACAATTGAGGTGAACATGCTTGAGTTTAAATGGCAGCCAGGGGGAGGGAGACATCAGCAGCATGACCACAGTGCAAGGGAGGGGCTTTCACCCTTTGTTCCTGCCACAGCTGCTAAAACTGGATCAGTCCCCCCTCCAGTGGCTACCATTTCCTCTGAGAGTGAAGCTCCCTATGATGCCAATGGGGTCTTCCCGCTTAAAGAAAACAGCAGCCCCCAGAGGCCCAATCAGGATTGGGATCATGACAGGGATAAAAGGTTAAAGCCTCCACATGCCCCACACTACATGTCCAATCTCAATTCCAATTTGATCTCCTGTGGCTACTACTTTAGTTGTAGAAATCAAGCATGTCAGCTACAAACATGTTTGTAAAATGTAGTTGGACCTTCAGAGCTCATGTTGGAAGAAAGATAACAGATCTTCTTCCAGAGACTGGAAAGTGAGATAACAGAAGTAATACTGCACATGTTGCTCACACACATATATCCCTCTATGTACACAGTATCCCTCTACACAGTACCAGCAAAACCCTGTAAAAAAGAGAGGCCAGCAGGACAAAAGAGATGTCTGCATGGGAAATAATTCCACTTTTGACTCCCTTCATCTCAAAGCCTGGCAGCTGAGAAGACTGGTGGGAGGATGGCTGCAAATGTGAAGGGCAGCCCAATCCTATCCTGTGCTAGGCCAGCTGGCCTGCAGTGTATCCAGCGCAGGGTTGGGGTATGCTGAGGTGCAACTCTGGGCAAGGGGAACTGACTCCCCTTCCCCCAGGTAAAACAGCAGTGGCCCAAATGGGGCTACTAGGATCTGTGTCCCTAAAGAGGTGGTGCAATCCAAGCAACCTGGCACTAGGCTGGGCTGCCTGGAAAAGGAGTTAGGATCCATCCTAAGTGCTTGATCCTGGCTCCACCCCCTCCTGGACCCAGTTCACCCACAGACCCACCCGCCCACCCTTCCACCCCAGAACGCCCCTGCAACACCTCCCCCTGCCTTCCCCAGACTCCCACACCGACGGTCCACCACCAGCACATACTTACCCTCTGCTGGTGCTGCAGGGGCTACATTCAGTCTCTGGAGGCCAGTGCAATTCCCCTGCGCTGGACTCCCACCTCTCCCGGTGGCACAGAAGCACTTCACAGCACTTTTGTGACACCAGGAGGCCGGCACAGGGGACTTGCGCCAGCCTAGGACACTCTTTGGATTTGACCCTAAGATACATATCCATTCTATCTGAGCTACAGAGTCCATTTGTTCCTCATGTATATCTATACACACTGCTCAAGTGAAGTATCCTGACACTGAACATCACCTGATACAGGCTTGCCTTTCCTGAATACCAGGACACAGTCCACTAAGAAGTTCTCTTATGGAAGCCCCATTGGAACAAATCAGAGCTATGATAGGACCCAGCAGATTGGGTCCTCAGTGACCAGAAGGAAAAGGTTTATTTTTCAAGTGGTCTTTTTTCACTTATAGTCTTTAGCTTGGTACGGACCGCAGAGTGACAGCTATTTAAGGAGGGTCTGTGAGCATTTCTTCTGCTCCCAACCAGCATCCATGAAAGGTCCTCTCTGGAATGGCCTCTTTCATTGAGATCTCAGATGCCCCAAGATTAAAGGTCTTCCTTCTGGGTCCAGTGTCCATGCCCATTTGAATCACCAGGCTGCTTCTGCAATCCTTCTAGCCCAGGCCATTAAGCTGCTTTCCCTTTCACAGGATGTTAATTTCTCTCTCATTCCTGGAGAGGGAAATTGCAAAAATCCCAAGTGTGCCTCAGGCTCACCACAACCCAAATGCAATTTTTAGCAACTTTACTTTTCTATTTTAGTGTGAGATTGGATGGTGTTAAAGCAAAGTGCTAACTGTGTGGGTGGAAGCACAGTGCAGCTAACCACTTTCCACTCCGCAGCCACCTGGTTCAGTGTGCAGCCCCTCAGTCTCCGACCCCCCATAGTCAGCAACTCTCTTGCCAGTCACAGAGGATGCTGCTCACATCCCACCCTAAGACAAGCCAACGGTCAGCCATTTTGCATCTGTGGGACCTTTAAGCACAGGCTGAGATGCCTCTCCTTGTTATGTTGATGCAAAGTGCACAGGCTAGGATTAAGTTAATGTACAAATTCAGCACAGTTATTTTAGTTTATCTGAATGCAAATAATTAATAATCATGTGGTTTGTGAAGCACCTAAAGAAGCAGGTGCTGTACAATCAATATAAAGAACTTCCAGCCACCAAGATTCCATTGCTACCAACACTGGTGCTTCACCACTGCAGGCTCCATATTGGCAACCACAGAAATAAGATGGGTCACAGAGGAAGGCAACTCATAAGAATGTATGGAGAGCCCTACTTCAGCAGATCAAAGGCCCATCTAGTCTAGCGTCCCATTTGCTACATAGCCAATCAGATGCCTCTGGGGAGCCCTTTGTAGACAAAGCCACTCTTGCTTCTTAGCAAGTCATATGCTCAGAGTACTGGCATACCGGGGAGGTTGGGGGGCAAATGCCCAGGGTGGAACCGGGGGGGGGGGGAGCGGCCATGACCCTTCTCCCAGTTGCTTTTTTTTCTTTTTTCAGATCCATTTTCAGAACTGTTTTTGAAGCCTCCCTAGTCTCCAAACCGAAAAATGGCACTTCAGCCAGGTTTGAAATTATTCAGAGTCCAATCCTATCAAATTTTCCAGTGTGGGTGCAGCCGTGCAAATGGGGTATGCACTGTGTCCTATGGTGGGGACGCAGTCACAGATGCCTCCTCAATGTAAGGGAATGTTTGTTCCCTTTCCTCGGGGCTGCATTGCGGCTGCACCAGTGCTGGAAAGTTGGATAGGATTGGGCCCTCAGAGACATACTGCCTCTGAACCTGGAGGTAGTGCATGACTTGTAGCCACTGCTAGACTTGCCCCCCATGAACTCATCTAATCCTTTGTTTAAATCCATCCAAGCTAGTGGCGATCACCACATCTTGTAATAGTGAAGTTCACTGATTAATTGTGCACTTCACAAAAGAAGAACCTCCTTTTATCTGTCTAAAATCTGCCAATCTGTTTCTCCAGTCATACAGAATTATGTCATTCAAGCCTCTTAGAGTACCTCAGATGACACAAGATCCTTTTGTTTTCTAGAAGCACATGCCCCAAATAATTTGGAGGCAGTCTTCTTCAACCATACAGGGAGAGGTTGCACTTTTCCAACCTACACACAAAGACAAGTTGTCTTCTCTCTCCCGTGAACCTCCATGAGAAGTTGCTCTGTCCAAGACTCCAGTTCTCTCTGTACTGTTCATAGGCTGCGCTTCCAGGTCAGATATTGCTGAGCTTTCCAGCAATGAATATTTGATTCACCCTCTTTGCTCCCCCCCTCTCCCCCCAATGTAGCTGCAGAGTACTGTATTTTCAAGCATTTCCAATATACCTTGATAGATTTTTCAAAGTTACTGTAGTAATTATCTCCTACCAGCACTACAGTTTTTTCAAAATGTCCTGTACATTCAGAAAAGCTGTAGAGTTAGTTAGAAATAATAACCCTGCATCATAGGATCACACATACTATAAATTTGAGTTGCCAGCTTTATAACTGACTTTGATCCCATGCCTTTAACACTTGAATGGCACGTCGTCCTTTGGCAGAGGAAGCTTTTCCACAGAAAAAAAGACTGGTTAAAAAAGGGGGGTGGCAACTCTCCTGTTAATTACATAGATAAGTTCATACTCTTGTACTCCAAGTTAATTAATGCAGAATAACTGCCACTTCTCAATTCACATAAATACTGTAATTACTATTCATTTGAATCACCATGTACCTATAAACATGCACTGAAAGGATACAGAGGAAATCCAATTTTGTATGCTATTCTTTAAGCTAGTGCATGTGTATATTTGCTACAAGATGAAGAGCAATCGGGGGAGAGATTATTGGAATAAGGAAAACAGTGGTGAGGGGTGATTAAGCCATTTCTGCCCAACAGGGATCAAATATGTACACCTGTGAGCAGGGCAAAAATGGGTTAATCTCCTCCCCAGTGCCACCAATCCAATTTTATGTTGGATTGTCCTCTGCATTGGCTTTTAATTTTTTTTTTTTAAGTGGGAGATTTGTTTCTGCACTTTTGCAAGTGCCTGCTACTATTGGAATGGCAATTGTCCACCATCTGGATATATACACCATGCTACATAGAATGGTTATCCGTTTAAAAGTACCTCTGAGAGGGGCTAAGGTATGTTAAAGGATAGTTGACTCTTAAGAAACCTTGAAGTGCTCCTCCTTCATGTCTCAGTGTCCCCAAAGTCATACTTTCATCATCATTCTCATGTAAAGAGAAACATTCCCTTGACCTGAAACTTCCAGGAACAGGACATAGTTTAAGATTAAGAAAATAATATGTTCTACACTCCAACCCAAGGAAGGAGCAGACCACAAGTTAGACATCTCATCATTCCTTTGGATACTGCAATAAAGCAGTGTTTCTCAAACTGTGGGTCGGGACTCACTAGGTGGGTTGTGAGCCAATTTCAGGTGCACCCCCATTCATTTCAATACTCAATTTTTAATAGACTTGATGCTACCATAATATGTGACTGCATTTGGGGAAATTTTACACATCTGTACTTTTAACAGGCTACTATGCAGGGCTTTTTTGTAATGGAACGCACCGGAATGGCACCTTTTTTTTAGGTGGGGAGGTGCTCCATTGGGCTATAGGAAACTCTCTCCATTGGGCTATAGGAAAGCCTATACAGTAGTTAAAGTGTTCAGAACAAATATATAAGGTCTTCAGCCCAGCTGGTGGCCATCAGTGCCTCAAATATAAAGGTTGGTTGCTAGTTGCCAAAAGGGGGGCCAGTTGAGGCTGCAAAACTCCTCAAAGTTCAGTCCCAGGCAGGCTCTTTTTTTAACTTTTTTTTTTTTAAGTCCCACGTAGGACTTAACCCACAGCCTCCAGCAGGGGGCTCACTCCAGGAGCTTAACTGTGGGTTAAGTTCTAACTGGAACTTAAAAAAAAAAAGGTCAAAAAAGAGCCTGCCTGGGACTGAACTTTGAGGAGTTTTGCAGCCTCAACTGGCCCCCCTTTTGGCAACTAGCAACCAACCTTTATATTTTGCAGCCATGGAGCACCTTCCCACCTTAAAAAAAATAATAAAAAAAAAATTATTCCTCAGTGGGATTTGAACCCCAGGCCTGCGGCTCCACAGATCTATAATTTAACCACTGAGCCACCAGAGGTCTTAGGATCAAAGTGTTTGGAACTAACACTTGAGGCACTGATGGCCACCAGCTGGGCTGAAGACCTTATATATTTGTTCTGAACACTTTAACTACTGTATAGGCTTTCCTATAGCCCAATGGAGAGAGTTTCCTATAGCCCAATGGAGCACCTCCCCACCTAAAAAAAAATGGGGTGATTCACTCCAGCTGTGGCAGGAGTGCTTTTGCTACCAGGGAGCTCACACGGGATGGACGTGTGTGTGTGTGTGTGCGTGTGTGTGCGTGTGCGCGTGCACATGTATAAAAAATGGTTTATAAATAAATAAATAAATAAATAAAAAGTTGTGAGTTCCTGCACCTATTTTTTTACAAAAAAAGCACTGCTACTATGTATATGTTTTCAACAATGATAGTCAGTGGGACTTACTCTTGGGTAAGAGTGGGTAGTATTGCAGCCTAGAATTGTAAAAATTTTCCTGCTTGATGATGTCACTTCTGGTCATGACAGCATTTCCAGTGGGACCTGACAAATTCTCATTCTAAAAAGTGGGTCCCAGTGCTAAAAGTTTGAGACCCACTGCCTTAAAGGATAATATGTATATAATGTATATTTTTAAGTCTGGAATTCCATGCTAGAATGCCCAGCCTTAAAATGTAGGACAGAACAAATGGGGACAAATTCCACAGCCAGAATCAAACCAGCAATAGGAAGGGCCCCAAGACCAGAAGCAGTGGTGCCAGATGATTGCATGAGACATCTGCAATATCAACACAAAACATATGTGGGCTTGAGCAGCGATTCTCAAACGTTTAGCACAGTAGTACTCAAACTTTTCCGGCCAGTGGCTCCCTTGACCCCCGTGGCTGTTGGCCATGACTCCCCATCATGTTCCTGAGGGCTGGAAGTGACAACATTAAACAGGAAGTGACCAGAAATATCAACTATATTAATATTAATTATATTAATGATATCTTTAATTAAATGCAGATCTTAAAAATATATTATTAATACACAGCAATATACATGCTTTATAAATGATCAGCTGCTGATCACTGTTGGAGACAGGATGCTGGAGTAGGTAGATTTTGTCTGGTCTAGGAAGACTCATTTTTTTAAACTTTGTAAGCATACCAATAGAATTGTTTTATCAAATGAACTTTGTGAACAACCAGTCTGACCAACATTACACACACACACACCCCATGGACCCTAATTCAACTAGTCATTTCTCCCATTCTCCTTGGATAGGCTTGAACCCTTTATTAATTAAATTAAATTATATTCTTCAAGCAGCTGGTTGAAAATAGCTGGTTATTTATATGTGTGTATAAGGGTTTGGTTAGGAAGCTGGTTTGTCTCCTATACTAGGAGATGCACAACTCAAGGCTATGCATGTCTACTCAGAAGTAAGTCCCATTAGAGTCAATGGGGCTTACTCCCAGGAAAATGTGGATAGGATTGGGCTGGCAATCACTTCATCAATGGTTGATAAGTATTCCCTTCAAATAGCAAGATTCATCACTTTAAAAATACAGCCTTTCCTCTTCAGTCAAACAACAAGATTAATACATCACTTTAAAAACTATAACCTTTTTCTGCTCCTGGCCAAGTAAAGTGTGTGCTTGTCTCTCCCCTCCCCCTTTGCCAACTGCATGGAAGCAACTTTAAGACCCCTGGTGACTGGTAAAATAGAAAGCATTTTATTTGGGGAGGGGTAGGAAAGCCTGAAGGTTTGGAGATTGAATGGGGGGAGTGGAAGAGGGAGGGGGTTGAGAAGAGAGATTTCACTTTGATGAGAAGCGATCCCAAGCTGGGAACTAGGAACCAACCAGACAAGGATCAAGGAGAGTTTCTTTCTGATGGTCAGCAAGGACAAGGACTGCAAGTTGAGCATGCTCAGTACTTGCCAGATGGGGGCTGGAGTGGAAGAGCTTTGCAAACAACATGCAGCAAACACAGAAGGCGGCAGCCTCGGAGTGGAGGGAGAAGAGGGCGGGGCGGCAGCAGCCACTCTCGCAGCTGATGGAGAGGGAGAGGGAGAGCTGATGGAGACGCGGAGATGGGCAGAAGACGGGCTCGTATTCTGCGCTGCTGTGTGACTATTGCTGCGAGAGGACATCCCACGCCTCCCCTTTCAGTTCCTGGTGCCTCCCTAAAGAGCCGCGCCACACAGTTTGAATAACACTGGTTTAGCACCAGGACCCTGCTTTTTCGAATGGGAATCTGTCAGGGCCCACTGGAAGTGGTCATCATCAGAAGTGACTTCATCAAGCAGGAAAATTTTTAACAATCTAGGTTGCAATCCTACCTACACTTATGCAGGAATAGGTCCCATTTACTATCATTGTTAAAAGCATATACATAGTAGCCTGTTAAAAGTACAGATGTGTAACATTTCCCCCAATGCAGTCACATACCAGGGTAGCATCAAGTGTAATGTATTAAATATAAAATACTGAAATGAATGGGGACGCACCTGAAATTGGCTTGTGACCCACCTGGTGGGTCCCAACCCACAGTTTAAGAAACACTGGGCTAGAGTGTATATTCAAGTTCATGAAGTCTTTCTCCTGAACTCCATCCTGCATTAACAGCATTCACACTCGAAACAGAGGAAGTGTGCATCTAAACATCAGTTGCAGGGTAGTGCCTTTTTCTCCCAGGCTTCTCAGAGGCAATTGGTGAGCCACTATAAGAAAAAGACACTGGCCTGGATAGGCCTTGAGCCTGATCCAGCAGGGTTCTTTGAATGTTCTTCTGTTGACAAATAAGAGGACAATAGCTGAATGCTGCTTTTTAGTATCCTCCATTAGAACAATCTCAGCTGCTCACATTTCTCAATTTTTACAGAAATGATTTGTGCTTTACAAAGCTTTTCATCATAACTACGAGAACTCGTACATTAATGAGAACTATCATTTTGATTAAAAAAAACAGCCCCTGAGACTCTGGGAATCCTGGGAAAGGTACCAGATTCCATAGCGAAACATCCATTTCTTGCGGTGCACTGTGAATTTGGATATACAAATACCTAATCCCACCCTGCTGCCCATGATAACTTTGTGGTTCTTACCGCATAGGGATCTTCACTCTGAGGTAGCGATCCACAGCAATGGCCAACAGTGCCAGGATAGAGCTCTCAGTGAGGATGAGGACAGGACATGCTAACATCAGGCAACTGTAAAAATGTATCCGTGGTCCAACGTTGATGATGATGGCAAGTGGGATTGCAAGAGCCCCGACGGCTACATCTGCAATGGCCAGTGAGACAATAAAGTAGAAAGTGGCATCCCGCAGGGCCTGATTTACTTTGACAGCCCAGATCACCAGGATATTCCCAGGTATAGACACAAGGGCAATCAGCACCTCTATGGTGATATAGACAGCCTGCAAGTCCGAGATGTTATGCAGCATGGTGGTGTGGTGTGCACACACTTCAGGATCCTTCAGCTACCTAAAACCAAAAAAGGATTCACAGGTTTTAAGGAGAGAAGAAGCCACTGAGGTATCTAAATCCAATCAACTTCCCAAATAGCCCAATTCCCCTTTTCTGCACAACAATTTTAACATCAATGCCCAATGGAAAGCTAAATGGGCAGTCGAACGCCCAGAAACGGGTAGACATATAGACGACCCTACACTTAAGGTGCCAGGTTTCAACTGACCTTGCCAGCATTGGAAAACTTTAAATAGAATCCGTACCCTACATGGTGTTTGTCAGGATTCAATATTTAAATGGGGGCTAGTATCTACCCCTCAGTGTGATTGTGGGTTCTCCTACCAAACCATGTACCACACTGTGTCTGGCTGCAAACTGAGAGCGTATAATGGCCCATGGTCTGACTTTTTCTTTGAAGGTAACTCTGCCCTTGAATGGCTGCATGAACTGGACATTGACATTTGATCTAGTCTAACTGATATATAAGTCCATGTATTATATGCCATACGCTAAATAAAATAAATCCCCTTTTCTATATTTGTAAGTCCTGTGGAATACAAGCTTTTCTAGTAATCCTCATTTTTCCCTCAGTAATGTCTGAGGAATGTCAATACTAGGGTATTTGTGTCCTGGGCAATTGTGTCCCAGTCAAATGTGTTCTAGTCATTGCAATTTTCAGGGCTTTTTGCATCTTGGTTCTTTGCATCCCACTATAACTGAGCAACAAACTATAACTGGGCAACAAACCTCATGTTATATATGCTAAGCCTCTTATCTCAACCCAATCCCTAACCTTACCTTTGCATTTTTAAAATAAATGAATACATCAAACACAGTGTTTCCCAAACTGTGGGTTGGGCCCACCAGTGGGTCGCGAGCTGATTTTTGGTGAGTCACAAAAAGTTTCTGAAATATTTAAAAACACACACACACACACACACACACAAAATCTGCAAGCACCTTTGCCTGACTGGCACAAGAAAATTGCAGGAGTGGGTAATACAGATGGAAAGACTGCTCTCGTGGCTGGAATGCTAACCTGTGATATGAGGTCATCTTCATACCCCCAAATTAAAATGTCACATTTTCTGATTGGTAAGAATTTATTTCCAATAAGTAATGTCTCTAGCAGATTTGGCAGCACAGGACCCTGATGATTAATTAATAACACAGGCTTACAAAATTGAGGGTCAGAAAAGTTTTTCCCAAACTTTATGGTGGTTTGATATGAATTTGGGGTGCTGATTCCAAAAATGGCATCCGTTTTGCCCTATCACTTCTAGTTTTAGACATACAGTATAGCCTCATTAGTGAATGATTCAAGCAGCTTCCTCATGAGGAAGCCATGGTGTAGGCTTCCTCATGAAGAAGCTGCTTGAACCATTCACCAAAGAGGCTATGCCCTGTCTCCAAAATTAGACGTGATAGGGCAAAACGGATGCCATTTTTGGAATCAGCACCCCAAATATACCCAGGAATTCGTGTAACATTTAAAGAAGCAAAAAGTGTGTTAGCCAGTGTGATTAATTAATTATTATTAGTAAACAAAAATATTATTTCTTTCTATTTTTGACTAGTAAAACTAGGTGAGTCCCAACAGAGTGTTGTTTTAAAAAGTGGGTTCCAGTGCTAAAAAGTTTGGGAACCACTGATCTAACATAATACATATATTAGGACACAAATGACTGGGATGCAAAAAACCAGGTGCAAATGTCCAGGGATGCCAATGACCAGGAAGCATTTGGCCGGGACACAGTTGTCTAGGATGTAATGGTCCAGTCATTGCAAAACACTACAAATTATTTCTCAGTTCTAGCAAAGGCTCAGTAGTTCTTCCCATGCCACTGGTCAAACCTCTGAATTTGAACTGCCAGCTGTAGTAAGCTGTCTGATGCTGGCCCAGTTGTAGGGCAGAAGGACTGGACAGAAGTCCTTGGTCCAGTTACCAAGGATTTAGTTCAATGGCAGTTGCTCAGTGGGAGGGAGCGGTCTCAGGGTCAATCCCTGATATCTCCAGGTAGTGTTGGGAAAGACCCCTGTCTGAAATGCTGGAGAATCACTGCCAATCCATGTTAGGCAATGCCGAGCTAGGTGGACCAATGAAAGACGGACTCATGATAAGGTAGGTGTCCTTGTGTTCTGAATGAGACTGCTGCACAGAACACAAGAGGAACTGCCCCCTACTCATCCTTCTGTAGGTAGAGTTTAAGATGCAGTTGTTCCCACCTGTCATGCTCAGCAACCAGTTAGCTTTCAAATAACATCCAAAAGAGCAGCTCTGAAAATTGTGGACCAACCTGGTCATACTACAGCCCTGTAAAGTTCTTTAGGAAAGTAGATAATCTCAAATCCATTCATAGCCATGTGATGCTTTCTTAAATGAAAATATCTTGCATCAATTCTGTAGGATTATCTGGCTTTTGCAAACTAAAGATGTTCCAAAACTGGAAAGTGGCCACAGGAACACCTTTCAATATGCCTCCATTATTTACAGGAGGTCACTGTCAGAAGACAGATGAGAAAGTGATCTCTCTAGAGCAGTGTTTCTCAACCAGTGGTACAGGTACCATCAGTGGTACTTGAGGTGGTGTCTGGTGGTACTCGCAGGACCCCTGGACTCCTGCAGCCTGGCAGTGAGACCAGGAATATGATGCAACAAACAGTGGTAGGAGGCCTAACTCAGCGGGCAGAGCTTCAAAACATGCTTTTCCATGCTCATAAAAAGCCCTCCCATCCACTCAAACCATTAGATTACTGGTGTTTGGGTTGTCGCATCTGGCCTCTAAACCCAGAAGTAACTGGTGATGATGTCATCACCAGTTACTTCTGGTGGTACTTCAAATAGGTGGATCACGTGAAGCGGTACAGCAAAACACAAACCTTGAGAAACACTGCTCTAGAGCATGATCTCAGGTCCATATTGAAAACAGACATATGTTTCAACTTATACCTTCCCAGGTAAATCAGGTGTTGCCACTGAAACAGATATACTAAGGATGCTTTTTAAAAAAAATGTTAGTTTATGCAAATGCAGTAGTTTCCTTGCAGTAGTTTCCTTTCCACTGCTTGCAAGCACTTAGCTAGGTAGTATATGTTTCTACATATGTTTTGAGTTCCAGCTGTTCTACAATAAGTACAACCAGTTTCATTGTGAGATTAAAACTCTTGAGAATTTAAAAAAAAAGAAAAGAAATGAAATGGCTGTGGTCAGTTTATTAACACACATCCTTCACAAATCAGTAGTGTACAAGCTATTTCAGAGCAAATTAGTACAGAGAAGTGGACAGAAAAGAATCATCAGAACGTACACTTCTGAGAGAGACAATATTCAGACAATACTCCCTGGTTTGAGAAGGGTGGGTTACGTATACATAAAGAATCCCTGTTTTTGTCTGTGATATGTCGGAGGACTTAAGGAACGTATGGAATCAGCTCTCTTGTCCTGTATGTAAGTATCCAGACACTTCAGCAAGGGAAGGAAGTGTTTTCAAGATGAATTTGGGCACATACAGACCACATATGTTTCTCAGAAGGATTCTTCTAGGACAGCATCACACTGAACAAGCTGGCCCTGACCACCCTAGCTCAGCAGTTCTAAGACACCCAAATACAAGGGCCATGTCAGGCCATGTCACCTTGGAAAGGCTTCTTTGCTGTTGCCACTAGAGAAAGAGGCGGCAACTCATTTGTTACAGTAAAAAGACTGGTCCTGACATTAGATTCATCCTGAAACAAGGACTGCAGGAAAAAGAAAAAAAACAATCTGAAAAAGCAGTCATTTTTCATGGAGAATGGAAGGAATTGACAGGAGTATTTTTATTTGAACAATCTTTCTCTCTCTCCCTCTCTGCCAAATTCATCTATTTGCTGAGATGGCAGGTGAATGAATATCTTCAAATCCTGAAAAATTTGAGTTTTTCCTATCAAAGAGCCGTTTCCTCTTTCTCTACAACCCCATTACATGGTAAAACAATGTATTTATATTCTGTGCCCCAAAAAGCAGATCTCCTTGCTATAGTCTCAGAATCCCCATTTGGTGTTTCTGCATTTTTTCAGGGCTAACCTGTGCAACCTGTTTTTCAGGGCTAACCTGCACATGGATGCTATCTGCAGGAGTCCCAAGGTTGCAGGCCAGTTGTTGCCACTTCAGACACATCACCCTGATTGTGTGGTGCCAGGCATCACGTCCCCATTATAAGAGTCCCTGCTCCTTACCCACACAAAACATGTTGAGCATGACTCTGCATCAAATCTGTCAACCCTCTCACTTGCACTTGGAAGTCAGTTCCATCACACTCAATGGAATTTATTTCCAAGCAAAGTGCTCAGGACTGAGTAGAAATACCAAGCAGATCAATACCATTTAATGGTGCAAATGAGCATTTCACATTTGCCTCAGATTGAAAATAGCTATATTATAGAACAAGTTCTCCGTATCTTCAATGCAGCTAGTTTGCCAGCTCTTAGTCTCTGGTAATTGATCTCCTCCACCATTGTTTGCACTACTTACTGTAAAATACAGCAATATGATATAGACTTGCGTACGTGCATGCATTAAATGATAGGATGAGTGAAAATCTAGGATCCATCAGCCAATTTGATCATGTGATCTAAACAATCACTTCCTTCTTTCTTAGTGAGAAAGTGGAAGACCTTGGAGTCTTCCACATTCCTATGAGTGCATCTTAGCCAATGGAGTGATGTTTCTGCCAGTGATCTTTCAGGGTAACAGCGCAATGCCCTCTTTGCACTTAACCAATAGGGTGAATAACCAGGCTGCTTGTTGTCACTGAATAAAAATAACGTCTAGCTAGATGTGAGGACAAGGGAACTTATACCACCCAAATAAACAATTTTAAAAAAGATTGGCAGACCTGGTTGTGTGTGTGTGTGTGTGTGGGGGGGGGGGTGTTGGATTTGTGAACTTTGTCATAAACCACATAACAAACAATATTCAATAGGCACCCATGTGACACTTGTACAATCACATTTCACGCATCAACCACAACAGCAATCTAGGGAAATACCACATTTCCCTAGCTACACAATATTGTGATTTGAGTGCTTGGAAAATGTGACCCCCCTGCAGTACGAATTCCAAGACAGAGTACCAGAGTGTAAATGCTGGAAACAAACACACAAAAACACCTTGGGGGAAGATATGCAAATGATGTACAACAAATGGGATGCAAATCTAAGATATATTTGTGCAAACAAAACAGTTTTGTTGCAAAGTGGAACTGGTACTGCCTGCAGTTCCCAAGCTCATTTAGGACATTCCACCACAGTTTCTGTTTATTTTTGCATTTCCCAGGGCCTCAAATTGTTTGTGCTCTGGAAAAGCTGAAACAACCCCTCAGAAGTGTGACAAACAGCACTGCAACAGACAGGTGTACAGCTGGGTGTGGTGATGCCATGAAAACTAACTCAGGTCTCTTCCCCCTCCCATCCAGAGCACTTTTGGAATTTTTTTTTTTTCCTCCTTCAGGGAGATCTCCCACTCCCCCTTTTCTGTTCCACTTGCTGTGTGCCGTGACAAAGCTATCAGTGCCGGATCAGGGCACTTAACGCCACCAAGGCAGTCAGGGGAAGCCTTGCCCATTGTTCCCGAGAAAGAATTGTTCCTACACAGTTGGAGGGCCTGACCAAAGCTCAGTCAACAAGCAAGCCGTGCGCCTCTTGAGATGCTACCACACTTCATGAATGTTCCTCTCATGGTTTCCTTCAGTGCTTCCCTCTCAGGTGGGCTCCCTCCATTCTGGGAACATGACAGTGTGGCATGTGGAGGCCCCCACATTTCATGGGGCTCTGAGCAAGTGCACCAACTGCATATTGCAGGTGGGAAATGAGAAGCTTCCTTGGAAAGCCTGCCCATTTCCTGACCTCCAGCCCTGCTTTCTCCTGACATTCACCCTGCTGTCCTCTCATTTGTACCCCGCCCCCAAGTGCCTTGGTTTGGCTATGATCTCCTTGCCTGGACATTTCTGA
The DNA here is from genome assembly GCF_035046505.1 of Tiliqua scincoides. Taxonomy (NCBI): domain Eukaryota; kingdom Metazoa; phylum Chordata; class Lepidosauria; order Squamata; family Scincidae; genus Tiliqua; species Tiliqua scincoides. Next base: position 188,465,672 of record NC_089824.1, read on the forward strand.
CTCTCTCACCTGACTACACCCCCCCCCCATTCCAAAGATGCGGCCAATTTTGGAGGAAGTCTTCTCCAGCTGAGACCTGATTTCAGCCTCAAAGGCAGGCAGCCCCCCCCCGTCACTTCCCAGCTGGACGATATTTGAATGTGCCCCCCCCCTCTCTCTCTCAGTGCCACCAGACGACATTCCAGGACTTCCACCTCCACCAGCGTCCCCCCGGGAGCAGGAGCGTGCCAGATTCAGACAAGCAGGGGAGTGCCAGATTGAGACTCACTTTGCCAGGCGCTCCTGTCTTCTCCTCCAAGCGAGCCCTTCTCGACCAGGCTGGGGCAGCGCAGGTCCCATTCTGCTCCGGGGGGCTCAGCAGCAGCAGCTCCCTGCCTCCCGCGACATACTGGAGATCAGACCTGCACCCCCCGCTGCAAGGAGCGCAGTGAACGCTCCACGCTGATGCAGGCAGCGCTCATCCCGGAGCCGGCTCAGGCCATCACATGGTCCGCCACACTGCACCGTGCGCGGTGCCCGAACCTTTTAAAGGGGTAGCGCCCCTTTCGTTCTCCGAGCCGCAACACCGCGTGCCCCACTGAAGAAGAGGGACTCTTCCTCGCGTGCCAACGCCAGGCAGCTCCGTGCCCTGGGCCAGGCTGAAGATCTCAAGCAGACGGGCTCCCCTGGGAAGCCAACCCCAGCAGCCTGCAAAGCCCTGCGTGTGCGAGAGCAGGCTGCAGCGAGGAAAAGGCACTCTGCACATGTTTAGCGGTGCCCTGTGCCAGGCTGAAGATCTCAAGCAGACGGGCTCCCCTGGGAAGCCAACCCCAGCAGCCTGCAAAGCCCTACGTGTGCGAGAGCAGGCTGCAGCGAGGAAAAGGCACTCTGCACATGTTCAACGGTGCTTTTATTGATTGCCATCTCACACATTCCAACATCAGCCAGGTGTCGAAAATCGATTTCAGAGCTGGGTCATGGCAAAAGTATGGCACCAGTGAGAAGACTCGGTGCCTCCTACCTGCCTGCATTTGCAAGCTGTCATCTATGTGTGGGGTAGATGAGAAAGATATGACAAGGTCAGGATCAGTGTTTAAGCCATTTCTGCCCAACGTTGCACGTATACAACAAGGATCAAATGGGCACACCTGTGGGTTGGGCAGAAACGGGTTAAACCAGATTCTAGTCTTCACCTGAGCCAGAACTAGAGCAGCACCAGAGAGAGAGAGAGAGAGAGAGAGAGAGAGAGATCAGTGCCAGAAAAATGATTATTTTGATCAGAGAACAAAGAAACAGACCAGCAGCACCAGAATCAGGTCAGCGCACAGTCAGGGCTGTGTTTTTAGGTGAAACATCACTCATTTGTAGCAAGGAACGAAGACATCTTTCCTGCAGGGAGGACTGCTCTGACAGAGTCATCACAGATTCCCAATCACTCAAATCAAAATCTGCTGCTTGGCGTACATGCAGACACCCTCCGGTGGTGATCACATCAACTGTGGAGGTTTTAGAAACTCATGGCTATTGCCATGTGACATTCCATGGCATGAATGGCAGTGGTACCTATTATGTGGGGCATCATGAGCAGCACAGCTTATCCCATCATTTGGGAACTAAAAAAAAAACCCACCTCTAAAAAAATTATTTCAAGACCAAGCAGATGGTGCCCCAGAGCAGCAGGAGTGTTTATGAACCTTTGTAAAAAGTGAGGATCATCTGGTGAGCTCTCTACCACAGATTCACCCTGTCGTTTAATAATACTCAGTACACAACTCAAGTTCAAACAACTACTGAAACAACTGGACAGTTAGGGTCAGCGAGCCCCTTTGACCACCTGCGGTGCTGGGTAGGAGGGTTCAACTGGTGGGAGATACTAGTCCTCCCATCCCAAGGGAGTGAAGTGATTTCACAGCTCCTGGGAGGCTCACACCTGTATCCCTGGTTCAGGACACAGAGAGAACCAACCACTACACCGTCTCATCTTGCTGTAACCTGGGTGCTTTTCGGCTTCTTCCATTTCTTTCAGTCTCTTTTTTCTCTCCTTTAGTACAAAACACCTGATTCTTTAGCCCCTATTCCCCCTGGGGAAACCCATTGATTTCCCTCTGTTCTTCTCTCCTTCTCTTCCCTTTGCTTATGCCATTACATGCCTCCTTCTCCTTTTAAGGATTTGCCCTTTCTACTTAGAAACTGCTTACATTTAGAGCTCAGTATAGTGACTGTGTTTTAGTTTTGATTCTCCCTCCCCATTTTTATAACATCACCCCTATAATAAAAGTTATCTGTTGTTGCACTTTTGACCTCACCACCCTCCTCTTTTCACGCCATTCCACCGAGTTGCATCACTGGCCACTGCACAAGATCCCTGTACATGCAACAGATTTCTCCCGCATGCACATTTCACACACATCTTAAAAGTATGCTTGGTAGCAATACGGTCATAACCAATGTCCTGAAGGAGGAGTTCACCTTCTGGGGCAGCACACTAGCTGCATCAGGCCAGTTAGGACAGATCAACAAGACGAGGACCTCCTACTTAAATATAATGGGCCCTCAAGGACTCCTTAGTGCATGAAACTTATGGCAAACTGCTTTAAAGGACTCTGGCTAGTCCTTGCCTCCTGAGTTACTAGCAGATGCTGCTCAAGATCCTTCAACTTACATCATCAGTACCTGCCTGCCAAGGCTTCAGGCCCATCCTATAAAAAGAACAATTTCCCTGCCCTTTCTGCATCCTATTCTGCTCCTGGCTACTGCTCACTCTGTCCTTGCTCTGCCCTGCCTAACATGCCTCCCTAAATGCTGGCCTGTACTTTGGTTTCTATCCTTTCTCTGTATTTTTATGACTGCCATAAGTAGGGAGGCACAGGGAAAGCACTTGGGCAATCTTCACAGGCGTAGAGCTCACCTGATGCAGGAACTCTGTTGGAGCAAGTTGTGCACTCAGCTCTTTTAAATCAGGCAACTCTTTATTGCCTTATGGCCCAATTCCCACTCCCTCCCCAGCAACACTTTCTAGCTGTCACAAATGGCTTTCTGAAAGTGCGCGGAGTCACGTGCTTCTGGAATCTACCAGCTAAGGTAAGTTGGCAGGGGGAGGATGAAACAAGAGTAGAACAGGGGCAGGGGGAGGGCAGAACTGGACAGCAACGGGATGGGAGGAGGGCAGATCAGGGCAGTTCAGCAGCAGCCATATCCAAACCCCCTTCCCAGTTCTGATTCTGCAGAGTGGGTCCATGGGCACCTGCACCAGCAATTTCGCTAGGGCAGGTCCGAGTAGCTAGCACAAGTCTGCACCTTGGAGGCTTGCCCTGGGTAACAAATGTAAGGGTAAGGAGGAGACCTCTAGCACCGCTCCCCCCACATAATGCAACACAATGCATTTTGACTGCATCAGTGCGGGGAAGCGTAGGATTGGGTTGTTAGTCTTCCAGGTACCACATTGTACCTTATGAACCCGTGCACAAGGCAGGGAGATTGTTTCACCCTGAGTCTTACTTATTGCTCAACCAGTTTCCAGCAGCTTTTTGGTGGCACATTTAAATGCGGATTTTGTTGTGAGCTAAAGCAACCTCACAATCACACTTCAGAATGCATCGAAGCGCAGTGATCCAACCAACCCTTAAGAAGCCAGGTAGGTCAAGTTAACCGGCCCACAGTTTTTTTTTAGGTTGAATTGAGTTCATACCAAAAGACAAATCTTTAACAGTAACAGGTCAACCAGTACATGGGATTATGATGCTCATGATGGAAGAAAATGTCAAAATATGATTTATGAAGATACAACAGAGCCTAATGCAAATTAAATCCTGTTAGCTAGAGAAACCAAAGCCCAAAGGAAATGAATGAAAGATCAGGTTTAAATGGACATCTGATGCCTCTATACAGAACATCATTCTTCATACAAATTAGTTTTTATGGCCATAAGAAAATTCATAAGTGACACAATGGTAATTGGAGATGAATTGTTAGTCATCATGACTGGATGATAGCAGTGGACAAACAATTAAAAATATCTTTGCCAAGTTTCATTTTATGTACTGCATCAATTTCAGGGACTTGCAATATTTTGCACAGTCCGCTATTGATATTTATGTAGGATTTGGAAGATGGCACAGTTCACATGTCATCATGTGATCTGTTCTTCTGCCTCATAGAGTGTAGTAGTTCTTAAGAGTAGTTCTTAAGAAAACCAATTAAAGATGCAGTTTCTTTGTCCTCCTTTGTTCTACCAGAAAGGTAACTGGTTGAATGGATAAGGGGAATACAACATATACAGTATACTTCAACTTTAGCAAGAATTCTATGACATTTTCATAAGTATATTCTGTGTTCTGGTACGGAATTAACTTCCACTAGAAACTGGCTGGGAAAGTCACAGTCAAAAAATAACTAATACACTGCTTAGGAGGGAGGTTTCTATGGGAATCAGTTCTGGAGTCACAGCCCAATCCTATGCATGTCTACTCAGAAGTAAGTCCCATTAGAGTCAATTGGGCTTACTCCCAGGAAAGTGTGGATAGGATTGGGCTATCAATCCTCTACCACATTTTTTCTTAACATTTATGAGTTACATAAAGGAATAGGGAGTATGGCTATCTGAGTAGACAATGACAACAAGAAGCCTGAGACAAAAAAATCAGCACAGACAGAAAGCCAAAGAAATGATGGGGGTGGCTCTGTGACTTGCTATGTCATTCCCAATTGGGAATAGTCAATTGGAGTTTGGGATTTTGGTTCCATCTATTTTGGAAGTGGGCATTCTGGTTCCTTTTTTGGAAAGCCATTAATAGCCTGGAACAGGGACTGGAATATTTGGACTTTATGTAGTTTGCTATATCACTCTCAATTAATCCCGTGGACCTGGTGATTTTGGCTGTTGAGCCTATTTTGGAAGTTGGTTATCTGGTCCCTTTTTCTGGAAACTATTTATTGCCCAGGTCATGTTCATGAGCAGAGATTTTCAACCTTTTTCATCTCATGGTACACTTGACGAGGCACTAAAATTGTCCAGGCACACCATCAGTTTTTTATAATAGACAAGGCACACCACATTGCAGGTGGGAGGTTAACCCAATGGTCCTACTAATAAATGATCCCCCCAAAAAAAATCCTGTGGCACACCAGTGCATCATTCATGGCATACTTGTTGAAAATCGCTGTTCTAGAGCATGAACTTTGTGGGGGTTCTGTGACTTGTTTTAATATCCCCACCTAGTCCATTGTTGTGCACGTTTGGGTTGTTTGATGCCTGAAGACCAGTCATTCAAAGCTGTTGAATGTTAAAAATGGGTTTTGGCTGGGAAGTTGTTAATATTTCAATACTGCATGGGCATCCCTGGAACAGTTTCAGGTCTAAAATATTGTTTGCAAGTGTTTTTAACACATCCCACTGCTTCTTGCATCCATTTCATTTATAAATTACCTGCTCCGGCCCATTCCACTTCCTTCCAGATTTTACATCATTCTTGAATTCTTTGCCAGTTTCAAAAGCTTTTTTAGTAGATCCTGGTGATGGCTGACAATTGATTTTGCAGGAAACAAGTCAATAAACCAAAGCACTTAAAAAGTGACAGCTATAAGACCCATGAGAGCTTTTGCAGAATTGCAGCCTGAATGGAGGGAGGATGTCTGTATCAGGAAGATTTTGGAATAATGTGGAAGGCTTGGCAGGAAGTTGGCAACTGTGCCATCAACATGAGTAAGACTGCCCAGTCACTGCTACTGAAGAAGGGGGACCAGAGCTAAAGTCAAGTGGAGACAAGTCACAGCCTATACAAGGAAGCACAGAAGAGGGAGTGGGGCATATAAATGTTGGTTAAGCACACTCTATTCGCCTAAAGTTTGATCCAGGTTAGTGTTTGCCTAAGAGGCTGCCTTTCAGTAATCACATTTACAAGTTCTATGGCCTTTTTCATTATTCTTGCTTTTCATTATTTTTTATTCCTGTAGAAACTTTCATTCTTCACTCTCATAGTCTGGTAGGGAGATCCCTATTCATCCCCAGCACCGGCACTGGAAAATTGGATAGGATTCGGCCCTCAGTCAGCAAAAAATAATAATAAAAGCTTGCTGTCCCAAGGAGTTTACAACCTAAATTTTGATTTGGAATGGGGAGAGGAAGGTAGGGAAGAGAGGGAGAGAAAGAATTACTAAGAACTGAATGTGACAGAAGTAGTTTAATTGCTGGCTTCTCTCATTTTTTCCTACTTCTGTTGTGCCCCATCTAATATTAGATTTTAAGCTTCTTGGGGCAGAGACCTGGGTTTTGTTCACATTATCCTGTAATATGCCATATATATTGATGGCATCATAAAGCAAAATTGTGTAGTGTCCTGCCAGTTTCCCAGACTGAAATGCAATTAATCCCCAGCTTTCTCATTTCCTTTTGTTCACTGGATGTGTGGGTGTACTTAATACACGTGTATATAATTTTAGGTCAGTGTGAATGAAATAAAATGGATGATAAAGGGGAGAGAGGAGCCATCATTATATTAGTGGTGGTTTTGTTATAGAATTATCTATATAATTGGGGCCTTGGTGAGAAATTGGTGCCCTATCCATCACAAATGCCCTCATACGGACAGCACTGCCTCAAAGAACTTCAGCATATAGAGTGAAAGCCCATAGGCAAGAAAAACAAATAGATGGCGTAAACACAAGGTAACAGTAAGAGATTATTTTCAATAGCAGGCTACACACCGCACAGCAGCTGCCTGACTTTTTGTAGGTTTTTGATGTCACAGTGGCAGAGGAGAACTGAAGGGCAATCAGGAAGCCTTGCTGGAGTGGGTGAATGCCTGACTCAGTCCACTTGAAGCCTCTGCTACAAGTGTGTGTGTGTAACTAAAAAATAACAACTGCCATGTTTTGGTCCCTTCTATGGCTACATCAGCACAGACATCACTTCCTATACCTTGAGGCAGTGGTATTCAAACTGGGGTGTCGTGACACCCCAGCCTGATGGTCCTGGTCCCTTTCCCCTTAAGGGGCGGGGGCAGCCAGGAGGCAGGGAGGAGGCAGCGGTGCGATCCACAGGATCGTGCTGTTCAGGGGGGCTGCAGGGGCTTGGTTTACTTGCCCAAGCCCCCTGCAGCCCCCTGGGGGTGTGGGGAGCCCTGCATGACCTTCAGCAGGGTTCCCCGGGTCAGGGAAGGTGACAGCGGAGCAATTGTGCCCCGCTCTGCAAAACGGGAAGCGGAGCGCGATCGCCCCACTCTCACTTTCCCTGACCCAGGGAGCCCTGCAGGCTCCATCCATTAGATGGATCGATGGACATAAAAAAAAAAATTTTTGTAGGTTGCTTATTGATACATTTTGTAATCTGTATTTGTACATATACATTGTATATGTATTTTTTCTCTTTTTTCATTTTCTTTTGGTTTTGTTTTCATTGTTGTCATTGTTTTGTTTTCTTTCATTTTATATTCACCAATAAAGGGGAAAAAAATTAGTAACTAAGTATCAGGATGAACCCTGTTCATAGTTGCTTTCTTTGCAGAGTAGTACCTGCAGAGTCAGTTTGTTCTTTAAATTCCTGAAGTTCATGAGGATAATAGGAAAGTGCTTTGCACTCCACAGCAAAAGATGTATTTGCCACAAGTTAGATAAAATTGTGTGGTGAAGAGGTTGGTCTTTGAATGCCGTCTCATCCATCACATGGCGAACTGACCTTAAGGGAGAAAGGCCTGTTCTCCAAAACCCAGAAGGAATGATAGGTATGAAATGAATTGATAGTATGAGGGAAGAGATCTGCCCTTGTATGCATTGCACACACCCAGCTCCCTCCCAGTACGCGCATGTCAGCTCTGATGCTCCTGTCTGGAAACTTCCTTAGTCTATAATTGAAAGGCTTAATTAAACTGTGCACTATGCCAGTTGAAACAGGTATTTGGGAAGGAGCTGGGTGATTTGATATCATTTGAAAAAATTAATTACCACCTACAGACTTTACAGGATGCTGCGCGCACGCACGCACACACAAAACAAGCAAGGCACAAAGAAAAGGTTTCTGTGAGGCAAAGATGCCAAGCTGCACCAGAGCCAGGAGGAGAACAGAGCAAGCTCATCCATTCAAATGCAGATGATGGATGTTGCTTGTTATTTCATACAGAAAGGTTAAATGCTTGTCAGGGGTGCTGACCTAACTCTCCCTAGTAAAACTCTGCCTGCTTTCTGTTCTATTTGTTTGCAACCTGCCTATACTATCCTGCTTTCTACCCCACCCCACTCCGCATGAAGAGATTAGTCATCATTCATGGGAAACCGTACCTGGGTCTTGCTCCTTCTGCAGCTCCTGCCAAGAGGCATTCATACCCAGGCCTGGTGCCAGCACACAGTACCCCAGAGCAGCTGCTAGGCCCCATCACCCCAGCATGGACCACTGCTGATACCTGTGTGTAGGCATCCCTTTTTTAAAGCAAAATATTTTGGTATTGTTTTTCTCATGGGGCAACTGCTGCTTTGTTTCCCATAATACCTCAGAAGCAGCATGGTTCCAGGGCATTGTGGGAAACCAACATGATACCCAAAGGAGCATGCTAGCAACAAAACACACCAAAGGTTCCCTAGCGCTGCTACTGAAGTACCTCTGCCTCACAAAGCTCAGGAGCATGGGCCCACCACTATGAAAGGGTTCATCACACAGCACTTTTTTGAGGATCCTCACAAACCCAGAGTTGGCCCTGTTCTTATTAAAAGGGTTAAGGAAATGGAAGGTGTGATTCTGCAGGATTCCACAGAAATGCAGGATTCTGATGTGTTTTACAGATGCTTGAGAGACAGAAACCAAAAAGGCACATTGCTTTTCAGCCTGGAGACATAACAAAGATGGGAAATGCAATGCAACTGTTAAACTGTACTGCATGTCAGGAAAAGATTCCATCTCTGTTGTAACACTGATGGCCCAATCCAAACGAAGCTGTACGACAGCAGAACAACAGTTGCACTGTCATAAAATGCAGTAAAGCAGTGCGTATGGCTTCAAGCCATTCTGAAACCACTGCCTCAAACAGTGGTAGTGACAACCCAAGGCCACAACTGGCTACCGCCAGGATTGAAGGTAACCCAGTGCAGGGGGGTGAGTAGTAAGAGGAACAGGATGGGGAGGGAGGAATGGGAGAGTGTCTGGGCAGGAAAGGGGCAGGCGGGAGGCAGCAACTTGCACTAGTACCCTAGCCCCAAGGTTCTCAAACTCCTTGGGGAACAAGATAAGTACATGCAAAGCAGGGGCTAAGGCAGCAAAGGATAGGGACAGGGCTTCCCTGTCTGGGGTGTCTCAACAATCTGATTTGGGAAGCCCTGTCCTACCCCATTCCTTCTTTTGTTCCCTCTCCTTTACTCTCTTCACTCTCTTCCTTACTCTCTTCCTACAAAAGGACACGGGTGGCATACATCAGAGGAGACCCACTGGGACAGTGAACACAAGGCTGAGAGAACAAAAGTTGCCTTACCTTTGGGGGACCTCCGTCACTGCCCTCCTGCAGTTGGGCAGCTGCATTGGTGGAGGGGAGGGGGATTTTAGTTAGGATTGGGCTGCAAGACTGCTGCATAGAAATCCAGATATCCACCATGTGTCTGCCACTGAAGGGGAAAGTAGAACATAAAAGTGACCCTGAAAGCAGCTGGTCACAATGTCCAAGTCTCCGCTGAGCTAATGCAAAGCAGGTGAGCTTCCAAGGGGCCGGATGGTGCAGCATTTCAGCCTGGGCTGTTCTTGGCACCAGCAGTAGCCTGGCATTGCCCTTCCCATAATCAGCAACTCATTCTATTGGGGCAGGTTCACTCCGATTAGCCTACAGCAAAACATTCCTCCTCTCACGACTTGCAACCCTTGCACAGTGGCCTTTGGAGCACTGAGTCAGTTAAATGCGTTCATTGGGAAACTCCTGAAAAGTCATCAGTTTCTACCTGAAATTCATTCATATCGACTCCTTCAAATTTGCTGGAACACTTTTTAACAGAGTCTTTAAAATCTCAGTCATCACTGGAAAGAGTTCATATTATTAATTTTATCAACCTGGGAATGACTCCAAGAGTAATTCCTAATATCATTTATAACAAATTTAATGTTTGGTGCAGGGCAAGAGCGGGCCAAACATTTCCACCCAAAGCGTCAGCATGTTGCAGTTTATAGAATAAAATAAGATCAATTCCCTGAGCCAGAGAACTTCAGGACATATTCCCCCCCCACATGCTTTTAAAGACACAGAAAAAATGCAGAAACCAACCATATGATCTGGTGACCTTGGGGCTTGAAAGCAATAAGTGTTGCGAGTTCTCCAGACTTCAGCCGGAGAGGGGACAGATTTCCCTGGGAACAGAGGTAAGGGTGACGCAACCTTTTAGAAAGAAAAATATCACCCTGTGATTTGCTGATAATTAGGAAAGATATATAAGGAAAGTACTTTCTTTTCCTATGCTCATAGTAGAATAGTCAGATACATTTTGAAGTCATGAGTAGAGGTGTTTGAAAATGGTGTTATTTTATTTAATGGTGTTATTTATTTTAATGGTGTTACTTATTTTAGAAGTAAGCCCATTGTGTTCAGAAAGACTTAGGTTGTAATTTATCTTACTTACTGGAAACAAACATACCTCTAGCCATGAGGCACTTGAGGGTTAATGTGTTACAGTGGCTAGAATGTTGGACTATAACTAGGGAGGCCTGAGTTCAAATTAAGAATATAAGAAGAGCCTTGCAGGATCAGGCCAAGGGTTGATCTAGTCCATATATCTATATCAGGGGTGTCCAAAGTTTTTGGCAGGAGGGCCACATTGTCTCTCTGACACTGTGTCGGGGGCCAGGGGAAAAAAGAATAAATTTACATTTAAAATTTGAATAAATTTACATAGGTTTACATAAATGAATATATTAAAGATGAACTTATATGAATGAATGAAGGTCTTGCAATAGCTCAAGGCCTATAAAAGGCCAGGCACAAAGCAAGGCTGGCCTTTCCTTCTCTGCCACTGCAGCATCACAGACGTGAAACAGCAAGCAGTGGAGGGAGCCCTTGTCCCATAGCTCATGCGAGAGGTCAAACATTGTGTCGGGCCAGCGCAGGCTCCAGCAACAGTTGCCCTCATGCTGAGAGCAGTTGCTCTGGGCCAGTGTGGGCTCCAACAAATCTCTGGAGGGCCAGAGGCTCATTGGAGACTGGGGCTCCCTGAGGGCCGCATTGAGAGGCCTCGAGGGCCGCAAGTGGCCCCAGGGCCAGGGTTTGGGCACCTCTGATCTATATCTATATCTTGCAGCGGCCACCAAATACTGCTGGGAGCACACAGACAAAAAGATACTTGTATCTTGCTACCACTCTGTTGCATCTGGTATTCAGAGATAGGCAATCTCTAAATCCTGGAGGTTGCATATAGTCATCATGGCCTGTACCTGTTATGGACCTCCTCCTCCTCCTCCATAAATCTGTCCACTAAAATGAATCCAGGCCAGGCGCCATCACAATATCCTGTGGTAAGGAGTTTCACAGATTAAATATGCAATTCTCACTTATACATAAAGAATGCAGTCTCAGGGAACATTGAGACTCAAATTCCAAGCATAATTCCACGCTTGCTTGGAATAAGACTAAGGAATCAGATTTGCTTGGAACAAAACTAAGGGCCCAATCCCATCCAACTTTCCAGTGTCAATGCAGCCATGCCAATGGGGAGAGTCACAGAGGCCTCCTCAAAGGAACATTTGTTCCCTTACCTCAGGGTTGTATTGGCACTGCAGAGTCAGATGGGATTGGGCTCTTAATTTTGAGGAAATAGGTTTAGAATTGCATTGCTTGACTGCAATCCTAAAAAGATTTTAGGATTTGATTGTAAACTCTGCTTACATTGATGTAAGTCAGTGGGACTTCTGAGGAAACCATGAGTAGGATTAGGCTAGTATGGTTTTAATTTTCTTCATCTTTGATCCCAGGTGAAAGATAATAGTATCCCACAATAGGGCAAAAGAGGGAATAATATATGGGAAAAAGAACACCCCACAGGTCTGCTTAATTTTTAAGGAGCAAAGAGCGACTTACTGAGTCATTTACTGACATTCTTCCTGAGTGCTCTGATCTCACAACTGCGAAGGCCAGAAGCGTCACCGAGGTCATTTAACCTAATCCAGCTGCCAGATATAGGAACGCTGATGTAAAATACTAGGCAGACAGTGACACTTGCAGGTCCCAGGTCTGAGGCTGCATTTCTGGACACAAGAATGTACAGTGGCAACATTTCCCTGGAGTACTGAGAGTTTTTTTGAAAATCTAAGAATGAGAGTCGTCGTAGCATTAACTGCATGTTTTATAGTACAGTACACCAAAAGGAACTGAGAGTTGCTGGTGTGATTCGTTGGCGAGACGTGAGCAGGAGCAGATACGAGGCTGACACTGACCTGTTTTTCCCAGGGACATTTAAAAGGCGGTTCTGTCTGGAAGCGACACTGGGCATGAATGAAGTTGGCAACTTCCGTCAAGTGCAGGGAAGAAAGAGATGTTTTTGTCTCCAGCAAATGCTGTGGGTGCTATACAATGAAAAAGGAGAAGATGGGGTGCTTTCCTGCCAGCTAGTCTCCTGCTTCTCTGATAAAGGCTGACATTTTTGGAAATTTCTCATGATTGATGCATTCAGTGTTAGTGAACTAAGTCTTTCTTCTCCAGATGTAAAGTGTCTCTCTGTCTCCCCGCCCCCCCCCCCACCCTGCAGTAATTGGGTCTTGGCCTTATCTGGTCACTGACTCCACTAACACTCATCCGTTGTCTACCTGTTCTTTTTCAGCCTCAGGATAAATGGCCAACTGTACAAACTGATATAATGAGGGCCACTGGTGTTGCCATAGAAACATTACCTTTTATTTCCTCATATTTTAAGTCTGTACAGGGGCATGAAATAATCAGCTGAGTGGCACATAATTCACCTCAACTTCCCCCAAGTACGTTGGAGCCTAAAGAGGCTGCAGCCCTGTGCACACCTAACTAGGAGCAAGCCTTGCTGAACGCCATGGGACTTACTTCTGAATAAACATGCACAGGATCAGGCTACACAATGGAAACCCCCATTCCATAGCTCAGCCTGCAATGGGAAGACACATAGAAGAGTCAAAACACGAATCTTAAAGCAGGGTATGAAGAGAATCTTAATATAAACCCCATACTGCTCAATGGAGCTTACTTTCTAGTAGATATGCTTAGAAGCAGGGTCAGTCCAAGATTTCCTGGAGCCTAAGGGCCCAATCCAATCCAACTTTACAGTGCCAATGCAGCCCTGAAGTAAGGGAACAAACATAAGGGAACAAACAAAGGAGGCATCCGTGATTCCCTCCCCGCTGCAGGATGCAGCACATGCCCCATTGGCATGGCTGCATCGGTGCTTGAAAATTGGATAGGATTCGGCCCTAAGCCAGCACACTGAACCCCAGCCCACATTTATCCAGTGACATCCCAGACTCCTCTATACTTCTCTCATTCTGTAGGTTTGGAAAAAAAAAAGAGAAACAGAGTGGAAGAGGAAGTATGGAGCAGAGGCAAGTGGAGGGCTAATTCCTCCCTGACACTAGCCCATTACTTTCCTCACTTCCTCTTCCACTCCTTTCCTGTCCTCAGATCCATGGTGCAGGAATAGCGGCAAAGGTGGGCAGTAGCTGCCCTAAGCATCTCAGGCAGTGGTTCTCAAACATTTTCAGACTTCGGCTCCCCTGATCCCTGTGGCCATTGGTCACGTTTCCCCATTTGTTTGTTTGTTTGTTTGTTTGATTTATACTCCGCCTTTGAGTTTCCCTCCCAGTCTGGAACCTGCTAGGAGGACAACACACACCTCCCTCCTGACTGGGAGGGAGGCCAGAAGCTAGAGGGGGCTCTGTGCTGATCAAATGCAGCACCCCTGCCCAGCCATCCTCCTCTCCTCCTGCTGCAGAGAAGACCCAGCCAGTAAGCAAGGTCCCACACTGAGTGAGCTTGCCAGTCGGATCATCTCTGGCCTTGGGCTCCCCTAGGCCTGGAGAAGGCTTGGCTGGCAAGCATGAGCCTTCTTTGTACCAGGAGGGAAGCTTCCCTCCCAGTATGGAGGAGGCTCCTGCTCACCTTCTCGCCAGCCAAGCCTTCTCCAAATGGCTGCCAACCAATCTCTCTCTCCAGGGATAAGCCTGATGCCAGTGAGGCTCCACCACTCCCTCTCCACCATGTTTCACACTCCCCCCACCTCAGACTGCCCCACCAACCTCATTCACTCATGCTTCCCATAAAAGCAGCAAGTAGGGAGGCCAGCATAGGCTGCTGAGCTGAGCTGCTATGTTCACTTCTCTCCCCGAGATGCCTCACAATGCCCCTGGGGGTTTCCCCACCTGCCCAGACCTTAGCTATGCACAGATTGAAAACCTTAGATCTAAGGCAACCACTCAGTTGATACTGAGTTGATCTCATCGATGCAGGAGCCCTGCTTAGGACTGCAAACTTCACCTCTCTGACATCCAAGTGTTTGGGTCTGACTTTACACAGAATGTATCAGGAGACTTTGCCCTTCTCAAAACATTCTAGGTGGACCTTAGAGGGGGAAGGGAATGGAAACTATTTCAGTTTAAATCCTTACCTTCCGCAGAAGAGGGGGTTTGAATGAAATTGCCTGGACTAAACTGAGCACTAATTTCCAAACTCATTCTCAAAACACCTTGAGAGCAGTTTTGTTTGCTAAGAAAAACTGTTTCCATCAGTAGTTTTTTTTTGTTTTTTTTCCACAGACACAATTAACCAAATGGATCAAAAGTGACCAGCTGTGACCCTGGCATTGCTCACGAGGATCCTGGGGAGCATGTAGCCAGTAAACAGGGCCGTGGGAATTGCTGACCGCCTGAACTCTATCTGAGCTGGAGCAGACTAAAGGGCTATTAAAACAGCCTGATTCTGAGGAGTATGCTAGAACATGGTCATGTTTCTACGGAACACTTGTTGCTCTCCCAAAGAAAGTACAGATGGACAGGTGTATGTAACAAGTAACTGATGTAATCTAACTCAGCGGCACTTCCTGTGTATCTTACCTCAAATCCCCTGAAAGGGAGAATTGGGCCAAGGCCTCTGAGAGAGGGGGTGCAGAGGGGTGTATTGTACCTGGGCCCAGGGTCAAAAAGGGGGAGCCAAAGGGAGCCACAAAAACGGGTGCCCAGAAGCCAAATTCACATTTGAAGGGAGAAGGAAAGGGTCTCAAAAGAAACTTTGTATCCCCTGATAAAATTCCTCTCAGTGGCTCTGAATTTGGCATTTCAATTGGGCATTGGACCATGACATTCCCACCCTCTGTCCCTAATATTTGAATCACTATTAAAGTGAAGCCACAGAATTCCAAGTCTTTTGTCATATTTCTAAAAGCAAACACTTAAAAATCACCATACTAATACTAAACTGTCAAGCTGAGTGTGGTGATGACACTGCAGAGGCCGCATGACAGAGTGTTCGCATGAGTCGGCTCTGAATTTAAGGCATGAGAACTGTTGGTGGGGAGGAAGACACTAACTGTGGTTGATTTCAATGGGCTGCTGGTGCACTCTTGTGATGCAGCATGGAATAGCAAGAGTGAGTGGTGAAGGAGCCAGCTTTAGCTTCAGGAGCCTGAAAGCAGCGCAATATGGCACAGAAGGCGATGACTCCCTTACATCAAGGGGAGGGCCTAGGTGTTAAGTTTAAGGTCCTGAAATAATTCATTAAATCTAGGTTGTGTTTGCTGCCAGGTACACACCTTGGAGGCACCTGCTCAGCTTTTAAGTGTGAAGCAGATGCAGGTCTCACTTCCAGCGTAGGAGAATTGCTCAGAGAAAACATTCACACCTCTGTCCTAACAAGAACAAGATCTAGCCGATATGATATGTGCCACAAACCCAATTTATGTTCAAATTAGATGTTAAATAACGTTCTGAACCCTGAGCTTCAATACAGGCAAAACCAAGCTGCTTTGGGATGTTTGTGGGGATTATTGCGTCATTCAACCAGGTGCCTTTCTGAAAATGTCACTTTACTATTTATTCACTTACTCCCTTTCTCAGTGCCTAAACCAGTGTTTCTCAAACTGTGGGTCGGGATCCACTAGGTGGGTTGTGAGCCAATTTCAGGTGGGTCCCCATTCATTTCAATATTTTATTTTTAATGTATTAGACTTGATGCTACCATGGTATGTGACTGCATTTGGGGAAATGTTACAGACCTGTACTTTGAACAAGCTACTATGTATTTTCTTTTAACAATGATAGTAAATGGGACTTACTCCTGGGTAAGTGTGGGTAGGATTGCAGCCTAGGATTGTTAAAATTTTCCTGCTTGGTGATGTCACTTCCGGTCATGACATCACTTCTGGTGGGTCCTGACAGATTCTTATTCTAAAAAGTGGATCCTGGTGCTAAAAGTATGAGAAACACTGGCCTGAACTGTTTTTCTTCAGAAATCAAAGTAGTTTGCAAAAGTATTTAACACATTTTTGCCCGGCCCATAGGGGTACACATTTGGTCCCTGTTATGTATATGTAATGTTGGGCAGAAATGGTTTAAAACAACATCTAAACAAAATATAATTAAAGCAATTTTTAACTATTTAAAACTGCAGCAGTGAAAAATCAACAAGAATGAATCAGCATGAGTCATCATAATTCAGGAAGTCTGCAAAGCTTTACAAAATAGCAAGGATGTGCAAATCCACCATGGCTAGACACAAGTTGAGTCCCGAGTCGCTGTCCCCTTTGACTCGACTCATGAATGAGTCATAATGGGAGGTCATAGGGACTTGTCCAGAGCATTTTTGGGACTGTATTTGACTTGAGTTCCGAGTCTTTTTGATACACGTGAGGTGCAGCTCTGTGGAAAAAACAGCTCCTGGCAGGTAGGTAGGGGTGTGTGTGTGTGTGTGTGTGTGTGTGTGTGTGTGTGTGTGTGTGTGTGTGTGTGTGTGTGTGTGTGTGTGTGTGAGAGAGAGAGAGAGAGAGAGAGAGAGAGAGAGAGAGATTCTCATTTAATACTCCCCTGATGTCCCCATCCCATCTGTAAATAAGGTGGGAGGGGCTGGGACGGACTGCGTGAGAGCAAGGACAGAGCAGCAAGCAGGAGCAGGGTCACACGCAGCAGCTGGGAGGCTTACTAGTACAACCCCTTTGCAGCTCTACTCAGAAGTAGTCCCAGTGTGGCCTGTCATTTAGTGAGCCCACCAGAGTTATGCCAAGAGTTTCTCTTGGATGGCTAGGAACTGCACCCCCCCACCTTCTCCCCTCACTTGTCCAGGGACAAAATCTTTGTCCAGAGATCATTGGATCCTTCAGAGATGGACAAGAGAGCCCGCTCCCGCCTCCCTCCCTCCTGCTTGATGCAAAACTAAAACATTAATCCTTCCCTGCCTCCCAGCTGGAACTTCGTTGCTGCTCACCCAGACTGAATGATGGTCCCGTGAGGTATTTCACACCAAGAAAAAATTAAGCAAGTGCACCCACACACAGACAGATTCAAGTCTGCATGCATGGGGACACATTTCCGAGTCAGTGGCCTCAGACTCGAGTCAGTGCCAGTGTCATTGTCATGTCCGACTCAAGTGTACATGAGTCAGCAAAAAACACGTTTTGTGACTTGGATTCAAGTCACCCGATTCAGTTCTCATCCCTGGCAAACAGGAGAGTGTTTCTTTGTAAAAAACAGAAAGGAGAAGCCCACAAAATCTCTTCAGGAAGGATATTCTGTAATTTTGGGGCCACCATAGAAAAGATCCCATCTCTAGTGCCCTCCAAACAGATTGGTAGGCTTCAGGGGCTGAGAAGGTGGTCCTTGGATAACTTGCTCCCAGATTATTAAGGATTATTTTACTTGAGGTCAACACTTTAAATGAACCCCAGGAACTGATATCCAGTGAAAATGTTGCAGAATAAGTGTTATGTGCACCAATCTAATTGTCCCCACCAGTAAACTAGAGATGCCATTCTGGACCAGCTGAAATTTCCAAGACATTTTCAAGGGACTTCCCATGTACAGTCGATTACAGTAGTCTAGTCTGAACGTGATCATTGCTTAGATAACTGTGGTTAGGTCTGACTTTTCTGGGTAGGGTTCCAGCTGGCAAAAGAGCTGAAGCTTGTTAAAGGCACTTCTAGCAAGAACCACTACCCCAAAATTCAAGAACAGTGCTGGATAACCAAGTGTACTTCTGAGCTATGCACTTGCACTTTCAGGGGGATGTGACCCTGTCTCACATTCCTTACCCTGGAGAATCAATACTTTCTACCATCACACTTCCATCTCATGAACTCAACTTCAGTTTGTTTTCCCTCATTTGCTCCAAAACTACTTCTAAGCAGTTTATTAATTGCTTTTAATTTTTGTAAGATGCCTTGAGTCTTTTACACAGAAAAAACAGGGTATAAATAATCAATAATAACAATAACTAGAGCTGGCAATGCTCAGCAGAAATCAGTGTGGCTGTGCCTTGGGATCTGTATTTCCCACAATACTCTCAGTTTTAGAAGCCATTGACATGGTAACCCATTTTTACCCAGCCCACGGGTGTACACATTTGGTCCCTGTTGCATATATGGAGCATTGGGCAGAATTGGCTTTAAACGTAATTCAGTATACCACATATTCAATATTCCCACATTTGATGGAAAAGAAATTATTAAAGATGGTCCTTTCAACAGTTAGTGGTAGTTCTTGTTTACTAACCTGAGAGATCTCACATGCTCTTTTCTTCCTTCAGCATATTCAAAAATGCCCACTGCCACTAGCAGCACAGACTTTGATTTTTTCCATAACATACAATGCATCAACATCATTTTCGAGCATAGGCTACCATATGAGTACTATACAGACATCATCTTCCCTATAGAGAAGAAGAGAGTGTTGGTTGAGATGCACAAGAAAAGACAAAGCCAAGAGGTATGGCTCAGCAGTTCATCATGTTCCCACTAGAAGGTGCTATACAGAGTAAATGGACAATCTGCCTTCTTCCATCATGGTGTGTGTTTGTTGATACCTGGTGTAGCATAGAATGAGTTGCAAGTAAAAAGAGGCAGAAAGTAAAGAGCCTGACCTATTTGTTTGACCCTCCATGGCTTACTTGAATCATCACACTTGATCTGAATGTCTTTCCATTTAAAACTGCATTGCTTAGCACTGCAGCTCTGCTAAAAATGGCATGTGCTAATGCATTCAAATGTCTGCAGATTTATAACTGCCTAGCATTATGGCTGAGCTAAAGAAACCCTTGGCTAGATCAGGAGCAGGAAGTATTTTAAAGGAGCGAGAATGAGACACTGGCTGTGTAAAGATGACTGGTGATTCCTGGTTTGTACAAAAATTCCAAACAGAGTGTACAGCTATTGCAGTGTTATTGAAAGCCTTGTGATTGTAAGAGTTTGTAAAGCTTTACAATAGAGGCCCATGGTTAGTTTAGGAGAATTCACTTTCTTTCCCTCTCTGTTTTAAAGAGGCTCTCATGACACACAGTAGCATATACTGCATCTTTCCCCTGATGATGATGATTATTAACTAAAATTAGTCTTGAGACACTGCAAGTTTGAGCAGAGGAAAGGCTTAACTGTTTCAGAATCACCCCTCCCTCATGCTGCTTTTATTCTTGGGAAAGAAACACCTGTGTGCCTGCACCTTTCCCCCTGCAGGTGGAAAAACAGCTGGGGGAGGGGGATTTTAAGTGGAAAAACAGGTGGAGGGGAATATATCCCCCATCTTTCTGCTGCTCAAACTTGCAGGCTTCTAAGGCTGTATTTAGTGAAAAACCTGTATTGTAATTCTGTTACTGTGCAGATACTCCAAACTGGTCATGAATATGCAGGAAAGAAGCATGGACATGTATGTCTTCCCCTCCCCATTGTGCCATCACCTAACTGAACTGTGGTGGATGACCACCTAGCTTTATCTGTTTAAATAAGCCCCAAAGCAAGGAGGTAAGGACACTATTTCAGGAAGCTTTGTCTCTCTAAAGAAAAATCAAGAACAGAAAGGAATCTTTGAAAAGAAAAAGTGGGTAAAGCTAACATAGGGCTGAAAAAAATGGACAACCCTCCACAGATACCAGGGCAGCCCAAGCCAATCCTGGTCCTGACCAAAATATTGCCGAGTAGACAGCTCTCTGACCTGTGCGATGATATTAGTGTGACGGGGCCAGAGCATATGTTAGACTACAGGTTGGCAGCTTTTTGCTTGGCCCTGGCACCTCATTCAGCAACCAGACAGCTGAGAATCGTAGCATGACTCACTATGTTTACAATGCACTGTGTTGTATGGGACAGAACCCAATGCATGTCTCGAATTCAGGAGCTTAGTTATCATTCCAAAGAATTGGGGGGTGGGGCTAATGCAGCTGCCCCATTCAGAGAAGTTGCTTGCAGAGAAGAGAAAAGAAAAGGCACTGATGGCTCTCCTTGGAGTCTAGTGGGAAGGCGAGGGGAGTCCAGCTCCTTTCATTGAAGGTCACTGGAATCAAATGGGTCCCAGCATTAGTCCCTTTGGAGGACATGAGGTCTTGTCTCACACCTTTCCCCCTAGCTTTACCACCTATTGTTAGTCACCTCGCATTTGCTTCTGTTGAACCAGTCCTGTAAAGGATTTGACTAATGCCAGGAAAATCTTTGAAAAACTCAAAGGTTTAAAGATGGCTGCTACAAGTTGAACATGTTTTGAATCATTCACAAGACAGGTTCCACACAGCAAATTTAACCTGTATTAACTAAAAAAGTTCATTATTGGTTAGGGGAGGAAAAAGCCAGTAGAATACTAGTACCAACCCCTGCAAAGGGCTTCAAATTACCTGCCATGGAATGAAAATAATCTGGAAGTGTCCATATTTTGCAAAATCAGCAAACTTTTTCCACCAATCATCAAGCTAACTTCTTTGCCCTACTACAGGAAGGACATTCTTGCTGGCACTCAGACAATGTCTTTGTCTCTTACAAAAACCTTGAGTCTCATCCTTGTGGTAGCCAACTCTGTTCTATAATTTTCCCTTCAAACGAGGACCACTTCACAAAATGTGACCCCAAAACACAAGTCTCTCATACTTAGTGATGTGTATAGTTATAAAATGTGTTCCAAAATGTGTGTAAGTACATGTTACGAAAAATATTATTCCCCTGTCTACCACTGCTTCTACTTTTCTCCCCAGTGTGCACATGGATGGTGCTACATTACTCTTAATAACAATTGCAAACTACACATTACATCTATAGTGTACAATTACGGTATATGCTCAAAACATTTAAAAGCGTTCCTATATTGTTTGAGCCTTACATGCAATTTGTAAGCCCCGCTTTTCCTTAGATCTTCTCCATTCCTTAGATCATTTCAGTCCCCGGACAGCTGTCATTCCTTTAGATTCTAGCTGCTGTTGCATATCATTCAGAATCCCTCTTCTTCATAGCTTCACCCTGGAAAAGCCACCTGTCTCATTGCCCATTGTCTACAGAGGGCAAGCAAGCCAATGTTGACAGTTGGTGTCATCACTGTTTTTCTCTTCTGTGTGTTTAACCAGAGCCAGACTGTCACAGAAAGTACAAAGAGAAGGAAATTCAACACAACATTTAATTCTTTATGTGAAAAGCACGCCAAACTGTGAGACGTTTGGTCAGATCCAGCGATGTCAAGAAAGAAAGCCATTTATGATGTCTGCCTCATCAGGCAATACTGATCTGTTAGTGACAAACATAGACTTCTTCTGAAGTTTATCGCAAAGAACTAACCCTATTTCCCTAATCAATTCTGAACAATTCAGGAGATGGGAAGCCCTCTCTTTCTAAATGTCCAATATGGAGACCTCCAGGAGAAGCTCTCCTGAGAAATGGGTGAATCTGGATGCGTGTTCTGCAATCCAATGTTGATCTCTGCTGCGAGTAGTCCAGTGTAGTGGCCAGTATGCACAGAAGACTGCTTTTGCATGGGGTTCTCCTTAGCAGAAAGGCAAGCAAATTGCAGGTGGAAGTGGACAGTAAAAAGAGTGGGGACAGTAAAAAGAGTCCTCTTTTATTCCCAACATTTTTTCATTACCACCACCCCCCCCCCATTACAGATAGAATGAGAAAAGGATAGATTCTATTCTAATTCAATTGGCACACTAGCTTTTCTTTGTGCATAGGTCATTGATGTGCATTGAATTTGCAGGAAGCATTATTAGAACATACCTATAGCATGTGGAAACTGGATCTCGACATTCAGCTGGCATGCGCTTCATGTTGAATGGGTGTGTTTTGAATAAGGTACATAACAACAAACTTCTATGGTATCTTAATGTGAAAAAATACATTTTCTGAAAGCATGTGCACACAATGCTATTGAGGCCACTGCAGCTGCACTTGTTCAGTCAGCCCATGCCCCACATTGATCGCAAATTCAAGTCACATTGCCACAGGCAACTGAGTCACTGACATCATAGGCTGGGCAGATCGGCTTTATGACACATGAAGGTAATCAAATGCAGAGAAATAGTAGCTCTGTAGGTAGCACCAACATCTATAAGACCCCCCCGCCCCCCAAAAAACAACTGCCAGCATGAAACCTCCACCTTCTGAGCCATTCCACAGTCTGTCTTTTCCAATTTGCAGTTTGCATGACCTGCCCAAGCAGAAGAAAAGTGCAGGGTAAGTCACAGTGATGATCCTCACTGTGAGAATCTGAATATCCCTTCCCACCTCCATCCGTTTTGTGGTTTATCCCTCCATCCGTTTTGAAAAACCATCAGTTTTGTGGTTTGTATGAACTGTCTGACATATATTTGACCCAGGTCAAAAATTGCAGCTATCTCACCACATGCTGGAAAGCATCTGAAATATGAATGTCACTGAGACATCGCAAGCTGTGATCTCAACAAACAATGAAACATATACACAAGAGTTGTTGTTGCCACCACACACCGTGGGTCCAGGATGACAACATGAGCTGCCTTTACAACATGACCATAAAGTGGCCATGTTACTTATTCCTAGGTCATCTCCTCTGATGTACAAATTTCACATTTCAAATCCTACAGAAGCTCATAGACCATAATTTAGGACAGAGACCAGTGTACTTACAGTAAACTTATTTGACTCCGTGTTTGATGGCAGCCTCGGTCTCTAACATTGTCTGGAATCCTATTCCACCCATAAAAGCGCTATGATGGAATGGGGAAAATGAATCCTCTTAACCTGTCTTTAACCTGCCAGTTTGTGAATGCATAAAGATCATTAAGACTTGTAGGACAGCTAATCTACAGTAAGTGAACAGTGTTGAGTATGCATCCTTCCTAAACCTGAATGTTGCCGTGTCAGGTTTTTTTACAATATAATTAACAGTGCAATCCTGATCTTTCCTAGAGCCAGTGCAACAACTGCTGAGCCAGTCTAGGATGCCAAAAACATGCTGTGAAGCACACTTAATGTGTGGAAAATAAGCTGCATCAGCAGAAAGCCTGCACTATTCCATCAGTGCTGCATCCAGACACTACACCGGATGAAGCAGGTAAGCTACCAGTGGGTAGCACAGGAATGAGGGGAGGGTGAATGGGGGCGGGGAGAGGGTATAACTGGGTGGGAGGAGGGAGGAGGGCAGGAAGGGGTGGATCAGGCCCAGAAGGAAGAGGGATTGGCAATGCTGGCCTACACCAAATCTTATTTCCCCTCCAGGACCTGATATGGAGCTTCTTGGACTTGTGCCAGCAGTTTAGCTGGCGCAGATCCAAGTAGCCCCATTGCGTAGGCTGGGGCTCTACACAGGTAAGGGAACTAATGGCCTCTGACTCCAAGGTGATATGAGCCGTGCGGCCCTGCTGCAGCAGTTCTGGTTAGGATTGGGCTGTAAGAGACAGTAATTGTCAGTGATTGTTCTGATCAGAAAAGGAAAACACTGTCAAGTGCATTCTGGGAAGTGGCTTCTGTAGGATGTTACCCCACACCCTGTTGCATAACTCTCCATAGACTTTAATGTTTCCACCTAAGGAACAAGGGTTCCTAGGAAGGGGCTGCTGCAACACCCTCATTTTGGCAGCCTTCACTACAGGCTCCATGGAGTCTCCCCTGAGCAAGCACGATTGGAAAGATTGTGTATCAGCAAGGGAAAGGGCCTGCCCCACATTCCACAAGAGGGGGTGCGAGGGTGGGTGGAGTCGGCCTAGCATCTTGGGGCAGGGTAAGAGCAGCTGTTACAAAATATGTTACAACTTGTCATTGTCAAAAGTAGCAGTAATATATGCTAAGTGGGTGGAAGAGCCCAAAGGATCTTGAGAAGAAAATGGCGATAGACAGACCTGAGAGAGGAGGGGTGGCGTGATTCTTGAACACTGGGGACACGAGTCTACAAGCATGTCTTAGGGAATAAGCCCCACTTAACACAATGGTAAGCGTGCATCAGATTGGGCTGAGAGAGTAGCAGGAACAGTATGGAGAGGGTGAAGACAATATTTTTTGAGCACTGAAGTACCTTTGGAAGCATATGCATTGTATTCAGTCTAAATGTACCTTTCAATCAAATAGCTGATATGGGAAGAAACTGGGTTCACCCCATGTCTGAAGCATGCATTGTGATGCTCATTTTGTATTATGCGGTTCTCTTATGTGAAGGAGACTGGAATCCTTGGAGTCCTGGAGGCTCGGGGGGGGGGGGTGAGGCTGGGAAAAGTGGGATAGGATCAGTATGCTCCACTGCTGCCAGGAACTTCCCCCTCTTTGCCCAAACCACTTCTGGTTCAGCCCACTCCCCGTGAATCACTCCCACAGCCACCCTACCACTGGGCTGCACACAAGACCTCCAACCATTTGTACTGGCAGCCCCAAAGTGCACAGTGGTAGCACAGCTTTCATGCCACCAGAATAGGGCTGAAACTGATGGAGTGCAAGATTCGTTAGCATAAGCCCAACAGTGGACTGAGCTGCCTGGCTATTGCTGTATCTCATCAAAGTGACCACACCTAATGTGTGTATAGTATAGCACTATCCTATTCTAATTTGTATTATGTATCTTGGAGTGTTGTATGGAGCCTACTGGAATGTTATTTTCCTGTGTTCCATCTCCCCCTTTTTCTACAATGATCTTTGGTTTCAGCAAATAAAGCATTGATTGGCTGACTGACTCCCCCTATTAAAGACTGCTCAAAGCTCCGACCTGCACATTTTTGGAGGTCATGGAAAGCCTTGTCATTTGATGTATTTTTTTGTCATGACTCCAGCCCTGAGCAGTAGCTTAGGGTCCAACCTTGATAAGAAAGGAGCAGTCAAGTTGGAAGGTCCCAGTCCAAGACCCAGACCCTGCCACCAGTCTGAATCCTGGGTGGGTCTTCCATAGACCTCAGAGCCTAAGTTGAACACATTCTTACACTCCCCTGAACCTGCACACCAGTGCCGGTAATGGGTCAGGTGGGATGTGATGGAGCAGAGAAGGAGTGGAAGACTGCAAGGCAAAGGGAGTCTGCCCTCTAAATCTTTCCACTCTCCAGGCAGGGAGGTAGTGCGTGCGGGGTGGAGGGAGGGGTAATTTAAGACCTCAGTCCTCTTCTGGTCCTGTTTGGAAACTTTGAGCTCTCTGGGGTTCTGTTACTGTCCCTTGCCTTGCCTCATGGGTTCCCATTTGAAAGACAGGACAGCTTTGGAGTGCTGGGGCATAGCCCGCTGAAAGTGGGGCCTCATCATTTGTTAAATTTTAATGGTGGCTTGCTTGCTTATGCAATCAAGATGCAGAGGTGATCTCAAAGCGGACATACACTGACAAGCCAGGGTCAGCCAGATAGCCAGAAGAGTGACTAAGATGATTATGGGGCTGGGGCACCTTCCTTATGAGGAAAGGCTACAGCGTTTGGGCCTCTTCAGCCTAGAAAAGAGACGCCTGAGGGGGGACATGATTGAGACACACAAAATTATGCAGGGGATGGACAGAGTGGATAGGGAGATGCTCTTTACACTCTCACATAACACCAGAACCAGGGGACATCCAGTAAAATTGAGTGTTGGGAGGGTTAGGACAGACAAAAGAAAATATTTCTTTACTCAGCGTGTAGTTGGTCTGTGGAACTCCTTGCCACAGGATGTGGTGATGGTGACTGGCCTGGACGCCTTTAAAAGGGGATTGGACAGGTTTCTGGAGGAAAAATCCATTACGGGGTACAAGCCATGATGTGTATGTGCAACCTCCTGATTTTAGAAATGGGCTATGTCAGATGCAAGGGAGAGCACCAGGATGCAGGTCTCTTGTTATCTGGTGTGCTCCCTGGGGCATTTGGTGGGCCGCTGTGAGATACAGGAAGCTGGACTAGATGGGCCTATGGCCTGATCCAATGGGGCTGTTCTTATGTTCTTAACCACCACTGTCAAAGGAATTCCAGAGTGTATTTTCATTAACACACTCTCTATCTATAGTCATACACAACTCACTGCTTCTTCTAATTGTTGCATTACCCTTTCAAAGGAAACAAGATTTACATAAAAATGACAAAATAGGTTCACTACTAGAATAAATACAGCCAAAGAAAGACAATGAACATCAACCTCTGAAAGAAAATATATATATGAATATTTAAAACTGCTAATCAGCCTATGCCAAACCTCCTTCCCTCACACTTCTATTTGGTTTATTTCTGCTACAAATAAACAAATGTCATTGCTCCTGGAACTGAGGAATAGAAGTAGATTTCCCTTCCCATGAATTTTTATATGCTGTCAAGTTATTCATGAGCTTGCTGTGCCATGCCTTATGAATCCAGTCCTCTGACACTGGAGATTGATTTTCAGTCTTCTGTCGTTAAGTTTGTGCTGTAATCAGCAGATTTGCTACTAAAGATCTGTTTCTTAGGAATACAATCATTTCTGTAGCCCAGAAAAAGAAAATGTGTCAGGATCAGAAGTGACATCATCAAGCAGGAAAATTTTTAGCAATCCTAGGCTGCAATCCTACCCACACTTACCCAGGAGTAAGCCCCATTTACTATCATATACACAACAGCCTGTTAAAAGTACAGGTCTGTAACATTTCCCCAAATGCAGTCACATACCATGGTAGCAGCAAGTTATTAAAAATAAGATATTGAAATGAATGGGGACCCACCTGAAATTGGCTCGCGACCCACCTGTGGGTTCTGACCCACAGTTTGAGAGACACTGCTCTACGGAGTTGTGAATTCGCTGGTCACAGATAAGAGCCCTGCCATTCTCTACTAGATTATTTATTACAATATGAAAATATACATTATATTTTGATTAGAAAGGAGGAGTGCCAAGAATTCTGAACGCTGCCAGAGATTGTTGTTGTCTTTGAATTTAACCACAGCCATCTTTAGCACATGGAAACCAGGGATGGCCAACTCCTATTTCCCTAAGGGCAGCAGGCCTTATAGTTTGCTTCACAACCTCTGGCCACTTCACAGGTGGCAACACTCTACAATCAAGTGTGTTTATTTATTTATAATTATTGTGGGAATTTCTGTCCCACCTTTCCATTTCAAAGCAGAGTTCTTAAGGTAGCTTGCAACATAAGCATTTCACTGCAATCAAAACATAGCAAAAAAGAGCAGCTTAGTAGCATCATAACAAAAATGCCAGAGGGGAGGGGGAGAAATCAAGGAAATTCAAACCAATCCATGATTTAACCAGAAATTAAATTGCTGTTGTTATTTAGTTGGTAACCTTCAGTCTCGAAAGACTATGGTATCACACTATGAATGGTGGTTCTGGAACAGCATCTAGTGTGGCTGAAAAGGCCAATTCGGGAGTGACAATCCCTTCCACACTGGGAGCAAGTGTAGTGTGTCCCTAGTCTGTCTCCCTAGCTATGGGCCTTCCTTCTTTGCCTCTTTGTCTCAGTCTGTTGGCCAAGTGTCTCTTCAAACTGGGAAAGGCCATGCTGCACAGCCTGCCTCCAAGCGGGCCGCTCAGAGGCCAGGGTTTCCCACTTGTTGAGGTCCACTCCTAAGGCCTTCAGATCCCTCTTGCAGATGTCCTTGTATCGCAGCTGTGGTCTACCTGTAGGGCACTTTCCTTGCACGAGTTCTCCATAGAGGAGATCCTTTGGGACCCAGCCATCATCCTTTCTCACAACATGACTGAGCCAACGCAGGTGTCTCTGCTTCAGCAGTGCATACATGCTAGGGATTTCAGCTCGTTCCAGGACTGTGTTGTTTGGAACTTTGTCCTGCCAGGTGATGCTGAGGATGCATCGGAGGCAGCACATGTGGAAAGCGTTCGGTTTCCTCTCCTGTTGTGAGCGAAGAGGCCATGACTCGCTGCAGTACAGAAGTGTACTCAGGACGCAAGCTCTGTAGACCTGGATCTTGGTATTTTCGATCAGCTTCTTGTTGGACCAGACTCTCTTTGTGAGTCTGGAAAATGTGGTAGCCGCTTTACCGATGCGTTTGTTTAGCTCGGTATCGAGAAAAAGAGTGTCGGAGATTGTTGAGCCAAGGTACACAAAGTCATGGAAACCTCCAGTTCATGCGCAGAGATTGTAATGCAGGGAGGTGAGTCCACATCCTGAAGCATGACCTGTGTTCTTTTCAGGCTGATTGTCAGTCCAAAATCCTGGCAGGCCTTGCTAAAACGATCCATGAGCTGCTGGAGATCTTTGGCAGAGTGGATAGTGACAGCTGTATCGTTGGCAAAGAGGAAGTCACACAGACATTTCAGCTGGACTTTGGACTTTGCTCTCAGTCTGGAGAGGTTGAAGAACTTTCCGTCTGATCTGGTCCGGAGATAGATGCCTTCTGTTGCAGTTCCAAAGGCCTGCTTCAGCAGGACAGTGAAGAAAATCCCAAGCAAGGTTGGCGCAAGAACACAGCTCTGCTTCACTCCGCTTCGGATGTCAGAGGGGTCTGATGTGGAGCCATCAAAGACAACAGTGCCCTTCGTGTCCTTGTGGAGAGATCTGATGATGCTGAGGAGCCTGGGTGGACATCCGATCTTGGGGAGAATCTTGAAGAGGCCGTCCCTGCTGACCAGGTCGAAAGCCTTGTTGAGATCTATGAAGGCTATAAAGAGTGGCTGTCGTCGTTCCCTGCATTTCTCCTGCAGTTGTCTAAGGGAGAATACCATATCAGTGGTGGAACTGTTGGCTCAGAATCTGCACTGTGATTCTGGATAGATTCTGGATTCTGTTGTTATTTAAATCCTTTATATACCGCTATTATTTACCACTTTAAAAATATAGTTTCACAAAGCAGTGGCCCTTAGATGATAAAAACAATAGATATTTAAAACAA
Source organism: Tiliqua scincoides (assembly GCF_035046505.1). Taxonomy (NCBI): domain Eukaryota; kingdom Metazoa; phylum Chordata; class Lepidosauria; order Squamata; family Scincidae; genus Tiliqua; species Tiliqua scincoides. The sequence continues at coordinate 188,494,819 of NC_089824.1, forward strand.
GAACTACCAAATGTGTTTACAGTGAATTCAGAAGTCTTTCCCAAAGATAATTTATTTGATTTTTAAATAGAGATTGTCTTTGTCTTGAAAACCTCTGTAAATCTGCATCTTTGAGGAAGACATTTGGGACAGCATCCTGACAAGCTCTTCTGTTCCTATGCCTTCCATTCCCAGAGGGAGCTCCCAACGGCAGAAGTGATAGTTGGGATGCTGCCCTTAAAGTTTAATTTTTGTATTTTTCACATTTTTATACTGCCCTTCCTCCAAAGAGTTCAGGGCGGTGTACGCGGCTGTTCCTTTCCTTTTGTCTACATAACAACCCTGTGAGGCAGGTGAGGCTGAGAGAAAGTGACGGGCCCAAGGTCACCCAGGAAGCTTCATGGCTGAGGGGGGATTTGAACCTGGATTTTCCAGGTCTAAGTTCACCTTCCAAACCACTACACCACCCTGTCCCCTTAATAAATGTAACAGAATATTTGTAAGGCATAATAATGGCTAACATCTTTCTTCCTGAGCCACAACCGTGCGCATACAACCGGTATTACAGAATTGGAGCTATGGCACCACCAATCTGCTGCTCCTCCCAATATCACTTAGGGTACAAAAATGGATGGAATAACACACTCCTAAAAAAAGGAGAGAGAGAGAGAGAGAGAGAGAGAGAGAGAGAGAGAGTTTGCTTTTTGCATTTTGACTCACTAAAATTTGCATTTCCTGATTAACGGCCCAATCCTACCCAACTCCCTACCCAACTCTCCATGTACCCACTGAATCTTGCCTTGGGAGGTCTCATTTGTTCACTTTCCCCAGAGTAAGCCTTTACCAACCCAGTGGGTCAATGGAGACCTGTGCCTGCAATATTGCTGGCACAAGGCTGTGTTGACCTGTGAAAGTGGATCAGGCCTGGGAATGGGGCTAAGTTTCAGCAGCCACCCACCCCCTTTATGGACCCAATCCACACACCCACAGCCAGTGGCCTCCATGTTCTGCCCTCCCCCACCCTGTCCCATCTCCCCCACCATTCTACCTGTGTTGGTGGGTCTTCTTTGGTACGCCAACAGTGTGAGGAAGCTCTGGCCTCCTCACTGGTGCTCTGACAATCCACAGAGACTGCCACAATGTGTTTTGTGACTGCTGTAAGGCAGTTTATACTGGTGGAACACTTGTTCCCACCTGCCCAGCTGCAATCCTATACATACTTTCCTGAGAGTAAGCCTCACTGGACTGGGACTTACTTCCAAATAGGTATACTAGGATTGCACTGTGAGATTAGTCCAGGCAAATTAATGATCTTTAATCCATTGATTAAACCAGCGATTTTCAACCTGTTTCATTGAGCAGGCACTAAAATTGTTAAGGCACACCATCCTTTTTTTTTTTTTTTTTGACAATTGACAAAGTACACTACACTGCTGGCATGGGGCTCTCATCCCCTGATGACCCTACTAATATATGACCCTCCCCCAAACTCCAGTGGCACACCTGCGGACCATTCACAGCACATCAATATTCCATGGCATAGTGGTTGAAAATCACTGGATTAAACTGGTGAAGCTTGTATCCCTGTGCAAAGACTGCATTTTGAACCTGTAGAGGTTTGGGATATCCCAAAAGTAGGAGTTAGACATCGTATGTGGTTTGTATAACAAAGGGCCAACATACTTACAGTACTTGTAACATTTACAGTGTTGGTTAGGCTGGTGGGCTCAGTTTTTCTTTAGCTAATAGCCCGGATCGGGGACTCTTATAGATGAGGACTGTGGTGGGGCCTTAATCCTTTTCCCTTGCCATGGTCATGATCCATGGGTCCCAAATCCAGAAGAAAGCTCCCAGAATTGAGGCTTTCGTCAAAGGGGGCTGAATGAAAGCTGCAGAGCTAGACAAACTTCCAACTTCATTGGGAGGCTTTCATATTTGTTTCACTGAGTAGTCCTAGGAAGCCTGTGACTGAATCTCGGTCCATTTGAACCCTGTCAACCAAGTTTGGTGCACGAACGAACATATAGACAGGCGTTGCCACAGTCCTGAAGACCTGGAGCATCAGAAATACTGAAGACCACAAGACCCAAAGACATTTGCTCCTCAGAAGATGACTTCCTCAGAAGTGAGTGTTGTTTTCGATAGGCTAATTTTCCACTCTGGTTTTGTGCTGTGCCTGCTAAGAACTCTCCAGCCACCCTCCTCCTTGAAACACCAAAATGCCAGCCCATGACGGATTGGAACACGTTCGCCTCTTGCATACACACTGTTGCCTTTGTGCTGTGACCATCCGTGGCCATCCATCATGGTCTAACCTGACAGCCGGCAGCAGAGCCCTAATCCCCGGGGCCAGTTTGGAATTACGCACAAGAGCCACCTCCACACCGCAGCCTCCTCCCTATACAGCAGCAGGAGGAGGAAAGAACTTTGGCTCGCTTGCCACTGATGAGTGACTGAAATGGGAAGCTTCACAAGTCTGTTAGCCCTGCTGGCTGCTTCTCGTTCTTCCAGACAATCTTCCAGTTAAGGACTAGACACAAATAAGGGTCACTTTACAGAGGGGTACATTATCATAAGAGGAGCTCTGCTCACCTGTGCATACTGCTATGTGGAGGCTTGTGCAGGAGGTGTCTGTTCCACCATATGCACACATGTTAGGAAAAGCAGAATGGCACCACTTAGGAGACAACTGTAGGAATGCAAAGTAGCCAGGAGTTCCATAAGGCTGGGGAGAAGATGCAAAATGAGAGAGGGGTGAAAAGGGTGATACAGGTTGAGCCTCATTACTTGCTGGAAAAACCTACTATAGCAAATCAATTTAAAAAGCAAAGTTTGTTTGCTCCCGTGATTTAAAAACAGCCTTGCTGACCTTTATGATGTAAGATAAGAGTCATTAAGAAGACAATCCATCAACCAGTCTTCCTCCAAGCACCTTTCCCTTCACTCAGTCCCTCCCTTCACCAATGCAAAGTGATCACATTTCTTTCAGGTGCTCAAGGGGAAGGGAGGGATCTGATGGAGAGAGAAGGATTGATGGATTGTCAGCCAGCTGCCCTCTCTCTCTCTCTCTCTCTCTCACACACACACACACATTAAGGAGGCTATTGTTAAAGGACTCTTCGGTTTTTTAAACTGATTTTAAAGGGATGCATTTTCCCCTTCTCCAGGGATCAGCACATTCCTTTTCATTTGCAGTTTGGCCATTCCAAATCCGTGTATAAAAAGGCTGGACCTGTATATCCAAAATGCAATTGTTTAAAAAGTAAAAAATACCCTCAGATTGGAGAACAGTATGATAGAGCTTATATGCTTATATGACCTGAGAATGTGGACAGGATCCTCTGAAATACAAGACCACCGCTTGTCCAGTGTGGCTCATACAATTAGCCTGGGGAAGTCTGGCTGAGTGGGTGGAGATGGCAATTAATTCATACTTGGTGGAGAGAGTGCCACTAAAGATGGCATGGTTCACCTCCTCCTGATGAAGCTGCTGATGAAGCTCCCACTTGCTGGATAATTTCCAACCAGTATCAAACCTGCCCTTCTTGGGCAAAGTGACTAAGTGGATAGTGGCATCTCAGCACCGGAAGGTTCTGAATGAAATGCATTATGCAGACCCCTTCCAAGACAACTTCAGGCCTGGTTTTGGGGTTGATCACTGTGGGATTCCTCAGGGTTCCTGTCTTGTCCCTAATGTTATTTAACATCTTCATGAAACCACTGGGAGAGGTTATCTGGGGATGTGGAACTGGGTGCCACCGATATGCTGATGATATGCCATCGAAATGCCACTCTATTACCACTAAATATTGAAGTGGCTGTTAGTCCCTTTTGTAAGTGTTGCAAAAGGAGGTTTTTTTGGAGGTCAAGGAGGCAGCTGTAAGAAATAGGACCTTCTCAGTGGTGGCACTGCAATTGTGGGACTTCCTCCTGGATTATTTAAGAACTGCCCCCTCATTAGTGCCATTCCAGTGGGAGCTCAAGTCCTTTTTATTTAGAATAGTTTTTTAGTTGGGGCAAGTGGTTGGAGTGCACAGTACTGCTTTGTTGCTGGTTTTATTTTAAACATCTTTATGCTACAGCTGTTTTTAAATTGTTGGCAAATTGTTTTAAATCTTTTGTGCATTCTGATCAACCAAATTTGTGTGGATTGTACTGATTGCAAGGTTTTGTGAGGATGTATGTTTTACATATTCTATTTTGTAGATTGCTATAGCCTAACAGTGCTGTTAACTGCCTTGAGTGCCACTTGGAGATAGTTGGGGTAGAAATTTTTTAAATAAATAACTGCCTGTTCATAAAAGCAATTAATTTGGCCCATGAATCAATAAATATTTCAAAAAATCATGTAATTTTAATTGATTGATTTTTTTTAGCTCCTCTTGCACTCTCAAAAGTGTCTCAGTTTGAACAATAAACTATATGGTCACCCTTACATTATTCCTGCTTAATCAGGAACTCTTTGTTCCATTGCCATTTCTTTCACATCTGAAACAGAGTGGAGAGAGTAATGCAGTTTGCTAAATTTCCATTGAGAGCTGAATGCATGAAATAATGAGGAAAATGGACTGAATGGTTTCTGCTTCAGCTGTAACATATGAATCAGTGAGCCTCATGGATCTTTTCCATGGGTAGATGGGACTCGTTAGCCTGGGAAGGCAGCTCATCTGAGAGAAGGAAAACTCTGATCCCAAACCTCCACTGCCTTGTGGCCACATCCAGTTATGGAAAAAGCTTCAGGAGTCAATCTCGAGGCAAAATCCGGAGCTGGAGTCCCTGAGGCAGTTCATGGCTGAACACAGTCACGTTCTGGCAACTCCTGCGACGCCGCTGGAACCAACCGTATTGGCCTCTGCCTTTCCATTGGACCATTTCAGCGATGTGGAGAGGGGGGATTAGCTGCATGGGTAACAGTCTATCCTCCATATCTACTTTACCCAGGCTTCGTGCACTGGAGAGGACACTCTGTTCCAGAACCACCATTCAGAGCATGATACCATAGTCTTCCAAGACTGAAGGATGCCAGCAACAATGGAACTTTTCTCCAGGGAATAGCTTGTACTTGTTTCTCCATTAGGGTATAACCTATGAACTGGTTCTAATACACTTCCTGATCTTGAAATATATATTTATTACATTAATAGTTTGCTTTTCTTCCAAAGAGCTCAGAGAGGATGTTATAAGGGACATTGGAGGACTCCCATTAAATTGCTTTACTGGAGCCAGACCTGCTCAGAGTCTGCTGCAGAACAGTGGCATGCGTTTTCAAAGGATTTTTAAAGTAGTATTTTTGCTTCACATATATTGTTGGATCTTTTTGTGTTGGGAGAGAGAGAGAGAGAGAGAGAGCGAGAGAGAGAGATTATGAGCCCAATTCTATTCTCCCCCTACCACTGCTAATGCAATGGCACCAAAATGGCTACCACTGCATCCTGCAGAGGGGTATTTGCAGAGGTCTCCTCTGGGTAAGGGAACAATCATTCCCAAACCTAAGAGATAAGCCTCAGTGGCGCTGGAGGGGGGGGGTGTTTACTCAGACCTGTGCCATGTGGACCTCACGAGGCCCCTGTGGGCTTCAGAAAGCCCTTCAGAGGCGACTGGAACACAGCTCTGGTCACCTTCAGAGGGCTTAAATAGGTTGAAACAGCAGATTTCATTATCCACTGTTTTCAGTATCTGTGGAGGGGGTGTGTGTGTGTCTGAGAATGAATACCCTGCAGAAACCGGGGACCCACCCATACATCACATCTATAAAAATGACTAGCCCACCTATCCACGCATATCTCTGTTAGTTGTATTCTAAAAGAACCGGTAAAAATGTATCTGTTCACCTGGATGATCAAGTGATATGAACAAATCTATGGCCATTCTGTATCTATACTGTGTAATTTTCCAGAATTTCCATTTATGTGTTAAAGTGCTAAATCAGGAACAAGAGAATCATCCAAGTACATGCGTCCCAAGTTACGTAAGCTATTTCTATCACTGTTTCTAGGTCATAGTTCCCCATCACATAGGAATTAGCAGGATTCATTTTTCAGTTTCTGGAGGTATATTTTATATACATGGCTGGAAATGACTGATGGTTTAGAAAGGCTAAAGTTTTCAACTAAATGAAATCTCCTTGAAAACCCTTTCAAAGATCAAATGCAGTGGTTGGCCATTGTATTCCAACTCATTACATGTTCATCTTGTATTCCAACATACCATATGGAAATTCATGCCTTGTAAGACTATTTCAGTGGGTCCCTCCTAAGATTGAAATCGATGTTAACTAGCCTTTCTTTTCTGCTTTGACAGCAGCCTGAAATGCAGAAATTAAGTACTTATTTGTCCTTATTTTATCTTCAAGCCAAGAAAAGCCCCACCTGCTTAATTTCTGTATGTCAGAGTAAAGGTACTGAGGCAGAATACAACAACAACAACAAAGTTGGTAATCTTAGTTCTTGCACAGAAATGACTTAACAAAAGCAGTTTTGCATTGAGAAGAACTAGATATGCCTACCAGATTTTGCCCTTTTGTATTGTTTTTAGATTTGGCTGTTGCATGGTCAACAATTTAACTGTGGGAAAGTTGGCTCAAGAGCATCACAAATGTAGCACATTGCAGACCATGCAGTGTATTGTTGAAGGAGGATTTCTCTGACCCTAGATCTACTGGGAAGCCTCTAAACCAAGGAGGGGCCAAACTCATTTCATGCAGAGGGCCAAAGTTCATTCGTGGTGCCTGCCCAGGGCTGGAAGTGACATCATTAAGCTGAAAGTGACATCAGTAAGCAGATGATAGCTATAAATAAGCACTTTGTTCTCACACAGAAACTCAATAGCTGTAAATGACAAAATATGCTTCCAGGGGCCATCTTTGGTCCCCGGGCCTTATGTTTGACATCCTTGCTCTAAACAATGCAGATAGCATAATACTGTGGCTTGGTTTATGTGGATATTATTGCCTCACTAACAGAGAGAATGGATGCTATTTATGCTATCACTTATGTCTGTTGTTGGCAACCTTCAGTCTCGAAAGACTATGGTATTGCGCTCTGAAAGGTGGTTTTGGAACATCGTCTAGTGTGGCTGAAAAGGCCAATTCGGGAGTGACAATCCCTTCCACAACGGGAGTAAGTGCAGTCTGTCCCTGGTCTGTCTCCCTGGCTATGGGCCTTCCTTCTTTGCCTCTTTGTCTCAGTCTGTTGGCCAAGTGTCTCTTCAAACTGGGAAAGGCCATGCTGCACAGCCTGCCTCCAAGCGGGCCGCTCAGAGGCCAGGGTTTCCCACTTGTTGAGGTCCACTCCTAAGGCCTTCAGATCCCTCTTGCAGATGTCCTTGTATCGCAGCTGTGGTCTACCTGTAGGGCGCTTTCCTTGCACGAGTTCTCCATAGAGGAGATCCTTTGGGATCCAGCCATCAACCATTCTCACAACATGACCGAGCCAACGCAGGCGTCTCTGTTTCAGCAGTGCATACATGCTAGGGATTCCAGCATGTTCCAGGACTGTGTTGTTTGGAACTTTGTCCTGCCAGGTGATGCCGAGAATGCGTCGGAGGCAGCGCATGTGGAAAGCGTTCAGTTTCCTCTCCTGTTGTGAGCAAAGAGTCCATGACTCGCTGCAGTACAGAAGTGTACTCAGGACGCAAGCTCTGTAGACCTGGATCTTGGTATGTTCCGTCAGCTTCTTGTTGGACCAGACTCTCTTTGTGAGTCTGGAAAACGTGGTAGCTGCTTTACCGATGCGTTTCTTTAGTTCGGTATTGAGAGAAAGAGTGTCAGAGATCGTTGAGCCAAGGTACACAAAGTCATGGACAACCTCCAGTTCATGCGCAGAGATTGTAATGCAGGGAGGTGAGTCCACATCCTGAACCATGACCTGTGTTTTCTTCAGGCTGATCGTCAGTCCAAAATCTTGGCAGGCCTTGCTAAAACGATCCATGAGCTGCTGGAGATCTTTGGCAGAGTAGGTAGTGACAGAGTGACAGAGTGGGTAGTGACAGAGTGGGTAGTGATAGATAATTATTATTTATCAAGACCTCTTTATATTATACCAGTGATTCTCACACATTTAGCACCAGGACCCACTTTTTAGAATGAGAATCTGTCAGGACCCACTGCAAGTGATGTAATCACCGGAAGTGACATCATCAAGCAGGAAAATTTTTAACCATCCTAGGCTGCAATCCTTCCCACACTTCCCCAGGAGTAAGTCCCATTTACTATCATTGTTAAAAGAATATACATAGTAGCTTGTTAAAAGTACAGGTCTGTAACATTTCCCCACATGCAGTCACATACCAGGGTAGCATCAAGCCTACTATATTAAAAATAAAATATTGAAATGAATTGCCAGCTACCTGAAATTGGCTCATGACCCACCTAGTGGGTCCTGAGCCACAGTTTGAGAAATACTATATTATGCAATAAGCAAACTTTTCCAGTCTTGATTTTACATGATTTTCCAGATTGCAGATATGGAAAGATGCAACATAACCCAATAGGGCATTGCTTTACTAAACTAGCTTTCACTGGAGTGCCACTACTTTGCAATTTTATAATGAGATTTATCATTGACACATGAAATTGCACTTGTCAGATCACTCAATACGAAGTAGTCCCATTGACTTCAGTAGGACTACTCAAGAAAATTGTCTTAATGGTCGTTCCTGTGTGGAATGTGATGGTTAGGCACTTTTTAACATTTCCATTGTCCTTTCAATTCTTCTATACCTTGTAAAACTGTCTGCCTTGAGATGTCAGAGAGTGTGATGCTTTCTCAGCAGACAGAGGATTTGGGCTTGGGATTGGGTTACAAAGCCACTAGACAGAGGGTTTACAGCCATTCTGTAGCTAAGTCTTGGACATTCTTCCACATTCTTCAGCCCACCACCATGTAATAGCCCACTGAAGTGTAAGGGAGACCAGTCAGGCACCCCAACTGCACCCTGGTGGGCTGAGATGACTGTTTAGCATGATCCAGGCTAGGCAGCAATCAAAGGGTTTGAACTAGAGACAATGCAGTAAAATCAACTGTGCTCCCAAAGCTATCTCTTCAGCAGGGGCTGCAATGCAGTGAGTTGTAGCACTATGCATCAGTCAGTGACACATGCAGGGTGGCTGGCTGCAAGAAAGGGCAGAGTTGCTTTGCCTTGCATAGTTGGGTAAAAAAAGGAATTTTGACAACTGCAACTTTTCTAACCCTATTACATAAGAACATAAGAACAGCCCCACTGGATCAGGCCATAGGCCCATCTAGTCCAGCTTCCTGTATCTCACAGCAGCCCACCAAATGCCCCAGGGAGCACCCCAGATAACAAGAGACCTCATCCTGGTGCCCTCCCTTGCATCTGACATAGCCCATTTCTAAAATCAGGAGGTTGCACATACACATCATGGCTTGTAACCCGTAATGGATTTTTCCTCCAGAAACTTGTCCAATCCCCTTTTAAAGGCATCCAGGCCAGATGCCATCACCACATCCTGTGGCAAGGAGTTCCACAGACCAACCACACGTCAAGTAAAGAAATGTTCTCTTTTGTCTGTCCTAACCCTCCCAACACTCAATTTTAGTGGATGTCCCTTGGTTCTGGTATTATGTGAGAGTGTAAAGAGCATCTCCCTATCCACTCTGTCCATCCCCTGCATAATTTTGTATGTCTCAGTCATGTCCCCCCTCAGGCGTCTCTTTTCTGGGCTGAAGAGGCCCAAATGCGGTAACCTTTCCTCATAAGGAAGGTGCCCCAGCCCCATAATCATCTTAGGGCGCAATCCTAACCCACACTGAAGCAGGCAAGCCAAGAGGCTTGCACTGCATCCAATGTGGGATTGCAGTGAGCACCGGCTCAGCCACGGGCAAGGGGAAGCTCTTCCCCTTACTCCTGGGTAAGGGCTTCATGCCCCTATGGGTCTCCTCAGACCCGCACCACCTCCGGAGTTGGCGCAAGTCTGAGGAGAGCAGAGTAGCTTGAAGCCACTCTGCTCGCCCCGGGGACAGAGGTTGGGATCCAGCATAACTCCTGGGTCCCAGCCCCACGCCCCGCCCCTGGCTCGCCACGTGCCCACCCACAGGCCCACCCTCCCCTCAACCAGAAACGCCCCCTCCCCACGCTCCCCCACACCTACCTTTGCCGCTTGTGTCAGTGCACTCGCGGCGACACAAGCGGCGGTGCAGGAGCTGCAGCGGAGGCTTCTGCTTCCATCATCGCATCAGCACATCTGGATGCGCTGACGCAGCTCCCGACTAAGGAGGCACAAACGTGCTTCATGGCAAGTTTGTGACTCCTTCGGGGCACCTATACCGGCATAAGTGCCGGTTAGGATTGCTCCCTTAGTCGCTCTCTTTTGCACCTTTTCCATTTCCACTATATCCTTTTTGAGATGTGGTGACCAGAACTGGACGCAATACTCCAGGTGTGGCCTTACGATAGATTTGTACAACGGCATTATAATACTAGCCGTTTTGTTCTCAATACCCTTCCTAATGATCCCAAGCATAGAATTGGCCTTCTTCACTGCCGCCGCATATTGGGTCGACACTTTCATCGACCTGTCCACCACCACCCCAAGATCTCTCTCCTGATCTGTCACAGGCAGCTTAGAACCAATCAGCCTATATGTGAAGTTTTGATTTTTTGCCCCAATGTGTATGACTTTACATTGCACAAAGACACGTTAAGCTGGATTTGCCAAAATGTCCTTTCCTACACAATCATTACTGATGCCCTGTGCTCTATTGTGTCACCATACTAAACATGATATGGTTAATACAGGTATGGGTAATACACACTGTGGACTAAAACAAAGCACAGCTGGAACATCTCTGGGACTGTGTGCAATTAAATTTTCAGGGCACAAAGCATGCATAACAGACCAAACCAATGTAACTCTCTACACAGCAATGCAGTGGCACCAAGAGGGTGTCTGCTGTATCCCTCGGGGGGAGTTCTGGCCTCCTCTGGGATCAACACTTGATCCCTTGCCCTGGGGCAAGCCCATGGCAGCCAACTGGGTCTACTTAGACCTGTGCCAGCAAATCACTGGTGCAAGTCCACAAGGACTCATGAAGATGGGTTGTGCCTGGGAAGGAGGTTTGGATTCAGCAGACCCCGCAGCCTCCAAACCTGCTGCCTCCCTGCCCCCATCCCAACCTCATTCTGCCCATCTCCTACCCCTTTCCATTCTCCACCTTTCTTCGTCCCACCCCCTAAGCTTACTTATCAGGGTCGGTGGCACCTAGCACCACTGGAACATTTGTTCTGGCAGTGCTAACCACTATAGGATTGGGTCATAAGTGCCTTGAATACAGCTAAGGTTCTGAGTGGGAGGGGTAATACAAATGATATTTGTGCTCTGTTTAAATTTAAACATTAAACTCTGGTCTTCTTCGGCAGCTTAGTTATGAACTTCCAAAAAAGGACCCAACTTCTAAAATGAATCATAGGCTAGTTTGATTTCTGACTGTGCTGAAGCACACTCCAAACATGCTAGAAATTTGCCCAAAGTCCCTCCCCATTGAGCTTGTGGGCTGAGAAATGTGAGTAAAATAGAAAGTCCCTCCCATTGGGAGGTGGATTTTGAAAGGGAAAATATTATCACATTTTTTTGCCTGACATTCTTTCCATTGACCAGTCCCTTGGCTGGTATTTGGCCTGGAGGAAGACTGTATCCACATAAGAGGGATGAATGGAAGACTTTTACAGAGTAGTCATACATATTCAGTGGGATTGATTTCCCTGTAAGTATTTTTGAAGTTACAGCCTTATGCTTCCAAAGTAGATTGTCAAACAAAGTGGGAAACAAATGGCAAATAAAGATTTGCTAGGAAGGTTGTATGGATCAGTGAGTTAGAGTGGAGACAAGAGAAGAGTCAAGGGTGGTGACTTGCCATGCCACCTTAGGTGCTGGGGGAGCTTGGGCTGGCCTTGTGCTCTGGGATGCCTCCTGGTTGAAGCAGTTCCCATAGGGCAGGCATCATTGACCCTTTGGAAACAGTATGCCCCAGAATCCTTTGCGCCATTACAAAGATTTGTGGGAGTGTCTTTGAGGTCATGCTGGATATTGGCCATGCCAGAAGCAATCGGACAGCCCAATCCTGAGCTGCCCAGAGCAGTGGGACCCAGCGGCTCCACAAAGGGCTCCCGCCAGATCCAGAGCCTCCCACGCTACCGTGGGAGGCTCCTCGGGAGAAGGAGACGTTCATCCCCTTCCCCCGAGTAAGGGAAGAAGTCCCACAATGGGACTACTCACTTTAGCGGCAACTATTTGCTCGCCACTAAAGTGAAGGCGCTCATGTAGGGTGAGCAGCCCTGCACGAACGCCCTGAATCCTGCAGAGCTCGGCTCTGCGGACCCGCCTCTCCCCGCCCCCAACACGCCTCCCCCGCGCCCCCAGCCACACCTCCCCCTCCCCAGAATGACTTCCCCATGCCCCCAACCACACCCCCTTCTCCCATTCCACAGCCTGGCGGTCACGGAGACCGCCAAGTTGTGGAACCTGAGTGCCCGTCGCACGCTGGCTCAGCGCTGGCCGGAGCTGAGCCAGCTCCGGTGGGAGCCTGGTGGTAAGCCCCGCAAACATGCCTTACGGCACGTTTGTGACTGTGGTCCGCGCCATGGAGGCATGGCACAGACCACAGGACTGGGCTCTGAGAGCCTAAGGCTAATTCCAGCATTGCAGTTATTCAGTACGAAAAATCAATGCACAGCACATGTATGTACCTACCTAGCACTGGACATCAATATTTGAAAGCACGTAGATTTGTGCTGTTGGACAGTGGCCATCTCATGGAACTACAACCCCTATAAATGCACTCATACAAATGCTCACCCACCAGGTCTCACTAGTATCCTGCAAATACTATTATCCCAACTGTTTGCAACACAAAATTTCAAGTTATCTAATTCACTGTTTCTCAAACTATGAGTTGGGACCCACTAAGTGGGTCATGAGTCAATTACAGGTGGTTTCCCATTCATGTCAATATTTTATTTTTAGTCTATTAGACTTGATGCCAACATGGTATGTGACTGCATTTGGGGAGATCTGTACTTTTAACAGGCTACAAAGTATAAGCTTTTAACAATGGTAGTCAACAGGGCTTACTCCTGGGTAAATGTGGATGGGGTTGCAGCCTAGGATTGCTAAAAAATTTTCCTGCTTGATGATGTCACTTCTGGCCATAGCATCACTTCCAGGTTAATGATATCACTTCTGGTGGGTTCCAACAGATTATCATTCGAAAAAGTGAGTCCTGGGCTAAAAAGTTTGAGAACCACTGATCTAAATCATTGTCCACCCATCATGAGTCCCATCTCACAGGAACTTAGGTAGAAGGAGACAACTCGCTCAGGTCCTTGATTACTCAGATATTTGCTAAGATAAGCGAGTCTTCTGTAGCAAGTATAATTATTTGAGCCTCCACATAATCATGAGCAAATGCTTTCTAGAGGTATTCATTCTTTTCCTAGGGCAAGTTTAGGAGAAGGGACATATGGGCAAGCAGGGCATGCTTTGAGGTTTTTCTGATAAGGAAAGCAAAAGAGAATCACTGCATGTACTGTTCAGTTGAACAAGTAGAAGGTGGCAGAGGCAGTTGACTGGAAGGAAATTAGATGGCTGAACAGTTTAGGCACAGTGGGCGGAGTGAGGAAAGAGTCCATATCTACTTCCCTTATTTTCAGGAGGCCAAAACCGTAGTTGGGACAAACAAATCTGATAGAGGCATAAACAGGTTGGGATGTAGGAGTGGTCAGGAGGCAGACACAGCAGACCACTAGCTCATTTCTGGTGAGCCATGGAGCATGTGCTGCTTGCTACTCTTTCTGGGGACAGAGCACTGTATCTTTAACAGCAGTACGCAAGGCTGTTGAGAAAATCAACAGTTGAAGTTTCTCCAGCAGTACTGAGAAAGGCTTCATCTGTTGATTTTCCGCCTCTCAAGTGGCTATGAAAGGCACAGCCTGCTAAAGTGGCAGCCACCCGAAGCCTGCCACTGGGTCAAAGGAGAAGCTGAGATGTTGGGTGGGCATGATAACGATTCCATTCAGGAGCTGCCCTCTCTGTCTGCTGCTGCTTTGCTCTTTCCAATCCAAAGGGTTGCAAGTCCTTGGTGCTGGCAGGGAGGAATAATTGAAAGGAGCAGATGAGGCAGGAATGCCTCAGAGAGCTGCCAGCTCAGGGAGCTGACTGATCATCAATATCATTGTAGGAGAGCAAGTGAAAATAAATCCAATGGGGCCGTTGTTTGAGAGGCGGCTGGGCTTCTCTGGAGCACATGCCAGCTCCCCCCCCCCGTTCACTCTCCCCCCCCCTTCAGCCACAGCACTGCCCCAAGCAGCAGACTAATCCCCCCAGAGAGAGTACATGAAATCAGATGGACAAGTTTTGATGCGAAGCAGCAGCTTAGGGCGAGCTCAGGTTTCCTGGAGGTTTGCTATATTTATCTCTATGATTTAATGCCAGCACGGGTTTAAATGCCACCAAGCAGTTGGCGTGAGGCGCTGGAGTTTCACTCCCCAGCACAAGCTGCGCCTTGCCAGACGCTTGCCATGGAACTCCTAGAGACCAACCCTTACTTTTTCACAGACCAACGGTTTTACGATGGAGAAAACTACCTGAACCCTCGCTTGCACAGCTACGAACAGACGGCCTACCCAGACCGAGCAGCCATGACCCTGTGCCCTGACAGCAGGACTGGTTTGGAGGAGAAGGCCTCAGTCCTGCCAGATCACAGTCCCGGCCAATGCCTGCCCTGGGCATGCAAAGTATGCAAGAGGAAAAGTGTCTCCATCGATAGGCGTCGGGCTGCCACCCTGAGGGAGAAGCGCCGGCTGAAGAAAGTCAATGAGGCTTTTGAAGCTCTCAAACGGAGCACATTACTGAACCCCAACCAGCGGCTTCCCAAGGTGGAGATTCTCCGCAGTGCCATCCAGTACATTGAGCGCTTGCAAGCTCTGCTTAGTACTCTCAACCAACAGGAACGGGACCAGAGGGACTTGCGCTACTGTAGCACCAGCACCCAGTCAGTGGTAAGTGCCAGGGGAGGGTAAAAGCCGTCAGACAGCATATGTGTTACTGCAGAGCGCACTATCAACCAACAACAGGAGACCGTGATTACTGTACTGACCATTCCTACCAAATGACTCATTTGGCCCATGGACAGCCAGCAGCAGTATGTTCCACAGTTCCTTGCTGGTGGCAAATGCCAACTTTTCTAGGATTAGTTATTGGCTGCCATGCCAGAGTTATATTGCATAGCAGCCTTACTCAAAGCAAAACAAATACAGATATTTTATGTTTACTGTAACTGTGTGCCTGCACAGGAGCAAAATACATCATGTTTTCCAATAAATTCTCTCTAGCTTACATGATAGTAAAGCCAGCCTGAGCACTGATGCAGGAAAGTCCATACGGCCTGCAGGATTATTTTCTTTCCACATAGACTTACCACCATAAGTGGGAAATTTTAGTGGGTGTGATTGTCTAAAAGGAAACCTTAGCTGCTTGTTTTATCGCTTTCATGCTACCAACATGTCCGCTACGTTGGTATCCCTCAACACCATGTTGCAGTCTTCAATGCGCTACTCCACACATGCACCAGTGGCTATTCGGGAACCTTCCAACTAAATTTACGGAGTATATAGTACCATTTAACAGTTCAAAAGTGTGCAGGAGAGTAGACTGCAGTAGTTAAATCCTGCCTGATTAAATGATGACACATTGTCTACAATGGAGAAATGTACAATAGATGCTTTATCTCAAGAATATCTAAAGAATCCTAAAGATACCTAAAGAATTATGTATCAGCTACACAGAAGGTTTCCAGGGTGAGTATATGCACCAGGACAATGTCACCATCCTTATGACCGAAGTGACCAGTGGGCAAATTTCTTTTTTTTTCAACAGCTGGCACTCCAGAAGCAAATTCTAGTATATGTGCCAATGGGGGATGGGCTTGAAAACTGAACACCTGTTTTCAAATGGGTTACTGGATGTCTCCATTTAACGCTGCACAAGGGCATCTGGGTACAAACCTGGATCTTCCATCCCTAAGGGGCAGAACATTTAATTAAACCATGAACAAATGTCTCGGGTTCTCCTATGAAACCCCCCAGCTGTGGTGACACCACTCTAGATGCTGCCTTGCAGAGCATCCTTTTCTGGACAAATAGGTTTTGTCAGAATTTTTTGTGATTTTGCTACAAAAATATGTAAAATCAGGAAGACCACTGAGAGAAGGGGAACAGCAGGCTCCTATGGGACTGTCCTTGCTACCTTGAACAAACAGCTTTACACAGTAACCATACTCTGAAACCAGGAGATAAGACAATTACCAGCCTCAAATGTTCTTATCTTCTTTACCTGCACAATAACAAAACAATTTGTGAATCACCCCAAGGATTTCAACTGAGGTGGAAAAATAAAAACCACCACAGGTTTTGTTTTGATCTGTTGGGGAAAATTTTGTTTTGTTTTGGAAGGATAATATTAGAAGATGAATTTTCAGTTTCTTTTGCAGCATTTGAGAAAGTCTGGCATAAATCTGAAACAGAACTATTTCTATGGAGAGTTTTTCATTTCTTCCAAACTGCCTTCCCCATGATCTATGAAGAAAAAAAAATGCACCCCCTCTAGCTATGCCACTGCCTGTCTCCATATTGCCCTATCAGTCCAGAATGTTTACTACTTAACTTTTAAAAAAAACAAACAAAAAACCTGGAGGCTAAATAGTCCCAAATTACACAAAGCCATTCTGGAATGTTCATCAAGCCTCTTGATAAAAAAGAAAGTTGTGAACAGCTGCACGTTAGTCCCTCCTCCTCCTAAGCCCCCTTTCCCGCCCCCAGCATGGCTACACAGTTTGGCATTAGAAGAGAATCGGCAATCACTATATTGTTGGCACTGAATTTGAGATTGTGGGAGTATTAACAGTATAAAATAAGTTTAAGATACCTTTATAAAATCACGTGGAAATCCTCAATATCTCACATCTAAACTAAATCCATCAGATCAGTTAAAACAAGACAACAAAAAGCCAGTGTCAGAAATGATGACATCTCCTACATAATGGAATCTTTTAAATAGAGATTTAAAATAATTTTTTAAAAAGCAACCCTTGCATTTTCTGGGCCACCCATTTAGGATGAATATGTGGGTCTTCTACCCCTCATTTGTTATTGAACACAATCACCTCCACCAGGACACATGGTATCTGTGTCTGCTTCATCTGTGAAAGCTCTCAACCCCAGTTCAGCCTGATTCAGTGCAGGAAGCAACTGTGCATAGAATTTAGCACCCGACACTCTTTGTATGCACTTCTACCTGACTAGTTGGGCTTCAGGTAATCCTCACTTTGTTACCCTTGGAAGAAGGCCAAACCACATCATGGATGAATTACAATACTATATAAACTTTGCTTAACCTGCTCTAACTGCCAACAGCACAAACTGAAATGTTGGATGCATGGGGGTTATATTAACTTCCCCAAATAGTGGTGGAATCCTCTTCACAGTGCAGCCTCACTGCATTTGGAACTTCTTGTTGTTTGTTTTTGTTAAACTCTTATCTGAAGATGCAAGACACCATTCTGGAAAAGTGATATATTTCCAGGAAGAAGAAAAGTTAATGCTAGAGATTTGCAGGAACCCTTGCACAAAATGCAAGGATGCAGTCATAATGGGGGGACCGTCATGTGATTAATCCTCAGAGACCCCTACTTTCTGATTCTAGGTGGCTAGTGACCATGGAGCCAGCAGCAGCTCATGTAGCCCAGAGTGGAGCACCCAGCTAGAGTTTAGCACTCATCCTTCAGGTAAGTGGAACATGTTCTCCAGGAGTCCAACAAAGTCCAATCCAATTGCTCTTTGTAAGTATAACTCCATTCTATCACAAACCAGCATGATCACTCCCAAACTTTTCTCCCTTCCCTCCTTGTGGGCAATTGCTGTGTATGACTGAGGGCCCAATCTTATCCAACATTCCAGCAACAACAGAGCCGTAGGGTAGCCTCCAGGTAAGGGAACAAATATTCCCTTGGCTTGAGGAAGCATCTGTGAGTGCCCCCCACATTAGCACAGCCACATCAACACTGGAATATTAGGTAGGAATAGCTCTAATTCTAAAAATTGGAACCTGTTTTTTCACAGATGTAAATAACTATGTTAAAAGCCCCCTGTAGAGCAACCAAATGCCAAACCAAACGTAGTTAAAAATATGAAATTAGTTTATCTGTGGTCTTTTCAAGGAAAATGTTATCATTTTCAGCATCTAAAACAGATTCTGGTACATGGTGAATACCACTAATTATTATAACAGTGTAATTTGCACCTTTGTGTTAAACCTGCAAACAAAATAATGTGAACTCCCAAAAAGTTATAACATCTGCCTTATTAATCAGGTCCAAAGTCATAAGAACTTAGAACACAAAAGGAGAGCCTGCTGGATAAGAGCAAAGGTTTGTCGAGGCCAGCAGCATCCATCCATATGCCTCCAAAAAAAGGCACGATGTTAATATCTCTGGATGAGTCCCATCTCATCACTGCTATCTGAAATGGCTATTCTTTGAGAGTGGTCTACACACACAGTTACACTCACTCTCATCTCCCCAGTTAGACCTGACAGTGGGGTTCTGATCTGTAGAGGGAGCTCCTCCCCTGCTTCAAGCTACTAATAATCTCTCAGCTAAAAAGTACTATATTTGAATCATCATTCAAATGCTGTATTTTTTAGCTGAGATACTATCAGTAGCCTGACTCTGATGAGTGGAACACATCTTAAGAATAAAAATTACAAGAAAATGGAAAAGGTTCTCCATTGCAATTTCCATCATGGGTGGGGGGAGAGATGATGGAGAAGAGACTATCAATATATTTATACTGTTGGTTGGCAGGTGGGGGAAGTCCTCAGCTCTGAAGCATTCTTGTTGGGGGGTTTACTCCGAACCGATCAGGCCCAGCCAGCTACTAAATTTTTAATATGAGACTGTATGTGGCACCATTGAAACTGGTAAGTTTAAGCCATTTCTGCCCAATGTTGCATATGCACAACAGGGATCAAATGTGTACACCTGTGGGCTGGGCAGAAATGGGTTAACCTTTTCACTGGTAATGTTTAATGTCACATATGAGTTCTGATCACCAGGTTTTTAGGAATGCTAAAAGGGGAGGTGTTGATAACAGCTTCAGCAATGAATCCAGGGCTGGAAAAAAATATTACTGTGATGAAAGACCACCAGTTCATTTTCCATCCAGGATGACGAACAGATGGCAAAGCAGTATTATGCAATTTTTTAAAATCACAACCAAGAAGTCATTTGATTAGTAGAAATACATGGCTAGAATTTAAAACTGTACCTGCTGAAATTAAAAAGGCATGAATTGCACAAGAGGGACACCTTCAGTGGAAGGTAACTGACTGGCCTCCTTGCTTACAGTCCTGAAATAAGGAACAGGAGCTAATGAAAGAGAGTTTTGCGAACTGCAGACTTTAACAGCTATGGGGCAAATCATCAACCCTGTCCAGCATTTATCAGGAGGAACAAAGGACTGAGGGGGCATTTCTTCCCAGTGCAGATATTTTTGAAACTTGGCCTTCCCATATAGATAAAAACTTTATCCTATTAATAAATGAACATTATCTGTGGAAGTGCAAAATGCTGGAACAAGAAGTGGTAGCTCTAGTAGAAAGCTGTAGTTTCATTTACTTCATACACTCTATATCGGGGTGCCCAAACCCCAGCCCTGGGGCCACTTGCGACCCTCGAGGCCTCTCAATGCAGCCCTCAGGGAGCCCCCAGTCCCCAATGAGCCTCTGACCCTCTGGAGATTTGTTGGAGCCCACACTGGCCCAGTGCAACTGCTGTCAGCATGAGGGCAACTGTGTGACCTCTCGTGTGAGCTGTGGGATGAGGGCTCCCTCCACTGCTTGTTGTTTCACATCTGTGATGCAGTAGCGGCAGAAAAGGAAAGGCCAGCCTTGCTTTGTGCAAGGCCTTTTACAGGCCTTGAGCTATTGCAAGACCTTCATTCATTCATACAAGTTCATCTTTAATATATTCATTTATGTAAACTTATGTAAATTTATTCAAATTTTAAATGTAAATTAATTCTTTCCCCCCCGGCCCCCAACACAGTATCAGAGAGATGATGTGGCCCTCCTGCCAAAAACTTTGGACACCCCTGCTCTATATTAATGCAAACATTGCTCCCAATTGCTGTATTTATTTATTTCTTTAAATAATTTATATCCCACCTTTCCCATGCAGAAGCAAATGCCCAAGTGGGCTTTCAAAGTTCCACAATAACTATATAGAAACAGTAAAATAATCAATAATTAAAAAAAATAAAACGGGGGGGGGGCTATCCAGTCCAGAGACAGGCAGCAGAAACAGGACACTATTACAGAGGCTCAGAGGGCAGACATCAACCTATCACCCAAATACCAGATGAAACAGAAACATTTTGAGCCCTCACCAAAAAGCCATGAGAGAGGGGTGAGTTCTTAATTCCCCGTTTTACAGTGCTGTGAATTTCCATCTTTGCAAAACATTTTAGCATTATTAAGTATTAGTCATCGCAGTGGGTTATCATAAAAATTCTATGCTCGAGGATTTTGATAATGAGCAACCTCAACACTCATATTTACGGTTTTATATATCTTCCATGATATTCAATACCCCCAATGGAGTCAAGGGTGCCTCATGAAGCTCCATACAAATGGAGAGACCCCTTCAGCAACTAAATGTCAAAGGACATTAGAATTCTCTTAAACAATGGCACTAGCTGCAAGAGGAGACTGTGTGTGGAATGGGGTGGAAATGGTTGAGGCATCATTCAGAACCACCACTACATTAGTATTATTGGATTGGGGTTAGATGTTTTAACTGAGCATGGCAATAGGGCCACACCCTGAGACAATGATTCATTGCTTGGCCTGAATAGAAAAAAGAGGGTTAACAAATACTAATGCCCAAGAAACTCCTTCACTGGACATCTCCAGTGAGGAGATTTACAATGACACTTTCTAAGGCTCCAATTGCTGTCTCTGCCAAAGGGAACCAGAACACAGATGGAGCTGTACCCCTGGGATTCCTCACTGCTCAGAGGCACAAGTATATGGACGTACAGTACTAAGAATGAATAACTTTCAGAAAGACAGATGAGCACCAAGCCTGATATAAGCAACAAATCATTTGAGACTTTGGTTCTTCTCCGGGACAATCTGCCATCCCTCAAAACCCCTGCTCAGCAGCAATCAGATTTTCAGAGAAAGCCACTTGCTTAAAGCGACTCCTTTGTTCTCCACAGACCATTTGTTGAGTGATGATTCTTCTGAAGACCGCAATCTTCACTCCCTGTCTTCAATCGTGGACAGTATCGCTGTGGAGGATGTGGCTGTTGTGTTCCAAGAGGAGAGGGCTCCAAACTGATAATGCAGAAAACCAAGTCTTCATTTCTCTCTGTTTTTAAAAATCCTCACCAGCAGGTTGTACTAGGACTTTACAAATGGGAGAAGTTTCTCCCTCACTAACACTGGATGATGTTCCATATGGGGAAAGGTTTTCCTTCCCCACTAACACTGGATGACGTTTTATTTCCCTAGTCATAGACTATTAACTGATGAAGCCGCTTATCCAATTCCATATACATACATAAAATGTTGTGCTTTTTCAGAGACAATCTAACAAGAAAGATGGCAAGTAATAATTATCTAGATATCTGCCTGGTTTCCAGAATGGGAGATTACAGTGACTTCATTGACAATTGCTGGATTTTGTCTCCTCTGGAAACTGGCTGGGATTGGCTGATCAAAACATTCTAATGTATTATTGGGAACACTAATTAAGGGTGAGAGAAGGATTAAGGAAGGATTCCAGTGTGGCTTTGTGCTTTCCTCCCTGTTTGTAGAAGTTGTTTCTTTGGGGGCCAATGGATTTTTTTATGGGTGTGTACAAGTGAGTGTGGTTGTTTTTTTTAAGATGCTGTTCGACCAACTTCTTCTGGCAGTTTGAAAATTCCAGGCACAGAAGCCATATAAAATGCTGCCAACTGAAGTATTTTCTACTGTGTGAAGTAGCCATTTTTGTTTTGTATTTTTGCTAACTTATTGTGAGATTAAAAAAATAATAAAGGCTTTTTTTGTTGTTTGAATTTATTCATGGAATTCTGTTTAAAAAATATTGCCTTTGCTCAAAAAATATTTGTCTATGTGACAAGGCAAAGGCTGACTTGCTTTTGCTGGCAAATGAATCCTCTAGCAGCCCAATCTTGCCCGATGTAGGCAAGGTTCCCACAATAGCATTGGCTGCCGCAAAGCAGAGTGCCTGTTGCAAAAGGTGCTCCAACAGAGTGCGAGTCAGCACACTGCTGGGAGTGCCACTGGGAAGGCCTGCGGCTTCCTATCCACGCCATCCATGGAGTCTCCACTCGCTGGAGCAAGTAGGATAACAGGAAAAATGGGAGGGGTTGGTGGGAGGGTATAATGGAGGCAGGGAATGGGAAAAACCAGGAGGTTTGGGGAGGTGTAATGGGCGTGAAAAAGCTGTGGGAGGGGGAGGATCTGTCACAGACAGCCTGCAATGGATCTTAGCCTCTCCAACAGCAGCCTTCCCCACTCCCTTTCTCTCCTAGGACTTCTGCTGGCGAACTTGCCAGAGCAGGTCCAAGGAGACACATGGTGGGTGAGGGGGCTTATGGAAGGAAAGGGTATGCAAAATCCCCCACTGAAGCCTCCTGGCCTACCCTCCTCCCATGGAATTCAGCATTTGCTAGTTTGACGTGCCTGCAACGGTGGAGGGGGGGGGATGAAGAATATGATTGGGCTCTGAGTTGTAGAACAACAAAGCAATGTCAAAAGCTCTCCGTGTAGAGGATATTTATTACCTACTTCAGAAAAGGCCAAATTAAGCCCAACTTTCACAAGCCTTACTATATCAACAATCTCCAGTGTTTTATTCCTATAAATCTCTGTGGCAGTTAAGGACTTGTATCTACTTCAGAGTATAAGTCATTAGCCCACACCCTATCCTATCTATACTAAAATGTAAACAAGTCTAAAACTGGTTTAACTGTTCCAGCTTCCACCTAAGTTCCTTGGAACTATACTTTTATGAAAACCTCTTGCCAGAGATTCTCAGATTTTTCAGAGAGGTTCTAGTCCCAGGTTTCTTGATGAGGTGCCATAAAACTGAAAACACATTTGACACCAACTTAAATATATCGATATTCCTAAATTTCTCGTCACTAATCTTGCCAGATGTCTTTTCATTTGAACCTAAGAAGAGCCCAACTTGATCAGGTCAAAGACCCATGTAGTCCAGCTTCCTGTATCATACAGTTGCCCTCCAGATGCTTCAGGGAGCACACAAGACCACAAAGTATCAAGATAACTGCATCCTGTTGCCACTCCCTTGCATTGGTTTGAACATTAATCTCTGAGTGTCCCTTATTGCCTATTGTCATCCCCGCCCCCCCCGCCCCACTCAGCTCCCTCCACACAGCATAAGCTTATCCAAGCTTAAGTTGTTTTGGGTACAGTCCTAACCAACTTTCCAGCAATGACATAGCTGGGCCAATGTGGTGAGCACTGCACCCTGCAGTGGGGAGGCAGTCAAGGAGGCCTCCTCAATGTAAGGGCGTGTTTGTTTGTTACTTTACCTTGGGTCTGCATTGAAGCTAGGTCAGTGCTGGAAAGTTGGTTAGGACTGCGCCCTTCATTTCTCATAAACATATCTGTTTATGCAGTGATGCATAGCTAGTGAGGGACAAAGCAAAGCAGAACACAGTGACAGGAGGACAACATAGATGTAGCTTAAGAGATATTCCCAGCTTACTACTGCTAGCTACTGTTGTGGACACAAAGACAGGAAATCATTTGGCTTAAGGTCACAACTTGAAACAGTTGCAGAGTGAAAGGGTATGAACAGAGAGTTGATTTAATTCAAAAATCATTTTGAGCTTCTCCTTCCTTTAGGTTCATAAAATACTGTATTACGAATCTTCTGTTGTGCTAATGCTGTCTGGCTTTCTAGCCTTCATCAGTGCTACAGGTGGGTGGCACAGACTTTGTGTTTCTACCTGTTTCTCCTTCCTTCAATTATGAGGTTGATTGGGGTTAAAAGGTTCCACCAAGCAACTAGGAGGGTACAGGTGAATGATGGGCCAGTTAACTGTCCTCTGAGGGTCAAATTTGGCCCATGTGTCATCAAGTTACTTACCATAGACATCAGTTCTATCAGAGAGCTGTTCCAGGTTATGACCATGTGACTTTAAGCCAATTGTGGAAAGAATATCTATGTTAATGCAGAAGAGAATTATGAATCCATCAGTCTTGCTTTAAAATCCTGTTTATTGGAACACACATACACCCATTCCTGGCCTGTTTGCAGGGTTTGGAATCCATGCAGTACCAATATGACAAAAGAAATAGGTTATTAATTGATATAAAGGGATCACTTACTCTTTAAATTAAAAAAAATATTTAATACTGTTTTAAGCAAGTCGTACACCAAAAAGACATTGCAACTGTACAGTCTCTTGGATATTGCACTTCCAAACAGCACGGTATGAGTATAGGGCATTCCAGCCACCAAGAAATACCACGTCAGTAATAGGGGGCCACACAAGGCAAAGGCAGCATGAGGAGACACACAGATCCTACCCTAAGAGAAGAGAAACAGTAAGAGCTAGGAACTCTCTGGATCACAGGCTATCTGTAAATGCAAAGAGAAGAAAGGGGAAATCTCTGTCTAAGAGGGAAAGAGGGCATATACTGTATACCCAACAGAGATGCAAGGGCTTGACTTGTACTCGCAGCATCAGATTTTCATACAAGACGTGGGACCTGAAAGACATAAAACTTGCTTGATTGCTAATCTCTCTTTCCAGTAAGCATCACTCCGCCCTGTTTCCAGACCCGGCTCTTCCTTATCTGATGGCCAACACTGTCCATGGGCAGAAGCTCTTTGTCACCCGTGCCATGGTGGACAATCCCAGCATAAGTCTGGTGTGCCTGAGGGAGAGTTCTGAGATGGGTTTTCCCATATTCTCGTCTTATTTCCTTGGCGATTGTCTTATTGGGTCCCAGCTGTACAGTAGGAACAAGCAGGTACTGCTGCTCTCAGGCATATTGGTAAAATGAAGCACAGGAGAATAATGGTTCAGGGACTGCTGCAGATCAGCATGAAGGTGCCTCCATGTCTTACCAGACCTATTCCAAAATCACAGCATCACACATAGGACAGACCTGGGGGAGAGAGAAGCCTGTTCTCTTTCTCAGTGAGAAGTGTGTCTGTCTATAGCCAAAGAAAGGGAGTGAGATAAATGGGAAGCCACAGATATAACTGGGGTTTAAGGACACCAAACAGGAAACTAGGGGTTGTGTACAAGCAGGAGGAATAGTGTAATTTTGGCCACATGGCCTGAAATGGTTGGCCTGTAACTTCTGTTCTTTGGAGCCAAGGAGCAGGCACGGGCTGGTCTCTGGCCTACTCCCGGAAAGCAGCCAATGTATAACCGTACAAGTAGTGAGAATGTGCTGCAAAACAAACAGGTAGAAAGGCAACATTAAACATGAGAGGACATTGGGCTGTGGCAATTTGCCCTGCACCTGTGCTTTCAATCTCATCTGGCAATCTAGCTTTGTTCCACTATAGCAGCTGGGATTGTCCAGACCTGCAAATATGAGAGATAAGCTGTGACATTATTCACTCCTTCCCTGATTGGCAGAGAGAAACCAAACACAGAGAGGCAGAGGAGGGTCTACAGTACTTCAAATGAATGCGAAGAAAAGCTGAGCTGGACTTTCATCCCCACTTTGCTTCTCTCATCACTTGATTCAACTGGGCCGGTTCCAAGGTTTGGCAAGATCTGACAATTGCTGGCATCCCAATACACAGTTACCATTTTCACTTTGCATGGAGCACATATGGATATTATAGACAGAATGAGAGTTTGCTGCTATCATTTTCAGAC
Source organism: Tiliqua scincoides (assembly GCF_035046505.1). Classification (NCBI taxonomy): domain Eukaryota; kingdom Metazoa; phylum Chordata; class Lepidosauria; order Squamata; family Scincidae; genus Tiliqua; species Tiliqua scincoides. The sequence continues at coordinate 188,520,754 of NC_089824.1, forward strand.
CCTAACCTTCTCAAGACAAAGGGACACACCAGCAGTGGGGGCTTGCCTGAGGGTCCACAGAATCCTGGAATTGTTATTCAGCAGCCCTTAGCAAAGAATCGAAACCCAGGCTGATAAGCACAGGTGGCAGAAGGACCGCTAGACACAAAGTCAGCAGTAGCCAAGTCACTGGGGTCAACTTTGGAATCTCGACTGAATAGGACCCAGATCCATTCTTCTCACTGGGAGTTTTGGTGTTGATGTTGCCTTGGGGAACGGGAGGAAGGGAGAAAGTCTACTATCTTTATCAAGCAGCTGTCACCTTCACTTGAATAGACGCTTCCCCAGCCCCTATTCAGCACATTCCTACTCCCTCCTCCTCTTTGTTACTGTGGCCATAAGGTTTAGTTGACACTTCAGGCAGTTACATCTCTTGGCTAGTGAGCTCACAGCATGTAAGCAGACTGCATAATATCATACTGTGCCAAGAACAGATTCTGTAATAATCTGAAAATAGAAAGAGTGCCCAATTATCTCAGCTGTAGCAATTTGTCAGAAAATGGGCCTGATTGCAAATGCCTTAGTTAGTAAGCCTTTCTTGGAAAATAGAGAAAAAGTGAATGAGGATGCATGCTTTAATGAAACTTCTTTAGAAAGACTAGCTAGCTGGTCAAGTTAATACAGTGGCCTAGATAGAAGATCTCTCTGTGATCTATCTGTTAGATTGCTTTCGCTCTGTTGCCTTGTACCATCAGAGTCCCACTATCTACTGATTTATTTTACATTTCTGTCTGTTCCTTCTTCCTAGGAATGTTTGAGTGGCATTATAGCTCCACAGTAACCCCGTGACAGAGATTAGGCTGAACGACTTGTCCAGTGAATGTCATAGTTCAGTTGACATTTGAAACCATAAATGGTTGGCAACCTTCAGTCTTGAAAGACTATGGTATAAGCCTACAGCAGCCGGTATTCCCAGGCGGTCTCCCATCCAAGTACTAACCAGGCCTGACCCTGCTTAGCTTCCAAGATCAGACAAGATCGGGCATGTGCAGGGTAACAGTTGCTGCCATAAGGGCATCACCTATAAATCTTAATTAGTTCAAATTTAATTTTATAGTGTCCAACATTATTTCTATTTTATCTAGTCACATTGAAGAGAAGAAAAGTGGGACCGGGCTAGAGGGTCAACTACCTTGTCCATTTACCTTGGTTACCGCAGTCTATTACAAGAATTACAAGACTTTTAAAGAACAATGTGCTTGTGAACATTTATATTCCTGCAGACCAGAGACAGGCCACTGCAAAAGAACCCATGACATTCAGAGCACACCGAGGAATCACCTGTAAGATATGTTGGAAATCATCACTATGCTGAAATCTGTTCCTGCCAAGACCAAAACAGAGCCACCTTTGATGGTATCTAAGGCCACATTTGCACTGGGGTTTGTTGAAGCAGCGTTGCTAGTTCAAAGAATCTGGTCCCCAAAGTCTCATGACAACTGCTGAGGCCTCTGGTCTTGCATACAGACTAGAGGGGATAATGGGTATGTTGGATAAACCTTAGTACACCTTCTTCTGATCTCATAGCACTTCCCACTCTTCCAGGATATTACTATTGGGCTGTAATGCAGAAATCTCCCCTGTAAAAATGACCTCAACAGGAGCTACGGAGGCCCTCTATATCCACAGTTCCCCTATCTGCGGATTCTGGCAGTTCTGTGGGCTACGAAGAGTGTAGCTTCTCTATCCTAATTTCTAATCTTACCTGCAGCCTGGGCCAGGTCCCATTGGAAACTGAATCTCAGCAGGAGTATGTGCGAACTGTAGATGTCTCCAGTCTTTGGGACCCAGATGCACCAACTACAAACCATTCAGCAATAACACACAAGAGCATGCAATTAGTAACGTCACAACATTCATGCAAAGCATACCACTAAACTTCAGCTGTCCACTGATTGACTGGCTAGTTTGGCTCATTTAGGCTACAATCCTATACATATTTACTTGGTAGTAAGCCTCATTGAAATGTATGGGACCTACTTCTGAGTAGACATGCATAAGATAGTGCTGTAAGGAGGTCAGAATCTAGATCTTTTTGTTTGTGCAATAATGCTTTGGTTAATGATAGTACTATTGTCCAATGCTGTTAATAGACACAAAAAGTGTGAAATTATGACACCAGGGTATGTGGCTTCCAAGAGCAATACTGAAGTTTTCAAACCAGTGAATGACCAGATGAAGCATAAAGCAGTCAGAGAATGCTCTTCATGGACTTGAACTGGAGGGAGGGAAGTTACTAAGCTTTTTGGGAATGAAATTGACATTCACTGTTTTTTTAAAAATGGTTTATGAACTCTTAAACTTGTAAGATGCCCTATTTACAATGGTTCAGCTCCAAGCCTTTCTTCCAGAAATGTTAAAAAGTAATTAACAGACACTAAATAAGCACCAAGGTAAAAGAATCTAGCAGATCATCTGCATGAGACTCAAGTTCAGTGAGAAGTATCTCAGCAAGAACAAATGGAACACTGACTGCTCTTAGAGCTTTCTGCGCATAACAAACTCTTTGATGTCAGCACTAGACGGCGTGGTATAAGAGCCATGAGTTCCTAGGCAAGAGGTTCATGCAACTCCATAATTTAGGAGATATGAAGCTACTTGAATGCGTTGGGCTTCATATCAGCAGAAGACACACCACACAGCATGCGGGCAGACACCCAGCAGTCTGAGATTGCCTTATTCATATTCCATAAAGGGAACATAGAATAGTTGGACCTTACCTTCTGGGGGCATTTTCTTCAGTGGCACTGAAGGAGGTGGCAGGGGCACTAGAGAAGTAACTCGGAACCCTGCCGGGAGTGTCTCTGTTGACCCGCTGAGCATATTGATGCTGTGCATGTCACGGGGCCGGAAACGCTTTCGCCAGGAGGGAGTACGTCGAAAAGTCTTGTCATCACCCTGTTGTAAAGAAAGGGAAGCTTATACTGTAAACCAGGAAGAGCAATTAGGTAAGCCTATCTCACTCCTGTATTTTGGGAATTACAGGAATTCCTGTAATTTGGGAAGGGAAGAACAAAGTTCAAACAGGCTATCTGCACCACACAGAAGACAAGTAAACGTGTAGCACAAAGACAGAAAAATCTCACTGGCTGTACATTGCTGATATGCGGGATTTCAAGAAGGCATATGATGGAAAGGTACTGTGTTTAGAAACCTGAAGGATGAGCACTAGAATTCGGTATGCAATCACATTTTGGGTTCATCTGTTTGACCTTAAATGCAGAGGGTAAGAGAGGTGGACCAGTACAATGAGAACCTGCTTAGCTCCTCATAACATTCTTGCATTGTAAGGTACATGTATGAAATCTCTATGAAAATATTTGAGGCCAGATTCTTGTATTCTAGAATTACAGGTCTGGATCTTAGGGGTATTGTCTCCCTCCTACCTCCACCTCTAGCAAGTGAAGGAGTCAGGTGCCTCAGAATTGGGCACGAGAACAGTCGAATTTTCTGTGAAGACTCATGGAGAAACAGCCATACACAGAACTGAGGAAAAGATTGTAGCAAAACTCTTGCCGCTTAAAAATCAAGAACTGGGTCCTTGAAAAAGGTATTCTTTATCCCACTGACAGTGGGCACAATCCTAACCCCTTATGTCAGTGCTTTGCAGCTCTGAGCTCTGAGCAATGCAGCTCAAACATTCCCTTACTTTGAGGAGGCCTCCGTGAGTGACACCCAACTGCAGGATGCAGCCCATATCCCATTGGCACCACTATGCCAGTGCTGGAAAGTGGATTGTGCCCTATGTTTGTTTAATTTTAAAATATTTATATCCTGCTTCTTTCCTGAAGGACCTGAAGTGGCTAACAGCAAGATTAAAATACTTCCCCCCCCCCACATATTATATACACCATACCCAATAGATTCCAAAACTCTACAAAGTCCGTAAAAGTAGTTGCTACAACAATGACATGCATCTTACAATAAAATCTTGTAACTTTGTAAGAGGCAACAATGACCTGGTATTTTACCTGGTATAACTCTAACCTGGTTGTGAAAGTCAACATTGACCTTGTATTGTGAAAATAATATCACAAGGATGACATAATCACAAGGCTGGGTACAGAATAGTTGTAGTAATAATACTGTAATAATAAAAGGGCAAAAAGCTACTCTAGTATAACCTCCCCTGGTAAAATAGTGCAGTCTTAATGTATTGTTTTCACATGGAGGATTTCATGCAAATACTGCTGAAAATGCTATTGTACATTTTGCAATGTTTGGATGTCACAGATAGCACTTTTGGCTGCCTATAGATTATCTTCCATAAAGTAGCCCATGTTATGTAAGTATCTACCTGTATTGCTTGAACAAAGTGCCTCTTCCCAAGGGAGCAGCTCCACCTCAAAAAGGTTCAGAAAAGCTGTGGTACGTCATAGGGGTTCTAAACAAAGACAACTAGGCCCAGCTGGTGTAAGGATTTTTATTCCGGAAACTGGTTTAACAAAGGAAATGCCTTCCCGCTGGGTAACTTCACCTTTAGTTGTCCAGCAAATGGCACGGAGTCCTGGAATCAGGTGGAGGCCTGTCTGCCAAAGACCCATTCCAGTCAAGGCTTTCTGGGATACCACAGTGCCCACAATGATTGTTGGCTAATTGTTTCTGAGATGTCACAGGTTGGCTGGGATTGAAAGGCACTTTGAGGCCATCCTCAGGCCCACCCCTGGTGGGGAAGCAGCTCAGGCTGGCAGCTTCTGAAGAGCTTTGGGCAATAGCTCTCCAGAGAGGTAAAGGGCTTCTGATCCAGTGCCACTACCCATTAAGGGCGACTCTTCCTTGTCTCTGCTGGGAACCATAAAAAAATGGATTGACAGCCCAAACATACACATGTCTATTCAGTAGTCTTATTGTCTTATGGGCAGCAATCAGTGATGAAGGAACTGCTTATAAGGGGTGTATTGTAGCGGCATGCAGTGAAGTCCAAGTCCAGAGAGGCATAGCCACATGCTCTCCCCCATAAGCTCAAACTCTCAGTACCTTCCTTGAAACACACACACACACACACACACACACACACACTCCCCCCCCCCCCAATAAAAACAAAACTTAACTCACCGCTTCTCCCACTCGGAGCTAAGAGGAGACCGACACACACACCCCTGGAGGCAACCAAAAAGCTGCCTCTCCTGGTGCTTTAGCTTTTTCTTTTTTAACAGAAGGGAGGCAATCCCACTTCCCCCTCAGAGTGGCAGTCTCTAAATCACAGACTGTTGAGTTAAGAAAGTCATCCCCGTGTTGTGCAGCACTTTCCAGTCCGCACTGCCAGGGCCAGCTTTAGGAGCTGCAGGACCCAATGCAAAACATTTTTGCACCCCCGAGTGCCCCCCCCCCACTCACCAGGTTAAGCAGCAGCAGCAAGGCACCCGGAAGCAGCATCACTGCTAACTACTTCTGGGGGGAACAGATTTCAAGCCAATCAGACCCAAGAGTGGGCGGGAGGGCAGTCCAACGGCAATGCGTTGCTCGCCTCACTTGTGACAACCCAGCATGGAAGATTTCATGCTAGAGCTTCAGCTATAGAATGAGGTATCTGCTGCAGGTGCTCCACTTGCTTCCTCAGTTCAGGGCCCCTCCAGGTGTGGTGTTCAATTTGGCCAAATTGCTCTAAGGCCGGCTCTGCACACTGCAACCTCTTTCAAGGTAATCTTCTCAAAAAGTCGCACCGGGCAGCCACTTCTGCTTAGAAATTGAGCATAGAGCCTGCTGGGGCAATGTGCGGTGGAAACGGCTGTCCAGTGCAACTTTCGGAGATCAGCTCATAAGATAAGAGGTTGCAGTGTGGAAAGGTGTTGTATGGTGACAGCATTTCCAGGATGTCAGATATGGCCCGCAGGCCAGGGTTTGGTGCTTGTTGCTCCAGTTTGCTGATACCAGTCACTTCTTCTTTATTAGAAGCCAGCCATGATTATAGCATAACCTGCTATAGGCAACTCTGCTTATTGCCTCCCCAGAGATTGTTGACACAGACACTCTGTTTGTTTTTCATTGGAAGCCAGCCATGATTGCAGCAAACCAGCTACTGGCTGCTTCTCTGTACATTGTAATGGGCATGTGTGTGCTGCTTAACTAACTCTGCTTGAGAAAGGTTTGAGCAGAAAAGCTTGTGCTTTGTGCTTTGTTTTTTTACTTGTTGGGTGTGGTGACGGCCTGCCTTCCCTGATTGCATGTCAATGGTTTATTGTCTCTTGTAGGAAGCAGAGAACAAATAGGGTCTTTGCCCCAGTGTCTTAATATCTGGTTGTTCATGCAGTTATGCCACTTAAGTCTGGTGTCAGATGGATCTTCTTCAGGAGCCTGAAGGGGATGGAGGCCCCATCAGAAGGGGCCTCTGGCCTGGGTCTTCTGCTCACTGCTGGAAACCCCCCCCCCTCCACAAGCTCTCAGAGAGTAGAATGGCCAATGAGAGTTCATCTTCCTGCTGAGGACAATCTTGTCTGTATTGAGGAAAGGCCTTCAGTCTTGGGAATAAGGGGCTTCTTTATCTTCCCCCTCCCTTCTTGCTCTCTCTCTGCCTGGGCTTCTGTTCCCTCTTCTCAGTGCTTCTCTAGTTCATCCTTGCCCCTTCCCCCTTTTCCTTCTGACCACTTCTGCCAGACTCTTCTCCCTCTCCCCTTCCTTTCACTCTCTTGCTCCTCCCCCTCCTATATCATCCCTCTTAAAGGTCTCCGATCCCTGGTTTCAACACAGTCAAGATCATTGTCCGCTGAAGTAACAGCTTCTCCTGGTTTCCAGGAGCTATAGGTTACCACAACTGTTCCTGCCTCTTTTGGGGCTTAGGAGGGTTGCTGGAACCCACAGGTAGTAATCAGAGCTTGAAGGCACAAAAGGGACTGCTATTAACCAAGCAAAGCAAAGTGCTGGCCTGACCTGACAAGAACCTTTTATATTCCTTCTAGGCCATGGATGGGGTAGGAGCACTGATCTGCCCCAAGTGGGTGGAGTAACCCTGAAGCCCATGAACAAATCAGTCTAGGAAACCATCTAACCTGCAGACCCTGTGGTTCACCAAACAAATCAGTAGCATGAAGGTTCAAGGATCTCTGTGTGCGCTATAAGTAAAATTTTGCAAAGCACCTGGGTTTTCAGGTGACATTCTTCTCCAGGATCATTAAGCCTTAAAATGAGTCTGGCAACCTTAAACACTTGGGGAATGATGATGCTGGAGATGGTTCCAAATAAGAAAATGCAAAACGTCTATTTTTTTTTAAATTTTTGTTAGGCCTTCTGACAATGATCTATGCAAGTAGCAAGGAGTTCTGCTCAGTGCCAGCAGAGACTCTTAAAGAAGCTCCAGAAGTACTGAGGTAGAAACAGGTTTAAACACTGAGCAAAGTGAGCTGAAACAAAGGTTGTATTCTTCCCTGCCCCACTGCACAGGCATATAAATAGTCAGATGACAGCATGTCCCTCTTGATTTCCCCATCACACTATGTTGCATCTCTGAAGGGAAAGGGTCCGCTGTATGTGATATTTAGTGTTTGAAACATATACCACTACCTCTTCAGCTCATGTGTCTGTCCTGACAGTTGGAAAGTATTTTGTATTAGGAACCCAGCAGGGGTTTGTTGCTGAAAGATTTGTCAGACTAATCACCCTATCTCAGAAAGCTAATGAAGAGATCTGTGCCTGAAATAGATTTGGGGATCTTTCTTCTCCCCCTCATTTCTAGTTTTCTCACTTGTTCCTGTATATTATTCATCATAGCAACACACTGAATGAAAATTATTGGATAATTTTGAGCCAGTCACACTCTTTTAGCCTAGATTACTTGGAAGACTTCATGTGAGGATAAAATTGGATAATCCCCATGTACCTCTGAAGAAAGGTTGGCCTACAGATATGATGAACACATATACATGCATCTTTTCTGGGTTAGGAGTACATTTGGCCATTCTGTGACTGACGTTCAGAACACCAGCTTTCATTTTTGAAGACTATGGTTATTAGTGTACTCACTAGTACTGCATCCTCCAAGAGATCTCCAGGCTTACCTGTACACAACCTGGAACCACAGTCATCTCAAAATATTTGGTATCATGGAATTTATTGTATCCAGCTGAAAGAACCATTACATAATGGAAAGCTGAACATGCAAGTTTCTTCAACATATCCTTTACCCAGATCATTTTACTTCATATTCTCACATCTCCTTCATACATGCCATGTTTTCATGACTGTGCAGGAAAAACACACATGGCCAGCCATCAGGTGCCATTAGACTGGGTAAAACAGTCAGATTGTGGGGTTTCATTAATGGGCATCAAATTCTCAGCTATATAGTTTATGAATGTATTGAAGGACCTGATATTTGGCTTTGGAACCTGATATTTATGAAGCATACTCTATGCTTCATAAACAAACATATACGGGGCCATTTCTGGAAACATGAATAATATCATGTATAAAAGAATTCCACCTATTTATTTTGCCATTCACATATTTGGAGATTTATCTGTGAAGCAGTTAGAACCATGTAGGATCTAAATGTTTAAAATAAGCAACTCTTAGCCTAGCTTTTAGTATCAGCTCACTCTGAACAGTAATTTCCTCTTTAGTGATCATTTTTACTTTAGGCAAAAAGGATAAAAATTTGCATATTTTGACAACTACAGTCAATCCTGTACTTTACAAGTACAGGTGGACCCTCGTTATTCCTGAGGGTTCTGTTCCTGGACCCCTCTTGGATACCAAATTCCAGGGTCCATTGGGCTCCAAACACAACCACAGCCTTGCTCTGGTCATGCCCTGAGCTGTTCTGAGCCACCAAAAATGCTGGAAGGTGACTTCCAGTTTCACCTTCCAACGCTTTTGGGGTTTTTTCCTGAGGCCTGCAGAGGCTGCACACGGCATCTACGGGACTCAGAAGAGCCTCCAGAGGCTTCAAGGTTAGGCCAAATGTGGCTCAACAGGGCTCCAGAGGACCCACATTGAACCAAATCCACGGATCAAAAATCCCTGGATAAGTAGGCTCAACCTTTACAATTTGTGATCCATATATTCACTTATCCACAGGGACCAGGACTGACACCTACCTCACTGTATCAGTGGTGTGTTCTCAGTTATCCACAGGCTATGCTGCAGTGCAAGGAAGCCAACAGAGACCTTCCAAAGTCAGCAGAGACTTTCAAGATGGCACCTGCATCTAGCGCAGAGCCTTTTAAGATGATTGGGGGAGAGCCTCTGAAGCTTACACTGTCCATTTTAAAGGGCTACCCCCTTTAAAGGACACCATTCTGAAGATCTCTGCTGGCTTACAAACATCCCTGCTGCTAGTCTCTGCTGGATTTTGAAACTCTCCACTGATTGTAGATAAGCTACCCATCCTTCTAACATCTCCCCCTCATCCAACTGGATCAATGTTTCACTATTCACAGGTTTGCGATCTGCTGGGGCTTTCAGGAACCTAATCCCTGCAGATAATGCTTGACTGTACCAACCATAAAAATGTCCTGGGGCATTGCCACAGTCAAGAATATTTGGGTAAGGGAACAAATGTTCCTTCTGTCTCCACCCCCCTCCCAGGCCTGATCCTCCCCTCCCCCTGCCCAGTTCTTTCCCCTTTGGTCCCCCCTCCCGCCATGAAAAGCCCTGCTGCTGGCTGCCAGCCGTACCTACCACTGAGAGCTCTTTGTGTCCGTCTTCAGGAGCTGAGGCTCTGTGCTGGTGGCACATTCCAAGTACTGGCCATAAGGTGACAGTTTGGGTCAGCGGTGCCGCTGGAGCACTGGCATCACAGGTGATAGGATTGGGCCCTAAGACTTGCAGCTTTCAGTGTAGTAAATACATGTGTAAAGCGGCTCTTGAGATATGTCTATATAAGCTGTTTTGCACTTGATACAATTCTGAACATGCCAAAGATAATTGGTGAAATCTACACCTTACCCTGAGCCCTAGCCTTGATTAAAGCTTCATTTATGGATTTCTTCTCATGAAGAGTCAGCTCACACTCTGCACACAAGAAGCTTGTCACCAAATGTACACTTGACAATGAGTTGACAAGTGTACCTGTATACTTGTGCCCCCATCTCTCACATGCAAAATCACTTTTCCCTAGCTACTTTTCTCCTAAGGCTCTATAACCAGAAATAATCCCTGCTGCAAGAAAAATGATAGGGAAGAAGCCTGACATCAGCACATGCTGCATATCACCACTCTGCTCTGTAGAGATTTGGCACAATCTGTGTTGGGTTGTGCCAATGACACATATAGTTTGGCAGAAGAAGAAGGGAAGAACAGTTAGCATCTCTCATACTTTCCAGAAGACTCTTTGTTATCTCCTCCTTCAAGCATCTTTTGCCTGACCACACTTCATATAATGTTTGTTGATATCTTACTGGTGTATTAGAATGCTCAGACAGATTTGGCATCTATAGTGAGATGTTCCCAGATTCCCATGTTGAAAGAACCCTCCAATGTATTTCCAGTTCAGGGTTTATATTTATTGACTGAATAATACAGAAACTTTGGTACAGTGTGACATTGATTCACAAAACATACAAAGGTTATACTCCACCGAGCCTGTAGAAGCAGGCTTGTTGACTATAGTAGGATATCATAATGTTGATAAGAAGAGTAGCTCCACACCTCTTCAGATTTGGTTCACAGAAAGACAGAGAAGGGCTACGAGATCCAACTGAAGGCAAGAGTGTTTCCAACATCCTTGATCTCCATGGCACAATCTTCCATGCAGCTTCATGCACTGAAGCAGCTGTGCTTTACGGCTGCACTCCAGAAGGGCAAATGCAGCTGACTCTGCCCGCTGCCCATAGGATGTTCCTTCCTCTCTTTGTGTTTGCTGTGCATGTGAACTGAGTCAATGAGGGGCTCTGATCCGTTCAGTGATGTGACATGGCCACTGAGAGAAGGCTGATAATTTGTAAAATGGCATTCAAGAGATGTGGTTTCTCGGAGCAAGCTGATGACCCGTTATCAGCATGCAAGTCTGGGGATTCCAGGGAGCCCCTCCCCCAAGCAAGATCTTGACCATCTGACCCTACCTGCTGGGGAGGGAAGAACTTCCCAGATGCCAGAGACTGAGCCATCCTGGAATCACTGGAGAACACAGCTCCTATTACTTCTCAGGGTGTGGATTCCACAGCCCAAAGGCTGCAGTTTTGACTACAGACAGACCTGTACCATTCTGTCTAATTGGATGAATTATGCAAAACTGCATGATTGTTTAGGTTTTAATTTAACTTAAAACTCAGCTAAACTAAACTGGGAATATCCACACGAAGATAGTATTATATTTCCTAAAGAAGAACAGCCTTATTGGGAGCTAATGCCCCAATGTCTAGGAAGCAGAATTTTCTTGACGATTAAAAAAGAAATATACAAACAACATAGGCTCCAATAACACCAATTCCTCCTCACACAAGAAATGAGGGAGTGGTCGCTGTTCCAACTCTTCTCTCCCAACACAACATTTCCAAAAAGGAGTCCTGTGCCTCTTTGCAACCTGGAATCTGCCCAGAATAACACGTCCACTTCCTCTTTTGCTGCACATAATTTGAGCACTATGATGCTCCTTCTCAGAAGATGACTGCACTGCCAGCTCTATTTTCAGTATTAAGTGTGCTTTATCAGTTTCTTAGCCAATAGTATGAGCCCAAAATTTCTCAAATTCCCAGCATGATTTAGTTAGAGGATAGTACTTTGTACTCACATCATCAAGTCTCCGATCAGTGCCTAAGGCAAGCAGATTGTTGAATTCTCTCTCCATCACCTGTCGTGCCTGGAAATAACATCAGATAAGCCAGCAGTAATCATCTATCAAAGGGTACAAATCCTATCTGTCTCTCTAGCATTGATGCAGCCGCAATGCCAGCCCCAAGATAAGGGGGGGAAAACGCTCCTTTACCTTGTGGAGGCTTCCATGACTGTCCCCCTTCCCACTGCAGAATGCAGCATGCACCCTGTTGGCATGGCTTCATCAGCGCTGGAAAGTTGGATAGGATTGGGCCCAAAGGAAAACAACTGATGCCAACACCACACTAGGAAAATCACCCTATTATTTGTCATATAGGAAACTCAAGCATTTCCGAAAAACTGCTTTATTGCCACTTTGCCAGGGAATGTATCTGACTTTGTAAAAAGTACTTAAAAATGATGCATTGATCTAAAATAAACATCTAAAAATGATATATACAGCTCCGTTTGCTAGCACAAAAACCATTAGCTTGTACGACACATTGAACTACCATCTCAAGGGAAAAAAATATAGTAAAACACACATTGCTTTTCCTCTCCACAAGTGCATGTGCCTATTAAGCACCAGCTTAACATGGCTGGTGGAGAGAGCATAAAGCTTTTGCGGATCTGTACCAAGGTTTATTTCCTGCCCACCCCATAAATTAGAGTGCTTCGCATTATGTGGGCAGAGATCATGGCAGCGGTGAGTCATGGGGGTTGGCTTATGCTGCCAGTGATGAGTGGGTAGTGATTGACCAGTTACACATTTTTAGAATATTACAGCCTTTATTCTCTCACTTCTTCAAACCTAGAGGAGTGAAACTTGAAGAAGCAGCATTAAGCCATTTCTGCCCAAAGTTGCATATATGCAACAGAGATCAAATGTGTACACTTGTGGGAAGGATAGAAAAGGGTTAAGGGATAGAATCATGGGCATGATTGGCAGGAACTGATTGGCAGGGGGTAAACTACATCAAGGGGGTTCATTAGGGTAGGGAAATTAATGAAATTAATGATGGGGAAATTATTTGGAAGCCTGAAATGCAGGGATCACACTTTTACCTTGTATTCAGGCTGCAGCCTTGGGCATGACACTTGGCTCTCTATTTACTATGAAGTGCTTGTGGTGTTGCTGCATTTGGCATTCAGGGTTCAAACTTCACCTCTGCCAATCCAGTTTGTGACTTTGGGCAAATTACATCTTTTCAAGTCCAGCATTCTATTACTAACAGTGGCCAGCCAAATGCCTTTAAAAAGCTTTCAAATTGAAAAGGTCAACAGGCATGTGGATGCAGGACAACTCGTGGACATTATATATCTGAACTTTCAGAAGGCGTTCGACATGGTCCCTCACCAAAGGCTACTGAAAAAACTCCACAGTCAGGGAATTAGAGGGCAGGTCCTCTCCTGGACTGAGAACTGGTTGAAGACCAGGAAACAGAGAGTGGGTGTCAATCGGCAATTTTCACAATACAGAGAGGTGAAAAGCGGTGTGCCAGAAGGATCAGTCCTGGGACCGGTGCTCTTCAACCTCTTCATAAATGACCTGGAGAGAGGCCTGGGCAGTGAGGTGGCAAAGTTTGCAGACGACACCAAACTTTTCCAAGTGGTGAAGACCAGAAGTGATTGTGATGAGCTCCAGAAGGATCTCTCCAAACTGGCAGAATGGGCAGCAAAATGGCAGATGCGTTTCAATGTAAGTAAGTGAAAAGTCATGCACATTGGGGCAAAAAAATCAAAACTTCACATATAGGCTAATGGGTTCTGAGCTGTCTGTGACAGATCAGGAGAGAGATCTTGGGGTGGTGGTGGACAGGTCGATGAAAGTGTTGACCCAATGTGTGGCGGCGAAGAAGGCCAATTCTATGCTTGGGATCATTAGAAAAGGTATTGAGAACAAAACAGCTAATATTATAATGCTGTTGTACAAATCAATGGTAAGGCCACACCTGGAGAATTGTGTCCAGTTCTGGTCGCCACTTCTCAAAAAGGATATAGTGAAAATGGAAAAGGTGCAAAAGAGAGTGACTAAGATGATTACTGGGCTGGGGCACCTTCCTTAAGAGGAAAGGCTACTGCGCTTGGGCCTCTTCAGCCTAGAAAAGAGATGCCTGAGGGGGGCATGATTGAGACATTCAAAATTATGCAGGGGAAGGATAAAGTGGATAGAGAGATGCTCTTTACACTCTCACATAATACCAGAACCAGGGGACATCCACTAAAATTGAGTGTTAGGAGAGTTAGGACAGAAAAAAGAAAATATTTCTTTACTCAGCAAGTGGTTGGTCTGTGGAACTCCTTGCCACAGGATGTGGTGACGGCATCTGGCCTGGATGCCTTTAAAAGGGGATTGGACAAGTTTCTGGAGGAAAAATCAATTACGGGTTACAAGCCATGATGCGTATGTGCAACCTCCTGATTTTAGAAATGGGCTAAGTCAGAATGCCAGATGCAAGGGAGGGCACAAGAATGCAAGTCTCTTGTTATCAGGTGTGCTCCCTGGGGCATTTGGTGGGCCACTGTGAGATACAGGAAGCTGGACTAGTTAGGCCTATGGCCTGATCCAGTGGGGCTGTTCTTATGTTCTAAATGAAGCACAAAAAGAGCAGCCCACTAGTATTTTGAGATATACTGCCTTTGAAAGTGAAAGGTCCATTTAGATTTCACAACTCAGAGGAGGGCCTTCTGTGAATGGAGATGGGATTGAAGCCAAGGGACATCATGGTGGGAGTAGCTAATGAAGCTGGGAAGATCTTGTAAATGCTCATTTTTTGAGTCACCACTGCCACTAGGAAAAAAAATATCCAAGTTGATAGAAATAATCTCACTTTTCAGTTATTTAAATCAATGTTTTCCTTGTCTACTTATTTATTTCACATTCTCCAAAATTCTATTAAATTTCATGTCACATACCAGAATTCAAAGACATATAGACAAAAATAAACAAGCATCCTGAGAGCATCAGTGTAGACACTTCTTCCTACCTGAGTGTTCTGAGTAGGTATTTGCAACACAAGTGCCAGACTATTATGATCAAAATTTTCATCCAAAGCTATGAGTGCTCCGTGGACTCCACTCTCAATTATGTTGTTGGCATATTCTCTAAGCCCAATGGACTGAATCCAGTGAATGACTTGATCATTGGTCCATACCAACACATCTAGAAGACAGTGCAGCCATACATTTAGGAAAAACAACATTTCCACTGAGAACAATTTCAAGTCTCTGTAAACTAAGAAAGAGAAAAAAGTATGATGACTAAGTCTTCAAAGCAAGCAGCATGACTACAAAATGGTACTCCACCTTGTGTAAACGGTTCACTGGAGTTTCCTAAGCTTGTGTCTTGGAATATCAGCTGTACTGCCCTAAGACTAGTAGTCTTATGGTTCAATCCTATTCAGGCCTTATGTTGCTGGAAGACTTGTTCTAGCAGTGTGAGGTTCTTTATGGCTGTTGCAAAAGGCAACACGCAGTGCATGCAGCCTGGCTGCAACCACAAGCAGTGAATAGCTGGTTCTATGTTCCAGTTGATTGAGGATGCCTGCCAGTGTCAGTACATTGCGGGGGGAGAGAGAGAGGCAGGGAGGAGGTCAGATTGGGAAGGGGAGAGGGTGCGTGCTGATATCCTATCCTGCTTCCCAGCCTTGATCCCCAATCCAGATCCATGTCGACTTGCACCTGCTATAGAACTGGCACAGTACACCTAGCGGGCTGGCGGAGCCTTACCCCAGGGCAAGGGAACAAACGTTCCCTAACCCTAAGGAGGCCCTCAGAGGTCAAAACTCCCCATGGGATTCTGCAAGTGCCACATTAGTGCAGCTGCATTGCCACTCAGGGAGTTAAGTAAGATTGGTCTGTTAGTGTTAGTCTATCCATGTGTGCACATGCCAAAGACAAGATGGTCATTCTGGATGCCAAAAAGGACAATGATCATTCTCGATCTCTGGTTGATGTTTCTCAACACCTAAGTGTATTCAGTCTTACAGCAGATAACTAAACCTGACAGGAGCCAGCCCAAAGAGAAAGTGGAAAGCAGAACATAGAAAGGTAATGTTCTAAACATGCAACCAAAAAGAATGAACCCATGAAGAAGACAGATTCACAGATATTTATGAAGAACACAGCAGTATTCTAAACATAAGCACCTGGACAGAAAATCTTTCTTCTTATCAAGATGCCAACTCTTTTCAATTGGAAGCTGCACTGTTAAAACTAAATTTCTTACAGTGGCGTTCTGAAGCTGCTTATCTAGCTCTGCAGACAATAATTGTAACATCTTTTTCTCTACCATTGTTGGAATTATTACAGTGTATTTATAATTTAATATAACTATTTTACATTAAGTCATATTTCAAATAATTACTAAGATCAAGATCCTAACCCCAAGATGAAAGGAAGAAAACAAAAACAATCCCCAAGGCTCCAAGCTTTAATCAGTAGAATTACCAATTTAAGACTTCAATCACAGATTAAAATTCACCTTCTCGTTAATCAGTGGAGCGAACTGAAGGACACCCCACTGTACAGAAGTACACAACACGGTGGCTCCTTTCTCTCTCTGCCAAATTTGATGGAGGACAAACATGAGCATTATTCTCTGTCTAGTTTAGGATAGAACCCAAACACAGCATAGATTTTTTGCATTTCAAGATGAAGCCAGTAGCATATGGATGGATGAAGCCTGTCCATATGCATTCACAGGCAACTAAAGCTGACAGTACTCAGTAGAAACACAGAAGTCAATATTTAGTGTATTTATTTAAAAATATTTATATCTTGCTTTTCCCCTTCCATCCTCATTTGGAGCATCCAGGGAGGCTCATAACAGAATTTTAAAAACAATAATACAACAAAATCAAATTTTACAGCAATCACAATACAAAGAGCAATAAAAACAATAAACAGGACAGCAGTGGTAAAACATATCAGAATAAGCAAAGGGGTGGGGGAGAAATCTCTAACCCCTCAGAGCTACAGGAAATTAATTGGTTTTCAGTCACTATCAAAAAGTAGGCAGCAAGCCAACCTGATCCCTAATAGTAGAAAGTTCCACATGTAGACTGCCACAACAAAAATGGCTTCTCCTGGGTCACAGCCAGGTTTCCAGTGGTGGCAGACTGCATACGAAGTTCTCGCACAGTTGACCTCAGGGGGTTAACCATTTCACAAGGGGAAAGTCCTTCAGGCATCTTGATCCTAAGCCAATAGGGGCTTTAAAGGGTAATGACCACCACCTTGAATTGCACTCAGAGCAGGCCAGCAACCAATGAAGCTGGTATAACGAAATGATGCAGTCAAACCTCCTCATGCTCACTGAATCTTGTGCAGCCACATTCTGCGAAGGTTCTAGGTAGTATTCAAGAACAGCCACACAGACAGCACATTACAGTGATCCCGTTTGGATGTAACTAGAGTATGGATAACCATAGCCAGGTCTGACAGATCCTGAACTCTCACAATAGTTCAATTTCTTTAAAAACCTAACACAGTTCCAAGAAACTAAACTGAAGTTCTGCCCTGAGAGCTATTCTTTAGTGAAGCAGACTTTGAAAGGTCTCTGTCCCTCACCCAATTTACCTAAATCTACCCAATCTAAAGCTAGAATTCTCAGTAGGGGCAAGTGACTATGATGTTACAGACAAAGCATACATTTGGGAGAATGAAGAGAAGCAGTTAATTCAGGAAATAAAATTAAGACGGCTTTCAAAAACATTTTTGCACATAGCAGATTCTACTAAAAAGTCTGTAGGAGTAATGAAGATATGTGAGATAATTTAAATACAAATAGGCAAGATACCAACTTCCCCTCTGTGCAAGCAGCAAACTGTTCACTTTGCAGTAGTATCATAGCTTTTCAGACAGAAAAAAGGAAAATGGAGGTATTAGGGGCTAGCTCTTTTGCAGCCACGATAAGATCTCCACATGGTTACTTACCCTTGATTTCATGCTGGCTTTCTTCCCGTCTCCTCTCCAGCTCCTTTCTATCATAATTAAGTCTCTTCAGGCACATAATACCATACTGCAAACTCGTTCTGTAAGGGTGCAACAACACAGTATGTACTACAAGGCTTTTCACCAAACCCTAATTCACAATATGAAACATGACTTGAGCAATGCACCATAATATCAGATCAGTTTATAATCACACAGCTCTGTGTTCTCAAAACAATCAACTCTACATTCCAATTCATTTGCTAAGTACTACCAGCAAAAAGGCTTTTTTAAATGGTGCTCATTTTATGTCCTGACAAACATCATTCTGCCTGTATCACAGAAGGTAGAACTGCACTAGCCGCCAGCATTCAACCATCTCACTTTGGCCTTGGTGTACTATAATTTGGAATTTCTTGTACTAGTGGGAAACAATGCCAATCAGAACACTGCAAAACTTCTAAAAGCCTGCAGCATGTTGCACATGAAAGTATCTCATTCCAGCACAAGGAAGTTTTTTTATTTTTTTAAGGTATCTAAAAGAAAGTAAAAGAAAAAATTCAGAATGGAAAAAACAAAGTACAGAAAAAAATTGTTATAAGAAGCAGCTCTAAATTGACTGCAATAGCACTTCTAATCTATTAGGATAAAAGAGCAACCCTAAATATGGAAATTCGCTCACCGATGGAAACTGTCTACCATTTTCAGGTGCACACGAAGATCTTTCTTAGTCAAGTGATCCAACATTCGTGCATCCACAAGACACTCCATGAAATAACTGCGATACTGTGGAAGGCCCAGGCTGGGAAGCCATTCATTACCTATCCACTCATGGTTCATGTCGCCATAAGCCAGTGTCTTTGAAAGTAAAAAGGAAACTGTGAGTGTACACGTTTTAAAAGCATTGACTAAGTTCAGCTTAAATGACTCCAAAATGAGATTCAGGATATTTTTGTAAAAATATGATAATCTCCTGCCTTGAACTTTGAAAAGATCCTGTTACTACTACTAATGATATATATACAATCACATGCTGTAATTGTATCACAAAGGTAAGAGCTCCATAGTATTATAAGATTGCAATCCTATCCACACTTACCTGGGAGTTAAGTCTTGTTGAACACAGTGGGGCTTACTTCTGAGCAGACATACATAGAATTGTGCTGTAAGGAGGCTATTTAATGACAATTTATACACCAGGATACTCTCGCTGAAATCTACTATTGCAGGACGAGTTGTAATGGAAAGTATTTTTCAAATACATTAAGGCATTCTGTTTATAAGTGGCAAATATAAGAGAAAACCTCAGCCAAAACTGTTCCTTCGAAGTTATGTAATATTCATATAGTATGTGTATTGTAACAAGAAAACCTGAAGAAAATGTACTCAGTTGTGCATTACTGATATAAGTCAGCCAAAAAGTTTTTATACATTTGAGCCTTGAAATATAAAGCTGACTGTCTCATTGGTGGTGGACATATGCTGATTTCTTGTCTGGATTAGGCATAAAAATATGGCATATTTTAGAAATCCTTAATATGAATAAAACCATAGAGCATTCATACTCTTTCAGTGCCTTGGGCAGAAATACACTGTGCAGTTTTATAGTGAGAAAACAGTATATTTACTTTATTCCAAAGTAAGCCCATTGTGTTTAGTAAGAGGTTGTAAACCTATCTTACTCAATAGAAACAAACATCTCTCTGCATAAGACTGTGCAAGGATCCTTTTAAATGAGCTGTTCTGAAGGGAAAGGTTAATGGATCTTGCTACAGTGTTTGAAGACCTGGTGCAATGGAATTCATAATATGTGCTTCCCACGGAAGTGGTGGATTTAAAATAAATTATGGGAGTTCTCACTGAAAGACTGCACTACTAAGGTCTTGAGAGTCATCCCTAATCATGCTAAGATTTTATTAAACTACTAGGCAAATAGAAGAATGCCTGCCAAAGAAGGTCATGGAGAATGTCCTGAAGTAAATTTGTTTTGTTACACATGAATAAATGAAGACTCAAAGGAGTGAAGAATCTGGCCTGGAGTAAGCAATGGTAAAATTAACATAAGAAATAGCAAATATAGAAATATAGGAGACTTATATGTGTTTCTATATGCATTTCTAAAGTTCTAATGGAACCAGACAGGGGCTAGTTAATACATCTGTGGGGCAAGAAATAAAATCTGGGCTCCGGTATAATTATCTTTTCTTTTCCTATTAAGAGATAACAGTAAGGCAAGCAAACCAGAGAGAAGGTTCAGTTGCTTTCTGACATTGTCATCAGTAATCATCAAGTGATGTGGATTTTGAGACTAAACTCAAGGAAGAAAGTGTTCAACCGAGTAAGGTGATGTAATTGGAGCATCACTACTGAATTCTGTTCCTAATTTCAGTGAACACAATACAATATAATGCATTAGTCTCACCTGTGCCCAACTGCCCTCCTCAGTGTCCTAAATGTAACAGTGCAGCATGTGAACAAAACAGGCAAAGTCAATTATTATCTTCCTATAAGAATTGACAACACATGCAGTAATACCTTCAATAATGCCGTTTCCCTATAGCCTGGATTGACTGACAGGTATTACAGCCAATGGGAGTAGATATTCTAGCCAATCAGTGCCAGTTTCCTTCAATGACTTCTCCAATAGCACTGTTTCAGGGAGTGTTTGAGTTTTCAGGAATGGATCCCCAGTATTAACGAAGGTATATACTGTACAGGCAGAGGACTTGAAACATTTAAACAAAAAAACTAACAGAATATTTTTATACAGAGGCTGCACACAATTGCACAGGCATCAGGAATACTTCCATTTGAGACATGAGGATTATGATTTTAAGGTACCCATTCTCTTCAATGCATAATTAGGGGGCTCTCACCACGCTCAGTATTTTGAACAAGGCTAAGCTTCAAAACTGAGGATCTGTAATAATTCACATGTGATAGAACTGTATGTTTTTTCACAGCTCATGCAAAGGTTCATGCTCAAAGCATATTAACTTTTTGAAGACTGACAGATTTTATTCCTAGCCAAAATGGGTAGTGGAGATCCAGTATTCCTACACTGGGGTTTTGTTAAAATAATCATGTCAATTTGGATGAGACATGCTCATAGCTAGACATTACATTGGGGAGAAGTACACAATAAACAATTGGCAAAGTATGCTCATTGTGCTAAAAGGTGGCTAGCAAATTTTCATAATCAATGAGACAGGTGAATATGCTATCCCACTTATCTGTACTTAGGCATGGGCTAAGGAACTTTGCTTTCAATAAAGGATACACACTATCTACAATTATGGAACTCCTTACCGGAAGAATTAATATCTACACCTTCCCTCATAACGTTTTGGCGAGGGCTCAAAACGTTTTTGTTTCGTCTGGTTGATGGGTTTTCTGCCTCCTGTGCCTCTATAGCAATTCCTTGAATGTTAATAGTTTTGCCCTCCTCCAATTGGTTTGTTTGTTTTTGAGTATATTCATTGGTTTTATAAATTGTATTTTTTTTCTACAAATTGTAAGCCACATTGGGCATCAGCAGAGGAAAGGCGGGATAAAAATCTTTTAAATATATAAATATTTTGCTTAAACAAAAGCAGAACAGCTACCATTTGACTCACACTACTCTCAAAGCACAAATAGTGGTTTAACAAATAAGACATCTGGCAGCCTCCTAAGCACAAGGATATATCATAAGGACAGACTTGCTTAGAACAAGTCATTTACTGTGCCCAAGGTCAGTTGTCTGGATATTAAAGCGGCCTATTTTCTCTGATGAAAAAGAACATAATTGTTATGGTTCTTCAACACTACTCAGTGTGCCTCTAACAAGAAGACATTCATATAAAACAAGCCAATAATTTGGCCAAAGTTATAACCAACGTCTCATGATCCTAGGTAAACCAAAAGGTACAATGCTGCATCTTTTCACCAGGAACAAATTTTTTTCCATGCCAGTTTGGATAAGGAGGTGCTAGCTGGAAAATCAGACACTGAAGTATAATTTACACAAAGGAAAATATATAGAATGAACTTACCGTTTTGGTGGAAGTAGCCATAGTTTCCATCTCCTCATGAGTGACCCAGACATTTCCAGATGACTAGGGGGAGAAGGCAGATAGGTGAAGATAAGAGGAAGTGACCTTCCTATAGCAAGTGACCTTGCCATTAAAACATCTCAAGTTTAGCCACTGTTGAAGAAAAAGGTCCTTAGTCCTTGATATATTAAATCCCTTAAGAAAAATGTATGCAGCTTTCACAATTAAGGAGCATCTTCTCTCAGATGCTAGGCATGGTACATTGATACTAATATAATGGGACTGAGGTGAAGAAAGCTTCCTTCAGGATATTTCAGAATAGAGGCCTCCAACTGTAGCCTAAGTTTTAAACTGACTGCCTGCTCTATCCTATATTGTTCAGTTCCTTGACTCTCAGGCAGTTCCCTTATCTGCCACACACTCTTTCCTTAGCCTATTATGCCCCCTAACTCTTCAAAATGTTCAAAAATGGAGATATGCATATATTCCTGCTTGTTGATATATCTCACGCTGCAATCAAAGCAAGGACATGATTGAGTTGTGGGGAATGTCACGCACTCTTCAAATGGCGTTAATTCAGCTTGTGCCCTAGGAATAGGTGATGATGGGGAGAATCTGACACACTAGTACTATAGCTATCTGAGTAGCTATAAGTAGATAATACCAGAGTTACTATTTTCAGCACTTGTTTTTAATTGATTGCAGGCAAACAATAGTGGAAAAGGAATGTAGCATCTTTTGAATTATTTTATTAGCCTGCTTTTCAGCATCCTAGCATTACATGGTGAAGGAAAAGTCAATTTCTTAATTTCAATATTTCAATATGAGATACTTACCGTTCTTGAGGTGGGAGGAGCGGAAGGGCTTGTTAACGACACCATCTCTTGAATTGCCAGGCGCAGTTTTAACCGATGAAGGGCATTACTGATGCCAATCTCTCTCTGAATTTCTGTATCTGACAAGGCAGACATGATGGCACCACTCTTCACATTGGCTCTGCAGGCTGCCACATACCAGGCGGGCATGCCCACCCAAAGCTACAACATGGAAGGCCACAGATGAGTTCATGCTCATACTTTAGCAGAGAGAAGAATTCCCTCATGAGAGACTATATGGCAGGGGTCTCCAAACCCCGGTCCAGAGGCCAGATGCGGCCCGCGACAAGCCTCTATCCGGCCCGCAGCCAGCCTCTTGTCCCCTGAAAGCCTCTGGCCCACTTGGCCAAACATGACTGGAACTGTGCTCTGGTTGCATCTGGAAGGTGTTCAAGGGCCAGAGAGGTTGAATGAATGAGCCCATTCATTCATTTATTCACTCATGTAAGTTCCATCTCTAATTTATTTAAATTTTATATTTAAATGTTTTTTTTCCAGCGCTCAACACTGTGCCAGATATTTGATGCGGCACTCTGGTCAAAAAGTTTGGAGACCCCTGCTATATGGAAACGCTGGTTTCAACTGCTGAAGTCAGAAAGTTAAAAGCTCCAAAACTTTTTCTCATCTGTGTGGTTGGTTATTGCTAGAAAGTGCCTACAAGTTGGGAATTATTACTGATTAGAGCTAGTAATATAGTGATGTCCAAATACCATAATACTACCCTTGCTTTAGCATCAGTAGCCTAATAATAGTAAAAAAAGAAAAAGGGAAAAAGGAAAGGAAGGCAGAGAAAAAGTCTTCTGTAGTCCCATCCAAACAAACAGAGTAGTAAAATTGACTACACCAGATAGCAAGTAGTTTCTGGGTTAAACAATTTCACTCCTAAGAGAAACAGTACATTGAATCAACCTTTTAAAGCAGGAAAAAGGAGTACAGGTTGAGTCTCATTATTTGAGTGGGTTCAGTTCCAAGCACTCAGAGGATGACAAAAAATGCACAAAAGCAAATCAATTTATAAAACTAAAGTCCCTTGCTCCAGTGATTTAAAAACAGCCTTGCTGACCTTTGTGATGTAAGATAAGAGTCATTAAGAAGACAATCCATCAGTACTCCTCCAAGTGCTTACAAAGGCGCTTCACTCAGCCCCTCCCTTCACCAGTGCAAAGTGATCACCTTTCTTTTTTGTGCTCAGGGGGAAGGGAGGGGTCACCTGGAGAGAGAAGGATTGATGGATTGTCAGCCAGCTGCCATCTCTCTCTCTCTCTCTCTCTCTCTCTCTCTCTCTGATTAAGGAGGCTATTGTCAAAGGACTGTTCAGTTTTTTAAACTGATTTTTAAAGGGATGCATTTTTCCCCTTCTCCAGGGATCAGCACATTCCTTCTCGTTTGCAGGGGCCATTCGTGTTGAGTCAAATCTGTGTATAATAAACCAGTGTATAACAAGGTTGGACCTGTACATGTAAATATGTGTCTATCCTTTCATGTTATGAAACAAGTAACATAACCTTAAAAACAATTCCAAACTACAGACATAGGAGAGCATTATTCATCATGAACATTATCCAATAGACATCCATGAGAACTACATCAAACACACACTGTCACAGCAGCATTTTTCACACTTCTGGAAACTAGAATCACAGAGTTGGAAGGAATCTTCAAGATCATCTGTCCAGCCCTGCCAATGTAGGCTGTGTTTAGTTTAGGCTTTTCCAAAGTAAAGTTTGAAGTACTACAAAACTCCATAGAGCTGTTTGAGTAGAGACTACACAAGGAAACAATCATAGCTCTATAAAATTGACTCCCGTCTCTGAAAAATCATCATCTGAACAGTCTTAGTAAACTCTTGTGACATGCCAATATTAGATTGTTAATCTATGTTGAAAACAAATAAAACTAAGGGCGCAATCTGGAAGTGTCCTTGGGCCGACGCAAGTCCCTTGCACCAGCCCAGGAGGGTCGCAAACATGCCGTAAGGCACATTTGTGCCTCCTCAAGAGGAAACTGGGCCGGCACTCCAAGAAGTGCCAGCCTGGGGAGGCTGACTCAAGCCTTCGTGCTGGCTTCCTCCTTGAGTCTTGCGTTGGTCCGGTTGGGCTGATGCAAGGAGAAAAGGTAGGCAGGGAGAGGTGGGGAGGGGAGGCGTTCCCGGGCGGGGTAAGGGCGGGCAGTGGGTGGCCCCGTGGGTGGGCAGGTAGGCGGGGGGCAGGAGGCGGGGTTGGGATCCAGCAGTTATGCCGGATCCCAACCCCCATTCCCGGGGAGAATGGAGTAGCTTCAAGCCACTCCACTCTCCTCAGACTTGCGTCACTTCAAGAGGTAGCACAAGTCCGAGGAGATCCATAGGGGCGAGAGGAGTTTCCCCTTACCTCTGGCTGAGCCGCTTCTGGCCCCTATCCTGCACTGGATATCCTCTTGGCTTGCCTGTTGTCTTGGCTTGCCTATCTTTTTTGGTTTGCCTGTTCCAGCGCAGGATAGGATTGTGCCCTTAATCTCTAAATCCAACTCAGAGTGAAGACAATATTTTAAGTTCTTACTCAGAATGGATAAATTTTATCCCTTGTTTGTAGATACTTCAAAAATGGGGAAAAATTATGAGATTTTTTTTTTGAAAAACCTTTCTCAGTTGCAAAAAATAATCATTTTTTGCGCTGAGTCCTAGATTTGAAACTCTTTGCATAGGAAAGAAAGATTGTCTGATTAGAGCCAGGTCACTGACTAGATACCATTCATCATCTGGAGATCTGAAGGCAGCCTTACCTCTAACCAAGAGACTACAGTTGGGCCATCCCACTGAGCAAAAGGAATGCCTTTTCTTCGAGCATCTTCCAAAAGTTCATGTCTGAAAGAATGAATGATAAGCATTTTATAAAAATTATTGGCATGCCTTATAACCATTTTGCAGAGGTAATAATCACTCCATCTATTAAATAGATCCTTCTAACTTTATTTACAGATACTCATTATGGAAGCCAATATTCTACTGATGTGCATCTGCAAACATTTTCTTACTAACTGTACGTTCCGTTGGGATACATAGCCAGTACTTGAGCACTCATCTAGCCCAGTAGTTCTCAAAGTGGTGGGTTGCAACCTACCACAGGATCCAGAAGAGGACCATTCCTCTTAAAGGAAACCAGAAGTGGGCTATGATTACAGACTGGAGCAATTAGGAGCAGCACGGAGGCACGCAGAGGAGGCTGCAAACCTCCCAGACCCTCCCCAAGGCCGGTGCAAACCCCAGGTATGATTTACAAGCCCCTGGGTCTGCACTGCACTGCAACTGCTGCAGTGCCACGGGTCCCCACCCCACCCTAGTCCCTATCCACACAACAACTTAGCACTGTCCCAGATTCCGAGTAGGACTTTGGCAACCACTGATCTAGCCCCTTTGCCAAAATACCTTGGTTTGTTTTTTTTAAGTTGTGAAGAACAATAAAGGTATTTGACCTGCATCAAGTTATTCCTCCACCAATTGGGTGGGGACAAGGTATTATATAGGGATGACTAAATAAATCTTGGTCAATAAATCAAGTATACTTTAATGATTGTTTAAATTCGTGTAAATCTGCATGTGAATGAACAACAGTTCTGAAGAAAAAAATCTAATTTGTTTTTAGACAGTTTTAGGGCACAATCCTAACCCTTATGTCGGTGCTGGAAAGCACCGACATAAGGGCAATGCAGCTATAAGGTAAGGGAAAAAACATTCCCTTACTTTGAGGAGGCCTCTGTGAGTGACACCCAACTGCAGGATGCAGCACACATCCCATTGGTACTGCTATGCCAGTGCTGGAAAGCACTGACATAAGGGGTTAGGATTGCGCCCCTAGGCAGTTACAGCTTCTTGGAAAAGTATACCATCCAGAGCAGCAATTTTCAACCTTTTTCATCTCATGGCACACTGACAAAGTGCTAAAACTGTCAAAGTACACCATCAGTTTTTTGACAACTGACAAAACAGACCACATTGCTGGCAGGGCCTCACATTCCCCAATGGCCCTACTAATAAGCGATCCCACTCCAAACTTCCACAGTACACTTGCAGACCATTCACGGTACACTAACGTGCCATGGCACACTGGAAATTGCTAATCCAGAGAGAGAGAGAGAGAGAAGATGGAATGCCTCAACTAAAATGGCACCCTCCATCTGCAGTTTTTAGAAATACTGATAATAAAAATAGCCTTTAAAAAAAAGTGTTGCCTGATTTATTGGAGATACCTTTCTAGTTCATTAAAAGTGCTTTAATCCACTAACCCAACCAATTCATTGATTAAAACAGGGATCCCCAAACTTTCAGCTACCAAGGCCACAGCACTCAGTTTTGCCGTTATGGAGGGCCATAACAAGTCAATTTTAGATAATGCATGCATTTTGTACATAACTTTGAGAATGTTCACAATAGCAGAAAAATGTTTCCAATATGTTTGCAAAACATTTGCAGCTGCAGGGTTGCTTGCACTCTTCCGTGGACTCTCAGCAAAAGCAACCCAGACCAGCAGTGGCTTTGTCTAGCAACAGGAAGAAGTTCCATGCAAGTAGACAGGGGTGGAAGAAGTCAGAGAGAGAGAGTGCACATAATTGTAATGCCACTGGGCTCAGTGGGCCAGTCAAAATGTGCTGGTGAACCAGATATGGCCTGCGGGTCATAGTTCTTGAATCCCTAGATCAAAGAATGTAGCCTTAATATGGTACTATAAGTATCAGTCTGGATACAGAGCCCTGCTCAGCAACTAATTTTGTAACATTATAAATAATAAATTAAAAAATGTTTCAAAACAATAATACATGTTTCAAGATAATAAATATATAAAGTGTGACATTGCTAGACATATTCTAGTGCCAGTCTTAGGTCATATGAGAAGCTAGTCCCAGGAGGCCTGGCTAGTGTTCCATATGAACTGACCGCTTGCCCTAGACTAATTCTAGAATCCTCTGCAATGCACAGGAATTTTGTGACCAATGCCTAAAAATTACTTAGTAGCTAAATCAATATGAAGTGTTCTCTGATAGTAGGAAGCCTGTAAAGAATTTCTGAAGAGATACCGAAGCAGGCATGCTCACTTTTTTTTCATCCGTCTATCTTTTTCTGCTTGAGCTCCTAGCTTGCCGAGACCAAGAGAATCTTGTATATTGATCTCCGAATCTGTCAGCAGAACTGAGAAATACAATAGAGAACTCATAAAATAAATAAAATAGAATGAGATTAGAACTCTCAAGTGACTCATACAGAAACTGGATGCTGAATATCTAATATTTCAGAGCATGAACAATGAGAGTGTAGGAGAACAGATTTTCATTTTTTTGCAAGTACTATACCGCTACATAAATCCACAAATATGCATGCTACCCCTTATTTGTAAACATTATATATGATAGTAATTATCAAAGATAGCAATCTCTATCTATGAACTTGTACAACGCCCAGTTATTTTATGTACTTCAATTGTACTTTATGTACTTCATTTATTTTATCCACTGTATCTCCCCAGATGAGCTCACTTCCTCTCCAAAGTCCTACCTTTCTAACCCAACAATTTTTTCCCCTTGATCTGTTTCTGGGTCTTTCTATGGCATCATTGCTTCCCTTGTGTTATCACTGTCTGGTGCCTATTCCTCCATATCTTCCCTGCATCACGTCAGATTGCTATAAACCACAGCTCTTCCAATCCAACTCTATACTCAGATGGCCACAATACAAAAACAGCTGTTATGACAAGATGCCATTCTGAGTAAAGTTGTAACTACAGGCAGAAGAGAGATAAACCTATAATGACTGTGGCAGCCTCCCCACTGACCTACTCTCCTATTCTTCATACAACTCCAAAATGTCCATGCCAAACCCTCCTTTCTCTTCTATTACAAACCATGTTCCCTACTTAAATTTCAGGTGCCTTCTGCAGGTTTGCAACTGTCTTCCAACTCTTGGTTTTCACTTTTAAGGTTACTTCAAGACTATTCACTCCTCTGTCTGTGATCCTATCATCTCATCTCCTGTTATCCTCTTACTCACTCTCCTTCATGAAACTGCATCTGCCAGCAGATTCTACTGGGCACAAATGCAGGTGGATTGTAAATGGATATCACATGAAAGTGATATTTAACTGACTCCTTCCTATTTAAATGGAGGAAAAACTGGTCTACTTTTTCCATTTCTGATGCTTCTAATTTAGTACTAAAAAGTTGAACAAAGAAACAAGGAAACTGCTGTTCAGATACATCCTTTTGGTTTGTTCTGTTTCTGCCATTGTGCCTTCTGCTATTTTGCTCCCTGTGCCTCAAATAATTTATTTTTATCAGCAAGACCTCATTTTTGTACAGTGTTCCTCATCTCTATTAAATCAGAATCCACGTGGCCTACAATCCTACACACAATTAAGCTACTAAAATCTCATTGATTAAATGGGATTTAAGCAGCCTAAATTCTACGGGATCTCAGCATTTGGTTTTAATAACTGTTTTAGACCATCAAAGTTAGCTTCTGTACTGTGCTATGCTCCCTATTGACGGCCCTCACTATAGGCACTCTCTGACTTACATAAGATTTCCATTCCAGACACCCTTACACAAGTTAATTTTTATGTATGTCAGATCTCTTTCTGACATACATGACGCAGAGCTCCATGGAAGGATTTGGGATGAGCAGGGAAAGAGCTGTGTGAAGAGAAGATGGGAGGGCAGGTGGACAGGTGAAGCTGGAAGAGGAGTCTCCTGCACTCACCACTCTGTAAACAAAGCAGGAAACAAAGCAAGGCAAGAAAGTGTGGGTGAAGTGGGGCCAACCTTTCCCCCCAACAAGATGCAGCTAGCAGGAGTAATGTGCCTCCCTCCCTAAGCAACAGTGAACTTACTTTAACAATGTTAAGAAGCAAGTAGTGGGGGAGAAGGTTGATTCTATTGCTCAGGCAAGTGTTTTTGCTTTCTTCCCCTTTGCTCTCTTGCCTTTAAAAAATGACAGAATGCTTCTGCATAATCCTCAGAGCATAGTGATCTGGCTCCTTGCCTTCTCACCTTGCTCCCTCCTCCATCAGGAAGGCAAGGGCCCAGATCATAGTGCTCCAAGAATTGCACTGGCTCACTTAATCCACATGAGCTCTTTAAATGAAAGAGAAAATGCTTAGCGTGCTGAGAGTGAACCCAGCATGCTTTGCATTTCCTACTTTGTTTATAGAGCAAGCATAAGTGATTCCTCTTGTCCTTCCCAACAGAGACATATAACATTTACATATAGTCAAAATTATCTAAGTTAAAGCTAAAGTAAAGTTGCTCTATTTTAGCAACTCTGTCTCTTTCTTTCCCACTAGAGCAATTATAATAATAATAAAAATATTCAGCAAAGGGGAAGATTATCAGAATATTTTTAAAAATGTAGAAAACAGATCTGACATCTTGAGTTCTGATGCTACACCATTTCCTTAACTTAGTTTCCCATTTTGTTAAGGATGTTCAGAGAGAACTATCTGTCCAGAATAGTCCTCTGCCCCAAAACCGGTAGGATAACCCTCCTTTAAAGGGGGTGAAGAGATTCAAAGACCTTGCCCAGTGGCACCTTCTCTGCTCAGTTGAATCAAGCGTCCTTTCTCTTTCTTTCCAAACAAGCGCCCAATAGAAGACTTGATGCCTTTCCTCTTGGAGCCTTTGTGCAGAGAGTCTTGGCTGCTGTTACTGCTGCTGGGGTTACTAGCTTGATCTTCTAAAGAACTAAAGGATGCAAAGGAAAGAGCAGGAAGTGCAGGTTGTCATTCATCAATAATGAAGAAAGCAGTATGGTCCAATTCCCCTTGTTATCAGCCTAATTTCTTCTCTTACTAAAACATTCCTAGAACTTCATGCAGTGCATTATCACACTCATTCCCTGCTTCGAAGGGAAGAAAGCAACAGCCAGCATCAACACTGTGCTAAATGATGTTTTTGGTCTTAGCAGGAAACCCCACACTCCTTTCAGATCTATCTGCACACTAGAAGTCAAGGGACAAAGACTGCCATACTTAACAGACCAGGAAGCAAGGGACAAAATTCAGCTAACAAAACAAGCAACCACCACCATAGTGCCCACCCACTCAGCTATGGCTCATGCATTTTTCTACCATTCGGTGCTGGATCTGATGTTCCAAGCAGACATCAAAATTCCTTGAGAGCTTTCTCCACAAAGCTTAGAAAAACAAAGACCTCTCTGAAGGACATTCTGAGGAAGTACTGCCAGTTACAATGGAGCTAGCATGAAACATGTCCACATTTGTGATTTTAATAGTTAATTGCAATACACACTTTGTTTAGGTTCCTCTCTCAAAGGAATTAGCAAAATCAGCATTAGAGACATTCCTTAGGAAGCATTTGTTGATGTTGATCTAGTATGTACTTGGTTCTAACCCAACAGTTCCCTAACTGTGGGTCTGTGGCCCACCAGTGGCCCACCCTCCTTTTTGATGGTTAATAACAAGGTACATTAGGTTATGTCAATGGTCCCCAAACAGTGAGCCATGACTCCCTGGGGAGCTGCGGAAACCAGCCAGGGAAGCCACAGAATCCTTGCAAAAAACCCATAGCCCTATACAATGCATGTTGTCCTAATGGGGAGTTGTGGCCAATGGCCCAGTAGTTCAAGGGAGCGCCAGCTGAAAAAGTTTGGGAACCATTGGGCTATATGCATCAAGGGTTAAAACAACCTGCTACTGGGGAGGAGCACTGCTGTCCAATCACCATTATCATCACAGAGGCTTGAGTGGCTAGTAAAGCTAAACTTATTTTTAGGTGGGTCCTGATGCTAAAAAGTTTGGGAACCACTGCTCTAACCACCACCATTCCTTATGTGCCACTTTCCCATTTCAATGGGAAACACTTTTCTATAACATTTGATCTCCCAATTCTACCTGTAGAGTTGAGTACATCTGGCCACCAATAATAGGCAGAGACCCTCCTATCCTCCCTGGTCAGTCCCCTGTACCTTTTGCCTTCCTCTTGACTTAGAGTAGGATGTCCAAGTTTCTCCAGTCTCAGGGTCCTAGGTGAGGAAGGAGGAGAAGTCTCACATTTTATGGTGGCTTTATCTTCTCGACTCTCATCTCGACCAGCTGGCGACTGAATACATAAGGTGAAGTCAGAGTGCAGATTCCTGTCCAAATGCCTTCCCCCCCCCCACTCTAGCACACTCAACACTGGCATAGCTCACTAGCCAGTTCAATTAGAGGAGAAGGTGGAATTGAGTCTCATGCATTCAGAGTGTCACAGGGGCTGCTGCTCATTACATAACCTTATCCAAAAGTCCTGAATGACTGAGTGACAATTATCATAGTGCTACTTGGAGTGATGCAGCCCAAATGGAAGGGAATGGGGCCCAATAACAGCAGGAAGGAGAAGAGAGGTTGTGGCCCATCAACAACATGTAGCCACAAGGAGAGCAGCCTCTCACTTCCTAAAGCCCAAGCTCTGGCTTGAAGTAAACTGATATCCAGGGCCACCTTCAAGGCTGCCTACTGAAACACCAGAGATCTCTGCAGGCAGTTAAGTGTTGGCATCATTTAGTGAATTTGTCACATATTTCTATCAGATACAATCCCCCCGTTAAATAAAGGCCTATCCAGATTATGGCAACTTCTCTCCGGGTCAAGGCAGGCAATCTCCTGTTTGAGCCAGGGAACTAGGATCCAATCAACAAAATTCAAGCGTTGAAAGGATGATGATCATATAACCTTGCTGAAGCCTCCTTTGCAACAGCAAATGAAGCGGCAGGCTTCTAAAACACCACGTACAAAAATCAAGGTAGGAGAAAAGTGACAAACGAGAAGTGAGCACGTGTTGACATTATGCCCTGTTCCCCCAAAATTTGGCCTGGAGCAAGGTAACCTATCATAATGTTTCTTAGAAATATGGTTCTCATTACTAGTGATTTTTAAGATCTCCACCTCTGTTGTGTTCAACTATCACTGGCAGTTTGTAAGAAATTGTTTTGCTTTCTCCTACTGTACACACACTTTACTGAGCACTTTCTCTAAATTAATAGAAATTGACCCTACATGCAAGGTCACCTAAACATCCAAGTAGAGGAAATAAACATACTTCCATGGAGACCATAAGGCACAGCCACTTGAGAGAGAACACAACTGTTTAAACAGGAGTTCGTATCCAAGTTCATTTACACAGGCAGGCATTGAGGTTGAATGTACAGACAAATATAGCAAGCAGAGCATGCAGGGAATGGAGGGGATATGGTGCACACTATCTTAGGGCCCAATCCAAACTGCTCCCTATGCTGGCCCAAGTCCCTTGGGGCAGCCTGGGAGGGTCGCAAATATGCCGTAAAGCACGTTTGTGCCTCCTCGGGAGTAAGCTAGGCCAGCGCACCGAGAAGCGCCAGCCTGCAGAGGCTGACGGAAGCCTCCACGCCAGCTTCCTCCCAGCTCCTTGTGTTGGCTCCAATGAGCCGACGCAAGGACGAAAGGTAGGCATGGGGGGAGGGAGGTGTTCCTGGGCGGGGGGAGGGTGATGCGCGGCCCTGGGGGCAGGCGGGCGGGTGCAGAGTGGGAGACGGGGCTGGGATTCGACAGTTATGCCAGATCCCAACCCCTATTCCCAGGGAGAACGGAGCGGCTTCAAGCCACTCCGCTCTCCTCTGACTTGTGCCACCTCAGGAGGTGGTGCAAGTCCGAGGAGACCCATAGGTGCCAGCAGCCCTTACCCAGGGGTAAGAGGAAAAGTTTACCCTTGCCTCTGGCTAAGCCGCTTCTGGCCACAATCCTGTGCTGGATACAGCGCAAGCCTCCTGGCTTGCCTGTTCCAGCGCAAGTTAGGATTGCACCCTTAGTCAATCAAGTTCCAGTTATGCTAAGAATTCTGAAGAGTGGATTTTGACTGCAAAATCAGAGTTCCAAGGTTGTGTATGGACAATACATTTTATTTCCTTCATGTTCTACCTCTGAAAAAGCACCAGGGTAACAAAATACCACAATATAAAACAAGCTTGAATCAAACACAAAATAATCAAAAAGAAAAAAAAAGCACAAAAAAGCAACCAGACTGAAGGGAAACTGAATTTAAGTATTTGAGTATTGATATTTTGAGTACTGGAATATTGAATTTAATTATTGGAAAAGTACAACAGTTGCTGGTCTGAATACAAGATGTCTATATCCACTGTAATGAAAGGGTTGCAGTCTCCATTTCCCACAACATGCATGGTCTCTACATAACTAAAGAATCTCAAAATTCTCTTGAATTCTTATAGATTAAAACCATGAAGTATCTGTGCTTGGCAATCAAGTGGGAAATTTCTACATTCTGAATTTTTTCTTATTGACTCCAGACTCCCACACTTCACATCTCTTTTTTAAGGGGATGCTCCCACACTCCCTTACTTTTAAAAATTACTCATATTTTAGACTTTCAGAACATACTGATGTATCCTCTATTCCAAATTGGGCTTCAGATTCTAAAGTTAGCCTTTTAGTGCCAATTCCAGCTCTCCTAGCTTTATTGGATCAGATTTACTACAGCAGATGTAGCCTTTATGTGGAAGAACAGACTTGTAAATTGTGAGTTGGCAATGCTCTGTGCATGATACAGCCCATTAACTCTTTATAGATTAAGACATACTGTTAAACAGGCTCATTTTGGGGGGAGAAAAAAGTTTAAGCAAATCAAGGAACAATGGTGGATGAGAATTGTTTTTATCACTAGTGATGACATGGACATTAGACATTAGGTGCCAGCAATACCTGTGCAATCACATTTCACAAATCACCTTGGACTGCAATAGAAACTACAGCGGAGGATCACATTCACAGAGAAAAGCCTTGACCAATTCCTCCCTTTCTGTGTGTGTATATATTTCATGGAAGCAGTAAAAAGAATGCAAGTGAGCAAGTCAGAGTTACTATGCAAGAATGCAAGTCAGAGTTACTATGCTGAAGCAACTCAATATTTTGCAGCCTCTGCACTCCTATCCTTGACAATACGAAGCTTTCCAGAATATGGCCACTTCTATGCTAGTGCACTGAAACTGCTCAATACTGTTATGACAGGGTTAGCAAGGGAGCAGGATAGCCACTGGGTAACAGAAGAGGATCACAATTAAGCATCAAAAAGAGAAAAGAAACTGACAAACGCACAAGCAACTTTCTCCGGTGTTTCCGCAAGTCACTAGGCTGTGGAAGACAAAACACAAAAAGGGTAGAAGTTAGAGTGCAAAGTGACAGTATGACACAGAAGAAAGATGGCTAGTGTTGCAGAAGGCTAATTGCTATGCTTAGACCAGGGGTGCCCAAACCCCGGCCCGGGGGCCACTTGCGGCCCTCAAGGCCTCTCAATGCGGCCCTCAGGGAGCCCCCAGTCTCCAATGAGCCTCTGGCCCTCCGGAGATTTGTTGAAGCCTGCACTGGCCCAACGCAACTTCTCTCAGCGTGAGGGCGACTGTTTGACCTCTTGTGTGAGCTGTGGGATGAGAGCTCCCTTCACTGCTTGCTCTTTCACACCTGTGACACAGCAGCGGCACCAAAGGAAAGGCCAGCCTTGCTTTGTACAAGGCCTTTTATAGGCATTGAACTATTGCAAGACCTTCATTCATTCATATAAGTTCATCTTTAATATATTCATTTATGTAAACTTATGTAAATTTATTCAAATTTTAAATGTAAATTAATTCTTCCCCCCCCGGCCCCCGACACAGTGTCAGAGAGCTGATGTGGCCCTCTTGCCAAAAACTTTGGACACCTCTGGCTTAGACTGAAGAGAAAATAAATTAAAAATTGTGGGCATCAATCATGGCGGACAAGGCTGTCTGAAAAAAACAGCATGTGACTGCATCATCATTATATGTTCTTTCATAACAGACAGAGTTCCAATGAGAATGCAAAGGGCCCAACCACTGCAAAAGGACAATGAAACAAAGATGCAGCCTGCACTGGCCATTGTAAGAAGGAACAAGAACTAATGAAAGAACACAGAATGCTACCAAGTACCCCACTTGTCTTCCTCACAAAGTGTATCCAGGCTCTTTTTCTGGCTTACCAAGGTCATGCTGCATATTCTATCAAGGTCCTGAGCTGTGCTGCGAGAGGTAAGCTTGGGAGTGGAGCGCCCACTGATGGGAGGAGATGAGCTGGCCAAGGACAGAGCAGTTAGGGAGGTGGGGATGGATGCTCTTTTGCGGAGCTGTGTTAGATTCAGGGCCTCCATGCTACTACTGGTGACACGGCTCTCCAACTGCTCAGCCCGCAGCTCTGTAGATTCTTTCTCCTCCTGGATCATTCTAAAGGAAAACAAGGAATTTCAGCTGGCATTGCTTTTTCTTAATGTACCTTTCCCTGTGAGCACCATTTGCAATTCTTTTTATCACAATGTGGAGAAATAGATAAAAGATATTCCAGAGTTCTGGACACAACATGACTTCAGCCCACAGACCCAACTCAGAACCATATACTCACATCAACCAAATCTCCCATTTCCCTAATATTTTACTTACTTTTCTTCCATAGAGACTCCCTAGTACTTATACCAGTCCTACTCCATCAAAATAGGGCCACATCATTCTTCTTCTGCATTTCGTTGCAGACTCAAGGTAAAATTTTGGTAAAGTCATCAGGTTTCCTCTGCTTCAGATTCCCTCACTAATAAAAGGTTCACAGTTTCAGCTGTGTCATGGAAAGGTTTTCCCCTAATTTACACTGTATCACTGTGCAATGTGATTCTATCTGAAACCACATTGATGCACTGCATGAGAAAAAGTGCTGGGACAACACAAGTAACCTGCCTCTACATTCCAATGGGGCTGGGTTACTGTAAGGTAGTTGGGCTGCATTTACAGTCTCCATCCTCTGCATAGGTCCTGCCCTTTCCTGCTTGTTTTGACTGTGCACTTCTTCACCTCTTACGCATTACAGAGACTACTATATTTTGTCTATACTGTTCTTTGACATTTTTGGAAGGACAAGACTAGAGATGAATGAAGGGCTTATGCAGTTTTCTCGGAGACAGTCCAAATGGAATTGCTGAGATAATGTTTTGTTTCTCAGAATTATTCACTATTATAGCCCAGGGCTCCAGACATGGACAGAATCTCTTGGCAATCTATTCCTGATTTTTCAGCCAATCTGACTCTTGTAGAATGATCATATTCCCTACTAGGGGATAAATGATATGGCTTTCTTATTTCCTTCACCCATTCCTAGAAAGAAAACACACAGTTCACTTAATACATATACAGGTCCAGCCTTGTTATACCCCGATTTTTTATACACGGATTTGACTCAACACGAATGACCCCTGCAAATGAGAAGGAATGTGCTGATCCCTGGAGAAGGGAGAAAATGCACCCCTTTAAAATCACAGTTTAAAAAACTGCTTTTTACTGTTGCAGACAGTCATGCAGTCGATTACAGGTATAATCTAAGTATCCACAGATTTTTCTATCTCAAAGTTGATGAGAAGGGCCCTTTAAATTAAAGGAAAACAGTTGTTTAATGCCAGAGAGGGCAGCCAGCTGACAATCCATCAATCATTCTCTCTGCAGGCTTCACTCCTCCCTTCCCCTCCCCAGCACCTGAAAGAAGGCTAAATGGCAGCAATTATCACCTCCTATCACCTCAATTCTTTCCCCCTTGCTGGGGCTCCTAGACACTGTTCCAGAACCACCATTCAGAGCTTGATACCATAGTCTTAGGTTGCCAACAGGAGACTGAAGGTTGCCAACATGTAGCTGGGGCTCCTGGGGAAGGGAGAGATCTCAGCCTAGTACTGAAGCCTAAGCGCCTGGAGACAGACTGATTGCCTCTGTGTGCATTGCAAAAGGTCAGCAAGGCTGTTTTAAATCACCAGAACAAAGAAACTTTGTTTTTTAAATTGATTTGCTATAGTGTTGTTGTTTTTTTTGCCACCCAGTTGAGTACTTGGAAAGGAACCCTCCCCTTGAGAATAATGAGTCTCCACCTGTAGATGCAAATCAACTATATAGGGTGCACAAACAATGAACCAGTCTGGTACATTCCATACCTGATCTCTTCATTGATGGCATCTAGCTGTTCCTGCAGCATCATAGCAAGGGTCTGGGCATCAGAATGGCCACTGGGAGATAGCAAATCCATAGAGCTAAAGACGGTCTCCCGATCATCCTCATCCACATCAGAGATCTCTGGGTCACTGTCAAAGGTGGGAGCTGTGGTGGCCAGGACACCACCTGGCTGGGGAAGCTCCCAATCCTGAACACATCAAACCACAACATAGATAGCTAACACAAGGCACTACCTTTACATACACTGTTGCAGTCAATCATTCAACATCACACTGACATACTAAAAGAGAGTGATCAAAGGAAGGATGCTATTTCCCAAAATTGTGCAATGGGATTAAACAGCCTTCATGAAATACACCTTAGTTAAGGGCATTCATCCATGTCCCTCTCTTACCAATACTGATAGGGTTGTTCTAAGACTGTGCAACAAGGAAGTGAGAATTTGGTACACAGTAGTTTGAGAAGTTCACTGAAGTCTAAATATTTGATTTAAAATATTTATATGTTGCAGCTCCAAGGCTTGACAAGACCACTGAAGTACAACAGAACAAAGACCAACACCTCATCCAAACCAAACATTAAAACAAAGGCTAGAGTAGGCTTTTTCCTTGCCCAGATTTCACAGCTTGGTAAGGATCCTCTGAAACTTCATCTCATGGCTCTCTGCAAGAGCCCATCAACTAAGTACTGTCCTGGCTACCATCCAGTAGCCTTTCTGCACAACAGGGGTGTCTTTCCTTCAGAGAGGGTTAGATCTGCAGCTGTTACTGCTGAGCGAAAGACCAAAGCCCCTCGTTTAAAAGGCCCAGGACAGCTGCTGCAGCTGTTGCCATCACAAATAATTTGTAATATGCTCCAAGTTGCAGGCGTAACTGGAGCTGTCCATCAGAGATTAACTGGTGCAAGGAAAACGTTAGGAGTTTTACCTTGGAAGGTTCTTCCCGCAGAGCAGCAAATCGGCTCTTTGGTGCCCGGTGAAGACTAGAGGGTGTTCCAAAGGGCTCAAGTGGTGCATGAACCATAGTACTCAGGGGATACCTGAGATCTGGAGTACTTCCAACAAGGGATCTATAAAAAATAAATAAATAAAAGGAAAATCAGTCACCATATATGATATTGCATTCTTCTTGGATAGTCTTAAATGAACCATTAATTCAGGCTGAAATTCTAAACATACTTACCTGGAAGTGAGCCTTACTGAACTCAGTGGAACTTACTTCTGAATAGGTATGCATAGTGTCATTTAAAGTCATTTTAAAAGAACAGTCCTCACTTTAAAGACACATTAATATGCTTTTTTTCTTTTATTTCTTTGGACAAAAGTGATAGATCTACAATCGGTGACTGAAACTACCTACAGAGAACACACTGAATACTGTACAATATCATTTTGTTTGAATGGTTTGAGGAACAACCTGAAAAAAACTAACCAGACTGAAAAAAATTATCCTATATCAGTGTTTCCCGAAGTCCTCTATGGTAGAAGGGAATCACGTTAAGCCTTTGCGGGGGCAGGGCTGCAGCAGTGATGCAATCTCCAGGATCGCTGCTGGGACAGAAGGAGGTTTTTCCACACTCATCTTAGGCAGCGCCGGCCTCCAGAGGATGCGGGGAGTGCCATGGAAGCCTCCGTAGGGCTCCCCAAGCTTTTAATCAACTAAAATAGAGATCGGAAACCATTTCTGGTTTTGCAATTGAAAACCGAAAGTTCCGATCTCTATTTTTAATTGATCAGAGGCTTGGAGAGCCCCATGCAGGCTTCCACAGAGCTCCCCGAATCCCCTGGAGGCCAGTACTACCTAAGGTGAGTGTGGAGAAACTCACTTCTGTCCCAGCAGCAACACGATCCTGAAAACTGTGACACTGCCTTCCTCCCCTTCGCCCCTTAAAGAGGCATTGGCCAGTGCTTCCCAGGCTGGTGGGTTGCAACCCACCAGATGGGAACTGCTGTCCTATATTATATAAATATGCATATATACATAGAGGTATCAGTAAGATCAAATTTTGGATAAGTCAACACAATGGTGTGCCAATGTTCATAACTATCACCAGGGAAGAGCAGTCCAAACTGGTTAAGAGAGAGGTTCCTGCTCGCTAGAGCTCCATCCTTGGTCCATTACAAGCTCCTAAAGTTTATTCTGGTTAAAAAAAATTAGTGACCCTTCCTCCACTTCCCAATGCACGTAGGGCATAGAACTGTTCAGTACAACAATTCAACAAGAAGAAGTATACACAGAAATGGTTACTTGAGTGATTTCCAAGACTGGGGATTGGAAGACTGGGGACCAAGTCATACAAAAGTTGAAACTTAAGTGCCACCAGTCATCAGTGATGGGGGCAGAGGAGACTCCAGTTCCCCCAAACAAGTGACTGGTAGCATTCAGAACTTGGCTTCTAGATCATTCTTTTCAGGCCTGGGAAATGCAAATGCAGCAGTATTTCCATGTTCACTCATGTTAGATAGAGATCAACATATTAAGTTAAACAAGCATTAAGGGGAACAATAAAAGCTTCTAAAATATATTAGAAGAAGGAAACCTGCCAGAGAAGCGGTTGGCCCTCTGGATGGTGAGGGAAGGAAATGGGAGATAACAGGAAACTTAAGAGATGGCAGAGAAATTAAATGAGTTCTTTGCATCTGTCTTCACGGCAGAAGACCTCAGACAGATACCACTGCCTGAACGGCCCCTCCTGACCAAAGAATTGTCAGATAGTGGTGAAAAGAGAAGATGTTTCAGACCTCATTGATAAATTAAAGATCAATAAGTCACGGGCCCTGATGGCATCCACCCAAGAGTTATTAAGGAATTGAAGAATGAAGTTGCTGATCTCTTGACTAAGGTATGCAACCTGTCCCTCAAAACGGCCACAGTGCAAGAAGATTGGAGGATAGCAAATGTCACACCGATTTTTAAAAAGGGAAGGAGGAGGGACCCGGGAAACTATAGGCTGGTCAGCCTAACATCTATACCGGGTAAGATGGTGGAATGCCTCATCAAAGATAGAATCTCAAAACACATAGACGAACAAGCCTTGCTGAGAGAGAAACAGCATGGCTTCTGCAAGGGTAAGTCTTGCCTCACAAACCTTTTAGAATTCTTTGAAAAGGTCAACAGGCATGTGGATGCAGGACAACTCGTGGACATTATATATCTGAACTTTCAGAAGGCGTTCGACATGGTCCCTCACCAAAGGCTACTGAAAAAAATACAGTCAGGGAATTAGAGAGCAGGTCCTCTCATGGACTGAGAACTGGTTGAAGACCAGGAAACAGAGAGTGGGTGTCAATGGGCAATTTTCACAATGGAGAGAAGTGAAAATCAGTGTGCTCCAAGGATCTGTCCTGGGACCGGTGCTCTTCAACCTCTTCATAAATGACCTGGAGACAGGGGAGAGCAGTGAGGTGGCTAAGTTTGCAGACGACACCAAAGTTTTCCAAGTGGTGAAGACCAGAAGTGATTGTGAGGAGCTCCAGAAGGATCTCTCCAAACTGGCAGAATGTGCAGAAAAATGGCAAATGCGTTTCAATGTAAGTAAGTGTAAAGTCATGCACATTGGGGCAAAAAATCAAAACTTTAGATATAGGCTGATGGGTTCTGAGCTGTCTGTGACAGATCAGGAGAGAGATCTTGGGGTGGTGGTGGACAGGTCGATGAAAGTGTCGACCCAATATGCGGCGGCAGTGAAGAAGGCCAATTCTATGCTTGGGATCATTAGAAAAGGTATTGAGAACAAAACAGCTAATATTGTACTGCCATTGTACAAATCGATGGTAAGGCCACACCTGGAGTAATGCGACCGGTTCTGGTCGCCACATCTCAAAAAGTACATAGTGGAAATGGAAAAGGTGCAAAAGAGAGCAACTAAGATGATTACTGGGCTGGGGCTCCTTCCCTATAAGGAAAGGCTACGATGTTTGGGCCTCTTCAGCCTAGAAAAGAGACGCCTGAGAGGAGACATGATTGAGAGATACAAAATTATGTATGGGAAGGATAAAGTGGATAGAGAGATGCTCTTTACACTCTCACATAACACCAGAACCAGGGGACATCCACTAAAATTGAGTGTTGGGAGAGCTAGGACAGACAAAAGAAAATATTTCTTTACTCAGCGTGTGGTTGGTCTGTGGAACTACTTGCCACAGCATGTGGTGATGGCGTCTGGCCTGGATGCCTTTAAAAGGGGATTGGACAGGTTTCTGGAGGAAAAATCCATTATGGGTTATAAGCCATGATGTGTATGTGCAACCTCCTGATTTTAGAAATGGGCTATGTCAGAATGCCAGATGCAAGGGAGGGCACCACGATGCAGGTCTCTTGTTATCTGGTGTGCTCCCTTGTGCATTTGGTGGGCAGCTGTGAGATCCAGGAAGCTGGACTAGATGGGCCTATGGCCTGATCCAGTGGGGCTGTTCTTATGTTCTTATTTATAACTGCAGTACACAACAACCCAAGTACTGAAAGATTTGACTCTGACTGTTAAATAAGCATTCAACTGACTAGCAAAAAAAAAAACTGGCAGCTTATAATTTGCTACTTGAAGTTTAAAAAGAGCCAACCAGGCCGAGGAACTCAGATATTAGGTTCCAGTTATTTTAAAAGACTGAGTTATTTTAAAAGACTGACTGTACTTTTAAAAGACAAGTCCCCTGCGCCCAGGAGGAAGCCTTACAGCATGTTTGCGCCTCCTCAGGAGGAAGCCAGGTCGGTGCATGGAGGTGTGCTGGCATGCGGAGGCTGACAGAAGCCTCCACGCCGGCTTCCTTGGTGAGACTTGCATCGGCCCCACTGGGCCAACGCAAGGCTCAGGAGTGGGCAGGGAGGAGGCAGGGAAGAAGACGTTCCTGGACAGGGGGAGGGCGGGCAGTGGGTAGACCCAGGGGCGGGCGAGTGGGGAGCGGAAGGCAGGGCTGGGTGCCAGCACTTATGCTAGATCCCAACCCCTGTTCCTGCTGAGTTTGGAGCAGCTTCAAGCCACTCTCCTCTCCTCTGACTTGCGCTACCACAGGAGGCGGTGCAAGTCCAAGGAGACCCAAAGGGGCAAGGGCTCCTTACCCAGGGGTAAGGGCAAAAGTTTCCCCGTACCTCTGGCTGAGCCACCTTAAGCCCCTATCCTGGGCTGGATACAGTGCAAGCCTCTTGACTTGCCTCTTCCAGCGCAGGGCAGGATTGTGCCCAAAGGGTCCGATCTTATCCAACTTTCCAGCACCAATGCAGCTGCAATACCATCCCAAAGTAAATATTACCTTACCTTAAAAAAGCCTCCATGACTGCCCCCCACTGCAGGATTCAGCACATGCCCAATTGGCACAGCTGCATCAGTGCTGGAAAGCTGGATGATTGGCCCTAAAGCAAACATGAAATTCAGTGTGTCTTCAGGAAGCGTATTTAAATAGTTTTTTCAAAAAAATCCTATATATTTTACTTTTAAATCCAAACATATTCACATAACAGTCTTAAAGTGCTGAGTTGCCCAGCTTGTCACACTTTATGCAGGGCTCACATATAGGTGATCAACTTGTCTCTCAACGCACTGGCTGAGCCTAAGAGCCCCATTTCAGTCTGGAGGGAAGACAATCAAAGGAAGAAAGTGATAGCTGAGATTCCCAGTGGATACAAAACTTTCCAGTTCTATCAACTGTTCCCAATATTCCAAGGGGGAAAAAACTCAGTATAATTCTCTGACTATGCATGACAAACCTCTCTTTATGTGCAGCAAGCAAGAGCTTCAACTGAGAGATATAGAAAAAAATCCCACCCACCACAGCAATAGCCTTTGGGTTGAAAAACACTG
Source organism: Tiliqua scincoides (assembly GCF_035046505.1). Taxonomy (NCBI): domain Eukaryota; kingdom Metazoa; phylum Chordata; class Lepidosauria; order Squamata; family Scincidae; genus Tiliqua; species Tiliqua scincoides. The sequence continues at coordinate 188,564,121 of NC_089824.1, forward strand.
CCATGTTTGGGTTTACACTACAGCACATACCTAAAACTGAAGGGAATTTTAGATTTCTCAAGTTTCAGGTGAGAAAATGAAAATGCTCTATTAGGGAAATCTCTGCCAGATATTTAAACAAGTGAGCTAGTATCTTTACCCAGTAGCTTAGCTCAGGGGGGGGGGGAGCACTACATTTTGCAGGGTGCCACAACACAGCATGTAAGCTGTTCCTTCCTCTTGCCATTGGAGCCATTCCTGACGATGAAAGGAAAGCCTTCACTTTGATCTTGCCACCCAGAATGGTTCTGAAGGTGAGGGGGAGGGGTAGCTTACATGGCATGTTGAGGCACCCTACAAAACATAGTGCTGTGTCCCCCCATATCTACTCTACTCTCTTTACTATTATTAAGCCTACCAACTTTTTCTGTCACCCCTCCTCCCAAAACCTCTCTGGAGGGAAGAGCCTGGAACCTGAACAGTTGACAGTAAGCTTTGGCAAGTGCCAATTGCCCTGATTGTGCTCTGGTCCCAATCTCTTCCTCTTTATCTCATGAAAACACAAGTCTTCCAGCTATACATTAACACAGTGGCCACGTGTTCACTACGTGCCTCTGTAGCATTCCCCATTTGCTACATCTCATTCCAGGGAGGTAGCTCTATGTCATAGGAACTGGGAAAGGACGCTTGGGTTGGGTCTCCAATCTGTGGTGCAAAAATGACTGACTAGAGGCTGTTTATTCTCAGAGTCTTGCCCTTTGGTTCTTATACACAGTTTTAGTCTTCCTTCTTCCCTCCCCATCTTACACGTCTCCCAATTTCCACATTGAGGACTTTTACAATGCATTCCTGCACACCCTTGTACAACCAGTCGGTGAGGGGGGGGGGTTGTACCCAGCTATACTGTATCTGGGCACAGCTGGCGCTTCTAATAATGCAATGGGGTTGCAACTATATAACGTATTCCCAGGGGAAGAGGGTGCACCATGGTGTGATATTCTCACCTCAAGGACCAGGCACAGACAGATAACAGAGGAGCTCTTGCTTCACCCCCAGGGATCTTGTCACTTTTCTCCCCTCCCCCTTCCCTTTTCTTTCTGCTCTCTTTTCTTCCTCCTTTTCAGTTCCTCTTCTTGCTTCTTCACTATGATCTTTTGCCCTATCCCATCTTCCCACTGGCTTCTCTCACTTCACTTGATCACCTCCTTACCACTTTTTCTGCCTCTCTTCACCTTCTCTTGCTTCCGCCGCTTCTCCCATCTCCTTTCCTCTGTATACTTCATCTATCTGACTTCCCACTGGTCTCTTTCTTTCCTCTCTCTACCTGTGTCTTCTCTTGAATCCCCCTGCCTTCCAAAATTTCACCCTTGTCCAAAATGGAAGCCAGTCATGGACATTCCACAAACCCTACCTTCCCTGTTGCTCAGCAGTTACATCGTCACTGGATGATCAAACTCAAGTGGCTGCTGCTTCGGGGCTGCCGCTGACCCTGCCCTAACTGGGTGCCACAGCACCATGAGTAACCCCATCCTCTTACCATAAATTCAATCAAACAGTGGAATAACAAACTGGGCTTGTGGCCGCCTTCTAAAGATTCTAGCTTCACAAACAAAGCCTGAACTACAGAGATCATCAGTGTGATCCAGCATGGCAGTTCCCGAATTTTCTCACAAGCATCCTCCTTCCTTGGCCACTGAGCCAAATTACATGCAGAAACGGTCTTGGATAAAAACAGCACCCTACACTAATGCCTGCCTGATAATTCCACAGCAAAGCTAACAAAAATAGGTTACATGATAAACGATAAACGTGGGCTGAGCCTCACAATGATGCATACTGAAGCAGTCATGTGACTGCTCCACTGTATGCCAGATGCTGCACAGATCTGTTCAGCCCATAATCATAATGTGTCTACTTAGTTATGCAATAAAACAAGATATAAAGAACATTTTCCCACTGTAAAGAGCAATGGTGAAGTTGCTCCTCAAGCTCTCCCTGGACACTCATTAGCTGGTTTCTCTTCTCTTTTGTAGCAATGCAACTGAGTGCACGGTGCCATTTCAGCTTAAGAGGATCTTAGAGAAAACCAATTATCTGGCCTCACTTCAATCAATCCTCACTTTCATTTTGCGACAGAAACTGCCTTGGTCATCCTGGTTGATGACTTCTGCCAGGAACTGAACAGGAGGAGCATGCCCTTTTTGGTTCTGCTGGACCTCTTAGCAGTCTTCAATATCATCAACAAAAGTATCCTTCTACGTTGCCTCTCCGGATTGTGCTAGGGGACATTGTTTTGTCTGGTCCTATTGCATGGGAGTCGATTCAGAAGGTAATACTAGAGGACTATGCTCTAGCCTCTGAAACCCAGCAGGTTTCTATCTTGTCTCCTGGTTTGTTTATCTATCATCTACACCAGTAGTTCCCAAATACACAATACACCACAATACACCGGTGGCTCACAATACACCAGCCAGGGGAAGCACTTATACCTATCCCTTTAAAGGGAGAGGGAGAGGGAAAGGCAGCAATGTGATCCCTGGGATCACGCTGCTGCTGGGGATAGCAGAGGCTTTTTTTACTGACCTATAGCCAGCGCCAGAGTCCTGGGAGGGTGCGGGGAGCCCTCCACAGGGCCCCCCCCAAAGCCTCTGTAAGTGTAAAAAAGAAAAAAGAAAAAACGGGCACTTCTGGTTTTTGTTACACAACCAGGTGTCCTTTTTTAACACTTACAGAGGCTTGGGGAACCCTGAGGAGTTCCCAAAAAACCCTCCTGTCCCCAGCAGCAGTGTGATCCAGGCAACTGCATTGCTGCCATAGTCCCTCCCCCTCACATTCTTACAGTGCTCCCAACTCCCTTGTACGAGTTTGGGAAGCACTGACCTATATGAAACTGCTGAGAGAAGCCATCAAGGGACTTGGACTGAAGCATCGCCAGTATTAGATGACACTTGACTCTGTCTCCCTATGTCATCCAATCCAAGAAAATATTAAGTTGTTCTGAATTGGTGTTCGAAGGCAATGAATGGTTGGATGTGAATGTTGGCCAACCATAGCCAGGAAGCAAGAATTCACATTCCAGTCTCTGAGACAGGTATTTCTCTGACATTGGAAGCCATGGCCCTAGCATAGAACTACACCACATCTTTGGAGGAGTCAGACAGGAGTGCCGAAGTCTGTTACAGTTCACCCTTCAACTTCTTAGGCAATCCAGAATCTGTGGTGGCTAGGCCTTGGGACCATAAACATAAAATCCTGGATGAAAGAGGGTTTATAAGTGATGTCTATAGGGTGGCAGTGGAGGTCTTGAAGCTGTTCATAAGTACTGCCTCGACACACAATTGCACTGATTTGAAGAGAGCCCATTTCTGTTGATGGGAATGAAAGAGCTAGAGCTTATGGCTACTACAGGGCTTTTCACTGAGTAATTAGTTTGTCCATAGTTTCCAAAGGGAAGACTTAGAACTTGGGAGGCCAGCCCATAGATGAATTTTCCATGGGCTGAAGAAGACCACTCACCCTCTAAAACGTTCTTGAAGAATTCAGAGAATGGGATTTCCAAGAGCTTGCTGGATGCTTGGTGAAGACCTCCTTGGTGCCTTGGGTCTGGAGTCTGATGTCTCCTTCCATTCTCCTGAGTCTGGAGAGAGTTCCAGAACTCTAACTACTGTTCTGGAAACAACTCAGGTGGGAAAAGAAGGGAATGACCATGTTCCTTAGCCTGGCCTTCATCTGACAACTCACTTCCCTCTAAGCAAGAGTTGGCCTCAGAACCTGCTGGATATAAAAGGTCCTGGAGTCCATACCCTTAGCTCAAGGCAATGGAGCAGGAGCACAATTCTTATGCCCCAGTGCCCCAAGACAGGCATTCAGGAAAAGCTGATGCTAGTAGAGACTATTGTTTGTTTTTGTTGATTTTTGCTTATCTGTTTTTGATGTAGTTTTTAATTTTTTAAAATAAAACTGGTTTTATTATTTGTTAGCTGTCTTAAGGCATTTGCAAAAATGTGGGATAAACATCCATAAATAAATACATAGTGCTAATGGTCCACCTAGTGCAATTTTGTCTTGTACTGATTGACATGGCTCTTTAGAGCCCCATGTAGGGAGTTTTCTAAGCCTTACTACCTGAGAACCATCAACAGAAAATGCCAGGATCTGAACCACAGAACTCACACATATTTGTTCTACCACTGATCTGCCAGTCTTCCCAGGAATAAGAACTATACTAAAGGAACAGACTGTAAACAAGAAAGGTTATTTATTTTATTTATTTAATGAATTTCTACTCCGCCTTTCTCTTGATAAGGGTACTTGGTGGTATAAAGAATTTTTTTAATGTGTTTAAATTTTTTTCATAAAGGTTCAGGGCAGGAAATACAACAACGATGTACTAAATGAACTTTACAATGTTATTTGTGCAAAACATCTACAGATGGTAGACCTACAAAAAGCAGGTCATCAGGATCAAAACGAAATGCACACAAATGTAGATGTCATATGATGATGATGTATGGATTTCACTGTGTTTTGTATCTGAAGTGCTTTTCACGTGTGAGGAGACCATTATGCTTTAAAGCTCATAACTATAGAAGCCATATTGCCAATGAGGCTGCAAAACAAAAGCAAAACAACCAGTAGCTGGAGAGCTGCAGGTGCTTGGCTGTCTTATCTGTTTTGGTGGCAAGCATATTATGTAACTACACCCTCTACTGGATCACACAATGATAGCAAACAGCTGGATTTTGTCTCCAGCTACATTTTATTAGGCTGGTTTAGCAAATTGAAGAGACAGGTGGAGGGTGGAAAAGCTTTCTGTGAATTCTACTTTTTACTAACATATCTGGAACCACTGGTCTGAAATCAATTTTAATATTCATAATCTTTTATAAAGACGAATATTTTATAAACACAGCAACTTTAGCCTGAGCTATTGGTTTAAGGACACACAGTTTCCCATATAGCAACTCCTCTCAGAAGCACTTGATAGGTTCATTTTTGAATCCCCTGAACAAATTGACCAAGCTATGAAAACAGGAACATCCTTACCTTGTATGTACGCTGTCAAGAAAAGATCCACTTCTTGTCTTTAACTGGTCAATTTCTAATCTCAATTTGTCAATCTCATCTGACAGCCTTCTCTGTTCAGAACAAAATAAATGGTTTCTCTGTAGCCAATATCACTCATCTTTTTCCAATTTACACTTCCACAAAAAGAAACAATACCAAATGCAATTAGTATATTTGAGAAGTCAAACTTCATGCAGGCAGAGGATCATGCTGGAGAGAAAGCAGGGGGAAAGAAAGTTACTGGGCAAAGTAGCAAACAAAGGGATGCAAAGCAAGCACTTCTTGATTCCTAGATTTTTCATGATGCATAGTGGAGGTTACTAACAGTACAGTCCTATGTATGTCTACTCAAAAGTAAGACCCACTGAGTTCAATGAGACTTACTTCCAGGTTAGTGTGCACACAATTGCAGCTCTACATTCTGATTTTGTTGCTGGTGTTGCTCAGAGAATACCTGTTACTGTGCAATCCTAGCAAACAATGATTTCACGAGGAATCTGCAGCTCTAAGTGGATGTAACCCCCGGCCAGAGTGTATCCAAAAAAATCACTGAATGTAACCCTCAACTGCAATTTTTATTCATGATATCATTCCTCAAAGAGATTACAGTGCAATGTCTCATCTACACATTAGAACTGCAGGAAGGAGGTGCTGCAGTCTTGATACAGGAACAGTACTTTAATTTCAGCAGGACAGCTGTGCTACTATTTCTCCCCCATCCGCCACCCGCCCATCCTACACCACTTTTAAACAAAATGTATTGTTTTGCACTTTGGGCTTAGGTGAAGGGCAGTGTACGGTGATGGTGGAAATTCAGAAGAACAAACTGAGCTCAGATTCTAATTTAAGAAAAAATTACTGCTTGATGAGCACTCCTGTGATATTTCTGTAAACTTGGGGAAACCATTCATCCAGCAAAGAACTAAAAAAAAAAATCATGTCAAGATTGCATTTTGAGAAAGCCACACAATCATATGTGTGCCTACTCAGAAGTAAGTCCAATTATGTTTAATGGGGCCTACTCCCAAGAAATCTAGTTTTGGATTGTAGCCTGAAACCTTGATGAATTAGCTAGAATTGAACTGATACTGAAGAACTGAACTGATAAATCAATCTCTGCTGCTTACAATCACTGAAGTCAACAACACTATCTAGGAGTGTTAGTTGCACCATCACATTCCAAATGGCAATCACAAAAAATAGCTGAGTCCGTCTGCAGAAAAATTTTATTTTTCCAGCAACAAAATATTGTGAGGTCCAAGTGCTAGAAAGCCACCTCTGAAACAGAAGCACAATCACAGTGAAAAAATGAACAACTGAATATTTGTTGAGTAGAAATCACTGTCTGGACAAGGTCTCCAGTCTTTCCTATTGTTAATAAATAACATTTCTCCTTAGCTTCATGATCACATTAGATAACCCTATGATAAATTTGAAACTAAATATTGTGGTTCAGCAGCAGGAGGTACCAGTATAAAGCCAAAATGTCACCCCCACTACTTAGCAAATGTTTTGGTACTTGTGTCTTTAGATGTCTCAACAGACTATATGGGATCCCACAGTGAGCTATTCACAGTTTGATTTTTTACCATTTAATGTATATCGCATTTCTGCTATTATTCTAACCAATAAGCAGTTCCATGTCACTTAGAAAGGGTGGAGGCCTTATAATCCTTGTCAAGAAGTTCTCCTTGTACAAGAAGTTTGTTCTTGGGCTTCCTGCTACATAAAGGAGGAGCTAGCAAGGAATAAAATCTCTTACAATGGTCTAAGCTAGTTACTGCTGGGAAAACAACTGGTCATCACAACAACCATTCAGCATCTTCTGAACATGCTATAGCAATGCTTTTCTCAAGACACTGAAAATACACATGCTGCCACTCCTTATACAGAGTCCTGGAATGGCTTTTACCTTGTCATGCTGTTGCTCCTCAATCTGTTTTTGGGTATTTTCCAGTTCTTGCAATAACGTGTTCTTAAAAAGCAAATATGAGTAATTATGAACAGAGCACATGACCATTGAGGTCAAAGTGAAAAAAGGTGTTTGAGACTTTAAAGAAAAACCTGTGAGATGCCCCATAAAAAGCTACATATCTTTTTTTTAAAAGTGCCTTGCATAATTGACACAGGTAACATGCACAGAAGCTGCCTTGGGGAAGGTAGATTCTAATTGTGAATTCCATCTGCTATGACCATAGATAGTAATACTCACCAAAATTCTACAAGATACTAATCCTGACCTAACATACAAAATTGTTGTAAGGAATAAAATTGTGTCTATGAATCATTTTGTTAACTGCTTCTTTGTGTAATATTTGAGAATGGATTGAACCTGGATGTAATGCACATAAAATGTTATTGTTCAGCAATAACATAAAATAATGCAAGAGGTAAAGGTTGAGTATCCCTTAGGCAGACTGCTTGGGATGGGAAGATGACTGGATTTTGGATTTGTCCAGATATCAGAATAAATGCATAAAAATAATGAGAAATGCTTCCTCTTGCTCTTTTCACTGTTACCCATATGGGTGTCTAGCAGCCTCTTTGACATTTTTGATATGTGCAGGTACACAGACATAGTAGGGAATATTATATTCACTACAGAGTAGAGAACAGAACTTATAGCCTGTACCTGCACTGCATGTGGGGATGAACACAAGATCTTCTAGTGTTAACCCATGTCCAAATAAGGAAGTAATCTATCTGTAATGGTTCATCCATGCCCTAAATTCCAGGGTTAGTAGCTAGACTGGAAGATTTGACTATAAATGGCACTGAGTGCCATCCTGAAGAAAGGCAAAATCAGCACCTCATGATTATATAGCACTTGTTCTGTGGACCAGGAAGCTGATGAGACCAGCCTGATAAACAGTATGGGTACTATCTGCCCCTACGTTGCTCAACTGTGTAGAAGCATCTGCAGCTTATGCTCCAATACTTTGTTGGCTTCACGCTGGCAGTTTAGCAAATCAGGGCTGGGGAGCTACAATAGCCTGCAGGCCACTGGGTTGTCAGGGATGGGATATGGTTAGGATACAAACCCAACTCCTGAAAAATCATCAGCATTGAAATGCTTTGGTAAGAAGTTCCTGCCCCTTCTCCCAACAGATTTCAGTCAAGCAGTCCTGACTCACTACTATTCTGGCTCCCATTCATTTCACAGAAGTTTGGCCCTTGTGGAAGAACAAGTATTTCCAAGTAACCCTGGTAACAAGATAACTTGAATAATCAATGGCAGCATTCAAAATGCAAAGGGACTCCCATTCAAGAGTATTAACTGAATAGACAGAAAGGTTCTCTTATTGTATGCACATAGTAGGGCTTACCAAATTCACATACCACATGGCACTGCAACCATTAAAATTTTTTTGAAAGTGCACTGCTTAGAACCATCAGAGGATATTCGCTGCTCTTTAGTTACTAGCCTCAACTTGAATCTTTTCTTTATGCCAGTCTCTGTATGACAACACTGAGTAGTTTTCAACAGGTGCAGGACAGCTGACAATTCACTGCATTCTAACTCCTAGAGGACTATTGGAACAGAGGGGAATTATTTATTCTTACTGAGCTGCCAGAGACCATTTTCTTCACATGTGTGGGTGTTAGAATCCCTTTAAGAGAAAGAGGAGAAGCTGAAAGGAACATTTACACGATTTAGCTGAGGTATGAAGTTGGATGTAGACTAGGTGATACGTATAACATCTAGATTACACAGAAATCTTTATGTTTGCTTTGTTAGACTAATGTTTCAATCAAAAGATGAGGCCAGATCCTCTTATCACAAACGTGCATGAGAATCAACCATTTTGCAATAAAATAACAAAACCAACACTCTTCAAATCAATCCCTTTAGAAACAAAGTTAAGCTTTATGATGCTACTACTCTGAACAGCTACCTAGAAGCACGAACATGGAGTAGCTATATGAAGGGATCCTATACAATAAGAGCATCGCAAAAGCAAAACAATGATCCATGTTTTTTGCCACAGCCACTGAAATCCTATTAATAAAACACCCAAAAAGGCATCAGTAATGCCCTCTACCTCTGCAGACTTAGTTATAAAATCTGGATAAGCACAAACCAAGGAGGAGGCAAAAACATTTGGACTAGTATAAACCAAGGCAGGGATTACCCTCCTTATAACCCAGCAGTTTTCAAATGTTCTAGGAGAGTTTGCACTGCTGTAAGTCCTTGCGGAAGCGGGGGGAGGCAGCAGGGGCGGGGGAAAGGCAGCAACGCGATCCCCAGGATCGCGTTGCTCAGGTGGGCTGCAGGGACTGGGGTACACTCACCAGTCCCTGCAGCAGCCTGTTGGAGGTGTGGGAAGCCTTGCTCGAGCATCTGCAGGGCTCCTGGTTTTGCGGAAGTGGAACACGATTGCTCTACTTTCATTTCTGATGACCTGGGGAGCCCTGCAGACGCTCGCGCAAGGCTTCCCGCACCCCTGACAGGCTGCTGCAGGGACTGGTGAGTGCATCCCAGTCCCTACAGCCCTCCTGAGCGATACTGGGGAACACGTCGCTGCCTCCTCCCTGCCTCCCCTCTGTCCCTGCCCCTTAAGGGGAAAGAGGCCAGGGTCCTCAGGCTGGGCATCATGATGCCCCAGTCTGAAAACCACTGTTAGAACCAATTGCTAAGATTCTCTACTCTAACTCAGAGCACTGCAATATTTTTCTTTAATTCCACCAAGTGCAAATCTATCTTAACAATACTTTTTAAAAAGGCCTGTACAGTAAATCATATCTAAAACAGTTTTGATCTGAGCCATTAGATTCCAGCTCCTACTTAGGGTAGCCTTTTTGAAGGTCCCCAACAGTTCAATCTTAGTTTTCACCAAATTTATCCTCTGTCAGTTGGAGGCAGCGTAGCAAAAGGGCAAGTTGTAATACCTTCTCTTCAAGCGCTGCCATCCTCTCTTTCAAGTGAAGCTGCAGCCGCTCATTGGACTCACTCAGAAGTCTATCCACAGTATCAGACAGCCTTTTGTTATGTTCTTCATTCATTTTCTCCCGTTGACGGGCCTGTGGGCAAAATCAAGATCAACCAAGCAACTCCTAGCACAATTGCCTTGAGACTGTTGCAAAAATAGCCTTCATCATGAAAGAATCCCAGTTATCACCCATCACTATATCTAGCCCTTTCTAAGATAAGAAAGACTTCACAATTATACCGTAACCACCTAATTGACTGAAAGAGAATGAACTCTTTAAGTTGTCATTCATTTAGCTATATCAAATTATATTGACAAGAAAAGCAGCAGTGAACATTAGAGGTGAACAGTATCATTAATTTCAGTACAAGTTTATTCCAAAATATAACAATGACAAACTTGCACTGGCAACTCACTGTTGCAAAACTGCTCATTATAGTTAGGAAAACCCGTGAAATGTCAACACATAAATGACAGATAGAACAGTTTACTTCGTAAACAGCAATGGAGCCATTGCAAGCACAGAGGAAAATAAGGATCCAAATGGGAGCTGAGTTATAAAAAGTCCATTTCGTTTCATCATTTGTCACCCTGATAGGAAATTTACTGAAGGGTGGAGTACATATTTCATACAAAAAATAATAAAAAATCTCATAGCTTGGATTCAGTTCACAAGTACAGCCAACCTTCTGAGTGGCTGCAATGCAACACAATTGCATTACAAGTGGAGCAGTATGTGTGAAGTAGTCTCCCATGTGGTTGAGTCACAATTTTAGATTATGCCATTACAATCTATATCCACTCCCCCTCCCAAAAGGCAACAGTGGGCTTGAAGACTTCTGGCAATCATGTAAGAAGCTGCTGTTCACAGGCAGCTTTCCCTGTACTGTAAAACTTGTGAATGAGATACTGACATCCTAGCAAAAAATATACAAGAGTGACACCAAATTGTTGTCCTCCCTTCCTCAGTATTACTCTGCCCTACACTGTTGTGTTGTAGGGAAGGCATAACAAGTAATAAACAGCCCAATGTTCTACAGAAGTCAACCTACCCTTGCCAATTCTTGGTTCTTTTCCTCCAACTGAGTTTCCAGCTGCCGCAGTCGCTCTTCAATACTGCCATGCCTCTCCTCTGCCTACACAAAATAAGATATTCTTCAAGGAGGAAGCAATGTTTACAAGCCCTGATAATAGCAGGAAACATGCTCTTACATCAAGATTGCACGATATAGCAGTTACACACATGCAACCCAATCCTCTCCCTGGTGGGCCGCTATGTGCAGTGGCGTCAAAATGGCAACTCCTTATCCTGTGGTCCCGCAAGGCCACTGGAGGTCTCCTTGGGGGAAAGGGACATTCCTCCACTTCCCCAGAGTAAGGGCACAGGCCCGGTAATGGGACTACTCGAGTCTACACTAGCTTTTTTGATGGCACAGACTGGAAACCTCCATGTCAGGCTTTGTAGCCTGACAAAGAGGATAGGATCCAGCAAAGCAGGGCTCTGCCGGTCCCACCCCTCTCCCGGGTTGGTCATTCTACCCACCCCATCCTCCCCCCGCTCTCCCCTGCCCCAGAATGCCTCCCCCACCCCGAAAATCTGCACCACTGCTTGGTGGTGTGACTTACCCCCGGGCGCTTCTGCGGCATCTCCTTTTGGCGCTGAGGCCCAGCATCTGCAGCCCCTCCTCCCCAGGTACTTTACAGTACATTTGCAACACCCAGCATCAGCACTGAGATCCAGTGCTGGCACTTAAAGCCCCTTAGAATTGGGCCCTAGGTGCAGCTTATCATAAAATCAATGGATGTGACCATGGTGGATCTGCTCTTTTGTGGCAGTCTGGTGGCTGACAAACCAATAAAATGGAGGGGTAAAGAGAACAGAATCTCCAAAGTTTTTTTGGAAGGGGGTGAGGTTGTTGCAGACAGGCTACAGAGAGAATTCGCTTGGTGGAACAGGGCTGGCTTCCCCATCTCATCTCTCCTAATTTATTTATTTGTTTCACTTATAATTATTTATAGTTATTTATTTTAGTTTGTTCAATGGCGTCACTTCCGGCGAGTCCCGGACAGATTTTCATTCTCTGTAAACCGCTTTGTGAACTTTTAGTTGAAAAGCGGTATATAAATACTGTTAATGATAATAATAATAAGTGAGTCCCAATGCTAAAAAGTTTGAGAGCCACTGGCCTATTCTATTTAAGAACACTACAGAAAGGTCTCTGTTCCCACCTCTGTTCTTAAACAGTCCTTATGAACATAGTAGACTTTGATGACAACACAACTGTGACAAATTAACAAGATAGGGTGTACTTATGCTTTACTTCTGCGTACTTGGATGCAACCTGAACCTTCAAATACTGTGTGCATAAAACACACCATGAAAAGTCAAGCATGACCAGCCTGAACAAACATTCTTAGTAGTGGCCTCCATCTTAAGTGAGCAGCAGCTGCGCCATGGTACTCAGTTACCACAGTCCATGAAGACAAAAAGAGAAATAGCTGCTGTACTAATGTATCTTAAATAAACAGGTACTAACACAGTTGGCAAGGGAAAAAGGCACAAGTGTCAAATTAGAACTGAAAAGAGCTAGATTCATTTAGTGATGAAGCTTAGCCTAGTCTACCATAGATATATGTCAATCTCATCTGTAAGTCAAGGGCAGGTTGTGAGCCTAAAATCATGGAATTTTTATGACCCTCAGATAACTGGGGGGGGGGGGAGAGAACTGAGGGGTGTGTGAAATTCTTTGAAAATGACTTATCAGAAATTGTTCTGAGGCAGTAGCAAAAAGGAAAAAAAAAAAAGCACCTTCACTTCTCTTCCTTTCTGGAGAAGAAGCTAAATCGGCTACCTTTTTTTTTTTTTTTTTGGCTTGCTTTCTGTTGCTGACTCAGAGCAATTACCAGTAAGAAAATTACTCCTTTTCTCCCAACCCCTTTGTGTCCTGCTTCTCAGCTCAGTTCCACCCCCAGCTCACCAGGCAGCTGCTCTCAGCAGCTTTATTCACCGTATTGACCTGCGTATAAGTCGATCCATGCTTTCAGGGTCAATTTTGAGGCATAAATTTTTCAACCTATGCACGAATATATGCTGCATGTCGCAGGGTTGCTGCGGGAATAAAATCAGCAGTGAAAATACAATGTACACCACTGTTAGGTCCTTGGAGAAAGGATGAAATAAACAAGACTGCTCAACTTTCTCCATAGGAGTTCAAAGTTCTGGATACAGACATACGGTACCCATTTTGTACCCTGAGCCTTGATGCCATTTCCTGGCTGTGCACTTGCCTTGGTGAGTGCTGCTATCCTTTGGGCCAACTCAGCCTCCACCTCGGGCAACGTCTCTGCTTTTCGCATTGTTTGCTGCAGTTTTTGCTCTGCCAATTCTAGAAGCTCCTGGAGATGCCGTGCCTTCTCCTCACACTGTGGACCAATACAGAATAGCACCAATGAACATTAGGAGCTAGGACTAATAAACAGTTTCAGTTTGCATGACAGACATACTCTCCAATGCACACTTTCAAGAGACAATTAAAGGTGTACTTGGTTCTGGGGTTGCACATCCTATGAACTCTACCTAAAAAAAATGCGCCAAACAAAATGATAGTCTGAGATAGTACATTACCACAAATGCTTTACAATATTTTAATATTGTACAGTTCTGGGCACTGGAGTTGGAGTTGGCAACCTTCAGTCTCAAAAGACTATGGTATTGCACTCTGAATGGTGGTTTTGGCACAGATGGTGGTTTTGGTGGTTTCTGGGCATTAACTGACAGAAAAGATACAAACCTGGGCCTGGAGACTCCACATTACCACAAACAGTATTATATAAAGGCAGTCTAGTCCGTCAAGTTGAGGGGACATAGGAGTGAAGGCAAATAGTGTTTTGGGAAGGAACTATTTGGAAAAGATGGAGAAGTGTCCAGGCAGAATGTTCAATGCTCTAAAGGGACAAGATGGGCATTCAAAGTCAGGTCCCGTCACACATGCACCTGTCCACCAAAATACCATGGGTGCTCCAGGTGGCATGTCATCAAAGCTCATTACCTGGCGATGGAGAGACTCTTTATTGGCCAACTCATTCTCCAGTTTGTCATTGAGGTCATGAATAGAAGTGGCTTCTCTCTGGGCTGCCAGATAGCGCTTCTCCAGGGTGGTGATTCTCTCCTCCATGTCTTCTTTCTGTGCCAAAGCCTGGGAGCATGAGGCATAAAGAATCTCATCATGGAGCTTATATGGACATCAAACCAACAGTATTCTCTTTATGAACTACAGCAAGGGAGGGAAAGTCCTAAACTACTAGAAGCTAGGCCCAATATTTAGTGCTTCCTTATTATGACATTAATGACAATAATGATATTAATGTCATAATACTAGATTACTAGGTACCTCCCAGAAGGGTAGAAAGGCAGGGTAAAAGTGTTTCAAAATAAAAAATAAATTAATTAATCCATTGCTATTATCAGAAAAACAACTGGCTGCTAGCAGAAATTCAGGATGCTATACTCCTTTGCTGTACCTGAAGAAACTAAGATAGATTTCAAGTTACAATATATACAATATAATTTACACTGTTGAAATAGAGCACTCTAACCTCTCGTAGGTCCCTCTGGTACTTGCTGCTCATTTCTTCTGATTTGATTAGGTCCCTCCTGGCAGTGCTCAGATCTTCTTCCAGCTCAGCAACACTAGCAGCCAGAGCAGCTATTCGTTCTTTAGCTTGCGCAAGCTCAAAGTTGTGCTTCTCTAGAAGCTCCTGTAGTTCTACAGTCCGACTTGCCTCATCATCTGGGTGTATAGAGCCATTGGGGAGTCTCTGTGAAGTCATGTAACAAAGAAATATGTATCCAAGTGATATGCAACTCTCAGTGCAAGACAGCACCAGATCAGCAAATGCCCTGTCATATGCTACTGAGTGACATCTATGGAAATTCTCTTCCTGCCTGCCAACATATCAGCACTTGGATCTTTCAATTATTCCCTACTCTAACAATATGACAAAAGATGTGGGTTTGTTATTATAGCACTTCCTGGAAACAAGCATTTCTGAGTCAGAATATAAGATTGCTGGGCACTTATTCAGTTATTATTGCAGCATTCAAAAATAATATGGAAAATAGAACTTCCTCTGCAGGCAAACTGGCACCCCTGAATTCCTGGAATTCTCATTCTTGTCTCACAGCAGCACGTAAATAATACCTATAGTATCAGACTATGCCTTTCAGTTCCAGAAAAATAATTCTCACCTTCCAAAGAACCTTCTGCCCTGGTTCTTTGACATCAGTTCTTTTATCATCTTCTCCCACAGGAGCTTCCCGCTGAGAGAGGCCTTGCTGGAGAGCATTGACCTGCACAATAAATATTCAAAAGATATTCAACCACCTTCTCCTATATATTCCGGGCCATTCCCTCAGATACTGTGAGATGAGGGGGTAAGAGACAGGACAGACAAAGAGGTTGTGATGTGCATTGTAGGTCTTCTGGCATTGCAACCAAATCTTATAACACTTCTATAGTAGGTCCTGATTATTAAATGGCTTCATTGCAATGCCTGGTTCCAGCACCAGTTTGCTGTTAATCCTGGGACAAGGTCCTTCGCTTGGCTCTCCATACAACCTCCCACCCACTCTCTGATGGCACACTGGATGTTACTGCCACTTTTGGTGCTAAGGATTCAGGGATCAGCACAGACATGTGAGCCTTCAGCCCATGCTGACCCAATGCCATTCCTGCACATGTATCTGAAGAAAAATTTGTTAAGAGTCTGGATTTTCAACTACAGGTTGAGCCTCATTATTTGAGTGGGTTCCATTCCAAGCACTCACATGGATGGCAAAAATAGGACTATAGCAAATCAATTTAAAAAACAAAGTTTCTTTGCTCAGGTGATTTAAAAACAGCCTTGCTGACCTTTGTGATGTAAGAGTCATTAAGAAGACAATCCATCAATCAGTCTTCCGCTTCACTCAGCCCCTCCCTTCACCAATGCAAAGTGATCACCTTTCTTTCACGTGCTCAGGGGGAAGGGAGGGGTCGCCTGGAGAGAGAAGGATTGATGGATTGTCAGCCAGCTGCCCTCTCTCTCTCTCTCATTAAGGAGGCTATTGTTAAAGGACTGTTCAGTTTTTTAAACTGATTTTAAAGGGATGCATTTTTCCCCTTTTCAGAGCTGCTGCCTTGCATGCTTGAAGATCTGAGGCTGCCAGTTCGAAACAACCAGAAGTACCCGAGAACTGATGACACGCTGATATATTGATGAGCTGACTCTCGGCAGAGAGGAGTTGCCATCAAGTGGAGTGTGGGAGGCAAAGGGTCAGAGAGAGGCCAGACCAGGAAGGAATCCAGCTGGAATGAGGAGTCCTATGAAAGACTAGAACTATTAAATTGTAAAAATCCCTACGGGGGTTAGAACAGCCTGCCTATGTAAACCGCCTTGGATTAAAGTCTGAGGAGAAATCTGTTGACCAAAGAAAGGCGGTATATAAATACCTATATAAATAAATAAAATCAGCACATTCTCTCTCATTTGCAGGGGTCATTCATGTTGAGTCAAACCTGTGTATAAAAAATCTATGTATAAATAGGCTGGAACTGTACACAGATTCAATCAACCTGATGTGATTGGAAAAGAAAATGAGTACTCTAATAGATAACACAGGCCTACAAAATTGAGGGTCAGAAAAGTTTTTCCCAAAATTTATGGTGGTTTGATATGAATTTGGGGTGCTGATTCCAAAAATGGCATCCGTTTTGCCCTATCAAGTCTCGTTTTGGAGATATAGTATATCCTCATTAGTGAATGGTTCAAGCAGCTTCCTCATGAGGAAGCCATGGCGTAGGTTTCCTCATGAGGAAGCTGTTTGAACTATTCACTAAAGATGCTATGCCGTGTCTTCAAAACTAGACGTGATAGAGCAAAACAGATGCCATTTTTTGAATCAGCACACCAAATATACCCAGGAATTGGTGTAATGTTTAAGAAAGCAAAATGTGTATTGGCCTGTGTAATTTGTTGCTTTTGTGTAAGATCAACTCGGAATGTATGGCATATATCTCTGCCCATATGGGGTTGAGAAAGAAAGCTAGTTTTCTAATTGTCAGAGAATGTTGAAAAGTCCTAGACACAAAATGACACGAAGTAAAGAAAGCTTTGTGTGTGAAACAGCTTCTTCACCAATAACATCACGTTGTTTTATATTTCCCTACAGAAATTAACACTTGTTTCAGTCACATGCTTTATTTACTTTGATTTTGTAAACAGAATGATGTAAACAGAACACATTTTATTTTATAGAGAACATTGGGAGGTATGATTTGGATAATCTCCAGTGACGTTGTGTCAGATTTTACATTTTATGTGACGACTTGATACATTTCTGCAAAAAATAAATTGCACCTTTGTGATGACATACTCGTAAATCAAAAGAGCATGAGGGGATTCTCTGGGTTGTCCCACGCTCACAGCTTGCTTTATAAAACTTTTGTTCCTTACATGTATGTAGAAAATGTCATCTATTGCAATGACTGGAATTTGTGGGCCTCTACCAGATAGGCAAAAATATCACAGGCACTTGGGCCAGAAGTTCCACAACATTTTTGTAAAAATCTGAAGCACATATTTAGCTGAGCTGTGTCTGTAATATGTCTGTAATATGTCCTTTGTTTTCTTTTCACCATTTATTGTTTTGCAATATTTATTCTTGCTGTTAATCCCATCCCTCGCAGCATGTGCTGATCTTTTGCCTTCTTAATATTTTCTACACACTCATACTACTGCAGCATATTATCCTTAGCAACTTGTCCTCCTTTTCTCTTTCAGTAGGTTTCTTTTGATTTTCAGAGCTCTAGGAAGTTCCCCTAAGTGTGTTACTTAAGTGCTACTTAAGCTACTTAAGTAACACTCCTGCTAAGTGTTGCTCCTGCAATTCTTTACAGTTCTTTTCATCATGATGACTTCTAGTTTATCTTGCTTGTTTGTTACTCATTGTGACCTCTTTATATTAATGCATGATTGTTGTTGGCAACCTTCAGTCTCGAAAGACTATGGTATCGCGCTCTGAATGGTGGTTCTGGAACAGCGTCTAGTGTGGCTGAAAAGGCCGATTCGGGAGTGACAATCCCTTCCACACCGGGAGCAAGTGCAGTCTGTCCCTGGTCTGTCTCCCTGGCTATGGGCCTTCCTTCTTTGCCTCTTTGCCTCAGACTGTTAGCTGCCCAATGAGATGCAATGATCTCTCCCACCGTCGGAAGCAGCCCCTGGCGTCATGCTCTACGCCAATCGTGCAAAGACTTATAACCGATAAACTGCTGCTTCCCGTGTTGTGCTGACGCCGTATGGCGAAGTTGGAGTGTCCTCTCCAGTGCGCGAAGCCTGGGTAAAGAAGGTACAGAGGATAGGCTATTACCCATGCAGCAAATCCCCCCTCTCCACGTCGCTGGAATGGTCCAATGGAAAGGCAGAAGCCAATACGGCTGGTTCCAGCGGCATCGCAGGAGTTGCCAGAACGGGACTGTGTTCAGCCATGAACTGCCTCAGGGACTCTGGCTCCTGATTTTGCCTCGAGGTTGACTCCTGAAGCCTTTTCCACAACTGGATGTAGCCACAAGGCAGTGGAGGTTTGAGGTCAGAGTTTCCTTCTCTTAGATGAGCTGCCTTCCCAGGCTGACGAGTCCCATCTACCCGGTATTGCAGAGGGAGAGCAATACTTCCGTTTGCCTCCTCCCTGCTCCCCCGCTGCAAACCCTCCCTCTCCCCCTCTGCAAACTGCCTCCTCCCTGCTCAGCCTCTGCAATCCCTCCCTCTCCCCCTCCCTCTCTGCACACTTCCGTTTGCCTCCTTCCTGCTCAGCCTCTGCAATCCCTCCCTCTCCCCCTCCCCCTCTGCACACTTCCGTTTGCCTCCCAATCAGGTCTGTCTTCCCCTTCTGCTCCCTATGATATCACACAGTCAAAACGTAATGACAACAGTGAATCACCCACCTCTGTGCTAAACAATGCCACAGGCACAGGACGTATTCTTGCTGAATCAATAGTCTCAGGTTCTTTGAAAAGCATCTCTGTTAAATTTACACTAAAATCCAAAGTCCCTTATTTACCTGCTGGTGGGCACTGGACAGCTGCTCTTCTAGCGTAGCTACTCGTTCCAGTGCTGCCCGCAAGCGCTCTCTAACCTAAAAGAACACAATGGAGAAAGAATGTTATTTTCAAAGGGAGAATGGAAGTACAGCCCTAAGCACTGCTTCTTGTAATCTATCAGCGTAAGGTCCCAAATTTTAACAATGTCTTGCATCAAGAAGTTTAGTTAATTCAACATAATCATTCTTCCCTCATCATGTGGCAGAATAGTTGACAAGAACTGCATGCAGCTCCAGTAGCCAGCTGTGTAAAGTAACAAGCAAAACCATACAGGGAGTCTCAGAAAGGCATGCTAGTTAATGTGTATCAGGTAAGGCCTGAAATCTCAGGATACCAACTTGCATATAATAATGGGATAAGCAAATAAGGATTTCAAAGGGGTTTTATCTGAAATATAGGAGCTACATGTTGGTACATATAACAAAGTTAACTGGGTTTACAACAAATTAGAATAAGGTGGGAGGACAGAGTCCCTTCAAAGGAGCAACTGCCTGAATTCAATCTTGGCAACACCCTCCTAGGATGTAAACCATTAAGACATGAGGTCTCTCTGAAAAGTGCATGGAACAGTTTGGTGGTCACTCACAAAAAGGAATCTGACATTTGGTAGGGACTTACAGGAAAATGCTATCCAAAGGTAGTACTTCAGCTATTACAGTCCTGTGACTCAAAGGTTTGAGACTGAAATCAGCTAGTTTTGCTGAGGCTAGGCATTCATTATTGAGAACAGTACTAACTCAAGCCTCACCTTCTCATCCAATGCTTTATGGTGCTCAAACAAAGATTTCAGTGCTTTCAGAACTTCTACTTCACTGGAGACACCAGATGGAGACTGAGCCTGCCGCTTCACCACAGTCATCCTCAGAGAGCGTTCGTGCCTTGAGACCAGACACTCCAGATGCTCCAACAGAAGCTGTAAGATGGAGTAGCGCCATTTATTTCTTATTCAAAGCCAACACAGAGTAGGAAATGCCTTTTTTGCCCTCTTATTTGTTTGAGAATGTTATCAAAAGATGGCCAGGTTTTACTACCAGCCCATTTCTGTATCAAAGATAAAGAGCACCATTTCTGACTTTTCTAGTGTCATTACTGTGCTAGTGGTCTGTTTATCCAGCATGGAGAGATTTCAGTCTCAGAACCCAATGACTGAGAAATATGAAGCTATATGTACATGCAATAGACAAATAAGGGTACACAGAGCGTTTAGAGGAAAAATAGTATAATAGCCCAATCCTATCCAACTGTCCGGCACCAATGTAGCTGCAACACAGCCCCAATGTAAGGGAACAAATGTTCCCTTACCTTGATGAGGCCTCCATGACTGCTACCACCACCACAGTATGCAGCACACACCCCACTGGGATGGATGCATCAATGCTGGAAAGTTGGATAGGATTGGGCTCCAAGAAGACTACACAAATTACTCAGACTTCTCTATGGCTAGAGGAAGATGAAAGCCTTCAAGGAGTTGGTCATTTTGAAAGAAGAATCTTGGACAGTTATTCATTCAAATTTTACCTCTGATAAACAGCGTTTTGTAAAAATCTATTTGACCAGAAGTGATCATGGAATGACAAAAAGGGAGGACAAAAGGTGAGAACACATCACCACAGGATGTGGTGATGACATCTGGCCTAGATGCCTTTAAAATGGGATTTGACAAATTTCTGGAGGACATCACGGGTTACAAGACATGATGTGTATGTGCAACCTCCTGACTTTAGAAATGGGCTATGTCAGAATGCCAGATGCAAGGGAGGGCACGAGGATGCAGTTCTCTTGTT
Organism: Tiliqua scincoides; assembly: GCF_035046505.1. NCBI lineage: Eukaryota > Metazoa > Chordata > Lepidosauria > Squamata > Scincidae > Tiliqua > Tiliqua scincoides. The sequence continues at coordinate 188,585,019 of NC_089824.1, forward strand.
ATCTTGTGTGCTCCCTGGGGAACTTGGTGGGCCACTGTGAGACGCAGGAAGCTGGACTAGATGGGCTTATGGCTTGATCCAGCAGGGCTGTTCTTATATTCTTACGTACCATGGAAAGCAATGTCTCTCTCAAGTTACTTACAGCTCTCTTAACAACATTCCATCTCCCACCTATATCAAAAGCAAACATTGGTTTTATTAAACTAACCTAATCAGGATGTACAACTGAAGCAAGTTAGATGTTAAAGAAGATCATCACATGAAACATGGTAAGTAAAATATTTTGTAAAATGATAGATTATTTCTGTGCCATGGGTAAAATTGGATGTCTTGAGTTGCTGCAACTAAATAAATGTCATATGTGGTAGATACATTTAGCATTTACACCCCATTGCCTATACATAACCAGTTTGTTCATTTAAAAACCTTATCAGTGGTGCTCACATTTGCTCCAAGGATTGGTGTAACAAAATGGGGATACAGCAGACAAAACATAAACGAACTAGGAGAGGTGTCAATGAGGGATTTGAGTCTAGCATTTCCCTTTGCTTCATACTGTGACAACCCCCAGGCCTAGGGTTAAATGTTAAGTAATCTTTCCTGCATTGTAAGAGCATACCGGCTAAGAACAAAACGGCTAATATTATAATGCCATTGTACAAAACAATGGTAAGGCCACACCTGGAGTATTGTGTCCAGTTCTGGTCACCGCATCTCAAAAAGGACATAGTGGAAATGGAAAAGGTGCAAAAGAGAGCGACTAAGATAATTACTGGGCTGGGGCGCCTTCCTTATGAGGAAAGGCTAGGCCTCTTCAGCCTAGAAAAGAGGCGCCTCAGGGGGGACATGATTGAGACATACAAAATTATGCAGGGGATGGACAGAGTGGATAGAGAGATGCTCTTTACACTCTCACAAAACACCAGAACCAGGGGACATCCACTAAAATTCAGTGTTGGGAGAGTTAGAACAGACAAAAGAAAATATTTCTTTACTCAGCATGTGGTTGGTCTATGGAACTCCTTGCCACAGGATGTGGTGATGGTGTCCGGCCTGGATGCCTTTAAAAGGGGGTTGGACAAGTTTCTGGAGGAAAAATCCATTATGGGTTACAAGCCATGATGTGCATGTACAACCTCCTGATTTTAGAAATGGGCTATGTCAGAATGCCAGATGCAAGGGAGGGCGCCAGAATGAAGTCTCTTGTTATCTGGTGTGCTCCCTGATCCCTGGGGCATTTGGTGGGCCACTGTGAGATACAGGAAGCTGGACTAGATGGGCCTATGGCCTGGTCCATCCGGGCTGTTCTTATGTTCTTATACCATCAGAAAACAGTATGGGAAAAGTACAGTGATGAGAAAAGGATATCTGGGATATAGCAATGGCCCAATAAGATCCAAATGAGAGTGTAGGTGACACATGCCAAAGGGGACTTCAAACATTTACACAAGAAGGAGCAAGATTGCACTTGCACACTGCAGACCAAGATTACTTAGGAAACCTGGGATCAAGAGTAAAAACTGCTGTAACAGTGCTGATCTGCCTCTATAAGCATAGAAACAAGCAATACTGTAATAAGAATGAAAAACAGCAACGTTTTACAGAAATTAAATTGGATTTTATAGAGATTATGCTAAATCCAACCTATTCAATCAAGATTGCAAGCCTCCTATCAAATTCAACTGATTGGGTGGGAAATTCCACAGAAAGCTTTCTATCCCAGAAACTTTACTCAGAGGAAGGTCTGCAGACCATCCATGCACACACTAGATGACAAAGCTGGGAAGCATGCACTGTACCTACCTCAAACTCAGGCTGCAATCCTATACACACTTTTCTAGGAGTAAGCCCCATTAAACACAATAGGACTTACTTCTGAGTAGACATGTATAGGATCACATTGTACATATTTTACTTTCCATGAAAGAAAATAGTAGATTTGTGTTTCTTCTGGATCGGGGATGGGTGTCTTCAGGGCTGAGACTCATCATCTACGCACCCTTGTGTTATTGCGTTCTGCTTTCAGTTCTGAGATTTCCTCTTCCCTTTCCAGAAGCTGCTCTCGACATGCATTGAGTTCCCTGGTCAGTGTAGCAAATTCCTGCAAAACAATCACAGTTCTAAATTAGAAGTCATCTAGAGGTGGCTTCTTATTTCTACTCCCTTCTGCCACAAGCCAATTGCAACCTCAATACAAAACCCAGAAGGCAACACTGGCTCCACCACAATTCCTCCTCTGTGGAAGATTGATCACCAGCTTTTTCTCAAATTGAAGTAACCACAGAAACAGCAGGTACAGTATTTCAGCTAAGACTTTACATGCTAGCAGTCAAGTGTATCTTGTGTTTATAAAACAGCTTGAGGTTCGCATGGTGGCGACTACTACGATACATGTATCAAAGCAGCGCAGAAATTTTTGTTCTTCCTTAAATTAGCAACATGGGTTATCTGCTCTTCCAGCAGCAGAACTGTATCCTAACACAGCGGTTTTCAAATTCTCTGGGAGTTTGAAAACCGCTCTAAGTTCTTGTGGGGGCGGCGGGAGGCAGCGGGGGGAAGGCAGCAGTGCGATCCCCAGGATTGCATCGCACAGGGGGCTGCAGGGGCTTGGGTGCACTTACCCAAGCCTCTTGCAGCCGTCCGGGGGTGTGGGGAGCCCTGTGCGACCTCCTGCAGGGCTCTCTGCAACTTTGAAAGTGAAAGTGGAGTGATCGCACTCCACTTCTGGTTTTGCAGAAGTGGAGCATGATCGCTCCACTTTCACTTCTTTCAGCCCTGCTGCAATATAGCAATAACATTTATTCTTCTTTTAGGGTCATTTTCAGGATATGTTAAGTACTTTGTATAGTGTTTACTGACTGTGCAAACGTCAAAGATAAAAATCTCTTTTGAACTGGTCTTTTATGATTTGATTGAATTTGTTATATCATACTTTTTTATACTGTTGGTTGTCTTGGGGATTTGTATATGAAGGTAGAATAAAAATAGTTTAAATAACTGAATTAACCCATTTCTGCCCAGCCCACAGGTGTATACATTTGATCCCTATTATGTATATGCAATGTTGGGGAGAAATAGAGTTGGCTGTACAAGGGGAACCATGCAGTCCCAGTTTAAGTCCAAGAATACATATTCTGCATAAGCTGCTTTTCTTAGCCAAGGTATCTTCATGAATTACCTGAGCCTCTCTCTCTCTCTCTCTCTCTCTCTCTCTCTCTCTCTCTTTCATATGTACATACACTTTGATGATGCTATAAAGCAGGGGTCTCCAAACTTTTTGGCCAGAGGGCCGCATCAAATGTCTGGCACGGTTTTGAGGGCCAGAAAAAAATTTAAATATAAAATTTATATAAATAAATTAGAGATGGAACTTAGATGTGTGAATAAATGAATGAATGGGCTCATTCATTCAACCTCTCTGGCCCTTAGAACACCCTCCAGTTGCAACCAGAGCATAATTCCGAACATGTTTGGCAAAGTAGGCCAGGGCTTTCAGGGGACAAGAGGCTGGCCGCAGGCCGGATATAGGCTTGCCACGGGTCGCATCTGGCCCCCGTGCCGGGGTTTGGAGACCCTTGCTATAAAGAGTAGTAGCTAGAAGTTTCTGGTACAGACATCTTATCAAGAGATTTCTGTAATACACTCATGGACAGTAACCTCCTCTTAAGTGATATGGATGACTGATGAATCATGAACCTTGAATTAACTGCAGCTGTGAAAGACTGCAGCACCATTGCCCTCAATTGTAAAACTTCCTAAGACAGGATGAAGGGGCTAACTGAGACAAATATCATTTGTCTACCATTATGTTCTCAATAGTTTTTCCTTAACTTTCCAGTCATACCCAATATAAAACCAAACAAGGTTTACCAGCATGTCTGAACTGTTAACTGTCTTGAGACTTTGATATAAGAGCAAGCTATAAATCTGAATATAGTACATATATAACTCAAGTTTTAGTCCTCCAGCCAAATCAAAGTGTCAAAGGCTCCCTGCAACATACCTATCAAAGGGCTGCTTTTCCCTAAAGTGTTCTTTGATAGGTAGCCTTTCCTCTTTATGAGAACAGACACCTGGTGATATCCATGCTAGGAGCTGTAGAATCCATCCCTATTCCTTGACATATGGGTATGAACAACAAAGTGGACAATGGGGAACAGCCTAAGGAACTTTAAGTGATGGATGGCAGAAACTTCCCAGTCACCCAGCTTTCCCCCTATGAACCAGAGCCTTTAGAAATATTCCAACTGGCACTTAACATCTGTAGAGATTACCTCGGAACTGGGCAAGAATGAATCAAGCAGGTTAGAATGGGATCAAAATACAGGATTAGACTCTGTGCTGAGAGTCCACCCACGTGAAACATTAGAGGAAGCATCCTCTGCAATCAATTCTGAACTGAGATTTTATCACTGGCAGAGCATTTGAAATAACTCAAAGGAAACTGAGTGGGCCTGTTTCTATGATTCCTGGGCATTGAATGCAAACAAGCATTATGCAGTCAGCTTGTATTATTTCTGCTCGGGAGTTTGACGTAGGAATTCTGCATACTGTAGTATGAAAAAAAATCCTATTTTGCAACTCTGTTTCTGATTGAGACACTAGGGGCATAGCCTGAATACATGTATATGAGATGTAGGACTTTGTAAGAGGATTCAGGAAAGATAAAAGAAAAGGTAAATGCCTGATCCACTTGGATCAGGCATTTACTTTCTATATTTAAAAGTCTACATACATACATAAGTCTGTATTCCAGCACAGTGACCAAGGAAAAAATTCCATGGGCAACATGGATGAAAAGATGGATTCTAAAAGATATTATGTGAGCCTTTTGATATGCTAAATCTTTTCTCTTATTTGCTTATAAAAGTTACTGCAGAGCTTCCTTGTGTTAATTGACAATACAGCAAAACTAGGAATCTAAATTAAAGTACTGTGCCTTTTTTATAATCAACTAACACCAAACTTTGGCTCACCTTCCACTATTCTCCTTCCCTCTCTCCAAAATCCCCTCTGACTCTCTTTCCCCTCCTGTTTGCAAGTGCTGTTCTTTACACTGCCCCAGTCATTACAAATTAAATCCACTGCTAGAGGCATAGCTCATTCCTGGATTATGATTTATTTCCTGTTTGAAGTGCAATGGAATGTGAGGTGAGAGGGCCTTTCATGATAGATAATGATAGACAATTGATCAATATCTCCTATTAATCCCCCTATGCCTAACTAACCAATCTTAATTTCCAGGATTGTGAAGTGTCCCATGGTGGGGAGGGGGGAGAGAAAGAGAGAGAGAGAAGAAAAAAAAGAAGAAGCAAAGTAAGGGAAATGAATTAATTTGTTCATGCTTTTATCTGAAATCCAGACTTGCTGAAGCAGTATGCAAATAGAATGAGGTAGAGGAGAAACCTCTGTATTACTTCAAAACAATCTTTCCACCTATTTTTCTAGGCCCTACAAAGAGTCTGCATGACATGTGTAATAAAATTGTCTGGCCCACTTGGTGCTGTTCGTATAACTCATGAGAACAGTTCTCTTGATACATGACAGTAGCTTCAAATCCTCTGGAATCACGGTTTATTATTTAGACCATACTTATCATAGGGTTAAAAGCTGCAGCAAGGATGAGTTCACATCTGCCAAAGACAGGATATGCATTGCTTAAATCCCACTCTTTCTTACAAAGCTCAAAGATGCTTACTGGGGCAGCCCTGTGATCTCCCAGTTAGGTACTGATCAGGATAGTCTAGACTTAGCATTTGTGTAGACATTTTTGTGTACAATGTACTTCACTTGTATTAATGTCTTTATAGTAAGTCTGAAAGGTAAGCATTATCCCTGTATTGTAGTTACAGAGCCGAGGCTGAGAGGGAGTGCCTTGCCAAAGTCCACCTTGTGAGAATTCATGGTAGAACAAGATTTGAACCATGAAGTCTCTCAGCCACTATGCCAGCTCTATGTCTAATATGATCTAGTTTTTCCTTGAGGAAGAAGGGGGTCTACAACTACCCTACGTGCTATGAGGCTGCAGCTATCTCCAAGTAGGGCTGGGAAAAGTCAGACTAGAACTTTAGCAAGTCACTTCTAGTCATTATGGACAGTCATGTGCAGCAAAAAGTAATCCACTGCCTCTGGCCCACAGAAGATAGTAAGCCTGCCTCGTTCCCCAATACCTTTCTCACACAATCCCTTTAAACAAAACAGGAAGTAGAGAAAGCATTAAGAACACACTTTTGGCAGTTCCTTTTTTGTTAAGGGACTGCACAAAGCAGAAGAAACATAAGGGGGTAGAAAATAAGCTCACTGCCTTGCTAAAAGTGAGTGGGAAGTGAAATGGAGCAGCTCTGTCCACAGCACACCTAGGGTGAATCACCCTAAATTGCTTGACTCTCCCTGCAGCTTGCTGCAACAATTGCTTCACCTTTATACTGCCCACGTAGACAGTACTGAGTTAGGTGGACCAATGATCTGACATCTCCTTAAAGTAGTTCCATATTCTATGTTCCAATTATTTAATTTAATCTGTGAAGGACTGCACCTAGAATGAATGCATTCTATGAGAGATTATAACTTGTACGAGTTATAACTTGTACAAGTTATTATAACTTGTACTCGTAATAGTAAAAATCCCTACGTGGGGATTTGGAAAGCCTTCCCACGTAAATCGCCTTGGATTAAAGTCGGAGGAGAACTCCAGTGACATGAAAGGTGGTATATAAATACTGGTATTAGTAATTTGCAGCAGAACAAGTGGCTGCAACACCTTTGAGATCAACTGGTTTATTATTTCATCCTTTATTCCCAATTGTTTATGTCACTGTTAAAAGTTAAATTTCTCCATTGCATATTTTCAGGGAGTTCTAAAATTTGAGCTGAAGAGTATATACAGTACCACCTTACAACAATTTAAGCCTTTTGTAACCTTAAGCTGCCAGGTCATATTGGAGGAAGCTTGTCACATGGTCATGTTTAATATGTTTCTTCTTCCTGAAGTCACTGAATTTATACACTTTCCAACAAACATTTTAGATTACGGCTTGGTGCCTCAGCTCTTGAATGGTAAACTGCACAGCCAGATTAGTTTTTCAGATTAGGCGGAGACACCTATAAACGGATTAGAAAGTGAAACAGGGAAGCCTGATCTTGGCTCAGTTAAGAACTTGTAGAAACCTAAATGATGCACAAACTGCAGACAATGTAGAAGGAGGCTGTTCAGTGTTAGTGCACAGTTGGTCCTTGGAAGCATTTTACAACTGAACTCCACAATCTGCATGTAATTCCAGTTTGCTTCCCAGTACAATTCAAGGTATCAAATGTATACATAAACTTATATATAGAATGGAAACAGGTTTCCACCCCTCACCCCCTCAAGACAAAAAAATATCTATTTGTGATCAGATCACAGCAATTCCCTCCATACTTAAGAACAAAAAGTTGTAAATTATGTGAAGAAATTTTTTTTCTGAAATAAGCACGAATTTCATTTGAGTCCAGAATATTCAATGAATGACTTCAGTCCATCTGTGATATTATTCTCATTTTAGGCACCTAATTGGAATTACTGTTTCTGCCAGACTTCTTTTGTGAATAGAAATAGATGTAGCAGTAATCAGTGCTGTTGACTTTGCATCACAGAATACCATTAGTCCATTGTGCATACAAATAACTTTTTAAAATGAGTATGTCAACACAAATCAGAGTTATAGTTTCCAAGCTTCTCATAACTGTCCAGATCCCTCCGAGGTATTGTTCCTAGTGTGCTCTTTAGTTCACAAGAGGAGAAAGGCTGTAGCATCACCAAACACACACACGCACACTCTCTCTCTCTAGCTAGTTCCCAGTTCATCACCAATTCTTACATCTTGTCAATGACAAGACAACAATATTCCCATCAAAAATCACAAGTAGTACTGGTACTTCAGAAAACTGGCCTGCATCAGACACACCTGAATCTCTGGAGGCAGCATGAGTTCAAGCTGCAGACATCTTTTGGACCACCACCAGCCATGCCTCAGTTTCTCTGGGACTATCATTGAGCACAGTTTGAGCTCATATGGGATCTGTCTCACTGGTTCTATACCTCTATCCTAACCTGGATGGATTAGTTTTCCCACAACCTCCCAATAATTCCAACCACATCTGAAAGAAAACCACCACCACATCCAGCAAGGACAATAGGAGATGCAAGGTAGGTAAATAATTAGCAGTTTTGGATGACACTTTAGTGTCTGAACCAGCCCCATGTGTTAATTGCCATGGGTGGTTACAGTTCTGGACCCTCCCTGCACAGCTGGAGGAATTTGCAGCTTTTCCTATAATTACATAGGAGAGCGTTTGTTTGAACTCTCCCTCTGCATAAGCCAAGGGAAAAGCGGCCTGTACCACTGAACACACAATATACTTTATTTTCTGAACTAACTCTATGTGTTAAGTCTTAGCTAAACCACTCCAGTAATGTAAACCGTTACTTTCCTTCCAGAACTGGGGGGAAATGAAACTGTCCAAATGATCTGTACTGCTCATCATCGCTTCACTCCAAAACTGATGAGATGTACAGAAAGAGAAGGAAGTGTGTATTACTGATATCCTGTAGATGCCCAGGTTGATTGTACTAAAATGTATACATGTCTGATGCAGTAGCCCTGTACATGCTTCTAGGAACTAGTTGGAGACAGAATAATTATGAAAGCCTGTGAACTGATTTTAACAGAGACCACACCATAAGAAGAAAACCAAACATGTATATTCTAGACAGGGTGGTTCTATAGTATCTCCCCTTCCAAGTCTCTGAAAGAGTATGTGTCTGTTCACAACCTACCAGAGAGGTGAGCATTAAAAGGAAAAAGTGGGGGGAGTTGAGACAAAATTCAAACTCCTCATATTTTTTGAAAATTTGATTTTTAAATGACCGTCCTACACATGGCCATATTTTAAAAAATGTCAAGGCAACAAACTTCTGTTATCCTGGGTAACTACACAAAAGCAAATACCCTACTTGAAATTACTCAAACTCAGGAAGTTGCAAAAATCATGTGTCCTTTTGCTTGTGAATAAAGATCCTAGCATGTAAGGACATGCTTCACAGGCATGCTGTCTTTTCAGCAAGCCCTTAGGAAAAGGGTTTCCCCCACTCAACTGCTGGCAGCATTATTGATAACACTAACTGCATTTAATGCTCTAGGACCCCCATGAAAATCTTTGAGCAGCCAACATCACTGTTACCATTTCTTATCAGGAACAAAACCAAGGAGGATTTCATTCCCACACACAAGCCCTAAAAGGATGAAGTAGGACTTGCAGGATAAAAGAACAATTTGTGGCATTCAGACAGGCCTGAGCAGTACTTGCTTCAAGAGCCCAGAGTACATTTGTCTAGCTAAAAGATGAACACCTACGTGAACAGACACTCTAAGGGGTATCCTGCTTACCTGATACATGTACATGCTGAAATTAATGCCATTGGACAGATGGATGGTTATGCATTTGTTCCCTGTGTTCATGCTGGGAAATCATAGCCAGCTTGATTTGTAAATCCATGATTCTGCCAAGTCAAATGGAAAGCAGCAGCTAAATCCAGAGATGAAGGTTAGCCTAGGTTCCATGTCCTGCTGCAGACCCTGGTATGTGAGAATCAAACCAGCAGAAACTTGCTTCTTGAAGAGTCTGTCTGCCTGGGAGGAAGAGAACTGGGCACTGGAATAGTGTCAGCGAAGTACACATCAGGAGGTGGCATTTGGAGCTCAAAGAAATTCCCCATCTGCCGCCTGTGCTAATCACATCCCTTTTCAAGATCCAGGGGAGAAGGCAGTGTGACTTGGAAAGGGAGGCAAAAGGCAAAAGAGCTGTGAGCAGGAGCTGGGAGAGCCAGTGGCCTCCCCCAGAGAATCTCACAGATGCACAAAGTCCCTTTGAGATGACCTAGTTTGCTCTGCATTGCTTGCATGTTCCCTATACAGAATGTCTGAGGGAGAGGAATTGAAGCAAGAGCAAGGAGTAAATCCGCATAGCCCCTTAATCCAAGTGGCTGCAGAGCCCGAGAGGCGTAACCCTCCCTTGGCTGACCTGGCATGCTCTCTGCCCAGCTGCTCAGCACAGATGAGTGCAGACACTACAGCCGGGGCACTCAGTTCAGAAGGTGGGTGATTAGAAGCTGTGGGGGTGGGGGCTAAAAATTAGTCACATTGTCCATTTAGGACCAGGGCACCTTTTGGCCAGCTAGGAATTTACTGGAAGAATTAATTTGGTTGACCCAGCTAGGAGTTTGCCAGGACCAGGGGGTCACTTAGTTCTGTGATGAAGTAGAAAGACCAAAATGTTTCAGCCAGAAAGGGCTCACAAAGGGCTTGTAAGCAGCCTGTCTGGATGAGTGTTCAGCTCTCCCTTTCCTGCCAAGCTCTTGCAAGCCATTGCTCAGCTGAGCATGAGGGTTAGAAGCATCATGAACAGAAAATATTTCGGCTGGTATTTTTTTCTCCCAAGAATATGCACCTTCCTCTCTCAGTTAGTGAGCTGTCATTCCCTCAACCAGGCTGTGTGGAGAGCTACGAAGCCTAGCTGCTCAACTTGAATTCAATGCTGATCTGACAAATGATGCTTGCCAGGAATATGGCTGCCAAGGTTAATCCAAGGCCTGGACTCCTGGCTGTTTTGAGAGATGTGCACATAGGGCTGACAGCCATGGTCACAGTGCTGGCAAGAAATCACATGGTTTTCAAAATCCTGCATGTGTACTTCACTGAATGTGTCAGATCGCTTGCACCTAGTGAAATCATTGCCCTATGAAGAAGAGATCCAAAGCCTGGACCTGCCTCCATAATAGTAGCTTTACATATGCAAAGAAAGGAGTCTACCAAGTTTCAAGGCAGTCTATCATGCCCTCAAGCTCCAACAGTGTCATGCCTAGCATTTCTCTGCAATGCAAATGGTTTAACAAAATTCTACCTCTGCTAATACTGGACTCCATACCAGGTCCCTGTAATCAGCTGTTCCTGATGGCAACAGCCAAGACATTTGGGCTAATTTCCAAATCAGTCCAACATCAAGCATCAGGGTTTTTTGTCACAATTTTTGCTCATTCTATGAATAAAATTACTACATGGGGAAGATTTTATTCACATCTCCAGGTGAGATATTAGCATGTCAAGAATTCAAGAGGAGCTGCATAAACCACTGGGCAACACAAAGACATAAAAAAGTTCTTTCTACTTTTTGGATTTTGTAAAAATCCAAATGCAGTAGGAAGAGTGACTTCCTACTGCAGCACCAGGAGGAAAAATTGGAATGCAGAAAGAAGCCACAAGGCTGTAGAACTTTATAACAAATCTTCATTCAACTCGGAACAGATAAGGAGACATTATGCTTAGATACTTACTATAAGCACACAGAATGGTGGAAATGAAACGCACAGGTCTGTGATTAGTTCTTTGCATGTCTACTGAGATCAGACTTGCTATGGAGTAAATCACAACACCAGATAATTGTGTTCAGTACATCTAATTTTACCACAGTTTAGGCAGGTAGACAGGTGGCAATCTACCTGTCTAATAAAGGTACACCTTGAACCCACAAACTTCTTGAACACAGAATATTTGAATGATTGGTATGCATTTTACATCACACCTCACTAGCCCAGTAATTTTCTATTACAAGAAGCACCAACTATCAAAAGCCTCAGGTAGAGATCCTTTCCTTCCCAACTGAAGGTGCCAATGACTGAATTACTTCAATTTAATTGAACACCTTTCAACACATTTCTCATGGTGGTTACAAAGAAAAGCATAAAACCTTCACAATGTTCAAACAGCAGCTAAATGCAGCAGCACAAATTAATACACTAAAAGGTCTGGAAGTATAAAAAGGTTTTCATCTGGCACTGAAATGATAGCAGCCTCATAATCTGGTAGGCCTCTCTAGGGAGTGAATTCCACAACCAAGGCCACAACTGAAAGGTCTTCTCCTCATCCACATCACCTCAGATGGTGGGAGCACCTGGAGGAGAACTTCTAAAGACTATCTTGCTATGGACAGATTAATGTAGCAGATGCAGGTGCACCTTATTCATGGAGGTTATGTGTTCTACTATGAGACACAGAGTGACAAGTTGGAAAAGGAAGTATGACACCCACAAACACCACATGTTTGTTGAGTTCAACTGAAAGTCTCTTGTCTAGGTGATCCTGAGCCAAATATCTCTTAATAGCAATGACAAAGTCTTAGATAAATCTGCTGCCAGCCTAAGGTCCACATACAGCCCAAATAAATTTCTTTCTCTTACAGTGGCTCAGTACAACCAAATCATCCCCTACACAGTTAGTACTGCCTTACTGAGCTTAAACAGACCTCTGCTGTTCTACTGAAAAGCACAGATAGCTCAAAACCAGAGACAGATAAACATATATTAAGAGGCAGGAGCAGAAAAGTTTGGAAGGAGCTAACTAGGCAGAGACATGATATAGCAGATGCATAGCACTGCAACTTCACAGCTCCAACTGGCTGAATGGCCAGGGGAGGGGGCCAGGGGAAGGGAAGCAAACTAGAACTGTACATTGGGCACCAGCTATAGGATCTTTCCTAGATTACAGCACCACCTGCTGGCACTATCACTTCACTAAAACATGCCAGAAGTGCAATTGTTCCATTTTCTCATATCAAGTTTTCATGAGAATTATCATCCCATAGCAGCATTGTTTGTGTTTGTGACATTAGCATCAGTTAGGAACTTCTACAAAATACATCTAGTATGCCAATGAAGCCTTGATCTTTAATTTACTGTATTCTAACCCAAATAATCAGAATGTTCAGAGCAGTTTGTGCAATCTATTTATGACTAGTGTATCTCAGAGATTTTCAACCAGTGTGCTACATCACATGGATGTGCCAAGAATGGTCTGCAGATATGCCATGGGAATTTGTGGGAGGGTCACTTAGTAGTAGTGCCACTGGGGGATGTGAGCCCCCGCACCAGCAACATGGCACACCTTGTCAATTGCCCAAAAAACTGATGGTGTGCCTTGACCATTTTAGTGTTTTGTCAGGTGCGGTGAGATGAAAAAGGCTGAAAATAACTGCTGTATCTGGTACATTCTTCACATCCTATAGGTTTATGTTTTGAGCATTACATTTGGTTTCATTTCACATGAAAGGTAGCTCCTCATTGAAACCAGTTTCCCCACAGCATCCTTTATTACACACATACATGTTATTCCTGCTGCATAAATGTGGAAGAAAGTTTGCTAGGGAATAAGTAGAGCAGTACACAGCCATGCTTACTTACACATAACTTTATTGTAAGTTGATGCAGCAACATGAACCTTAAAGAGCACAAATGTGTGCTCATATGAGCACGCAAGAGCACAATGAGGAACAAAGCAGTGTTAAGCACAAATATTCTAATACAAGTATACTGCTTTTTACCCGTATACTTCTCTGGTACATGTACATACATGCTTTTTTTAAAAAAATGACAGTTTAGCATAATACAAACAATATTAAGATATAATTTTAGTGGGCAGCACCCAGAGCTTTGGCACAGCAACATGTCATCATTGAAAGCTTCGTCTTTGAACACAGTGAATTCCACTCATGCAAGGACATTCGGCATAGATACAATTCTTTCAGTTTCCCAGAAGGAGTTTCTGCTGGTGGCCAATACTGCTGCACAAAGTTCTGGGTGCTGCCCAATATGTTTCATAATACAAAATTCTTCACAAAAGAATGTGCACACCATAGTTTAAAACCCAGAATAGTTTCATCAACTGATTACAAAAAATAGTGCTGTGATAATTTCCCTCTCTGGTTCTAACAGGCTGCATCAGATGCATGCTTTGTAGTAACTAAGCAAATCAGGCTGGCCTCTTCAAACATACTGCCAAAAACCAGACTGGAGCAACACAAATTGTTAATCTTTAAATTCTTTGTAAGCTTATATTCTTCAGATAAAGGCAGAAGTAATACACTTAAATTGCAGTTTGTTGACTTATAACTTTAAGGGCAATGTTTGGTCACACCTTCTTAGCCCCATTCATTTTGCAACCATGCACTGCAAATATAAAATTGCCTTCAAATCACATTATGCTTGTGTATGTCTTTTCTCTCCTCCATTTTCCAGTGTTTCTTCTCTTCATTTTTTTTCCCTCTGAAAACTGTTTCTTTCTTCAGCTTGTCATATCCAAGACACATGCTACAACAGACAGCAATGACCATTTTGACACTGCACAGATGGCAGGTGATGATGAACAAAGCTTACTGACTTAATTTACTAAAGGAACATGATTTTCAGCCTGGGAGAATCATAAAACAGTTTACAAAAAGGTGGTAAACAAATTATAAAAACACAAAACAAGGTTAACACTGCTTTAACAGCATTTAGCAACAAAGCAACTAAAAGCCTTCATCTGTCACATGACTCATTAAAGTAGTATATTTTGCCAATGCACCTAGATCTGCCAATGACTGTTTTAGATTGGATGGAGCAAACAAACTTTAAGCTTAATCCAGACAAGAGACAACTTTAGGGGTTCTGGTGTTCTTGGAAGTAGTTGTACATTCTGTTTGAATGGGGTTGCACTTCTTCCTGAAGATGTGGTTTACAACTTGGAGAGTCACTTGGATAACAGCCTGCTCCTGAATTCCCAGGTAGTGACAGTCAGGAGAGCTTTCTCCATCTTCATCTTTTATATTGCTTGCAACATTTCCTGTAGAAAACAGACTTTCCTCTGTCATTTATGTTCTAGTTCCTTTCAGGTTAATGCATGGTATGCACTCCACATAAAGCATACCAAGGTGGACTGTTATGAAAGAGGGGCAAAGGGCAAAACAAACACAGTACCTAGCAGTGAGTGGCAGGGTTTTTAACCAAGGTTAAGAAGCCCAGACAAAACATTCCTCCCAGGTTAACAGAGCACTCCAAATTTTAAAGGGTCCCCTTAGAAAGGAGACAGTAGTGGAGCATGATAGTTTGGAAAACCATGGCAACTCCCCTCCCCCCCCAAAAAAACTGAATGCTATTCAATAAGTAAAATCTGGAAAAAAATACTGAGAAGGTGAAAACACCACACCGAGGGGGATTCCAAGATGAAACACGGCATAACTAGAAACGTTTGAAAACAGTATTATTTACTGAAGTAGGCCCATTGTGTTCAGTAAGCAGCTGTAATCTTTTTTTACTCACTGGAAACAACTCCTCTAGGTATGTCTCAAAGACCTATCAGAAACTAAAGGACCTGATTGCAAATTAAAATGCAAGCAGAATATAAACTTCCTGATACAATTAACAAAGTTCCTATTCTAGATTAATCAACAGCCACCTCACTGTCTCCAGAAACAACCACCTCAGGTCATCTCATTGTGGGACCAGAGTTTTGACTGAGGCCAACAGACCTGGTATTACAGAAATCCTTTACTGGCTAGTTAGGAATCTGTTTCCAGGGTCAATTTAAAGTCCTGACTAGTAGGTTATTTTGCAGGATCTGGCCTTGAATAAAATCAGACAAATCTATAGTCAGACACCCCCCCTAAGTTTAACCCCCCCCCCAACTTATCCAAGGGTCATAGAAAATTCCATGATTTGGGCTCATGGCCTGCTCTTGGCTTATCTATGAGACTGACTTATAGGCGAATGCCTGCGGTATTTGTTTTAGGACATTTGACACTGGACGACCACTCTGGAAGGGGAGGTTTCATACAAGGGGCACCACAACTGAAGAGGCCCTTTCTCCAGGCTTTAAAGGTAAGAATCAGCACTTCAAATGGCACCAGAAGTGCAGTAACCAATGAAGGTGTTTCAATAGTGCCATATTATCTCAGTGCAAGGGCAGCACTCTGTGCCTCCTGAATCTGCCACCTCTACTCATTTGTTCATTCAGTGGAGAGAAGGTGGACAAATGAGCAAGCATGCTTTCATCTCCCAGGGGCAGCCCATCCATGGGGCCAACTGAAACAGGTTACCTCATGTAGCAGATGGGGGGGTATCCATCTCTGTCCAACTACTTTCCTCCACAGCTCCTCCTTCCATTCCCTACAATGGAAGAGGGAAGCAAAAAGAGAAAATGGCGTGCTGCCTCAGAAGGGGCCAGCACTGCATCCTCCCCTTTCCTTTATTTAAGATGGTTGCATGCAGCTTCCTTAGTCCACACCTCTTCTGTTGGAAATGAACAGGTTCAGGGGATGTTGGGTACTCGGTATTGTGCTCATTACAAAACAGGGATGGACCAAGGCGGCTGAATGCAGAAATCTTCATAAGTGGAGGGAAGTGGAAAAGAGGATCCAAATTGCCTTTGCCTGCCTACTTGATGAAGCAGGGTGATGTGAGCTAGGGTCACTGCAGCTCCCCCTGCCCACATACTCACCCCTTCCTCCAGCAGTACTAGCGTGAGAAGACAGGTTCTGCTGCTGCAATAGCATTCAGATTTTTCTTGCAGCACACTGGAAGAGGATTGGAACACCCAGTGGAGTGGCAGGCTACAAAGAATGGTGGACAGGTGGGGGTTGAGGGCCTCACGTTTGCACCAATTGCAATTTCTAAATGGCCTTCAAAGGTAGCCCCGTATATTGTGCATTACAATAATCCAAGAGTTGTGCATTGATTATTGCACAATAGCCAGACAGGTGACCCTAGCAAAAACTGCAGCTGGTGCAGTTGAAACTGGTCAATGCAGCCCTGGTCTTATGTGACATTAGGACAACTAAACAATTTACCACAGAAAAATAATCAGTTCTGCAATTATATTATTAAACTCAATTGGCATGATTATATAGCTAGTACCAGTTATAATCAGTAGGAAGAGAAGGTATCCTGCCTTTCTGAAAATATGGCCCACTAAGCAGATGGAATCCACCTTTGAAAAAATTACCAAACATGACCCACTGAAGGGTATAGAATGGAACTCTTTAGTTGGATGTTTGGTGAACTTACACTTATGTAACTTACACTTATGTGCACTTTTACTTACATAATTTCCACATATGTGTGCTTTTACTTACATAATTTACACTTATGTGCGCTTTTACAGGTTTTTCTCTATGATACAGATCAACATTTCTACATATTGGAGAAAAAGAAATGATGTGATGCAGAATCTAGTTAGTTTTTATTAAAAGAATGGAGACATAGGCCATCATGCTGCAAACAAATTTGTACAGTTAAATTCTCATCACAACCAACAGTACAGCAAAAGAAATATCTGCACAGTCATTAACCAACAGCTACCAATACTCCTCCTTTCTAGGAGCAGAGTAGATTCCTAAATAATTCTAAGAGTGGGAGTCTGCAGCTGGCAATGTTCAGAGGGTGACACTGTCCTCAGGCAGTCTTCAACAATTGTTGCTTCTAAGGAATCATCTTTCAGAAGCAGAAATGTTGAACTTTACAGATGGCCCCAAAAACGTCTTCCACAGCTAAAGTACAATGCTATATTCATATAGGAAAACCACAATGCATGGTAGTAGCCCTATAAGTTATTACAGAAGAACAACTGGGCAAGAACCTGCCACCCATAAGCCCTGTGTATAAAAAAGTCAAACTTTAGGATAGTTATGAAATTTTGGGTACCATTCTCCTAAAAACAGAAGACCATATCTAAATGGGTAGTTCCATAACAGGGTTTCACTAAAGATGATAAGAGCAGCTATTTAGTATTCTGGAAGACTATCGATTCCAAAGTGAAAATTAGTTAACATGAATGAAGATCAAGTCTTCTGCTACCGTACCCATTACTCTATTTTAAAGTGTTGTTCCATTGAAGCAAGACAGAAGCAAAGGTATCAAAAGTCTCACTTTTAAGACGGAATGCAAAAGTTACAGTTGCCAGTTTTATTTAACATTTTACAGTAGTGGTTCTCAAACTTTTAGCACCGGGACACACTTTTTAGAATGAAAATCTATCAGGACTCACCAGAAGTGATGTCGTGACTAGAAGTGACATCATCAAACAGGAAAGTATTTAACAATCCTACCCACACCCTGCAATCCTACCCACACTTATCCAGGAGTAAGTCCCATTTACTATCATTGTTAAAAGAATATGCATAGTAGCCTGTTCAAAGTCAGATGTATAACATTTCCCCAGATGCAGTCAGACACCATGGTAGTATCAAGTCTGATATATTAAAAATAAAATATTGAAATGAATGGGAACCCACCTGAAACTGGCTCAGGACCCACCTAGTGGGTCCTGACCCACAGTTTGCGGAGCACTGTTCTACAGCAATGGATATTTGCCTCCATTAGTTAATTACTCTTGCTTAACCAAGTACCCAATTGTGTGAGAAGGACCTGCAAATGACCCCACAAGTGTCATTTTGGGTTTTAAATTTTATACAAGTACCATGGATGAACTCACAGAAAAGAAGATGCCACAGAACTCCTATAATGTTGAAAAGGCACCTCTGCTTCCATCTATAGGTCATACACACACCTTGAGATAATTAAGAAGTTCAAAAGTACTTTTAAGTATATCATTCTTCAGTAGGATGGAATTTAATGGTGGAAATAACATACTTGAGCTATGATAGCCTCATGAATACATCAATTATTCCTGTTGTGCACACCTGGTGACAGAGATCAGTGTGTTCCACTAAATGGATGCCTGCTTTAGAATAAGGCAATATGATTAAAAGTTGTACTGTCTGCCCTCAAGACCCTCCCACTTCAGTACCTTCCCCACAACCTTTCCTCTCTTACCACCTCATATTCTTTGTGGCAGCTAAAGTCTGCATTTTTATTTCCTTACCTGAGGTAGAGCAGAGTTCAGCTGCCTCTGCAACTGATCCCTCTCGTGCAAGGTCTCCTGTAGCCGGCCCTGAGTCACAGACAAAGTCTCACGTGTTTCCCGAAGAGTCTCTAGCAGCTTGTCTCTCTCATCAAGCATGTTCACCATCAGCTGTTCAAAGTTGGCATCAGCATCAGAGCCTGGTTGTGACCCCAAGGGGTCACTCTCACTGATGGTAGGCATCACTTCACACATCATGGCAATACTTGGCAAAAGCCTTGCTCTACAGAAAGCTCAAGGTTGGCAAGGAATTCCACTTCAGGATACCTTTTAAGCCATAGAAACAGCAAGCTATTGTCACATGGTTACTGTAACTTACTGTAGGTTGTAGCAAATGTCAAAGGCAGGCTGCATTGTAAGGTCCGTAAACCTTTCATTTCCCTTCGCAACCAGCTGACGCTTACATTGCGCCTGTAAGAGTCTGAAAAGATCATCACAGCATTAATATAAAAAAGTAATTAAGACCAGCAGAGGTCCTAGAATGGACTATGCAATTCTATGAAGGTCATGTCAAGCACCTTTGTCAGATATTCCTTAGATTCCTCCAGCAAGGATCACAAGGATGGTTCAGAACTCGGTGCTGTTCAGAAGAATATGCCATCTCCATTCAAAACATACATCCTTTCTGTCTTGAGAGATCCATAGATACTAAGGTTGCAAACAACTCCCTTTTCTTAAAATTATTAATAGACCATCAGCTGAAACAAATCATTGCCTTGTAAAATCTAGTGTGGCATTGCAGCAGACCGATCCAAACAAGGTTGCTTTTTTCACCAGAAATTCATAATCTTTCAGTCTTGATCCATGATCTATTGGGAAAAGAACATTTACATGTTAGAATATTATCCACTTACTGCTTTTTAAATCCTCCTCTCTCAAACACTTTGATCAGAACATTTACTTTATTATTTCTAAGAGATAATTCAGAAGGGAGAGATCCATAGATCACAAGTATCAGTTGGTTTTCTATTCAATTTTTATTGCTGTTCTGCTAAAAAATTACTATAATCCCAGTCCTTTAGAAGAACCATGTTATTTCTGTACATAGATTCTAGTTGCCATGGACCATTTCCCTTCATCTGAAAACTATAATTTTGTTTGAGGTTACATATTCTAGAGCCCATTATCAAACAGACATCAACTTAACTAGCATCATTCTACCACATTCCCTCAGGTTAGTCTCATTTTGTTTCAGTTATATCTGTAGTTTATCTTAATTGACTTAGGGCGCAATCCTAATCAACTTTCTAGCACTGACCTAGCCACAGTGCAGCCCCCAAGGTAAGTGAACAAATATGCCCTTACCTTGAGGAAGCCCCCTTGATTGCCTCCCCACTGCAGGATGCAGTGCACGCCACATTGGCACAGCTAAGTCAGTGCTGGAAAGTTGGTTAGGATTGCGCCCTTAGACTACTTGCATTTCCAGGTAATGTGCCTAGTTTAAAAAATAATATTTATTTCTTGAAGACCTGTTCTAACTGGATGCAATACAAGACTACCACATTATATACGAAAATATAGACTACAAGACTACCACATTATATACGAAAGGCATATTATATCGTAACAGGCATATCTAAAACTACCACATAAAACTACCACATAAAACTACCACGTAAAAGGCATATCTAAAGACTACCACATTATATACGAATATATAGACTACAAGACTACCACATTATATACGAAAGGCATATTATATCGTAAAAGGCATATCTAAAAACATAATAGATCCAATACAAGAAAGGAAAAATCATGGAGATGGATTCAACCCCAAAACATAATATGTTGCAAACACAAGGGGCAGGCTAAAGAACAGACATGCACCAGAGATTTAAAGAAGAGATAATTCAAAGTTTAAAAAGGAGAAAACTACAACAGAGCACACAAATAGTCAAACCAAATACAGAGAAAATAAAGAAAAAACTAAAAAAACCACTGCAATTATACTTGCAATAATCCAAGTAATGATTAAGTACCATTGAAATGAGAAAAGATAGTAGAAACTTTCTTTGGATATAACCCAACAAGACTGACATTAACATTTCAATCCAAACTACTTGTGGCATACAGTTCTGGGATTCCACTGTCAATGAATGTTTCTGTTGTGTCTATAAAATGCACAGGCAGATCGTTGGACATTTCCAACTCTACTTCATCTTTTACGACTGAGTCTTCCAAGAGCAACTACAAAATCTAAAACCAAATGATCCCATAATTACTTCAAGCATTTTTTCCAAGAGTCCAGTGAACTGTCAGCACCAAACCAATCTGTTCTCTATTAATGATGTATTCTCTACAAGAAAATGGTTACAAGGAATATCTTACCATAAATCTGATGGAAACTACACTCAAGGGAAAAATTTATCATAGGGTAAGACCAAGTGAGGTTGAAGAAACTCTGCTGCTAATACTAGATGTTAAAAGCCAAGCATGCCTGGAAATGAGTTCTTCAGTAGCACTTTGCCTGCAAAGAGGATAGTAGGTGCATCAACAGAAGACAACGTACATTCTTAGGAAACCCTGTCTGCAATTAACAGGATCTGTAAACACAGTTTTAAAAACCTAGCTATACCGAAGACTATGCTAATGAAGAACAGAAATGCACATTAAACTGTCCAACACTGGTTGCTAGAAAACCCTGTGCAGTGCAAATTCATCTGTTAAGACTGAGAATACAGGATATTCTATTGTGAAAGTAGAATCACCACCTTCTTCCTTGAATTCATACCTGAAGTCAAGGTTAGCCATGGATATTTCTACTAGAAAACTATTAGCCAGGAAAGGTGGCAAAATACACCACTTCTGCATATCTGTAGCTCTCTAAGTACCTATTGTGCAACCAGCTGCCTGAGGAGAAAGCTGCTATAAGACAGGATAAATATGAAAAATCAAACTTGGAAATGTGCGTGTGAATGCTAATATAGGTAGGATCTAGTGCTGGATAGAAGCCAACATGCCAACTATAACCATAGTACATACAAGTATGTGGTAAGAAAGAAGCATCTTTGCACTGTTTCCCCCAGCCATCTCCTAGACAGCAAACTGAGCCCCTAAGGTGGGGGGAATGGGTTAGATGTACAGTTGAAAAGTAGAATATTTAGTGTTCTGTTGTTGCTGCTTTGTTGGTTTTATTTTAATTTTATTGACACACTACCCTATTGATGGCCACTGGGTTAAAAAGCAGCCAATAAATTTTAGAACACTCTCCCAAAAGGAAGCAGCAATGAAAAAGGCATCACTGTTAGACCAAGCTATCAGAAGAGGAATCGTGTTTCTCAGCCTCCCCTGATGATTGTAACCAAGCCTCTTACAAGTCAGACACAATTAAATGAGCAATATTGTTTCTCTCAAAATTCAGGTTTCATTTTATTCTTGACTAAGTGAACAAACTACTACATATACCATGAGCTGCTGCTGCTACTATTGTAGCACTAAGGGCGCAGTCCTAACCCCATATGTCAGTGTTTTCCAGCACTGACATAAGGGCAATGCAGTTCTGAGGTAAGGGAACAAATATTCTCTTACTTTGAGGAGGCCTCCGTGAGTGACACCCAACTGCAGGATGCAGCACATGTCCCATTGGCACTGCTATGCCAGTGTTGGAAAGCACTGACATAAGGGGTTAGGACTGTGCCCTAAGTGGTATAAAAGACTGGCCATACTTGACCATACTTGTAGCATCTGCTTATGAACCATCTGCATAGGAGAAAGTAATTGCAGGCTATGATGCATTTTGAGAAATCTGGTACAAAGATTGAATGTTTCACATCTGTGTCCAAAGGAAATATTTGTCACAAAAAAGGATGCAGTTATGAATACTGCTGAATGTATTTTCAGTCATATCTCCTGGATACAGTAGTTGAGACATGCAAAGCATTCACAACATTCCTCTGACATTACCGGCAGTTCAGTTATAACCCATACATTCTGTAACTCCCAAGCAACAGAAATAGAGAAACCAACCTCCTATCTTTGATTCTCATAACCAGAATGTGGAATTGTGATAGTAATAGGGCAAGAATGCAGACTTACCATCCTGCCTTAGAACAGAAACCAGAGGTAGCTTGCATTTTGTTGAGTTTTTGGGACACAGGAAACTTCCTGTTTTATGTAACACTGCCAATAGGAGAACAAGATCCAGGAACTTATGAAGTGCCATAAAGCCAAAAACTTCCAAAGATGGTGCTAACTCAACAGCCAGCCTCCATAAGTTCTTTTTTGTTTCTTGCTGCTCAACACTGGAGAAATTGACTTTCCCACACATGATCAGCTGACATGTTAAGGTCTGAGAAAAGGAAACTGTGACAGTTTCACCGCTGTAGCGTTCAGATGCATTTTGGTTGCCTTCTAGTTGCATGAAGCTGATGTTGGAATATTAATCAATGATTGTGTATGTCCCTCATCCCTGTGGAGAAGAAACTGCTTTTCGATCCATAATCAATATTTTATGGGCATGGAGAGGCTCAACTATCATAACCAAACTTATCTTTTCATAACAGAAACATCAGTAAACTCCTAGAATTCTCTACAAAGAGCATTATCTCTCGAACTTACTTGTTTCTCCAGAAACTCTCACTTTCAACTCCTTCCCCAAAAACAAAGCTTGCGATAGCCATAACTTGATCTAAAGGGGTCAGCATTATTTAGAAATCATGTATAAATGTGCTATTTAGCACATGATGCCCAATGTCATCTACCACACTTGCACCTATAACAAGAATTTCTTTTGCTAAATTTATCATCGTGGAGAATATTCATTAGAGATGGGCAAATCAGCCGTGTCTTGACTCAAAAATAAAATAAAAAAATAAAATAAAATCTATGCAGTCAGACAGCCAGCAGCAGGGTGCAGGCTATCCAGTGTTCTGCATCAAGTGCCACATGTATGACTATTTGCCTCTGGGGCATAAGTCATGGGTGTGTCCTCGGTGCAAGGAGCTCCAGGGTCTCAGGGAACGCGTCCACTCCCTTGAAGCCTTGGTGGCTGACCTGGAGAAGCAGAGGCAGGCAGAGAAGGATCATGGGGAGACTTCTGGGGACGATCAGGCTTCGTCCCAACCTCAGGCGTGCAGCTCCTCAGCTGCCTGGGTGGGAAGTCTCGGGGCTGGAGGACGTCATCCTGGAGAGGAGGGAAACAATCCCCTAGGGGGAACCCCTTCTCCAGCCGACGGGCCCATATCTGAACGCACTCAGGATACTCCTCGGCGGGAGGGGGGTCGGAGGCTTCTTGTAGTGGGGGATTCGATTATTAGAAACATAGAGAGGGGGGTTTGCGACGGATGTGAGGACTGCATGGCAACTTGCCTGCCTGGTGCGAAGGTTGCGGACATCACTTCTCGTCTAGACAGGCTGGTAGACAGTGCTGGGGAGGACGGAGCAGTTGTGGTGCATGTCGGCACCAAGGATGTGGGCAAGTGTAGCTGGGAGGTCCTGGAGGCCAAATTTAGGCTATTAGGTAGGAAGCTGAAAGCCAGGACCTCAAAGGTAGCGTTCTCTGAAGTGCTACCTGTTCCACGCACAGGGCCAGCTAGGCAGGCAGAGATCAGGAGTCTCAATGCGTGGATGAGACGGTGGTGTAGGGAGGAGGGGTTTAGATTCGTAAGGCACTGGGGAACGTTTTGGGACAAGCGGGGCCTGTACAAGAGGGACAGGCTTCACTTGAACCAAAATGGAACCAGACTGCTGGTGCATAACATTAAAAAGGTGGCAGAGCAGCTTTTAAACTGATCCCTGGGGGAAGGCCGACAGGAGCCGAGGGGCATCCGGTTCGGGACTCCTCATCCCTGTGGGACGAGGATGGGGAGGTTAGAGAACAACAAGACAAAGGCAGAGTAGGAGAAGAAATTGGGAATGGAAGTGTGATGGGATGTGATAGACGGTTTGGCACAGTGAGAGGATGCAGGGACAAAGGAGCGAATAAGCAGCCCGTCCTGGGGCATTCCATGTACAAATGCTTTTATGCGAATGCCCGAAGTCTCCGAGCAAAGATGGGAGAACTGGAATGTCTGGTGACAAAGAAAAACACTGACATAGTGGGAATAACGGAAACCTGGTGGAATGCGGAGAATCAGTGGGATACTGCAACCCCGGGCTATAAACTCTACAGGAGGGACAGGCAGGGGCGTGTTGGAGGTGGGGTGGCCATTTATATTAAGGAAGGGATAGAATCCAGCAAAGTAGAGATTGAGGGCAGGTCCGACTCCACCGTAGAATCTCTGTGGGTTAAATTACCAGGCCTGTGGGGCGAAGTAATACTGGGGGCGTACTATCATCCTCCAGACCAGAAACTGGAAGCAGACCTTGAAATGAGGAAACAGATCAGGGAGATGACAAGGAGGGACAGGGTTGTAATCATGGGGAACTTCAATTACCCTCATATTGACTGGGTCAATTTGTGTTCTGGTCACGAAAAGGAGACCGGATTCCTTGACGTGCTAAATGACTGTGCCTTAGAGCGGCTAGTCATGGAGCCCACCAGAGGACAGGTGACTCTGGATTTAATATTGTGCGGTACATAGGACCTGGTTAGAGATGTCAATGTTACAGAGCCGTTGGGGAACAGTGATCATGCTGCGATCCGTTTCAATGTGCACGTTGGGGGAAGAATACCGGGCAAATCTCTCACAAAAACCCTTGACTTCCGACAGTCGGACTTCCCTCAAATGAGGAGGCTGGTTAGAAGCAGATTGAAAGGGAAGGTAAAAAGAGTCCAATCTCTCCAGGGTGCATGGAGGCTACTTAAAACAACAGTAATAGAGGCCCAGCAGAGGTGTATACCACAAAGAAAGAAGGAAACACCTGGAGTATTGTGTCCAGTTCTGGTCGCCACATCTCAAAAAGAACATAGTGGAAATGGAAAAGGTGCAAAAGAGAGCAACTAAGATAATTACTGGGCTGGGGCGCCTTCCTTATGAGGAAAGGCTACGGCATTTGGGCCTCTTCAGCCTAGAAAAGAGGCGCCTCAGGGGGGACATGATTGAGTGTGTCAGCATGTGATTTGTCTGTAGAACTCCTTGCCATAGCATGTGGTGATGGCGTCTGGCCTGGATGCCTTTAAAAGGGGATTGGACAAGTTTCTGGAGGAAAAATCCATTATGGGTTACAAGCCATGATGCGTATGTGCAACCTCCTGATTTTAAAAATGAGCTATGTCAGAATGCCAGATGCAACGGAGGGCACGAGGATGAGGTCTCTTATTATCTGGTGTGCTCCCTGGGGCATCTGGTGGGCCGCTGTGAGATACAGGAAGCTGGACTAGATGGGCCTATGGCCTGATCCAGTAGGGCTGTTCTTATGTTCTTATGACTTGGGAGGTAAAGTCTCCTGTCCAATTTGCCATATGCCAGACAGAATGGCAGAGCTGCTCGCCCAGGCTTGCAAAGTCTAAATGTATGTCAAAAACAGAAGTTGAAGCTAACCTCTCCTTCAGCTTCAAGTCTGGGCAGGCAGCTCTACCATGCAGCAAACTGCAAGCTGAGCTCTGCGCAGCCACTTCTGGGAGTTCAGCAACCTGAAGTATAGCAATGATGCCATCACTGAACATAAGATGCCTTTTCTTGAAAAGGTTGCCAATCCCTGCCTTAGATACTTGAATGTTGTCTGTTTTCTATAGTGAAGTGTGAATGATTAGAGCTCACTGAAATGCATGTACTTTTTTTTGTTTTACATCCTGTGGATAAGAACCCCCTCTGATTACCAGCCTTGAACAAACCTTCCACAAGGGAGAAGCTTTTCAAAGTGCCAAAAGAAGGGCAACATTAGCTGGCATACTATGTCCGATGTTCTTCAAGACACAGAACCACAAGGTCACATGCCATAAGAGTGAGGACAATGCTAGCCTGATGCATACTTCTCATGTGAGCCATCACTTTTCCAGAAGAGATGAGTTATAGCTCAAGATAACATCAGCAGAAATGAAGAGCAGATGGACTCAGTATTACAGCAAGGGAGAATAGCTCATATCATTTTGAATCCAATCCACCTCAAATGTTTCAAACGTATGGCTTTTTGGTCTAAGTCCAGCAATGGTGCTGCCAGCTGAGAAGTGTTCTCACAGAACAAATAAAGTCATGAAATCCATGCCTCAGCAATGCACAAATTATGGGGCTACTCCTCCATTGTACCAGAAGTGCATACTCAAGGCATCAAGTGAAATAAAGCCTATTCAAATTAATCTATAGTTGAAACAGTACAAAAAATGTATGAAGTCAAAGCATTAATGCCCTTCTCGGAGTTTCAGTCTATATATAAGCAGATTTAAGTACTGTGTATATCCCATACCACAAACTGTGCTCAGTCAGTTTCATCACACTTATGTTGCTCCTGTGTTGAACCACTGCTCCTCTTAAATACATGCTAAGGATATTTAGAAGGGATGCAGTGACGCAGCAGGTTAAACTACTGAGCTGACGAGCCTGTTGACCACAAGGTTGGTAGTTCAAATTCACATGACAGGGTGAGCTCCCATTGCTTGCCCCAGCTCCTGCCAACCTAGCAGTTCGAAAGCATGTAAAAATGCAAGTAGAGTAAATAGGTACCACCTCAGTAACAGTGTTCCGTACACTTAGGCATCTACTCATGACCATGGAAACTGACTACAAATGCCAACTCTTCAGCTTAGAAATGCAGATGAGCACCACCCCTTGAGTCTGAAATGACTAGGCTGGAGGGAACCTTCACCTTTTAAAGGATATTTAAGGACATCCTGTTATTTTGAGGGCACTGAGTAGCTTTGTTGCAAGGGCAAACAGCCACTCAAATAAGCAACTCAGAATGACTCAGGTACACAGGGATGAAAGTTCACAGGCTTTTATTGAATTGTATACATTTGGTCCACAGGACTCATGTCCAGAGCATGGACCCCGTCTGAACGGTGGTCCTTAACTTTTATACCACACAATCCTTTGTCTGAAAATCTAGGCTTCTCATTCGCTGAAGGTTTGACATCATAAATGGGGCTCATTTTTAATAGGACATAGATAACATACCATTTACATACAAGATGGAAAATAGGTGGGCAGCAAGCGAGCAAAACCATTGATTGGCTCTTATTTACATACAGGTGGGGTTTCATCTTAGAATTTTGCCAAAATTACACAATTTCCAAAAGTTTCTAAAACCAGTAGGGTTCACTATAACATTATTCCATCCAGTACTGACCCCTACTCACATTTATTAATCTAATTAGGGACCTCTTTGAGAAAATAGGTTTTCATACCATACTTATTAGAGAGAACACACAAACACTTAAACATGGGTGTGAAGAACTTAATTTGGCAGAACTTCTAACCCATTTATTGACATATATTCTTTTTAAACCCTTCCTACAAACCTGTGTGAACCAAAGTCTATTAATCTTCCTTTTAACAACCTTACCATATAATTCTATATAACTATTATGACTAGTTACTTTGAGTATATTGGTATTGAGGGCTCTATAGTGGTGTATATAAGTGACCCTTTTATACTATCTTACCATAAAACAACCCAATTAGTACTCTGCATATGTGATTTCCATTCAACAACTCCTTGCTCTATTTACCTTCAAACACATTACATGTCAGCAAAACTGCTTTTGAGGCAACTCTACACTAACCCCCCCTCTCTTATCTTCAGTTGTTTTCTTAAGGATGGTCCTGTTTAACTAGCTGTTCTAAACTCCCCTCTGCAGGTGTCTGCTATATATATATATATATAGGTTACACTTTAAAAGCAAAGACTATTTATATTTGTTTTTCCTTCTTTTGAAAACTTAGAAGAATAAACAAGTTGGCACCTGGCATGTTGCCCAAACCTGTGCGCCTGCCAAGTAACCTGTTATCTTTTGTTGACTTGGTTACCTTTTCTAATCTCTGTGTAGCTTCTATGAAACTAGCAAACTTCTAAAAATACTTTTTTTTTCAAACTGCTCGTCCTGTTCTCTGTGAGGCCAACTATGATTGTTTAAATGGCTTTTCTGTGTTTTAATAAAATCAGGCAGTTAAAACTTACTTCTATATACTTTATGCTATAGCAGTGTGGTTTTTCAAGCTGTTTAAGCATTTGTTTCTAAAAAATCAAGCAGCTCTCTCTTCCATTGTGCATATGCTATAATATTAAACTAATTCTTAGTACTCTGTTTATATTCTATTGGGCTATCCAGGTCTAGGGTCAAAGGTCACCTTGCCTTAGCTTCACACACTATTAACCCAATGCATTAGACCAAAATTACAAGAGTGGAAAGTGAGAAGTATGAAAACTGTAAGTACCTTTTTCCTCCCTTCTATTCTGCAATGAGCCCTGTATCAGTAATCAGAATGCTAGTTAGAGACAGTCAAGGGACCAGCACATAGGTGTTTGATGGATGCTCTCTCAAGTCCCTTCAGAAGCATCATGCTGGCATGAAGTTCATACTCATAAAAGTCAATGAAAAATTCAGACACACCCAGAAAAAGGAAATGTTTCAGCTGCTTTGAGAATATAAGCTTCAAGTACTATTTCCTAACCTTATTTCCTAAGGTTCAAGTACTATTTCCTAACCTTATTTCCATGAAGTTTAGTCATGGTAGCAGTCCTTCCTAAGGACTTAGTACTTAGGAATAGTACTTCCTAAGGTTCAAGTACTATTTCCTAACCTTATTTCCATGAAGTTTAGTCATGGTAGCAGTCCTTTCAGAGCCAAGTAGCTGTTAAAAAAAAAAAAAAAAGAGTATATACAATATTCTGTTAAAATTTACATTGACATTACAACAGAACACAAAATGTAAAAACTAGTTTCCACAAGGCATCAAAGAAGAAAGCAAGTCAAATTATTTTCAACTAGTAAGGCAAGTTGACCTTTGACCCTAGACCTGGATAGCCCAATAAACAGAGCATTAAGAATTAGTTTAATATTATAGCATATTCACAATAGAAGAGAGAGCTGCTAGATTTTTAGAAACAAATGCTTAAACAGCTTGAAAAACCACATTGCTAACTGCCAGATTTTATTAAAGCACAGAAAAGTCATTTTAAACATCATAAGTTGGCCGCACAGAGAATAAGACAAACAGAAGGAAAAAAGTTTGCTAGTTCCATAGAAGCTACACAGAGAATAAGGCAGTGAAGAGAGATAACGGGCTATTTGGCAGGCGAACAGGTCTCCATGCCAGGTGCCAAAAGTCACTTGTTTATTCTTCTAAGCTTTCAAAAGAAGGAAAAACAAATATAAATATTTAGTCTTTATAAATATTGGTGTGCACAAGCTGTCAGTACCTCATTGTGCAATTTCTTCTGTAACCACACTAAGAACAGTGCAAACCGCCACCTTATTTCCACTCGGGCTCCTTAGGACACAACCTTGAAACCACTTAAAATGCTTTTCTAAATAGCAATACTGGTTAATAAAAATATGAAGAGGCCTTTGGTTGTGCACCCCCAATTAAAACAGTGTTCCAATCAAGCTACCAATTCTGCCTCTTTGGACTTGTGAAGCTGAATAAATATTCTTTGTCAGGGTGAACCAGTGAAAAGTTAAAATACCAACATCGGAGAAGGGAGGGTTAAAAATAGCTGTTCATTTACATTTAAAATTGTAAGCAAGGCTCCTAGCT
The DNA here is from genome assembly GCF_035046505.1 of Tiliqua scincoides. Lineage (NCBI taxonomy): Eukaryota > Metazoa > Chordata > Lepidosauria > Squamata > Scincidae > Tiliqua > Tiliqua scincoides. Next base: position 188,615,356 of record NC_089824.1, read on the forward strand.
GAAGGCTTCTTCTACAAAGGATTTATTAAATATCATCAGAACTACCAAGTACCATGAATACATGATAGCAGCTTATTAAGCCCATGCTTTTCTGGCTATTCCAGTCAAGTGAAAGATCAATAAGCTAATCAAAACTCAAAATTCTGAATAGGAAGCTACAGGACTATAAGGTGAGACTAAAAAAACAAATGGGCCATATGTTCTGCTTTCTGAAGTGAGAATGATACAGACACCTATTTATCATTCACCTTTAAGACATGAAGACAGAATGAGCTTCTAGTGTCATGCAGTGTCATTGTGAGAACACATAGCCATGCATCTAGAGCTATCCCCACCTTCTCAGCAACACTGGCACATACAATTCCACCTCTGCATTACTCAGACCATGACAACAAGTGCTAATTTATTCACAGCCAAAGTCTATGCTATAGCACACTAAAGCTCCAATGAGACAAATTATGCCTTGTTCCTCATCCATTGCAAGCTTTAATATATCACATCCCTTGCCTTTGCACGAAGTCACAGTGGGAGTGATTTCATCCTCAGGAACACAGACAAGAAAGCCACCCAAGGGGGGAGAGGGCATGCTGTCTGCCCATTCTAGTAGAAAAAAGGGATGAATAGCTTCTCTGCATTTGTAGAACACATTGGTCTGCAGCAACTGTAATAGCAGCTGCATGCCACTCATCCCAAAATATGAACCTAACTCCCATGAAATCTACAAAGTGCTGATGCTAAGCAAGCTACAATAACCACATATAGGAGAAAAGGTTCAAAGTGTCATTATAAAGTATGTGGATAATAGCAAATCCATACCTCTATTCTGAGGCAGGACTTTACTGCTCACACCCCAATCTGCAATGCAGATTACACCTTTGAGCTCTGGAATGTTTCAGTCATAATGTCCAGTTGCACAGGAAAGCATTTTTAATAAGAGCCCTGATGGATCAGGCCAAGAGCCAATCTAGTCCAACTTCCATATTTCACAGTAGTCCACCAGATGCCCCAGGGAGCACACAAGACAAGATTCTTATATCCTTCTGCATCTGGCATTCAGAAATAGGCTACCTCTAGAGTTTGCATAGAGTCATGGTGGCTTGTAACCTGTGATGGACTTTCCCTACATAAATCTGTCCAACCCCCTTTTAAATCTGTCCAACCCCCTCCAGGCCAGGTGCCATCACCATATCCTGTGGCAAAGACTTCTACAATTTAATTACATTCTAGGTAAAGACGTATTTTCTTTTTACTGTTCTTACTCTTCTGTCACTAGATTTTAGAGGATGTTCCCTGGTTCTGGTGTTGTGAAACAGAGAAAAGAACTTCCCTCTGTCTACCCTATGCATAATTTTATGTGTCTCAATCATGTCCCCCCTACAGGCACCTGTTTTCTAAAGCTAAGAGCACCAAACGCTGTTGCATTTTCTTGGCATATCTTAACACAGATATGCCAAGTTTTCTCATAAGCCCACTAATCAGTTTGACCACTCTCTTCTGCACTTTTTCCAGTTCCACTAGATATTTTGAGATGTGGCAACCAGAACTGGACACAATACTCCAGATGTAGCCTTACCATCGATTTGTACAATGGCCAAATATTAACTATTTTTAACGACAGGCTGTCAAATTTGGACCAGTTTTAGCAAACTTCTAGGGCTGAAGTGAAACTGCAGTCAGAAACAGTTCAAATTCAGTCCTCAGAGTAAAAGTGTTCTGGAATGGGCAAAGCACAAACTCACAGTTAGCCTTCCCAGAACCTGGGGCAACAAAAAGAGATGAAGGCATGTCTCTGCTGCCCTGAAAGACTCTTCTACCATGTCAATTTACATAAATGTCCAAAAGTGCCACCAGGCTTTTCAGACTAAAAGGAAAACCCCAACAGCTAGAGGCCAGTAGTTAATGACACAGAAAATATCAAGAGGAAAAGAGCAGGCACACCAAAACTTAGATATGACATTCAGAAGATGACTTAACACAGACATGCCAAGTTTCAGTATGTAGCTACACTTTACACAGGAACTGTTTCATTGCAACAGATATTTCAGCTAAGTATATCAAGCATTCTCAGGCCAACTCACAGGCAAGACCTCTACTGGTGGTTATTTAATTGCTGAAGAATTGCATAGAAGGGTATATATCTAATTATTATTGTGTGACTCAGGGAAATGTGTCACAATATTTTAACTATTTGTCTTTTTTATACATCTTCTAAAAAGATATTAATATAAATGCTAATGAAAAATAGGAAGCTTAAAGAAGACATGGTGTCATGTGACTTTAAAACTAAAGGGGGAGCCATCTTCTTGATTTCAAGGTCATGGCTGTTTAGCTAACACTCCAGGCAATTTTTTTTTTTTTAAGACAAGTCAAGAGGAATATCAACTGATGACACTAATGCCTGGGTCTGTTTATGTCCCTAATTGAGAACAAAAAGTTTGTCACTGATTAACAGCTGAAATTACAAGTTCCATGGAGGGAAAACATACTGGCTAGAAACATGAAAGCAGTCTTACATAGCTATAACTAAGAATGGTTGAATTCCAGGATGAATGGAGAGATACCCTGAAAAACGCAATTATAACTATTCAAACATTAAAAGTTTCTCTAAAAAATATATCTTTCTAGTCTCCCTAATACTGACAAATGCAATTAGGAATATTAGACATTTTTATCCTTATTGTCCAGCTCTGACAGATATTACATTTTCTAAAGTAAAGAATGTGGGGATTAACAGCCCAATCCTATCCGGGAGACTTGCCAGCGTAAAGACATCCCTGCTGGCACAATGACAGCTCTTCCAGAAGCATCCTCTGATGGAAGTAAAACATACACAGGCACAGCAGGGAGATATCAATACACCATCGTACATCCAGCACAACTCTGGAAGCTGAGTGTTCAAAACCAGGACACACTGTGGGCAGGACAAGTCCTAACCCCTCTTCATCCTAAAACTGCTACAACATAAGACCTTGAGTAGATAAGAGCAGTATTTCTCACACCATGGGTCAAAAGCCGATTTCTGATGGGTTCCACAGAGCCTCCAATGAAAACACAGGTGATGCAAAGATCAGATAATTGCCACAAAACCTGAGGCTTTTCAAAAAAATCAGATAGTAGATCTCTTTACACTCTCACACAACACCAGAACCAGGGGACATCCACTAAAATTGAGTGTTGGGAGAGTTAGAACAGACAAAAGAAAATATTTCTTTACTCAGCATGTGGTTGGTCTGTGGAACTCCTTGCCACAGCATGTGGTGACAGCATCTGGCCTGGGTGCCTTTAAAAGGGGATTGGACAAGTTTCTGGAGGAAAAATCCATTATGGGTTACAAGCCATGATGTGTATGTGTAACCTCCTGATTTTAGAAATGGGCTATGTCAGAATGCCAGATGCAGGGGAGGGCACCAGAATGAGGTCTCTTGTTATCTGGTGTGCTCCCTGGGGCATTTGGTGGGCCCCTGTGAGATCCAGGAAGCTGGACTAAATGGGCCTATGGCCTGATCAAGTGGGGCTGTTCTTCAAGTGGGGTTGTTCTTACACACATACACACACACAGAGCCAGGATTTGGGAAATTTTATGCATTTGTGATGAACTGTGCAAGAGTAGACCTTTTGCAATATGGCATTGACACAACTCATAAAATACAGTGGGTCTCCTTATCTACAGGATTGGCATTCACAAATTTGAATATTCCCAGATGCCAAACTCTTGTCTGGAGAGCCTCAGAGGACCTCCAAGATGCAACCAGAAGTGGCTTCTGGTGGTGTTCAGGAGGCATTCTGAGGCATGGGTATGCCATGTGTTGCCTCCCCACACATACCTCAGAAGGTTTCCCAGAAGTGACTGGTTTGCCAGAAAAAAAACAGGAAGTGTGTTTCAGTTATGTCCAAAGGTGTTCTGAGGACACCAGGAGACAACATGCGACCTCCAGTGGGCCAGGCACAGCCCCCAGAAAATTGTGTAGCCATGTCTTCCTCCAGTGGAGCTTGAAGGCAATGGAGAAAGGGAAAGAGTAGTTTGTGTACAAAATCTCTCTCCAGTCATCATGGGGCTAACATCTGCAAATACAGATCAAAGCAACTGGGGTGGCTTGGCTGAGCTTGGATGCTTCACTGTCAGAACAAAATTCATTTTCATTCTTATTGGAGAACACATCTTTTAAAAATATTCTGTTTAAGAATTCAGTCTTCACCAAGAAAATCAGGGTTTTCAAACTTCTGTATTTATTCCAAGAAAAGTTTTTCAGGTGAGCTCAGAGGACATGACACAGAAAAGACCAGAGGCAAGATCACTATATCACATCTTGAAACCAGTTTCACATCTTGAAACATAAGATATTCATCTAGCCCAGACTGAATCTTGGATTTAACACCATTCTACTGCTAACATTTTCAGAATAGGATAAGTCATCTAAAATTTTAATTAACCATGTCTGTAGGATCACTAGTGCTTATCTTGGATTGTTTTGATTCCTTTAGGATCCTACAATTTTTAAGTTCACTAGTCAGAATATTTCTTCTAAGTAGATGCATCTAAGTTTGAGATTAAAGGTTCTTTCAAAACATCTGCCAAAGCTGAGGTCTCCAAATTGAAGACCATGGCACATTGCAAACAGTTCCCCAGGAGCTTACCATTCCACCAGGGAGGCTTCCACTGTCACTGCCTATCACCTTCCATGTTCACTCCCCCATGCAGCGTCTGCCAGGAAATCCTGGAGCAGAGCCCACTGGGACAGCAAAACACGGAATTGGAGGGGTGAGGCAGAGCGATCATGCGGGTGATCGGCAGCAACAATGGAAGCCTCTGATAAGCTCCATTTACGAGCTTACAGGGGACAGATTAGAAAGGGTGTCAGGTCAGCCCAGAGTCTGGAGAGCCCTGGCCCAAAGGAATAAAAATCATTGGTGAATTGTCCTCTAGGCCAGTGTTTCCCTATGTTTTTTCACTTGTGTACCCCTTAGTAGCCCATTTCCATAAATTGTACCCCTGCATTAGCAAAATGTTTGTAATTAATATAGTTGCTATTATTTCAGATTCATATGTTTTCAACTACTGATCCATATCTGATAATACACAAATTATGACCAGTAACTAGCAGTTGCTAGGGCTTTCACAGCCAGCTAGCTATCTTCCTGTCTTGCCAGCCCCACAAGGCATTCTAATACAGACCTACCTTTTTCTGCCATTATTCAATTCTAAGTACCTCTAAAGGTCCTGGCAAGTACCCTGGGGGTACCTATACCCAGGTTGGAAACCACTGCTCTAGCCTCATCTTGGATGTGAAAACTGTTCATATCAGTAGTAATTTCCCTGAATAAAATGCACTTGCACCACAGATTTGGGTCTCTGTCAGAAACCTACAATATTTTACATAAATTTGCACTATGGTATAGCCTGCCTAGGCTCTAAAAGATTCTGGTCAAGTCTGGAAGTAGTCACAGCACGAGCCAAGAGGTTGATGACCAAAGCTTAGCTCATCTCAAAGCTCTCATCTCAAAGTTTTGCCCTAGCGACCTACATGCTTTCTGCTTGAATCCTAATCTGGAAAGTCAACTTGCAACATGGGTTTAACTGATCATGAGTTATAAACAAAGATGTGGTTGTAGCATTCATCTTTCAGCCACCAATTTTGAAGATACATTTCTTTCTCTAGGTCAGCGATTTTCAACCTTTTTCATCTCATGGCACACTCACAAGGCATCAAAATTGTCAAGGCACACCACCAGGTTTTTGATAATTGCCAAGGCACACCATGCTGTCAGTGGGGGGTTCACAACCCCATCGGCCCTACTAATAAATGACCTTCTCCCCCAATTCCTGTGGCACACCTGAGGACCACTCATGGCACACCAATGTGCCATGGCACAGTGGTTGAAAATGGCTGCTCTAGGTTGTAAGAGTAGAGAGTTACATTAAAACTAAGCAAATGGCAAAATTGTTTTTCACCCTGATTAAACTTCTGCCAGGAATGAGCTAAGAAGTGTCCAGATGTACCAGAGATGTTTTTCTATTGCTCTTGCACTTTTAATTTTTACTACAATCATGCTACTGCCTGGTTCTACAGCTCACCTACATGAGTGCCTTAGCCCTCTGTAGAAAGTCCATGGAAAGGACCATTTTAACTGCAAGGGAAGAGATTCAACATGGCATTTCTACTGCTTAGCTAAGATTTTGTCTCCCTTTTCTACTTCTCTTTCCTCTTAAATTACTGGCTTTTGTGTCAGCTTATACAAGATAGGTAATATTGTTATTTCCATGTCTATAGAAAGCATAAGAAAATGTATGAACCCTTATTTTCTTTCACCCTTCCTCTTACCAATTTGGAGTGTTTTAAGAGTGAATTTCCCAACATACACAGTCATGCACTGCTTAACAACAGGGATCGGGACCATGATCCCGTCAAGCAGGGCTTGATGCAATATGGTCCCTCTGAAGGGAAGGGGATGCTCTGCTCCCCTCCAGAGGGTCATCTGATCTTCCCAAAGGCAGTGCCGGTCCACTCGCTGCCTCTGCAGAGCTCAGACTAAGGGAAATTGCATCCCTCGTGCAACTTCCAGTTCCCTCGATAAAACCAAAAGTCACACAAGAGAAGCGATTTCCCTCAGTCTGAGTCTTGCAGAGGCAGCGCAGAGGCTCAGACAACCCTCCAGAGGGAAGGGGAGCTCCCCTTGCATTTGGTGGGTTGGGGTGTGTGCCCCCAACGACCATGTGATCACACGTGTTTGTTGGTTATGCGATCCAGGCATAAGCCGGAAGGTCGCAAAGTGGAGCACACCTGTAGTTAAATTTGTTGTGTAAACCACTTTGTGAACTTTGGTTAAAAAGCAGCCTATACATACTCTTAATAGCAGACAGCAGGAAGCCCAGCTTAGGTTATACTTCCCTGTTTTAGACAGTGTGCCCTTTCTTTAATCAAAAGGAAGGAGACTGACAGGTGTGCCTCTCAAGCACCTAGTACACTCCTCTACACCTGACAATAAGCCTCCACAAGTACAAAGGCAACAACTCCTCCTTCAAAAGCTCTGTAGTCTGATATAAGCAAGCATACAGCAGAAAAATGCAGGCACACTGTGTTACTTGACAGATGGCTTTCAACAATTGCAGGAGAAATTGTTGGCTGCTTTGAAACCAGCCAAGTCTCTTAGAGAACAGCTTGATGCTCTAAACACAGCCATTTACAACCAGTGTGCCACAGCACACTGGTATGGGGGAAGATCATTTATTGGTAGAGCCAATGGGGGATATGAGGCGTCACTGGCAGTACAGTGTGCCTTGTCAATTGTCAAAAATCTTATGGTATGTCCTGAGAATTTTAGTGCCTTTTCAGTGCGCTGTGAGAGGAAAAACGGTTGCAAATCTCTGTTCTATGAAGTACAAATGCTGACTGCACTTGTTAGGAGTAAGTTCCTTCAGCGTACAGCACATTTGTGATTCTCTCTTTTGACCATTATTTTTGCTTCAGTAAAACTTGCACTGTATTATGGGAAATAGTGTCTATTTTGCACATTCATTTCCCTACACTTTTATAAGCCGATTTCTTTCTTACTCCAAGGGTAATTTTTACATGATCAGGTATGGTTTCCCTTGTGATCCCACTCTGCCTAACAACTAACTTTACTTACATTCTACTGGCAAAAACTCCCCTTCTCTTCTCTTACACTCACAAGATCACCTGCATGAACAGGTAAGCAAGCCACATACACATAGCTAGAAATTACAATTTAGTAATTTGAATTATAAATTCTAATTTGCTGGGGTATTGCCACTGAATGCTTATTTTCCCAATTTGTTTCTTAATTTTCTTAATTGTTGAATGAATTAATGATCTATTTTTACCCCTATAAATGCAGGTTCTAACTTAGTGTCACAGCAATGGATAAAGTTCCCTTAAAAATATGCAATTGAGGATATGCATGTGTAGAAATATGCCCCAACACTTGCCTACTAGTCACCCTCTTAAGCTACAAACCTACATGCAGCCACAAAAGTCCCCCTGAACTCAAAGCTTACTTCTGAGTAGACAGAAGTGATTGCCCTGCCAGTTCTTTTACAGAAAAGCCTACACAGAGAAGAAAAGCAATCAAAACAATCTAAACACTGCTGAAGTCTGGTTTGTCCAACACAATCCTGAAAGATAAGGGTAAAACTACATGTTCCGCAAAATGTTCAAACTGTAGCAAGGCAGTAAGGGGCTTTAATACTTTAAACACAGTTGCAGTTCCAATCCCCATCTCACCAAACCACATGCCATTTTTATTAGAAAAGAGCCCCCACTGGAAGCCAAAGGATACAAGAGAATGAATTGTCCAGCTTCTCTGGTCATTTTCAAAGGCCTTGTTCAGCAGCTCCTCCTAATCTCAAAAGTTCCAGGGGGGGGGGGGGGGCACAGCCATTTCAATTGCAAACTACACACTATAGGGAACTTACTGCCCTTGAAAGGCCTTGAAACACTCAGGGGTGTCAAACTGGTTTTATACAGTGGGCCAAATAACATCCATGATGCCTGCTGAAGCCAGAAGTGATGTCAATAAGCAGGAAGCGACATCATTAAGCAGCTCATGACAAGAAATAAGCACTTTTTCTCTCTTAGGAACTCATACCTGCAAATGAAAAGACAAAATATGAAAACCTTGAGCATATTTTCAAAATATGGAAGAGCCCAATTATCACGTGGGCTACCCTTTCAACAGCGACACCACAGCACAGCTCAGCACATGAGCCCAGCTAATGGAGGTGCTGAGAGAACCTGAGGGTCAGATAAAGAGCTTCCAGGGGCCACATCCGGCCCACAAGCATAATGTTTGACACCCCTGGTCTAACTGGCCTCCTTGTGCATCTATAGCACTTTGGGTTTTTGCCAAGTATTTCAGTTAATTTTATTTTTGCTTTGGACTCATTTATTATCTTGTTGCTCTGTGATTGACTTCACATTTTCTTTAACTGCTTTTGTATTTTTTAATATATTTCAAATTGTGAGCTGTGTTAGGGGACTGAAAGGTGGCATATAAATAGTTCTTCCCAAAAATGCACTGGAACAACACAGTGACATTTCAACGATCTCCACAGTATTTGTGCTGTTTGGGACTTGATGCAGCAATTTTCAAAGCATACCCTCAGTCTCAAAAGTGAGACGAAAAGGAAGAACATGGCTTCTAAAATCAGTGCCTTGCAGAGGACAATAAAACATGCTTTATTTAAGAGCTCTAGAAATATAGAATAAGGTTTTTCTAGCACAACACTGGTATTTGTCTCATACTTGCAGACAATGGTGCAATAACTGCTAAAAATGTCACTACTGTAGCATACATATTTAATATTCATGCATCTCCAATTACATGCCAGGTAGCACTTCAGCTCCCAGTCAGATTCTGCTGATATAGTTTAGCTATTAGATTTCTAGAAATCAGCAGGATTTTTACCACCAATTCCCAATATAGCAGCTCAACTTCAGTTATAATAGGAACAATTAATGGATAATACACACTCAGCTTAGAAAACTATCTTCAGTAACTAAAGATGTAAAGGCCCGGGAAAAAAATGGAAGACTTCAGGAAAAAACCAGGTTTTTTTCCAGAAGACTTGTTTTTTTCCAAAAAATTGGAAAATTGAATAAAGAAAAAATTGATTATGGAATGTTTTATTTTAAGTTACTGATGTTACAGCTGATGTTACAGATAGAGTAGAAAGAGGACTTCTTGAACAAGAACATTGAGAAAAACTATGTGCATTTTCATCATTGTGGTCCTCTTCACTTAGATCCATGAAGGATTTTTTAATATCTACAGGACACTTGTTACATATAAGAATGTGTTTTGTCATCCTGGTAGCATTTGGAAATGCATATATCATCTGACAATATTTGCAAATCACATTTTTCTTCTCAGAAGTATTTGTAATGTGAAAATGCCTCCATATGCTAGATGTTGGTCTCACCATTTACCTGAGGGGAGTAGGAAAGAAAAATAATTTAATGGCTAGTTTTCAAGAAGACACTAATCTATGGTTGTGGGTGGGGGAAGTAACGAACCAGATTAGTAGTAATTAAATTATTATTTACACAAAGGTTATAAACTAATATAGTTAAATGACAGCCCAATCCTGAGCTGCCTGGGGCACCCACCCCACACTTACCCGGCACTAGCCCAGCACCAGCTAGCACTGGGCTACAAGGCACTAGCCTTACAGCACGTTTACGACAGTGCATGGCAGCACAAAGCCACGGCACTGAGCCCAATATTGGGCTCTGATTCAGTTTTCTGGAATCAGATAAATGTAAACTCTTAGCTTTTTAAATTAAGTATATACTTTCAGGTCCTTTTAGTTGCTCCAATGCTTTGAGGTCTAGTGAAGAGGACAGAACAGAACCAAACATAACACACCCACATGCAAAAACAAACCTGAAACCTTTTTCTTTTCTTGTGACAATAGCAGCACCTCCTAAAGGAAGAAATGCATCTTGCTCTTGCATTGGAAAGTTCAGTTTGTAACCTAGGACTTGCTTGTCCTCCGTGCACAGAAAGTAGAATTATCTGATACCATACATATTTTTTAGAAATGATTTGTAAAATATTTGAACACCTTGTCTTAAAATATTTTATTCATCATGTTAAAATAAAACATTCCATAATCCAATTTTTTAATTTTTCAGTTTTTGGGGGAAAAAAACAAAAAAGGCTTCAGGAAAAAAAAAGGGGAAAAACTTTTTTTCTTAATTTTTCTAGCTTTTTTTCAGGGCCTTCACATCTCTAGTATGCATATTTCTTCACAGGAAGAGTAAACTGTCTAGCACAGGGGTGTCAAACATAAGGTCCACAGGCCAGATGCGGCATGTGAAAGCTCTTTTTCTAGCCCTCGGGCTATCTTAGCATCACCAGCAGCTGCTGAGCTGTGTTGAAGTGTCGCTGCTGAAAGGGTAGCCCACATGATAATTGGGCTCTCCCATATTTTAAAAAAATGATCAAGATTTACTTATTTTGTCATTTGCAGCTAATGAGTTGCTAAGTGAGAAAAAAGTGCTTATTTCTGGTCATAACCTGATTAACCCATTTCTGCCCAGCCTGCAGGTGTATATATTTGATCCCTGTTGTGTATCTGCAACATTTGGCAGAAATGGCTTAATGACATCACTTCTGAACCTTAGCAAGCATCATGAATGCTATTCAGTCCACTGTATAAAATGCTTTTGACACCCCTGATCTAGCATGCAAAGGAAGCAGCTTCTATAGTCAGAGAGAAAAACTGACTACACTGCAGCTGTAGCCATTTGCATTTGAGGGAGCTGGCACTAAGAAAAACATGTTTAGTGAGCAAAGAGCAAATATGAAGCACAATGAGCTTCTGTGCCAAACATACTGTGGAGAATCTCAACAGTACTGTGCCGTTTTCAAACACACAGCCTGCAAATGAGAACTCTGAAAAGAGCTACTAAGAATAAGCAGCAGTGGGGGCTTTATCTGTATTAGGAAAGTACATTGTGTTACTAACATGGATTAGCATTCTCAGTCAAAATATATTTGTTAACACAAGTTTTCCTTGACGACTGATGACAGGGTGTTACCCCTCATTTAGAAGTTACAGGGTAGACCAGTGTATCTACATGCTTTAATACCTGGGCTTAAAATAGACATTTAAACAATAATGATTTACTAATTTTTGAAATTGCTCATTTTGTAAGTAAAAGCTTTGATTGGCTGAGCTGCTGTGATAGTGTGGAATACTGTGATGCTCAGAAAAACAAAAATGAGGCAAGGTAGCTGAAGGAAAACTGCAGTCAACTGACTGATAGGCAACCCCAAAGGAAGGGTAGGTAAAAAAGGAAGTTTGAGCAGAAGTGACATACAATTGAGACAAGTAGACCTTATCAAGAATACTAAAAGAGACTGAATATGCAGATTGGCTGTATTCAATGGACAAAATTTTGGTCACCAGTCTCACCATGGTGAGTGGACTGACACACTGGAAATAGTGGCAAGAAATTTTTGGCCATGCTCAAATGCTCCCTAATCACTTCCCAAGAGCATAGCTGAGCCCTACATTTTCCTGAGAAAAGGGGGGCTGTCTTGTGCAGGTGCCAAATTTTACATTAATTTCAGCCAATGAACCCACCCATCCATCCATCCATCCTAAGGCTTCAGGTTTCTAGTCTGTTCTGGTGTCAGAAAACCAAATGGTGAACATAAGAACATTTGCTCTCCTTTTTCAGACTGTGATCTGGTTCATTTGCTACAAGAGAATTTACAATACAATAGAACTACAATACAATACAATAGATTTACAATTTCAAATTGTAAATAAGCAGACGTTCATAAACCCCACTCCTCTGTCCTTTCTTTGTCACCCTGCCCCCACATAGTCCTCCAGATCCTAAAGTCAATCTATGTCTTGCCAATAGCATACCACTCCTTTCTACCCTGTATGAAATTTTTTGCCTTTCCCTTGCATCCCTCCACCATTTCTATCTCTTCTTTGCTCTTTCTCAGGCTATTTTGTACTCCATCTATCTTCTCAGATCTTCCTATCCAGACTACTCCCTCCTATATCCTCCTTCCCTTGTACTTCTACCTCCTAATTCCCCATGCCTCTAAAACCCTCTGTTTACTCCACTTTCTATCTGCTTCATCATGTTGTTACCTCCTGTTCCTATTTCTGTAACACTTTTCATATAGCTGAGCTAACCTCTTACTTCCTTCATGGAAGCTGAAGAATTTATAAATAATTTTCTTACCAACACATTACCCTTAACTAGAAATGCTCATATATATCCTACAGCAACATTCGTCAGTGAATGGTTACAGGAGCTTGCAAACAACAACAACCTGTTTTAGGCTTACCTATGACTTGGTTACATTCCAGATATTATAGATTTCTATTTTCACTCAGTATTATAGTTCTGTAAGAGTGAATTTAAACAATCTAACATTCAAACAGAGAAATCAGGGTGGTATCTTTTTAAAGCAGCTCTCAGCTTTGATTCCCATCAATTTTGTTCTGTATCAGTAGTTGCCAAACTAGGAGTTGTGATCCAAATGAGGATCAAGAGGATGTTTCCTAAGGGCTGAAGGAAGCAATGATCCTGGAAGCTGTGCGGTTGCACAGCTGGAATTGAAGCACTGAGCAGGTTCCCTCTCAGCCAGTCAGCCATGATAATGTCAGAGTGCTCCAGAGCAGTCTTAGCAGCAGCAGCTGTATGTACAAACTTCATGGGTTGCCCAATAGAGAAAAACTGTGCTTAGGTTGCAGTCAAAAACCTTTGGGAAAAACTGATTCATATATTTGTTGCTGTGTTGTATGTCTTATTCTTCTGAGAGTACCGTATTTTTCGCTCCATAAGACGCACTTTTTCCCCCCAAAAAAGTGGGGGGGGAAGTGTGTGCGTCTTATGGAGCGGATACTGCAAAACAAAAAACAAAAAACAACTCCACCCCCGGCCCCGCCCCCTGCCCGCTCTGCTCACCTTCCCAGGAAAGTGTGGGTGGGATGGCAGTCTTGCTGAGCAAGCCCTCCTGTCTACTCAGAAGTAAGTCTCAGAGTCACTGGGGCTCACTCCCAGGAAAGTGTGGGTGGGGTGGCAGTCTTGCTGAGCAAGCCCCTAGAGCAGGGGTGCTCATTACGTCGATTGAGAGCTACCAGTCAACCTCCAGGTTGAAATGAGTCAATCGCAGGCTTCTCTCCCGTCCAAGCATCCCTAGGAGTGAGCCCCTGGCAGGCTTGTGAGCCCAGGGAGGGAGCCTAGGGAGTGAGTCCAGGGAGCCCAGGGAGTGAGCACCTGATGGTTCTGTGTGGTTCTGTGTGCAAGGGGTTTTGCACTGGTCTTGCTGTGATGTCTATACAGAGATCTTCCCTCCCCCACACCTTTCCCCTACTTTTGCACTGGTATGTATGGAGATCTTTGCCCCCCCCCCACTTCCATCTGTTGGTTCTGTGTGCAAGGGATTTTGCACTGGTCTTGCTATGATGTCTATACAGAGATCTTCCCTCCCCCACACCTTTCCCCTGCTTTTGCACTGGTATGTATGGAGATCCGCGCCCCCCCCCCACTTCCATCTGTTGGTTCTGTGTGCAAGGGGTTTTGCACCGGTCTTGCTGTGATGTCTATACAGAGATCTTCCCTTCCCCACACCTTTCCCCTGCTTTTGCACTGGTATGTATGGAGATCTGCCCCCCCCCAACTTCCATCTGTTGGTTCTGTGTGCAAGGGGTTTTGCACTGGTCTTGCTGTGATGTCTATACAGAGATCTTCCCTTCCCCACACCTTTCCCCTGTTTTTGCACTGGTCTGTATAGAGATCTGCTTCCCCCCCCCTTGTATTGGAATCCAGGAAGATCTGGTGAGGAGGTAGATGTGGTGTCAGCAGTGGCCCCTTTAAGGGTAAGGCCTGGGCATCCAGCAGAGTGTGCTGCACAGCTGCAGCCACTGGAAGGCAATAGGGCCCTCAGGGATATAAGGAGTACCAGAGGCAGAAAGGGTTTGTGGGTTTTGAAGGAGTGCAGGTTGGAGGTAGGAGAGGAGACTGACTGGGTTTATTGAATTTGGAATCTGACTGGACTTGGATACCCTGATGGATTTGACTGACCTACCTGAAACCTGACCTTGGACTGTAATTTGGCTTATTGGCTCTGGATTCTGATTTGGTAACTCTGATTGATGGGACTGATTTACTTGGCATCTGTGGACTGGAACTGGACTCACTTTTGCTTGCTGCACTGGTGAGTTGCACAAGGGGGACTGATCAGCCTTAAGCGGGCACGAGGCCCAGTGGTTTGGAATTTGGCAGAACATCATTGTAGCAGAAAGATAATGTGATCCCCTATTTGAGTGCAGCTGCTTTTGTGAGCTTCATAAATTCTGACTCTAGTGATGATGAGTTCTTGGGGTTTCCAGAAAACTAGAGTACTCGAACCTTTAAGTCTCTCCATTTGTTAATGACAGTGATAATGGTTCTTAATGCCACTGTTGACTGCTGTTCACTTTACATGGTTCAAATGTTATTCTGTTATAGTTTATTAAATATTGTATGCTGTGATACCGGACGGTACTTTATAGCGGGCAGCACTGTGCCCACCTGTCTGCACTCTCCCGCACAACCATTGCTTCTTAACATAAATGGTCTATTTCTGCAGGCGTTTCTGCAGGGCTTGAGGGGGGCTCTGGCTGTCAGCCAAGGCTCTCTTGGCTTCCCAAGGAGCAGGAGTGCCTCCAGCACAGCTCCTGGGTCTTCTGACCACCCATCAAGGGAAAGTGGACAAGAGCAGGTGAGAAAGGTGGCTACGATGTGGGGGTAGCAACAGAGATTCAGACTTCGCTCTGTTTACACAGGGGATCTGCCCCAGTCAGATGAGTTGGGACCCAGATTAGAAGGTGAGTGACAGCTCTGTTTCGATGGCAGGGGAAACTTGTGCCCCAGAAGAAGGGGCCCTGACCCAGACTCCCCCCTCAACGTGATCTGCTGCATGACATGCATTAGCAGTGCTGCTCTGGCCACAGGGAAGAGGCAGTGGGGGTTCCTCTTGCCTTGCAGGGGTGGCCAGAGTCAGTGGCACCCAGCAGAGCCTTCCCTCATGCTTTCCCTTTCCACCTTGGGCTGCAAGTGCTAATCTGACATGGCACCCCATCCCAAAGAGCTGCAGCAGCAATGTTGGCAGCCACCCTCTTTCCCTGTCCGAGTACACAGGCTGTAGCTGGGGCCAAGGCGGATGGGGACTTCCCCTTGCAGCATGGGACTGGTGCAGGAAGGGAGAGCTTGTGGCTTTTTAAAAAGTTACTTCCAGTTGGAGAGTAGTATTTTAAGGGGTGCCCCAGGCTGGCAAAACACCCAGCTATGCTATCTCTGATATTCTACTGCAAAGGAGTCTTTCCATCCATGTTTTGTCCTGAAACCATTCTGGATTTTATCACCCTACCATTCTCAGACTTCTGCAATTACATCTTTCAAAAGTCACTGATACAAACTTCTTCAGAAAAAAAAAAATGTGCCATTTTGGTTGTCATTATGCAAATTGATTGTTTTGTGACAAAAACCAAAAGTGGTTTTTTTGCTATTTAGAGCAATTTGGAAGCACAGGGAGGACTGCAGAGGGGGTTGCAGGCTCCCTAGGGCCTTCAGAGAGCCACAGTAACCCGCAGGTAAGTAGAAAAACGCTTCAGCTGTGGCATGATCATGGCACCAAAGATGCAGTTGCCCCACCCCCCCTAAGGTGGCAGCAACAGAGGTTCCCTGGCTGGGGCACTGCGACGCCCCAGTTTAAGTGCCCTGCCTTGGGGTTTCTTTGGGAAGCCCATCTCATCTCCCTATGTTCCTTCTCAACACCCCACATTTTCCCCCTTTGCTCTGCCCCTTCTTCTAAGGAGTACCCTTCTCCTCATTTCTCCTCCTTCTAAACACTTCCAGGCTTCCCATTATGTTTGAATTTTAGTTAAAGAATTTCCCATCAATCACAAAGTTTGAGTTATTTCAGTTAGTGCTCAAAAATAAAATGGGGCTCAGACTGAGCCTAAGTAAAATTTGCAACTTCACCCTTGCCTAAGCTTTCCTTTCTCTGCCAAATTACATAGCTGTTCCATTGGCCACTAAACAGGCACATGATCATTTTCCCCCATATGTTCATGTTACATGTGCTTTAAAAAGCACTGCCAGTAACAATTCCTAGCATTCATATCTTGTCACTTCCTCTCTATTGATGAGTTCATTTTTCCTCCCTGCCTCCTTTCCAATATTGGAGATCAGCCAGATCCAGAAAAAGCAACTTCTCTGCAAGCAACTAAGCACCACTTACATGGTTATTGATTTGTCAGATCTCTGAAGTCACAAAATTCTTCCCCATTTCCCAAACCAAAAGGGTTTGGAATTAATTTCAATACCATTGACCCTCAGCATCCACGGGAGTTCCAATCACGGAAACCCCTTTGATAACCAAATTCGCAGGTCTGGACACTCACCAGAACTCCACACACGCGCCTGGGGTATCAGAACGGTATTTCCAGTTTTCATAAAAATGGGAAGTTCCTTTCTGTCACCTCCTGGGGCCTTTCTGAGGCCTAGAGAGACTACACACAGCCTCCCCAAGTCTCAGAAAGGCCCTAGATGCTACCAGGAGGCACTTCTGGCCATATCTGGGAGCTCAGGTGAGGCCCTCCACTGCAGCTTTGGAACCCTCTGTGAGTTAAATCTGTGGGTTCCAAACCTGTGGATAAACAGGGTGGACCATAAAGTAGTTTTTGTGCTTCTCCTACCCAGCCTTCACAAACACACATAAAAATTAACATCCATGCACATGTAAACCTCAACTATAAATTACCTTGAACTCAGATGAATGCAGAGAGAAAAATTGATCGTTTTGCAAACTTCATAGGAAATGCTGTGGTGTCCCAGATGTGAGATCCTCAATGAAATGACCACTAGAGATGAACAAGCTTTCTTAAGACACTTTGTCTTCTTTCACTAATCTTCTGCAACATAAAGCTGAAGGATTACCATGATGTGTTCTAGGTCATACCTTCCACATGGACAACATGAGTCCCTTAGAATATGCCCTGAAACATATGTGCTACACAGAGGCTTCAAAGCAAACAAGAAGAAGTTCTCTGACAAATGGATCAACATAAAAAGTTAACTGAATCTAGAAAGTTTGAAAACTACTATGATTAGTATGGGGGAAGATGAAGCTCATAGTCCTAACCTTCAAATTCCTATGTTTTAAAAGTACAAGCAAAGGAGGGAGCATGCTGCCAAAGACTGGTTCTTGACATTCACACTGGACCTCATAATACAAAAAACAAAAACCTCCTGGACTGAGCCTAAAGTCCATCTAGTTCATCATTCCATTTCCCATACTGGCCAAGCAAATACCTCTGGAAAACCCAAAACTCAGCATAGTGGCAAGAGACCTCTCCTACCATTGGGTATTCAAAACACGGAGTGAAACAGCAGCCTTTAAGGATTTTCTTCCTGTGTTAAGTGGAAATCTTGATTAACTGTAGTCAGTCTGGTATGGACTGTAACTTGCTAAAATCAGTACTGTTTGGGAGGACTGCTGGTAAGCAAAGCACTGGACCAGCACTGTGAAGAGATCAGTCTTGTCAGACTAGCCACAAATCCCTCCACAACACCAATGAACCCGGACTTGTCTTGAAGAAGAGAGCACTGAACATTTTATGGTAGTATTACCTCCAATATGTGCAAATATGAGGTACAGAAAACATTTCTGAACTTGAAAAAATTCCTGGAATATATAACAGAAAACGCAACAGGTGCCAATTTGAACCCAGAAAATTTAGTTTAATACAGTATTACTATTCAGGGGGATAAAGTGAGAAAGCATGTGTCATGTGGAATACCTAAACATAAATCTGTGTCCCAAGTTCTCAGGGTGGAGGCTTGAGCACAATGTGTTTGGTGAGACACCTGCTCCCAGTCATAAAAGCCAGCCTGTTTTGTCTGTGGTGTCTCAGAGAAAAGATTACATAAATACATTAATGAGAGTTAAATAATGTTCCAAAAGGTGAAATTAGAGAATCAAAGCAATTACACTCGAGGAAAAGGAAAGCAGTTTCACAGTCATAACCTATTGTGGTGGGAGGTCCACCTTTCTCTAAAGCCAGGAGAAGGAAGAAACTTCCCCTGACTTTTTTTATTAAGGTTCAGCACAGATGTGTTTCATTACTTTACAAGCCTTGCCAAAACTCAACACAACAGGGATGTGCCCTCCCCAGCTCAGAGTCAGAGGGGAAGGCAGGGGCTTGCCTCTGAAATCATACTGGGTTTTGAGAACTCCAAGCTCATCATAACGCTACAGATGTAATATGCAGAGATATGTGATAACAAATTCTGGCTAGCTTCCAAAGCCAGCCAAACTATGTGGACACAGAAACATTCCATGGGAGTAACATTCCCCCTTACAGCTACCATTACCGACACAGCACTACTAGGTTTATACTTAATGGAGAAAAGAGTAATGGAGGAAAGAGTTCAATTTCTGCACAGCAAATGGCTGTTCATTTTCTTTTTTTTAATTTTTCCAAAAACAAAAACAACACACATAACACATAATACAATACATAAACACAATATTGGAGGGTGCAAGATATCATACATCATATAACTAATAAATCAATATTTATTTATTTATTTATTTATTTATTTATACAGGTATTTTTATACTGCCTTTCTTGGTTGTCAGATTTCTCCTCAGACTTTAATCCAAGGCGGTTTACATAGGCAGGCTGTTCTAAACCCCCATACGGATTTTTACAATTGAATAGTTCTAGTCTTTCATAGAACTCCCCCTTCCAACTGGATTCCTTCCCAGTCTGGCCTCTCTCTGGTCCTTCGCCTCCCACGCTTCACTTCACGGCAACTCCTCTCTGCCACCGAGGGTCAGCTCATCAGTATATCGTCTTGTGGTCAGTGCTCGGGTACTTCTGGTTGTTTCGAACTGGCAGCCTCAGATCTACAGGCATACAAGGTGGCAGCTCTACCAACTGAGCCAGACTTCCTGCCTCAATACGATTACATATCATTACATATTCTCTAATCCAGTTCCTCTTCTACATTAGCCTCTTAATATCATTTATCATTTATCTATCATATCCTATCATATATAATATATCATATATATAATACATTCATCTAAATACCCTATCTTATACTTCTACAACTTTATTTTCAACCAAGCATAAAATAATTGTCATTACGCAATCTATATCGGTTTCACTGTTGATCCAAGCTCTCAAATGGAAATCTGTCAATTTTCGCCACATTCATTATTTTCTCTATTGATTCATCTTTCATTGGGATCTTTGTGTCTTTCCAGTATCTAGCATATAAAATTCTCACAATTAATATCATAATCCAATATCTAACATACTAAATTCTAACAACTTTTAATATCCTAATAGTTACATATATCATTTCTCTATCTATAACATTCAGAATTAATATATCCTCATGACTAAATACATAAACATACATAAACATCCAAAACAATATCACCTAGAATTAATTCTAATTCATTAAAATTATCCTCTAAAATTCTAACATCTATTAACATCAAGCTAACTAAAAATTTTATACATATTACATATCACCTATAAAGCTCATATAAATTCTCATTGACATCTAATAAGCTTTAATTTCTAACATACAAAATTAGCACATTACTGTCTTTCTTTTTATCTATTCCCTTGTCTCCAAACTAAATATCCACAGGTCTGCCAAATCACTTCTCTTCTCTAGACTTTAACTTTTCATCTTTTTTTTCTAATAAATTTCACATGAATTCCTCTTAACAGATCACGGTTTAATGTACTCGTTCTTCTTGCTATATCAACATCTTGATGAGTCATCTCCTTCACTTGATTATTCCAATCTATGTCAGTTGGTTGGGGTATTTCTTCCTTCACTTGATCAATCCAATCGAAGTGGATTAATTAATCGAAGTATTTCTTCTCCTTTCTGGTCTGGTGACTTCCAAGCCTGTAGGATCAAGGCCTCTCCTGACCACTGATCCTCAGATCTCATCAGACCCGTGATTTTGGGAAGAAATAGCATGCTTTCCAAGAGCTTTCCAAGAGCTCAGAAAAACACGACTACTCAGCCACCTCAGGCTCTGCCCCTCTGCTGTTCATTTTCTTAATTGCAGTTGATTCACTTAGTTCCATAGAAGTCACTGCTGCAGTGAAATCAGCTTGCTAGACAAAATGAAGCAGTGTCTTTCACACCAAAAGAAAACTTCCTATTTTAAAGGATGACAAATATATGCCAACATGCAGCCATCTTTACACTACTACAGAATGGTTTAAATAAACCTTCACTAGCACTATCTGGTAGATACCTACCACAGTTACACCAATATGTGCACTCTCTTCTGCAGCACCACTAGACACACTTCTGGACATTTGCTTCAGGTTCCCTCAAATTCAGCTTGAATAGCAAAAAGACAACAAAGCTGGTTTGATTACAGGCCACTACAAAGATGGGGCATAGTTCAGCAGCACAGCACATGCTTTGCATGCTGAGGGCCCCAAGTTCAAACCCAACTACTCTGATAGGTCTCTGACATCTCCTAGTAGGGCTGGGAAAGACACCCACCTAAAACACAGAACTGCCATCAGTCAGTGTAAACTATATGGAGATAGATAAATCAACAAACATACACCATAAAAGGTAGCTAAACATGTTCATATGGGGGGAAGGCAAACTGAGAGGAGGAAGAGTTCTGGTCACCACATCTCAAAAAGGACACAGTGGAAATGGAAAAGGTGCAAAAGATAGCGACTAAGATGATTACTGGGTTGGGGCACCTTCCTTATGAGGAAAGGTTACAGCATTTGGGCCTCTTCAGCCTAGAAAAAGGCGCATGAGGGGGGGGACATGATTGAGACATACAAAAGTATGCAGGGGATGGACTGAGTAGATAGAGAGATGCTCTTTAGACTCACACAACACCAGAACCAGGGGACATCTACCTAAATTGAGTGTTGGGAGAGTTAGAACAGACAAAAGAAAATATTTCTTTACTCAGCATGTGGAACTCCTTACCACAGGATGTGGTGATGGCATCTGACCTAAATGCCTTTAAAAGCTGATTGGACAAGTTTCTGGAGGAAAAATCCATTATGGGTTACAAGCTATAATGGGTATGTGCAACCTCCTGATTTTAGAAATGGGCTACGTCAGAATGCCAGATGCAAGACAAGGCACCAGGATGCAGGTCTCTTGTTATCTGGTGGGCCACTGAGAGATACAGGAAGCTGGACTAGATGGGCCTATGGCCTGATCCAGAGGGTTCTTCTTATGTTCTTAAGAGTTAACAGCAGGGAAAATACTTGCAGAAATTCAGTATTTGCAAATAATAAATGCAGATACTTGCAGAAATGCAGTATAAAAAATGCTGAACAATACAAAGGAAAAAGGAAAACTGGAAAAGAGACAAAGAAGGGGAAAAGTATAGAAATTGGAGAAAAAGCAAGTGACAGATCAGAGAGCAGAAAGCATTAGAAAAAGGGGGGCATAATTCATAACAACAAACAAATCACTTGTTGGAACCAATTAGATGCTACAACAGACTAGTATTCAGCATAGATGGGAACTCAAGTCAGCAACTCAGACTTGAGTCATGAAAATGTGCATTTTTCTGTGACTTGTGAGTCGTCTGTAAGGAAGACTGAAAAACACCCCGACTCGGCACTCATCCCCATGTGTGCAGACCTGAGTCTGCCTATGTCTGGGTGTGCTTGCTTACTGTTTTTGCTGCCTGAAAAGCCTAATGGGGCTATTTAGACTGGGCAAACAGCAGGGAGTTCTAGCTGAGAGGTAGGGAAGGGTTAATGCTTTCCTCTTGCAATGAACAGGAGGGAGGCAGGAGCAGATCTCTGATAGAAAGAAAGGAACTGATGATCATTGGATGCAGGAGAAGGAGCCCAAGGGGGTTCCTTCCTTATGATTGGCTGCAGAACCCAAGGGAGGGAGAGAAAGGAGGCAGGAAAGTTGAGGGGAGGGAGGCAGTTACACTTTCCTCTGCTTGGCTGTTACTTGGGCAGAGGAAGGCTCATTGAATGACAGGCTGCAATGAGACTAGAGCTGCCAAGGATTGGGTCACCCTGATAAGCCTCGCAGCTGCTGTGCGTGACCCTCCTCCATCTTGCCACTTCTGTCCCCCCTCTCTTGCAGTCCCTCCCAACCCCTCCTGTCCTCTTTACAGATGGGATGAGGCAGCAGTGGAGTTTTTAAAGTGAACACACACACACAGCCCAGCAGCAGCCCCGTTTTTTCTGCGGCGAACTTTTTAAAGGGAGGCAACTTGACTCAAGGGGTGACTCTGTAACTTGGAAAGTGTCCCATCATGACTTTTTCAAGTTGAGTCACAGGGGGCGGTGACTCTAGAATCAACTCAAGCCCTGCTAGATTTTCCCATCTTTGGTGTTCAGATACCCTGTATAGTCCCATCAAGTTTACCTTAGTATCCCTGATCAACACCTCCATCAAGTACTCAAGTATTTCTTACTATTTTTGCCACATACCAAGCAGCAAGAAAGGTGGGATCCCACTCATCACAAAGCATCACTCATCACCAAATCAGCAAGGAACACTACATTCTCTCTCAGAACAAGGCCAAAGGAAACACATGGGTGTTACCATTATGGGATATAGCACTTGTACTCTTTAAACTAAAGCCATTTCTGTCTAACACTGCAGATACCTAACAGGGACCAAATGTGTACACCTGTGGGTTGGGCAAAAATGGGTTAAAGAGCAGCAGTGGAAAGCTTCAAATGGAAAAAAAATTCAAGCATGGATGCAGTCTCAGAGAACAGCATGTGTGTGACTCAATGCTTCATTAACACTCCCTACCAGAACGCATGAAAAGTGAGAAGTGGGAACAGCTCACTGAAAGAGTACTAAAGAAAACCTTCACAGCACAGTCACTGGGGAAATCAAATAATGACAAAATAGTCAGCATCAGCTCAACTACATCATTCTAAAAAGAGAGAGAAAACACAATGGCAATCCCGTTCTTAAGCCACCTAAATCAGGCCAGGACCAAAAGTCAGTGTGATGAAACACACTGCAGCACAGAAACAAGACATCAAGATCCATCCAGTCACTGCAATTACATATAGACACATCTGGATCCATATTAGCCACACATGTACAAGCCTGTTTCTACTGCCAGATATTCCCTGCTGGGTTAGGTGGGAGCATTTACTCACTATTTTCTGTTAGTAATCTCAATATCCATTAAAGACCATATATACTTGTTCATTAGCTATACGTAATGCAAAACTGGAAACCAAATACACTATTCAACTGCCAATTCAAAAGTGATGCCGACAAAAACTTTTACCAATTTACCTTTTCTAACCTTAGCAGCTAAGGATCTGGGGCAAATCTCTGTACTTACCTCTTACAAACATACTGGCAAAGGCAACAGCTTCCTTCATTCCCCCCATGAGCAAACAGAGAGGGAAATTTACAGTTGCTGCACAGTGTGAGGGGGCAAGGTTCAGCCTTCCTGGCTAGACCCTCAGTCACTGCCTAGCCAAGCTGACACCACCCATCTGTTTGCCCTCCCTTCATAAATATACATTGTTTATAAATATGAATGTACCCTTCAATGCTAGAAAAGCATATATTAAAAGAAATTATTGAAATTGCTGGCAGCGAAGCTTCCTTCCCCTTCCTACTTTAATGTCTAATAATTTGAATTCCAATGTGGTACAAAGGTAAACACTAATTCAGCAAATGACTAAAAAATTTAATACTTTCAAAACGTTTTAAAAAACCTTTTTAGTGTAAGTTTCTAACCTATACCAGGAAGCTTTGGTGACATGATTTGTATATGTATGCATTGGTCCAAATCTGTTGCAGCCTTAAGGGACCACTTAAGTGTTAAACATCAACTGAGTGTCTCAGCGGAAATAATGTTGAATGCCCAGAAAAGCAATACATTAATTAGGAAGAGACAAAGAAGGTTCATAGAGAAGAGAGCTGCAAAGTACTACTTTGCAATGCAGCAAATTAAACTGCATATATTTTAGTTTCTGTGCCTCTGAAAATAGAGGTGAACTAGAAACATTTAGAAAGGCAAGTCATTTTCTGTACACCTCATCTCCCTGGACACTTCTGACCTTAGGGTTGCTATGGAAGGACAACTGAAGCAAGATATATAGCAGATTTTGAACTGGTTAACAGAATTAGCTTAATTTTTAGAGATGAAACAAGAAGCTTCTAGAACAACAGCCATGTTAAGTCTACTGAAGCAAAGAGTCCTGTGGCACTTTAATCATGAGCAAATGTATTGTAAAACAAGCTTTAGTGAACTGCAGGCCACTTCAGATGCATGAAGTACACATACCCAATACTGAGAAAAACATGAAAACATAGCAGGTCAGGTGGCTATCTTGCACTTCACAGACATCTAATTCCATTTACATTTTTTATACCCATGTGCCTATATATGCCTGACAAGTAAGGATAACAGTTATTTGTGTTTATATACCTCCTTCTGCATAAACTCAAGGCACTTTACATAGGCAGGCTGATCACAAACCTCTTTTTTTCAAATGGGGTTTTTACAAGTGTTATTCTATGAGAGAAAATTCATAGAACCCTCAATTTCGCCACATTTCTCTTCAGTGCGATCATCATCCTGGCTGCATGCTCTTGCGCTTTCCAAGCTTCCACAAGCAGCTGCAAAACATGGCTCAGGCTGATTCTCAAGATGTTATGCATTCCTTGCCAACTGACTCCTCCATACTCCATCTCTTCCAGTGGCTTCCCATCACCCACCAAAGGTGAGACCTAAACACAATCAGTTCAGCTCTTTCAGGTAAGGGAATAATAACAACAATAACTGGTACTTATATACCACCTTTCTGGTCATCTGATTACTCCTCTGACTTTATCCAAGGTGGTTCACATAGGCAAGCTATCTCTAAAACCCCCGAGGGGATTTTTACAATAACAGAAAGGTTCTATCTTTCAAGAACCACACAACATTTCAGATGGATTTTTCACAGCCTGGTATCACTTCTGGCCCCCAGTTGTCTCTCACGCTGGCTGACAAGCAGCTCCTTCATCTTTCACTTGAAGGGCAGCCAAGATGCTCATCACTCAACCTCCAGATCACACCTCTACATCAGTTCATGCGTCCGATGAAGAAGTACGTGGCCCTCAAAAGCTTATGTTACAACACATTTTTTATCTCTGATTTATATTCCAGAGGCCAGCACTGCCTTAGATAAGTCTAACCCCCTTCCCCTTTAGGCCCTGGCAGCAACATGATGGCAGCAATCACACTGCTGCCTTCACCATCGCCCCACCCCTTAAGGCTGGGGTATCTCAATACTTCAGTTTGGGAACCTCTGCTCTAATGAAAACATTTAGCTCCTACAACAACGAACTTGGAAGCTGAACCCTAAAGCCACAAAACCAGCAAATTAATGACAAGACTATACAGCTCCAGACTTGTTATACACAGATTTTTTTATACACGGATTTGACTTAACACGAATGGCCGCTGCAAATGAGAAGGAATGTGCTGATCCCTGGAGAAGGGGAAAAATGCATCCCTTTAAAATCAGTTTAAAGAACTGAACATTCCTTTAAAAATAGCCTCCTTAATGAGAGAGCGGGGGGGGGGGGCGCAGCTGGCTGACAATCCATCAATCCTCCTCTCTCCAGGCGACCCCTCCCTTCTCCCTGAGCACATGAAATAAAGGTGATCACTTTGCACTGGTTAAGGGAGGGACTGAGAGAAGCGCCTTGGTAAGCACTTGGAGGAGGGCTGATTGATGGATTGTCCTTAAGGACTCTTATCTTACATCACAAAGGTCAGCAAGGTTGTTTTTAAATCACCGGAGCAAAGAAACTTTGTTTTTTAAATTGATTTGCTATAGTGCGTTTTGTGCCATCCATGTGAGTGCCTGAAACGGAACCCACACGAATAATGAGGCTCAGCCTGTACTTCCAAAGAAATAGAGGTGCAGTCTAATTATCCATGGATTTTTAATCTTTGGATTTGTCTCAACTCGAATGGGGTGGGGGAACTGAAAGTCACACACACCTTTGCCTCCTTTGCCCTGCACTGGCGTCTCCCTCCATTTCCAGGCAGCCCAAAACACTGCAAAAAGGCTCTGCCTCGCCCAGGCAGGGAAATAGCCCTGGAGCCCTGGAAGAGGTTCCTCTTGTGAAGGAACAGTAGCATTCCTGGAGCCCCTGAGCCAGCAAAGAGGCTGAAGAGGAGAAGGGGGGCCGATAATCTCTGTAGCCAGAACATGTGCAGCAAGGTGGAGCTCTCTCTCTCACAAACACACACAGAGGTGTGGTAGCAACAGATGGGATTGCTTTAAAAAACCCAGGGAGTGTTTGCTGAATTCCCCCCCTTGAGATGGTGCAGGCAATCACCATCTCACAAGCAACCCCCCCCCCATGGTGCATGCAATCACGGACACAAGCAAGCCTTCCCAGTAAGCAAACCATGAGATTAAGCCTACAATCCTCTCCACACTTTCCTGGGAGTAAGCTCCATTGACTACAATGGGGCTTACTTCTGAGTAAAAACGCATAGGGCTGGACTCTTAAAAGGTCAGCATCCCAACTCTGAAAGAAGCCAGGCAGCTGGCAATAGGAGGGCTGAGTACGGAGAGAATTGATAACAGCTGCCTTAGTTTCCTTCCATCCAGGAGTGTCAGGCTGCAGCATATTTGCCCTAACTCCAGCCCTAACTCTATGGAATTTAGCGCAACGCATTTTTTTCGTTAATCGTACGGAATCACGGAACAGAACTAACGTGGATAAATAGGCTCCACCTATATGCTATGTCAGCCTTATCTTCCAAAAGATATCTTATACTATTTCCAAAAGGGATACAAAAGCTGAGGTTTGCCTAGATGCTACACACTGAACCAAAAGACCTGCCTCTGCATTTACAATGTGTGCAATGACCTGCTTCTGCATTTGCAACTTTTACGATTAATAAATGTATCTTGGACACACAGAAGTACACCGTCATCTTATACAGACACAGGAGCACCTGTATCATTAAGATGGAAAGGAGGGCATTCTACTACTATAAGCCTGGAGCATTCTATTGCTTCTAAAATCTAAATAAAACCTTCATCCTGTAATCCTGACATCCAATACTGTAACCAGATCACAGTCTTCAGCAACCTTCCCTATTTGGTACAAAACTGCTAAAGAATGAGCCACAGAACAATTTAAAATCTCTCCTGAATCTGGACATTCCCTCCCAAAAAACTTGTGACTTTTCCCCATCACAGATAGCTCAGCTCCATTTGAGTTTACGGTCCTGAAATATTTTTAAAATTTTAAGTTTGCTTTTGAGTACATCATTTTGCTATTTTGAAGACAATCCACCAAATATTTATTCTTGGTCCACCCATGAGGCAGGATAAAACTGGAAGGGGTGCCATACACACACCCCAAAACTGCCAGATGCACATCTGCCTCCACCAGCATTTCTGCTTGAAGGTGGAACCAGCTGTTCCCAGATCATTGGCATACTATTGCCTTTGACTGGTCCTATTTTAGAGGGAAGGCAAGCAACTAGCCCAATAGCCACTGCTGACTCTTCTGGGTTGGTCCAGACACTTGCCATCTCTCTCAGACAGGTCCAATCCAGCTGAGAGGGGAAGTGCATAGCCAGGCCCTGCAGTCACTGCCACACTGCTGCTTCACCAGCAAGTTTACTGACGGGACAAGAGAGCCTACAGAGACATGTATCTCTGTAGACCACCTATAAATAAAAACATCTTGTTTCCCCCCTCCAGGTTGCTTGACAGGTATGTGGTGACAGCAAGATGAAGTGGAGGAAGGAAAAGGAGAGGGAGTGGGAGGTGCCAGTGGTGCACATGCGACAACATGTACACAAAAATACATGCAGAAAGAGGGGCACCCTGCTTCAGGCATAGAATGGGTTTCAAATGGTGCTACAAGTATTTTTAATTAACTAGCCTTTTATATTGTGAGCCCTTCTGGGACAAGGAACCATTTAGTTGTTGATTTTTCCTCTGTAAACCACTTTCTGAATTGGTTTTGTTGAAAACCAATATAAAAATATTTCTAATAATAATAATGTCTCATTTTTTCCAATGGAAAATTGTACTCACATTTAATGTCATGCATGTGCTTCAGGGGTTGACAGTGTTTGGATCTTTACTTGCCCCACACACACATGGCTACAGCCTGCCAAGCAGAGGGTAGACTGAATTTAAGATTCTTTAGGTCATAAAATTAACAACACTTGTTCAATCTTCATGAAATTTGCTTTGGAGTAACTAGATGTCAAGCTTCTCAATCTTTCAAAGTTTGGACTACAGCCATTGTGAAATGAGTGAATTATCAAGTAGGTCATTTCTGATTGCTTCTTGGAGAACAATAGGGCAACCATCCTGCGATTAAGCCTGCAAAGCTTGGGAAGATTACAGAGGCAAGACAGTACATTCTATTCTGTGAAGCAATCCAGGCATATTTACTCAGAAGTAACTCTAAGTTTAATGACACTTACTCCCAAGTAAGCATGCACGGGGTTGCAACACACCTGCGCATAAGCCTCTTTGAACTCAGATCTTCCTTCTGAGCATGTACACACACAACTCCAGTTAGAAATTCAAAGAAAACTGCCTGCTACATCATTTTTAAAAGGCATAATAGTAATATCAGTAAAAACTTGGAAAAGGTTAAAGCTTTTCTAGGCCTGTCTGCTGCAGAGACAATACATCCGAACAATCCAAAAAGAGTTTGTTATGAATGCTAAAGGATACAGGAGGTCTGGTCTAGAGGATAGAGCCTCCGACTGCCTGAAGATAACATCCACAAGGTCGCCAGTTCGAGGCCACCGGCACCGTGCGACCTTGAAGCAGCTGACAAGCTGAAGCCGAGCGATTCCATCTGCTCTGAGCGTGGGAGAAGGAGGCCAGAATGTGAAACCAGATCAGAGTGAAACACCTGGACTGTTGTGGTTCTTGAAAGATAGAACCTTCTTTCAATTGTAAAAATCCCTACGGGGATTTAATCAGCCTGCCTATGTAAACCGCCTTGAATAAAGTCTTGAATAAAGACCAAGAAAGGCGGTATATAAATACCTGTTTATTATTTATTTATTATACGTTTGTTGTGTCATAACCAATTAATGAGCATGCCTCAGAGTAGGGACTGGCACATCATCTTTTGTACTGATGGACCTAACTTTTAATGCCATTCCAACAGTTGCAGAGATGATGTTATCTGAACAACCCCCCAAAAAAAACACTTTAGAAGAGTAATGGAGACTCAGGGCCCAATCCTATCCAACTTTCCAATGCCGATGCGGCTGCAATGCAGTCTCAAGGAAAGGGAACAAACATTCCCTTACCTGGAGGAGGCCTCTGTGACTGCCCCACCACCACAGGATGCAGCGCACACCCTGTTGGTATGGCTGCACCAGCAATGGAAAATTGCATAGGATTTGGTCCTAAGTTACTCTATCCTCTGCAACTCTCCAACAGGGCATGCAGTCATTTTCTCCTTCTTTGAAAGTTACTTTTCAATAATACCACAACAGCTTTAAGTCATAACATAGAGCAACCCTGCTGGATCAGGCCAGGGTCCATCTAGTAGTTTCCTGTACTCTGCCATGGCCCACCAGATGCCAGGAAATGCAAATATTTAAAAAATCCCAGTTATGATCAGTAAGTATTAAAGTATTTACAATTTTCCCTAATGCTCCAAAAAAGCATAGAAAACTGAAAGATAAAATAGTAACCATTTTTAGGCAATAAAAATTTAGTGTTGCCTTCTCATGTGCTTTACTTTTCCATTATGTTTTACTGTGGAACTCAATGACACTGGACATCATCTCTTTTTATTACATTCAAGCAATGAAGTAAAATGGCAACTGACTGAAAGTGAAGAGATAGAAAGAAATACTGAGAAAAATGGGCAGAAGCAGCCAGCTTCTCAAACTAGAGTCAAGCCAAGCAAGGGGAAAGTGGTAGAACAGTGGTTCCCAAACTTTCAAAACTTTCACCTCCCTAGACCTGCCGGACCATTGGCCAAAGCTCCCCATTAGGGCTACAATCCTATACATTGTATACGGTGGCAGGTTTTTTCCAAGGATTCTCTGGTTGGTTTCTGAGACTCCCTGGGAATGCCTTTCCCTTCACCAATACAGGAACAGAGCTGATGTGGTGTTCTGGCTAGGAGACAGGTGCAACGTAAACTCCCAGCAACCATTTGCTCTCTAATCCAGTGTTTCTCAAACTGTGGGTTGGGAACCACTTGGTGGGTTATGATCTGATTTCTGGTTGAAAACACAGGGGATGGAAAGATAACTAACTGCATCAAGCCCTGAGGCTGTTCAAAAATCAGATAGCTGCTAACTGCCCTGCAAAGTGCTGAGCTCCAGCAGTTTGCAAGGAGTTGAGCTCCTGCAGTTTGCAAACTTGTGTAAATATGGAGAGATAATGTTTGAGCATCTTTTCTGTGAAAGTGTGTTTTTTCCAAGTCCAGCAGTGACAGGTAGTGGGGGCAGATGAAGGCTGGGTCACATAACTAAGTCCCTCAAGCCTTAAGGCTAGTCATTAGGAATGCCCCATTACAAGAAATGGATCAAGGTTTTTTTTCTTGCACAAATAAAGTATTACTTGTAAATAAAAATATTTCTTTCCAGATCACCTTTTTTTAAGTCTCATAAAGCTAAGTGGGTCCCCACAGAATGTCATTTTTAAAAGTGGGTTCTGGTGCTAAAAGGTTTGAGAACCACTGCTCTAACTGAAGGCTAGGGCAAGGATGACCTTCTTTCTGCTGGGTGTACTTCCTGGAAGGTAGATACAAACTTCCAGTGGCCCTTGAGGCTCTGGGCTTTTGATGACCAGAGTATCATTCCACTCTCCTCACTGATCTTCTCAAGTCCATGCTTAGAATCAAGTACTGCCAATAAAGCCACATTTGTTATATATACTGTAGGGAAATTGTTCTGCAAGTGGTTCAGTTCATTTCTCTCATGAGCTGGAAAAAACAATAGCTTGTCCGGAAAACATCTTTTCCCATGGCACTGAAGCACTATGCTAGAAGCTGGACAGAAGTACCAAGAAATGTATGATGGTGCTGCAACAGACATACATTCATTTTGATTACACCACATGCATTAATCCTAGCAATCCACTTGAACTAACAGACCATGAGCAACACAAGAATCAACAATATGCTTCATACAGTTTACATGTAACTTCTGTATTGAAGTCAGCAGTTTCTGTATACTTCAGAGTTTCTGGGTTAAGAATTGTTCTGCAAGTAGTTCAACTCATTTCTTGTCACTTTTTCTAGTGGTTAGAAATTCCACAATTCCATCAGCTGATTCT
Organism: Tiliqua scincoides; assembly: GCF_035046505.1. NCBI lineage: Eukaryota > Metazoa > Chordata > Lepidosauria > Squamata > Scincidae > Tiliqua > Tiliqua scincoides. The sequence goes on from NC_089824.1 coordinate 188,647,217, forward strand.
CAAGCAAGGATACAGCTTCATAGGACTGATACTCTTGCTATAACCCTTGCTAACTGGGTAAAGAGGCACCTTTCAAAGTGATGTCCTCATATTTAGCATATTTAGCAGGAGGAAAGCAACTGTCCCCCTTCACCCCAGCATTGAGTCTTTTCCAGGGGCTGTTGCAGATATCTCTTCCATGTGTGTTTTTTAGATTGTGAGGCCTTTGGGGACAGGAAACCATTTACTGATTTATTTAAATTTGGAAACTATTCCTGTTGAAAAGTGGTCTCCTGTATATTCTTAACAATAACAATATAGAATAGCTGCTTGAGTCTTTTCCATCTTGTAGAAAAAGACAAAGTAGACAAATCAAACTATAAGTACACATGTGCACAAATACAAAACTATGATACTTACAGAATACTCAAGACCAGCTCAGCAGCTGGTGTGCAATGACAGCTGTTTCTCCTGTTCTGTATGTCATGCTGTCCCCTTGCGTTTCTTTCAACCATTTGTCACATCCATCTGTTTCTACTTATTTCAGGCTTGATTTCAAGATCTTCTGGGCAAGTACTCATTTTTCTTTGAAGCTTGTATACTACCTTTAGAAACAGATCCCACCCTACTCAGTATAACCAAAAAGGAAGGTGTGTTTTTCTGTACTTAGCAATTATTCTATTATCTTATTTCACACATAACAACATAGATGAGGCATTATATGTTTTAGGGAAAAAGATAGCCCTGTAACATTGGCTGGGTTCCACAGAAGCCTATAATAGCTACCTAAACATTATACAATAGCACAACCTAAAAAAGAAACAGTTCCTACTCATAAAACGCATTAAATGCCAACTGAAATAACAAATGAGTCTTGGATCACAATCTCAAACCCAGTGGTTCTCAAACTTTTAGCACCAAGATTCATTTTTTAAAATAAGAATCAGTCAGGACCCATTGAAGTGACGTCATGGAAATGGCATCATCAAGCAGGAAAAATTTTAACAACCCTAGGCTGCAATCCTACCCAGGAGTAAATCCCATTTACTATCATTGTTAAAAGCAGAAGTAGCCTGTTCAAAGTACTAATGTGTAACATTTCCCCAAATGCAATCACATACCATGGGGGCATAAAATTCAATATATTAAAAACAAAATATTGAAATGAATGGGGACCTACCTGAAATTGGCTCACACCCAACCTAGTGGGTCCTGACCCCAGTTTGAGAAACACTGCTCTAACCAATAAGCAGTTTTAACACAAACCAAATCAATTTAATTCAAACCTTAGAAGAACCCCTTTCTAGGCTGAACAAAAGCAGGTAGAGTTGAACACCTTCAGAGAGGCCACAAGGATTAAGGCTGCAATCCTATCCACATTTTCCTGGAAGTCAGCCCCATTGACTATAATGGGCTTTACACCTGAGTAGACATGCATAGGATTAAGCTCTTAGATATTTCATATTCTTAAAGGGAACAAGTGTTACATTTTAAAAAGAATCAGGCCAACTAGCACATTTTCCACACACACACAAGCCATTCTCACCCACTGACACACACACAAGCCACTCACCCACTGACACACACACACACACAAACAAGCCATTCTCACCCACTGACACACACACACACAAGCCATTCTCACCCACTGACGCGCGCGCACACACACAAGCCGTTCTCACCCACTGACACACACACAGCCCAGGGTCCACACGTCCCGCCCCAGATGGGGTGAACACCAACGCAGGGGCCGAGCCAGGTTCTGCCACAAGCGTCCTTCCCGCGCCGTCGCCCACGGCCCTTCCCCTACTCCGGGCTCAGCGGGAGAGCGACAGCGCTCGGAGAGCCCCACCCGCCCGGCATCGCTCGGGGCTGCGCGGGCGCCCCTCACCCCCATCTCCCGGGGGCGGCCTCCTGCACCGAGCATCCTTCCCAACCCGCCCGCAGAGCGGCAGAGGCGACGGTGCGCGCCAGGAGGCACCTGCCGGGCCTCGCTCACCGCGGCGCCGCCAGGGGAGGGGGACGAGGGGCTGCGGCAAAGGCGCGCGGCGGAGAGGCCCGGGAGCTCGTCCCCCGCTCCAGCCGCAGAAGCCGCCCGGCTCCTCCTCCATCCTCGGAGAGCCACAGCATCGCACAGCTAGGCAGAGGGACCGCGTCCGCCAGCTGCCTTCCCTGTCACAGAAGCGCCCCTCGGGCACGGGACAGCGGCGCCCCCGGCCGCCCCGGGGAGAACGACCCTCCCGCTCCCCTCAGGCAGCCGCCGCCACTCACCGCCTTCGCAGAGGCGCCTCAGCAGCATCGCGCGGCTGCCACAGCGCGAAGCCTCCACGCTGCTCCTCCCGCGCGAGGCCGCGCCCCTCAGCCGGGCTCCCGTGCGCGGCCACACCCCTCCTCCGCCCTTCTGCCGGCGCCTCGCTCGGAGGCCCCGCCTCGCGCCTCTCCCCCTGCGGGCGAGAAGCGCTCGAGCTGGTTGCTTCCATCGCCGAGCCCCCACACACTTACCTGGGAGTAAGCCCCACTGACTACAATGGGATTTACTTCTGAGTAGACAGGGATAGTATTAGGCGCTAAGGCTGTAATCCCGCACACACTTACCTCAGAGTGAGTCCCAGTGAACACAGGCTGCAATCCTACCCACATTTTCCTGGGAGTAAGTCCCATTGACTAAAATGGAACTTGCTTCTGAGTAAACATGCATAGGATTGGTGCGTAGGATTGCATAGGATTGGGCACACGTGGAAGATTACTTTTGAGTAGACATAAATCAATTGTGCTGTTGATCCAGAGCTTGTGTAGGGAGACCTTATCTGACTCCATGGTGAAAAAACTGCTTGAGGGCCCAGTCCTATCCAACTTTTCAGCACAGGTGCAGCTGCAATACAGCCCCAGTGTAAGGAAACAAATATTCCCTTATCTTCTGGAGGCCTCTGTGACTACCTCCTGACCCCACTGAAGCAGCACATACCCCACTAGCACAGCTAGAAAATTGGATAGGATTGGGCCCTAAATGTTTTCTGCACCAAGATACACTAGGTAAGAAATGCACACTTTTATTACATTGTCAAGGACAGAAAGCAGTACACCTGGACATTGTTTCTTTGTGATTTCCTCCACCATGGTTCTTTACTTAAACACTCAAAAGACCCCTCCCCTTTTCAAATAAGTAAGGCTCAAAATAGTTAGGATGTAGAGTTTTCTGTCTTTGCTGGAAGCAGTCAGTATCCTGTGGCTATCCCCAATAGGCAGGGTGACCAGATGTCCTCTTTTTCCTGGACACATCCAGTTCTTGTGTACTAGAAAAGAATTTGAATGTCCTCCTTTTTCCTGTGAGCAGCTCCTGCAGGCAGTGTATAACCTTCTTGCAATTAATAAATTATATGTAATATAGTCTTAAATTTAATAATAATGTAGTGTTTAAATTAACCACATGAAATCCCTATACAAGTGTTTTTAGCTTTTATTTTTGTCATGTCCTACATTTTTCTTACATATTCTACATTTTCCTACAAGGGAATTCTTTGTCCTCTTTTGTAGTTATGACATCTGGTCACTTTGCCAGTAGGTTATACTTAGCAGTGCCTTTCAATTTAATTCAAGCTATTTTAGCCAAGTTTAGTCCTGGCTATTCTGTAATCCTTTTCCTTCAAATAATTCCAAGTAGCCAAATGAAGCTCAATTCTACTGAAGTTGTCTTTTCTCCAAGCTTAACAAATTGAGTTTGACTTAGTTAATCTCTCAAAGCTACATTTATCAGAATCCCCAGGCCAAACTCACTTGTTAGATTGAGATTTTTCCCTAACTGACTTACTCTCAGCTTTTTCAGTAGAGGAGGCAATCATATGTGTATCTTCATTTACTCCTCCTTTCACACACTTGCAGCACCAGCCTCCCAGCTTCTAAATAGCCACTTTCAAAAATAAACAAAACCAGTACAATAGTAATAGTCTAATCATGACCTGTATACTTGGAAGTTAAAAAGCTATAATTTACAGTAGAAGAAAGAGAACACTCCGTATGGTTTGGAGAAAGGCTTTAAAACAACCCAGCCAACAGACTAGGATTTGCAATTTACTGTGTTTGTAAGATTGTCAACTAAGAAAGCTGTCTTTGCCATTGATTTCTCTGCAAAAATAATCACGTGAAGCATTTCACAAGCAAGTTAACCTTTGGCACCTGCTAAAGTTTGCAGATCAATCAGCTCTTAAAGACACAACTTCAGGGGTTCATTGAAATGTTGGCAACCCTAGGTACCTACAAATAACTTCTCTTTGGTCCAGGGCTGATCTTAGTAAATTGTGAGATGCTATACCTAGAAACGTTTCTGGTGAGTAAAACAGGGTTACAGCCTAAGACAGGGGTGTCAAACATAAGGCCTGGGGGGTCAGGTGTGGCCTGCAGAAGCTTTTTATCAGGCCCTCAGGCTCTCATCTGCTGAGCAGTGCTAAGGTGTTACTGCTGAAACGTGAAAATTGGGCTCTCCCATATCTTGAAATATGATCAACATTTGTGTATTTTCTCTTCTGTTGTTTGCAGCTAATGAGTTCCTAAGTGAGAAAAAAGTGCTTGTTTTTGATTATGACTTGTTTAATGACATCACTTCCGGCCCTCAGCAGGCACCATGAATGCTGTTTGGCCCTGTATGAAACAAGTTTGACACCCCTGGCCTAAGGGATAGGCACTCTGTCCCCCTTTGTATCTGGTAGCCCTTTTTATAAGGAAAGGGAGCTTCTGGAACAGTTCTAGGAACCTATTTTCATATAGGTGGGGGAGGTTTCCTCTCCCCAGGCTGTGACTGAGAGGGACCTGCTCAAGAGCACTGGGTGAGATGAGCAAAGGTTTGAAATGCAGACCTTCTCTACTCCCTGCTGTCTTTTCATTGAAGGACACAGGAGCCCAACCCTGTGCATGTCTTCTCAGGAGTCCTATTGTAGTCAATGGGGCTTACTCCCAAGTAAGAGTGGAAAGGATTGCAGCCTCAGAGTCCAACGTGTGCGTGTCTACTCAGATGTAAGCCCCATGGGGTGAGTAAGTAAGTCAATGGGGCTTACTCCCTGGAAAGTGCGGAAGGCATTACAGCCTGACATGCTGCACGGGGAGCTTGTGCGGGGGGGACCCGGGGAGGCACCAGGCGCCCTTCAGGGTGACGAGACAGTGTCGACCGACGGCTGTGCATTAGCAGTCCGCCAGACTCCGAGCTAGCAGTCGCGAGCCGATGGCGTCGACGCGCGGCGGCTTTGGAGATGTCGCGAGAGTGGAGGCGGGGTGCCGGCCGGAACGGGATGGCTGAAGGGCTGCAGGAGGCCGACGAGCGAGGCTCCGCGGGTCCGGCCTGCCTGCGAAGATGGCGCCTCGAGACCGCCCGGTAGCGGCTCCCTTCTCCGCCATGCGCAAGCGCGGGGCCCGCAAGCGCCTCAAGTTTCGCGCCGACGCCGTCTGCCTGGAGCGCGGTGAGTAGCCGGCCTGGGGCTGGGGGCGCCCCCTGGACGCGACGCCTGACCCTCTGTGTGCTCTTCTCGCAGTGACCGTGGCCGACTACGCCAACTCCGACCCCGCCGTGGTGAAGTCCGGGCGCGTCAAGAAGGCTGTGGCCAACGCCGTGCAGCAGGAAGGTGAGGCGGCTCAGGAGCCCTGCGGTTGCGCCTGGGGGTGGGTGGGTGGGTGAGTGAGTGGGGCAGAGCCTCCCCGCCGCAGCACCGCCCCCCTGTGAGGCGCCCACAGCCCAGCACTCCAGTGAGTGGGGAGGCAGGTGAGGCAGAGCCTCCCCAGTGGAGTCGTTTGAAAGGCGTGGCCGCCATGTAAAGTGCCCAAGCACCCACAACCCACGTGCAGAGCCTCCCCACCCACCACCCGTCCCTCCGTGGTGTCCATCCATGACCCCTCCAGGAGCTCTTTTCCAAGGCAGCTGCCCAAAAACACTTGCGTGTAGGAAAAGCCAAGATACTTGTCACGTGGATTTGGAATTCCAGGCTGCACTGCCCAGTACAGGGCATGTTTGTACTGCAAACCTGGCATTCGTGTCATTGTTTGTTCTTTGGCTGTCTGCCACCTGTTCTCCTCAATCCTTGCTAATAGTGTACATAGCTAGGTGTTCGTTTGCTAATTAGACTCGTGGCTTTCTTCTGTGTTGTATAGCACACTGTTTCTCAACCAGTGGTAGTGATACTACCAGTGGTTTTTGAGGTGGTGCCTGGTGGTGCTCAAGGGACTCCTGCTACCCAGCAGCGAGGCCAGGCACGCAACACTACAGATAATGGTAGGAGGCGAAGCTTGGTGGGCAGAGCTCCAAAGCATGCTTTTCCATGCTCCTAAAAGACCTCCTGTCCACCCTGAGCCTCTTACTGTTGTTTGGGTGCAATCCTAACCCCTTATGTCAGTGCTTTCCAGCACTGACATAAGGGCAATTCAGCTCTGAGGTAGGGGAGCAAACATTCTCTTACTTTGAGGAGGCCTCCGTGAGTGACACCCAACTGCAGGATGCAGCACACGTCCCATTGGCACCACTATGCCAGTGCTGGAAAGCACTGACATAAGGGGTTAGGATTGCACCCTTTGTCATGTTATGTCTGGCTTCCCAGCCCAGATGTTAATGTTATCGCCAGTTATTCAGTGGTCTGTGTGAAGTGGTATGGTGGAGGACAAACATTGAGAAACACTGATATAGCATCTTTCGGGATGAGCTACAAATGTTAGTTCTGTAGTACTTCATCGAACTAACAAGTACTGACAGGATTGATCTTATCCAATATCCAGAAACAAAAGTGTAACTGAAGCTACACAAATTCACATCTGTAAATGTATGCTGGTTCTTTGCCAAGCAAGAAGTGCTGAAATGTCCTCAATCAAGCAGTTTATGAGAGATCAAATGGGAGGTTTGAGCCTTTAAAAAGACATGCAATTTTCTGAATCTTATCCTTACCTGCTGCAGATACCATTTGCGGTTACGTTAAGAACTGGAAGTAACTTGAAATTTTGATTAAATATTGGTTGTTTTCAAAAATGGTTTAATTTAATTTTTAATTTGTGTTTTTAATTGCATTTTTTACATATTTGTATCTTTTATGCATTGCTGTAAGCCATCTTGGGTCCCTTCGGGGAGAAAGACGGGATAAAAATAGAGTAAATAAATAAAATAATGGAAATTCTGGACACAAGAACCAATGGCCATAAATTGGACACTGGCAAATTAACTTTTTCAGGATTCAACTTTAAGTGTTGCAAAATGGTGATTCTGGAGCTTTTGTAGTGGTGAAGATAGTGATAATAAAATACCAGCTTTAAAGTACTGTGTGTTACAATGACACACGTTACATGCCCATTGTTCTTCCAGTGTGTAATGATGGATTCTTTGTGTTCATCCTAAGCACATTCTCATAGTATACTAGCTGAACATTCCTATTCAAGAACTGGTGCCTCAAGAAATTAAACCACCATGGTGGATGCATCCCCTGCTGCAGAAATCACCTTCATTTCACAGTCTCCTTGGTTTTTTCTCTTTAGCTGTGAATATCTTCTGCCACCATTGTCCTGAGGTCCCTGCTTTTGCCAGACCCCTGCCCTCACTGGCACTTTATGCAGATAACTTGTTTGTTGAGCAGCCTTCCTATTATTCCTTTCTGGTGTACAGTTCCTCTTTACCTTATTTGGGAGCCTCCTTTCATTCACATTTTTCTTAATACCCTGTCACCTTTGCCCTCTTTCTCAAATATCCTCTGCCTACCATTCTTTCCAGTAACTCCTTTTTCCAGTTCATTGCTTACTCTGCACTCTTTGGTTTCCTTGCTGCTTAAACTTAACTTTCTACATCTCAGAACTTCTTCCAGTCCTCCATGTGTACAGTGTGATGTTTTAATCCCCAATAAACTGTCAATTTTCCTTCACTGAATCTGGATTACAAAGTGCTTAGTTCTCTGGTGTACCAATTATTCGATGGTGTCACACCAGCTTTGAAAATTGGGATCAGAGACTTCATTGCCACAGGCACGTTGTGGTACAGATGGCAGACCAAGCTGTGTGAATTGACGCATGTGTTTCTTTTACAACTACCTCTTTCAATTATTTTTTCTTTGGCAGTTGGATTACTGAACTGAAACTTATTCTAGACATTTACCAACTCTTATATCTCAAAACATTTTATGGTTCTAGTAAAATCACTTTGTGGTTTGGAAGCCTCTTGTGTACCTGCTGATGAAGTACTGTCAATGGCAGAGTCCTGTGGCAGTAGTGATGAAATGGATTCTAAAGACTTCACTAGTGATGGAATATTGTCTAGGAAAAAGAAAAGCAAGAGACACAAAGGTAAGAGCTGTGGTTTATTTAATTGCTATTAGAAGAGTCTTTTCCAAAATGTTTTTTGTTTGTCTTAGTATCTGCTTTCACTTGAATTAAGTATTTGAACAATAACTACTCAAGCACATCTGTTTCTGCATTTATTTCTTTATTTGGCAAATGTAGTTCCTTATTGCTACCTGTGTTGGCAAACTGAGTCCTGCTGAAAACCATGTGACCTTGGACCAGGGGAGATCCCTACTCTACCATGAAGTTTACTCTGACTTTGTGCTAGTTAGACTTGGCTACTCCATGGAATTTTTGTACCGATATATTGGGCTAATCTTGATGTCACACTGAGCTGACTGGTGCATTGGTTTCCAAACTGGGCTTCATAGGTCAGCCAAGCTGCTCTGCAGCACAAGCATGGCAGATCACAGAGCAGAGACTTTGCTCTGTAAACTTAGGGCCCTGAACACTGCTATGTGTACCCACCTGCCCTCCCTGCTTTTTTTCCAGGCATGAACCTAGAAGTGCTAATGGCATCATCACATCATTGGCACTTCCAGGTTTGGTGACCATCAAGTGCGGGGTGGTTCCATGTGTTTTAAGGAAGCTGCTTATATGGTGAAGGGGCAAAATCTTCCCATATTACACCTATCTAGCCTGGAACATTTCCTTGTATTTGTTCTAGACATTTGCTAGGGAGCAAAAGCAGGTTTAGCTGTTTCTGCCCAACATTGCATATACGCAACAGGGACCAAATGTATGTGTGGGCCAGGCAAAAATGGGTTTAACTGGTTCTTGGCTTTATCACCCATGCATTTGCTAAAACACTAGGGTTGTTCTACCAAAGTAGTCTTCTTGTAGCGTCCTAAGAAGAAATCTAAAAGCTTACTGTAGCACAGCACTTCTCAAAGTGTGTCCTTAGGAGCCCTAGGACTCCCTGTGATACCTTCAGGGGCTCTACAAGCACACCATAAATGGCCACCATTTGCCCACTTTGCTCATTCATCCGTCCTGGCTCCCCTGTTTGTGACTGTCCTTGCTCCTTCTGTCCGCCTCTTCACTGGTTTTTGGCATTGCGCTCAGCAGTGCACCGCTCCACACATGTACCAATTCACTGGGCGCCTCATGGCTCTGCACATGTGCTGATGCTGCTCCCCAAAACTTCTTTTAGGAGTGTAAAGGGCTCCAGAGATGAAAAGTTTGAGAACTGCTGCTCTAGTATCATGTTTACAACTCCTTATGAGACAACGTAGTAAAAGTATATTGTACTATGATCTAATTATAGCCAAATCAATAGAGACTAATATTTTTGTTTATATTTTGTAATAAAAGGAAACTTCCACTTTATCTTTATTTCACTAAAGCGATGCCAGTTTCTTCCTGAATCCTGAAAAACTGTTAAGGTAAGAATTGTCAGTAACATTTGTTTATTCATTTGTCTCTAGAAACCTCAGATGGCGTAGAAGGCACAGAGTTTCCCATTGACATTTGGTTGGTGCTGGCATCCTACATACGTCCAGAAGATACTGTGAATTTTTCTCTTATTTGTAAAAAAGCCTGGACAGTCACTTGCACAGCTGCCTTTTGGACCAGACTTTATAGAAGGTATGACTGTTCTAAAGCCTTTTTTAAAAATCTTCTTGGTGATCTGAGGTCTTTGACAGAGGCTACTGTATATAATAAACATATTGCAAAATATCTATAATAGACCTTTATGTACAAAAATGCTTGTCTTTATACCTCACTATTAAGTATAGATCCAAAAGTAAAATGAGAAGCCTGTAATGTAATCCTAAAGCTACATTTCTATATGCACATCTACAAGTAAGTCTTACTGAATTTGTCAGGGCTTACATCTGAGTAGACATGCCTAGGATTGCACTTCTCAACTTCTACATTGTACTTTCTTTTAGCAGACCTTTGAAATTCTTGTAGCAACAAAAACATCCCTGTTGCATAAGCCAGTCTGTAAAGCTCTAGCACAGGGGTGTCAAACAAAAGGCCCAGGGGCCAGATGCAGCCCACGGAAGCTTTTTATACGGCCCTCAGGCTTTCAGCTGCTGTGTAGTGCTAAGGTGTTACTGCTGAAAGGGCAGCCCACATGAAAATTGGACTCTCTCATATCTTGAAGTATGATCAAGATTCATATTTTTTTTGTCATTTGCAGCTAATGAGTTCCTAAGTGAGAAGTGTTTTTTGTTATGACTTGTTTAATGACATCACTTCTTGCTTAATGACATCACTTCCAGCCCTCAGCCCTCTGTATGAAATGAGTTTGACACCCCTGCTCTAGCACTTATAGCAGTGCTGCCTATTTTGAGGCAAGAATGGAAGGTTGAACTGCAGGCATTGTAGGTTGGTTAGTGTGTGCCTGCAAGACCCAAGCTTAGAGTGGGTGGGAAAGGGTACACTTTACCCAGAGATCCAGGCCAAACTCTATAGTACTATTTTCTCTCAGAATATTTAGCTTTTGCTAAATTCATAGCAAGCAGTAACTGTCCAAATACTAGTTGTCAGACTTGGATACAACATGACCGTTGTTGATGAGGCCCTCACTTTACAATGAGTCCACTTTTGCAATCAAAGCACTCTATATTGGGGCTCTCCATAGTAAAACAAGGTTCACTAGATAAGTTATTCACATTACAATAGGCTTACAGTTGCTGTCAACAGAACCTGGCGGGTAACAGATAAACCAACCAGCAATGTGAGTACAAGCATTTTGTTTTGTCCAACAACAGCATTTTTAACAACATGGCTCTGTGTATATGGAGGAAAGGATTTAGCTGATGCAAACACAAGCCTTCTATCTAGTATCTCAGTAGAGTTTTTAAGAACATAACATAAGAACAGCCCCACTGGATCAGGCCATAGGCCCATCTAGTCCAGTTTCCTGTATCTCACAGCAGCCCACCAAATGCCCCAGAGAGCACACCAGATAACAAGAGACCTCATCCTGGTGCCCTCCCTTGCATCTGGCATTCTGACATAACCCATTTCTAAAATCAGGAGGTTGCGCATACACATCATGGCTTGTACCCCATAATGGATTTTTCCTCCAGAAACTTGTCCAATCCCCTTTTAAAGGCGTCTAGGCTAGACGCCAGCACCACATCCTGTGGCAAGGAGTTCCACAGACCAACCACACGCTGAGTAAAGAAATATTTTCTTTTGTCTGTCCTAACCCGCCCAACACTCAATTTTAGTGGATGTCCCCTCGTTCTGGTATTATGTGAGAGTGTAAAGAGCATCTCCCTATCCACTCTGTCCATCCCCTGCATAATTTTGTATGTCTCAATCATGTCCCCCCTCAAGCGTCTCTTTTCTAGGCTGAAGAGGCCCAAACGCCGTAGCCTTTCCTCATAAGGAAGGTGCCCCAGCCCCATAATCATCTTAGTCGCTCTCTTTTGCACCTTTTCCATTTCCACTATGTCTTTTTTGAGATGCGGCAACCAGAACTGGACACAATACTCCAGGTGTGGCATTACCATCGATTTGTACAACGGCATTATAATACTAACCGTTTTGTTCTCAATACCCTTCCTAATGATCCCAAGCATAGAATTGGCCTTCTTCACTGCCGCCGCACATTGGGTCGACACTTTCATCGACCTGTCCACCACCACCCCAAGATCTCTTTCCTGATCTGTCACAGACAGCTCAGAACCCATCAGCCTATATCTAAAGTTTTGATTTTTTGCCCCAATGTCCATGACTTTACACTTACTGACGTTGAAGCGCATCTGCCATTTTGCTGCCCATTCTGCCAGTCTGGAGAGATCCTTCTGGAGCTCCTCACAATCACTTCTGGTCTTCAGCACTCGGAAAAGTTTGGTGTCATCTGCAAACTTAGCCACCTCACTGCTCAACCCTGTCTCCAGGTCATTTATGAAGAGGTTGAAAAGCACCGGTCCCAGGACAGATCCTTGGGGCACACCACTTTTCACCTCTCTCCATTGTGAAAATTGCCCATTGACACCCACTCTCTGCTTCCTGGCCTCCAACCAGTTCTCAATCCATGAGAGGACCTGTCCTCTAATTCCCTGACTGTGGAGTTTTTTCAGTAGTCTTTGGTGAGGGACCGTGTCAAACGCCTTCTGAAAGTCCAGATATATAATGTCCACGGGTTCTCCCACATCCACATGCCTGTTGACCTTTTCAAAGAATTCTGTAAGGTTCGTGAGGCAAGACTTACCCTTACAGAAGCCATGCTGACTCTCCCTCAGCAAGGCCTGTTCATCTATGTGTTTTGAGATCCTACCTTTGATGAGGCATTCCACTATCTTACCCGGTATGGATGTTAGGCTGACCGGCCTATAGTTTCCTGTGTCCCCCCTCTTTCCCTTTTTAAAAATAGGCGTGACATTTGCTATCCTCCAATGTTCTGGCACCATGGCCGTTTTGAGGGACAAGTTGCATACCTTAGTCAAGAGGTCTGCAACTTCATTCTTCAATTCCTTAATAACTCTTGGGTGGATGCCATCAGGGCCCGGTGACTTATTAATCTTTAATTTATCAATGAGGTCTGAAACATCTTCTCTTTTAACCTCTATCTGACTTAACTCCTCGGTCAGGAGGGGCCGTTCGGGCAGCGGTATCTGCCCGAGGTCTTCTGCCATGAGGACAGATGCAAAGAACTCATTTAATTTCTCTGCCATCTCTAAGTCTCCTTTTATCTCCCCTTTCCCTCCCTCACCATCCAGAGGGCCAACCGCTTCTCTGGCGGGTTTCCTGCTTCTAACATATTTGAAGAAGCTTTTATTATTCCCCTTAATGTTGCTGGCCATGCGTTCCTCATAGTCTCGCTTGGCCTCCCCTATCACCTTCTTACATTTCTTTTGCCACAGTTTATGTTCCTTTTTATTCTCCTCATTAGGGCAAGACTTCCATTTACGGAAGGAAGCTTCCTTGCCCTTCACAGCCTCTCTAACGTGGCTGGTTAGCCATGCGGGCGCCCTCCTGGATTTAGTGGAACCCTTCTTTCTTTGCAGTATACACCTCTGCTAGGCCTCTATTACTGTTGTTTTAAGCAGCCTCCATGCACTCTGGAGAGATTGGACTCTTTTTACCCTCCCTTTCAACCTCCTTCTAACCAGCCTCCTCATTTGAGGGAAGTTCGCCCGTCGGAAGTCAAGGGTTTTTGTTGGAGATTTGCCTGGTATTCTTCCCCCAACATGCACGTCAAAACGGATCGCAGCATGATCACTGTTCCCCAATGGCTCAGTAACGTTTACATCTCTAACCAGGTCCTGCATACCGCACAATATTAAATCCAGAGTCACCTGTCCTCTGGTGGGCTCCGTGACTAGCTGATCTAAGCCACAGTCATTTAGCACGTCAAGAAATCCGGTTTCCTTATCGTGACCAGAACACAAATTGACCCAGTCAATATGAGGATAATTGAAGTCCCCCATGATTACAACCCTGTCCCTCCTTGTCACCTCCCTGATCTGTTTCCTCATTTCAAGGTCTGCTTCCAGTTTCTGGTCTGGAGGACGATAGCACGCCCCCAGTATTACATCGCTGCACAAGCCTGGTAATTTAACCCACAGAGATTCTACGGTGGAGTCGGACCCACCTTCAATCTCTACTTTGTTGGATTCTATCCCTTCCTTAACATAAAGGGCCACCCCACCTCCAACACGCCCCTGCCTGTCCCTCCTGTAGAGTTTATAGCCCGGGATTGCGGTATCCCACTGATTCTCCACATTCCACCAGGTTTCCGTTATGCCCACTATGTCAATATTTTCCCTTGTCACCAGACATTCCAGTTCTCTCACCTTTGCTTGTAGACTTCGGGCATTCGCATAAAAGCATTTGTACATGGAATGCCCCAGGATGCGCTGCTTATTCGCTCCTTTGTCCCCGCATCCTCTCATTGTGCCAAACCGTCTATCACATCCCATCATGCTACCTTTCCCAATTTCTTCTCCTACTCTGCCTTTGTCTTGTTGTTCTCTAACCTCCCCATCCTCATCCCATAGGGATGAGGAGTCCCGAACCGGATGCCCCTTGGCTCCTGTCAGCCTTCCCCCAGGGATCAGTTTAAAAGCTGCTCTGCCACCTTTTTAATGTTATGCGCCAGCAGTCTGGTTCCATTCTGGTTCAAGTGGAGCCCGTCCCTCTTGTACAGCCCCCGCTTGTCCCAAAACGTTCCCCAGTGCCTTACGAATCTAAACCCCTCTTCCCTACACCACCATCTCATCCACGCATTGAGACCCCTGATCTCCGCCTGCCTAGCTGGCCCTGCGCGTGGAACAGGTAGCACTTCAGAGAACGCTACCTTTGAGGTCCTGGCTATCAGCTTCCTGCCTAAAAGCCTAAATTTGGCCTCCAGGACCTCCCAGCTACACTTGCCCACGTCGTTGGTGCTGACATGCACCACTGCCGCTACCTCTCCCCCAGCACTGTCTACTAGCCTGTCTAGACAAGAAGTGATGTCCGCAACCTTCGCACCAGGCAGGCAAGTCACCATGCGGTCCTCACATCCATCGCAAACCCCCCTCTCTATGTTTCTAATAATTGAATCCCCCACTACAAGAAGCCCCCAACCCCCCTCCCACCGAGGAGTATCCCGAGCGTGTTTGGATACGGGCCCATCCCCTGGAGAAGGGATCCCCCCTAGGGGATTGTTTCCCTCCTCTCCAGGATGACGTCCTCCAGTCCCGAGACTTCCCACCCGGGCAGCTGAGGAGCTGCACGCCTGAGGTTGGAACGAAGCCTGATCGTCCCCAGAAGTCTCCCCACGGTCCTCTTCTGCCTGCCTGTGCTTCTCCAGGTCGGCCACCAAGGCTTCAAGGGAGCGGACGCGTTCCCTGAGACCCTGGAGCTCCTTGCACAGAGGACACACCCATGACTTATGCCCCAGAGGCATATAATCATACATGTGACACTTGATGCAGAACACTGGATAGCCCCCACCCTGCTGCTGGCTGTCTGACTGCATAGCTTTTTTGTTGTTGTTGTTGTTGTTTTATTTAGGGGTCCTTTTATAAACCCTACACTGCATAGCAGCCCTCTTCTCAAGGGAAGAGGAAGGGCAGTTACTGGGGCCCTGGCCTCCTCGCCCTGCTGCTGAACTCGCCCAGACGCTAAACTCTCGTGCCTTACCTGGCACTTAGTTCCCAAGGCACTGGGTTCCCAGAGGCCACACGCGTCTGCAGAGAGCCTCACGCGATGGCCGGCCTAGCTTTATACTCCTGGCTGGCTCCTCCTCCCTCCTTCCTTCCTGATTGAAAGGGGGCTGGCCTTCCCAGGTTAGTTTACAAAAGCTCAGGAAGGCAAACGGCTGCTGATGGGCGTAACCTACTCTGCAGGCTCCTGAATGGACTGCTTGGATTAGCCTAATGGGGCTCTTAATGGGTTGGGAATTGCCCCTTACTAGGTTCTTTCCCTCCTAGTTCTGTTCTCTTAGGCTGGACTGTTTTTGTAACCTCAAGCTAGTTTTTATTTGGGTTTGTTTAATTATTTATTGCTCTCTAGATACTGTGTCCTGTGTCCCAATTTACTGAACTGTTTAGGTTATGTTCTAACTTAGATTAGGTTTAACCTGGGTTAAGTATAGGTTTAATTTAAACAAGTAGAAAAACCTGCTTTCCACTTTATCCTCCTCCCTTCCTTCAATTAGGTGCTACCTTAGGTGCAGCTAACTTTCAACTTTGATTTAAATGCCTGACCCTTGGGCTCTTACTCACGAGTAGGTCTCTGCTCTTACTCACGAGTAGGACTCTGCTCCTCCCTTATGGTGCTAACTTTCCATTTTGATTTAAGGTTGATTCAAAGGTAAGGTTAAGGTTAGAAGACAGGGAGTTAGAAAGACAAAGCGTTAGAATGAGTACACTTACCCTCTCGTCGTCTTCCTCCTCCTCCTCCTCCTCCTCCAAAACTCAGAGGTCTGCTTGCCTTCTCCTCGCCCAGATGCTAAACTCTCGTGCCTTACCTGGCACTTAGTTCCCGAGGCACTTGGTTCCCAGAGGCCACACGCGTCTGGAGATTTAACATCATGGCGGTGTGCATTCAGGGAAGAATACAGTATTGTAATCCGTTTTATAATTGCAACGTTGTGTAACTGATAACCGCCACACATAGAGTGCAGTAGACACTTTTTAAAATTGCATTTTAGAGGGAAATGGCTTAGTTCTGTGGCAGGAACTTCAACTTCTGAGGTCTTGGAATGAATTACCAAAAGAACAATGTATTATTGGGTTTACAAAACACTGGTGTCTCCAGAACAGAATACCATTGTAAAGCAAGGGTCCACTGTACCACGTTCTTCTTCCCCATACTAGTATCAAATTTATGCTCTGGTTCATAATCTTTTGCATGCAGCAGCAGGCTGCATTCACATGAGTGTAAGCCTCTATGCCTGTCATGGTTCATGCTGACTTTGGTGTAGAACAGAGGTGTCCAAACTTTTTGGCAAGAGGGCCACATCATCTCTCTCACACTGAGTTGGGGCTGGGAAAAAAAGAATTTCCACTTAAATTTTGAATAAATGTACATAAATGAATATGTTAGAGATGGAACTTATATGAATAAATGAAGGTCTCGCAATAGCTCGAGGCCTACAAAAGACCTTGCACAAAGCAGGGCCAGCCTTTCCTTCACTGCTGCTTCACAGACGTGAAACAGCAAGCAGTGGAAGGAGCCCTCAGCTCACACAAGAGGTCGAACAGTTGCCCTCACACTGAGAGCAGTTTATCAGGCCATTGTGGGCTCCAGCAAGTCTCCGGAGGGCCAGAGGCTCATTGGAGACTGGGCGCTCCCCACGGGCTGGATTGAGGGTCCTCAAGGGCCGCAAATGGCCCCAGGGCCAGGGTTTGGGCACCCCTGGTGTAGAAGATAGAACATGTTCTGAAGGGCAGAGACATCCAAAGTTTGAGAATTCTAGTGCATGATGTTGATTTCTTGAAACTTTCTTTTGGCGTCTCAAATGTTTGTTTTCTTTCAGGCACTACAATAGGAATGCATTCCTGCCAATCCGTTTACAGCCAGAGTCAATGGAAAAGATGTACTGCTTGCGTGCGTGTGTAATTCGCTCTTTATACCATATGTATAGACCTTTTGTTTCTCAAGTAGCCAGGAGTCCTGCTATCCCAAAGACTACCCCAAACACATTAAAAAACTCAAAGGTAAGTAACAGTGTTTGGAGAAGAGAGTGCTCCTATCTGGCTAAAGCATGCGAATGAGCCTTCTTTTCAAATCATTTTCTGTCTGTGGTGGAAGCACTTGTGTGCCTTTCTATTTTTTACTTGAAACCTAAGGTATTTGGGAAAGGTGTATTCTATGAGTGATTTGATCTGCCAAGTAAAGGTAGTATTATGAGCAGTGTTTTTTTTAATAACACATGTAACATATACGCATAGAGAGAGGAGTCATATGCAGGGATCCCATACGCCAGTGGCACAGCTGTATAATTTGGTAACAGAGAGAGGAAAATAGAGGCAATTTTGCAAAACAATTTTACTCAGTGCTCAGAAACAAATAGGGGTTCAGACTGGGCCTAACTGAAATAACTTACACCTTAGTTAGGAAAGCTCTTTGGTAAATAGTCACACAGGTTGGAGCTGTGGGGGTTAGGAGGAATAGAGGGGAGGAAAAAGGTCTTGGAAGGAGAAAGAAGGCAGAGGAGAGGGAAAAGAGACTTAGAGCCCAATCCTGAGCTACCTGGGGCGCATAGCTGCGGCGGCACTGAAAATGGCTGCGGCTGCATCCTTTGTGCCCAAGGCAGCTGGGGGTGGCACCTCGGAAGAAAGGGACCTTCATTTGTGACAGTGTGCACCAGCAGTAAGCCAGCGCATGGAGCTCAGGATTGGGCTCTCGGGGAGATTAGATAGGCTTCGCAGAGAAACCCAGGGGAAGGATGCAGAGGTTCAAGGGTGCAGGGAAAAGGGGAATAGGGAGATTAGTGGGAAAGAAGGGAGAAGTGGTGTAAGGTTATATCATGGCAAAAGGTTTCCGCTAAAAGCAACTTTATGTAGCTTGAACAAAGGGGTGAGCTTAGAGACAGCCAGTGAATACAGTGGCAGCTGTGAGATACAGGAAGCTGGACTAGATGGGCCTATGACTTGATCCAGTGGGGCTGTACTTGGTTCTTAATTAATTGCTCCTGCCAGATGAGCACTTTCAGCTAATACCAATATTCCAAACCTCTGAAGGGGTTTACCACTGACAGAATCATTGGTGGATTGGTCAGGACCTATTACAATAGTACAAAAACAAAAAATCCCTTCATGCACACAATCGCACAGCACTCATGAACAAAGAAGAAAAAGCAACAAACCCTAAGTATGCAGTCAGTGTGACTTCATGCGACAGAGAAGAAAAATGGTGAGGAATTTAATCATGGGGTTGAAAGGGATCCGCCACCTTCCATGGAGCAGTTTGTCAGTGGAACAGATTGTCAAGGGAGGTGATGGATCCTCACTGGAGATTTTCAAGCAGAGGCTGGACATGCACCTGCTAGAGATGCTTTAAAAGGTTTTCCTTCTAAAGACAGGGGATTGGACTAGATGATTTTGTTGGATGCCTTCCAATTCTGATTCTGATATAATGCCACCCTTATAATGCCACACTTTTACCATATATGTTTTCCCAAACAACTGATAGCCTTCCAACAACCTCCATCTACTGCTGAATCAAGATTTTCCCATGCTGTCTGGTTCCATCAACTGTTGGTGTCTGCAGTAGGGGTGTTCAGAAGCACTAGCATCTGAGAGACACTGGAATCAGTTGTGTAAGATAAGCTGCTTCACCACCTCCAATGACTCTGCCTTCAGTTGATGGATCTTTGGTGAAGCTCACCACAGACTAAGGTTATCTTTCCCTATTCTGTGAGGTTTGAGGGCACTGTGTTGCAGGGACCATGAGGGTAAAGATGCCAACTGAGCAAGTTCCTGGAATGAGGAATGGAGTGAATAACACACGACTCTGAAGCTGTGTTTACAGGTTTTTGCCCCACAGAATCCAGTGAGATTCTAGCAGTGTGACTCAATCAGGGGATTCTTTATTTCTGGTTGTAGACCCCCTGCTGTTTTCTTCTTTTCTATCACACCCAGTTGAGGGTGTGTTAGCTAATTGAAATCCAGTGACTTTTTCCTAGGTTGAACTTAATCTTAGTGGTTAGATACATTGGATTCCAAAACCGTTTTCCCCCAAACTCTGGAGTGTTTAGGAGAGAGCTATGGTCACAAGGCACCAAATCTGCTGTTCCAGCAAGATTTGAAGTTGGAATGCTTCATCTGAATTTTAGGGGCATGAAAATTCCATTGGAACAAGTAAATGAGTTTCTGTTCAGATCTGGAGTGTTGGGACTCCATGGATCAACTAAAGAGGGGTGTGTGATTACATGGTCTTGTGAAAAGTGTGGCCTTCCTGGCCTGTAGATGCCTGCCATTAGTCATGTAAGTCAGTGGTTATCACACATTTAGCGCAGGGAGTCTTTTTTTAGAATGAGAATCTGTCCAGACCCACCATAAGTGATGTCATGACCGGAAGTGACATCATCAAGCAGGACATTTTTTAACAATCCTAGGCTAGCCTAGTGTTTACAGTGTAAAAACTTATGTTAGTGAGTTGGCCCTCTATCCTCCAGACATACGCCTAGAACTAAGTATACATGTTCAAATTCATGTTGCCTGCACACTTTGATTCAAAAAGAAATAGACATAAAATATCAACCATGTAACAGTAGAAACAAAAATGTTTAGTTGTAATTGGAGGACTAGCATTTTAGCCTATTAGCAGCATTTTGCAGTATACTAATACTCATATCAAAGCAGCTTACCTTCCTATCAAATGTTCCTGTTTCAGAAGATGTTGGGGCTAGCATTCTGGATTTCCTCCTGTTCACATCACAATGGCTTTGGTGTCCACAGTTAATGCTGCTATCATACTAATAATTTTTTGCATCACTGGTTTATAGTAAATTAACAGACAAAAGGAAATTAAATGTCAAAATGTATTGCAATAGCAGTTATGGTTTGGCTTAATCTTTAAAAGCATAAACACTTGCAGGGAATCCAATTCTCTTGTTCCTTGGCCATTTATTATTGGCCAGTTGTTGCCGTTATTAACAAATACAAATTTTTAACAAAATGCAAATTATGCATTTATGTGTACTTCAGTGTCTTTGCACACTGTATAGCTACAGAAGCTCTGCGCTTAGAGTTTGCTTTCTTTAACTGTCCTCTCACTAACGGGAGCTGACAACATACATGCAAGGCAGGGAAATTTGAACCTTGGGGCACTAAATCCAGCTCTTCCTATTTAATTTCCTTTTCTCTTTCTCAGTGTAGCTTTTATGGGATACTGGAGCTGTTATGGTGTCAACAGAAGTTTGTCCTTAAAGACATCCCCACTCTTTGGTGGAGCAGCAAGCCACATGATACACATCTGAAGGGTAGGACAGCTGATATGTGGATGACATCCTCTGCCCCTTAGGAGGTACTTGTGTGCTTAATTTCTTTCCTCCCTGTAACTGATATCCAGAGCTGCTCAAGTGAAGTAGTTTATGCATGGGAATGGAATAGAGCGTGCAGCATGTCATGTCAGACTAAGAAAAAAGTTTGCATAAATGTCTTTACTGCACATTTCTCAACTTGGTTACAATTTGACTTGTGCAGGTCTGTTTTCGGTACATTTCTTGTAGACTCTGATATACATATACTGAAAATCTTTTATGTAATAGACTCTGGAAATAGTGGGAGCTGTTGGCCTAGTGGGTGGTAAAAATCATGCACCATTTTGAGAGTAGGTAGAGGTACAAACAAACATTAAAAGTGATTAATATGCTTCATCTATTTTCTAATACGATACCACACAACCCTTACATTGTTCCTTCTTCCTTGTGGTTCCATTAAAGAAAATAAGAGGTGCAGTGCACGCTGGGAGCACTCCCAGCATGTTCTACATTTCCTGTTTGTTTAAAGAGCGTGCAAGAAAAAGCAGCGAAGTAGGGGAGCAAGGTCTGAATTGCCACTAATGTTACAACATTTGGCATTAACAGGCTTTTGGCCTTAACACCCACCCCCGCATTTATCTGTTAAATCAAGGGTTCAGTGTATCTAAAAGTAAAGACTCTTTTTGTTGATTTGAGTAACAGGTTGGAGAATGGCATTGATGTTTTCATAATAGAGCAGCTGCTCCCCTTAAGGCTTTATATATATGGTGTGTTTAAATCCTATGAATGACTGCTAAGTGAGCTGAAGGGCAGCTTTGAGGACAGACTGCCCCTAAAGTAGGTATAACCTGTATCATTCTAGTATAAGCTTATCCACAAGCATCCAGAATGTATGTCACTATCCCAAAGGTGCTGTTAAGAAACATCATAAAGCTTGTCATCTTGCTGTACTGTGTGTAATGATTCAGTCTTGGCAGTAGCTTGAAGTAATTGTTGCA
Organism: Tiliqua scincoides; assembly: GCF_035046505.1. Taxonomy (NCBI): domain Eukaryota; kingdom Metazoa; phylum Chordata; class Lepidosauria; order Squamata; family Scincidae; genus Tiliqua; species Tiliqua scincoides. The sequence goes on from NC_089824.1 coordinate 188,668,868, forward strand.
AGGTTCCAGACAGTTAACTTTGACTTAAAACTGCTCTGGTACAATGTGTTTCAGTCACTATTTCTGCTTTTCAGTACAGTATAGAAATTATGCAGATGGCCAGTAATGTTGAAACCCTACATCTGAATGTTACAGTGTTAGCCATGGGTCATAGGACATATCAAATCTCTTTACATCCATAATTGTGAGTAATTCTGCTTGATCATTTCAGACTTGTTAACGCTGACATTTAAAAGCTCTGCCTTCAGTTGAAGGAAGATAGAACACAACACAAGGGATAGAAGGAGCAGTGTGCTGTTAGTAAAATGTGTAGAAAATCAAGGAGTTAGAATCCACCTTTTTCTAACTTCTTGCCAGCTTTCATTTGCATGCACTTGTGAAATCACTTCCACTGTCACATTTTGGTTTCATTATTGTTGTCTGGCAAAAGAGGTATATGTGTGTTTTTCCTTATTAAAATGCCAGGAAAATGTTTTGGTTAGGACAGAATTTTGTTTACAGGGTCATGAGACAGGATATACACTTGGTGTGCAGGCAAGTAACATAAAATGACTATTCGTACTGTGAAGCTTGGGAACCAGAAGTGTCAACCTCTGAAAAGTTAAATTTCTAGGAAGTTCCAACAATAACTGGTATGTAGAGCAATTCCATGGAACTGCAAGATCATATGAAAAGCTCTTAATTTAGATCAAAAAATGGGTTCCTAAGCAGTCTTCTCAGCAGTGCTGAGAAAACATAGTAACACTTGCATATCTTTTGCAACTAATGTGCTCCAGCTATGATGAAGTTTGAACAACCATGTGATTTTTCAGGTCTCCCCTATTAATCATGGTAGAAAAATTGGTATGGTTTGGGAGATCCCATTGTCATGAATATGTACAGTTTAGGCCTAGCATGTGAAGCCTGAACCAAACTAAGTCAGTAACGGAGAAGTGGCTAGCAGTTCCTAGCTGCAAGAATGTGAGTAAACAAACAAAAAGATTGTTGTCTCTCCTTTGCTGGCCAGAAAGTACAGGCAACAAGAATATAACCCATTGGAATGTTTAACACCTCAGTAGACTGAGGGGCGCCTGATCAAGCAGAATGGAATGCAGCTATGGAACTCCAGTTGGGAGGGGTAAGAACTAGGAGGGCTAGCAACCAGACCCACTCTGAGAAGGTTCTGTCCTCAAAAGTTTCTGATTGGACAGTCTAAATAAATAGGAAGTCACCTCAGTACTATTATAATGAGTGCCCCAAGGGGTGTGTTCGGTCCTTCTTGGACAGAGGTTGCAAGTGCACATCCTGCACGCTGAGAGCCCCATTGTCCAACAAGGGCATGGGCATCTGGCCTCACAGGTAGCCTGGAGCTAAAAGATCTACAAGAGAAGCTGACCCAGGTGAGAGTTAAGGATTAATAGAGATAGCCAGCTAGCTTTCTTATTTTACTGCTGATGTGTTTCCTAGATGTTTATGCCTCTAGCATTTACTGCCTTATGTAACCTCATGTACTTAATAAACTAAAATCTCTTTTACCAAGTTGTTTCATTGTCTGTTGGGGACAAAGGTTCAGAATCCTGCCTAGCTGTTCAGCAAGCTACCAAGTACTCATTGAGGTCTAGTAACTTGAGGACTTAAGCTTTAGTTGGAGAAAGCGCTCAGTGCCTGCAAGGGATAGAATTAAGCCTAGAGGGTCTCAGTGTCCCTGGACTGAGGCACTTGCACATACAGGGTGGTGGCAGTACTACTGGACAGGGCTTGAGGGCTTTAGGGTTCAAGAACCAAGAACTCTGAGCACCCCAAACCCCCCTAAGTTTGCGACTCCCATCTACTCCTTTTTGAATGACAAATAAAACTGAACCATCATATACATAAGGTGCTGGGGTTCATGTGACCTCCACAAAATGCTGTTTGTTTTCATTACTCTGTCTTCTTAAACCAGAATGTTTCCACTTCAGTGAGAAATCTACATGTAGGAAGATGATACAATATTTTGTCTATTTTTTTTAAGTAGACAAATTTGTCACATATCATATGTCAGATATCATGTCACATATCATGGGTTTTAGGGGGTCCATTGTACCCTTCAAGTCTGCATCGCCCTTTATAATCCTGAATTTTAAAACTGTTTTCCATTTAGAACCTTCCTTGTCAACCAGCAAAATTGTGTTTCGACATAAGTATCCACAGAGTTTGTGTTTAGAAATATCTTCCAAGTTGATTCTTGGTGTCTTGTTTACCTCTAATTACATCTGCAAAATTTGCAGGTGTAATTAGGGATAAACATCTTTGTATCCTGTCAGCCCAGAAAACTGCAAATGTAGTTGATTAAAAGGTGGGAAGGAATTGTGCAAAATGTATGATTTTAAACATTGGAACTAAGATGTCCTTGCAAATCACGTTGTAAATACTAGTTGGCTGGATGGCTGTGGCTGGGAGGAAACAAATTAATCTCCTGAACCTTGAGTAGCAAATGAGGGAAGGAAAATGACCTAACAATGTTACATTGCACAAATTAGTAGGGCATTATTAGAAAATTCATCAAAATTTCTAAGGTTAATGGCACAGTGCTATGAGTTGGATTTAAAAATGTGTAAGTCATATAAACCTCACAGTCCATTCTTGTAGATGTTGACATTGTGGAGTTTTTATTGACTCCCAATAAATGTGCAACGGTACTGAAAACGTTTCCAAGTGTGAGAGATTTTTTGTTAGGGTTGGCTTACTAATGACTTTACACCAATACAATTACCCAGGTATTCTATTTTTATGACTTTATTGGGGCACATCTGACCCCATGTCTGCATTGATATAGTAAATTTTGACATTGATCAAATGCTAAAATAGTTAGAACTTTCTTATAGAAGAAAGGTTAGGTTTTTTCCTTAAATGTTGTACACTTAAAAAACGTTTTGAAAGTCTTGAGATGCTACAAGGCTGTCATTGGCTATCTAATAATAAACTATTGATCAACCTGCATCATTCTGTTAGTTTCTTTACTACTCCTGTTTCAGTGTGAGCCCTGCATCCAAATTAATTGTATTGTATGTCTCATTTGTCTGGTTTTCATCCTGTTTTGCATGGAATGAGTAGAACCTTGTCTAGCTAAGCCATTAGCAAATGCTATACTGTCCCCTAGTCTAGTACTTTCAAAAGGGTGACATTTGGGCAATGCCAAGTGTATTACTTTGACTCGTTTTGTAAGAGCAACTTTATTTCTGAATTATCTCTCAATATCTACATTTCACAAATCTTTCTCTTTTCTGCCTCAGTGTCTCCTTTTCTGGTCTAAAAAAGTTGACCGACAATCTTCAGTGTGGGAATTCAGCTTCAAATTCCAAAGGCAGGTATGAAATCTTAATTTTTGGTCTTATCAAACTGTTAACCTGTCAGTATACAAAGTAATAAATGAGATTGGAAAAAGCCATGAGAGTAACTTGGCAAATGAAAATGATTATGTCAGAGGCACCCTATCCAAGGATAGCCTGTGCTTGTATTATATCAAATCTAGAATAAGAGGCCATTGATCCATTTCCGATACCTGATATCAAGGGCCTTAATTGTGTTCTGTACCCAGTGAACTCTTTCCTGAATTTCAGTTGGCCGGTCCTTCTTTAAAATGGAAAGTGAACTTCTACAAACTTGAGGATTGCTCTAGTCCAGTGGTCTTCAACCTTTTTATGCCATGATCCCAAAAAAAAAGTATGAGACTAGGGACACACTGTCAATCCCACTCTCCTCCCAGGACCCTATATGCCCACCCCCATTGCACCCTCCCAGCATTGTTCACTAGCAAAATATTCTTGTTGGAGAGAGCAGAAAAGTTACTATGAAGTCTGGCACTAAAGAAATCTATTTTTGCACAATTGCTAAGAACCTGGGGCACAATCTCTAGGTACCTGAAGGGGTACACCAGATGCCTTTTCATTCCTGTAAGCCGCAACCCCAGGAGGCTTTGCAACTCCATTGGGATCCTAACCAAGGTTGAAAAACATTGCTGTAGTCTTCTGCTATTAGCTCATGTACTGGAGCTTGTTATGCAACCCAACCTCCCTATGCAACCTGCTAAGTGGTTTCACCCCTTAGTAGTAAGGGCTCCTACTTCGCTATCATGCAGCATGTATGTTTTTTCAAAAGCCCTCCTTCTAGAGTAGACTAACTGTGGTTCTTTGCCCATCCAGAAAGTTGTACAACTTGATACAAGTTGTATATATGTCATTGACAGGGCAGATATTGTATATGAACTCTAAAATGGATAGAATTATCTAGGGTGTCTCTATTTCATTCATGAGTAAAATCACAGGCAAAAACTTCAACTTGCTTCTGGCCCACAGACCACCAGTTAGCCCAGTTCTGAATTAGAAGATATTTCCAGATAAGTACTCTATCATGAGGAAACCTAGTACTCGGAATTTAGATACTAAAATAAAGGTTCTATTGAGTGCCTGCTCACTCTTTGTATGGAAACTTTAATAACAAGGTCCAGCTCCTGTTATATAGAATGGAATAAATGAACTTTAACCAGTCAGGAACCTTTACACCTTAAAGATAATATTTCAGATTCTCATGCAGTGGTGCACCCATCTGAACACCCCTCTCTGAGTCTGCATGAACAGTCTCTAGTACTGAAAATTTATGGATATGCAATCGCTGTATAGTAAACTGATTGAACTTATTTCTTTTTGAGTCTCCCAAGTTCAAGAAAAACAGTTTGAAACGTCTTCAACCACCTGTCCGTTACGAAGATGTCCACATGAACCCCGACCAAGACTGCTGCCTACTGCAAATCACTACCCTTGACTTTATATATGTACCCATAGTCATGGGCATGACAGTTACCTTGGTAGGTATTCGTGTGTGTATTTTATCATCATACCTCTTAAAGTATGCTCAGCACAATAGTTACACCAGTCTTGCTAAAAAAGAGATTTCCACAGGTAGTATCCAGATCTACACTGCAGCAGTGAACCATCCTTGGCAGTCCTTTCCATAAATAGAGGCCTGTGCTCATGCAAAGACAAAAGCAGAAGTTATTCTTGCATGAGCACAATCTCCATTCATGAAAGGAACTTCTGACAATGGAACACCTCTGCACCAAAGGTCTCCATGCCACCCATAGTAGATAGCAAAGTCATAGAATAAATATGCCAAAGTTTCTAGACTTCATGGATAGAGAACCAAGTCACTGCTGAAGCTTGCTTAAAGGGAGGGGTGGTCACCTGAAACTGAATTGGCAGGAAAGACTTATTTAGCACTCAAATCTCTAGGATTTTAATATGTAAGAACATAGTTCATAGACTTAAGGAGTTCGTGATCCTAATTTCTATTCTAATTTCACCAACTTTTCCAATCTTGTATCCAATAGTGGATAAGAAACTGAACTGTGAATTGGGAAAAGTTAACTTTTTAAAAATTGAGGGCCCAATCCTATCCAGCTTTCCAGCACTGATGCAGCCATGCTTATGGGGTGTGCACTGCACCCTTGCAGTGCAGAGGCAGTCATGGGGGCTTCTTCAACCTCAGTGCTGTATTGCAGCTGCATTGGTGCTGGAGAGTTGGATAGGATTGGGCCCTCAGACTTTAATCCTCTTTACATTTTCCTCAGAGTAAGTAAACCTTGGTGGACACAGTGGGGCTTACTTTCATAGACTTGCATAGAATTGCACTTTGATCTGCAAATGTAGCATTAAGCTACTTACTAGGCAAGTGTATGTATGTATGAAAAGCTATTCATGTCAAGTAGTACCAGTGCACTGGTAGCCTTCAGTTTACACACTCTTAATTTGTGTGCTTTTGAAATTACATGATTTACAAATCATGCTATTTTGAGAATGAGAAATGTGATTTGCATAGGCTTGGTTTTTAAAATAATGTGGTTAGTTAGATGCTAATTAGTTGCTACTGAGCAACCTCATTAGACACTGGCAGGTTCCTGTTTGCTCTAAAGTCAGAAGATAGAAATGAGACAAAGAAAAAGCATTCACAGAGCTACTTAGAGAAAGGAAACTAAGCAAGTCCCAGCTCCATAAGGAAACTGCTTCGGCTGCTCATTCACCTCATCTGTGATCACTGGCTAGCAGTATGTGGTACTTCCCAAGGCATCTTGCAGTCTGGAGCAGTATAGTACTACATTAAGAAAGCAAGCTTTTCTGGAGAGATCTAGAAGCCACAGATCCTTTGCTTTGGATAAGTATGGAAGGCGACAGGATCCCAGGAATACCTCTTCCTCATCAACTTTACAGTGTAAGCTTCAAGTTGCTGCATCTCCATGCTTTTGTCCAGCCTACTTGGCATCAACCTGGCAATCTGCCACCTCCCTTATTATCTCTGTCAGGCTGCCACTTAGTTTTCTTCCAGCATCTTTGTTTTCCTTTATTGCTTTCTCACCCATCAACGTCAGTAGTTGCTCCCACTCCCAGAAGCCTCCCTTCTCAACCCTTCCTCTATGCCATCTTGGGCAAGCAATCATCAGTGTTAGTGTTATATGACTTTCCCTTAACTAACCCATACCAAGACCATTGTTTTATGTGGAGACAAGCTGTTTTCATTTACGTGGTTTTTATATATGTGCCATTTTCCAGGAAAGTAGCCCCTGCATAAATTGAGAGCTACCTGTATTAAAATATTTAAAAGCTATATCATATGACTTTCTAGAAAACCTATTTGTTTCTAGAAATAAATTTCTTTCTAGAAAACACCATTCACTTTAATTAGGTGGTAATGATCCATTCTATAGCAATAGTGTCTGTATTTTGAGACTTCTGATTTGTTTCTTTTGCAGTTCACAATAAATGTGAGCACTGATATGAGGCATCACAGAGTGAAAATGATTTTCCATGATTCTCCAGTCTGGAATGGCAAGAAACCTAGATTTGACCATGGAGTGCAGATAGTAATGGACCCTGTGCACAGCGTACGTCTTTTTGATTGGTGGCACCCACAGTTCCCCTCTTCGTACATTTGAAGACTCCAAGCTTCATATGAACTGGAACATCTTCAAGAGGCCTAATTTTTATTTGTAGAATATATTCTAGTCATAAGCTGGCCTCTGTATATAGTTGATCACTAGTTTTGGGGGGAATATTCAGTGATAAGGTTATATAAACACTGTGCAAGACATTCTATGACCTAAAAAAATCTTCTGCTAAAATTTCTTCTGGTGCTAACCATTTGTCCCGTGTTGTCCTTTTTCAAAAAAGTGTGTTGCTTTTGTATAATATATGTAGTTAGAAAAAGTTTTCAGCACTTTGGGTACTGGCAGTGCTCAAAAATGGAATTGAGAACTGAGTGTTTCCTTTTAAACACGCTCAAAGATTCTGCTATATTTGTTTTCCTTATTTAGAAGGATTGCAGAGCTATAATCTTCTCACAAGCCCACGTTTGTAGTATGAAATGTTCACCAGTCAATGTGAAGTAGTCCTTGGAGGTGAATTCTTTTAATTTTTAAAGACATGTCTGGAAGTTACCTGGAAGTTATGCAGTGGTAACTTCCATGTTACTATTTATTTAAGAAATTTATATCCTGTCTTTCTACCCCTCTTAGGGGCCCTCAAGGTAGCTTACAAAATATTTTAATTTAATAGATAAAACAGTGCTAAAACACTAATAAAAACAATTAAAACCATAAAAGAATAATATACAGTTGGATCATTAAAAGATTTCATAAAAAGCACCAGTCCCCCAGTGTCAGTATTTAAAAACTTCCCTAAATAAAAAGTCTTGAGACCCTGCCAAAAGAACTCTAAAGAGGGAGCTGTTCTCAATTCCAGGGGGAGGGAATTCCATAGACAGGATGCCATCACCGAAACTTAGTATGCTGACCTTCCTCTCTGCTTTACAGGAGAAAGGTAGCACCCAGCCAAACAGGCTAGCTTGAGAGCTTCTCCTTCTTAGGCTAACAGAAAACCACACGTTACAAGAGAATCCCTTTACTACCAACCAGAAGCAGAACATGAGTAGTCTGGTAGATAGGGCAACCTCCTCCTTTCTGGCTGAAATGCAAAAAACTGGGAAGTTTTTAAAAAAGTATTAATAACCAAACAATAAAAAAGACAAAAACAAGGTACTGCTCAGTTAGGAAAAAGAGAAAAGAAGGAAGTCCACTAAGGATGGTGAAAGACAAGCAGAAAATAAAAACTGCCATGCTGTCTCTGGGTACTTTCTTATTTCCATTCTCCAGATCCTGGTTCTGCCATCCACACTTGTAGCAAGGTGAGTATCGGATGCTTCTGATGTCTAACCTAGATAATTGTATGATTTTTATAGCCTGTTGGCAATAACCAGGTTTCACCTGTGGGATTGGATATTGGAGCCATCCCTGAGTTCTTGCATTTTGCACCCTTGGGAATAGGTTGAGCTGTATGGTCTGATTAACTAGATCAAGGCCAAGATTTTATTGGCTTGGTCTATTGGAGGGAAAAGTTGAAGGCCAGGACAAAGGATAATGGCTACTGTGACTGGATAGTCTCTTCAGGCTGCTGAAGCATTGTCTCAATCTTTGGCTGTACTAGAAAGATCTAAATTGGATGAAGGCAAGAGGCAAAATGTAGTGGAGGAAACTGGGAATGCTCACCACATGGTAGGAATATAGCATCTAGCTTATCTAAGGCCTGCTACACTGCATGCCATCTCCAGACAGGAGACAAATGGGTAAAAATATGATGCTACAATCATCAGGAGAATTCATTATGAAACTCAGGCCCAAATCCTAACCAACTTTCTAGCACTAACATAGCTGTGCCAATGGGGCATTTGCTGCATCCTGCAGTTGGGTGGCACTCATGGAGGACTTGTCCAGGTAAGGGAATATTTGATCCCTTACCTCAGAATTGCATTGCCCTTACCTCGGTGCTGGAAAGTTGCTTAGGATTATGTCCTCAGTGACTCGTAAAATTACTAAAGGCCCAATCCTATAGAGGGCCTACAGCAGCAGACCTCCCAATCTGCAACCATAAGTCCTCTGATGACAGCAAAAGTGTTGAACCACTACTGCGTGCTTAGGAGCTGCCAGTGGAAACAGCCAGAGACTCTGCATGTCTGCCACGTACCAACCCAGTCTGCACCAGAACAGTTAAGGTACTGGAGGGGGAGGATCCTGGTGGCAGCAGCATCTGATGGCAGTTTTTCCAGTCTGCCATCTCAACAAAATAGTTGGTGTAGGTTCAAGGAGATCCATTGATGGCCAGGCAGTCTTCAGAGTGGTAAGCCAAAATATATTTACTTACCTCTTCCAGGCCATTTGGTGCCCCATCAGCACAGCTACATGGTAGAAGATGATGGGGTTTATGCCCCAAATTTTATCTAAAATCCTATATCTGTTTTTTTCCCCATTGCACACATTTCCAGTACATGCTTGCATACATTTCCAGGAGAGCAAACCATCTGAAAGATGAGTGGAAACATAAGATAATAAATTGTATTTAGGAAACCTCTAGTCCAGTGGTTCCCAAGGGAGTCACAGAAACCAGCCAGGGGTGCTGTGGAATCCTTGTGAAAAAACCTATATAAAATGTATAGGATTGTAACCCTAATGGGGAGCCATGACCACTTCCACTAGGACTAGCTCAAGGAAACCTTCAGTTGAAGTAGTTTGGGAGCCAGTGGCGTAGCTAGGTCACTTGACACCCGAGGCCCATAAATTTTTCTCACCCCACATAACATAATTCATGCTTACTTCTGTGTAGGCATGCATAGGATTGGGCAGTAGGTTTGGCAGGGAGCCCCACCCCCACTGCAAAGCACTAAGGCTGCAGTCCTAGCCACACTTACCTGGGAGTAAGCCCCACTGAGTGTAATGGGGCTTACTTCTGAGTAGGCATACATGCCCTTGAAGGCACAAAAGGAATAGGGAAAGTGTGGAGGAGGGTAGAGTGATAGCTAGAGTGTGGCAGATAGCTGTCATCTTCAGTGGGGGATGGGAAAGGGGGCAGTTTGGTATACAACCCAATTGGCAAGTAGCATTTGGAAAACTCCTTTGTCTGTCAGGAGAGAGTAATTGTCCCTATTTACCCCAGCTTGGTATCTTTTCTAATAGGTCTTTGCTAGTGTTTCTTCAGTATCTTTAGACTGTGAGCTCTTTGGGGGCAGGGAGGCATTTTCTAGTTTGGTTTTTCTCTGTAAACTTCTTAGTGAACTTCTTGATTGAAAAGTGGTACTGTATATAAATATTCTTAACTCTTAAACCACAAAGCCAAGACTCAAGAACTGAATGTGGGCAGGCAGAGTGACAACTACTATATTGTAGCACAACTAGAGAATGATGCCCAAGTGGGGGAAAGCAAGTATGAATGCTGTCCAAGTTCCAAAGAACTTGGTGGGTATCTTGCTAACAGGGCTTCAAGGATATGTTGCACCTGAACAGAATATTCAGATGTTCTGATCTGAGCAGAATATAGGTGAGAGCTCAAAGAGAAGGAGAAAGGAGAAGAAAAGGGTGTCTTGTGGGCTAGAGAGAGGGGCTAACTGGAAAGAGAAACTGAAGCTTGGATGCTATCCTATGGCTAACTGGAAAGAAACTGAAGCTTGGATGCTACCCTATCTTTAGACCCATGTTTCCATACATAAGGCCCATCACTTTGGTGGGCATCTTGGTTATACTTAACTACTCAAAATATTGTCTTATGACAAAGATGGAACACAAAATGCACTCTTTATATGGTTTGAGGTATAACATGATTTAGGGAGAAATCTTTTCTTGCACTTGCTGAATCATTGTACAGGTTTACTCTTGCTAAGGTTCTTGGCGAGACTGCTGCATTTTAAGGTCCTGTATGGATTATCAGAAGTTTTGTAGGTGCAGAATTTTTCTTCTGGCTTTTCTCAGATTCAGTGTATTTGCTTCACTCTTGCAGCAACTTACCCCATGGCTTCCTCATGAGGAAGTTGCTCGAACCATTGACTAATAAGGCTATGCTATATTCCAAAACTAGACATGATAGGGCAAAAAAAATGCAATTTTTAGAATCAGCACTCCAAATTCATATAAAGACAAAATAAATTTTGAAAATTTTTCTGACCCTCATTTTCACAGGCCTGTGTTATTACCTTTGATTACTGGTAATTCTCCCACCTTTCTGTTGTTGGCCTTTGCAACTTTTTCCTGCAGTCAAGACTCACATGGTAGTGGTCATTCACTGCCACCTGTGAATCAATCCTGTCGGTTTTGTCATCCTTCAGTTAAAAAACAAGCTCAAGAAGGGAAAGAAACACCACTGTAATATTTTTCCTACCTTAATGTGTAGGTGTCATTATCATCCAAAACAGAGGGGGTTTTTGTGTGTGTGTGTGTGTGTTTGTCAATACATTTTGAATCTCAATGTTTGGTACTTTCTCCCCCACCCCAGTATGAGACTTTCTGCAATGCATCCTCAAAGAGGCTGTTGTCTTGGATACTATTCTTAGACAGCAATGCTTTCTGCTAAAAAGACTAGAACAACAACAATCTTGATGGAAAGGAGGACCATTAACTGCATCACTTGCTTCTCTTTAGAGGCAGAAAATAAATCATGTAATCTGGAGCCTGGAGAGAAGCTCACAGCATGATCTTCTCAACTGCAAGCTGGATTTGCCCTTTCCACCATATCATTACAAAATGGGTGCATTCATCTATGACCTGTTTTGCCTCCTTTGTCCTGGTTTAATTTTGTACAGCACTCTCTCATCACATAACCTTGCCTTTTATAGCTAGATAAATGATTAACTAGAGTTTTATACCTGCTGGACTAAATTAAATACAGTAATTGATTATTTAAACAGATGGTATAAGTAAGTTAACTGCAGAATTACCCTCTCATAAGGCAAGACTGGGTCAGAAAGAGACTGTTGACATTCATAATACTGGAAGCCAAGATTTATTCCTGAAAGATAACTGGATTCCAATATGATACAGGACCATTGGATGATAATACTAAAAAAAGTGTTCTACCCACTTCTGGCAATAATCGGGATCCCATGTGAGTATAAAGGACAGAAGTTTGAAAAAGGACAGGCTAGAAAAGGCCTGTGAGCTTTTTTTTCACAAAAAAGGAATTGTGAGCTACTGAATCAGACAAAGATAACAACTGCAACAAAGAAGTAAAAGATTAATGATGGTGATAGTATCCTGTAGTAATGAAGTAGATAATGGAGATTGCACAAATGGAAGGAGAGAAGAGAAACCAGCACTAAAGGAGGTAGTTTTTTCCTGCTTAGAAGATGCTTTCCTTGTCTTTGGATTTATAACAGCCAGTATAATGTTTGTGATCATAGCTAGTTGCTCCCTATGCAGACCAGTCCATTAGAAATGGAGAGTCAGGATGTTCAAATTTTGTAGCTAATGATGTTTTGAGCCTATTCTGAGATATTGGTCTAACACCATAGCCTTTTTCAAGATAAGCAAATAAAGGGAAAGAAGCACTCCTAGATATTTCCGATGGGTAGCAAAAACCTAGGAGCTCCCTGGTGGGAGGTGGGAGCTCATCTCTTAATCAGTTGGGACAGAGTCTTCACCTCTTGAAGAAAACACCAATGGTCTGGGTCCTGGAGAATGTTGCAGTTTTTATTATGAACGGAATTTAAAAATTTAACCTTTTTGCTTCCATATGTTTATATGGAAACCACCATGTGTGTGTTGCAAGACAGGTAGTATATAATGGCAGCAAAATAAATATATACATTCAGTCTCCATAACAGCAGAGAGTTTAATGCAGAGTTTCTCTCTATTCAGCCAGGTTGCAGAGGCTGAATCCAACCCACACACACACCCAGCACAGGACAATGCAAATTGTGCTCTTCTGAAGCAAATTGTTACAGGAAGCACAGCAGTAGTTTATAGACTTCATAAAAGAGCCCGTCACTATTATAGAGTCACCCCGGTAATCACATTGTGCTTGTGGTAATGAGCCCTTTGACAGCCATTCTTTGAGCTGATGTGATAAGTTGTTCTCAGATATTTTACCTGCTAAGAATTTTTTTTGCAGTCTAGCTTCTGCAAGGGGGGGGGGAAATGATATGCACTTAGCTGGGATTAATAAATCACCCAGATTTTAAGGAGAGTTTCTGTGAGACTGGCTCAGGACTGGAAAACTGAATGATAAGAAATCCCTGAAGGCAGCTAACTGACATACAGGAACCAAAGGTGGTAAGGTTACACACTGAAGTTTCGAGGCTTAACAGAGGTGGAAAAGATCTGAATTTCACATATATTGAAAGCGATTTGAACTAATGAGCTGTTCTTTGACAGCAGGCTTCTAGTTAAATTGAATGTGGAGTTGGACTTCACTATGATAGGTACATAGTTAAATATCCCATGTTGATGCTGCAGTAAAACACAACCAAAGGACAAGCCTATGTATGAGGAAGGATTAAAAGAGCTTAGAATGTTTAGCATAGTGAAGAGAATACTATATGAAGGCCCTTTTCAAAGGGCAGTCACACAAAAGAGAGGGACAGCTTATTCACTGTGCCTCTTGAGGCCAGAATGAGAACCAATGAGTTGAATTGACAGGAAGAGGCTTAAGAATAGACACAAGAGAGAATTCCCTACCTGTAAGTCACTGGAACAATCTGCCTTGTGCAGTAATGGACTCTGCCTTGCTGGAGGCTCTCAGAGGCTGGATGTCTAATTGTCAGGGATGTAGTACAAGTTGTCTGCACTGAAAAAGGGGTTGAACTAGGGGATGATTTAAGATCCCTTCAACTCTGATTCTAATCCTATGAATGCACATTTTTGAGCTTGGCATTCACACAGCTCTTACTTTGCTTTGCAGCAAATATTGTGGTATTTGTGATTTTCTGGCATAAAGACTGCCTTATTTCCATCTCCAGTCGCTACCACCTGATGGCCATGTCCCTGGCAGACACAGTGGTCCTTGTTCTCTTTGTCATTATTGAGATGATCACCAAAACCTTCAGCATAAGGCCATTCTGGTACAAAGACCCCTGGTGCACTCTCCGAGATATGTTCAACTACGGTGCAGTCAACACCTCTGTCTGGCTGGTGGTATCCTTCACCATTGAGCGTTTCATTGCTATCAACACCTTCAGCCTGAAGAGGAGGATCTGCTCTCCCAGGAACACGCTTTGTGCCATTGCTGTGATCCATGTCTGTAGCTATGCTGTGGCTATCCCATACTACTGGATGAATTTTTCAGAGGTAGAGAATGGAACAGGTTATGCTATCTGCAAGTATAACCCAAAACTGTCCAGTACATTTGTTGAGGGCCTCGTGTGGTTTCAGACTTCTCTGATTTATATTATCCCATTTATCATCATCTTCACCTTGAACAGCCTCACTCTTAGGCAGATAATGTACCGCAACAAAGTGCACTGTGTCTCTGGGGGAGTATTGCATAGAATCTCATCAGATACCCACTTCAGGAATCAGAAGAAAAAATCAGTCATTCTTCTGGTAACAGTCTCCATGACATTTGCCTGCCTCTGCACCATGAGATTTGTTACCCAGATCATCATCAAGACCTGTCACTATGATATAAACAGACAGGATTATACCAAGACCATTAACGTTTTGGCAGATATTGGCACCATGCTGGAAATGACCAACACAGCTATCAATATGTATCTCTATGCCTGCACTCAGTCTGCCTTCCGCAGGGAGCTAATCCAGTATCTGGAGGCCATCCTGCATCCTTGCCAAACAAAAACAAAACTGCCTGCTGTTTTCCAGGCATAATGCATCATACCATCTAACAGAGACCACTCAGGTTACAGTTATATTATGGCAAAGGCAATTCACACAGTCATTCCTCACAAAATGGTCTCAGTATTGAAAAAGAAATGGCCAAGAAAAATGGCATTCAAAATAATTTGGCAGCTGCATGTTGGAGCGATGTCCCTTTGAAGATAGATGCCTCAGAAATCAAAGCTTCAGGAGCCATCACAAACCCAAAATACTCTAGGGACACAACAGATTGAATGGAATAATGTAGAGCTGAATATTGACTAAACATGTTAAATAGTTTTTTTTCCCCCCACCCATAGTGCTGGTCAGCTTGATTGAGGAGGGGTTGTAGCTTTGTGTTCAGATGCCCCAGTTTTGATTCCTGGCATCTCCAGTTAAAAGGCTTTCCAGCAGCAGAGCTGGGGAAGACTTTGGAGAGCTACTTCCATGTGAAGTAGACAACAGCATGACTCAGCATAAGTTTATTGTACACAGAGCACTCTTTACTTCCCTGCATGCCAAGAAGTCCAGGGATAACTCTGAAGGGTTAGTTTCCTTTGGTTGAGAGAGCTCTAGAGATTTACTTTACAAATATACGTGTAAAGGTAGAGCCTACTAGAAGCAAGCAAACTCAGGGCGGGGTGGGGGGGGCAGAATTATTTTGTATCAGATTCCTCAAAGTGACAAGCCACAAAGTCTTCACAAGTGAAACATGCATAGCACACTATTCTAGACCCCTGCTAATTCTGGCTAGTACAGTGTTTCTCAAGGTTTGTCCTCCACTATACCACTTCATATGGTCCACCTATTCAAAGTACCGCCAGAAGTAACTGGCATTGACATCATTGCCAGTTATTTCTGGGTTGGGAGGCCAGATGTGACACAACAAGCACCAGAGTGGACAGGAGGGCTTTTTTAAGCTTGGAAAAGCATGCTTCTAAGTGCTGAGCCAAGCTCCTAGTGCTGTTTGTTGCATTATGTTCCTGGTTTCATTGCCAGGCAGGAGGGGTCCAGGGGTCCTGTGAGTACCACCAGATACCACCTCAAGTGCCACTGGTGGTACCCACACCACTGGTTGAGAAACACTGGGCTAAAACATTCAGTTCTCTCTGCCTATGTCTAAATCCAAATTCAAACTGCCACGGCTTATAGTGTCTGAAGTTATCCCATTCTCCTTGCTGGAAAGGGATTCTAGGACCTTTTGCAATGTTCCTGATTGCCCTTTAAGTTTGTCAAGAAAAACTCCAGAAACATGCCCTCTCACACTAAAACCCAGAACAATGTTATGGTGGTTTTTCTTCACAGCAGCATGAGTCACCTGCCTTCCACTTCTCGGTTTCAAGATATCTGTGGAGCAGTTAAATTCTGAGTAGCTGTGACTAATGACATTGATGTGGCTGTTTGCAGGGGACTGAGGTTTGTCTTGTAAGAAGCACATGCGGATGCAAGCATGTGGAAGTGAATATCTCAGCCCTTCCTCAGCGCAGCAGTCCTCAGCACCCCTGAACATCTGCTTCAGAGAGTTGGAGAACCAAGAGGGTTCAGAACATGACAAAATGGGGCACAGAAAGTTGAAGTGTTAAGGGGACACCAGCAAAAATCCCCCCTCTCTGCTCCAGTGCAAAAGGAAGTGACATGTTTGCCGAAGAAGAACTGAGGATGCACAACTCAGAATGATATGCCCCTTTCTGAAGACAAGGGAAAGTTCTCGTTTTGCTTTACTTTTGCGATCATGCACTTCTGAATCGGATGTGTGGTAAAAACCATCCTTTCTACTTGACAGGATAACACAGGTGAGCTCTCTCACATTGGGTGGTTTTGGTCATTTGTGCAGGCTCAAAGTCACAGTAAAGTTCTAGATTCAATCCTAGCACAGGGTGCAGGGAGAGCCTAAAGAATTGAAACAGCAAAGTAAATAGGTTTCTCTCTGCCCGTATATCTGGGCCCAGTAAGACAGGCAGATCTGACCTCTCTTTACCAGTCTACTCCCACACGTTTTATTAATCTTGCACAAACTTGGTATGTTTGTGCTCTCCATACATTTAATTTCCTGTGAGATGATAATTCATTAGCCTGTTTCTACAGTTAAGCATGTCAGCAAAGATGAGGGAAACAGTGGTTATTAGCAGGCCATGGGGCATCAGTATAAGGAAGAAACTGTAATTGCAGAAGAGAGAAAACAAGAAGAAATGAGAGGAGGGAGAATGGAAAAAGGAATATAGGGCATGGAAAGATCAGTGGAGTGCATATGCAGGGTCAGCCTTAGGAGCCGTGGTGCCCAACTAGAAACATTTTGTGGGGCCCCAGGTTCACAGCCAAGGTCTGCAGAATCTTAGTGATATAAATGAAATTTATTTATAGACTTGAAATCTTTATGGTAGAATGGAAAGCAATCAAAACGTACACTTAAAAGTGCATGTGAGTTAATGGTCCAAATGGATCCAAGCACATTTTAATATAAAATTGCATACTAGAGTAGATGCAGGGCCCAATTGGGAGCAAATGGTCCAATTGGCTTAAAGCCAGCCCTGTGCATTTGTATGGGCTGAAGTAGAGAAAATTATCTCGTTCCTAATTGCACTTCTGGTATTCAGCTTATATGATACCCTGTGTTGGATAGATAATCTCATTTTACTAGATTGTTTGGGGAAAGGGGTGCTTATTCAAGAACATAAACTTTTACTCACAATTTTCTCTCTAATCGTAGTTGAACAGTTGCAAATGCCATTCAATCATCACTGGCAGGCAACTGATTACTGAGCATTTGTTTCTGCTGCTGTGTTAAGTCTGGATTTTGAACTGCTGTGATGTCATTTTATGTTTTATTCACATTGCTTTTCTCTTTGTGAAATGTTTGACATCTGTAAGCCCCTGGGGGTCACTGACGGTGGGAAGAATGGGTCAAAACTATTATAAAATAAATGAAATAAAATGGAACCACAGCCTCAGATTGAAAACCGGCCACCCATTGTCATTTTTTAACACTTTGCTTTGGTAAAAGCTGGAAGAACAGATGGTGGAGAGGAAATTGGGGAGAGGTTAGTGTGCTAAGCAAGGACCAGGCTGGAGAGAAGCTCTAGCTCTGCTGTGTGTTCTGAGTTAAGCCATTTCTGCCCAACGTTGCATATATGCAACAGGAACCAAATATGTACACTTCTGGACTGGGCAAAAATTAGTTTAATGCAGCTAAAATCTACCAACTCAGGTTCTTTCTGTGCTTGAAGTTTCTTCAGATGCCATCTGCAAACGTACTTTAACTGAGGAAGTGGGTAGCACTTTTCATCCTTTCCCTCCAGAGAGTAAGCAGCATTGCATAGTGCTTCCTGTGTGGGTTATGGTTGCACAAGCATCAATAGCACCAATTCATTATTTCCTGTGATGTTATTCATCACAAGGCAACTGCCAGTCCTTGCCTGGGCTGACATCCTTTTGTGGGTTTCCTTTCTTAAGGTTGTTTTATCAATAAGCAAACCAACCAAACTCTTCAGTGGCTGAAACATGGTCTTGTTCAACCACATCTTTTAGAGGCATTTTATTTCTTAAATGTTCCCCTCTCTCCTGTTGGAGAGCACAACCAGACTTATGTCTTTATAGTCCTTATTTTTCTTGGAATCAGTTTGTGGCATTCATTGTTGCACAATGTAGTGGCAACCACTCACTTAGTTGACTTTAAGGATAAGTTGATCAATGGTGATTCCATAAGCTTTCATTTAATCTAATGTAAGGTGGTATTTAGCTAAATGGAACCTTCATTTTCAGGGGCAATATACTTCTGAGTACCTCTCACTGTCAAAGTGGTAGATACTGGGAAGATGGACCTGTAATTCTTTTGCTTCCCCAATGCCTGTTTAAACAGACATGCTTTCCAAAAGGAAGTCAATTATTACGATTTTTTGTGTTTATAGAGAGTAAACCAAAACAGCAATCCCCCTACCTATATTTTTACATGTGGACATCATATTTTGGGTTACTAGATACAAACAGGACATAATGCCTGTATCTTTAACCATTGTATAGAAGGGTTTTTAAAAGCTGCACCTGCCAAAATTCCCTCTTCTATACAATAGTTAAGGGAATAGGCATTCTGTCCCCCTTTGTATCTGGTAACCCTAACTATATTGCATTGTGGTCACAAGAACAGGGCTTGCAGCCACAATGCACAAAGAATAGAAGGCAAGTTGAGGCGCACCTTGATTCTACAGAAAGCTCCCTAATGTGGTGCAGTAACAGAGCTTGTCACCAGATGGCACCATAAGTTCTGTAGAGAGAGTATACTTCCCTCCTCCTCCCTTCCCCAAGCAATGGAAAGTTCCAGGCCAGTCTCTTACAGGATTGGTTTTCTTAATGAATGAACACAGGAGAGTCTCAGAAGCAAACAGGCACATAGACAGGCAGTGCACTGCAGTGGTGGCCCCACTGGAACCCCCGAGTGCTCAGAAAAAGGGCTGCTGCCTTTCCTCCCTCACAGATCCTTGTAAAGTGGCTGGGTGGAGAGCAACACAATCATCCTGGCCTGGCCCTTTAAAAGAAGTTGCAGAGGAGCAGGAAGTGGTGGAGATGGCAATGAACATGATGATAGGGGTGCAGTGTGTGTGCATGCTGGGTGCCTGGTGTGACGGTTGCTGGCACATGCAAGTGTGTGCATGCACTAACAGGAAGGATAGAACTTGTGGGATGGGCAGCAGATCTACCATGGTTTTGAATGTTGTATCAGCTTGTCACTCCAATAAAGTCACACTAGTTTGGTCCTTTTGCTACCCAATTAAACTACTTTTCTCTTTCCTAGCATGTACATGCTCTCTCTTATTCAGACAGGACAATCTGCTTCCCCAGCCTTCCCTAACACACAGGCAGGGTGTAGTTTAGCATACTTTCCACACAGTGTTTTCATGATTAAGGCTGGGCTGATTGACCATTACAGGCATTAAGGAAACATCTGTTATTCACCATCAATAATACAGGAACCTGGAAGGACATGGCTAACTCATCTGGCACAACATACCAGAATGTAGCAATGTCTGAGAAAGGAACTTCATTTTAAAAAAGAGCTTTGAAAAGCAAACAGTACTAGAAAGACAGCCTATCTAGAAGAGACACTGAAGTTACCAAACAGCCCTAATATAACTTTCTCCTTAACTTTGATAAGGCTTTTGATGGGGGCCAGAAGAGAAGAATATTTATCAAGTTAAAACATTACTGTCTCATACTTCTGCTCCTAAAGAGGCCACCAGGCCAGCTTACAACAGATAAGACCATTTAAGACAAAAACCATTTAAAAGTCCACAGCTGTTAAAAAAATTCAAAAGAGCAAAGTGAACACAAGCAGGATTTAAATTAAAAATAATCTGAAGCAATCAAGAACTCACCAGAATAAACAGGTCTTCCGGATGGTTAGTAGTTTGGGAGTTGGATCTGGAAGATACAGGTTCAAAGCTATGAAGCTTCCTTGGGCCAGTCACTATCTCTCAGCTTCCCTATCTCACAAGGGTATTGTGAGGACAAAAGGAGGGAAGGAACTATGTACACCACCCTGATCTCCTTGGAGGAAGGGTGGTAAAAAAAGTGAAAATTAAATAAAAAGACCCCATTGTCTGAACCACGTGGGCCTCTTGAGGGAGGGAATTCTATTATTTGGATGTCACTGGCAAATAGGAACCAATTATTTGTCCTTACTTCACCTACTCAAACATACTGTATTTCCCTCCCTTCTCCTAAGTCCTTAAGATTCATGGCACCCTCCCTTCTCCTAAGTCAAACATACTTAGTACTTCACCTACTCAAACATACTGTATTTCCCTCCCTTCTCCTAAGTCCTTAAGATTCATTTCCCTCCCTTCTCCTAAGTCCTTAAGATTTTGTGGCACCCTGAAAATGGGAATATTAGCATTAGCACTGAAAAGAGTCACTTCTCAAAACATATCTCATTTGGTAACTATGGTACCTCACAATGGGCTTACCTCATTAGTTATCCCCACTTGCTATCCAGGGTTAACATGAATGAGAGTTTGAAGTGGGCAGAAAGGGAGTTAACAAATCCTGGCAAGGTAAGGGGATCTTTCCTCTTTCTCGGAATAAGGGATCATGTAAACAGCAATAAGATTGTTATTCCTGGTGGGTGTTATTCACATCTCAGACAAAACTAGAGATGAAACAAGAGTGAATGACCCAAGTTAGGCCAGCAAAGTTGTCTAACTAGCGAGACAATGAGGATTGTTCTCTCAAGATAATCTAAGCGCACAATCCTATGCATGTCTACTCAGAAGTAAGTCATACTGTGTTCAGTAGGGACTTATTCCCAGGAAAGGTGGATAGGATTGCAGCCTAAGATTACAATTCAGGTAACTCTTGCATGGCAACTGTTTTAATAATGTTTTGTTTGTTCAAAGAATACCAAGGTCTAGTTCCATTCAGAGCACAGGTAAATGCACAGTGTTCTCAGATCCCTGTCTAGAGTTGCATTTCCTATCTCTCATAAAGTGATAGAATCTCAGTGCTGCAACTCCCATAACAGTAGCATGCAATTTATAGTGGAGATGATGTGCCAATTTACACCAGATTTCTCCTTTTGTGAAAAATCACCATTACAATCCACCATCTGAGATAGCTTAAATGTTGTCTGGCACACTGTATTTCCAACAAGTTTCATGCCTACATTGCGAAAGGAGCTATTGTAATGTAAATTGAAACACACCTCTAATTGTTTGGCAGCTGTTTTGAAAAATTACTTTTATTTATTTGAAAAATGTATATTCCACCTTTTCCATGCCAAAGCAAATGCCCAAGGTGGCTTACAAAGTTCCATCATAAACGTACAACTTATCACAAGTACAAAGAAAAGAAAAACGTCCAAGCATTAAAATGTTAATTTTAACATTAAACACTAAAATATTCAGATATTAAACAAAACCAAAACCAAACACATATCATAGAGCCATTGGGAGAGGGAACAAATTAGTACAGGAAAGCAGTCAAGCCATGGTAATCTTGCAGAGGGCAAATATCTACCCATCAACAAATGCCAAACAAAACAGGTATGTTTTGAGCCCTCGCCAGAAAGCCATGAGGGAGGGAGTAGTTCTTAATTCTCCTGGAAGGGAATTCCATACTTGTGATCCCACAACAGAAAGGCTTTCCCCCGAGCCACCACTCCTCTTGCTTGGAACAGAGGTGGCACTTGTAACAACAACAACAACATTATTCATATACCACTTTTCAACAAAAAGTTCACAAAGCGGTTTACAGAGAAAATCAAATATCTAATGGCTCCCTGTCCCAAAAGGGCTCACAATATAAAAAGATACAACACCAGCAGACAGCCAATAGAAAAGACACTGCTGGGGTGAGGTGGGCCAGTTACTCTCCCCCTGCTAAATAAAAGAGGAGCACCCACTTGAAAAAGTGCCTCTTAACCAGTTAGCAGGGGTTATAGAACTTGTAGAACAACCCCAACAACAAGAGGATCTATGAAGGCAGGCTGGACTGTATGGAAGAAGGCAGTCTCTCAGGTAGCCTGTTCTCAAACTGTGAAGGGCCTTAAATGTTAATGCCAGCACTTTAAATTGTAACCAGAAGCAAATGGGAAGCTAGTATAGCTGCTGAAGCAGTGGTCCAGCAGAGTCATATTGTCTAGCCCCCCTAACAAACCCAGGCTGCCACATTCTGTACTAATTGCAGCTGCTGAACCATCTTAAAGGGTAGCCCCATGTACAGCACATTACAGTGTCCAGTCTTGAAGTAATAAAGCATGGATCTGTGTGGCCAGGTCCACTCTGCTCAAGTACGGTCTCAGTTGGCACACCAGCTGAAGCTGGGTGAACGCACTTCTAGCCACTGCTGCTACCTGGTTCTCTAGAGCAGGGGTCTCAAAACCCTGGCACGGGGGCCAGATGCGGCCCGCAGCAAGCCTCTTTCTGGCCCGTGGCCAATCTCTTGCCCCCTGAAAGCCTCTGGCCTACTCAACTGAACATGACCAGAACGGTGCTCTGATTGTGTCTGGAGGGTGTTTTGAGGGCCAGAGAGATTGAATGAATGAGCCCATTCACTCATTTATTCAAAGTTCCATCTCTTATTTATTTATTTAAATTTTATATTTAAATTTTTTTTCCAGCCCTCCACACCATGGCAGATATTTGATGTTACCCTCTGGCCAAAAAGTTTGGAGACTCCTGCTCTAGAGGGAGCTGAGAGTCCAGAAGAACTCCAGGCTGTGCACCCAATTGCAGGGGGAGTGAAACCCTGTTCAGAGTGGGTAGACAATTCCGTACCTGCATTGAAAATTTCCTGACCAGGAGGACCTCTGTCTTTTCTGGCTTCCTGCTGCTCCTTTCAGCAATATCCTGCTGTCATTTTAATTCCCCCGGTAGCGGAATAGCTCTGGGGGTAACAGTGTGAGAACTGAATTCATAGCAAACCAAGACTGCTATTTCTATTTGCCTAGTAAGCCTACCAAGGGCTCTTTCCCAATATGCAGAATGAGTTGTGATGGGCCCCTTCCCTATAGTGTCCCTGGTCCTCCCTGTCTCTTTCCTGTGTCATTTTATGTTCTTGTCTGTACACCTGAGCAATCTGAGGAACCTGGATAATGGGAAGGGTTAAGGTCAGCTGTAACCTGATTCAGGGATGCTACATGGCTCTTAGTTCTTCTTCAGCTTTAATCTTATTTGCTCCTATTCTAATAGGTCAGATTGCTTTATTCTCTTTGATAGCTGTATGTCTCTGAAATATTGCAACAGAGTACCTGGGGGCTGCAGTATGATGTGGGCCTCTAACTGGTCACTTGAAAAGCTCTTGCATTGCCAAGGTGAGCTCTTGTGGTTGAAAGAAATTAGAGGTGTGTGCACAAAAGTGCTCGCATTTGCCTGGGTTTGTAAAGCACTCACCTTTGCTGAGGTCGTACATTATGGTTCCATCATTGGCCTTGACATGCATAACTTTTTGTTCTGAAATAGCAGCTGTCGGTGGCCCCAAGATCACAGCTGCAGCTACTATTTGGCCTAAGAAGGAAGCTGCCATTGGTGCCAATGGTAACTTCCTTCCCAGGGCTAATAACAGCCTCATTGGAAAATCTGGATCATGATCAAAGCAGTAATAAAGCCCCTCTCCCGGTGCCATTATCCCAATCTGAATCAGGCTTCCTGATTCAGGCAGCTGTTATTTTAAAAAACAGAGAGAGGCTAAGCTGCAATCCTATGCACACTTTCCTGGGAGTAAGACCCATTAAGCACAGTGGGACTTACTTCTGAGTAGACATGCCTAGGATTGTGCTGCTAAGCATGTCAGGGCTCACTACGCACTGAATATAACTTTGACCCTAAGTGCATCCTTTCCTTTGTAGATTGATTTGGTCCAACAGGAGATGGTTGGAGTACAGAAATTCCCAGGAAACATGCGGTAAGGAGGAGTGGCACTGCCTGGATATTCACTGAATCTCTTTTGGTTCAGTCTTCAATGTGATGAGCTGAAAGCTTCCCAGTGTCTATAGGGAAGTTACCTGATTGGACTTCTCTGGCCCTCTCATCCTTATTTCCTAGGCAGGTCTTTAAACATTTGAGATATACAGTAATATAAAAACTAAGAAAAGAAACTGACTCCATTTTTGTGAAATTCAGAACTGAGGACAGCAATCCAGGCTTGTGAGGTGCAGCAGTTCTTTCTGGACGCATGGTTGGCAACCTTCAGTCTCGAAAGACTATGGTATAAGCCTACAGCACCTGGTATTCCCATGCGGTCTCCCATCCAAGTACTAACCAGGTCTGACCCTGCTTAGCTTCTGAGAGTAATTATCCATGACCATTAGTTAGTTTTTGGAAGGGAAGACAGAGGGCAAATTGAGCACAGTGGACTCACCACGTTATTTAATTGAGTAAACTGCGATTGGCATGGGGAAAGGTAGTCTTCATTATCATCACCTAAAGCTAGAAAGTCCAGATGGAAAGAGGCTGCCTTGGAAAAGTCTCCCTCCTGGATTAACAGAGAGCCCCCAAAACTCCCCCCCCCATTGAGATCAGGCAGATAAACTGTAAATGTAATTATCATTTATTAAATGCTAAAAAGAAAAAAATGTGGAAGAAAAATGCAAGGGATAGAAAGAAGACACTGATCTAGCACAAGGAGAAGGGGGGGCAGGAGCAGGGTGACCTGGAGGACATATAATGGAGGACATAGTGCCTATACCTTTAAGTTTAACCATTGTTAAGAAAAGGGAATTTTGACAGGTGCAGCTCAAGAGGGAGGGTTTTAAAAGCTGTACCTGTCAAAATTCCCTTTTCTATACAATGGTTAAAGGTCTAGGCACGGTGTTCTCCATTGTATCTGGTCACCCTGGGTAGGAGAGGTTGGTAAGGATGATAAAAGGCAAGGAGAAAATAACCCAAAGCCCAGGTGCAACTTTTCTGGGTACTTTCTCTACCCTACTTACAGTGTCCTGGCATGGGAACCCCATGAAGCATTTGATGTTTCTGATGTAAGATCTAAGCAAATATGCATGGGTGAGGAGTAAGTGACCTTACTTTATACAACTCTGTAGGCATTAATCCTGCTTTATCTGTGGATTGGATACTGCAGGTCACTTGAGCTACATAGGGTGCAATCCTAACCAACTTTTTAGCGCTGAGGTAAGGTGCTGGACATTCCCTTACCTTGAGGAGGCTCTGTGACTGCCATTCAACTGCAGGATGCAGCACATGCCCATTGGCACAGCTATGTCAGTGATGAAAAGTTGGTTAGAATTTGGGCTGACACAGACTTAAGAAGCCCCATTATGGGACTTGGGGGGAAGGGGATGAAAGTCCCCTTCCCCCAAGGAGACCTCTGGTGGATGCCACAGGACTGCAGGATGCAACAGTAGTTGCTTTAGTGCCGCTGCACCTGGTGGCAGCGGCAGTTTTAGAATTGGGTTGAGATCATCCAATGAAAGGGTTGGGAGAACAAGGAGAGTCCCCTGTGGGCCCTGCTGTCCCAACTTTATAGAGGTATCACGACAAATCCCTCAGATTCAGGCTCCAGCAGTCATTGAGTGAAACAGGAAGAGAAAAATCTAGAAGCAGGGGTACATTGCCCGCTGCCCTGAATCTCTTTTAATTTCATAGCTCTTCGTAATCCAGAGAAAACAAGTGACCAGGAAGTGATGGCATCTGTTTTGGCTCTGGGGTTATATATAATTGCTTCCTCCTGAACGTGCGGTCTGAATGTATTCTCAGTTTTGAGATACTGCTTGCATGGAAGAAAACGGGGCTGACAATAATGGACTAGGATTAACTCTGTTCTTCTCAGGCTCATTCTTTTGGACAGCAACATTGCTTTCTTAGCTGTATGACATGATAAGATAAGGTAAGTAAAATTAAATAAGATTAGATAGATCATCGATAACCAACCCACTACATTATATGTCTGGGTACTCTGCAGGAGATCTTAATACTGAATTCTTCAACATTCAAACTTTAAAGCAAGATTGGAGAGAGAATCAAATAAATTTGAGTCTGTGACAAAACTCAGCACCATCTTCACAGATCTCAGTCAAGACAATGGTTTTTGTTTTTTTTTGTTTTATCACATAACAGTACAGAGATTATTAATTTAGCATGGCTAGGAGGTTGCCTCCCACTGTAAACTGTCGCTTATTTTGTCCTTTTTAAAAGCTTGCTACAGGATCAGACTTGTTGCACTTCCTTGTGCAACTGACTGTGTCTTCGTTTTTTTCTCTATACCTGTGTGTGTGTATACACATGCACACCTCTGTCTATTATGGATTTCACTTCATGTGCTCTGACTGCATGTCCACAAAAACATATGCTATAGGCCAGGGGTGGCCAACCTTTCAACTTTGGGGCTCCTGGATTTTCAACAATTGTACAGAGGAGGAAATTTCAGCTTCTTGGTGCACCTGCTGAAATTCCCGCCTCTGCACAATTGTTGAAAGTCCAGGAGCCCTAAAGTTGAAAGGTTGGCCATCCCAATGTAGGCACTACTCCCTATAAGGACCCCTTTGCTTGCCACACAGAGGGGCAGGGTGCTGGTGGTGGGGCAGGGCATGTTCCAGTGCTTGGCAATGACATCATATGTGATGATCAGCTTCCTGTTTAGCTGAGCTCCAAGCTGGACAAAGCTTGGCTTGGAGCTGCACGGCAACAAAGCACAGCAGGAACAATGACTATAAGCCTTTGGGTGCCATAAGATTCTTTGTTGATTTTGCTGTCACAGACCTTTACATGACTAATATCTCTCTGGAAATTATTGCTGTTCAGCTACATCTGAACATATCTAAACCCAGGTGCATGAAATGACTGTGTACTGCAAATAGGCTTTGTGTGTGCTTATGCAGCCCAGCATGCCTGACTACATTTGCACATATAAATTCTCAGGGGGCAAGCTTTACAAGGGCTTTCAAAAACGTCTGACAGTTTGACATTGGTGACACTCCTATTTGTAAAACTTTATTGGCAGCAAACCCAACCTGCTTTACTTCTGAAGACTTTTGGATGGGTTCTTCCACTCTGAGGACTATTGGGTCGCAAGTGCATTTTTTCCCTGAAGCAGTTGATGTAACCTGATCTTTGCCATTTGTATTGATGGTCACTCTACATAAATAAAAACAATCTCTCTTAATTGGGTTGACAACTGGGTCACGTGAAGCCAAGATTTTCATTAAGTCAACACCAGCCTGCCAGCTGCAAATGTCTGTCTCTGAAATATTCATGAATTAGCCTTTTCAACAATTGATATTTTAAACAAAGCTAAATCATTTTGTTTTTAAGTAGCATTTTAGCCTCAGATTTTCTATTCCAGGTTTTAAGGTTGTAATCCTATGCATACTTACCTGGACAAAAGCCAACTGAAATCAGCACAGTGGGGCTGCTGGGACAAAAAGTTGCTGTAAATCATTCAGGAGGCCAGAGCAGTCACATTTTTGAGATGTTCTGCATAATTATGAAAACTAGAGACCTTCTGATAAGATTAAAAAACAAAAAAGATTAAATGATATTTACAGCACAAACCTTTGCATATCTGCTCAGAAGGAAGCCCCATTGCTTTAAATGGGCCTTACTCCCAGGTAAATGTGTATAAGCTTGCAACTTTAAACAGATTCAAATAATAAGATTAAAGGTTAAAAAATTAGATGAAATATGATTTTGAAAAAGCTCTAATTAATCAGTTTGTCAGTACAATAGCCATTAGGAAGTTAAGAATCTGAATGGCTGTGATCTCAATGATATTTGACTTTACCCCTCACTTCCTTGAAGGTCCAAATAGCCCATTTCAAGGCAGCAAAGTAACTCTATCTGATCAATAAAAACCCTCCCATGCAGCACACTCAGCTCAGCAAAGAGCAAAAGTCCACTGACTTGACACTCCCAGTCCTCAGTGTAACACAGAAGGGCCCCCCCCACTTTTTGTGTTCAGAAACTTTGAGACATAGCAAGAGCTTATCGAACTTGATTCGAGCTGTGAGTGAACTGTGGAACTGAAGAGCAAGCTATGAAATTGCCCTCTCCAGGCAAATTGCAGTTTCTGTTATGAAAAAAGGTACGCAATACAAAAATGAAAATAACATGCTAATATGCTGTTGTTAGTTTGGTGGGTGGGTGAAGAAAGAGTCTTTGGCTGGGTATAAAGTAAAGTCCCAGAAAACCTGCTACTCTGTAGGTGGGTCATTCTTTTTAAAAGGTCTCAGGGAAGAGAGCTGAAACCCTTTGGGCCCTTTTGTGAAATGTAAAAGTGTGGAAGGCATCCCTGGCTTAGGCAGTGTGGCTGGATCTGTCATGGTGCTTTAGGATAGGGGCATTTCTATTCTTGCCAAAGTGCCTAGCAAACTCTGGCAGACATTTCACACCATTATTTTCTGATATACCCAAGCCATACCTGAATCTATACAGTTCTCAGGCAGACTGCAGTGTTAGCCATAACTTTAGGGGTTTCCATTCATTCATTTTTCAGATTTTTAGACTGCCCTTCCTGCAGTGATCTCAGGGTGGTGTACCTGGTTCCTTCTCTCCTTTTTGTCCACACAACAATCCTGTGAGGTAGGTTAGGGTGAGAAATAATGACTCGCCCAAGATTGTCTTTTGAGTTGTCTCAAAACTCAGGAGTAGAAAATAGTGAAAACCCAACCTGGTGATGTTGCTGATGACTGAAAATATGCATTCAGCCTGGCAGGGTTTCGCATAATCTGTTGCTGAACTTCCTTGATGTTCATGCAAATCCATTTTTGTGTATCCCATACACGAAAAAAGGATAGCAGATTTGACTTCAATGGTATGAAAAACAGATTTGTGCCTTCTTAGCTCTTTCTCCATTGGAGGTTTTTTCCTTTCTTTTTTCAGTCATTCTTGTAAACACCTTGCTAATTTCAGCTGCTAATTTATTTTATTGGATGTTAAGCTTAGCTCCTTTTTCAAAATTCCTCCCTAGCATCATTTTGGTCTGGCAAACAGGATCAAGTTTATCAGAAGGTATGGGGTACAATCGTGCAATTTAAGCTTGTTTTCTTTTCAGATGGACATATCCAAATCTTGGAGTTTTTTTTATTACAACTTTCAGAAGACAAAGATTTCTTTTAGTATAGATCAGTGATTTTCCACCAATGTGCTGTGGCACGTTGATGTACCACATATGATCTGCTGGTGTACCACTGGATTTTTTTTTGGAGGGGGGGTCATTTATTAGTAGTACCACTGGGGAATGTGAACCCCCACCTGCAATGCAGTGTGCCTTGTCCATTGTCAAAAGGGGCACTTTGACAATTTTAGTGCCTTGTCAGTGTGCCATGAGGTGAAAAAGATTGAAAATCGCTGGTATAGATGCAGCTAGAGAAGTGTGTGTGTGTGTGTGTGTGTGTGTTTGAAATATTAACTACAGTTAATGTTGGCAAATGAAGCACGTTTGTGTTTTAAGAAGCGGTGTTTTGCAGAGTCATTGTTTGTGAAGTCACAGTCCTTGGACCTCAGGCCCCTTAAGGGGTATGTGCAAGCCTACCTGAATTCTGTACTTAGAAGAAAAACAAATCCAACGCTCAAGCAAGGTAGCCAAATTTGCATGCTTTATTTTAATTGTAGTTCACTCTACAATTAAAAGTTGGGCATGCAAAAATTTGTAAAATGTATTGGAAAGCATGCTAAGGATTAGGACAAGAGGGAAGGAGGCAGGAAGACATTTTGGCAATGGCATAGGTAGGGTTCTGTTCCTGTTCCCTCCACTCATTTCACTCGCATTTGTTTTTCAGATTCTAGCACTAGGAGTGCTGGAAAGCTGTTTTATATTTTTTTTCCCCAGCTTCTAGCACACTTAGGTTGTGTTCTTTTGTCACATTCTAGCACGCTCGTCCTGCTAGCAATTTGAATTGTGAGCTTGAAGCTATTAAAGATGGCCACCTCCATGCATTTGAGGTGCAGAATGAGGAGGCATTCTTCTGGCAGAAATGTGGCGGCCTCCATACATTATGGTAATTCCTCCAGGCATTTCATTTCAATGACTCCTCTATGACTGGATGCCATGTTGTCATTTTTTAAATGAGCCAGGCTGTAAACATGCTAGAGACATGCTAGAAACTTCCTCCTATTTCCTACTACAAAAATGACTGCGGCCTCCTTTGTGCCTTTTTCAAATCATATGAGTCACATGAAACCCTGCCCACACCATTAAATCTAACAAGGAAAGAAGGGGAGCAGCAGGACTTGTGTGTTGAGTGAGCATACAACATCAGTGAGCACGTGAGACCTGCTTGAACTATAGAGGGTTATCCGAACTGGTCCTTAAACTTAATTCTTGTGCCAGAAGTGAAAGTGACAGCGTTTCCCTGACTTGCTTTCCTGGCATGAGGGACTGCCATGTAAAGTGCTTTGCTTTGGGAACAGAACCCTCTCAGGTTAGTGCTTTATTCAGGACAGGCTGGAACAGCTACAGCAACTATTAGAAATGCACATTTGCCAGTGAAAAAGCAGCTGAATGAGTGCCTTCCCAGATGAATAAATGTGCAGCACTTATTCAATATACTGTGTGTTCCTGGTTTGGTCCCCCCAAAGGCCCTAAAATCTGTTTAAAATAACATTTTCTCAATTTGCAATTGTTATGAAGTTGTTAAAGGAGGCCAAACGGCTTTCCGATACCTACCAAGTCTCTTGCTGAGAAATTGCACACAGTGCAATTCTCCTGCAGCTCTCCCCTCCCCAGAACCTTCATTAGTGCATCCTGTGGAGTCTGGAGTGTCATGTGGACTATGGCTGTACGAAGTCTGATTAGTGCTCGCAGCAAGAGTGATGACACCTTGTTCCCTGACCTATCCCACTGCCAGCAATGGCTTTCTAGTTGAAAGCTTAAAACAGTTGAATGTGTGTTTTTGCTAGTTGCTTAGATGTTGCATGCTCCCCACTGCACCAGTCTAGGCTTGCTCACGTTGTGTTTCCAAATGTGGAATAAAGTTCCTCCCAGAATCAGGAAGAGTAGCCATCAACTCTGTGGCAGCAACTTGAGATTTCAGGAGCAACTGCTGCCCAAACCTTCGTGCATCATACAGCTTCCTGGTGCAGGAGGAACTGCAGAAGACCAGGTCTCCTGTTTGTTTGGTTTATAGCCATGGTTCTCACACATTTAGCACCACTTTTTAGAATGAGAATCTGTCAGTGCCGACCAGAAGTGATGTCATGACCAGAAGTGACATCATCAAGCAGGAAAATTTTTAACAATCCTAGGCTCCTATCCTAACCACACTTACCCAGGAGTAAGTCCCATTTACCATCATTGTTAAAAGGATATACATAGTAGCTTGTCAAAAGTACAGATCTGTAACATTTCCTGAAATGCAGTCACATACCATGATAGCATCAAGTCGAATACATTAATGAATAGGGAAATGAATAGGGACTCATCTGAAATTGGCTCACAACCCACCTAGTGGTTCCAACCTGCAGTTTGAGAAACACTGGTTTACAGAATCCAAGTCAAAACAACAAAGTGTCTTACAGCACCTGAAAGACTAACCAACTGATTTCAGCATAAGCTCTTGTGGACTTCAGTCCATCAGTTCTGCAGATGCATGAAGCAGACTGTTTAGTCCATCAAATGCATACTGAAATCAGTTGGTTAGTCTTTTGGGTATAGTAAAGATTCCTTGTTGGGTTTGCTGCAACAGACTAATAAGATTATCCCTCTAGAAATAATCATGACTGTCAGAATGTCCAGATGGTAATATACCTGCAAGGGTATCATTAGTTATGAGAAAAAATTCTGATGGTCGACTTTTATGATGTGCATTTAACTGTTAAAAAATTTTAAATTTTGTTTGCACAGGCAATGTTGCTATGTTCTGTTTATGCTGGTCTTTGACCGTATTAATAAATTGACTTGACTTGAGAGATGGTAAAATGTAGAGCTATCCTAAGATCAATGGTCCAGCACCTGAAGCAGCACCAAATTCTGCTGTCCCCTCACCAGCACGCTCTCGCTCTCGCTCTCGCTCTCGCTCTCTCTCTCTCTCTCTCTCCTGTGCGCACCAGCACTGCATCAGGGTGAATGCCAGCATCACATATCCCAGTGCAAGTGCCAGCCAGCCAGCCAGCATCAACCCACCCCCATGCTTGCAAACATTCACCCTCCTCCTTTTCTTTCAGCTGTGCTTCTTCTAAACTGGCAGCTGGGAGGATCCTGGGAGCAAAACACACTCCCCAAGTAAGATAATGTAGAATTATATGCTGCATTTTGCTGTTCACCGATTCTAATCTTAATTCATTTCCAGGAAAACTCGCTTGCAGAAAAGCACTTATCTGATTTAGTAGCTCAGCTCTTGTTCCACTTATGTCAACCAACAACAATGTTATTTAATTAAAGATGCACAAGAAAGACATGTAAATGCTTTCATTTCAAAAACTGGAGCAGTGACAGGCCTCCACTGTTCTATCTATTCTTCTTTCTCCTGGCTAATGGGGAAAGAATAGCAGTAGGATGACAGCTGTAGTGGATGCCCATTTGTATCCAGGTTCAATTCAAGGTACTGGCTTCAGCCTTAAAAGCCTAAATGGTCTGGTGGGATCTGCTGTTAAAGAACTTCCTTCAACTTCTGAGGTCCTTCCTGTCTGTTCACCCACAGAGGTATGACTGGTGGAGATGGGAGAGACTAACTTTTTGGTTGTGGCACCCAATTACCTCCCAAGGGAGGTGCATCTGACCTGCTGAAAACTGTTTCATTTTAGTAGGCTGTTTTCATTTTAGGTGTTTCGTACTGTTATTGCTGCTGCTGAGATTTAAAAAAAACAAAAACATTTTATTACCTTTTAAAATTCAAATATTATTGTTTGTTTTGAACCTTGTTTCAGCTCAAGGTAGCTAAAAAGGTTCAAAAAATATTTGAATCAAAAAGCTAATAAAATGGGTTCCATTTGTATTTTAGGTTCCTGAAGCATTTGTTGTAGTAGTAGTAGTAGTAGTAGTAGTAACTTTATTGTCATTGTGCTACAGCACAACGAAATTTATGCACCTTTGAGATACAAGCATAAATATGTACTACAATTCCAACAATCACACTCTACACACTCACCCACACATTCTATACAATATGCATCATAATATAAAAACAGTATAACAGACCATAATGCCCAGGAGCATGGTAACAACTATATTGCCTTATTCAACGTAATTATGGCTGTGGGATAAAAACTGTTCAGGAATCGTGTGGTGCGTGCTCTAATATTTCTGTATCATCTACCCAAAAGCAACAGTTCAAAAACTTATGAGCCAGACGGAAGGGGTCTCTCAGAATACCATGTGACTTCTGCAGACAGCGAAATGTATAGATGTCCTCCAAAGCTGGTAGATGAAGGTTGATGATGTGCTGCACAATCTTAATAATTCTCTGCAGAGCTTTTTTGTCCCCTGCAGAGCAATTTCTGTACCACACCAAGATATCATAGGTTAGGACACTCTCAATGGTGCAATGATAGTAAGATACAAGCAGCTGCTGTGACAAATTTAACCTTCCAGTCTTCCTCAGAAAATATCATCGCTTTGTGTTGAGACTTCTATTCTGTGTCAAGATTTATATTCTCTCCGCCCCCGGCTGGGAGGGGCTTTCTTTTCAGAGGAATCTAACTGTTTGTGACAGTAATGGGGGAGGTGCAGTGATCTGCAATTAAGCTGCTGGCTCCGTGCTGAGATGCCATATTGGGGGGGGGGAAGCGTGAAGAGTAAAGTTTATGCTGGAAATTTAAAATAAGCAAGTGTTAATATTGTCCCCGGCTCTGATTGACTAATTTGGCTAAAAGCCCTGGATATATTGGAGGCGTTAACGAGAGACTTTTTAAGGAGGTTGAAAGTGCTCTTTTTCTCTGTCGTGGAATAAATTGGTGGTGGATTATAATTACAACTGTAACTTGGGTGTGAACTAAAATCCAGAATTATTCTTGGACATAATTGGATATAAATATAATTCTCATTAAATTTGAAAGAGCTTTGTTTTCTCTGCACCAGAGATGGCAAGACTGTTTTCTTTCGTTTTGTTTTTCTCTCCGTTAACCGCACTGGACTGTTATCTGCAAGAGGTATGTAAGGAATGCGGATGGCAGAGTAGTAATGATGTGGTAGAAGTGAGGAGAATAATGTGGACATCTAGTGGACTAGAGAGAAATTGCAAAATGGACTCTGTTCCAGAAATGTGGATCAGAAAATCGTGATTAATACAGAGAGATTGCTTGTTATGGAGCGACAACAGCTGAATTGGTCCTCGCAGATTCAAGCCAGTCTGGAGACTCTTTCCCAACAGATAGATGTCTGTAAGGAACAATTGGAAGATGTGAAGAAACAAGCAGAAGATAAACAAGGGAGTGAAAAAACGGACAAGGGGGAAAATCAACAAGATGATCAACAGGATGAAGAAGAGGCACTGATGGAGACTGAGAAAGATAAGATGGACAGAGTAACAGGAGTGCACAAATCACAAAATTTGTTGGAACAAGAAGGAGAAAATATATCCCAGTTAACTGGAAGAATGAACATACCCTATATAAGAAAGCGTGGATTTATCAGATTCTGTTATAGAGATAAATTATTAAAGATATTACAGGAGAAAAAATGGAAAGTAAGAAAGAAAAAGAACCCTGAGGGGTAATCTGAGGGTTAAAGAAAATTGGAGGATTTATTCAGCTAATAACAATGGTCCAAATTTATTTGAAGAAAAAAAAAAAGAATACTTATGAAATTGATAAATATGAATTAGAATGTATTAAAAAAATATAGCTGGAAATGTAAACATGTGGAAGAATTATTTTATATGTGGTTATTATGTCAAAGAAAAAAATGTAATTAGATTGAAGAATTAGATTGGAGTTGAAATAGCTAAGGTGATAATTTTGGTAATTAGATTATTTTGTTTTAATATTAATGAGCAATTGAAGTTAGTTTACGCTTGGTAGAAAGTGAATATTTAGAGAATATAGTATAGGGCATTAGGGAAAATTTACTGTATATTATATAAATAAATGGATAAATCAATAAGAGGTAGAAATAGATAAGTAGATTAGGAGATATAATATGATTAATTAGTAATGGTATATGGTATTTAGCACTCCTAAATGTGTTTGTATGTGTGTGTTAAAAATAAATAAAAAATTAAAAAAAAATAAGATTTCTATTCTACCTGTCCATTCAAAACTCAACTCAGTTTTGAATAGACAGGTAGAATATAAACCTTGACATAAATAAATGTGACAGGAACCCAAAAGCATCTGACTTGTCAAGGAATGGAGTTCAGTGGAAAAGCCCTGTATTCAGCTATAGCAGGGGTGCCCAAACCCCAGCCCTGGGGCCAC
Organism: Tiliqua scincoides; assembly: GCF_035046505.1. NCBI lineage: Eukaryota > Metazoa > Chordata > Lepidosauria > Squamata > Scincidae > Tiliqua > Tiliqua scincoides. Next base: position 188,704,292 of record NC_089824.1, read on the forward strand.
TTGCGGCCCTCAAGGTCTCTCAATGTGGCCCTCAGGAAGCCCCCAGTCTCCAATGAGCCTCTGGCCCTCCAGAGGTTTGTTGGAGCCCACACTGGCCCAACACAACTGCTCTCATCATGAGGGCGACTTTTTGACCTCTCGCGTGAGCTGTGGGATGAGGGCTTCCTCCACTGCTTGTTGTTTCACATCTGTGATGCAGTAGTGGCAGCAAAGGAAAGGCCAGCCTTGCTTTGTGCAAGGCTTTTTATAGGCCTTGAGCTATTGCAAGACCTTCATTCATTCATATAAGTTCATCTTTAATATATTCATTTATGTAAACTTATGTAAATTTATTCAAATTTTAAATGTAAATTAATTCCTTTTTTTCCCCGGGGCCCCCGACACAGTGTCAGAGAGACAGTGTGGCCCTCCTGCCAAAAACTTTGGACACCCCTGCGCTATAGTGTACAACTTAATTTATTTTTTAAACCTGCGAGGAGGAAAAATCAGCCATTTCCCTTCTTTTTCTGGCAATTGGCCCAATAGCAATCTGTGCCCCTCCCCAGTGATCCCACCAGAGGCCAGCTGTCTTTCTGATTGTTTGGCATGGCAACCCTAAACAATACTAAACTGCTTGATGAGATGTTTGTTTTTCTGTGGTCTTTATTAGTATTTCTTTTGAAGTATAACTTGTCATAACTGGCTTTGTTGACTTTCCTCTTACTATGATTCACTGCATGATCGCATTAGAGAACCTTTGGTCTTAGTTGTCAGGTGGAAGCCCAGAGATAGAGTGGGTGACAGCAACAAGCAGAAAGGGCCCACAGGTTGTCCTTGCAAAGCAAGCAGGCAACAAGCAGAAAGAGCCCACAGGTCATCCTTGCAAAGCAAGCTACTGTGGCTTGTCCACCTGCATTTCTTGTACTTCTAGCAATCTGCATGTGTGCTAGAAGAGGGAGGCAACAGGCAAAATAAGTCTTAGAATTGATCACTTTGTTGCCAATGAGTTTGTGGCCAATGAGTTTTTTTTGCATGTCACCCAGTTTAAGAACTTGGTGACATGCAAAAATAAATGAGTGAAGCTTTTCCCAGGCATCTAAATATGGTGGTGCTAAAAGTCTGCTTATTAAGAGCATAGGAGCATTGCCAGAAAAAAAGTTGGCAAACCTAATCTGAAAACAAATTGTCATTTAAACAAACAGGCTCCTTTCTTGTGACTTACCCTGCCAGTTAGGTTGCCAATAAATTTACTGTCCAGGCTTCTGCAGTTTCAACTCCTGAGTGATATGCAGAAATAGCAGGCCAAACTATCCCATAGGTTCAGACACAATGATGGCAAAAGTGTGCATCAAAGACCCAAAAACTGTGTCTGAAAAAAAAGTTGCAGCATGGGCAAAAATGGATTTATATCTGGATGGATATATAAATGGATGGATAAATAAATACAGACTCACTCTATGGCCTATTAGATATTATAAAATGCAAAAACAAGACCTAAACTTGTAAATGTTACTCATACAAAGCATTCTTTCCCAAACTTTCATCATAATCTGCTTGCAAATGTCCTACATCCAACAGAGGAAATTATACCCCCTGGTCTGATCAACAGCCTAATTCTGATGTAAACTTTTTCACCCTTCCATATTAAAATTAATGTACATACAGCATATTCTGAAATCATTGTGCAAACCTAAAATGTCTGCCTGGGACCTCATTTAACCCATACTGCACACATATGCAGGGGAGTGATGTTTACAGATGTATTCAAAGTGGGCTAAAATGTCCTAGATAGACATTTTAGATCTGCTCAATGCTTTCATAACTTCTTTGTACTTTTTCAGCATCTACTTCCTGCTAATCTAATCTTCCTAGATAGAGTTGGTGCTTTGCTTTATTCTCCACCCCTGCCTTACCTGTGCTATCTGGGAGAGCACTTGCTGAGTTTTTGCTTGTTGTGCAATTCTTATTAAAGGCAAAGAGCAATGCCTGAAAAATACTGGCAGCCCCACAAGTACTTTTTCACCCTGTCTCCAGTTAAGTGAGGACAGCAATAATGTCTGTGGCTCTGAACCATGAATTTGTGATTGGTTTCTCTTCGAGTGGCATGCACACATGCTCTGTTAATAACGTGCAGGTTATATGCAGGGACTTGATCCAAAATTGTTTGTCTTTCCCACAGGAATGAGCACTTCAAAATTGCCTCAAATTCTGTTGATGAACCATTATGCTAACTTTTGAGATACAGAGACCGCTTTGTCAGACAGACCACAAATAGCAGCTCCAGTTCTGTTCCAGGTTCACAGCTGAACTTGAGAATGGATTTAGAGCAGGTTTAGCCTTGATGCTTTAGTTAAAGGACTCCCAGTTATGACACAGGGCCAAATCCTATCCAGTTTTCCAGCGCTGGTGCAACTGTGCCCATGAGGTGGGCCCTGCATCATGTGGTGAGGAGGCAGTCACAGAGGCCTCCTCAAGGTATGGGAACATGCATTCTCTTACATCAGACTGCATTGCAGCTGCACCAGTGCTGGAAAGTTGGATAGGATTGGGCCCACAATCAGTAAACTTTTACTCCATTTATTTATTTGATTTATATTCTGCTTTTCTCCCCGAAGGGCACCCAATTTGAGGGAATCTGTGATTCAACTTCTCTTTAGCCCCGTTTCATTCACATGAAACAAGAACTGTTTTGACCTTCATCATTATTCACATTTATAGCCTGTCCTTCTTCTACTGAGCTCAGGATGTTGTACAGACATACAGGTTATGCTACTTTAGTTTTACATCAACTCTGTGAAGTAGGTTAGACCGAGAGAGAAAGTGACTGCCTAAAGTCACCTATGAAATTTGTGGCTCCACATATTGGCAAGAATGTGGAAGAAATATGGGGGGTGGGTGGGAACCCTTCTCTTTATATGTCATGTTTCCTCCCAGTACATCTCTTGCTCTGGCTTGAATAATTTCAGCTGGTCAAAGGTTGGGCAAGTCCTTTTGCTTGTCACCAGGGTAACAAAAGATAAACAAAAAGCTATTAAAAGGGGATTGTTCTTTTTTTTATATTTCACTAGAAATCATAGGGGCAGACATTGCTTTGCTGGAGAATTCTTTTAGCAACCCAGCAACACAGACTAAGAGCTGTCCTAGTTGGGAACTCAAGTTCCTGGAGATCAGGTGTGCATGGTAAACAGGTTTTGAACATGCAAAGCAAAACAGCCATTGCTGTTCTCCTGCTCATATTTCCCTTCCTTGGTAATTACAAGTTCTGAAGCTTTGCTTGCTCTTTTATCATGGACAGATCAATCTGTAGTTCGCCCTTTCCTTCTGCAGCTATTTACCTGCAAGGTAAGCCATACCTGCTTTTTAATTTTGTCACAAAAAGTTAAATGATAAGAATCAAAAAGTGTCAGTTTTTGCCACTCTTTGTATACTTTGCACAGGGCCTCTGAGGGGTATTTTATCAGGGGGTACAAAGTTTCATTTGGACCCCTTTGCAAAGAGGGAGGGGTGAAACAGAGCAGGGGAGGGTGGTGATGGGAGAGCAGAATAGGGGCAGGGAGGGCGAAACGGGGTAGGGGTAGGGTAAAGACAGCTGGAAAAGTCTTTGGAGCCTAGGTCTACCAACCAATGTGGCATCAGTAGTGTCCCCAGCATCCCCAGTTGTGGTAGTGTCCCCAGCATCCTGTGCAGGCAACAAGTCTGAGTAGACAGGAAAACGTAAGATCCCAGGAAATTTCTGGGCCCCCTCCTTTGGCTCCAGGGCCCCCCTTTTGACCCTGGGCCTGGGTACAAGTTACCCCCTTTACCCCCTTCTCCTAGGCCCTAACTTTGCATACAAGTCTTTGTTGGTAGTAGGGCTCCCTTGCTAATATGCATAGGATAAGGCTGCTAATTTTTCTCTGCTCCAGGATTTAAGAGAAGTGCCTTACCATACTTCTTTTTGCACTGGACTTCTTTTCTCCCACATATAACAAACTGGCTGTGTGGGTGGCCAATAGAAGTGCATCTCATATAGTTGTGAAGTGTGGAGTCATGGGTAGGTACACTGCACTGGCTGGAAGGTGGTCAGTAGCACTAAGAGCTAAGTGGAAAAAGCACTTGCTGCCTCTGTAAATAATATATGAAGCATGCTACAGCAGCATGTATTGTTTCTGATAAGGCTGACTTGCAAACACTGGCACTCCTAGATATTTCCAGTTCTGTCTCTGGAAGGGTGGAGCACAGATCCACTTGAAGGGGGGAGAGAGAGAGAGAGAGAGAGAGGCACCTACTCTGGTAACAGTAGCTTGAAAGCCCCTGGTTCCTTGTACTGCTGGAAAGTATGGTCTTGAAATGCTGGATCTTGGAATAGGTTCATTTCTTGAGTCCTGTGCTTTCCTACAAAGCACTTGACCCACTACTGGCTGGGATGTTGCCTCTGCCTTTAACCAAGGTGCTTGGAAGACTTTAAAAGCAGGGTTTCTTTGGAATGCCTGACTTCTCGGTGGAGTGTGCATCTCAAGTTCTTTTCTTTGCTATTCTCCCTCCCAGCCACCTGCAGGCACACACCTTGTATGAGGAAGAAGAAAGGTAGGATCTGTATTCCTGGGCCAAAGGCCACTTTGTGTCATGATTTGGGTCTGTGTGACAGTACCATAACTTAAATTCACTGAGCAACTGCCGTCATATGAACAGAATATAGGTAATTTAGAACAGAATATAGGTGAGTTTAAGGCTTTGGGACAGGGAGGAGGGGAAGAAACAAAAGAATAAAAGCATGTCTTGTGTGATTGCCCTTAGGTAGCACTGATAACAAATGCACACCCTGTCTTGGGCATAGAGATATTCCAAAACATTTTTATTTTTCACAGATTTTATTTTTTCTCCCAAAGAAAAAGTACAGAAAGTGGTGTTGTGTTTTTATTCCAAGAGTGCATTTCTATAAATTATAATAGCTTTAAAAGTGTACGAGGTAGGTGATATAGGTGGTATAGGGTCAGCAGATGCAGCCTAAGTCATTACACAGTCAATTAGTTATTAGAAAATAGTTTTATCTTTTTGCAGTTTCAGGTTTTTTTTGTTGTTTTTTTTACAAAAAATGAGAAGTGCAGAAAGCAATGTTATATGTTTTTATTTCGTTATCACTGAAAAATTACACCTCTACTTATGTATGTTTACTCTGGAGAAAGTTCCACTGAATTCAGTGGGATTTACTCCCAAGTGAGCAAAGGATAACACTCATACACATTTCCCAGCACTTCTACTTTGAGTTGTAGGACACTGATATTAGGACAAACAAATTTGCCACCCACTTGTACGGTATTTGAATCTTATTTGTTTTTGTTCCAGCCCATTTTGGCTAATGTAATTTATTTCCTTCACTGGGGTTCTTCAAACAATAAGAAAAACTTTGCAGGAGGAAAGTTGCTAAATTAAAGCAGAGTTTCTTGCATGAACTGCAAAATTAATCTTAATTGAGATACGTTTATTAAGAGGTTCACCATTTCTTAATTCAGTTTAAAGTGTGTAAACTGAGCTGGACAAAAAAGCTTTAAATTTTCCGTGGTCAGGCTGTGCATGGAGTAAATGGAAACATCTTTAAATGTATTAAACAGAATAAATGAAGAAAGTGGAATGAACCAACAAGTCGTGTTGGGATACTTGGTCTAGTTTTATTAGCATTCAGCATTTGGCAAAGGTATGCAATGTGTTGTAACTTTAGATGGGTCTCTTGAATCAAAATTATGTCCGCTTGTTTTTGAACCAAGGTACTATTTTCTTTCTTACAACACAGTTGTTTAAATCAGGCACATTGTGTGATAACAGAACACAATCTACCCATAACTGCTAGTTAATATAAACAAAATGTACATTTTATAGTATTTAAAATGTTAGCCTATCAGCCTTTTACTTGTTCATCTCTGGATGAATTTAACTATCTATAATTTATGGAAATAGATTCTCTGTTTTCCCCAAGGGTGTCACTTAAACCTAAAGTATTTGCCTCACTTTCTCCCTGATAATATTCTCCTCCTTTGACTTCTGTATGCCTAAACTATAATCATGTGCCTGTTGTGCTTCTCTGATGCTTATCTTGTCATTTAATGGTACTGCTTCCATTTCATGTTCAACTAATATGTGTAAAAAAAAAACTTCTGCTTCCTCACTTGATCTTATGTTTACATACTTTCTGTTGTAGCTAGCAGAAAGTTTAAATGATTTGGGTCATCTCTAATAAATACTTTCTTTTATCAATCTGTTAAAGCAGTGGTTCCCAAATTTTTTAGCACTGGGACCCAGTTTTTAAAACAACACTGTATTGGGACCCGATAGGTTTACAAAATGTTTTTAAAAAGAAGATCTAGAAAGAAACAATATTTTATTTACATATTGACAAGTAATAACCAGAAAACAGACCTTAAAACATTTATCTCCCTAGATTTACACATGCTTGCAAACTGCAGGAGCTCAGTTCTTGCAAGGCGGTTAGCAAACTGTAGGAGCTGAGCTCTTTGTAGGGTAATTAGCAGTTATCTGGTTTTCGAATAGCTTCAGAGTTTGAGACAATTAGGGCGCAATGCTGACCCCTTATGTCAGTGCTTTCCAAATTGGACATGTGCTGCATCCTGCAGATGGGTGTCACTCACAGAGGCCTCCTCAAATTATTATTATTTGAGGCCTCCTCAAATTATTATTATTATTAACAGTATTTATATACCGCTTTTCAACTAAAAGTTCCCAAAGCGGTTTACAGAGAAAAATCAAATAACTTATAACAAATAACAAATAAAATCAAAATAAGGGAATGTTTGTTCCCTTACCTCAGAGCTGCATTGCCCTTATGTCAGTGCTGGAAAGCACTGACATAGGGATTAGGAGTGCACCCTTTGTTATTTGATCTTTCCATCACCCTTACCTGACCCATGAAAAGTCAGGTCGTGACCCACCAGTGGGTTTGGGGACCATTGTGTTAAAGTCTTTACATTTCCTCTTCTGTAACTTTTTTTTTGGGGGGGGGGGGGGAGATCAGACAGGAATTGCATTTCTTGATCTTCTGTCTTAATTTCTGGCCCTTTGGGTTCATTGGTTTTCATACATATACGTATGCAAGCCCTACATTTGTGGACTAGTTCTTTGAATGTGTTTTCCATAGATTGGGCTCTTGAGAGATACGTATGCATTTTACCCTTACTTCAGTTTTTTTTCTAATCTTTTCACTGTTTCTTTCGAACTATGTATTCTATATTGCTTCAAGACTGCTTTTCTGTTGAATAAATAAAACCCCTGCTAACTGAGTAAGAGGCACTTTTCATGTGGGTGCTCCTCTTTTACGAGCACCCTCGTATTTAGCAGGGGGAGAGTAACTGGCCCTTCTCACCCCAGCAGTGTCTTTTTTAGTGGCTGTCAGCTGGTGTTCTTTTGCATCTTTTTAGATTGTGAGCCCTTTTGGGACAGGGAGCCATTAGTTATTGGATTTTCTCTGTAAACCGCTTTGCGAACTTTTCGTTGAAAAGCAGTATATAAATCCTGTTAATAATAATAAATGAATTTTGCATTTCTTGAAGTTCAGGGAATCACTTTTACCAATCTGACAATGTTTCCTCTAATTTTTGTACTATACTCTGCACAAATATACATATTTGCATTTGTAAAAATTGTTTTTTTGTGTAAACAATTTGTTAAAAAAGTCTTCCATAGCTAATAGATCAACCTTCACTGTTTTTCTTGTATTTGTAGTTGCCCTTCTTTCATAATCCCTTCTATTATCTAAAAATCTGTTAGCTGAGATATGAACAATTTATTCTATTACACAGCCAAATCATGTAATTTCACAACTTATTAATTCAAGAAGATTTTCATTAATCAAGCCATATATTGTATCTCAAAAGGCAAAATTCCTGTTTCTACAAATAATCAATTCCTAGAGGTGTTTGAAAACTGTGTTGTTTACCTTACCCAGAAGTAAGTCCATTGTGTTCAATAAGACTTAGGATGCAATCCTATCTTACTCACTGGAAACAAACACCTCTATCAATTCCTCCCATGTGAAATGTAAAGATAATATGAATTTTTATTTTGGAGATTAACACTTAACTGTCATCAGACAAATAATTCCTGGTCAGGCCATTGGCCTCAAAGGGCTGCAGTATATTATGCAGAGAGAATAGACTGAGATCATATTCTTTTCCAGATTGCATCAATCAGCAGAACAGCAGTTCTGCTAAGCACTTCTCATTAGCTTGCTCTTATTGGAGGGACACAAACCCAAGCAAGAGTTCAAAAATGACACAGATACCAATCAGTTAGTTCCTTAAGCTTGTAATTGTCTCAGATGAGAAGTAAAGGACTTACAATTCACAGAGGCCTGGCTCGTGGTCCTCTCATGCTCTCCAAGTGTGTGCTAAGTGCATGTAATTACCAATTACAATCAGGACACACACCAAGGCATAGCTTTGGGCTGCTGCTGAGACTTCACAGCAGACCAACTGGAAGCCCTCTCCTCTCCAATATTCACCTTGCCCTTCCTGCTCCTTCTGTTGGGTCAGGGGATTGATCTAATTGTTGCAATTAAGTTGAATCAGATGGCAACTGACCAAGCCAGCTCTTGCTCTCCCAAGTTGATGAATTATCATATACATCTTTTGGTGTTCATCTTCTATATATATTTTATGTTCAAATACATAATATACATGATATTAGAGGCAAAACAAAATCCAAGTCCAAACCAAGTCTAGATTGTTCAGACAATCCCTGAATAAAGTTATTTATACAGTCTGAGGGCGCAATCCTAACCCCTTATGTCAGTGCTTTCCAGCAGTGACATAAGGGCAATGCAGCTCCGAGGTAAGGGAACAAACATTCTCTTACTTTGAGGAGGCCTCCATGAGTGACACCCAACTGCAGTATGCAGCACATGGCCCATTGGCACCGCTGTGCCAGTGCTGGAAAGCACTGACATAAGGGGTTAGGATTGCACCCTGAAAGTCCATGTTGCACTCCCTTACCTAAAGGGTGTGTCAGCGTGAGCAGTTAACTCTGCAACTGCTGGAGCAAAATACACATTGTCTCAAACCAACCTTGTTTTTATGGGATTTTCAGGAATTGAGGTTCCAGTTTTGTCACTGACAAATCTAAAGGCAAGGAAATCTAATACAGGCCCTTGAATCTCTCTATGCCATGATCATGTGAATGGACTTATCCAATGGACAAGAGGAGCTTGTGTGAGCAAAGAACTGTCTGTCTTATGAAGACAATAACTCAGAGCTAGTTGTTCCTTATCCTCTGATAGCTTTTGGCTCATGCCCAAAAGTTACAAGGGTATGGATTGTGGATGCATGAGCATATGTGCAGAGTTTTCGGGAAAGCCTAGTCAGTTGACTAGGGCAGGAGGTCTGGTCTAGAGGGTAGAGCCTCTGTTTGCCTGAAGATAACAGCTGAAGGCCACCGGCACCGTGAACGGCAAGACCTTGAAGCAACTGACAAGCCGAGCCAAGTTTTTCCATCTGCTCTTTGGCTGCCCTTCAAGTGAGATATGAAGGATTGTCAGCTTGTGTGGGAGGAAACTGGAGGCCAGAATGTGATACCAGATCATAAAAGGATCCATCTGAAATGTTGTAGTTCTTGAAAGACAGAACCTTTGTCAATTGTAAAAATCCCTATAGGGATTTAGTATAGCCTGCCTGTGTAAACCGCCTTGAAATAAAGTCTGAGGAGAAATCTGAAGACCATGAAAGGCAGTATATAAATACCTGTATTATTATTATTATTGTTGTTGTTGTTATTGTTATTATTATTATTGACACCTTTTCTCTCCTCTAGTAACCAACTTCCATGCTGAGGGATGCAAAATAAGCACACACTATATATCTTATACAAGTTGCAGAATTCAGTTTTCCAGGACCTGGACTTATGTTCAGAAATAGTATAAGCAGCTCTGCTTCCTTTTTCCTATTTGTGTTTATTCCTGATTGTCTTTTTCTCTGGGTAGTTGGCCACAGTCCAACAGAGTGTTAAACTTAAGCCTGTTTAACTCTTGTGTTGGATTATGGCCATTGTGTTTTGGGTGTTAGCTTTTGTGTATATTGCATGTTTTTCTTCATTTCAATTTGCACGCTGTAGATACCACATATATGCAAATTAAAAATTAAGATTCAGATATTCTAGGAGGCCCTAGAATACAAATCGATGGTAAGGCCACACCTGGAGTATTGTGTCCAGTTCTGGTCGCCGCATCTCAAAAAAGACATAGTGGAAATGGAAAAGGTGCAAAAGAGAGCGACTAAGATGATTATGGGGCTGGGGCACCTTCCTTATGAGGAAAGGCTACGGCGTTTGGGCCTCTTCAGCCTAGAAAAGAGGCGCCTCAGGGGGGACATGATTGAGACATATAAAATTATGCAGGGGGTGGACAGAGTGGATAGGGAGATGCTCTTTACACTCTCACATAACACCAGAACCAGGGGACATTTGCTAAAATTGAGTGTTGGGAGAGTTAGAACAGACAAAAGAAAATATTTCTTTACTCAGCGTGTGGTTGGTCTGTGGAACTCCTTGCCACAGGATGTGGTGATGGCGTCTGGCCTGGATGCCTTTAAAAGGGGATTGGACAAGTTTCTGGAGGAAAAATCCATTATGGGTTATAAGCCATGATGTGTCTGTGCAATCTTCTGATTTTAGAAATGGGCTATGTCAGAATGCCAGATGCAAGGGAGGGCACCAGAATGAGGTCTCTTGTTAACTGGTGTGCTCCCTGAGGCATTTGGTGGGCTGCTGTGAGATCCAGGAAGCTGGACTAGATGGGCCTATGGCCTGATCCAGTGGGGCTGTTCTTATGTTCTTATAATAGGGTAAATTGACAAAGTCCTGGCTGTTTTGCCAGGCCATTAAGCATACATATAGCCCATCTAGCTCTTCAGAATTTTCATTTTGTGAAAGCACATAGCTGCACTATTTCACCTGCACTTACCAGGACATCAAAGTCCTAACAGCAGACTCCAGTTAATCCAAGATTTGCTGGATACACAATCACTGTCACAAGTGAAACTTAAATGTTATATGTTGTGCTGATGTGGAAAGATTTCTGATATGGCTCTTCATTTTCTTTTTTGACAGGGTGAGGGCCAAGAGCTTGTGAATTACTAACCTTCTGCAGGGGGCATTTCTTTCCCAAGTGTTGGTTGCCATGCGATGCTTCCTGAAACGTTCCCTGATTGCAGCCATTTCACTTGCTCTGCTCCTGCTTGTCATCATAAATGTTGATCTTTGGACCCAGGAAAATCCTGAGATGGTAAGCACAGGGGCAAAAAAAACAACTGGCAACATAGGAAAATAATGCTCAGTAGACCTACCACTTCCAGCTTGTTTTGTTTCTTCTGTAAATCAGCATTGCTGGAGAGCTACTTTGATGTATAGAATTAAATGGACCTTCCCTTTTGGACCCAGGTTCCTGCCTTTTATTGATAGACCCCTGTTGTTCTCCTGGGGGGAGACTACAGATGATTGGTGCCTTTGGTGCCCAGTGCAGAAACACCAAATGGATTCTCAGTGGAGGTAACTATAAATAACTATGCAATTGACAATGTGTTGCCTTCATTGATACCTCAAAATGTGCTGCCCGAGGCTGGCTGTTGGAAAGAAGACAGCCTTGTGGAGACTATAATACTCCCTTTTCCATGAATTTGGTCTCTTTGCCACCCGCATCCACCCGCAGGAGAAGCTGTTCAGAACTGAGGGATGATGAAGTAGCAAAGCTAGCAAGGAGTCAGTGTACAACTGGGCTGCTGCTTCCCCCTTCTCCAGTACTAATGGGAAATACAGGAGTCAGGCGAGTCAGAGCCTGGCGTTGTTTTGGACCACAACTTTACTCTGGAATGCAATGAAAAATTCTAACCATTTGTCCTGTGGGTCTACAGAAGGAGCTACGGCGGAGGGCCCAGATTGTGGGACTACAAGAACTTCATGCTGAATGGAATGGGCAGAGTTTCCAAAGGCTATTCAACACCACAAGCTTCTCGAACATCTCTTATCATCATCTTGTGGGCGTCCATCCACTCCAGAAAAGTGAGTACCATACACGTCCAAGCAGCAAGCTGCATTGACTGTATCAGTTGGGGATGCACAGCTGACCATCTGACCCACTTAGATGACCCAGAGGTTCTGCTTTTCAGGCTGCTGCAGCAGTATTGGTGGACTGGACCTGCATTTTGGAAAATCCAACCTTGCAGGCCCTTATGGAGGAAACTGCTAGGATTTTGTCCTTTCCTGATCACATGCCTGTAACCCCTCTGCAGGGGAGCCTGGTTTCTCCCTTTAAACCTAGGGATGCTCCATCAAATAACAAACATCCTGATGGCTGTTACTACCTTCTGCGACTAGAGGAATAGCATTAGGACTTTCCTCCCTGGCCTCACACTGCCACCCAGTGGGGGAATAAAGCTGGAAGCATACAGCAAATATCCCATCTCTTTCCTTCTCCTCCTCATGGATGGAGCAGCAGAGATGCTGCTGCTCTTTTTTTCCATCTATTCACTTCCTGTAGTTCAGCAGTTCAGAGAGTTTGAGCCGCTCTTGCAGGGGCGGGGGGAGGCAATGACGCAATCCCCAGGATCGCGTCACTAAGGGGGGTGCAGGGACTGGCATTTACTTACCAGTCTCTGCAGTAGTCTTCGGGAGGTGCGGGTAGTCCTGCGCAACTGTCCGCAAGGTTCCCCAAAGCTTAAAAGGTGAAAGCGGAGTGATCATGCTCCACTTCCAGTTTTGACCATCAGTTCCTTCAGAGATGGGCAAGAGAGTCTGCTCCTGCGCCCCCCTCCTGCTCGATCCAAAAGCAAACATTAACCCTTCCCTGCCTTCTGGCTGGAGGGCAGTATAAAAATGTGAAAAATAAATAACTTCCCTGCTGCTCATCCAGTCTGAATGATGGCCCCATGAGGTCTTTCACACTGGGAAAAAAGTAAGCAAGCATACCCAGACACAGGCAGACTCGAGTCTGCATTTGGGGGAGCCTGAGGGCTGAGTCAGTGGCCTCAGACTCCAAGGCAGACTTGAGTCATCCATGCAAGTGATTTGAGTCTTATGAGCCAGCAAAAAACACGTTTTAGTGACTCGAACTTGAGTCATCTGACTCAAGTTCCCATCCCTACAAACAACTCCTGAGTTTGTAGTTGGAGGGAGAGAATAATTAGCAGCAGCAGCAAATCATAATAGAAACATGGAGAGGGAATGAACCACTTCTGGAATGGATTAAAAACAAAAGGACTATTGTTGCAATAATTGCTGACCTGTCCCAGATTCATGACATGTATTCCTTTGGCTCCTCATTTCAGAGGTGTTGACAGTGGGGCTGTGTTCCATCAAGCGGAAGCGGGAAAACTATCTTCTGAAGACCCTGAGATCCATCTTTAAGCAATCAACAGAAGATGAGCTGAGCAAGATGGTAGTAGTGGTACACTTGGCTGATGTGGACCAGGAGTGGAATACTCAGGTGGCAGCATCTGTTGCCAGGAACTTTGCTCCTCAGCTTCTGCTGGGCCGCCTGATGGTTATCCATGCCCCTTCTGAGTACTACCCTCCCCTGGAAGGCCTTAAAAGAAACTACAATGATGCTGAAGACCGCGTGCGATTCAGATCAAAGCAGAATGTAGACTATGCTTACCTCATGAACTTTGCAGCCAACCTCTCCACCTACTACCTCATGATTGAGGATGATGTCCTCTGCTCCAAGTCCTTTTTCACAGCCATCATGAATGCAGTGGCATCCAGGAAGGGCTCCTACTGGGTCATGCTGGAGTTTTCTAAGCTTGGCTACATTGGCAAACTCTACCACTCCAGTGACCTGCCCATGCTTGTTCAGTTCCTCATTCTCTTTTACCAAGAGATGCCGTGTGACTGGCTTCTAGGGCACTTTCGCCTTCTTCTTACCCAGAACGAAGTCATTCGTTTCAAGCCATCTCTCTTCCAGCACATTGGTCTCTACTCCTCCTTCCGGGGCACATCAAACAAGTTGAAAGATGACGACTTTCAAGAAGACCCCTTTTCGTTCCCTGACAATCCTCCTGCAGATATAATTACAGATATTAACACTTTTAGGAACTATCAACCCCAAAACGCATACAGCAATACAAAGGACTACTTTTGGGGTGAGGCGCCCACTGCTGGCAACTCATTTACTCTTGTGTTCAAGCAGGCTGCCCACATTTCCCACATCCAGATCCATACAGGGGTTGAGCACCATCCGGAGGACTACCTCCGGGCAGGGCTTGTGCAACTGGGCACCCAGAAGATTAGCAATGGCAAGGATTGTGCCACATACACCACCATTGGAATCTTTGAGAGGGGACACTTCGACAGGCAGGACTTGGAGAACAGCACAGGCTCTGCTCCTGAGTGTGTGCGCATATTGGTGACTGTGGGGCAAAGAGAATGGCTGATCATAAGCAGCATAAGCATCTGGACAAAGCATGGTTCGTGATTAAATTCCAGGCGGGATGGATCAGAGGTCTTCACAGTAGAGGGACCCTGCTGACAGTAAGGTCTTCTCTTGATATAAGGATCCAGTACAGAGAGTCAAGACCAAAAAAGATGTATCAGCTAGATGCTTTTGCTCATCAGATGATTCTGACAATTCTGGCTGAAGCTGAATCTCCCCACTTAAGTTCCAGGATTTTTTTTCTGGATTCATCTGACTCCTGTCCTCCTATCTAAGCTGGAGAGACATACCTTAGTGACCAGGAGATGGAGATGTAAATGATTTAGAGCTCAATCCTCCTCCCCTCCCCCCCAATGAGGTGGCACCAGAAAGTTACCATGGTGTCATATGGTGGGAGGTGCCATTGCAGAGGTCTCTTTTGGGTAAGGGAACAATTGTTGCCATACCCCGAGGTACATTTCCACGGCACGGGGGGTGGGGGGGAGAGGATCTACTTGGGCCTGTACTAGCTACCACTGAATCCACCCCTTTCTCAGACTCAACCCACCCATCCCTGCCTCATTTTGCCCCTTCCCACCTTCACCCCACCCCTCCCACCTCTCCTGCTGACTCACCTGCTTTGGTGAGTGGTGGGAAACGATGGCACAGGCCTTCCCACTGGCTCTCCCAACAGTGCATTGAGTAGTGCACTGTCTCGGCGCCTTTTACCACTGACACTGACTGCTTTATGGCACCAGTGCTTTATGGCAGTCACCACTAGTGGGGGGAAAAGAACCGATGACACCCGGTAAGTATAGGACTGTGCTCTTAGATATTTTTTCTAAAGAAAATATAATCCATACATATTTGTTAATTTATTTGAAATTATAATTTTGCATAATGCAAAGTTGGTGCCAGGTTGCATTAGGTCCTGGGGCAATGCTTTGCTTTGATCTCTTGCACCTGCAAGTGCAACTTCAAACCCCATGGCATTTCTTTCTTTCTCCCTGATTGCAGTTTCTGTCTCTCCTCCCCCCTCCCCCCTGCAGTTTCTCTTTCTGTCTTCCCCCATTTGTTCTTTTTAATGGGCCAACAGGCATCTCCTTGAGGGGGACCCCCCTGCAGGAGAAGCTGCTGGCCTAGGAGAGCTCAGTTGGCTGTTAGAAAAGAATCTCCCATACATTGACCAACTGGGTTTGTTCCCAGAGGCCTCTCTACATTATTGCACGGTGTCCCTGAAAGCAAACCCAGAGGCAGCATGCAAGTCACAACAAGCCTAAAACTAATGTCTGAAACACAGTTTCATAGAATCAGGGACAAGCCCCTTGGGGAGAGAGCGGTAGGTTGACCCAGAGGAGTAGCACCTAGGGGTTAACATGCACACATTCCTTCCTGCTCCCCACTTCCTCTTTACTGGATCAGCTGCTGAACAGGAACATACTGCCAAATTCTTATGTGCTGCCACCATCCTAGGCTACAAAGACTAAGCAGAGGGGGGCCATCTGGAAGCCCCAGCCTTCCAGGAGAACACTGAACCCCACGTGTTCTTATGAAAACAGTGTTTACCAAACTGAGGGTTGTGACCCAGTTGTTGGTGGGTTGTGAATCTGAAACTGTCAAGTTGATAGCTGACAAGGAAAGTGTACTGAGGCCGATGGAAAATAAGACTGAGCTGCACATGTGTCATGAGTAGATAACCATGCCTCAGTCCACTTCGAAGGGCAGACCATGAGGAATACAACATCACCAGAATGGTCCTGCTCTGATGAACCCAGGCCCCCCCTCAAATGAGAAGTAAGTCGTTGTCCCCCAGCTGACAAGGAAAAATGTATTGAGCTCTACGGAAAATGAAACTAAGCTGCAGGTGTGAATTTACTTATGAGTAGGTAAACATGCCTTGGCTCTTATCAAAGACCAGATGAAGGGGAATGTAAGGACACCAGAATGGTCCCTGAATGAACATGGAGCTCCAGAAGGCAGCTGCTCCCCACCATAGTATAAAGCAGGGGTGTCAAACATAAGGCCCGGGGGCCCGCGGAAGCTTTTTATTGGACCCTCAGGCTCTCAGCTGCTGGGCCATGCTGAGGTGTTACTGCTGAAAGGGCAGCCCACTTGAATATTGAGCTCTCCCATATCTTGAATATGATCAAAATATGTATCATATTAGCTGTCATTTGCAGCTAATGAGTTCCCAAGTGAGAAAAAGTGCTTATTTTTGGTCATGAACTCTTTAATGACATCACTTTCTGCCTAATGACATCACTCTCGGCCCTTGGCAGGCATCATGAATGCTATTCAGCCCTCTATATAAAATGAGTTTGACACCCCTGGTATAAAGGATAAAAACAGAGGCTTGAGTGGCTAGTTAAATGAAACTTTTTGTTCATCCTGTAAAGCTAGATGGGTGCTGCTAGAGTGTCATTTTAAAAACTGGGTCCTAGTGTTAAAAAGTTTGGGAACCACTGTATTAAAAATCAAACCCACTATAGCAGGGGTGTCCAAACTTTTTGGCAGGAGGGCCACATCATCTCTCTGACACTGTGTCGGGGGCTGTAAAAAAAAATTAATTTACATTTCAGATTTGAATAAATTTACATAAATGAATATATTAGAGATGGAACTTATAGGAATGAATGAAGGTCTTGCAATGGCTCAAGGCCTATAAAAGGCTTTGCACAAAGAAAGGCCAGTCTTTCCTTCACTGCCGCTGCTGCATCACAGACATGAAAACCAGTAAGGTTTTCAGTTCTACCCAGTACCCAGTTCAATTTAAGAACTTCTGTTTAAACCAGATCACTGTCAGGATCCACCTGGCTTTGCAAGTCTCAAAAAGGTTCACCTTATTAGCTGAAGCCTCTGTTTTTATCCGTTTTAGTGGGGGGGGGGCTGCCTTCTGGAGTATTTGTTGAGCTCCAGTTCCAGCAGATCAGGACCATTCAGGTAGCCTTGCACTCTTGTTCTCCTGATCTTCCACACCAGCCAAGGCATATTTACTTACTTGTGAGTAAACACGGCCGTGAGGCTTAGTTTCGCTTTCCATAGGACTCCATAAATTTATCTGCTTCAAGGGAGGGACTTCCTTCTCAGGTGTTTTTGGGGACTTCCTTCTCAGGTGTTTTTGGGGGCTGCATTCATTGGATCAGGACTATTCTGGTGTCATTGGATTCCTCTCAGCCTGCACTTTCCGATGGACTAAGGCACGTTTGCCTACTCACGAATAAAGGCGCGATACAGCTCACTTTCCCTTTCCATAGGGATCTGTGTATTTTTTGTTCTCTGGTTTTTTGGCCATAACTTTTGATAGAAAGGTGATATTTCTTTCTAGGTTTTTGCATTGCATTCTGCTCAAAATTCGGAATCCAACGGCATATAATATGATGGGGTTACCCCTAACCACCACAATTTTAGTGTGTCACCCTCCCCAGTGCATGTCACCCCCCAGTGCGCGTCACCCGGTGCGGCCCACACACCCCTAGCGACGCCACTGCTCCCAGGAAAGTGTGCATAGGATTGCATCCTTAGTGACTCTGTTTTCTTACTTCTGTACAATGTGACTCACTGCAGATAGAGATAAGAAAACAGTCACTGTGGAAGTCTGTACTTTCTTATGCACTCATTCTAGGTTTGCTGTGAGTTTTGCAGCTGCTGGGGTCAGATCCATCCCAAGGTGGGCTCTTGCGCCATAAGGCCTCACACGGGTAGCCTCCCATGAGAAATGCTTCAAATAAAACTTGCACTACTGAATGTAAAAATCTGCTATTTTTCCGTATAATATATAGACAGACTCAAGATACCAATATCAAATAAGAAGTTCCAGGGGGATGTGGGCCAGAAAATCACTACCTGAAACAGAAGCTTACTTCAGAGCCCAGGTTCAATGCTAAGCTGGTACATAAGCTTCATTGGTCATGCAGGATCTGGTTCCCCTCCAATATAGCCTCTTCTCACAGCTGACTCCGCAAGGGGGTATAGTCCCAGTCAACAGCTATTCCATTCAGCATTCTATTTTATTCCTCAGAACAGAAGCCAAGCAAATTCAGAATCTGCCACTGCACTTCCAACGTCTTGCTACAGACCCTAAAGAAATTTTCAAAAATCAGACACCCACCCACACCCTTATAATCACACTGGTTACTTTGACTGACAAGTGAATTCAATTACTGTGGATGCAACGGATCTCCATGTGGATGCCTGTTTTACATATTAATGCTGGTGTTTATGGTGCAACTATGTTCTTTTTTACTCAAAGTCTTATTTGAATGGAAAGATGCCTCTGGTCAGCTCATCAAGCTTCTAAATTCAGCTAGTTTCCATTGCAGCCATGAGTGTTATCATGTCTCGTCTTGCCTAAGAGATCCATTTTTTCACCAGTCTTTTACCCAAGGTTTCTCTAGTCTAGAAACAAGGTCTCACTTCTTCTCTCTCACTAGTTGCTTCTGAATCATGTGTTTAGCTTATTTCAAAGTTAAAACTTGAATCAAAGACAACTATGGATTCTAATGAAATGTTATTTGTAACCTCTCAGGGAGTTTTTATTTTTTCTTCTACAATAGGTAGCCTCTGGCTACCTTTTTGTTTTACATACCTGAGCAATTATTACAGTCAACAGGAGGAATATCTGTGACTGAGAAGAGTATCTCTCTTTGGATACAAGGCTTTAATTCAAACATGCATTGATAAACCTCTGCATTTCTGTAACTTTCAAGAAATTGATTTGATAATTTTAGAGTTACAGTTTCTAACTCTAAAGCTAAATCTATTTAATTAAGAGCATCTTTCATCTCAAGTCTATGTATGTTTACTCAGAAGTAAGTCCCAATCAATTAAGCCATTTCTGTCCAAGGTTGTATATATGCAACAGGGATCAAATGTGTACATCTGTGGGCTGGGCAGAAATGTGTTAAGTGAGGTTTATTCCCAGGAAAGCATGCATAGGTTTGCAGCCTTTGTTTCTCTTTCTTTCCATCACTGAGAATGAGCGTAGTATAATTTTAAAAGTGGAAACTATGAGCTAAGTTCTCAATTCCATTTTTGCCACAGCATGTCTTTGATAATGGGCACGATGATAATGTTTCCCTTCTTCACAAGGGCACTATAGACACAGGGATTATACCTGTGTGCTGCGGTACACTTTTCTCTCTTTTATTTTGGCTTTTGGCTTTTTTTATTTCAATAAATCTTTTCCTGTTTAAGAATATTTCTGAGTTTTGCCTTGGATGTTCAGAAACCCTGAACTACACATCTGTTTGTTCATCTATTTGTCCACATATTATTCCTGATAAATATTTGAGAAACATTAACAGTAAAATTAGAAAACCCTGTGATCAATGAAAGGGGTAAATGTTTCATATATTGCATGGGCAGCAAAATAGCAGATGCGTTTCAATGTAAGTAAGTGTAACGTCAAAAAATGGGGCAAAAAATCAAAACTTCACATATAGGATAATGGGTTCTGAGCTATCTGTGACAGATCAGGAGAGAGATCTTGGGGTGGTGGTGGACAGGTCCATGAAAGTGTCAACCCAATGTGCAGTGGCAGTAAAGAAGACCAATTCTATGCTTGGGATCATTAGAAAAGGTATTGAGAACAAAACGGCTAATATTATAATTAGCCACCACACAGCACACTCCTCCACACCTCCCCTATTCCTTTTGTGCCTCCAAGGACATGCATGCCTACTCAGAAGTAAGCCCCCATTACATTCAGTGGGGCTTACTCCAGGTAAGTGTGGCTAGGACTGCAGCCTTAGTGCTTTGCACTGGGGGTGGGGCTCCCTGCCAAACCTACTGCATGCCTACTCAGCCCCATTACGCTCAGTGGGGCTTAATCCCAGGTAAGTGTGGCTAGGACTGCAGCCTTAGTGCTTCCCAGTGGTGCTTCGCCCCCCTCTGGCTACGCTACTGGTCCAGAGGGGGGGGCCCCCGCCTGGGCTGCCCTTCCCTTCCCCCCCAGTGGGAGCAAAAGTGACCCTGGCAGACCCGGACTGCCCGGGGGCCGTAACCCGCCTGCTGCAGGGGCGGCGAGCGGCGGCCAGCCAGCCTGACCCCCCGGAGGAGGAGCACGGAGCTGCAGTCTCCGCGCAGGGTCGGGACTCAACACACTCGACCAGAGCCCTGCGGGCGGCCGGCCAAACCTGAGTGTGCAGAAGGAACTGCAAACTCGGCGCGGACACCGCAGGGGGCTGGGGGGAACCCGGTGGAGCCACTTGCAGGCTGGCTGGGGGCGTGACTCGGGATCGCCTCTCCAACTGGCGCGTGCCGCCCGGGAGCTCCGCGAGGGAGGGGCAGTGCCAGCGCTCTCAGGTCTGCGCCGCCCGCCGCCACCAGGGGCGCCAGAGTGCAGCTCCCGGGCTGAGCCAGGCGGCTGCGGGGGACCCAGGGGTGGAGGCAGAGGGTGGAGAGGAGCAGGGAGGAGGACTCCGGTGGGACAGCTTGTGGCCGAGTCTCAGGCACCGGGACTGGTCTGCCCTGGGAGGCACAAACCCTGCCCGGTGCCAGGCTGGAGGTGGAGTGTTGGAACAGTGTTGGTTGCCTTACTCACAAGTGATGCAGGCAGGCTAAAGAAAGCCATAAGCCAAACACAAACAAATGTTTACTTATGCTAACAGGCCAAATGTTTAATGAAGCAAATGTTATGCCATGCTATGAATGTTTGTAGCCATGCTGAAACTAATCATTTATGTTAATGAACCAAATGTTAATGGATGTTAATAGCTAAATTAGTTATTTGTTTCTATGATTCAAGAAATAGGAAAATATTATGTTTAGCAATGCTTAAAACATAAGCTTAAAACATAAACATAACATAAACATAAACTTATGTTTAGCAATGCTTAAAACATAAAATATGACATCCACTATATTTGTCTCAGTCAGAAGCTGTAGCCAGTAGACAAGCTATAAATCAAGGAATGTTTTAGCTAGAGCTGTCAAGGACAAAGATAAGAGTGTGAGCTTCAAAGGACAAAGAAGCTGGAGTTTCCAGCTGTCAAGTTTAATTGGTATGATGAATGAAGCTAAGCTGTAGTTTCCTTTTTGCACCCCCAAAGCTTGAATGTCAGAACAACTGAACAGAGAATTAAAAGGGATTTTTGCATTCAGGCTTTCATAGACCAGAGAGAAAAAGCATCTGGATTTCTAAAACTATTATTTTATTAGGCTTCTCCTTGAATCAAATTACAGTCATGTATGTATATATATTAAAGGCTGGGAGGAGCCAATATAGCAAAGTTTCATGTCAAAAAGAGATTTAGTAGTCAGGAAGCAGGATGGCTTGCTCCAACTAATTGGAATAACATATCTTTTGGCAACATAAATCAGAGTTTCATGTCAAAGGATCACAGAGTCAGCATGTAAGCTAAATAATGTTTCAATATTTTAATAATTATGGCTTGAAATGTAATTAACATATATATAAAGGCATAGTGGCATCAGAAGTAAAATTAGCTATTAAAGTAAAACTTGAAGTTATTGAAAGTTAAAATTAGTTTGATTAAAGCACAGAATAAGCGGAAGCTATTAAATTAAAAGCCATGTAATTCAGAATGCAACCTTGAGAAACAAATGTCTGGCAAAGTTAATTAAGAGAATCAGACAGCTCATAGACCTGGAATGTGGTATACTCCTCAGAAAGACTCTTATCTTAGACTCAAAGTCCAGCTTGTTAATTTTAATTGGAACTTGTTGTTGGCATCCTTCAGTCTTGGAAGACTATGGTGTCACGCTCTGAATGTGGAACAGAGTGTCCTCTCCAGTGCGCGAAGCCTGGGTAAAGTAGGTATGGAGGATAGGCTGTTACCCATGCAGCAAATCCCCCCTCTCCACGTCGCTGAAATGGTCCAATGGAAAGGCAGAGGCCAATACGGTTGGTTCCAGCGGCGTCGCAGGAGTTGCCAGAACGGGACTGTGTTCAGCCATGAACTGCCTGAGGGACTCCGGCTCCGGATTTTGCCTTGAGGTTGACTCCTGAAGCCTTTTCCATAACTGGATGTAGCCACAAGGCAGTGGAGGTTTGGGGTTTTCCTTCTCTCAGATGAGCTGCCTTCCCAGGCTGACGAGTCCCATCTACCTGGTGGCTGTTTAGTCGCCTCTTACGACAAGTACAGCCAAACTGAGGGCCTAATCTTATCCCCAGCCCCCAGGGGAAAATTGGACTAAGGAAGTACAAAGATAAGTAGCCAAGATGCACCTGCACCAATTAATCAGGAAGCCATATCTCTTGACACTTGCAATAATAAATTAAATTAAATAATAAATTAAATTAAATTAAACATCCAATAAATTAAATAATAAATTAGCTACCTCCACTTCCAGCTACCTGATTAGCTTCTTTTCACAAGTGCTAATAGTTACTGTGTGATTAGCCTGTTAGCTCAACTAGATCAACACTTCATCCTTTCCTCCTGTAACAATTACTGTGGGTTTTATCCCTTCCCTAGATAGACCCGTAGTAGGCATGGGAGTGCCTTGGTATTGACATGTGCAGGAGTTAATGGGGCTACTAAATATGATCCTTTGACATAGATTGCACAAAATCAGAGCTATTTATCTTCAATTCAGCTGTCTACAGCACGACAGCCACTAGCAAGTTGGAAGAGTGGCTCTGATTTTCCTTTTTTCTACAAGACAGTCTTGAATCTTCCTCAACTTGGCCCATGATTGGCAGCTGCCTTTAATCTGGAGGCTGGTATTACTGGTTTCATTGGATAATGAGATGCTAAATCCAGAGTCTATCTATTTCGGATGTTATCCATTCCCACTTTCTCCAGGTCCAGTGAACTTGTTCAGTCAAAATTGTAGTAGAGGCAGAAGGCAAAAAACATGGCGAACATCTGAAACAAAATGCAAATTCATTAAGATAGATTTTATGTCAGCTCTTCTTTGCTGTGAGCACTGATGTAATTCCAGAGCTGGCAGCTTCCCATTCCAGTTTCTGGGTTTTCCTTTTAGGCTAGATCACAGTAATGGTTTGGGGGCAACAACACTTGACTTCTCCCAACAGGAGTCGTCTGACTCTTGTGGGTGTTTCATTTTAGCTAAGGTAAGTGAAGAGAAAAGAAGCAGGAGCCCTGGAATGATTTCGAAGCAATTGCACTTTCCAATTCACACTTGACTATATCGACATGGATGTGGCTTCCTCATGGCTTTTTACTATGCTGCTCTGATAACGTGTACATTGGAACCATGACAGCAAGGCCAAAGATACATTTTCTTCCTAGATGGTTGTTCTGCCCACATGGTTATGAAATGTCATGGAGAAGCAGCTCCCACATGGCATGATAACCCAGAGCTGTTCAAATGTTAAATGTATAAGGTCTTGTTGACTGAGATCACACATCCTCTCTGATCATTTGATCATTCTTCTGCTGCTCATTGGAAGCTATATTATGCATTGGCCATGGTACACAATGAACAACAGGCAGAAGTTGTCTACTTCAAGCAGGTGCAGAGAAGTTCCTTTTTTTATATAGTGGGTCAAGACTGCCTTACCTCAAAACCTAACACTCCCAAACCAAAGGCACCAGGAATGGAAATATATTTCTGCAATGTCCTGGCAATTGTGAAGAAACAGCCCTGCAGTGAAGAAAGGAATTTTTAATGAAAACAGCTACAACAATCATGGCAGCCCCATAACATGTGCAAGATGAATGGCCCAATCCTATCCTCCCCCCACTCCACCAATGCAGTGATGCCAAAATGGCTATCACTACACCCTATGGTGTGGGGGGGGGGGCAGCTGTAGAGGCCTTCTCTGGGTAGGGGAACAATAATTCCCTTACCCAGGGGTAAGACTCTGTGGCATGGAGGGTCTACTTGGACCTGTGCTAGGTAAATAGCATGAACCTGCACTGCAGGATTGGGTCCGGGAAGTAGGTTAGGATTTGGCAGCTGCCACTACTGCCCAACCCACCCCCTTCTTGGACCCTATCCCCCATCCCCATCTCCTGTTTTCCCACCCCATGGGCTGTCATGCTGCAAGAAGGTTGTTCTGCTAGGATCCCTCAGGAGGAAAATAACTAGATAAATGGCCTATTTAATCTTTGGTTGTTCTGCCAAGCAACTAAAAACCAGGAAGGGAATTCCAGCAGGTAGCTCAGTAAATACCATTACCTGGCTATTGATATACTCAGGTTCTCGTTGCTTGCAGCGCTTCCAGTCCAGAAGGTGACCTGTCTGGAGGGGCTTGTCCCGCGTGCAGCAGGCGCGAGGCCACAACTCATCAGGCTGCTGCTCCTGGAAATGGGAGCAGTTCCCAAAATCATCAGGCCCTGAAATGCCACAACATGAAAACTAAAAGAGAATAGAAGTATTAAAATCAAAAGCTGGGCTTCAGAACCAATTTCATAAAATGATTGGGTGTGTGCTTTTTTTGGCATTTGAGTTTTGAGTCACTGCAATTGTATACTCCAGCTTCTTTCACCATCTACAAATCCAGGGATTTTTATTCGTATTTTATTTTTATATAAAAGCTGCTTGCTTCCCGATTCTCAAGACAAGCTTTAATTGGTTATAAGGATGTTTCTGGGGTCAATTAACAGTGCCAGCATTGACTGATAAAGCTCTAAGAGCACAATCCTAGGTGTGTATACTCAGAAGAAAGTCCCATTATGTTCAGTCAGCCTTATTCCCAAGGAAGTGTGTATATATTGCTGTCTAAAGAACTTATGTCTAGGGTACCTGAAGAACTGCCTTCTCTCATATTGATGAGACAAGCTTTAATTGGTTATAAGCTTTATAATTAAAGCTTCTCAAGACAAGCTTTAATTGGTTATAAGGATGTTTCTGGGGTCAATTAACAGTGCCAGCATTAACTGATAAAGCTCTAAGAGCACAATCCTAGGTGTGTATACTCAGAAGAAAGTCCCATTATGTTCAGTTAGCCTTATTCCCAAGGAAGTGTGTATATATTGCTGTCTAAAGAACTTATGTCTAGGGTACCTGAAGAACTGCCTTCTCTCATATTGATCCAGTTCTTGGCAGAGACCCCTACAGAAATGTCAGAACTGACTACGGTCACCACTTGAACTTTAGAGAAAAGAAGTGTAAGTAAAGAAAAACATGGGTAGATTTCACCACTTTGTGCACAGAATATGGTGGGGAGCTAAATTCTTATTCATTTCTACGAATATTGACTATTAGTGACCCGGAGCAGCACAGTCTGCAGGTCTTCTGCAAGAATGCACTTGACTGGACATGATACTAGCATGCCTTTTAGGGAACAGTCTACTGGTACTATGAGTGTATGATCTGGGCTGGCCCAATGTTTATCGGGGTGGGGGGGTGGGGTCACATGACCAATTCCTTATTCCAGGCATCTTAACTGGCCTAGGGGCAGACAGCACAGTTGACAAAACTGACTAGCATAGCCCCATGTACTTCAGAGCACTCAGGTGAAAGGATAAAAAAAACTTGGGTAGACCTCACCACACATTGAACCCAGCACTTTTCCATGGAAAATCACTACCTCCTGCTTTTGTTTGCCCCCTCCCCAAGGTTGTTGGGACTTGGTTATACATCTTTTTATTTTACTATTGGTTTGCTTTTTCATATTATAATCTGCCTTAATTCCCTAAACAGAGAAAGACAGGATATAATTTCCTATAACAGTAATAATAATTTGTGTGTCATGTGTAATTTGACCATGACAGTCTTCTGTTCTCACATGGAAAATACGTTCCCTCTGCAGTCTCACACCGTTTATGTTATAAGCACTCCATGGAGAGTTTCAGTCATGGACAAACAAGATGACCTGACAATCATCCAGGATGAGCACTGGTTGAGGTCCACACCCAAAAGAAATCTCAAATGGCCAGGCCAATCTCTGAATTGGCCAATCCCCTTCACCACTGTTCCTACCACAAACCTGGCTGTGGGCGCACCAATTCTACAGTGATCTGTAACAAGAGTTCCTCAAAGGACTGTACCGCAATCATGATGGTGTTCCAAGATGTAGAGAATACATCAGAGGCATTATCCCCTTGGTAGTTCTTCTGCAGATCAGACAGGAGGAATTCATCTTTGATCTGAAGAGAGAACAGGGTAGAATTCTTCTATCCTACTAACAAATGCAATGTCTTAGACTGAGGGAAATGCTGGATGTGCCAGTGGCTACAATCCTAACCACACTTTCCTGAGAGTAAGCCCCATTGAACAAATAGGACTTACTTCTGAGTAGACCTGGTTAGGATTGTTCCCTAAAATTGCCAGAGTTTAAAGTTGCACCAGTGTATTTCATAGCTGCATGAAATGCAAGTCTCCATCATTTCTGCTGCCCTAGGACAGAAGAGGTCACATCTGCTGAATGCCCTCCTGCCATCCAGTTATATATTTTTATAACCAGCTGCCTTGAGTTCTTATGGAAAGGTGGAATATAAATCCTTTATATTTGATATCCCATCTTTGCATAAGAGCTCAAAGCAGCTAACAAAACAGAATAAAACCAAATACAAAATTTTCAAGTTAACAATAAATTCAGAACAATGAATTAATTTTTTTAAAACGTATGCACCCTTGATGACCCCACTCAAAGTCCATAGAAGCACTGAGCTGACAATTAGAATGGCAATACAGACTATTAAATCAGGAACCCCAGATAAAAAAAGGGAATCAGCAGCAGTAAAAGCACTAATAAAAGATCATTGATAAAAAAAACCCATAAGCGGTAATAGGAAAGGTAGCTCACCTCCACCCACACTCAGAACACCAGTCGAAATGAAAATGACTTCACCCCCCACCGTAATGTATTTTAAAAGAGGGCAGTTGTCAATTCATAAGAGACTGAGTTTGACAGCTGCAGTGCCCCCACAGAAAAAAAGCCCTGCTTCTCACCATCAGTAACTTGAACTTCTGCTAAAGGTGGCAATTGAAGCAAGGTTCCATCAAATCATCTTAGGGGTCAGGTCACAAAATATGGAAGTAGATGATCCCTAAGGTACCCTGGTCCCAGCCTGTAAAGGGCTTTAAAGGTTGACACCAGCACTGTGAATTGGGCCCAGAAATTTACTGGCAGCCAGTGTAGCTGCTAAAGCAGCAGCCTGATAAAGTTGAACTGCTGAGCCCAGCAAATACACGAGTTGCTGAATTCTGTGCTAACTGCAGTTTGCAGACCATTTTCAAGGGCAGCCCCACGTATAGTGCGTCACAGTAGTCTAACCAGGATGTCATCAAGGCATGGACCACTGTAGTTAAGGTTTGACTGATCCAGGTATGGCCACAGCGGATGCACCAGATGAAGCTGGGCAAAAGCACCCCTGGCCACAGCCACAACTTGGCAATCTAGCTGTAGCTGTAGATCCAGGGGGACTCCCAAGCTGCACACCCATTCCTGCAGAGGAAGTGCAACCTCTTTCAGAACAGGTTGATGGTCAAGCACCTACATTGTGGATTTCTGGACCAGGAGGACCTGTGTTTTGTCCAGTTTTAATTTTAGCTTATTAACCCACATCCAATTCCCAGGCAGCACTCCAGGACCTTGCCTGGAGTCCAGCACTCCAGGACCTTTCCTCAGTATTTGAGGAAAAGCAGAGACAGAGCTTAGAGTCACCAGCATACTAAGGACACCTCACTCCAAATCCCCAGATGACCTCTCCCATAGATGTTAAACAGTATGGGGGACAAGATAAAAGCTTGCTGCCTTCCATGTAATTGACCAGAGCACCAAACAGCCACTCTCAATCACTGCTTTCTGGGACCTGTCAGCCAACAAGTGGAACAACTGCAAAACAGTGCCTCCAAACCCCAACACAGCCAATTGACCAGAAGGACACCATGGTCGATGTCTCCTGAGAGGTCCAGCAGAACCAACAGGGATGCACTCCCCCATCCAGTCCCAGCACAGGTCATCCACCAAGGACAGGTGACCAGGGCCTTCACCAGCCTGAAGCCTGAATGGAAAGGGATCCAGATAATCAATTTCATCCAGGACCATCTATAGCCGAGATACCACCATCACCTCGCCCAAAAAAGGGAGGTTTGATACTGGCCAGAAATTGTCCGGAACACTGGAATCCAGGGAGAACATTTTCAGAAGACTAATCACTATCATCTGCATGACTCTAGGCAGTGCCCTTTCCATCAGAGATGGATTTATCACTCTCCACACTCACTTGGCCAGACCTTTCTGGACCGATCTCATAAGCCATGCTGGGCAATATCTGCCCACAGGGAAGGAGATAGGATTGGGAAAAAAAATCAGTTTTGGTAACTTCGAAGCAGCAGAGGGATATATTTAGGACTGAATAGAGGAAACATATACTGCCCCCCCCAACCCAGGTTCAGTGGTTACCTGCTTCTTATTGACAAGAATGAGTGCAGCTGCTACAACCTCCACAGTGAACACCAGAAGCACCAAGGCAAAGAACTGCAGGATGAGAAGAGCAGGCAGGACAAGAATGAAAACAGTTACAGTATAGTCTAGACCAGTGATTTTCAACCTTTTACATCTCACAGCACACTGAGAAGGCACTAAAATGGTCAAGGCACACCACCAGTTTTTTGACAATTGACAAGGCACACCATGCTGCCAGTGGGGGCTCACATCTCCCATTGGCCCTATTAATAAATTACCTTCCCCCAAATTCCTGTGGCACACCTGTGGACCTCTCACGGCACACCAGTGTGCCATGGCACAGTGGCTGAAAATGGCTGGTCTAGACTCTAGTCAGACATTAGAGCTAGGTGTGGAGTTCTGGTCTAGTAGCAACGCAACCAACCATCCTTAAAGTTACCAATTGCCTTTGATTCCAAAATGCATCCTTCCATAATGATTAAGTTGGAGGATGTCAATGTGCATGCAGCCTTTTTCTACAAGCCCTGCAGTAGCTAAAGTTGCGCAATCCAGACCCTTTGTTCCAGCATACTGTACACCATTTTACAGAGTAGCAACTGTGCTGGTCCCACCACAAGTCATCCTAGTAAAGGGAGGGGCTGCAGCTCAGTAGTAAAGCACAGGCTTTGCATGCAGAAGGTGCTACATTAAATCCCTGGCATCAGAACAGGGCAGAGAAAGACTCCTGTCTGAAAGCCTGAAGAGTTACTGCCAGACAGTTCTGAACTGGAATGACCAGGGGTTTTGCTCAGTATCGGCAACTTTCTGTGGAGCAGGCCCCGTCCACACTCACCCTTTATTCCCAACATACCTTACTCTACTTACAAGCAGCAATATGGTCCTGTTTTGTTTGATGGCTCCGAAACAGCCCAAGAAGCCCAGAAAGGAGAGTGCCACACCCACGAAGAGGATGAGGTAAGCTCCTGCAGTCAGAAGAGGACTGGAGACAATGATGCTCTGAAATCCATCTGGGTCAGTGGCCACCCAGACACCCATGCTGAAGAGACAGATGCCCCCTGCCTGCAAAACAGAGACGGTAAGTAAGACCCAGTTTAAAACCACACATTAAGATGTACCAAGTATCACTTAACCTTTCAACTAGTTGGACAGACAATAAATGTAATATTGTACATCTATCATCACTATATTATAAATGTAATACTGTACATCTATATAAAACCTCTGAAGCAACCCTTTTAAGATAAGGTTGTCACTGATCTATAAGGAATAAAAGAAATATTATTTATGTGGGTATATTATAATATATTTAATAGCATGTAATTTATGCATTTAAAATGTTTTTATTGTTTCATATTAAGACTGAGACAAAGAAAAAATGACCAGAACTGCAATCCTATAAACAGTTATGTAGGAGTAAGCCCCGTTGAACTCAGTGGGACTTACTTCTGAGTAGACGCATGTAGGATTGTGTTCTAGGTTGCATAAATTGTTGACATTCACCAGCTTCCTTTAAAATAAGAGAGGATTCTATGACATATGTCATGAATAAATAACCATTAAAACCAGTGCAAGGCTCTGAATGGAGATTTAGAAAGGGATCAGGTGTACAATCAACATGCATCTGAGATTTGATCTTCACAGGTCACACGTGCAGCATTAAAAAATTATTTCTTGTTGATTTTGTTATTGTCATATTATCATTACGTGTAAGCTGCTTTGAAAGTCCTTTAGAGTACAAAGCAGGGTATGAAATTCCTGCAATAAACATTTACACATAACATACTTTCTGGGCTTTAGCCCAGAAGCTCCTTTTAAAACTTGCTTCATTCACCTGTCATGGAGTAGGGAGGAGAGTGCAAATGGTGATGGTGACAACATGGACAGAACAAGTCTGAGTGTTTTCTCCCACCCCAGCCACATGCTTCTACTTCCTATAAAGAGTCCACATTAGCACTGCAAATAACATCCAAATACTCACAAACACCAGCACATTGAATACAAACATCAGGTACTTCATAAGGTTCAGGATTCCCATCTTGAGGCCACCTTTAGTCTTCAAGGCTGAAAAAAAAGGTTCTTAAGAGTGGAATGTATCAGCATGGTGTCATTTGCTTTGACTCAGTCAATATTCCTTATTCCATTCTATCCTGAAGAGAAAAGCCATGTCTTTATTATAAGAAACAACCATTCTGGCATGCATTAACTTGTAAACAAATGCTGTTTGGAGGTTTTCTTAGTACCAATAATATAGATTCACAGTTTTGCTTCCTTCCTGAGGCTTTTTTGCTACACTAAGTGCTGACCAAGACCTCTCAGCACCTGAGGCAATGTGCCAAATACTACACTCCTTACCTGGTGATGATGCTCTAGCCCACTACTCTTCTCTACTCCATACTTCCTCTTCCACTCCATTCCCTCTTCCTATTTCAACCCAGAGGAGGGGGGAGTAGAAGTAGCAGCAGCAGCAATGAAAGCAAGTGTGGACAGAGGTGGTTGCCCTGTGTCAATCTGCTTCCTGAACCAATTGCCTCAGTTGACTTATGGATGAGCCAACCCTAGCCATACTAAGCATGCTGAGGTCTGCAGAGAAATTAGCAAGGTCACTGTGTACACAACCATGCCTCAGAACATGATCAGGCCCAATTCATATGTCATTGAGGTATGTTGCAGCTTCACGAAATAGAATGGCATCATTTGCAATGACATGGTAAAAAACCAGCCTGAACCACATGGATGCTGGACCACAGTTTACCATGTGGAATGGTATTTATCCAATATACATTCTCGGCAGCAGTGTCATTGTTATGCTGCTGGAGGCCCTGGAGCACAGCTCATCACTGCTCCCCCACCCATGGTGCCTCTTGCTCACACCCTAATGGCACATTGGGTACTACAACTAGTACTGAGGATTCAAAGGTTAGCTTGCCCAGGTGGGTCCTCTGATGGATGTGGACCTTCAACCCCAGATGCCACCTCTGCTTTGCAATCACCTGATTGCCCTTTTCCTATGTACTGGTGACAGTGTCGGCATCCAATGTGCCATCAGGGGGTCGCTGAGGGGTGCAAAAGTGAGCAGACAGCAGAATACAAAAAAGAGACTTGTGGTACTTGAAAGGATGGGTGTTTTTTGTGGTATGGAGTTTTCACAGACCACAACTCACTTCATCAGATGCATGATGCATTTTACTAATCAGATGAAATGGGGTCCAGTTCATGATAGTTCATGCTACAATAAATCTGCTAATTTTGAAAGTTTCATAAGTGTGTTTTGTGTTCACTGTATCAGACTAACATGGCTAGGTCTCTGGCATAGGGAAACAAAGACCTCAATCCTATCAGAGCCTTGCACTGCCAGAACTAGTGTCCTGGAAGCACGAGGTCCTTCATGGCAGTGCAGAAGCCAGGCCGGCTGCTAGGCTGCTGCCGCAAATAGCAAGCAGCACAGCACACACAGTAATGGCTCTGGGAGGCTCTGCTGGTGCTAGAAAGTTGGCAGCAGGAGCAGGTTGTGGACAGGGAAGGGAGTAACAGGTCATATTGGGGGAGGGACCTAGGGAATGCGACAGGAAAGGGAAGAAGTGGATCCAGAGGCAATTGCACACACTGGATTTTATCCCCCCTTTTCCTGCCTGGCCCACCCCCAGCTCTCCTCAAACTTGCACTAGCTATATAGCTGGGATAGGTTCATGAGACCCATAGGTAATTGAGCAGCTTACTAGGAGGAAAGAAAAATAAATGTACTTACCTCCTGCAGGCTGCCTGATTGCCCCCACCACAGCACACAGCAGAGCTGCCTTTGACACAGCATATGCTAAAATGTAGCAGGGGATAGGATTGGGCAGAAAATGAATCATGTTGAAGTCCCATGGATTGCCCAGGTCCCAGGGCACAATGAAAAAGAGTGTAACCTGATGTCATTTTGGTTTCAGATCAAAGATTAGACCTTCAAAGTGTATGTTTTTTTTAATGTATGGTGTGAATAACTAATGCAATTGTTATTGCATGTCTTATAAAAAAGCTTTCAGACAAATTATACCATAACATTCTTGACAGGTTAGGCCCATAGAAACAACTGGGTAACAGAGAGAGAAAGAGAATAGCCCCTGCTTTTCTGTCATTTTGAAAGAGTAAAGTGGCATTTGGAGTAGCCACCAACTTCTCATATTACAAGGTATTTTCTTTCTTACCTCTTCACATCAAGGTCAGAGGCAGCAAGCAGTTGGCAAACTGTGTGTAATCTAGAAACAGGAGCTTCCCTTACTGCTTGTTTTACAATCTGCTGGCAACTGTGAGTAAATGGTCAGATTTTATTCATACAATAAAAGCGCAAAAAAAAAAAAAAAAAAGGTCCTGGGGTATTCCCAGCTACTGATCAGTATCCCAGTTAGCCTAAAACAGAATCCTTATAGCTCATTTCAAGGCTCAGGAGAAAATTTCAAGACGGGGAAGGGAGGAAAATCCCCCTCCATTTCTTTTTCTCACCCTCTGAAACTTTTCCCTGCTGTGATATAAATGTTTCAAGGGCTCTGTTCAGGACTGACTGCAGGACAGGGAAGATTTCTGGAAAGTGAGAAAGGGAGATGTTATCCTCCAGAAATGTCCCCAAATAATGTGGGGAGGAGGTTATTTTATCCTAGCTACAAATATCCCCCCACACACCAGCTTTCAGGATTGCTGTACACAAGGGAAAGGTTTCTTGAGAGCAGTCAGGGAGAAATGTATCTTTTTCATTTTCTCCATAGTGAAAACTTCTCTTAAATTGCAGGAAAGGAAGCTTTTTGTTTTTGTTTTTGAACTTCATGATACAAACCATACCTATTCTTCGATTCAGAGGAACTTTCTGTACTAAGTTCTGACACACTCAATTCTGTGTTGAGTGAAAACTCAGAATCTAAAGATTTTTAGGGGGAAAAAAGAATATGACTACAGTTTCAGATTTGAAGAATTTGCTGTGTGTGTGCATTTTCTAGATGGAACAAGGAGCACATGCTTGTTATGGAAAATGCAACAGGCAGGCATGACACTGGTTTTCTTTCGTTTGTCTGAAGCAGCAAGCTTCAGTTGAGCCCTTACGAATCATCTCCTCTCACTCCTTGTACCTTTACACATGTGTAAAGGTGTGTCAGATTGTGTCTGACACACCTTTGCGTCAGACACAATCAAGGCCTCCACAAAGCTCAGGGTGGTGTACATAGTTCTTCCCCTTCTTTTGTCCACACAACAACCTGGCCTTTCACTTCCGTCATAGCTGGCTCCCTCACAGGAAATCTGCTATTTCTTTATCCTCAGTTCATTTAAATGCGATTGCCCATTTTCATTACTCTAGTGGCAATCAGTATGTTCCCGCTGCCCTTCACATTTTCAAAACTAAAATTCTTTCCCAATTGCTGTACGGTGTCCCCATTTGGATAAAGGCTACGAACCAAGATTTGGACCAAGTGGCAGCCTCCTTCCTTAGACGAATCCTAGGGGTTCCCAGTTTAATTAGACTATCTACCCTTGTGAACTAGGGATCCACCTTCCCTCTACCACTGTGTGGTCTCTCACTTTTAAGTTCTGGCTCTGCCTACACTTAAGTACTCATTCTGAGTCTCTTTTAAAAGATCTATTAAAGGACTCTTACCTCTCTAAGTGGTTCAAATTTATCGATTCCAAGCTTCTTTCGTTAGACCTGTCCCCCGAATCCCTTGCAGACATTAACCTCCACAGGACCCACTCAATTATTAAATCTAAACTTTGGGAATCTGAATTCAACCAACTCTCTTCAAATCTCAACCCTACCTGTTCTCCCCAGTTTTTTGGCCTCCTCCCCTCGCTTGGTCGCCCTTTCAATTATTTCAGTAAGCTGATTAACCCTATTAAGAGGAGAGCGTTTATGCTCACAAGATTTAATATCTTCCCCTCAGCTGTTCACTCTGGCAGATTCTCCAATAACCCACGTGATCGCAGATTTTCCCCTTTTTGTTCCCTAGAACCGGACTCAGTGGATCATATATTGCTCTGTGGCCCGGCCCACCAATCTCTCCAAGATACACATTTGAAACCCCTGCTGTCCTATTTTTCTGGTACCTTTACTGACCCCTTACTTGTCCTCTTGAATGACAATTCCATGGTCACTACCAGTGCAGTAGCAGAATTTCTTTCCGCAGTTATTAAGCTAAAACCCCCACCCTGATCCTATTCCCCCTCTAGTTTCCCCCCTTTCTATCCTTACCAGTCCCTTGTTGCGACTTTCCCTCTCGGCAACACAGCCACTATGCTGGCTACTGTTACTGCTATTTACTGTTTTTAATGCCAATAAAGGTTATGGTATGGACTGAGAGGGCATTTGAACTTGGATCTTTCAGGTCTAAGTCCAACTCTGGAACCACTACACTAATATCTTCTAACAATAAAATATTGCAAAATATTACAATAACACAACCAACTTGGAATTTTCATTGCTGTAGACCATTAAAGACACTTTTAGCAAAAGTGCACCAGGCTGCACCAATTAGCTTCATCCTCTCCACTTCACTGACTTTTGGACTATTCATTTTCACCTACCTCTCACAGGATGAATGACCCACAGATACAATCCATTCTCAGTTCACCTTACAAATCCCAACAGAATGAGTGAGGAATGCTCAAAGCAAAAGGAGATTTCTTGATCTTGATTTTTGACCTCTCCAGTCTGGAGGCCTTGCGATTGGCCGTGACAGTTTAAAATGAAAACTGTGGGTCAAACATATAATAAAATAATCCTAAACCATAATGCAGACCCTGCAAAAAAAAAAAAAATCAAATCCACTCTGCCCGGAATGTTACTCACCAAAGTAAGGTTTCTGAGCCTGATCTTGGGCAGTCTCATCCCTTTCAGCTGCACAATATGGTGAGCAATGAGGGCCCTTGAAATGAAGTCCAGTGTCAGCCCTCCCATTGGAACAGAAGCTAATAATTCATAAGGAACATGATCTACAGTGAGGAAAAATATATGTAGGACAGCTGAGGAAGGGAACCAGGATCATACCACTATCGCTATTGGGAAGGGTAATTAAATAGTCCCCTGTTGTTGCATCTAACAAGGGCCAGGAAAACTATCTGGACGTAACTGCACAGGAGGTGAACTCGAAAATGAATTATTGCTGAGGAGCTTGTTAGCTTTCCATGGTGTGTACCCTAAATAGCAGGTGCTGTTGCTGGGTGCTCTGCTCCCAAGGGAAACCCTTATTAATATTCAATACAGAGGTGTTTACTCTGAACTAATACTGGGACTTGTCTGAAGAAAGGCCTTGCTGTTTTATCAGACTGATCTTTCATTAGGGAGATGGACTCTGCTATGGCCTGACAAAGAGACAACTCAAGCATTTTTACCTGATCAGAGCAATCTTTGTTGATTAATCACCCAGGTTTTAGGCAATTACAGTCTAATCCTATGCCTGTCAATTTAGAAATAAATCCTACTGAGATGCGAATACTATCCAACTTTCCAGCACTGATACAGCTGCAATGCAGCACCAAGGTAAGGGAATAAGCATTTCCTTACCTTAAGAAGGCCTCCATGACTGCTCACCACCACAGGATGCAGCCCATGCCTCATTGGCATGGCTGCATCAGTGCTGGAAAGTTGAATAGAACTGGGCTCTGAGCCCAGTAGGACCTACTCCCAGCTAAGCATATATAAGATTCAGTTAATTAATTAATCCCAAAATTAAGACCCAATATCTGTGAAAAAAATAAAACAATTTTATTTGGTTTTTATTTATTATTAAATGGGCAGGTACATGGGTAATGACTGCCTGCACCTGTTGACACTATACCACTGATATTACCTACCTAGTACACTTTTAAAGCAATTATAATACTAATATACATTTTAAATAAAAACACATAACACCGCTTTCTGTACTTCTAACTTTGGAAAACACCAAAATATGCACACACAAAAAACCATTTTCACCCACCTCTAGTCATAGCAGATATAATCTCAGAAGAGGCATTCCACCAGTATATAAGAAGAGCCCTGCTGGATCAGGCCAAGGGCCCATCTAGTCCAGCTTCCTGTATCTCACAGTGGCCCACCAGATGCCTCAGAGAGCACACCTTGGATCTGGCATTCTGAGAGAGCCCACTTCTAAAATCAGGAGGTTTCATATACCCCTCATGGCTTGTAACCTGTGATGGACTTTTCCTCCAGAAAGTTATCCAATTCCCTTTTAAAGGCTTCTAGGCCAGATGACATCACCACATCCTGTAGCAAGGAGTTCCACAAACTAATTGCACACTGAGAGTCCAATCCCGAGCTTCCTGGCTGTGGCATCAACACTGGAGGAGACTTGTGGATAGAATTGCAGCCTCAGAGCCCAACCCTGTGCATGTCTACTCAGAAGGAAGTCCCATGAGAGTCAATGGGGCTTATGGGCCGAACCTGGTGGAGCCACTTGCAGGCTGGCTGGGGGCATGACTCGGGCGCGCCTCTCCAACTGGCGCGCGCCGCCCGGGAGCTCCGCGAGGGAGGGGCAGTGCCAGCGCTCTCAGGTCCGCGCCGCCCGCCGCCACCAGGGGCGCCAGAGTGCAGCTCCCGGGCTGAGCCAGGCCGCTGCAGGGGACCCAGGGGTGGAGGCAGAGGGTGGAGAGGACCAGGGAGGCGGACTCCGGTGGGACTGCTTGTGGCTGAGTCTCAGGCACCGGGACTGGTCTGCCCTGGGAGGCACAAACCCTGCCCGGTGCCAGGCTGGAGGTGGAGTGTTGGAACAGTGTTGGTTGTCTTACTCACAAGGAATCCCACTGTGGTCAGTAAGACTGAGCCTGCCCTCCTGGGAGGAAGCCCCTTCCATGGACTCTAGTGAGACTGTGGCTGAGACTCAGACATGCCCAGGATTGGGCTGCCCTTGGAGGCACAGACCCTGCCCAGTGCCAGGCTCCAGGCTGGAGGTGGAGTGTTGGAACAGTGTTGGTTGTCTTACTCACAAGGAATCCCATTGTGGTCAGTAAGACTAAGGCTGCCCTCCTGGAAGGAAGCCTCTTCCACGGACTCTAGTGGGACTACGGCTGAGACTCAGACATGCCCAGGATTGGGCTGCCCTTGGAGGCACAGACCCTGCCCAGTGCCAGGCTCCTGTCCAGAGCCGGAGTGTTAAAACAGTTTTGGTTGTCTTACTCACAAGGAATCCCATTGTGGTCAGTAAGACTGAACCTGCCCTCCTGGGTGGAAGCCCCTTCCATGGTCTGTAGTGGGATTGAGGTTGATAACAAATGGATTGATGAAGAAAACCACTGCATATGAAAACCATTCCTAAATAGCAGCTTACATGGCCTACAAAAGTGACCCAGACCAGAAATAATACTCCAATCACGTAGGTCATCCCACTGACTGCTGCTTGGAAGGTTTTCTGGAAGGTATCTCTACTGGAGTGATACTACTGAAGTCATCATGCTGTACAGGTGGGCCTTTTTATCAGCAACTTTGGAACCCACAGGTTTGACTCATTGCAGTTTCTGAAGTACCTTCCAGTCGCATCCAGGAAGCTTTCTATCTCTCAGTCTCTCCTACCTCACAGGGTTGTTGTGAGGACAAATAAGGCGAGGAACCATATACACCACCCTGAGCTGCTTAGAGGAGCTATAAAATGAGCTATCAAAATGTGAATGAATTAATAATTCATAAGTTTTTGTCACCCCATATGACATCATTAATTATTCAATTATTAATTAAATAATAATTAAATAATTAGTTATGTCATGCAGGGTGACAAAAATTTATGGGCCCTGGGTGTCAAATGACCTAGCTACGCCACTGGTTCCCAAAGAGAGAGTGGGTGTCAATGGGCAATTTTCACAATGGCTTTGTTGGCAACCTTCAGTCTCGAAAGACTATGGTATCGCGCTCTGAATGGTGGTTCTGGAACAGTGTGGCTGTTCATTGTGGCTGAAAAGGCTGATTCGGGAGTGACAATCCCTTCCAAACCGGGTGCAAGTGCAGTACATCCCTGGTCTGTCTCCTTTGCCTCTTTGCCTCAGACTGTTGGCCAAGTGTCTCTTCAAACTGGGAAAGGCCATGCTGCACAGCCTGCCTCCAAGCGGGCCGCTCAGAGGCCAGGGTTTCCCACCTGTTGAGGTCCACTCCTAAGGCCTTCAGATCCCTCTTGCAGATGTCCTTGTATCGCAGCTGTGGTCTACCTGTAGGGCGCTTCCCTTGCATGAGTTCTCCATAGAGGAGATCCTTTGGGATCAGGCCATCATTCATTCTCACAACATGACCGAGCCAACGCAGGCGTCTCTGTTCCAGCACCGCATACATGCTAGGGATTCCAGCTCGTTCCAGGACTGTGTTGTTTGGAGCTTTGTCCTGCCAGGTGATGCCGAGGATGCATCGGAGGCAGCGCATGTGGAAAGCGTTCAGTTTCCTCTCCTGTTGTGAGCAAAGAGTCCATGACTCGCTGCAGTACAGAAATGTACTCAGGACGCAAGCTCTGTAGACCTGGATCTTGGTATGTTCCATCAGCTTCTTGTTGGACCAGACTCTCTTTGTGAGTCTGGAAAACGTGGTAGCTGCTTTACCGATGCGTTTGTTTAGCTCGGTATCGAGAGAAAGAGTGTCGGAGATCGTTGAGCCAAGGTACACAAAGTCATGGACAACCTCCAGTTCATGTGCAGAGATTGTAATGCAGGGAGGTGAGTCCACATCCTGAACCATGACCTGTGTTTTCTTCAGGCTGATTGTCTTGCACAATGGAAATGTCAGGCTGATCCTCTTTCACATTGGAGAGAGGTGAAAAGCAGTATGCCCCAAGGATCTGTCCTGGGACCGGTGCTTTTCAACCTCTTCATAAATGGCCTGGAGACAGGGGTGAGCAGCGAGGTGGCAAAGTTTGCAGACAACATCCGAGTGGCGAAGACCAGACGTGATTGTGAGGAGCTCCAGAAGGATCTCTCCAGACTGGAAGAATGGGCAGCAAAATGGCAGATGCGTTTCAATGTAAGTAAGTGTAAAGTCATGCACATTGGGGCAAAAAATCAAAACTTCACATATAGGCTGATGGGTTCTGAGCTGTCTGTGACAGACAGCCTCAGAGCCCAACCCTGTGCATGCCTATTCGGAAGGAAGTCCCATGAGAGTCAATGGGGCTTACTCCCAGGAAAGTGCGGGCAGGATTGCAGCCTGAGGCCCTAACAGTGCAGGTGACGTTGCTGGGGGCGCCTGTGTGGAGAAGGCGAAGTGATTTGTAGCTGATGCTGACAGAAATGCGCTGCTCTCAGGCGCTCAGTGAGACGTCTTTTCGGTTTTTGTGACTGTGAGTCTCTTCCTGTTCTAGGTCTATGGTCGCTGCTGCTTCGCCGGGCAGCAGCGTCCCTACTCCTCGCGTCACGTGACGTCAGAGCGGAAGCGGCCGTGTTTCCAAGGGAGCTGCTTCCGGTGCTGGCTGGGCTGCCTCTCGGTGGGGGGGACGTCGCTGGCGATGCTCGTCCTGTCTTCGCGGAATGTAGCGGCCGGGCTGGTCCGGTACGTGCGCGAGCGGGAGGCCTCGGAGGGCGCGCGGGGTGCCGGGGCCCGGCCGGGGCCGGCGGCGGCCGCTGGAGAAGAGAGGGAGGGAGGGACTGTGCGCGCCGAGGGAGGCCGCGTACAGTCGCCGGTCGCCTCGACGGCCTCTCCCCCTCCGCGGGGCAGCCAGCGCTGCTCTTTGGCCGGGGCGCGTCGGCTGGCGTCCTCCGCCCCGCTGAGGCCCCGTCTGCGGCTCCCTTGTGCCGCCCGCCTCTAATCCCGGGGCTAAGCCGCTTACCTGGCACCAGCCGTCCCACTTGTCTGGGAAGGCCCTGTGCCGGGGCGCCCCCCATCACACGCGCTAGACATATACTCTGTATTATATATATACACTCCCTATATGATCCCTCTCTGTACATACACACTCTCTACACACACACACTATATATACTCTATTTATGCGCGCACATGCTATATATACTCTGTATATCAATTTACATATACACACTCTTCACACTCACACTATATATATATATTCTTTCTCTATATCTATCCATATACACACACACTTTGTGTGCACGCACATTGTATATATGTTTTGAAGACACTCTGACAGCTGCCAAACAGGACAATTCAGCTCTGTGATGAAATACTCACTGGTAATTGTATTATTTCTTGACTGGGAATGGATGGTTTTCTGGGGCTGGGGTGACTGGTTGGATTTTTAGGCAGCAATATTCTGGCATTTGCTCTGTATCTGCTTACCTATTCTCTTCTTTTTTCAACCAGGCTTTAATCCCAGGGTTCTCAAGATAGGCCTGCTTTGAAAAAGAAAGTACATGGCAGTTAAATAATATTTACAAGCCAGTGTTCATGTACATCTGAGCTCATTCTCACATGTATGTTTATGGGTTTGCCATATATGGAAAACCTTGCTGGGTCTGGCCAAAAGCACATCTAAACCAGCTTACTGTTTCCTCCAATAATGCACTTGTTGTCCTTGGGGAGCCTGCAAGTAGGAGAGAAAGGCAGACTTCTCT
The DNA here is from genome assembly GCF_035046505.1 of Tiliqua scincoides. Classification (NCBI taxonomy): domain Eukaryota; kingdom Metazoa; phylum Chordata; class Lepidosauria; order Squamata; family Scincidae; genus Tiliqua; species Tiliqua scincoides. Next base: position 188,745,442 of record NC_089824.1, read on the forward strand.
CCTGCTGCTGCTCTCCTCCAACTGGTGTTCAGAGGCATACTGCCCCTGAATATGGAGACATCACATTAGCTTTAGATAAACCTGGCCTCCGTGAATTTTTCCAATGTCTTTTTATAGCCTTCCAGGCTAGTGACCAAGATGAATTCCACAGCCTAATTATGCACTGTGTGAAGAAGTGCCTCCTTTTGTCTTTTTTAAATCTCCCACCAGTCAGTTTCACTGAATGACCTGGTCTGATATGGGAAAGACAGAAAACATCTTTTAATCTGCATCATGCATAATTATATAAGACTCAAGAATTCCCCTCTTACTTGCCCTTTTTCACACTAAAAAGTCCCAAATTGTGTACCTTTACTTCTTAAGAAAGGTGTTCTAGTTCTCTGATCACTCTCATTGCACTCCATTGCACTTTTCAGCTCTACAATATCCTCCTTAAGGTGTGGTGATCAGGACATAACCAGTTTTTCAAATGTGGCATCATAGTTTTGCATAGGGGTGTTAGAATATTAGTAACATTCTTAGTCTTTTTCCTAATTACCCCAGCGTGAAATTTGGGGTTTCTTCACTGCTGTCACACACTAGGTCAATGTTTTCACTGAGCTGTCCACCACAATCCCAAGATTTCTTTCCTGGTTGTCACCAGCAACTTAGACCCCATGTGAGCTTGATACTGCCCAGCTTGTGTTGACTTCCCCCAGGGATCAGTTCAAAAATTGCTCTGTAACCTTTGATAATAGTGCTCAGAAGGATAATCATGTTCATCTGTTGCTGCAAAACCAATAGAAACTTGTGTGACACCTTAAAGACAAATAACTTCAGCACTGTGCGTTGGTTTTGGTACTTTTGATAGTCTCCAGGGGATGAAAGCTTTTTGTTTGGCCTTACTCTTCTGAGAAGATGTATATAGCCTGACTAGATAATGTGGCTGCATGGGAAGATGTGTTTCTGTCATGTAGCCAACTGACCAGGAAACCTGTACCAGCGAGGTCACTTGGCTAAACTTGTTCATGCTTGAATAGGTGAATTGAGCCCTAGTTGCCAATGTTTAAGCTATTTGTTTGCATCCTGTAGTGCTTCTCTAGTATTGCATGCTCTGATCTACACAATAGAATGTGAAAGTGAAGAGCTGGGGACAGGTGTGTGAAGTCCATGTTGATTCAAAATATGTTGAATCTCTTAAATGAAACTATTTTGCAGCAAAGGTAAAAAAAAAAGTATGAAACCTGAAGCCAACTGAGGCTGTACTCTAATGCACACTTTCCTGAACACAGTGGAACTCACTTCTAAGTAGACATCGATAGGATTGTGTTGAAAGTGAGTTAATGTCTACCTAAAGAAGCCATGTACAGAGATACTGTTTAACTAGAAGACTGCTTTCACTGGGCAGTGGGTGAAGTGACGCAGATGTTGGGCAGTTTTGGAAGAACTGGCAATTCTGGTATTAAATGGCTTGCATTTGCTTCTGGTGTGCAAATATTTGTGGCAAACAACATTCCTAAGGGAACTTTGTGCCTATGTTGTTCTGCTTTTACAAGGGGAATGCAACCTTTCATATGTCCCTGTTGTGTAGTTATAAAGTATTGTTAAGTCTTCATTTCTTCTTAGTTTGCTTTTTACTGTTATAGTCACTGCCTGTAACATTGCAATATGTTGTTCAGTAAGATGTGCTGTTGGTTCCATTTTTCATAATCAGGAAGTTTCTTTAAGGTTATTCTGTGAAACAGGAACCATCTATTACTGAGGTTATGCAAGTCTGCTACTCATTCTGAAATGAAAGGTCAGAACTGTAGTGTCTTCAAGCAAACTTGGTGTTGCCCGAATCTATAATTGGATAGCAAGTTGGTTTGTTTAGAGAGGCATGTAGACTTGTTTGAGACTCAGAAATGTCAGGTTTAGTATTTGTGCTTTGGTTGGGTAGTTACAGCTGTGTATGAAAACAGTATGTAAATTACTGATATAATGCAAGAGTGGAATAATTTAACACTTTAAAAGATTTTTCTTTCTTCATAAGTGCATATAGTGGTTTTTGAATGGAGTGATTGGTCTTATAACAGATTTGACTTATTTGTGCACTGCCTTTCAGGATGAGGCCTCCCAAATGTTTTATGTCCAATTAAACAACTATGTCCAATTATTTTTTTCTTTATTGGGCTGCAGATGTTATAAAAACCTATGGCTACTGCTACTTCTTTGCTTGGTATTTGTAAGTCACAGTAGGGGCTGGGGGCAAAAGATAACATTCCTCACCCTAAATCAAATATTTGGTGGCTTCCTAGTCAAGCCTGTTCTAAATAGTCCCCAGAATAATGACCACCAAGAGAATCTGGGAGCAAGTGACAGTTGTACGGGGCTTGGCTTCTCTGCTGAGCTGCATTAGAATGGCCCCTGGAAGCAGCAGCTTTTTCCTCACACAGCTGCTCTGAACAACAAGTTGGGGGGGGGATTGAAATGGCAACAATTCTCACCCCAGCCCAAATGTTCTTAAAAGTTTATTATTGATGCTTGAAGACTAGTGGACAAACTGTAGAACACAGTGCTATAAATCTCTTATCTTGCCAGTCCTGTACCAGCCAATATAACTTTTTTTTATAGTTATAAAAAAAGAGCGAGTGGGATTTGCAAAACAGCCAAGTCACACGAGAGACCCTCCATTTGAACTAACATTTGATTTCCAGCAATCTCTGGCCCTGCCTATTACTGCTGGCAGAGGAGGGGGCAGCGGCCTTGTGAGCAGATAGCAGACCAGGTTTATTATGGAAACCAAACATGTCTTTGACCCTATCATAAGACAACTGTTGTTGGGAGATCTTCTTTTTGATCTTTTGCTTCATCATTGGAAAACAGGGAAGAGTCATAGGAACACTTGTATTGGTGGTAGAGCAGTGTTCATCAGCCACAAAATAATGAAAGCAGTCTGCCTCACCCAGCCTGCACCTGTGTATTGAACTGCTGGTAAATAGTACATTTTTATCTGAAAGTTGCTATGTAGTATAGTCATCTGCAGGAGTCTGGGCACAGGGCAGAACTCTGAAGAGACTTCCAGCTATTTCAGCAAGATGTGACTATATCTTAAATCTTTAAGTTGTTCAGCCAGTACTTGCCCTTTGACAACTGCAGCTTTTTTCTCTCTGGGCTTCTGTTGTGTCATCTCAGCGCCCCTACTCCATCCAAAAATTTGTTGTCGTAGTCTTTCACCTCATCTTTCTGATCATGTCACACACTCCTCCATAAATCCCTTCACTGGCTTCCTGTCTGCTCCTGGATCTAGCACAGGCTTCTTGACCTTGCACAAAGTTCTCTGTTGCCTTTCTTCTCCTTCTCTGGTTTTGTATTCCATTACACTTCTGTCCATGACCTCGTCCTGTCTTCCACAGAGGGTTATGAAAGAGCCATAGCTCTTTCAAACAACTTTGCCCTTGCTGCCCCATGCCTAGAACTGTGTCCCAGAACTTCTGCCTGATATTTCCTCTCTTGTTCCATCATACCTCCCTCTCAAAACTCACCTCTTTTGTAAATCTTTGGAATAGCCCCCATATCCTATTGCGTTTAAGCATAATTATGTGTACATTAAATCACATTCCCTTGTTTGCCCCGAAACCCCTCCCCTCTTCTATTGTCTCTTGAGCTTCTTTTAAAATTATGAGTTCCTTGGTACAGGGATCTGACCACTTGTCACATAAGTGATAATATCAAAGTACCTATTAAGGAAAAATCTTTCAAAGAAATTTATTTTTCCTGCTCCAAGCTGAAACTTATGTGACAAGAAGCTGACCATAAAGATTAAATCCTCTGTACTGCATATTGTACAGCAGCAGATTTTGAACGGTTGCAAGGAAGCCTAGCATTGCACAGTGAGAAGAGCCTACGGGTTCTTTGGTGGGCAATTATTATCAAAGCAGATCTTGAAGGTACAAAGTATGACAAAAATCTATCTGGGTTGTATTCTATGGTCTTCTCTGTAGTGAGTGTTGGCGAGGAATCTTGAGCTGTGTATGAACTGCGTGCACATCCTAGAATGTGCTCTGTACTCAATTAGGATCATAAGAAAAGGTTTGCTGGATCAGGCTAAAGGCCCAGCTGGTCCAGAATTGTGTTTCTGACAGTGGCTCCCTAGCTGCATTGGAGAGAAATGCTTCTTTCCTGGCATTGCTCTCCTGCAAATGGGATTCAGAGGCATATTGACATTGAACCTGGAGTGTAGTTCATAGCTGTCATAACTAGCAGCCATTGACCTGTTGTCCATGCCTTTGTCCAATCCTCTTTTAAAGCCATTCAAACTAGTTGTCGTCACTATGCATTGTGCTAATGAATGCCACCCTCAGCATTTTGGTCAGGAGTGTGATAGCATCTGTCCAGACAAAATTATTATTTGGATTTGATATTTCCACCCACAATGATTCTGCAGGGGAGTCCGGTGCCCCAGGTTTTCTCCTTTGTTAAATTTTGTTCCACCTTTGACTTGCAGTTGTGGTTGTAGGGGAACATTGGTAATTGCGTGCAAACTCTATTTTTGAATCACACACACATCCTTCTATGGCATGCAGTTTTGAAAAAGACGTTGTGAGAAGGGTACTCATAATTGCTGCATAAATAGTGGACACATATGTTCATGAAGAAGTTATGGCACAAGTCCTATACATATATATGATGGTATGTGGGGGGATATTGTCTGAAAAGAATAATAGAGGCTTAAAGTAAATCATGAAATGAAAATGATGTAGAAATTAGAATAGGAACATTTTCAATAGCCATTCTAAAGGTTTTTAAGAACATAAGAACAACCCCACTGGATCAGGCCATAGGCCCATCTAGTCCAGCTTCCTGTATCTCACAGCGGCCCACCAAATGCCCCAGGGAGCACACCAGATAACAAGAGACCTCATCCTGGTGCCCTCCCTTGCATCTGGCATTCTGATATAACCCATTTCTAAAATCAGGAGGTTGCGCATACACATCATGGCTTGTACCCCATAATGGATTTTTCCTCCAGAAACTTGTCCAATCCCCTTTTAAAGGCGTCTAGGCTAGACGCCAGCACCACATCCTGTGGCAAGTAGTTCCACAGACCAACCACACGCTGAGTAAAGAAATATTTTCTTTTGTCTGTCCTAACCTGCCTAACACTCAATTTTAGTGGATGCCCCCTGGTTCTGGTATTATGTGAGAGTGCAAAGAGCATCTCCCTATCCACTCTGTCCATCCCCTGCATAATTTTGTATGTCTCAATCATGTCCCCCCTCAGGCGTCTCTTTTCTAGGCTGAAGAGGCCCAAACGCCGTAGCCTTTCCTCATAAGGAAGGTGCCCCAGCCCAGTAATCATCTTAGTCGCTCTCTTTTGCACCTTTTCCATTTCCACTATGTCTTTTTTGAGATGCGGCGACCAGAACTGGACACAATACTCCAGGTGTGGCCTTACCATAGATTTGTACAACAGCATTATAATACTAGCCGTTTTGTTCTCAATACCCTTCCTAATGATCCCAAGCATAGAATTGGCCTTCTTCACTGCTGCCGCACATTGGGTCGACACTTTCATGGACCTGTCCACCACCACCCCAAGATCTCTCTCCTGATCTGTCACAGACAGCTCAGAACCCATCAGCCTATATCTAAAGTTTTGATTTTTTGCCCCAATGTGCATGGCTTTACACTTACTGACATTGAAGCGCATCTGCCATTTTGCTGCCCATTCTGCCAGTCTGGAGAGATCCTTCTGGAGCTCCTCACAATCACTTCTGGTCTTCACCACTCGGAAAAGTTTGGTGTCGTCTGCAAACTTAGCCACTTCACTGCTCAACCCTGTCTCCAGGTCATTTATGAAGAGGTTGAAAAGCACCGGTCCCAGGACAGATCCTTGGGGCACACCGCTTTTCACCTCTCTCCATTCTGAAAATTGCCCATTGACACCCACTCTCTGTTTCCTGGCCTCCAACCAGTTCTCAATCCACGAGAGGACCTGTCCTCTAATTCCCTGACTGTGGAGTTTTTTCAGTAGCCTTTGGTGAGGGACCGTGTCAAACGCCTTCTGAAAGTCCAGATATATAATGTCCACGGGTTCTCCCACATCCACATGCCTGTTGACCTTTTCAAAGAATTCTATAAGGTTCGTGAGGCAAGACTTACCCTTACAGAAGCCATGCTGACTCTCCCTCAGCAAGGCCTGTTCATCTATGTGTTTTGAGATCCTATCTTTGATGAGGCATTCCACCATCTTACCCGGTATGGATGTTAGACTGACCAGCCTATAGTTTCCTGGGTCCCCCCTCTTTCCCTTTTTAAAAATAGGCGTGACATTTGCTATCCTCCAATCTTCTGGCACCGTGGCCGTTTTGAGGGACAAGTTGCATACCTTAGTCAAGAGATCAGCAACTTCATTCTTCAATTCCTTAATAACTCTTGGGTGGATGCCATCAGGGCCCAGTGACTTATTGATCTTTAATTTATCAATGAGGTCTGAAACATCTTCTCTTTACCCCTCATCTGACTTTACCTCTCGGTCAGGAGGGGCCGTTCGGGCAGCGGTATCTGCCCGAGGTCTTTTGCCGTGAAGACAGATGCAAAGAACTCATTTAATTTCTCTGCCATCTCTAAGTTATCTCCTCTTTCCCTCCCTCACCATCCAGAGGGCCAACCACTTCTCTGGCGGGTTTCCTGCTTCTAACATATTTGAAGAAGCTTTTATTATTCCCCTTAATGTTGCTGGCCATGCGTTCCTCATAGTTTCGCTTGGCCTCCCGTTTCACCTTCTTACATTTCTTTTGCCACAGTTTATGTTCCTTTTTATTCTCCTCATTAGGGCAAGACTTCCATTTACGGAAGGAAGCTTCCTTGCCCTTCACAGCCTCTCTAACTTGGCTGGTTAGCCATGCGGGCACCCTCCTGGATTTAGTGGAACCCTTCTTTCTTTGCGGTATACACCTCTCAGGGTCAGGGTAATAGTTACATGTGCTCTGGGACAGTGAAACCGCATGGAAGGAAATAATAAGGGAGTCATTTGGGAGTGTCCTGCACCCAAGCAGCACCTCAGCTGCTACTGGTAAATGTCAAACAAGCTTTTCCTGCATTTTTGAACCCTTCTAATCCAAGGACATCCTGTTTCTAGGCTTTGCAGAGCTGGAATGGGAAGTTGGTTGGAGTTGTGAGCCAATATCCTGCAAAGTACATCTTTTCTTCTTAAACCTCAAAGGTAATAAATCTTTTACCCGGTGCCTTTTGTGTATCTCATTCATGCCTAATGTCTGTATTCAAAGTGTTGTCTTCTCAAGTATACTTCTCAAGTATAAACACATTGTTGTTGGTCCATCTCCAGACTAGTTAATTACTTCTTTGCAACTGATGAGCAAATATTGTTGGGGCTTGGTTCAGATCAGAAGATCAGGAGTTCTGAATCTTTCCTGTGTCTGTTAGATCACTGGGAAATTTTACGCCTTCTCTCATCCTGAAAGTGGAAAAAATTAATCTGATGAGAGTTTTAATTAATTTGTCAAATATACAGAATACTATACAGTGGTGCCTCGCATAACGAAATTAATCCGTTCCGCGAGTCCTTTCATTATGCGAGTTTTTTGTTTTGCGAAGCAGTTTTCCCATAGGAATGCATTGAAATTTAATTAATGCGTTCCTATGGGCAAGAAAAGTCAGAACAAAGTCAAATTTGGTTTACAAAGTGTTTATTAAGTGCTCTTTAAAGGCATACATAAGGAAAGAGGATTTCAAAAAGGGGGGGATGCTGAGTGGGGAGCTTGAAGGCTGTAATCCTGTTCACACTTTCCTGGGAGTAAGTACAATGGGACTTACTTCTGAGGAGACACGCACAGGATTGTGCTCTAAGCTGGGGAGGACAGAGCAGGTGCACTCAATTGCTTGCTTTTGCCGTGATCATGGGGGGAAACGTGAAGGAAATGGGGCAGTGAGAGAGTGAATGAGCGATGGGGGGGATGCTGAGTGGGGAGTTTGAAGGCTGTAATCCTGTGCAAACTTTCCTGGGAGCAAGCACAATGGAACTTACTTACATAAAGATCCGCCCCTTACTAGGGTGAATGAGATCATAAACTGACATGAAGATCCGCCCCTTACTAGGGTGAATGGGATCATAAACTGACATGAAGATCCGCCCCTTACTAGGGTGAATGGGATCATAAACTGACATGAAGATCCGCCCCTTACTAGGGTGAATGGGATCATAAACTGGCATGAAGATCCGCCCCTTACTAGGGTGAATGGGATCATAAACTGGCATGAAGATCCCCCCCCTTAAGTCAAACCAAAACAAAACAAAAATTCGTCTTGCGAAGCATGGGTCATAAAAATTTGTTGTGCGAGTTACCAAACTTCGCAAAACGCTTTCGTTCTGCAAGTTTTTCGCTGCGCGGGGCATTCGTTATGCGAGGTACCACCGTAGTTCTAAATTTTGTGATTCCAATATTCTGTTTTACAGTTGTGATTTAGCCCAAAGCTCACCTGTCAGCTTCAGATTAGAAATATCTTGGTGTTGTTGTCAAATCCTGTTCTTTAGTGCACAGATACTTTTATTATATTTCTTTTCCCCATAATCCCTGGGTTCTGTACTCTGCAGTGTTCATCTGTTCTAGTCTGTTATAGCTTGGATCTGAAGCTCTGACCATGCATGGGGTGACATTCCCTCCTTTCCCCTCTCTGTGCTATAGTTCCCTGTGCCATATGGCATATCAATTTTTTCTCATCCTCCAGAGTGTCTTTGTGGGGACGTGCAACTGGTTAGGAACTGGTAACAAAAAAAACACATACACAATGAACAAAAATGCTTTTGCTTTCACAAGTGAAGTGTGGGTCCTTTATTTTCTGTGGCAGTCTCTGAACTGGTGTTTTCTGATTTTTTCCCCCTTAAGAATATAGAACACATGACTTTCCTTCTCTTGTCCATCTTTAGATGAGTCACCTTCAGTAGACTCAAACTAAGGATGAAATGCAGATTTGTTGTACAGTCTTTGGCAATACTTTGAATTCATGGTTTATTTTGATTTCTAGGCGTATCTGTTTATGAGCAGCTTTGGATCCCTAGCACTCTGAAGTCTTATGTGAAGTGTACCATATATTTACAGACAACACTAATCCAGTAGGTTTAGCAACTCTATGTACTTGGATGTAATTCTTTAGCAGCTCAGTTCTGAAAGCTGCCTCAGCATTCTCTTACCAAAAGACATAAGCATCTGGGAAGACTGCTTAAAGCTAGGAAAATTCCCAAAGCAATTTCAGAGTAGCAGGTGAGACTTTACAAATTATGACTCTGGTGAAAAGGTTCCAAGGTTTATCCCATTCATAAACTAATTAAATTAAAAAAAAACTTTTGATTCATATTGTGGCTCATAACTTTTAACAGATTTCTTATTTTCAGTATATCTGCTTACAAAACTGCAGGTGTGTAGCGATATCTTAGCAGGGGCATACACATTGAAGGAATGTACCTTTTAAGATGCTATACTCCAGGGCATATGCATGCATCACCTGTAAACAAACACACAGTACATTTTCTTTAAAGTAATTTGCAGATATTATTGATTAAATCTCATGCAGATAACTAAGATTTCTTTGATAGCATAGCTCTGTTCAGTAATATGGAAAAGAGTATTCAAAAGATTCCAGTATTTGCTTTCCAGATTTTCAGTATTTGCTTCCTTCCAGAAAGGATCAGTGTATATCTAGGAAGAAAAATATTTAGAAGCAAACTGGTATGTAAAATAACTTCTTGTTCTTCTTAGTGAGAATTTCACAAGGGTGCTGGAGAGGACTGCTGCTTGATCTGTTTTTGGAAAAGTCAGGATCTAGTGTCTGCTGACCAGATGTCGTCCCGTAAAGGGTCAGTAACCAGCCAAGGAAATGGACCTCCAAATATTAGCAGAGAGAGGGAAGTTGTGGAGCTGGCGGAACTTGGACCCCTCTTAGAGGAGAAAGGAGAACAGGTGGCAACCAATTCAACTAACGTAAGTAACTTTCTGCCAGAATGTTGTTACAAACCATGTGTGTAGTGGTCTGTGTATTAAAACTACTTTACAGTAATTCCACCAACATGACAAGATTGTTTTTTTGGCAAGTGAAGAATATAAACTTTTTAAAATAATAATGCTTGTATCAGAGTTTAGTTCCAGAGAGATGCATCTGAATAAGTGAGGGGAAAATTTCCAAGCTCTTCTCCTGATCACGTTTCCCAGTGTTTCACTTTGATATTGAGGTTTCTGCCGTATAACCATAAATAGTTTGGAGAATCCTATTAGCGACTTTGTTGTTGTAATCTTTCCCAGAAGATTGGGAGCTCCTGTGATCTTCAGGCTTGATCTTCATCTAGGGATGTGTTGTGGAAACACATGCTGTTCTTCACACCATGGGTCACATAATGCAGCGCATTATTATTTGTATTCTTCAGTGTTCATGAGAGTTATTTTACCCTCACAACAATAATTTGGGGTGGGTTTGGCTGAAAGCTAAGTGATTGAACTGGTGGCATTCATGGTTGAGTGCAGATTTGAACCCAGTCCTCCTAGCCCAGTCTGATATGCTAATATTTTCAATGGACTTTTGGGCATTAAAACACTTGGAGCTAAATGGCATTTGTTTTATGTAGAAGGCGAATATAGGACGAGATGGACTTCTGTGATTACATTTTCATACAACTGAAGTATGCCATTTTCATAATGAAGGGTCTGCTTGAAACAGCACACTTAACAAGGGCTTGTTTGAGAAGCTTCCGCAAAATCTTGTAATGGTGCCAACCTCCTCTCACCTTTTCTTCCCTGGATGACAACTTGCAGAACTGTTTGTTCCTTCAGTGCATTTCAGGATATGTTTTTTTTCCTAGTGGCACCACTTCTTGCAGTTGAGAGCTAGTCTTTCTTCCTTCTGATAATGAAAATGTAGCAGAATAGAGCTTTGAGAAGAACACATTCTATGTTGAAGCCACTGTGATAAGAGGCAAACTTATGAAAAGGAGAGTCTGTCCCTTCTTTTCCTGTCTGGCTGCTAGTTATGCTTCCTGGACTCCAGCCAGGGAGGGAAATTGAGTTGCCAATTTGGGTTGCCCTCTTAGTTGTAAGAAGGAAAAGCCTTTACTTTAATCCTTGCTCTGGATTCAAGTAAATCTGGGATTACTGCTCTGATGGCATTTGACAGTAATGCTATGTGTGCAGGCAGTCTCTGAGGAGTTTCCTTCTGAATGATCATAGTACTGTGGTGGATGTTCTTTTCTACTGCTTTTCTCTTGTATCCTGCTGCCTACTAGGCACTGCCTGCTCTGCTCACACCCCTTCTGTGATGAAGGGTCAGGAAATTTCAAGCTCCTTTTTCTTGAAACTTATGGGGCTTTAACAAACAGAAACACCAGTGAAGCTTTCAGCTCCCTGCAGGATGGTGCCTCTGGTGTGTACTAGGCCTTATGCCCCATTCTAGTCCATGAGCCTGGAACAGTTCCCTCCTCTGTCCCTAATGCTGCTCTTCACAAACACTGAAAGTAGATTACAGACATTGTTACAACATGAGTGCTGGATCTGTTTTTCAGGTTTCCCAGTGTTTTCTCCCCTGTATCCTGGCTTAACAAGCCTTTTTCATTTAGGCTCAAGACCAACCATGCCCAGCAGCCCAGGAGGAAGAGGAGGAGGAAGTGCGGGTGCTGACTCTCCCTTTGCAGGCACATCATGCTATGGAGAAAATGGAAGAATTTGTATACAAGGTAATTGGTTCACAGACTGAACTGTTGTAAGCGATCTGGGCTACTGTTATTTCATCTTCAAAACTAGAAGAGGTTGTGGGTACAATGCATTATATGACTTTCTCTTGATTGGCCACTATTTCTTTCAAGCAAATGGCATAATTCTGAGTAACAATTTCAATTTGGGTGTGATGCCTCATGCAGGTTGAAGCAGGTATGTTGTTACCTGGCTATGGGAACACTCATATCTTGCTGTTTGGGAGATCCTGGCAACAGGCTGATTCCCTTGCCAGGGTTTGGGATGTTTAAGAACTGTAGTGTTTGTCCTTACTTGGTCATGACCAACTGTCTTGGAGGCTTTAATTTCATTTTTTGCCAATTTAAAATAGTGTTAGAACAGGGGTGTCAAACATAAGGCCCGGGGACTGTTGTGGCCCCCAGAAGCTTTTTATCCAGCCCTTGGGCTCTCAGCTGCTGAGGTGTTACAGCTGAAATGGCAGCCCACATGAAAATTGGGCTTTCCCAAATCTTGAAATATGATCAAGATTAGCGTACTTTCTCTTCTGTCATTTGCACTTAATGAGTTTCTATATGAGAACAGGATCTGATTTCTGGCCATTAGCTGCTTAATGATGTCACTTTCTGCTTAATGACATCACTTCCAGCCCTCAGCTGGAGCCCCGAATGCTTACTTCAGCCCTCTGTATGAAACGAGTTTGACACCCCTGTGTTAGAATGATGCTTTGAGGTGGAATTTGCTAGTGAACTAATTGTTGGTTCCATCATACCCAGCCTAATGGCTGACTACAGCTCAATTATATTTGTGATGATCATTGAAGGTGTGATGGGGAACAAAGAGCAGGGACAGGGACACAAATAGGAACCCAGTTGCTCAGCCTTTTAATTTTTAGAATACGGACAACGTGAGTGAATTATGTGGTAGAGGCAAGCAGAGTTCATGTTGCAAATTTGTTTAGAGTTATCTAGGGTTGGCTATGATAGGGGATTATACACTTCACCATATTACACAGGAGAGACTAATGAACTTAAGAAGCTGCCTTATGCCGAGTCAGACTGTGATCCATCTAACTCAGTATTGTTATACTGAGTGGTTCTTCAGGGTTTTTTTTCAGAGTCCTACCTGGAAACACCAGGGATTGTCCTGAGGCTTCTGCAGGCAAGCATGTGCTCTTCCACTGAGCTTACAGTCTCATGCCTGCAACTACATTTAGAAGCTGTTTGTGTGACTTTAGAATAACTGACTGCTCTAGTTCCAGACAGCTATCAGACAATAACTGCCTACATGGTTTGATGCATTACAGGTTTGGGAAGGTCGCTGGAGGGTCATCCCCTATGATGTGCTGCCTGACTGGCTGAAAGATAATGATTACCTGCTGCATGGGCATCGGCCCCCCATGCCATCTTTCAGAGCCTGCTTCAAGAGCATTTTCCGCATACACACCGAGACAGGAAATATCTGGACGCATTTATTAGGTGACTCAACACCTGTATTTCTACAGTAACCTGCCTTTATTTTCCCAACTAGATTTTTGTCCTTCCTGTGGATCATCAGAAATGGCCTCAACTAGAGAGAGGTTACCAGAAAGGGGTAGAATTGTACAAAGTGGTCAAGAGTTATTTTCTCTTAAAGGTTTGGTGGACAAGTTTTACTCTCAGTCTTGGGGTCTTCCATGTTTATAGCTGAGAAATAACTTCTCCCAGCTTGGAATGGCTGGCAAAGGAGGTTGTGTACATATATTCATTACAGTGGAGATATCTGATGCAGCCTCTCCTTTGTTTTTGCTTGTGGCACACAGTCTGGATAATAGACAAAAATATCATAAATGATGCAATCTTGTTTCATCCCCTAGATCTTTGGTAGGCCCACACTTGCAGGAGAAACAGACATTGCATCCTGTAACTAAATTGGGAAGTGGGGCTGTTGGGGAAAGAGAAAGTACCCCAATAAAGAGCATTGGATTTTGTTTGCTGCAGTTGCTGTTTTGGGATTGTGCCATTTGAACTAAATCTTTGAAGCCTGTTCTACCCTCTTGTTTAGTATAATCAAGATGGAGGGATGCATAGTTGTTGTCATATGATTTGTAACTATTACATACAGTATATTAGATCAAAGCACCAGATGCTTAAAGTTTCCCATCTAGAAGCACTGTCGTTTGTTACCATCTCTGTCTACATAAAGATAAAGATTGGTAAAGACAAAAATTGGCTTCATGGAAAAAATGTGCATTGATAAATTGATTTGTGGATAGCTTAAGAATTTAAAACTACGTGTCATCCAGAACTGAGGTTCAAGCCTAGCTTCTGTCATTTGCAATGTAGCTGCCTCCGAAACCAGACTCCATAGAACATACTGATTTTGTCTTCACTTCATCCCCACCCCCACCCCCACCACAAGCACTAGGGTATGTACATTCACAGTAGACTGATCTGTTTCATAGGGGCGATTTGGAGACTTGCTTTTCTTTCCAGGATAACTTCATGGCTTTTTTGTAAATAGTTCTCAGTGTCCTGGAAATAATATGCAAACAGAATTTAAGATGTTTAATGGCTATGTCCTTACTAATTCCAGAAAGTGGCATCATTTTCCATGGGCTTCAGATGGACACTAAGAGAAGAGTAGCTGCTTTGTTGGAGGAAACGCTAGCTAGTAGTTAGGGTGGGTCTTGCAACTGAGCACTCAGCAGCATCTACACGTAGTTGGATTCCAGGAGTATTCATCATAGTAACTTTGCAGCACAATGTTCTTATTCTGGAAAACATTTTTTAGATTTGAATATCCTTAAGTTCTGGTTTCTATAAAATGATGATCAAGTCATTAAATTATATAGTTATAAATGTATAATTTTGCAGTTCTCTTGCCTTGCTAGTATTTATTTAAAATATTTATGCTCTGTCTTCCTTCCCAAGATGCTTAAGCTAACTTTTTAAGTTACTCTCTTCCACTAAAAACTAATTAAGCTATAAAAGAGCAACAGCATAACCATAATGACCAAGTGACTTAGGCCTGCTGTTGACTGCAATTTCAGAATCTAAGTTCCATTCTGAAAAGGTGGGAGTTGCATTTTAATAGTATCACACATCCAATTGCAAGTTTAGAAATGGACTTGTCAAGTTGTACAGAGGAAAACATTTCAAATTACAAAATTACACAGGTGAATCTGTGTAATAGTCATTTAATCTGGAAGGGTTTTACATAATCAAGTGATGATCTTGCTTGTAAAAAGAGTTGAGTGAGGACTTGTGCTTCATCCCTATAGAGACACATTCATTGTAGTTTCAAGGCTTTGTTACACAGATAAATATTTTATTTGCAGTTAGTCACCTGTCTTGGAAGTTGTGAAGCAGGCAGGAGGAAACTAGAAATGAAGAGTTAGGTCCTTTGCTGCAAATCACCTTTCCTAGTGGTTTGGAAAGTAATACAGGACTTTTGGTCCTGTGATAAATAGGCTGATGTAACTCTGTGCTGTGTTTCCACTACAGGATTTGTGTTGTTTCTTGGCCTGGGAATTTTGACCATGCTCAGGCCCAATATGTACTTCATGGCCCCTCTTCAAGAAAAGGTGGTGTTTGGAATGTTCTTCCTTGGAGCAGTGCTGTGCCTCAGCTTTTCTTGGCTTTTCCATACAGTCTACTGTCATTCAGAAAAGGTGTCCCGCACATTTTCCAAGTAAGTCAATTGGAATAAAACATTTGAGAAGAAGCAACTCTTGTTCCAAAATATTGTTTTCTCAGGATACCTCAAAATTGCATAACTGCAAGGCATTTGTATGCTCAGAGTAGCTAAACCAATGTTAGTACTTCAGGTATGATGTTTTTAAATAAACTGGAGTCCCTACCAGAATTTAACAGAAATACCTGATATTGAACAATGTGCTGGTTTCTTGATCAAGGAAACAAATCTCTTTTGAAGTTTCCTGTTTGTTGTCCTCTGAAATGCAGATACTATCAGGGCAAGAATGAAGTACTGTAATTTTAGCACCGTCCTATTTAGGTGGTAGATTGGTGAAACCTGTAAATGGGACAGAAAGCAATAAAGAAAGAATAAAGTTCTTATCCAGTCCTTCTCAATCACCCTTTAGTACTATGGTATGTGCTTAAGCTCTGAGACTAATCTTTAAAGCTTTTCATTGCATACATGAAATGGAAATATGTTTTTAACAAAAAGAATTCTTTTAATTTGACATGGCTGCACAGTCCCAGCCTTGCAAATAAAATCCACATATTTGTCAGTACTTGTGTTCATGAACCAAAGACAAATGTAACTTCGAATCTGAGTGTTTTTCTTAGACTTTTTTCGTGTCTTAAATTCTGGTTAAAAGTTAGCTTGCTAACAGCCAAATCTGTAATAGCTTTTTTCTTGCAATGAAGGAGAATTTCTTCAACAAGATTGCTCCTTCCCCTTATTTCTGACACAAGGCCTGTCAATCAAAAGCTTTCTATGTGCCTCTAAGCAAGCCCTACAAATGTACATCAGGCACACCAAATTTTTCCAGGTTTTGTAATCTGTTTCTTTCATTAATGCTAAGCAAAAAAGTTTCCAACACAACAATCTTGAGGTGGATTAAGGCATGCATCTCTCTTAAGTTTATGAGTCTTTGTCCCTTAGAATTCCTAGAGGGATCATAGTCCATTCCTCACATAGCACCTCCACGTGGACTACATTTACTACAAGTGTTCCTCTGTCAAAAATTCATTAGGCACCAGAAGTGTTCTTTAATACTTGGTATCCTTTTATTTGTCGGAAAGAATGAGAGCATTCCACAGCCCCATGATCCCTTATGGAGAGAGGTGTCAGATGGATGCATATAACCTGAAAACCACCACACTTGTGTTTCCTGAAAGAGAGCAACAGAAGTGCAATGAGCTGTCATGTCTTTGCCCTCTATGCTGTTTCTGTATGCTGATTATATCTTGAACAGACTGGATCCCTTTTTTTAACCTTCCATGCTGTCTGTGTATCGTGTTACTTTGGTAACTTTTGCACTCATTTCATAATTTTGTAGTTCTATAAAAACTACAGAACAATTTTGCATATACAGGTTGAGTCTCATTATTTGAGAGAGTTCCATTCCCAGAACTCATGTGGATGGCAAAAATTGCATTAAAGCAAATCCATTTAAGAAACAATGTCCCTTTGCTAGGTGATTTAAAAACAGTCTTGCTGACCTTTGTGATGTAAGACAGTCATTAAGCAGACAGTCTATCAATCACTCTCTCTCCAGGCACTTAAAAAGGGCTTCACTCTAAGCCAGTGACTCCTCCCTTCACCCAGAGCAAAGATACCGGGAGAATAGATCAAATTTAGATCTGAGCAAATCAGGGAACATATGAGAGAAAGTGACCTTTAAGTACTTGCTCCCAGATCGTTCAGGGTTTTAAAGGTTTAAACAAGCATCTTGAGTTGAGCCTGGAAGTAGGCGGTCAGAGACCTTCTTTATTGGCATCTTTTAAATTTTAATAAATCACCAGTTTCATAAAATGGAAGAAGTTCTGTCTGATCACTTTTTTGGTTTTTGCTTCCTAGATTGGATTATTCGGGAATAGCTCTGCTGATCATGGGAAGCTTTGTCCCATGGCTTTACTACTCTTTCTACTGCTCTCCGCAGCCTCGACTTATCTACCTCTCCATTGTGTGTGTGCTGGGTATCTCAGCAATCATTGTTGCGCAGTGGGACCGATTTGCAACACCTAAGCACAGGCAAACAAGAGCAGGTAGGAGAGCTCTCTATTGACAATTTACCTGTAATCACCATGCAAGACGCAGCTTGTGCACTTAGGTTTCTGTTTTATTTACTTTGGTCAAGGATCGGTACAGAGGTCAGTCTATGAGAACAGATTCCTAGCACTTGTCAGAAGTCTCCTCCGAGACCATGGGCTCAGCCAGGGGTTGCTGTTGTGGCCACATTCTCTCCTCCCTCTTTTTGCTGTTATTGTGCTCTGGTGTCTTCCCTTCTCCATTTCTCTTAATCTGATTGCAGATTGCACCCTGCTTGATCCTGCCTCTGCCCAGGTTTGTCTTTCTTGGCATGCTGCCTCTCCCCCCCCTACGCCTTTCCTGCTTGTCCTGCTCTGCCCTCTTGCTGTCTGCTCTGACACTGCTTGCCTTGCCTAGCATTGCCTCCCTTCCTTGCTCCTTGGTCCTCATCCCTCCACATACTTTTCCAGAAGCTCCAGCTTCCTTTATCTCTTCTGCCCTGGCTTTCCGAGGACTCCATTTTCTCTTTTCTGGTCTTCTCTTTCTCTGTCCTTGCTGCTTGTTCCAACCCCGACCACTGGCTTTCTCTTCTATTTCACTCTACACTCCCTTTCCTCTCCATCTCTTTTCTTCACTCCTGCTTCCCTGGCCACTTCTATCCCCCACCCATGCTCTCCCCACCCCCTTTGTCCCTTCTTGGCCATTTCTGCCCTGCCTATCCTACAAAAAGCAGCGGTGGCTGCTGCAGCTCACTGGGAATGCTCAGTGATGCCCTCATCGCTGACCACTGGGCTGTGGCGCCAGAACACCTGGTTCCTCAGCAATTGGGTAGGACCCCACTGCAAAAACTCTTGGGCAGTGGGGTTACAATACTGCTATAAAGGGCTTGCAAAAAATGTGTGACACATGGCTTTTCTAAAAGGTGATGGAAGAAGTGATTGAGCTGACCAAGTAGAAGTGATGGATGACTTGAGAAAAATGGCAAACTTCAACTTAAGTTGTTTGTAACATGAAAAGTTTACATCAGCATTACTCAAAGTGTGGGTTGGGAGCCAATTTTTGGTAGGTCACATACCACCTCATATGGCCTCACCCCCAGTCCTTGCTGCAGTGTTTGTTTGGCCAAGCACCTTGCTACCAGGGTGGGAGAAGCCCTGGCCCCTGGGGAAGCGTTAGGACCTAAGGTCCTGATAGCAAGCCCCTTGGCCATCCAAAACATGGTCATCAACAGGAGCCTTGAGGCAGTTGCACCGCATTTGGCAGCCCATGATAAATGGAAAGAGAAAGCACTGAAGAGACCCTTGGAATGTAAGTATGTGCGCCTGTGCACGCCAGGCTGGGTCCAGCTTATGGCTCTGTAAGCCAGGGAGGAAGGAACAGTCTAGATGGAGGGTAGCAGCTACTCTCTGGCGGGTAGCTGGTGCCTGGCTGATGTTGGTGAGCACTGCTGTCTGGAAGGGATAGCAAGAGAGCTCCCTATTCATCCTGTTTGAGCTGCTTTGCACCAGGCAGGTATAAAAGTGCGAGCAGAGAAGACAAAATGTGTGAGTTCAGGAGCCTGTGCTCCTGCTCTGTGTAGCACTTGTACAGGGTGAGATGGTGGCCAGGAATCTTCCCCCTCCCAAATCAGCCTCTGTTAGCTTGGCAAAATCTCTCATCTTTACCCATCAGGGAGGACAGGCATTTCTTTCAGCTGCGTGCAGAGTAGGAAATACACACACACCCCAACTCAGTATCTCTACACAGTCCTGTAAAACTGACCCATTCTTTCTCAGATCTGCAGAGTAGAAATCTTGTAAACGTACAAGACCACATACCAGCACACACAAAATAGGGTCCCAGGGTTCAACAGCACTCAAAATAGACACTTCAAACCTAATGGATCAGAACATCCCTGCCAGAAATCCTGCATAAAGGTCTGTGCCATAGATAGCATGACTCAATAGAGCATCGGGGCTTAAATACCATCTGAAGTGTACACATCACTTATGGCTCTGGAGTCACAATGATGACACTTCCTGCTTGAATGATGCCACTTTTGGCCATGTCATCACTTCCAGGTTAATGATGTCACTTCCTGTGGGTCCCAGCAAGATTCGGGCCCACTTTTTAGAAAGATAGTGCTAAAATGTTTGAGAACCACTGGTTTACATGCATTTGTGCCTGAGGTTCAATAAACTGTAGTTTAGTCCCCAAAGCCACCATTGTCTTTATGACTCAAGTTCAAAAGAGCTCTATGCAGCAGAGGCTATGATATAATTCAAATGTACTTCCCCTAGATCAGGGGTGTCAAACATAAGGCCCAGGGGCTGGATATGGCCCGCGGAAGCTTTTTATGGAGCCCTCAGGCTTTCAGCTGCTGAGTAGTGCTGAGGTGTTACTTCTGTAAGGGCAACCCACATGAAAATTGGGCTCTCCCATATCTTGAAATATGATCAGGATTCATATATTTTCTCTTCTGTCATTTGCAGCTAATGAGTTCCTAAGTGAAAAAAGGGTTTATTTTTGGTTATGACATGTTTAAGGACATCACTTCTTGCCTAATGACATCACTTCCAGCCCTCAGCAGGCATTATGAATGCTATTCGGCTCTCCATATGAAAAGAGTTTGACACCCCTGCCCTAGGTTGTATATGAAACAATGCCAGAATAAAAGTAGCCTACACTGTCATCTCTGTCACAAAATGTAGAGGATGTATTCTGGATTTAGAAAAATTGTTGATTGAGTTAAGGTTTCCTGAGACTTGCTTTGCCTATAGAGAACTTTTGCTAAGGCTGTGGTAACAGCATTTTCCTGCTCCACAAACATCCCTTACTCTCTAGCAGTCGTTGTTGTTGTTTCAGGCGTTCACTTCTGGATGCTGACAAGCTCTCTTCCTTGCATAGGTGTGTTTCTTGGACTGGGGTTGAGTGGAGTTGTGCCCACCATGCATTTCACCATAGCTGAAGGGTTTGTAAAAGCCACTACTGTGGGCCAGATGGGCTGGTTTTTCCTCATGGCCGTGATGTACATAACAGGAGCTGGTCTGTACGCTGCCCGCATTCCAGAGCGCTTCTTTCCTGGAAAGTTTGATATCTGGGTAAGTACCTCTCAAAGGGATTGTTGTCTGCTGTGTTCTTTATGGCAAGGTTTGAAGAATATACAGTGGAATCGCTATTGTAGTGTATTCATCCGGGAGGGGCATGCAGCTTAGTGGTAGTATCAACCATTCAGGGGTTTATTGGTTGTAGCAATGGCTTCTGGTTTGTGGAATCCCAAAATAGTCAAAAAATTCACAGTTCAGTGTAGCTAATACTTTTGGATGGTTCTAAGTAAAGCAACAAAGCCCCCAATATTGAGCGTTTGAGTCCTACCAAACCTCTCCATCAGTCAGATGGTAAGCAAACAGATTTGACAGGGTCGGGAGGATAGCTTGCTTTTGGATACTTTACTTGTGGTTGGTGACAAGGCCACCATGTTCCTTTCGACTTGAGCTTCCCCAGAAAACATCTGTCCTTCCTAGACTCAAAAAGAAGAGACAGGACTATAGGTTCCAACATCTACTAATTCCCATGTCTGTTTCATGTAGCCCAGGGATGTCCAAAGTTTTTGGCAGGAGGGCCACACTATCTCTCTGACACTGTTTCAGGAGCTGGGGGGAAAAAGAATTAATTTACATTTAAAATTTGAATAAGTTTACATAAGTTTACATAAATGAATATATTAAAGATGAACTTGTATGAATGAATGAAGGTCTTGCAATAGCTCATGGCCTATAAAAGGCTCTGCACAAAGCAAGGCCAGCCTTTCCTTTGCTGCCACTACTGCATCACAGACATGAAACAACAAGCAGTGGAGGGAGCCCTCATCCCACAGCTCACGTGAGAGGTCAAACAGTCGCCCTCAAGCTGAGAGCAGTTGCGTCGGGCCAGTATGGGCTCCAACAAATCTCCGGAGGGCCAGAGGCTCATTGGAGACTGGGGGCTCCCTGACGGCCGCATTGAGAGGCCTTGAGGGCCGCAAGTGGCCCCAGGGCCGGGGTTTGGGCACCCCTGATGTAGCCCATCATTTACTTTATCACTTGCTAGTGTGGATAACACATGGTTTACATGCATCAGTCTGTGAAGGCATGTCGGGGAACTGACTGGAAATCCTATTGGTACCAATTGCCTAAGTAATGGCACATATTTCTGTGCTCATAGTGTGACTGCACACAGTTTAATAGTGAGGATCATTCTTCTGGCATGATTCAACTATCCCAAATTTACTGCTGATCAGCCTGACCCTTACCACCAATTTATTTGGACTTCTCTTCTAGGGGAAATATGCCTCAAGATCTATAAATATAGTATTTATAGTAAATAACACACACACACACACACACACACCCCAAAAAACTGTTTCTTAAGTTGTGGATAGAATGACTGGCCTCAAGTATCTGTGTGTCTTTTTTTCTTGCTCACTATCCCAAAGCCAGGCTGCTAAGCAGTTGTTATTAGTGGCTTGCATTAAAGTACTTAACTTGAAATCTGTCAGCTGTGTTCTAGAAGTCCTGAAAGTCATTGCAACTCAAGGCAGCAAATCCCAAGTGGTGGTTTCTTGAGGGCTTTGTAGATGAACCATTGGATTTTTAGATGAGGGTATTAAAGGAAGTGGCACATAATTATTTTTACAGCTATAGTAAAACTTGGGTTGAAGGAATTGAAATGAACCTGAACTCAAAAATTGGTTCAGAATGTCTTTTCCGCTGAACTATAACCAAACATCAACTTAAGTCTCCTGGTTGCCTAAACACAAAAAGAGGTAATTAAAAAAATGAATGGTGATGACTCCTCTCTACTTGTTTTTGAAGAAACTATTGCCTGGTGAGTCATCTGAAAATGAGAAGGAGCAAGAGAAATTGATAGGCAGGGGCCAGGACTGGTAGCTTTCCTGCTACTCCCACAGTTTGTTGTTGCCAGTAAGGCCTCATTGTGGAGGATTCTTGAAGCATTATGGTTTGGGGGATTCATTTTTGCCTTGCTGCCATGCTTGCATTATTATAAACAGGGCTTTTTCAGTTTTGCTAAATCAGTGAAGCTTTTTGAAAAATAAGAGAACTCCCAGGAGTTTGGAGTTGGGGCTGTAATATTAAAAAAGGAAGACAGGCTATGAGATTGAGGAGGGTTGGAGAAGAAGCTCAGTATGAAAATGGAGGGGCAGTCTTAACCCCATTAGTAAAATATCACTTTTTGACTTTGCTTGTGGGCACTCCCTGGGTGCTTGAGCGAAAGCATTTCCCCTTAGTCACCTGTCAGTATTCCAGAATAGAATAATTGTGTATTACTTGATTCTTTAATGGTTTGCAGTTTCACGATAAGGAAGTCATTTACTTTGCCTATATTGTATATAGTTCAATAGCTTTTTTTAAAGCGTGTATAGTATAGTGGCTAAGAAACTGCACTGTGAATTGGGGCTTAACTGGTTCAGATCTCTCATGTGACATGAATTCTCATTGGGTGGTCTTGGGCAACCCACTACCTCAGCTCCTCAGCTGCAGTATGGGCATAATACTTATTCACCTCATGGAGTTCTTGTAAGGACAACTTCAAGATAATACATGTGAAGAACTTTGCCCATTCAGAATAGTGCTATATAAATATTTAAGTTTTAGTAGCAGTAATAAAGGGCTAGGGAAGAACCGTAATTCCTTAACTTTAAGCTTTCCTTGTGCAAAGTGCCCTCTTATGTCATGGCCTGTGTTTGGTAGGTCCTTGTGGCCTTACTTTGGTAGTAAGTGGCAATGAATGCTGCTGTTGTGGAGCTGCTGCATTGGCAATGAATGGCAACAGTGCTCCTCTCAGCATTGTCATTTTTTGTGTTCACAATGCCCTGACCCCAAAATGACATGTCTAGAAAGACACTGGCCCTGAGTTGTAGGAAAAGGAGGTCTTAAAATGAGGTATAATTTTAGTTACTTTCTTACAGATTTGAATCAATTATGAGTTGTTACTAATGTTTTAAACCAATTCGAAACCGGTCCAAACTTTCCGAACCTGTTACCAACCCATTCTTAAAACAAGTGCCTGAACCAGAGCTAAGCTGCAGAATTTAAAAACTGAATTGAAAAGTGCTGATAAACCTGACCCAAAGCCAGATAAATTAGACAGATCCCAAATAAGGTATTTCTTTAGTAAAACACTGGCAGCTCCTAACCAGGAGATCCCATACCTATTGTTAAATACATGTATTGTGATTTTTTGGATGAAAGTGTGACAGTTTGGTGCAGAAGAGTCTACTTTGCCAGAACATACTTGTCTAGTCTTTAATGCTCCTTTTGGATTTCCACAGTTCCAGTCACATCAGATCTTTCATGTGCTAGTGGTGGCAGCAGCCTTTGTCCATTTCTATGGCGTCTCCAATTTGCAGGAATTCCGTTATGGACTTGAAGGAGGATGTACTGATGACTCTCTTCTCTGAGAACCACAGAAGATTTTGGTACAAGCTTCCCAAGTGCTTTTAAAATGACTTCTTTGCTAAAATCAAAAGAAGACTCTGAACTCTTTTTTACAAAAAAGACATTTAGCAACATTGGCAATGGCCTTTCCTGGCTTTACTTCTCTCAGGAGAATGAGCTGGGGTGGGGTGAGAGTTGCCAACAGGGTCTACTGGGCAGAAGTGCCTCTAGCAGCAAGCCCCTTCTTGGCAAATGGGTTGACTTCACAGGAATTACACTGAAGTTTTCTGGATGTTAGAGAAATTCTGACAAAATGGGAAGGGGCCTGTTAGTTGCTCTTTGATGCTGCAAACAAACCCCAAGCTTGAAGAGACTCTGAACATGTGTGACCCATCACACATTGCACCCAATTTCTCCTTCATATCGGTAGGGGATGTTGTGTTTATGGTAAGGCACTGGCAGCTCAAAGCAGGGGAGCTTACAGGAGGATCCATAGGGCCATTTCACTTAAGTTTTTTGTCTTTCTTGACAAAGTAATGTATGCCTAAAATGAGAGTATTTAATATTTAATATTAAGCTTTAAAAAACAAAGTTGCTATCCCTCCAGCATATTGTTCCTGGAGAGCCTTCATGGTATTTTGGTGGGGTGGTATTTAGAAGACTGTAGAGCTACTGTAACTTTTATGCCAAGGTGGCTGAAATAAAATATCTGAAGTTGTTAATGCCATGCTTTCAAGGGTTCAAATTTGGATGCCTGCAGATTTCCTCTGTCTGAGACAACACAAAGCATCCCACAGTGCCTGCTGGTATGGCATTTGTGAATGTTTCTGAATGTCGCTGGCTCTACAATCTCCTGCACCGAAGTGCATTGCTTCTGCAGTCACCATATAGCCCAGGAGGACAGCTACTTTTTTAAATAAAAGCAGCTGCTTTGCATAGCATTGCATATTGTTTTTGAAGCTCCTGGGTTTCAAAAGCAATTTGTGTTGCCAGATTTAGGAGCTGCTGGAAGGTGGAGGAAGTTGAAAATCTAGGTGCACATTCAGTTGGTTGCATGGATGTCAGCCCTGGATCTTGTGTTAAAAGTATGAGAGTTGGATGTCTTACCTCTTCTTGCTGGTTTGTATATCCTCAGTCTCTCTGCCTTCTGGACAATCTGGACTGTCCTTACCAGGTTGATACTGGTATAGTATCTTCCTAGCCTCTTAAATTTACTTGGGACCTGCTGTGCTTGTTAAGAATTTTTCAAGGGTGATATCCCCTTTTTAAAAATATCATGTTTAAGCTTCTTCAACTCTTTAATGGGTGTCTCTTGTGGAATAACCTCCTGTTGCTGTGGTTTAAGAAGCGTGAGCTCTTCATCCCCCTTTCCCTGTTTTGTTTTCATTATTGGTGTGAGTGCAAACTGGTTGTGAGGGAGGTTCTTTACAGCAGTGCTTCCCAAGCTTTTTTGACCCATGGCTTCCTTGACCTACCAGCTATGTTGGCTACAGCTCCTCATTACATCGGCTTTTGCAGGGGGATGGCCTGGGTAGTACTTCCATTTTTCTCCCTGAAAATAATTGAAATTAGGGTATTATAATTATAGGTTGTAACAAAACAAAAATAACAGTTTAATTGGTTAAAAAATACAGTATTTACAAAAAACGTTTTCATACCAGCTTGGGGCAGGGAGTAGGAGTATTCCTTAGTGGTAAAGAAAGCAGATTCTGCACATGTTCATTAATGCTCTGCCCTTTTCACTAATACTTTTTTTGCTCTTGGCAGTGGGTTCCAGAGCAGGCTGAATCATGGCTCCCATAAAGCCCTGGTATCAGAATCCTACCATTTAGCCAACATCACCTGGTCAGAGGCTTTTCTTTTGTAAATTAGTTCCCTCCAAATTCAATGGAAAGTCTTCCTGCATATGCAAGTAGAGGCTTGCAGCCTCAAGAACCTCAGTGTGCCTCATTCAACTTTGTGGGGCTTCCTCGAAAGTCACACATCCTCACGTCACACTCGCGCATGCTCAGCATCAGCCTGTTGTGAGTCCTTAGGTCTCCCCCCCAGTGTCCCAGCGATTGCAGTGGGGCTGCCCCCCCCCACACACAACAGCTGAGCTCTCCTTTTTTTCCACTGCACAGCTACAGAGGGGAGGAGGGGAAAGAAGCGTTTCTTACCGTGGCACATCTTCGGCTGAAACTTGCAGCAATGAGGCAGAGGAGGAGATGAAAGCAGCGCCACACTGGCAGGGGCCTCGCATACCTTGGGCTGCAACTGGAGCAGGAAGGAGCTCCACTTGCACCCACTCAGCCAGAGCTGGCACTACATTCTTGAGCCAATTTCTTGCCCATTGTTACTACTCCAATATCCAGGAATCTTGATTTGGGGGCTCTTGCAGGAGCCTTTGGCTGCCCATCTGCCTCACCTTACAGCCCCAAGTGGCACTATGGAATTGCCAGCATCTGTGAGCACGCACTCTCTCTCTCTTTCTTCACTTTCCTGAAGCTTCACTCCATACCGACCCATCCCAGGTGAAGGCAGCCCTGCTGGCCACAGACAGCCTGCAGTCGGCCTACTTGGCTCACTGGCTCTCCCTGCTGGACCAGCTGGGTAAAGCAAAAGCAGGACAGCGAGAGAGTCTGCTTGACCTGTGAGAACTTATCAGCCCATGAATGAGAAAATTCTGCGGCACCCCTAGCTGGTTTCGATGGCGCCCTGGGGAGCTGCAGTGCAGTTTGGGAATCACTGTTCTACAGCAAAGGTTACATATATATGAGCTGGACTCTCCCTCCAGCATACTCAGATATACTGAATTGAGAAAACAAAAGTGCTATATGTCATTTGCACAGTCTGAGATTCTTGAAATGTGAGCCTTGTCTCCTTTTGCATAAGGTTGCTTGTCTGATCTGTACCAGTATGCATGTCTTTACTAAGGACAATTGGTCTATTTCAATTTTCTATTTTTTTAATTCTCAGTGTTGATGGGGACCCAACCATTTATTGACAAAGGCTTTTTGATTCCCAAGAGTAGGTTTCTCCCCTCCCCCATTAAAGTACATGCCTTTGTTTCATCTTCAGTATGAAGTCTCAAGAGCAAATTCGCTTGGTTGAATATGTTTCCTCTTCTGTGCTAGGTGCTCTCATAGAGGCTCAAACAGTGTTAATCTGTACTCAGTTTATCTTTGGCAGAATAGAAACTGCCCCGTTTTTCTTTGTTTCTTCTCCTACAGGCCAGTGTCTTGCACCTTCCACAAGCTCATTGCAGCCTTGTGTTTGCAGCAGAGTTCTCCCTGTTCAAACTATGACTGGATTCAGAGCTGCACGACTAGAAATTTGCTCACGTGCAATCCCTTGTAGCCCAACAAAGCTTCTCCTGGGAATCGGGAAACCCTCTAGAAGAGAATGGGATGGGGGAACTGGCTGAAAATTGGGTGAAGGCATTTTGTGCAAATGAAAGACTTATTCAAGATGTGTCTGCCTGATTTACAGCTATACCCCATCCCATGTCATGTTTCTACATGTCGTCTGAAGATCTGGCAACCTCCTAAGATAAGCTTTGGGGAATTGGATAGGGGTATAGAAGGAAAGAGAAGGCAAGTCTTATTGTGGGAGTGGACTCTGCTTGTAGAACTCTAGATGTAACCCACCCTGTATGTCTACAGTACATTCTGAAATTGTTATACAATCTGTAACTGAATATCTCTAGTTTGCTTTACCTTCAACTTAGTCATGTATGGATGTTTTGGCACTATGTAAGTCTACTCAATAAGGGTCAGAACCTCATTTAAGGATTTCAAGTGCTTTTGGACCTAATGCAGCTCAGATAAAACCCTTTTATCTGTGTAGAGTGATAACCAGTATTGCATTTTAAGACCCTTCCCTGTAAGAATAAATGAGTCATACATCAGGTCTTCAAGAACATGGGCTTATGACAGGAGAAAACATCTGGATTGCTGCCTGAAGGGATTGCCCAACATTTTCCTTGTGATTTAAGACTGGCCAGATAAATTCTCAGTAACCATGCATTTTAAGCAAGAACAATGCAGTGTCTATTTTTCAAAGGGCTATTTCCACATAGGAATGGAATCACTCCAGGAATGAAAACACTTCCCTTTATAGTGACAGTGGTTATGGAACTGATGCTTCGTTTCCTAAGGAGCAAAATAACCAGAGCAGGTTTTTGAGTGCTTAGGAAAATGGGATTGTGTGATAAGAATGGGATTTATCTCCTGCTTTGAGAGGTTTCAGGACAAGTATGATTCATATTTCAAAAAGGGGTACTATCCCCCTTCTGTTCTCACCTAACCATCCCAAGAAACCAGACTGAAATGCAACCTACCTCAAGTGTACCAAAAATATATCAGCTTGTTGATCCTTCATCAGTCTTTTAAAAGCGACTTATAATAAAACCACTGTACAGTTTCCTTCAGGTGAGCTATATCCTAACCTAAAAAAAAAAAACTATCCCATGCTTTCTCTGAAGAGCTCTTCAAACCAGCTGCATTAACCTACAACTGCTTCAGACAGAACAGATTTGTTGATTAGTTCTTTTAATCAATGTTGTAGCTAAGGGTGGCTAGGGGTCAATGGCCTGGGGTGCCACGCGGGGGGGGTGCCTGTCTGAGGCCCGAGAAGGCCGTGCGCAGCCTTCCCAAGCTTTGGAAGGCCTCAGGCCTGCCGAAAGCATTAGAATAGCACATCTGCTTTTTGCAAAAACCAGAAGTGACTTTCTAAGGCCTCTGGTAGCCCTTCTGAGCTCCTGAGAGGCCATGCCTTCCCAACCCTCACAAGGTCTGCTGTAGGCCATGGAAAAACAGTTCTAGTTTTTGTCAAAAACTGGAAGTTCATTGAGGGGGGCCAGATGGTGTCGCTATGCCACTGTTCTTAATGTTCTTAGACTAACTCTTGTTAACACTTGTGGAATTGTGAATGAACATCATTAAAACAATAAGGACAAGCTGGTATAGAAACTACCTGCATTTTCCATTTGGTGCTCAACCAAAAGTAGAAGAAACAGAGCCTTTTACAGTACCTATTGTGCAAGACCATGAATTTCATCCTATGCTTGTCCCATAGCTGCCATGTCTGCATGATGGGCAAGAACATAGCAGAGGTTAAAACCCATCAGTACACATTAGGTACTAACTGCTACAAGGATATAAAAAACCCCATGAATGAAGTTTTTAAAAGAAAGGAACTACAGCTATTCATTTGCAGTCTTACTTGAAATTAATCTTCCTTCAAGTTCTTCTTCCCTAAATAAGGTAGTTTTACATAAAAGTAGCTAATCACAGAGGAATGCATGTTGATTTTTCTTAAAGTACTGAAATTGAATTAGGAATGTTTTATTCTTTAAGGTTTTGTTCTAGAACACTTAGGAAAGGGATGGAGCAAAACCTCCAAGAGAAGCCAATTAAAATTATTAATATATGAAACAAGTTTGATATGGTACACACAACCAGCCTTGTATTCAAAAGTGATATGAGCACAGTAGGTATAATTCTTTTATATTGAAGATCCTTACTACTTAAACCATTTCTGCCCAATGTTGCATATATGCAACAGAGACCCAAAGGTGTACACTTGTGGACCAGGCAAAAATGGGTTAAGGAAAAGGAGGTGGACATCTTTGCCTGTTAAAAGAAATTTTCAGTTTGTTACTGATACCCACAGGTCTCAGTTAAATCATGAATGGGAAAATCTTGTTTCAATCTTCTAGTGTGTGTAAAAATGGAGTAAGGACAGAACTTCTGAGAGTAAATAGTCAGTTTGCATGGCATGTTAACTGCAGAAGAGAAAAAAAGGTGGCAAATTCTCAAATAGGTACTTGGAACAAAAGATGTTGAAATATTGCATGTGTGCCGGGTGCACTTTGGCCTCAACCTTTCACACAAGCCATGGAAAAAACTTATGTGTACTAGTCAATACATATGTACAAACTACTTAATGGAATAAGTAAAATAAGTACAATAAAACCAAAACTGATTAGGTTTAAGGAAACTTACAAACATATCAAGTTAATATGAAACTACCCAAAATTATTATGCTAATAACTGGTGCAAACTGGGCTCCAAATCAGTACAGGCTTCACTTTCCAGAGGTGGAAATGCCTTTTGAATACATCATGTTAGTATTAAGAAGCTTCTTGTTGTTGAGTGCATGCTAGTTTTGTCTATTCTTAAGCAATTACTTTTATATTGTGGAATTAATCATTTTATAAGTTATCTTAAAAGGGTAATAAAACCTTCCAAGTATATGACTTTTACATATATTTTCGTGTGAGCAAGAAGCTTCTTTATAATTTCAGTTTTATTATCCTAGTGAGTTACTTCTGAATGTGTTGACCAGGAATCATTTAAATATAGAATTTTAATGCCCCTAAGGAAGACTGAGGTCAAGCCATAATATGTGTATTTGCTATATTTAAACACTTTTGTTTTCAGTACCTATTTGAGACTTTGTTGTTCCTTTTCCAATACTAGTTTCTGTGCTTGTCCCACCCCCTCTGTGTTACCTGTAGCACAAGGTAATGTGACAAACATCTATGAAGATCAGTAAATCCAAAACTACAGTATTAAAACTGCTTATTAAGTAGCACCCTTCCAATAGATTGAGATACAAGCAGACACTTTGCAGCCAGTAGCAACACACCCTCTACTATGGTAACTAGGCCTGTTTGCAAGACACTTGTACTCATTGTGACGTAGCTGACTTTTTTGGATGGGCTGAAATGTAGAAATTAAATGGAACTTAACAAGTAATTTGGGGATAAATAGAAAAACTGGCAAATGTTATCTAGATGACTTAAAAACCCTCTGCTCTTTAAAAAAGGACATGCTGAAGTAATAGAAGGAAACCTGTTAACAACTGATGTAATAAATCTAATGAGTGTGTGACTAAAGAATCAAATGTCAATAACAAGAGTTATTAATATATATTGCAAGGACTCCATTATAGATGGAATAATGGTATAGATTTGTTGCTTAGATATAAATGTTCAAATGAGAGCAGGTGTATTCAATATGTTTTGGAGAAAAATGTATATATAACAATGAACTTTATGAAGTTTGTAAACTAGGGAAAATTGTTTATCAGCAATAAACATTTTTAAATGATTAGAGTGACTACACAAGTTCTAAAGACTTGTCTGAGCCTTATCCTAAAACACAAAGAATACTGTGCCCGCATTTTACAAAGTTAAGTGTGATGACTGTAGTCACTACTGACACTCGACAAATCATCCAGTCTTATATTATTGTACTGGGTGTCACTCAGTTATATGTACCAAAACTTCTACCACTGTTGTATACCAAAAACTAGATGTGGAGGAGTCTACCCTACCCTGTCCCCTGGCAGAGTTTTCTATGTGCAAGGCCTTCAGTCATGAGTCCCTACTAAACTAAAGTGGTAAAGCTTAGACACAGGTTTATTCAAGTTCCTATGCCACAAACACCAAAGCAAGAATGACACACTAAGTTTGGTGTAACTTCTTGGATCGTCTTTATAAAAGATGTCTGAAAGTCAGAATCTTTAGCTAGAATGATGACATTGCTGCCACTCAATCATATATTCTAGCTTTTTCAAGAAACCATACTACATATCCGCATAGATTTCTTGAAGCAGAGCAGTGTTTCTCAAACTGTGGGTTGAGAGCCAATTTCAGGTGGTCCCCATTCATTTCAATATTTTATTTTTAATAGACTTGATGGTGCTATGGTATATGACTGCATTTGGGGAAATGTTACAGATCTGAACTTTTAACAAGCTACTGTGTATATTTTAACAATGATAGTGTATGGGACTTATGCCTGGGTAAGTGTGGGTAGGATTGTTAATTTTCCTGCTTGATGTCACTTCCTGACAGATTCTCATTCTAAAAAGTGGGTCCTGCTGCTCTGCTAAATGTGTGAGAACCACTGAAGTAGAGGGCTTGTATGAATGTTTCCTCCCTAGTTTCCACTAGTTACTCTTAATGATTCATCCTCAGCCTCTCACCTTATATACATAGTTAGTTCATTCTCATATAAAAATGGCATATGTAAAACTCCATGTACAACCCAAAGGAAAAGCATGGTCTAAATAATAGGTTTAACTCGAAGTGGTGTAGAGATAGGGAATCTGTATTAGCTGCAATAATTAAGTTTATTCCATTTTGCACATTTACAAGCTTATGTTGCCACACAGTGATTTCCATTTAAGCAAATGTGACCATTACTATCCAGTTAAGAGCACCAAGAACATACTTTGCCTGAAATATAAGGACTATTAGAACTTTAGCCCATAAAGTTCTGCTGAGAGAAGAGACAAGTATAGTTGTTAAATGTTATCAGACATATGCTAATTCATGTATCAAGTCCACTGACAATAGTGTTGGACGTGCATACAGTATTCATTGCTCTTTCAGCTAGTACAAGAATCCTATGTCAAACATGTTTACTCTGCTGGCTTATCAAGTTGGTAAGACTAGACTTTACATGTGCAAGTTACACTATCCAGTTGTCCTTAACATTTTGTTCTTATAATACTATGGGTACTAAGCAAGACCTAATTATAAGGGATAGAATTAGAGCAGCCTTGAAATCAACTTAAAATGTAAGATTATGTAAAGAGGAGAAAGGGCATAACTTGACTCTACTTTTAAAAGCTCTCAATTTTCCCAAAAAAAAATACCTCTTCAGGTGTATATAGAAAGTCATGATCCAAATAATAGTTCAGTACCTGTATAGCATATTAAGAGAACAGATACAGTACTCTTCATTTAATAAGTATCCCCAATTTCAATTATCTGGTTTAAAGAGCCTCAAACAGTCTGCCTCAATTTTACCTGCACTCTCTGAAGCACCTGATATTAGGTTAAGCACCTCTATGGCATGGCTGTTCTGTCCTTAAAGTTAATATAATGGCACCAACATGGTCAACACCATACCGTAAAGGCCACAGATTCATTTAAGTAACCAGAAATGTTACACGCTTGGCTTGGTCCTCGTACCACAAGGCATAACTAAGCAGTTAAATCAGGTACCTGACAATATCCTGCTATTCACTTATCTTCCAAGTGCTATGAGAAGAACAAACATCTAGGTGTACACATCCAATGCAAAGTCTTCAACTGATGTTGTATCTTACTTGTCCTTTAGGAGTGGCAATTTGCTTATATAACACTGAACAGGAAAATACAGGAAATCATTGATATTGCCTGTAGTCTCCAAATGGAGAGGGCTGTAACTGAGAAGGGTCTTCTGCAAACTGAGGTCCTGTAATTAAAAAAAAAAGGGGGGGTGGGTTAAGTATCATTTACAGCCCCCTGATCCTGCTCTTTGGAGCAACTGAATGATTGTCACAGCTCATGCAGAGACATGACTGAATTATCCACACAGGAAGTGGCTGATGAGCTAAAAGCCAGCACAGATACACAGCAGGCAACTTCTGCTATAGGCAAACACTTCAGGCTCACAGGAGCTTAAAGTTTTCTCACACAACATGGAAAACTAGGGTACCTTAATGCACAGCTTGGGAATTACTACCCCATAATTATGAAATCTCCAACTTGATTGTTCTTTGGCACCATCATTACATGATTTGTTTACCATGTTTTAAATTGAAAACTTGGAGATAGGTTTATCCTTCTACAAGAATTTTACTAACCTCCTGAATAACAGAAGTACTTGCAGTCCAATTCTATGCACGTTTACCCAAATATAGTTCAATGGGACTTACTCCTAAACATGCATAAGCTGGTAGTAAAATTACATGAAGTAAACCAGTTTTAAGCAACAGTCAACTAGGCCTACCAGGGAAGTCATATTACATGTTAAATATATCAGGGCTCTCCCAGGGGATCTTGAGAACATAATTTGAGATATAAAATTGGAAATGAGAGTGGAGCATGGATTAATGCAATAGTGCATTAAACTTGAAATGCTGGATTCCTCAGCACATTTGAGACAGCAACTTTTCTAAATTTAGTCTATTTTTCCAATAACCCTAATCTACATTTTAAAGTTGTCTTAAGTTATATCAAGAAGAGTCAAAACAGTAACGTGGTAGAGCTCAAAAGAAACATTAAGCATCTTGTATTGTACTCTGAAAGAGTCTCATGTGGCACAGAGTGGTAGGTTGCAGCACTATAGCCAAGAACTCTCCCCATGACCCGAGTTCAATCACAGCAGAAGCTGGGATCTCAGATAGCTGGCTTGAGGTTGACTCTACCTTCCATCCTTCTGAGGTCAGTAAAATGAGCTTGCTGAAGGAAAGGTAATGTGACTGGGGAAGGCAATGGCAAACCAGCCTGTTTATA
Organism: Tiliqua scincoides; assembly: GCF_035046505.1. Lineage (NCBI taxonomy): Eukaryota > Metazoa > Chordata > Lepidosauria > Squamata > Scincidae > Tiliqua > Tiliqua scincoides. Next base: position 188,779,530 of record NC_089824.1, read on the forward strand.
GTCTGCCATAGAAATCACCGAAGAAGTGGCAACGCCCCAAGGGTCAGTAACAACTCAGCAGAGGGGGGGCCTTTCCTTTTCCATTATACCCTGAACTATAGTAGACATCTTACCATTTGGAAACTGTGCAGATGCAAACCTCGTTAATAGGATACCTGCTCCTTCAATTAGAGCTAGAAGAATTCCTCCCATCGCTGCAGACCCAACCATGGCAATTGGTCCATCTGCAAAAGGCAGAACAGGCTTGTAAAAATATACTGGTGTGGTAGACTGAATTCCATTTTACATCATACAAACAAGCTGTGTTGGAAATGTCAAGCACATTGTGAGTATTATGCATTGGAGGGGGGAGAAAGTTGGTAAACAACTAATGTTCTATAAATGACTCACTTAACTTCCTCACAATGCTGAAGAAGATCTTGTTGGATTTTCCAACACCATTCTCATTACACAATAATATTCATTCTCTGTTTTATACAAGTCTAACAGTGTAGAAAAAACTAGACACATGAGCCAGTATCACTAAAGCATATTGTCATACATGTCAACAACTGAATAGGCATAATAGAATTTTAAAAGATGGTTTCAGTAAGCATTTACTCTGCAATGAGGTTCTTACTTCTTGCAGCTAATATGGCTCCAGTTAATGCACCACTGGTGATAGAGTTCCAAGGATCTTCTTTTCCTCTTGCTTTCACCATACTACAGTCAATCATAGAAAAGAGGCCACCCCAAACAGCAAAACTACCTATTGGGGAAAGAAAATTATTTAAACAGGTCATCATAGTTCTGCTTGCTTGAGTTCTTAGGTACGAGAACCCCCTTTAACAAATAGGTTGTGTCATTCGGCTTGTTTTCATTAAAGCAGCAAATACCTTGTGTGTATTAATGTAGGCTTACAACTGTTAAAACTTCATCTGTACTATTCCAGATATACATATATAACAATACTGGAGTAAAAATTGCTAAATCTCAACACAAGCTCAGAGCTGAAGACTGGTACTGGATGTTTAAGTAACAGAAGTCTAAGAGGCAATAGCTGGTGAAAAAATAGAGCAAATAACATACTGGCTACTAGTAGCCAGTTCTGTGAATCTATATATGTGTACTCTAGGAACAGAATTATTTACCAATTCATTTCACAAGAGTTATATACCAAAGGCAATCTAAAACTAATGCCCACAAGAATTGCTATCAGTTTTCCTTACAAGTACAAAATGTTATTGTACAAACAGTGTAATTACCTCCCAGTTGTGGTGCTCTGGTTTTAATTGCTGTCAAACTACCCCGCAAACGATAATTTACACCCTGAAATAAACAAAAATAGACCATTTAAGCAAAATTGATATTTTAGCCAAGTGGTTTCCAAACCTTTTAGCATTAGGACCCACTTTTTAAAATAACACTCATTTGGGACCCGCCTAGCTTTATGAGCCCCCCAAAAATGTTTCACCTAAAAAAAATGTTTCACTTTACCAGCTGCTCAAGCCTGTTTTTATTATTATTATTATAATACAACAACAATAGGCAGGCTGTGCAGCATGGCCTTTCCCAGTTTGAAGAGACACTTTGCCAACAGTCTGAGGCTAAGAGGCAAAGAAGGAAGGCCCATAGCCAGGGAGACAGACCAGGGACAGACTGCACTTGCTCCCGGTGTGGAAGGGATTGTCACTCCCGGATTGGCCTTTTCAGCCACACTAGACGCTGTGCCAGAACCACCTTTCAGAGCGCGATACCATAGTCTTTCGAGACTGAAGGTTGCCAATACAATAATAATAGTGGGGAGGCGCTTTCTCGAGCATTCACTGAGCTCTATGTGCACCATATCAGGACCATTTTGGTGGTCTTGCATTGCCCCTTGCCTGGCCTTTGATAAGAGCATAGAAATGTTTGCCTACTCATAAATAAACATGCACATGTGGCTCAGTTTTGCTTTCCATATAACTCCATACACTTTCCTTGTCAGTTGAGGGGGGAAGAACTTCCTTCTTGAGAGTTTGTTGGGGCTTGCATTCCTCGGATCTAGACCATAATGGCGGTGTTGTGTTCCTCTCGCCCCAAAGGCTTCTGCATTCATCATGGCTTCTAAACCCAAGCATTTCCTTGATCAATGAATGCATGAGGCCAATCAATCTTTACCCAAAGTTGAAGGGCAATTTAATCTGGCAAAACTGTGTTAGGCCAGAAAGGGAGCCTTCATGAATGCCACTGCAATGCAGCAAAGTAATCCATGAGTTTGTTCTGTAGGAAAAAAGCCTTCAAGGTCCAGCTACAGCCTGTGGTTTTACATAGTCTACTCCCAACTTGTATATATGAAAGTCTCATTGGAGTTCATACATATAAAACACTAAAACTAAGAAGTTTAGAGAATGTCAAGAGATTTTTTAAATTGCACTCTTAGAAGGATCGACAGCAATTTGTCAATGTGTAAAATTCTTCATAGTGAACACAAGTTTTTAACAATTATTTGCCATCTGCATGTCTGTTATGTCTTCTGAACTAGAATGTAGCAGACATTTTCATTCCCACAAAGCCCTTCCATACCAAAACTGTGCCACAGTCTGAAGCAGCATAGTATGTCTATTAAAATAATTTAATGAAGATTTCTTCTATTCCAACTTATGGCTGTTAACTTCTGAAGAAAACACTCAAAACACTTAGAATAATTTCTTGCTGATAACTCACCACTGGGGAATTTCTAAACCCTTTAATAGCTTGAAAGATGCCACCACCAATGGCTCCCATGGTGAAGGCACCACCACAGTCATCCACTATTCTCCAGGGGCTAAAGAAAAGAACACACATATTAAAGTGCTTCATCTACCAATACTTACATCACAGCAAACAAATAGTTCCTTTTTAGCTTCACAACCTATTTCTCTGCAATGAAGGACATTTCCTTCTACGACAAGGGTGTAAACTTGTTTCATACAGCAGGCCAAATAGCATTCTTGGTACCGGCTGAGGGCCGGAAGTGATGACATTGAGAGCCCAATCCTGTGGTCAGCGGCACAGAGCCATGCCATTTGCAAGGCTCACTGCCTGGCTTCCGGACCACCGGGCTACGGAACGGGAGGGGGTGTGTGGACAGGGGCAGGGAGGAGGCGTTCTAGGGAGGCCAGCGGGGGCGGAGAGAGGGCGGGAGGAGCATCCGCGGCACTCGTGCAGGGCTGCACACCCTACACGAGCACCTTTTCCTTCCCACCAACCTTTTGGGGGGCTGCTTCCCTTACTCGGGGGAAGGAGACAAATGCCGCCTTCTCCCGAGGAGCCTCCCATGGTAGTGCGGGAGGCGCTGGATTCAGCGGCAGCCTTCCTTGGTGCCGCCGAGTCTGGGCACCCCGGGCAGCTCAGGATTGGGCTGTAAGCCATTTCTGCCCAATATTGCATATGTGCAACAGGGATCAAATGTGTACACCTGTGGCCTAGGCCAAAATGGGTTAATCAGGAATTGATGTCATTAAGTAGGTGATGATCAGAAATAAGCATTTTCTCACTTAGGAACTCAATTAACTGCAAAAAACAGAAGAGAAAATATGCAACTCTTAGGGCACAATCCTAACCAACTTTCCAGCACTGGCATAGCTGTGCCAGTGGGGCATGTGCTGTATCCTGCAGTTGGGGGGCAGTTACAGAGACCTCCTCAAGGTATGGCAATGTTTCTTCCCTTGCCTCAAAGCTGCATTGCCCTTATGTCAGTGTGGGAAAATGGGTTAGGATTGTGCCCTAAATAATATTTTCAAGATATGGAAGAGCCTAGTTATCACGCAGGCCACCCTTTCAGTGATGCTTTTCATTTTGCTTTGAGTCAGCTTCCTCTGTCCCTGACATCTATCATTTTATTTTCAACCCACCCATTAGGTACAGAGGAGTGCCGATTTCCATCTTATGCAGTCTACTTTCTGTTGGACTAGAATCCTTATTAAGGAAGACTGCATATTTAGGACCTCTTACCGCTTAAAGTACTGGTTCCCAGCTTGTGGTCTGTGGAGAGATGGTCTACATATGGTCTGCGAGACCCTGAGAAGTGGTTCATGAGGTCTCAGGAAAAAAAATCACCTTTGATCACTTCCAGTGTCTTGCCCAAGCAAGCAACCTCCAACAGACCACCAATGAGAGTGGAGACTGCCTGCAGCCACAACCAAATAAATGGCAGCTGTGGTTATGGGCAGTCCATTCTCTGTCATCTCTGACAGTAAGGGAGCGCTTGGGAGACAGACCACCCACAGTGGCATGTGGTCCACAATGATTTCAATTTTTGCCTCAATAGTCTGCAGGCTCCTAAAGGTTCAGAACCACTGATTTAAATCATAACTGTGTTGATGCTGCATGTGCACCCTTCCACAAGCCCATAGGAAGTGCCTGGCTGGATCAGATCAAGCATTCTCTTGCATGCTTGATCTGGAATGCTCCACCCAGCATTCTCTGGAAGAATCTCACCAACCATCACAACACCAAGCCAGTGTACTGTACTACCACAGCCTAACTTCTGTTCTCTACTGCTATAGAAATATCAAGGCCACCAACATAAAATTAAGGGACATCTCTGTGGTACAAGTCCATTCAGGGCACAGGTCGATAATCCCTTATCTTGACTGCTTGGGACAGGAAAGTTTCTGAATTTGTCTGGATTTTTGAATAATTGCATAAATATAATAAGAAATGCTTCCTCTTGCTCTTTTCACTGTTACCCACACGGGTGTCTGCTGGCCTCTGACATATTGTAATAGAAACGCACAAGATCCCTCAAGGAGATAGGGTGCAGTTTCAACATTTGGCCCTTGCTCTGGGAAGCATGGGGTTAACACTAGGGCCTTACAAATGCAGTGAGTGTGCTGCTTAGCTGCAGCCTCTTGAAGATAACAGGGCCCTCAGGGATAAAAGCAGCACCAGGAGGAAAGATTGGAGAAAGGAGAGGGGGAGGCTGACTCACCAATGGACTAACTGAATAGTTGACAGCTGGGTGGGTGGACAGGCTCCTGAAGATTGCCAGAATGACGATGGCTGGAGACTGCAGCTGTACCCAGAAGAGCTGTTGCTTTGAGAACCAGGAGGAGGAGGGACCCTACAGCCCCACAGGCAAGTCACCTACTGGTTACTTTTGTGTTAGTGCTGAGAGTCACTAACTGCTTCCTATGCTGCAAGAGGGAGCTAGGGGAACTAATTAGCTTAAAAGTGGGCATAGGTTCTCTAGGTAGAGTTCTGAGTGGGAATTTGGCAAAACACACTTTTCAATAATGTCTGCACAGCAGGGATGTGGGGAGGCAGAGGGTCTTCACTGGGGTCCTTTGAAAACACCTCTGCCATGTGAAGTGCCCAAGCACCCACAACCCACGTGCAGAGTGACCAGCACAGGGGCCACCTCAAGATACAAGTGACACCTTGATAGCAGGGATGTGTGATGGGTGGGGAGGCAGGGGAGGCAGAGCCTCCCCACTGAGTCCTTCAAAAAGTGCCACTACTTTGTGAGGCACCCAAGCTCACAACCCATGCGCGGAGCAACCAGCACAGGGGCCACCACAAGTAGCAATGCTCTGTGGTGGAAACTGCATGTAGGTTGTGGGTGCCTGCCACAGCGGCGGTGCTTTGGACTCAGTGGGGAGCTTGGCCTCGCCTGCCCGCCCACCGCACATCCCTGCATGTGGGCTGTGGGTGGCTCAACCTGTGGCTCCACATGTGGGCGGCGGGTGCTTGGCTGTAGGTGGGAACGAGCGGTGGCGTAGCTGGAGGGGGTGGAGCCACTGGGAACAAGACCTGGTGGTGGTCCCACTCCAGGACAGGTGCCTGGGCGCCGGCTGTTCAGGTGAGGGGCCGCCTACCTGGGCTGGGCAGCAGCGAGCAGCCCCTGAGGCTCCACCAGCAGGGCTACGCCGGAGAGGAAGGACGAACCGCTGCCCTGGAGTGCGGAGCGGCCCCCTGGCCGGAACAGCCGCGGCGCGTGACCGAGCGCAGGCGGCACCCAAGGTCACCGGCCACCAGCAGGGACAGGAGGAGGCGGAGAGCCACGCGGGGGCCGCTCGCTGTCACCGGCAAGGGCCGACCAGCCGCAGCCTCTCCCGCCTCAGAGCGGGCGTCCTCCCGCGCTGCTACTCACCACGGTTCGCGCGCGTACTCCTCCATCTTGGGTCTCTCTGTATCCACGCGACGTGCTTAGCCGGCTGCCGGCATACAGGTCACGTGCCCGCAGGCCGCCTCGCCGCGCGCTCATTGGCCCTTGCCGTTCGAGGGCGAAGCCACTCGGGCTCCCCAGAAGCGCACGGCGTTCTGGCCCATAGACTAAAGGCGTCGAGCGGGATCTAGAGTGCCTTATCCCGTGGTGTACTCTAGAGCTCTCCTTCAGGAAAGGAGAACTCCCCAGTGAAGCAGGAAAAACTTACAGCAGAAGCCTGTGCATGTCTACTCGGAAGTAAGTCCCCTTCGAGTCAATAGGCTTACTCCCAGGAAAGTGCGGACAGGATTGCAGCCTCAGAGCCCAACCCTGTGCATGTCTACTCAGAAGTAAGTCCCATTATGTTCAATGGCGCTTACGCCCAAGAAAGTGTGGATAGGCCTGCAGCCTTGGGGGTGGGTTACAGCCCAAGCCTGTGCATGTCTACTCGGAAGTAAGTCCCCTTCGAGTCAATGGGGCTTATTCCCAGGAAAGTGAGGATAGCACCGGGCTATTAGTCCCCCTCTTTCACCTGCAAGCAGGGCCTCTAAGGGGAGTTTTATCAGGGAGTACAAAGTTTCTTTAGAGCCCTTTGGGAGGCAAAAGGGGGAGGGTGGCGACAGCTGGAGTAGTCTTTGGAGCCGGGTCTGCTGGACTTCCAGTGCAGAGCCAGGTCTGCCTGCCCACGTGGCATCAGCAGCTTGATCCACTAATATGGAAAACCAAACACACTCCTGAGTCTCCCTGAAACCTCTGAAATACAAAAAGTCATGCAGAAAATCGCATCGGTGTGGGTGGCGGGGCAGCGATGGAAGAAGGGACCGGCTCCCCGGCGGAGGGGAACTTAGGGTTCGGCCACGGTCCGCGGCTCCACGCGCCGCCCCCTCCCCGGCTGCTCCTTGGCTCAGCTGCGGCTCACGGGGTTCCTCTGGGAGGCGGCCCCGCACAGCCCGTGACGTCACCGCCGCAGCGCTCCTCCCCCGCCCTCCGCCAGGTGAGCTAGCTGCACTCACCTGCCCAGGCTCCCCGGAGCGCCCCCTTCAGGTGGGCTGCGCCTCTGACGTCAGCGGAGGGGTGCACCACCTAGTCCTAGCCCGTCCAGCCCCTCACCGCAGGCAGACAGGAGGGGAGGAGCTCCTTCTCCCCCACCTCCAGGGTGTTGCTGCAGCGTCCCCAGAGCCCTTTCTCCTTCCTGACCCCCCTTTGGGTGGGTGACTCTCCTTCTCCCAAGAGGCCCCCCAAGCAGGACTGGTCGGATCTGCGCCAGTGGACAGCAGCCCCCAGGGAGGTGTCCCTGCCTGCGGCAGTCCAGAAGGGCGGGGGCTATGCACCCTTCACCCTTTTGCAGCCTGTTGGGCGCTTCCAGGCCCCAAAATGATGGCCCCTGGGCTGGGCTCCAGACACACAGGGCGACCCAGACAGGGTGTTTCACCACTCCAGAGTGGCCACAAGAAGGTCCACCTGTCACAGAAACTGCAAAACCACAAAAAGCCCCCCCCCCAAGACCCTGAGAGCCAAGGGCGGAGGGGAAGCCAGCCAGCCCTGCCCTGTGTCCAGCACCCCTGTCTGTCCAACCCCCTTTGAAAGACATTTAGGCTGTCAGGTGCCATCACCACCACCTCCTGTGGCAAGGAGTTCCACAGACCAATCAGAGCCATGCAGCCCCTGTCCAGCCTTCCCGTCCAGCAGTCCTGTCTGTCACTTTAAAAGGCATCTAGGCCTTCAGGGCAGTGGCATCACTACGGTTTGTGTCACCCAGTACAGGAGGCCAGTGCGTCACCCCCATGATGCACCTCCTCCCATGTGTGTGTGGGGCATAGTTCTGGGTGGTGGGCATGGTGATGTACCATTGCTCCACCCCACTGATTTTTGACTGTACTTTTTCATATAACACAGATATTTTAACTTTTTTTTATTGCTTTCTGCTGTAAATTACGCACCAAATGGTATACAGTATAACATGAAGGTATTATTCCTAATAACTGTGATTTTAGCAATTTTGGTCACTAGTGCATGTCACCCTTTGCAGCCCACACCGCCCAGTGACACCATTGGATTGAACCCAGGAATTTCTGCATTCAGAACAGATGAACTACTACTGAACTATGTCCCACTCCTCCAAGTTAAGATGTGTATGTAGGCTAAATCCATAGACAGGAATGTCATCAGGTCTTACTAGACCCAGGGAGTGGTCTGCTCAGTGGACACAGGACTGGGTCCTGGAAAGGCATCAGTGGGACAGAGCGCAAGCTGCTAGCCCATTCAGCAGAGTACGCCTGCATATGTTGGAGCAACAGAGAAGTAGCAAGGCATGGCAAATGTCTGCAGGAGTCTTCCCATCTCCCAGAAGTGGGGGCTTAGAACTCAGAAGGTGACCAAGCTGGGTGGCTAGATCCAGGAATGGGGACAACCAACCAAGGCCAGGGGACTATAAGGTCAAGACTAAGAAAGGGTTGGAAACCAGCTGGAGACCAACTGCCAGAGCCCTGTGAGGCTAGAGAAGGTCCCAAGCCTATGGTGGTATAGGGCAGGGCCTCTGAGAGGAATTTTTTCAGGGGTATGAAGTTTCTTTTGACCCCCTTTGCAAAGGGGGAGGGTGATGATGAGCGAGCTAAATGGGCGCATGGAGGAGCAAAACAGTGTAGGGGGTTGGGTGGAGACAGCTGGAAAAGTCTTCTGAGCCAAGAAGATCCACCCATGTGGCATCGGTGGCTAGATATAGTAATATGGAAAACTAAACACACTCCTAAGTCTCTCTAAAATCTTTTACATATAGAAAATCATGCAGAAAATGAGCATCATTATATTTAGGCTCACACTAGAATGGAAAGTGTCTTGTGCATGCCAAAATTTGCTTCTGCAGCAGGTGTAGCCCCACAGCTGTGTCCCTGAGCTCCTATACACTACTTCATGGTAAGTAGATCCACAAGCTAAGGACTTACTGTAGCAGGCCAGTTTCCTCCCAGATTTGACACTGTGTTAAGGAGTGTCATGTATGCATTCCTTGGCCCAGCATTTGATTCTCTTTGCTCTTAGCAATCACTTATTCTCAAAGACTGGTTCACCTTTGTGGAATGCATGCAGTTGGACATGCACAGTACAGTCTTGTGCAAATTATCTCAAAAGGAAAGTTCACCAGTACTTACTCCCAGTTACAAAGAATTGCCCCCTTTAGTGTGCACTCGGGAGGAGGTCATTAGCTATGATTTCAAAGTGTGTCATAACATGTGAGCAACTGTCATTTTTGACATTAATTGATTTTACTGAAAGGGGCATATTGTATAACTTTACTACAAAAAGAAAAAAAGCACAGTGCTCGTGTGCTTTAAAAGGGAGTGCATTGCTTATAAAAAATGAGAAACATTTGTTTACCTGAGAACTGCAAGCATGTTCTGGTCTGGCACATTTTATTGCCAAGTATAGTAGAGAGCTATTAGTTTAGGGGGTGTGGAGGGCCAACAATTCTTATCCGATTCAACAGAGAAGCAGAGGATGTACAAGAAACAGTTTTGATGAATTTATTGTTAGAACCTTAAGCAACTTAACAGACACATCCTTGTTTTCATGTCTGGATCCTCACCGCCAGCCAGCAGCTTGTTGGGTTTTGTTTTGGTTTTTTGTCTGTTTTCTTTCCCATTGCTTTTAAAAAGCTAAATGTTCAGGACTAAATTTGGTCATGCAGCTCTTCAAGATTCCCTGGAATGTCCTCAGGTTTCAAACTCCTCTGACAGACAGCAACTCCACCTCTTGCCTTCTCTGATTGGCCTATCTGAGCCAGGCTGGGGCTTTCATTGGCCAGTGGTTCTCCTTCTGTATAATTATTATATTCCAGACTGTAGGGAAGTTGTAGTTGCTTACATTTAACATTTCAACACCTCCAAAGTGAGGCAAAGAATAACCTCATTTCCTTGGACTCTTCCTTGAACAGAAATTGTAATAATTTGCTACTTTTACCTCCTGTTTAATATATACACAGGAGATCTATAGATATATTGAGAAGATATTCATAGAGTATCCCATCTTCATTGAGGTTCAACTGCAAACTGCCAAGATGTCCAAGGTAGCAAAATATAGAAGGCAAGTCAGTGAAGATCCAGATATTGACAACTTACTTTCTACCCTGTCTCCGGAGGAGATGGAAGAACTAGAAAAAGAGCTGGATGCATTCGATTCAGATGGAAACATTCCTGTGGGGCTGAAGCAGAGAGACCAAACTGACAAGCAACCAACTGGCAAGTACAACCGAGAGGCAATGCTCAACTACTGCGAGAAGGAGAGCAAGAAACTTCTGCAGAAGGAACGATCAATGGATGTAAGTTATAGCTATTACTATGTGGGAAGCAGGGGGGCATTTGTGCAGCAGAGAAACAAGCATAACCTTGATTTGCTCTGCAACTCATGTAAGGGACACAACTGGAGAAATCAGTATGGCAAAAGGTGAGAACTGTCTTTCTTTAGTAAAGATACTTGGGGCCCATTGCTATCGAACTTTCTGGTACTGATGCAGGTGTGCCAATGGGGCGTGTGCTGCATTCTGCAGTGGAGGGGCTGTCTCAGAGGTCTCCTCAAGGTAAGGGAATGTTTGTTCCCTTAGCTCGGAGCTGCACTGTGGCTGCATCAGTGCTGAAAAGTTGGCAAGGATTGGGCCCTTAGTGTGATACGATGCATCTGCACCCTAAAGCAGCAACGTTAAATGCAATGGTCTTAATGTTAGCTGGCAGCTCTTTTCCAAAGGAGATCATCAATAAACTGAGTGGGGGGGGGGGGTGTTAAGTATATAACCTTTCATTGTCACTTTTCCAAGAGTTCATGAAACAAGTGTCAATGGCAGTTCATCACTAGACTTACACTGCATCCTCATCCAGCAGGGGGCATACACACATATGCAAAGGAAGCCATTGACCCTCAAGGCTGCTAGAGCTCCAGGTCTTCCCTCTCATGCCCTGGTCTCTAGCTTCACAATGTTGTCTCTGGAAATCCGGCCCTGCTGCCACAATGGCATATCTGTAGCTGTGCCTGAGAGTTGCTATTGTTGCTGAGACAGTGGCATGGTAGTCAGGAGAGGCAGAGGTATAATGGTTGCCAACTTTTTGCCTGTTTTTTTACTTATTAACCTTATTCTTTGACATACAGAAATTTAATGGATGAAGCTTTTCCCAACACTCATCTCCATGCCAGGCAACTCTTCACCTGCTATGGTGATGACCATACCTAGTGCCACCTGAAAAGCAGTGGTGAGAGGGATGGGTGTAGCACTGCTGCCTCTTCAGGGGGGGGGCATGGCTAGCAAGCCAGTCATTTGCTATTGCCTGCTTGGCGCTATCTAGTGACACAGATGGGGAGGGGCTGAACCTGGACATTGAAGTCATCCGTTCAGTGCTGTGGGAAACAGGAACGTCTTCCACTTGCAATAACTTTGGGGCAAGGCCAAAACCTACCCTTGAGGCTGAGTGTCCAGGCTCTACTGACAATGACAGCTGGGATGGGGGATGAGCTGCTTTGTGCATGATACACTATGCCCCCACACATCTTGGGCATCTGTGATACATGGGTCCTTTTTCTACCCCTGCCCATCATGATGACCAGAATACCACATGCTAGTGACATATGAAAAGCTAGGATATAGTATAAAATAGAGCAAGCATATATTGCAACTTTATTTGGGATGATGAGTATAAAATACAGTGTGACACTGTATTAGATACGTGTGTATATGTAGCAAACAGAATTAATAGTTCTCCTTCATACACAGCCTGATCTTAAGATCTGCTTGAATATCTCCTCCTGCTGGGAACTGACCTAGGGCTGCAGAAGCCATTGACAGGAAAAAAGCTGCAGAAGTCAGATGAATCAATCCACCATTGGTGCCTCCATTCATAACCAGGTGGACAGAGTGATGCTGAATTGTTTTCTTTCACTATTAAAAAGTGGAAAAAAAAATGGTTTGGAGAAGTTGCCACCTTTCTTAAGGGTCATGTGCTTTTAATAACTTCATGGTAGATGTTCAACAGGTTAAGCAATTACTATCACTTAATCTCCATGCTAGGAAAAGCAGTACACGTTGAGACTAATTACTCGCGTGGGTTACGTTCTGGAGCGCGAGCGTCTGCAGGGCTCCCCAGCCTTCTAAAAGTGAAAGCAGAGTGATCGTGCTCCACTTCCAGTTTTGGGGAGGTGGAGTGCGATCACTCCGCTTTCACTTTTGGAACATTGGGGAGCCCTGCAGATGCTCACAGAGGGCTCCCCATACTCCCGATAGACTGCTGCAGGCACTGGCGTTGCTAGGGGGGTGCCGGGTGCACTGGGTGACACGCCCTGGGGGGAGATGCGCCCTGGGGGGAGGATGCGCTAACATTGCAGCGTTAGGGGCTACTCTGTCATACCATAAACTGTTGGATGCGGAATGTCCAGCAGAATGCAATGCAAAAACTCAGAGTGAAATCTCTCCTTTCCTTCAAAAGTTATGGCCAAAAAAACCAGAAAGAAAAAATGCATGGAGCCCTATGGAAAGTGAAAGTGAGCCGTATCACATGTTTACTCATGAGTAGGTGTACTTTGCCATAGTTCGTTGGAAAGGGCAGGCGGAGAGGAATCCAAGACACCACAATGGTCCTGATCCAATGAATGCAGCCCCCCCAAAACACCTGAGAAGCTCCACCCTCCCAGCTGCCAGTCTGAGCCCGAAATGAAGCCGTGTGGTTGCGTTTACTCGCAAGTAGGTGGACTTGCCTTAGTCAAGGCAAGCTGAGAGGACTCCAAAGAGGTCAGAATGGTCCTGATCCAATGAATGCAGCCCCCAAAAACATGGAGAAAGAGGTCCCCCCTCCCAGCTGCGAGTCTATGGAGCCCTATGGAAAGTGAAGCAGCCTCATGTCACGTTTACTCACGAGTAGGCAGACGTGCCTTGGCTGGTGGTCAGGCAAAGGGGAATGTGAGGACACCAGAATGGTCCCAATCCAATGGAGCTGGAGTGCAACAAATGTCCAGAGGCAGCCCCCCCCCCCCCCCACTAAAAAGGACTTAAAAGTGGCTTGAACTGGTAAGGGGCATGTTTTCTATTTTGCACCTGTGAAGCCAGTTTTGTCTTTATCTTGATATGCCTGAAATAGAAGAACTTTAAACTGGGCACTGGGGAGGGCTGGAAATCTCACTGATTCTTTTGGGGGGTTGTTATTGCAGGCAGACTACAGAGTAAGCTCCATTGACCACTATGGGACTTAATTCATAGTAGACATGCATAGGATTGGGCTCACAGGCTGCAGTCCTACCCACACTTTCCTGAGAGTAAGCCACATTGACCACAATAGGACTTACTTCAGAGTAGATTCACTTGGTGGAACAGGACCGGCCCCCCTTATTTAATTATTTTATTTTAATTTAATAATTTATAATTATTTATTTTAATTTGCTTGATGATGTCACTTCTGGCCATGACATCACTTCCAATGGGTCCTGGACAGATTGTCATTCTAAAAAGTGGGTCCCAGTGCTAAAAGTTTGAGAACTGCTGCAATAAGGTGTTAGTAAGTTGACATGGGGTGTGTGTGTGTGTGTGTGTGAGGAATCTCTAAAAGTTTTCAAAATCACTAAAATCAGAGTTTGGAGGAATAAGACCATCATGTTATATATCAATCAATGCATAATTTCACGCAGAATGCAATGAAACAAACCACATTGAAATATCTGTGTTATAACAAAAGGTACAGCCAAAAAACCAGTGGGGGCAGGGCAATGGTACATCACCATGCCCACCATCCAGAACTATGCCCCGCCCACTACATGGGGTGACATGCAGGCCTCGAGGTGACTCGAATCTTAGTGACGCCACTGGCTGCAGGGACTGGTGAGTACATCCCAGTCCTGCAACCCCCCTTAGCGACACGATCCCCAGGACACAATCCCTCCCCCCTGCTCCCACCTTTTAAGGGGGCAGAGGCCAGGGCTGTCAGGCTGGGGCGTTACAACATCCCAGTTTGAATAGCTCTGAATTAAGGAAACGTACTTTTCAGTTACATAAGACAGTTGCATCTTTGTTTTTTAGCCTTTTGATAGAATGGAGATATTTTACTCTGGTTTTTTCATTGCATTCATTGCTGTAAATTATGCATTGAATGGTATATAACATTGTGGTATTATTCCCACAAACCACGATTTTAGCTATTTTGGTCACTAGTAGTGTCCACCACCACCACCCCGGCATGTCACTCCTTCTGTGCATATCAGCACCTTCCTAGCAATGCTACTGATTCAGAACTATGAGGGAGTGTGTTAGCCTCTCAGCACACTCAGAAACAGTACTGGTGTTTGTTCCTCTACCTAGGCGGCCATCCTATTCACACTATCCTGGGAGTAAGCCCCATTGACTATAATGTGACTTACTTCTAAGTAGACACGCCTTGCATTGTGCTGCTCATGTAAGACTAGTAGCTCCCTCTACAAGGTTTTCTTTCCCCCATACAGTTTTGATTAATTTTCCAGTACTTGGTTAATAAATGAAGCTGCTGTATTGAGAGAAGAGTCATTCTATCAATATCTCTAGGCCTGGTCCATAGACTCTGGCAGGCAGCAGTTATGTTCCTTGAAACACCAGGAAGATGCCAGGGACCACACCCAGCAACTTCTGCATGCAAAGCAAGTTGTCTCTAACTGACCCATCTTTTTAGTACATTATATGCAAACCACTGCTCAGGGGGAGGGGGTGATTTGTACCTGGACTCAGGGTCAAAAAGGGGACCCAGGAGCCAAAGGAGGGGGCCCAGAAATTTCCTGGGATCATACATTTTCCTATCTACTCAGACTTGTTGCTCTCACTGGATCTTGGGGACACTACCACGAGTGTGTGGCTGGAGCTACTGACAAGCCATATATGCTGGGCCAAGGAATGCATACAAGACGCTCCTTAACACAATGTCAAATCTGAGAGGAAACTGGTCTGCTATAGTAGCTCTTTGGCTTGTGGATCTTCTTACCATGAAGAAGTGTATAGGAGCTCAGGGACACAGCTGCAAGACTACAGCTGCTGCAGAAGCAAGTTTTTGTATGCACAGGATACTTTCCATTCTAGTGTGAACCTAAATATGATGATGCTAAATTTCTGCATGATTTTCTATATTTAAAAGATTTTAGAGAGACTTATGAGTGTGTTTGGTTTTCCATTACTGTATCTAGCTACTGATGCCATATGGGCGGGTAGACCTGGGCTCCAAACACTTTTCCAGCTAAACATGCTAAGGCTTTCATGGCTGCAATCCCATGTTGCTGTCGGAAGATATACATTGGCACTACAAAAAGGAGTACACAGACCCAAGTGAAGGAACCTGAAAGACATTGTTGCTTAAAACAGATTGAAAAATCAGCAATTGCAGAACAGGACATAAAGTGGATTTTGAACACACTGAGTTGTTGTCTAATACTATACATTACCATGCACGTATGTATAGAGAAGCAATTGAAATATATAAGCATCAAAGCAATCTGAATACGAAAGAAGAATCAATGAGAGTTAATAATGCATGGCTAACAGCCCTGAAAATATTGCTCAGAGAGTAAGGAGCCAAGTGAGGCTAACAGCTGACAAAAATGTTCCCTAACTCAATAGGCCAGTGGTTCTCACACATTTAGCACTGGGACCCGCTTTTTAGAATGAGAATCTGTCAGGACCCACCAGAAGTGATGTCATGACCTGTAATGACATCATCAAGGAGGAAAATTTTTAACTATCCTAATCTGCAATCCTACTCACACCCAGGAGTAAGTTCCATTTATTATCATTGTTAAAAGACTATACATAGTAGCCTGTTAAAAGTACAGATCTGTAACATTTCCCCAAATGCAGTCAAATACCATGGTAGCATCAAGCCTAATATATTAAACATAAAATATTGAAATGAATGGGGACCCACCTGAAATTGGCTTGTGACCCACCTATTGGTTCCTGACCCACAGTTTGAGAAACACTACAATAGGCCAATCAGTTGCAACCTATATAAGAACAGCACCAAGTTCCCGTGCCTGAGGAAAACTGTGGCCTCTGAGGAAACTCACCAAAGCTGTGGGTGAAACATCAGGTTTCAGTTTTGAGATATTAGCTTCTTATTCTAGTCTTTTTAGTTTTTGTCTCTAGTTTTAGTTTTAATCCTTAGTTGTTTTAACTTCAAGTGCCTGGTTTTTAGTTTTCAGAGTTTGTAGCTTGGTTTTAGTTTAGCTTTTTTAGGTTGAGTTTTAGTTGTTGTTTTTAGTTTTCAGTTTTTACTTAGTTTTTAGTGTTGGCGATAGTTAGCCCCCCTTAGGATTGGTTTAGGCCCATTAGATAAAAAGGCTAAACTATGGCACCTAGCCTGAAAAACTGTTTAGTTCAGTACTTTGCTGGCTCCATCATCCCCCCACTCTGTTTTGCCCTTTCCTGCCCCCATTCTGCTCACCAGTCACCACCCTCCCCTGCTGGTTCACCCCTCCCCCTTTGCAAAGGGGCCCAAAGGAACTTTGTACCCCCTGACAGAATTCCTCTCAGAGGCCCTGCCACTGCTTCCCTTAATAAGGCCCTGGAAGTTCCTCTGAGTTTCTTCACTTTCTCAGTGTTGGTTCTGATAATACAGTATCTGTGATTTATTTTGAGTCCATCCTGTTCATGTCTCCTTGGGAATCTCTGATGTTCATGAATGCTGCCTTTGGCAAGACTTAAATTTGGGAGTTGAAATATGTCGAATACCTGTTGCTTGTGGACAGAAGGCCACTTCCTTGGTATCTGCTATTCACTTTGCAAATTTTACAAATATCATACACAGGGCCAGCTCAAGACCTCCTGGAACCTGAGGCAATGTGCCAAATGCTGCCCCCCTTACCTGTAATGTGCCAGCATCTTCTTCTCCCACTCCACATGTTCTCTTGCTCTGTCCCCTTTTCCGGTCCAGGAAGTTGGAGGAGGAGGAGTGGGGACAAGTAGACAAAGATTAGCACCTTCACCAATTTGCTACCTGAGGCAACTTTTTCAGTTGATCTAATGGATAGGCTAGCCCTTATCATGCAGAACTAGCATTAGGGGGATGTGCAGGTTTTATTTCCACTTCCAGCTTCTGTCAAATTAAGGGCAAATAGCATGTACAGCAACAGCATTGAAAAGTGTGCCAGTTTCTATGTTCTAGTCTGGGTGGAAGGAAATCCAAGATGGACAAAAACTCATCACTAGTATTTTCATGGAATGATCATCCTTGTCAGCTTACATTTCTGCCTGCCCTTGATCAACAGGAAATATCCTGAACTTCAAGGATGGACAGAACCAAATAGGGAAACAGGAAGCAAAGCAGACTGTAGATCATGACTGCTCAACTTGTGATCCAGAAAGCCAACTATTATGAACTGACAGGCCCATAATGACAACATGTATGTTTCCGCTGGCCCAGGTGGCTGCAAACATAGGAATTTGTTGTATCACTTGGGCTCAATAGCTGTTGGGCTGCATGGGAGGGATGACCTTTGACTCATCTAGCTCCATATTGTCTACTTTGAATTACACCCTGTCTACCCTGACAGGGAGTGGTGCTCCAAAAGCTGTTCTGCAAAGCATGAGCTCTGCTGCTCAGCTATGATTCCTTCCCATAAACACATTTAAGCATGCCTGGTTAAGCCTAAGGGTCAAGTGATATGTTTGGTCATTTTAACATAAATAGCAACAATGGGGTTCTTTTCAGGATGAGAGTGCAGAACGTAGAAAGGGGGGCTTTGCCTGTGCTGCAGTCCTGATCTTGATCCTCCCCCCCTCCTATGGCTGCTATTTGCCTTAAAAATATTTTTTCAGAGAAACTGTCATTGGCATCAGTGGGATCCTTCTCCCAGGGCAAATAGCACCACAGGGACTCCCATTTCATTGTAGAGCCTGCAGGCTGTTTTTGTAATCAAAATTGTGCGTGCACACATAGCTGCTTTCAGGAGAAAGCAATGAAAGGAAATAATCTAACTAGTTCCCAACCAATATAGAATTTACCTGTGAAGATACTTTGGAGTTTGGTAGCCCTTTGGATTGAATGTGAGGTTCCCCCAGGAACATTCCTGTTCTCTCTTACCTTCACCTGCTGAAAAACAGTCCCTTTATGTAGCATTCCTCAAACATAAAAAGAGTCCTGTTGGAACAGACCAAAGAATAATCTAGGCAAGCATCCTATTTCACACCATGACCAGTGGAATGCTTGTGGGAAGCACAGGAGCAAGGCCTAATTGCTTTGCCCTTTCTTCCAGTCAGTGGTATTCAGAGACCTGTTGCCTTTGAACATAAAAGGTTCGTTTTTTAACTATCATGATCAGTACCCTTTAATGGACCTATGTCCCATAAACATATCCTTCATGCCTATGTATATGTCCATCCATGTTCTTTTAAAGCATTTGGACCATGGAGGGAGTTCTCCCTAATACAGTACCAGTGCTGCAGTGCCAGTGACTGGTGTTGCCCTTGGAGTTGCCTTTGTGTGTTGGTTTTGTGTGTGGCCCTATGCCTGCACTTAAGAGTCCAAAATATGATGCTATGAAGTAAAGTTTAGGACTGGACTTTCCACATGTCTTGACTTAGAACTTGCATCCATAAATCCTCTAACAATGGAGTAATGGCATACCAATGCTTAAAAGAACTCTAGCAAATAGAGACTTAAGTCACATGGCTGGAATCTGGGAGGAAGCTCAGGTCAGCCTGTGCTTGTTGTTAATATTTGTTATATCTCAGTTAAATAAATAGTTGCTTACTAATCCTCTGGTCTTGACAACTGATTCCTGACCCAAAGGAATACTACCATCTCAGGCATGGGGCAAGAGCAATATTCTCTGTGACCTGCAAGATGGTTGCTTTGCTGTTTAGTCTATCAGTTGGAAGGGTCATATTTATTTTCATGATGTCTATCCTGCCTTTCCTCGAGGCCCTGCTAAAATCTCCAGGACTGCCTTCAGAAGTCAGCTAGAAACTCTAGGCCAGTCCTGGAGGTTTGGCAACCCTAACTACTTGAGTACAAAGGGAGTTGAATGGGCCACAGGGAAAACTGAGGCTAAAAGATGAACTGTGTTAGAGGTAGCAAATCTTGCATTGCAATTTTAGTACTTTGGTTGATTGATCTCACTACTCCTTTAAATCTTATTTATTGCTTAACAATTTGTTTTTGGTGAGATCTGGTTCATCTACTGTCATCAGTTTTATTCCTTCACTGTGGTTTATGTAAAGGTTGTTAGAGTTGAATAAGATAAGTTGTGGCAGAGAGAAGCTCCTAGATCAGTGGTTTCCAAAGTGGTGGGTTGTGACCCACCATTGGGACCAAAACTGGGCCATTCCGCCATGAGGGGAGTGGCCCAGTAATGATTGTCCTGACAGCACCACAGTAATTGTGACGCTGTGGGAACCCAGGGGCTTTCCCCCTTACCTGGAGGGGTCCTGCTGGCTCTGGGGAGACTCCGGGAGGTTTGCACCGCCCCCATCCACAGGCCTCCTCGATGCTGAAAACTGCTCCCTTTGGTAATCAGATCATACTTCTGGTTTTCACGCAAAAACTTGGTGCATTCTGATCCTCAAGCAAAGCGGTTTTCAGTATCGGAGAGGCCCGAAGGCCTCCCTGTCCCTCCCCAAGGCCAGCAGGAGCCCCCAGGTAAGGGGGAAAGCCCCTGGTTTCTACAGCACCACGATAACTGTTCTGCTGTTGGAACACCCCCTGCCCCAGGCTGTGCCCCTGCAAACACTCACTTGCAGTCCCAAAGTCTGAGTAGGATTTTGGGAACCACTGTCCTAGATCAAAGCAAAGCTGCTTGCAAAATCTTTGCAACTGCAATTTATTTAAGGTTGTAATCCTGGGAGTAAGTCACACTGAACACAGTTTGGATTTGGGTTCCCAAACTTTTTCAACTGGTGGCTCCCTTGACTTACTGGGCCACTGGCTGAGGCTCCCCATTAAGGTTACAATACTATACATTGTATAGGTTTTTCCCAAGGATTCTGTGGCTCCTTTGGCTGGTTTCCATGGGTTTCCAGGAAACCACGGCACACAGTCAGGGAACCACTGGTTTAGTGTATCTACTGGCTAATTTAGAACATGTCTCTCAAAGTGTGTGGAAAATATGCCTCTGAGCATGATCAGGATGGATACTGAACCAGACTATAGGCCTATTCATGCAGTCAATCAGTGTGTGAATGAGGAGAGCACATGAGGGCCCCACTCACACCTGCCACCCATTGGTCAGAGCCTGCAGATCCTCATGTAATTGATCAATACTGGAAATCAGAAAGTATTTGGGTTTTTGTTTTCTTGAGGACATTCCCTCAGGTGACATGTCATGTGCTGTGAGTCATATGATTTTGTTCTTTTCCCTTTCATTTGAACAGTTTTGCCATAGGACAAGAAAATACAGGTCCAGCCTTATTATACACAGATTTGACTCAACACAAATGGCCCCTGCAAATGAGAAGGAATGTGCTGATCCCTGGAGAAGGGGAAAAATGCATCTCTTTAAAATCACAGTTTAAAAAACTGCTTTTTACTGTTGTAGAGAGACAGTTATGCAAGTGATTACAGATATAATCTAAGTATCCACAGATTTTTCTATCTCAAAGCTGATGAGAGGGGCCCTTTAAATTAAAGGAAAACAGTTGTTTAATAATGCCAGAGAGGGTGGACGGCTGACAATCCATCAATCATTCTCTCTGCAGGCTTCACTCCTCCCTTCCCACTGAGCATATGAAAGAAAGTTAACTGGCAGCAATTATCACCTTCTCCATTCTTTCCCTCTTGCTGGGGCTCCTGGTGAAGGGAGGGATTGCTGCCTCCTAGTGAAGCCTAAGCGCCTGGAGAGAGACTGATTGACTCTGTGTGATTTACAAAGATAATCAAGGCTGTTTTTAAATCACCAGACCAAAGAAACTTTGTTTTTTAAATTGATTTGCTGCAGTGCCTTTTTGCCATCAACATGAGTTTTTGGAACAGAACCCCCTTGCATAATGAAACTCAATCTGTATATGCTGCCAAGTAAACGAACAATTTGACTTGGTTTCATTGCTTTGCAGGAGGTTTGAATACTGTGCAAATGTTTAAAAACCTCTGACAAGATACACTTTGCAAGGGGTTATGTGCAGCCTATCACCCATGTAGAACAAATGTATATAGACTCTTTTAGAACTAACACTATGGCACTACTATCTTCTTTTTGAATTCATTTGGTAATGGGGTCTGAAAGAATGCAAACTTCAAAATACCACACCTGGTTTCAATGAGTTTTGCTTTCAGTGTGCTTCAAGGAGGATGATTCCTGGGTCAAGGATTGGTAAGTGGGGAAAAAAGGAAAGAGATTTTTAAGAGCTGGATACATATTACCATTTCTACATTTTTAAATATTTATGTTCAGGTAAGAGTTGCATGTTCAGGTAAGGGTCGAATTCTCAATTTAACTTTTTGTAATGCTAACCTGTCTAAGACAAAGCACGTTGGCTGGGTGAACAAACTGTCTGGTAAATCAGGCCCTTTAGATCACGTTGCAGTAATAAGATCTTGCCTCCCTGACTCTCTTATCTTTCCATCCCTGGAGAGGAGAAAAAATATCCTGTCCCTCGCCTTCCTCTTGGTTGGGCTTGTTAGTACAGGGGGATTAGCACTTCTGAAACGCCAGGTCCTAGCAGCAGCAATGCACCAACAGGGCCAAATCTCTTATGACCCAGAGCGCTCTCACACAGTGGGAAGTCCACAGAACTTCGAGGACCTCCATCATTCCTCCATAAGTAGTCTGGAGACTTACCATTACTTTGTTTCATGATATGCTTTTAGAACATTTGATGAAACTCTTCAAAGAACTGGTGTTCTGCATTCTTAGTTGGATCATTTTCTCAGGGCTGAAGCAAATTCTGGACCACATGGATCTGGCCTCTCAGCTGATATTTGCACATCACCACTTTTGCATATTACTTTCTCCCTCGTCCCATGACATGCAGTACTTTCTTTGAGTTACGCAAAGGCACAAGTAACTTGTGAATCATCCTTGTTGTTGATGCCTGGATCATCTGGTGCTTCTGTCAATTGTAATCTGAGATGTAGGTTGTTTTGCAGTTCTTCCTCTCTCATGGAAATCCAATCTCGCAAGACTGCAGAGCTTTTAATGCTATGCCTCATAAATGGATTTTGGTGGTTGATTAAATGTATGGAAACAATAATGAAACAGTTGTTTTAGCCCAAGGTAAAAGGATGACGTGATGAGCAGCGTTCCCTGCAAGACTGGGTTAGGCAACCTAAGGCCGAGGGTTGACATCATTTCCAAATGTCTGGAAGTAGCATAACAACTCAGTGGCCTGCCATCTGCTCACAGATTACCTCTGGTCCCTATGCCAAATAAAGTTGCCAACCTTTGCCACATGGACCCCTGCACAACTGTGACTGCCTCCAGATATTTGGTGATGATGTCATCACTGAAATTCTGAGCTCCACGCTGCAATTGGCTGTGCACCTTAGCAGGAACAATGATGGTGTTGATCTGCCTTTGAGTGCATGTTATTTTAAGCATAGACTTTGCAAGCATGTGTTTATTTATGTTAAATAACAGTTGCATCTCCCCCTTACAGATCTTCCCCTTACAGATTAGTGTTGGGGCAAAAGGGGATTTAACCTTCCTGCACCATGTTTCCAGTCCAGATCAGAGGGTTCATGTATACAATTAAATTGTAAATTAAAAAAGCTCCTCTGTTGATGCCAATGAAAACTTTTTTTCTCATCAAATTGCACACATGGAGCTCCCAATCCACAGCAGGGAGGTAAAGTTAAAGACACTCTCGAAGTTGCTTTTCCTTTTAGGCTAGTCCATGGCAATTCCCTGCTTATGACAGAAAAGTCATTATATTTGTTTGCCAAGAGCAAAAGGTGCAGTTATGGCATGAGATTGGCAGCAGTTATTGCCACAAAACGTGCATCCAGAGCAGAGTTGGAGCCCAGAGCGACTCAGTGTGGGACAAGGGGAATCGCTTCCTCTTACTCATGTAAAGTTGCAGCAGCTCCAATGGGGCTACTCGGATCTGCACCACCTGGACAGGTGGCGCAGATCTGAGCATTCCAGGGCTGCTCTGGGCTGCCCAGGAACAGGAATAGAATCCAGTATAAGTGATGGATTGTGGCCCCACCCCCTCACCGCCGCCCACTCCCTAACCCGTAGCCTGCCCTCCCCTGTCCCCAAACACCTCCCTCCCTCCCTCCCTCTCCACACCCCACCAGACCTCCATGCCAGCCTAGCTCAGCTAGTGTGGCTTACCTTATGTGCCAGCCAAGCAGGGCTCACTACTTCCTCTCTCAGTGCTGCAAAAGTACTTTATGGAACTTTCACTATACCTATGGGCCGTGCGCAGGCTAAACCAGAGGTTGGGATTTCACTCTTAAGGCTATAATCCTATGCAAATTTATCTGGAAGTAAGTCCTGCTGAATACAGTGGGACTTACTAAGACCCAAATATAGTGTCTTAAACTGCAGGAGACAGAACTATCAAGACATCAAAGGTTGAATGAACACCATCTGTTGACATATGCACAGCACACAGGGGTTTTATTGGCACTTGAGAACCAAACTAGATGTGGAGGAAGCAACACTCCACAAAGAAGGGGCCACACTGTATGATGCTTTGTATAGCATTTTTCTCTGTGGATGACACAGCCTGCTCTGAGCCCACAGTTCCACCAACTGCTGTGTAGATGGGTTGACGTGCCACACCAGAGCTGGCTCAACTGCCCACTCCCTTCCTCAGCTTCATGCACACATGCCTCAAGTTTCTACCCCTTGCAGGGATGTCAAGCTACAGCACTTTTTTCAGTGTAATCATATGAATTGGAAAACGAATCTGTTGCAACTGTTGCTGATTTTGGTTAACCCTCCAGTTCCTAAAAAGAGGCATTACTACAAGACATTGAGGTTTTTTCCTGTACACTTACTAGGTTGTGGTTTATGACTTTTGTTCTTATTATATTGATGTGCCTTTAAAAGAGATATTGGTCAGACTAATCATCCATCGACAAATATCTGCCAGCCATGCTGGAGACTGCAAACCCATTCTTAATTTTTCTTAGCCCACTCTGTAGATTCTGTCCTTTGAGGTGGTTGAGGAATGGAAAGCCACCTTGCATCTGCCACTTTGCATGATAAATACAGATCAATTCCCTGGAACAAGAGAAAAAAACCAGACACTAGGTTCATGCAGTTCATTTGGAAATTGCTGGAGACTGGGGTGATGACAGTCTTTATGCTTCTGATTCCCCCACTGAATCTCAGAAGAGTAAATTATGTTTGTGAGTCTTTTAAATTCATAATGGCATGGCTTCTTTTCTGCAGTGGGTCCGGCAACCATAGGTAACCAGGAAACTGTTTATAAACAACCTAAAATAGAAATGAGTGTCTCTGTGACTTCTTCACACTCAAGGAGCCAAATGCATGGCTCAGGTCTCATCAATTAACCTTTATTTCCTTTTGCTAGTGAAAGGGCACTCACTCTCCCTAGGTGGCTTTGCCTGCTTCCACAGAGACGTGCTCATGCCTTAAGATTCTTTGGTGAGTCTCTTCTCCACATTCCCCTTGCCTCCTGAGATCTGATCTGCAGGCCTGGGTGGCACCCCACTATAGAACACCCTTTCTAGATCTGTGCATTTTGAGCCTGTAACTGTATCCTTTCAGCAAAGAGGACTTAATTCACTCAGGCTTTGAAATCCAGTTGTCGTCTTCTCTGCTGCTGTGATGTTTTACAAGGCCAACATTTTACAAGGTGGATTGTACTTTTATTTTAATATACTATATGTGAGTTATACATTTTCTAATAGGGCCTGTCCATCCTTGTAGAAGAAATCTGTCTTATTAGTGTAAAACTGGCCAGAAATGAATCCCACTTTGACTTCCCTGTTGCTGTGAATATGTTATGAAACTCTCCAACCAAGCTGTGGAATTTAGGGTGGCTTCAAATGTTATTCTTTCTTTTCCTTCATGGAGATAATTTGTGTTGAAAAACATATCCATATAAAGCTGGACTAGCGGCATGATTTTATCAGCAACAAGTGCCTGACTGGAAATTGAAACAATATGAATTGGTGTTAGGGAAGCTGGAGGCTGACTGGGGGGGTAGTGCTTAGAGCACCCTTCTCTGTGTTCTGCTTCACTTAACTACTGAGGGCCCAGTCCTATCCAACTTCCCAGTACTAGTGCAGCCACAGTGCAGCCCAAATGTTCCCATACCTTGAGGAGGCCTCTATGACTGCCTCCCCACCACAAGATGTAGTGCACACCCCATTGGCATGGTTGCACTGGTACTGGAAAATTGGATAGGATTGGGCCCAGAACCCACTGACTTGGGTGAGAGGGAATGGTTGATATCTGCTGCCGCCATCACAGACTGGAGAAACCAGGCAGAAGAATGGGGAATTGGGGAATGACTTGTCAAACAAAGAATAATGATTCCTGCATTTAAGAGGCCAGGCATTCCTCATTCCTCTTTGGGGTTACAAATGCCCAAAAATAAGGAAAAATAGCAGGGACAACAGGACATTCACCACATTTGTAAATACTCATGCACACTCCAAGAGAGAAAATATACCGTTTTCTTAAGAATGGACTGATAAGCGGGAACCACTTGGCCCCTATAAGAAAGGCCAGCAGATGTTTTGTCCAGACGGGCCCCAAACTAATATACTTAACATTTGTATTGCACTTTTGGAGAGTGCAAACACTTCACATGTATTGCTTTGATGTTGCCCTTACAACAACCCTGTAAGGTAGGTATTATTATCCTCATAATAAAGGTGGGTGGTTTTCTTAAGGCTACCTAGTGAGTTCACAGCAAAGGCAAGATCCAACCAGGACATCCTGGGTCGTAACACACTCACAGCCCAATCCTATCCACACTCTCCTGGGAGTAAGCCCCATTGGCTCTAATGGAACTTACTTCTGAGTAGACATGCATAGGATTGGGCAGCCTCTTGGCCACTACATAACACGAGTTCCCATAAAGATTATACAGAGATGATCATCATGTCAAGAAAAAGTTACATTTGTGCAAGCTCTTACAATGCTGTATTCCCAAACTCCAGTATGTCAACTGGCTAGCAATCATCTGCTAATTATAATGCTGCCTAATCAACATACAGATTAAGATGGAGACCTGTATTCCCAAGGGCCCCTTCTCTCTGCAAAGGGAGATGCAGTTTATTCCACTTTATGCAAGGTCTTTGTCTATGAATGCCAAAGTGACCCTGAGTTTGAAAAATTCCAAGTACTATGACCCATTTTTAGTGACTGCAGCCAGCAGCAATTATTCTTTTTGTGTAAACAAACAACTCTGTCCCCTTTTTTTCCAACCAGGCTGCTCACATGCCTTCAGTTTGGAAGGTTGTGCTAAACTGAAAGTGGGGCCTGTTATGCTTGCAGTGTTCTCTGCAAAGACTTGCTTTTTCTTTATTTGCAATATTTGTATATAGCATTCTCACTGTCATGGTTCTGCAAGTGCTCCACAATAATGGCAAAGCAGAAATTAAAAATAATATTCATTTAAAACCAAGATCAATAATTACACAACAAAATAATTCAAAAGCAGTTGGAAAAAATGGCAAAACACCAACACCACAAATTATCAGGTAAGATCAAGCAAAAAAGGCATGATATGGGGAATTCTATGGGTGAAGGCCACTGCTGAAAAGGCCCTGCTCTTTGTCGATGACAACTCCGTAGACCAGCGGTTCTCACACATTTAGCACTGGGACCCATTTTTTAGACTGAAAATCTGTCAGGATCCACTGGAAGTGATGTCATGACCGGAAGTGACATCATGCAACAGGAAAATTTTTAACAATCCTAGGTTCCAATCCTACCCGCACTTACCCAGGAGTAAGTCTCATTGACTATCCTGTTGGCAACCTTCAGTTTCGAAAGACTATGGTATCGCACTCTGAATGGTGGTTCTGGAACAGCGTTTAGTGTGGCTGAAAAGGCCAATTCGGGAGTGACAATCCCTTCCACACCGGAAGCAAGTGCAGTCTGTCCCTGGTCTGTCTCCCTGGCTATGGGCCTTCCTTCTTTGCCTCTTAGCCCCAGACTGTTGGCCAAGTGTCTCTTCAAACTGGGAAAGGCCATGCTGCACAGCCTGCCTCCAAGCGGGCCGCTCAGAGGCCAGGGTTTCCCACCTGTTGAGGTCCACTCCTAAGGCCTTCAGATCCCTCTTGCAGATGTCCTTGTATCACAGCTGTGGCCTACCTGTAGGGCGCTTTCCTTGCACAGAGATCCTTTGGGATCTGGCCATCATCCATTCTCACGACATGACCGAGCCAACGCAGGCGTCTCTGTTTCAGCAGTGCATACATGCTAGGGATTCCAGCACGTTCCAGGACTGTGTTGTTTGGAACTTTGTCCTGCCAGGTGATGCCGAGAATGCGTCGGAGACAGCGCATGTGGAAAGCGTTCAGTTTCCTCTCCTGTTGTGAGCGAAGAGTCCATGACTCGCTGCAGTACAGAAGCGTACTCAGGACACAAGCTCTGTAGACCTGGATCTTGGTATGTTCTGTCAGCTTCTTGTTGGACCAGACTCTCTTTGTGAGTCTGGAAAACGTGGTAGCTGCTTTACCGATGCGTTTGTTTAGCTCAGTATTGAGAGAAAGAGTGTTGGAGATCGTTGAGCCAAGGTACACAAAGTCATGGACAACCTCCAGTTCATGCGCAGAGATTGTAATGCAGGGAGGTGAGTCCACATCCTGAACCATGACCTGTGTTTTCTTAAGGCTGATCATCAGTCCAAAATCTTGACAGGCCTTGCTAAAACGATCCATGAGCTGCTGGAGATCTTTGGCATATATAATATACATAGTAGCTTGTTAAAAGTTTAGACATGTGGCATTTCCACAAATACAGTCTCATACACATCAAGTCTAAGATATTAAAAATAAAATATTGAAATGAATGGGGACCTACCTGAAATAGGTTCATGACCCATCTAGTGGGTCTCGACCCACAGTTTGAAAAACACTGCAATAGATAAACCTGTAGCTGAGTGTCTAATCTTTACAAAAGACTTGTAAGACCATGCTAGATTGTCACTGTGCAATGCAGATGCCTCTGTTTCTGCTGCAGCCCTGTGAAGCAGAGCTGTGGTGTGAGAGATGTGAATGCCTACAAACACTGTACTTTTTTTTTTTTTAATCATGGAAACAGGTGTTCATTTGTCAAGTGGCTAGAAAGCTGATGGAATTGTGATGGTGTTCTAGTATATGAAGATATGCAATAATTTCATCATAACTGAATATATTGTTCTAATAACCTCCTATGTTTCTTTTGTCAAAAGGATTAGGTTTATGATCTGGCAGAGCCAGAAAAGCTCATATCTATGGAGCCATCAGCCTGGCTGCAACATTTCAGTTTAAAGAGATCATTAAGTCAGAGGAATTCTGTGATCATACTTAGAATAAAGACAAGTGATCAAGGAGAAGTGTGAGAAGATAGGCTATTTCTGACGTTCAGGACTTCTTACTTTATGGAGGAACAGAGCTGAACAACTTTAATGGCATCTCTGGCTGATGCTGGCAGCCAGGGTCAATTTGCCATCTCCAGAGTTGCACTGTGTCTCGCCAAAAAGTCCAAAGGCATGAGTCAACTGCAGCCTGGGAACTGCCTCGTTGGAAAAAAGGCCATAAAAGGCAGCTTCACAAAGAACTAGAAATGTTGAGGACTGTTGAACCAAGGGCCAAATTATACCTTATGAAAAATGTGGTGTTTGGCCCTCCAAGTTAGTTTTTCTACCTTAAATAGCAGCTGTGCAGAGGTTCAATCAGAAATTGGGTGGCAGCCTGAGCTTTAACCTTTTCCCCACTGTTATACCCATGCAGATCCCCCTCCCCTTCACGGCTGGTATTTAAAGTAAAAATAACAAGCCCACAGGGCCCATCTGCATGTTTAACATAAAGTGAAATTTGACTCTGGAGTTGTATATAGATCCTCCAGCAATGGTTAGTTATCCATCTACTAAATGGTGTTGATAGAACTAGCTTTGCTACACCATTAAATAGAATAAGGAAATGCCAAGTTCTAACATTCTACCAAGGGATAGTGGCAATGAAAGAAACTGTCTTTTCATTCATGAAGGCCAAGGGAGGGAAGAGGTTCAGGGATAATCTGTGTAGTTGATGATGGTAACTGTTTTTCTGTCACCTGCATTATGATGTTATGATTTCCAGGGATGATAATTTATTTACTGAGTATCCAGCGCTTCTTCCCATCTGTGTGAAAATTTTGTTGTATGACTATTCTTTGGTTGGAATCCCCCACAATGAATATATCAGGATGGTTAAAATGTTGTTGAGAACTGTTGATCTTTCAGGCCCAGAAATCCATCCATGTTTGCCAGCATGTGAATTTTCAGTCCAAACAAGGGCATTGTTGTTCATCCATTTGTGAACTTAATCTAACAGAATTGCAGAGAATGAGTGGTAGACTTCTGTGAACTTGCAGAACAGAAGGTATTTTTGTGTTGTGTTGTGAGGTGTCAAGTCATGTTGTTAGCCAATGAGTGTAGTGTATGGGGTACAATAAGAAAAACCAAAGCATCAAGTACCGAAGTGAACTGATTTGTACACTGAAATTGCCTTTTCTTATTGTTTAACGGTTTCCAATTATCCAACCTCCATTTCCATTAACATATGAGATAAGTAAGGAAAATCCATTATTAGTAGTAGGTCAAAATATCAAGAGAGATTTTCATCTAACCTTTTAATTTCTTTTTGTCAACTTGTCTGTCTCTAGGTGCATCTCCAGATGCTTACCTACCAAATGTACATGGTAGGTAAAAGACATTTGGACAACAATTTGTGATAATCCCTGGATCTCAGTCAGGATGAAGTCTCAAACTGCACATTAAAAAAACATTAGGTCTATATTTAACACCAGAATATAAACTGTTGAGGAAAGTCTGCATCCCAGTCCAAAAAACCTCCTTATTGCTTGCAGGTGTCTTGACATGATTCATACGTGTACTCATGGCCTGCCCAACCATGACACAATGAACATGCCATGCAGCTTCCTTGTTGTGTCTGTTCATTGTCTTAGAAATGAACAGAAGCAAGAGATGCAGCATCTCCTGCTCGTGCTCACTTACAATAAGGGAAGGGAGTTTTGGCCCCACCTTCCCTGCCAACTTTTACCTTTTCCAGTCTACTTGGTGCTTTGTAATCACCAAGTAGGCAGGAACAAGTGATTTGGAGTCCCAATAGCTTCCTCCCCTCCTCTAGTTGCACCGAAGGGAGAAAGAGGCTGCTATCACAATGCTTTTTCAACTTGCTCTGAGCAAGTCCAGAGAGGATCAGAGGCCCTCTTGGAGGAGCAGGGTGCAGAGGGTGATGGACAGATGGGCTGGGGTTTGCCATTTGCCACACATCCAAGGATGCTGCTCCACATGACTGTTTCAGGTCACTGCATGGTAGGGCCGGCCCTGGCTGGTGCAATGTGCTAAGCTGCTGATAACTGCATAATCCTTCTGCAGCTTGGCAATGATTAAAATCTGTTTTAATGTATGGGAGCATATTGGTCTGAGCCATACAGCTCAGTTGGACGCTGCATAAACTAAAATGCCTGTTCCTTGGAGAGCCTTTGACTGGTATGTGGTCAACATTCTCCAGGGCCAGACTTGTTGGTAACAAAGTAGCAATGGTACATCGGTTGATATTGAGGGCAAAGAGTCATACTGAATGCACAAACTGAGATGTATCAATCATTTCACTTGAGTTTCCATTGTTAGATATTCTGCCACTTGCACCACTCATGCCATGCTGCCAGGAACTACTCAGATGTGATGTCACTGTGCTTTCTCTTGCTCACACAATTGAATAACAGAAGTGTGAAGTGGTGAGCGCTGGATGGCAAGTGACATCTTGTTTTGTGAAAGTCATGGCTTTCATAATATTTATAACGACTGTTAGAGAACCAGACTCACAGCCAGGAGTTGGCCAGGTTGGGCCAGGTTGGCCAGGTTGGGCACTGACTGAGCATTTATGCCCATCAGAGACCACTTCTGGCCAAGCTGACCTCTCAGTACCAGTGGCAGTGCTAGCATTCAGTGTGGCATCAGGGATGGATGGGGCACTATCAGGGGCTCAGTGAAGGACATTGCTCCAGGGCTTCCAGAAAGTAAGCCGGGTCAGGCCTGGTTAGTACTTGGAGGGAGACTGCCTGGGAATACTGGGTGCTATAGGCTTATATCATAGTCTTTCGAGACTGAGGATTGCCAATCATTTCCAGCAACCTGGTGCCAGGCTGCACACAGTTTTGTTCAGTATGGAAGTGAACTGTCAAATACGTATTAATTAACAATGCATCAAAACTCACTTTTTTAGAAGTCTTTGCAGAGTTGCTCTGTTTAATCTTTTTCAATGTAATTTTCAAACAGCAGGACTACAGGCCAGCTAGTTTGGTCTGTATAGTTGTCACCTTTGTTCTCCAAGAGCTCCTGTGTCTTTAACAGCTGCATAACATGGAGAATTTTAATAGATTAAAATTTCCACCACTGTGTTGCCATGCTGGAAAAAGTCAGTTGAATTTCTGTCTTACAGTTGCTGAAGGGAAGCCTTTCTGCACAAAAATTCAACAAGACACATCAAGAAGCTTTCACATTATTGTTGCTCTCCAGTGAGAAAAAAAATTGTATTTTAATAGCATCAAAAAACTGCAAAAAAAAAAAAATCAGAATAGCTTCTTAAATCAGAACTTTAAGGCTGAAATCCAGTGGGCAGCCCTGGAAATCCAGTGGGCAGGTGGGGAGCAGGAGGCAGGGCTGGGATCCAGCAGTTATACCGGATCCCAACCCCCATTCCTGGGGAAATTGGAGCGGCTTGAAGCTGCTTCGCTCTCCTCGGACTTGCGCTACCTCAGGAGATGGCGCAAGTCTGAGGAGACCCATAGGGGAAAAGGCATCTTACGCAGGGGTAAGGGGAAAAGTTTCCCCTTGCCTCTGGCTGAGCCACCTTGGGTCCCTATCCTTCACTGGATACAGCGCAAGCCTCTTGGCTTGCCTGTTCCAGCGCAGGGTAGGATTACGCCCTTACTTGGATGTAAATCTTGTTGAAATCAATGTAGCTATACTTTAAGGATTAGAGAGTGTAAATGTGAAATATTGAGATGTTCCGATTTTGCAAGGTTCTATATGACAAGGAGTTTCCTCCCCCAGAATCTACTTTTCTAGTTCTTTGCCTCCTACCCCCATATTTTTTATGATACGGTGACTGATCAGAGGTGTTATTCCCATATTTTACTAGGCATCCTCTAAGAGAAGAGTCATATGGCCACTTATGGAAAATCTATTGCATGTGAAGGGACCAAGTGAAGTGGCCCATGGCACAACTCAATGGAACGACCTGAAATGAGATGGGAGGCAGTCACTGGAAGGGGAATCAAAGATCATGCATAGAACTACACCAGATGGGCCCAGCTGGCAGTCCCTACGGTTCTGTGTTTACTAACCTTAAGGACTTTGCCAAGATCGCATACTTCAGCGAAGAGCTTATTTGGCTGAAGTCAGTTGCTTTAGGGTTATTGAAGGTTGTTGCTAGGATCAAGTTGGAAAAGAAAACTTTGGCCCTAACTAGATGTGTTGGGGCAGCCACATATATTTTATGTATGTCTGCCCTTTCCATGAAAAAGCAGGGGTTCACTGTTTTACACCAAATAGATCATGTGGGAAAGGGAAATAAAACCTGCTTCCCCTGCCCACAAGGAAGTACTATCTTTGACGTGTTGTTTCACGTGAAAATTCTGCTCTTCTATTAAAAGAAGGTAAGTACAATCTATTAGGAAGATCTCCTATGAGCAACATGAATGGAGTTGCAGAGAAGCACAGGAACCAGGGAGCAACAGAGGGTGGTAAATGGAAACTAACAAAGCTTGGCAGTCCAATCCTGTGGTATTAGTCTTGGTACATTTCCCATGATTATACACTTCATATAGGAACTGCACCTTTAGATTTCTTTTTTCTTATAAAAAAAAGAGGGCCCAATCCTATCCAACTTTCCAGCACTGATGCAGCCGCAATGCTACCCCAAGGTAAGGGAACAAATGTTCCTTTACCTTGAGGTGATCTCCATGACTGCCCCTCAACCACAGGATGCAGCATGGGCCCCGTTGACACAGCACTGGAAAACTGGATATGATTGGGCCCATAATCTGCTTAATTATACCCATGAATACTCTGAAATTTGATTCTTTTGCAGGGTGGGGGTGGGAGTACCTAGAGAAATAGGTTTGAATGTGTGAAGTCCGTATTCAGATTTAGCTCTGGTAATAGAGATGGACAGATGAAGTTAACAACCTGTGCAGGAGATGGAGGGGGATTAGAACAAATTGCAGGAAGAGCAGGACATGAATGTAGTAATTAAAAAATGAAACCAATAATAAAAATAGCTCCTTATTGGAAGTCTTTTGCACATTGCCCTAGAGCAGGGGTGCCCAAATCCCGACCCAGGAGCACTTGTGGCCCTCAAGGACTCCCAATCCAGCCCATGGAGAGCTCCCAGTCTCCAATGAGCCTCTGGCCCTCCGGAGACTTGCTGGAGCCCATGCTGGCCTGATACAACTGCTCTTAGAGTGAGGGCCTCTGGCACAAGCTGTGGGCCAAGGGCTCCCTTCACTGCTTGCTATTTCACATCTTTGATGCAGCAGTGGCAGTGATGGAAAGACTGGCCTTGCTTTGTGCAAGACCTTTTATAGGCCTTGAGCTACTGCAAGACCTTCATTCATTCATATAAGTTCCATCTCTAATAAATTCATTTAGTAAATTTATTCAAATTTGAAATATAAGTTAACTCTTCCCCCCCCCGCCAGCCGCCAACACAGTGTCAGAGAGACAATGTGGCCCTCGTGCCAAAAAGTTTGGACACCCCTGCGCTAGAGATAAGCAATATGACAGCGTGTAGCACAGTCATGAAATGCCATGAGAGAAACTCATGCACCTGATCCACACTTCAACAGAGGAATTAAACTAGGCGCTTTCTATGCAATATGGCCACACTTTATTGCTTATAGGAACAGTCACATCACAGTGACTCCCTTCAGCCCCAAGCAACCCATCAAACTTATTGGAATGATGTGTTCACCTACAATCCTATGCATGTTTAGTCAGAAGTAGATCACACTGTGTTCAAGGAGGCTTACTAACAGGAAAGTGTTTGTAGAATTGCAGCTTTAATGTCTGTGTATGATCTTTAGGAATACCTGTTTGGCTGGACTTAACCACTCATATTCTGTCAGTACATCAAGAGATATCTGAGATTCCCCAGGCTGCATTTTGTTTTTATTATACTTCTTTCGTGTGTGTTGTTAAGTGCAAAATTAATAAGTTTTTTTTTCTTTCCAAAACATGGATTATGAAAGAGATGGGACAGCAAAACAGCGCAGGGGGGTGGCATTACATGGCACCTGTCCAGCCAATTGCACAAAAGCTGATCTTTTTACAAAGGACCTTAATGACATGGTGCATGTCTATGTGTGCATTTCGAACCCTTACAGCTGCTTTTAGTTTTAATAAGGAAAAATACCTTCAGGAGAGGGCAGTTCTAAATAGAGCAGCTGTCAGTGCTGGTGCCAAATTGCTGGGGGCCTGAAGAAAGCTCTGATTGGGCCCCTCAATAGCACCCTGCCTGCCTCTGACAGCTCACCGAGTGCTACCTCTGCCACTGGCACTGAGGATTCAGGGATCAGCCTAGCAGGGTAGACCCTCTAATGGACATGGGCCTTCAGTGGTGCCCGATGTGGCTAACTTCCAGATGTGGAAAGAGCATAATTAAAAGTTGGCCACCATTTGACTCCTGCAACTTCCCACCCCGGACCTCTCAAGCTGCTTCCCCCTCCCTGGGTTTCAGAATTGTAATTTTTCTTCATAAAACACATAGGGAGTTGTAATGAAAGAAAGATGGGTGGGAAAATGATGGTGCACCCCCTTGTTCTTTTGTTTTTCCCTTCTCAAAACTGCTTTTCCTTATTAACATGCAAATATATGTATACTTAAAATGCACAGACATGTTCAAAATGTATTGGCAACCTTCAGTCTCGAAAGACTATGGTATCGCGCTCTGAAAGGTGGTTCTGGCACAGCGTCTAGTGTGGCTGAAAAGGCCAATCCGGGAGTGACAATCCCTTCCACACCGGGAGCAAGTGCAGTCTGTCCCTGGTCTGTCTCCCTGGCTATGGGCCTTCCTTCTTTGCCTCTTAGCCTCAGACTGTTGGCAAAGTGTCTCTTCAAACTGGGAAAGGCCATGCTGCACAGCCTGCCTCCAAGCGGGCCGCTCAGAGGCCAGGGTTTCCCACTTGTTGAGGTCCATCCCTAAGGCCTTCAGATCCCTCTTGCAGATGTCCTTGTATCGCAGCTGTGGTCTACCTGTAGGGCGCTTTCCTTGCACGAGTTCTCCATAGAGGAGATCCTTTGGGATCCGGCCATCATCCATTCTCACGACATGACCAAGCCAACGCAGGCGTCTCTGTTTCAGCAGTGAATACATGCTAGGGATTCCAGCACGTTCCAGGACTGTGTTGTTTGGAACTTTGTCCTGCCAGGTGATGCCGAGGATGCGTCGGGATGCCGAGGATGTATGTTCAAAATACACATATGCATAATACCCAAATCTGCACATGTAAGTTAGCCCTAAAATGAAAGCCTTTGCACTATATTGGGGGGGGGGGGGGAGAACACAACCTGAAGAAATAAAGCTTGAACAAACCACAAACCACACAAACTGTTGTGTGGACGATACCAACTCTTCTTGTCATTTTGTGTAGCCAGTTATGTCAAACAATCTCTGTATGGATTTGCTCCTTGTAATTTAATTCAGGCTTGTAGTCTTTGGTTACTTACAGACACCAGAAAAGGTGTTGCTTATGAAGTCTTGGCTGTTAACAATGACTTAAATGAGTGCATTTCACATTCTTTGCCAAACACCTGATAAGTTCTACAACCCAGTTAGATAAATCTGTTGGTACCTGTAGAATAACATATGCACACAGTCCCGTGGGCACAAATCCAAGCAAGCTAGCCGCACGCGGGAGAAGACCAAAGAGGAATCATTAGTGCTTCAATGCCCAGATTCCTAACCAGAAGTTCCCAAGTCTCCTTTTCCTTTTAAGGAAACATCTGAGTGGGGTTAAGGACAGGAATTGCCAGCAAGCAGCAGCAATGCTCATTTTAGTCTGTTTGGAAAGAACATGCAGCCTTTCAGTTTGTCAAAACATTTGTGATTAATCAGTACAAGCAACAGGCTGGTTCTTCTTAAAGAAAAGAGCAAAAGTTCATGCCCATTGCTGCAAGGCATAGTGACTAGGAGTCATTTTTTGCACTCATGGAATGGTAGTGGTCAAAGTTTTAGTGGGAGGGTTACTAGGTCTAGACCCAGTGAGGGCTCCTATAGGGTTACATATAGGGTGACGGTCCAGGGATTTTTAAAAGGAATGTTCAGTGGGGGGAATTAACTCATAATGACATTTTTTAACATCATGCAAAGCAGCGCTTGCAATCATGTGTTAAAAACACAAATTACATAATAAGGCAATGCTGTGATGGATG
The DNA here is from genome assembly GCF_035046505.1 of Tiliqua scincoides. Lineage (NCBI taxonomy): Eukaryota > Metazoa > Chordata > Lepidosauria > Squamata > Scincidae > Tiliqua > Tiliqua scincoides. The sequence continues at coordinate 188,816,225 of NC_089824.1, forward strand.
CATTTTAATATGAAATATAAAAAATTGGCATTGATATTTAACTAAATATGTCCAGCTTTCTGAATTATGATTTTAAACAAAATCCTATTTCAGCATAAATCTTTGTATCCATTTGTTGCAGCAATGCTGCATATGTTTCCTTGACACTTATTTTAACATTTGGCATTAGTGGGAACACATCCGAGTCTCCAAGGCCTGCCTCTTGTAAAAAAAGTGGAGGCCTTTCATCCTAATTTGCTCTCTCATTCCAATAATTCCTTTTGTATTAGTTCTTAGGGCTGCCTGCTTAAGAACCCAATCCTATGGGCTCTGAGCACCCGCGCTGAGCTCCAGCGTTGGTGCTGGGTGTCACAAACATAATGCACGTCAGTGACACCCAAAGTGTAAGGAGTGTCGGTGCCTGGCCAGCGCTGAACGGATGCCGCCTGGCACACGATAAGAGGCCTGGGTGGTGGTAAGGGCCTTCAGGCTGGGAGGATGCATTCTGGGATGGAGGGAGGGTGGGGGGAGGAGCCAGGGCAAGGAGAAGAACCGGAGCAGGAGGAAGATGGGACTGATGGAGCTCTGCTCTGCCATATCCTATCCTCCGTGCTGGGCTGCAAAGCCTAACACAGAGGCTACCAAGTCTGCACTGGCAAAATAGCTGCTGTAGCCTTGAGAAGCCCCATTACAGAGCCTGGGGCTTTCCCCAGGGAAGGGGATGAAAGTCCCCTTCTCCTGAGGAGACTTCTGGCGGCCTTGGCAGTGCCATTGGATACAGTGCCACTGCACCCAGTGGCGCCACCAGGAATAGGTTTGGGCTGTAAGAGAGGTAGGCCAAGAGTGAAGTTTAGCAGCTTTCTAGGTTTCCTGTCTCTGATCTGGGGCATTCACATGTATAATGAAATCAATTCTTAAAAACTAAATTCTTAAAATTAAATTTTTAAACTGGCAGGTTTTCATCATTTTTCAGATTCAAGATGGACAGAGGAGCAAAAGGATCCCTGTCCCCAAGGAAAGAAAGAGGCAGGAATTGCTGTTTTTCAAAGGCTGATGTCCAGGAAAGCCCGATGCCAAATGCAAAAAACCTAATGCTTCCATTGTTAAAATTATTTTATAAGAAGAGAAAGGGATGATCTGATGGGCCAGCCAGACTGTAGGTTGTTTTTCTAATCCAGCAGCAAACTGCGTCCTAGGCCAGTTGAATGTTGGGTCAGCCTGTTTGCATTCCTGGCCAAAAAGAACAGCTCTAGGTATTTAGACCGCAAATGAGCCTAGTAATCTCTTAACTAAATACAGAGATCTTTGCTTTCCCAAAATGGAGTCTGTTTATTACCATACATAAACAGTATCTTAAGACAACCCTCACTTAATAACATGCTATGTCTTTTTTTTTCCAGCTTCAGAGCAATGCCATAAAAATGCCATTAAAAATGAATGTCCTTTAGCCAGAGGGCATATGTAAGCTGAACATGGAGATTCCAGAACCACTGTGCCCTGGCCATGCCAGAAATGAAAACAAACACCAAATCAAACACCAAACGCCAAGGAGACTCAGATTTAATATTTTAGCCCAGCTGTTTCAGTAGAATAGAGCCAGATTTGGTGTTTGTAGGAATCTTCAGGAAAGCTTATTAGAAAGCTTCAGAAATCCAAAAGCATGTTAGCCAAATCAGTAACTAACGGCACAATTCTAACCTTGCTTTGAGCCAGCACAGCCCTCCCTGCACCAGCTCTGAGTGTTGCAAATGTGCCATAAAGCACGTTTGCCGCTACTCAAGAGCTGGCAGTCCCAGCCCAAAGGTATGTGCTGACCTGCTGGAGCCACATTCCAGCTCAGTGCCAGCCAGAGCAAATAAGATTGCACCAGGCGGTGCTGAGACATGCAAGGGTGGCAGTTTGGAGGGAGGAAGGGGACATTTTTGGGTGGAGGTGGTAGAACAGGAGAGGATCTGGCTGGGAGGGGGGTGGGATTGTGGGCAGCAGCACACACTGTATTCTAACCCCCATCTCCACCAGCCTGTGTTACACCAGACTTCCCAGGTCTGTGAGCAGATCTGAGAAGTCCCATGAAGTGGCTGGGGCTTTAATATATTCCCTTACCCTGAAGAGACCTCCATCCTTTTCCTACACTGCATTTGAATGCAGCGCAGGCTAGGATTGGGCTGCCCTAGTTATTTATACATTATTATTTTATTAGTTGGTGCTGGTCAAGCCTCCCTACTGTAATCAAGTGCTTATCAGCCAGTGTGGAAGGCAACCAGGGGCCAGAAGTGATACCAGACCATTTGAAAGATCCATCTGGACTGTTGTTCGGTTCTTGAAAGATAGAACCTCTCTGTCATTGTAAAAAACCCCTTGGGGTTTAGAGAAAGCCTGCCTATGTGAGTCACCTTGAATAAAGTCAAAGGAGTAATCCAATTACCAGAAAGGCAGTAAATAGATACTGATTATTATTAAATTCTGGTTATTATTACTATGTGTTTGGATACCAGAAGAGAGGTAAAATTTAGCCTCCAGAACTATTCTCATACAGGGTTTCTGGTAACACAATCAGTGGTTTACAAGCTCCTTACACAGAACAAGAAATAATATATTTCCGTGCCATCAGAATTTCCTTTTAAAGGCCAGTAGGCTTATTGAGCAAAGGAAGAAAGTAGTTGGGAAAATAAACAGTCAATATACGTATAAACAATAAATGGGGTTCTAAGTATTTATCATCCCTACAAACTGTGAAAAGAGGCCCCTTCTAAAGTAGTGGTTCTCTTATATTTAAGGGGAAAGCAACTGTCAATGTTCCACTCAACAGAGCATATTTTCCAGTGACTTATTGCTGACATATTGCTGACTCTTGTCTTTTTTTTTTTTTTTTTAATTGTGAGTCCCAGGGAGCCACTTTAATTTTCTTAACTATGTAAGCCACATCATGAATTGGAATGGGTGGGTTGAAAAGCTACAGTATATAGAAATTTTAACAATAATATTTCTTCCATGATTACAGAAGCATGATTGGAGCAAGGAGGGACAAGTCTAATTGATTTTATTTATTTTATATACCGCCTTTCTTTGGTCGTCAGATTTCTCCTCAGACTTTAATCCAAGGCGGTTTACATAGGCAGGCTGTTCTAAACCCCCGTAGGGATTTTTACAATTGAATAGTTCTAGTCTTTCATAGGACTCCTTGTTCCAGCTGGATTCCTTCCTGGTCTGGCCCTTCGCCTCCCACGCTCCACTTGAGGGCAACTCCTCTCTGCCACCGAGGGTCAGCTCATCAGTATATCAGCATGTCGTCAGTTCTCAGGTACTTCCGGTTGTTTCGAACTGGCAGCCTCAGATCTTCAGGCATACAAGGCGGCAGCTCTACCAACTGAGCCAGACCTCCTGCCTTGATCCCCCTTTCTGCTGCAGCAAAATGTTTGCAGCTGACAAAATTCAACTCTCTCTTGTACAAATGGAAGCACCATGTATGTACAGAAGAAAAATTTAGGATCCAACCATATTGCAGAAAATGAATGTAGGGAAGTAGCCCAGGTCCATCAATGTGAAGGTCAAAATCATTCAATGTAATGTTAAGAGACACAATAAACCGAGGGGCAAAATTGCTATGACAGATAAACAGTGAAGACCTTCAATCAACTTCCTGTCGCATCTCTTTAGTTGTCTGGTGACTTATTGCTTTGACCCCATACAAACCCATTCTTGATTGATTCTGCAGAGAACGTTATGGCCAGCATAAGCAGCAGAGGACCTAGTGCTGGGTGAATGGAGCAAATGCCCCAGGGCGCTGAGCCAGCACGCCTCTAGGACCACATGGGAAGCCTTACTGAGGCTCCTGACGCAGTCGGAAACTGCACTTCCAGCTTTCCGGAAGCGCAGTTTAAGACCACAGGGAAGCCTCAGAACACTTTCCCAGTCAGTCTGAAGGTTGTGTGAGGCTCTGTTGTGCTTAAAAGGTAGGGGGTGGCTTCGCACGCAAGGTGACAGCATCTCCCGGGGGGGCACCATCACGGACCTTTGCCCCAGGAGCAGGGAGAGGTAAGTTTGCACTAAGCATAAGGCCATATCAGAGAAAAATGGACTGAATCCAAAAAGATACCTGTAAAGCTTGTCATTCTCAGGAATGTCTAGCTTGTGCTAGAAGTCTAGTTGTGCATGGATGTGCATTTTGTGTTGTAATGTGAGCTTATAAGTAGTTGTTAGCTTATGTTTGGAAAATACAGCAATCTCACCTCGCAGTTCTTGTTTATCTCATTTTATTCCAGTAAACATGACAAACATGAAGCAACCCAGGAGCAAGTTGCTGCTGTATTGTCACTGGCCTTTGATGTTACAAATATTTTTTTTTCCTTCCTCTTTCACTAGGAAGAGAAGTCAGCAGAGAAGAAGAAAGAGGCAAAGATTCTTGAAGAAAAGCGTAAGGAAACTCAGGGCAGAGACCTAAGAAGAAACCGAACTTTTGATCTGGGAAAAGAAGGGAAAAAAGAAGAAAATAATCAGAAAGGAAAAAATGAAGCAGACAGTTATAAGAAAACTGGGCAGGTCAAGGAAGAGAAGTTCTCCAAAGAGGAAAAGATCTCCAAGGAGAAAGACAGAGGCACAACAGTGGACAAAAATACAACAGCCAAAGTGAGAGGGGAAGAAAAGAGCTCAACAGCAAAGAACAAACCAGCAGAAGAAAAAGGGAAAGAGGAAAAGGCATCAGAGTTAAAAAGAGGGACTGAGAAGGCATCAGAGTTAAGGAAAGGGACTGAGAAGGCAACAGAATTAAAAAGAGGGACTGAGAAGGCATCAGAGTTAAGGAAAGGGACTGAGAAGATAACAGATTTAAAGAAAGGAACTGAGAAGGATACAAAAACAGGAGATAAAAAGAAAACCGACAAAACAGGAAGCCAAAAAACAGATTTACAGCAAGGCACAAAAGTTGGAAGTGAGGAGAAATCACCAAGAAACAGCAAGGGAGTCTCAGAAGTCAAAAACTCTGCACCAGAGAACGAGACAAAGGAAACTCCTGATGGCAGCCTCCCGAAACCTGCAGATGGTTCTTCCAACCAGAGTAAAGAAGAGGAAGCTACCAGTATCTTTGATGAGCCACTGGAAAGAGTGAAGAATAATGACCCAGAGATGACAGAGATTAATGTCAATAACTCTGACTGCATCACCAATGAGATCCTGGTCCGCTTTGCTGAGGTCTTAGAATTCAACACTGTGGTCAAGGTCTTTGCATTGGCCAACACGCGTGCGGATGATCATGTTGCTTTTGCCATTGCCATAATGCTGAAGTCAAACAAGACTCTGACCAGCATAAATCTAGATTCGAATCACATCACAGGCAAAGGGATCCTGGCCATCTTCCGGGCACTGCTGCAGAACAGCACCCTGACCGAACTGCGCTTCCACAATCAGAGGCATATCTGCGGAGGGAAGACTGAGATGGAGATAGCCAAGCTGCTGAAGGAGAACACTACCTTGCTGAAACTGGGTTACCACTTCGAGCTGGCAGGGCCCCGCATGACCGTCACAAACATACTGAGTAGGAACATGGACAAACAGCGGCAGAAACGCATGCAGGAGCAGAAACAGGCCCAAGAGAAGGGGGAGAAAAAGGACTTTCTGGAGGTGCCAAAGATAGGAGGCCTGCCAGCTGGCTCACCTAAGGTTTCTCCCAAGCCATCCCCCAAAACCTCTCCTTGGTCTTCCCCTAAAGCATCTCCAAAACCCACCCCTAAGAAACCTGGAGCTCCAGATGCACCACCCCCACCCCCACCTCCTTTGGCTCCTCCCCTAGCCCCTCCCTTGATCAACGAAAACTTACGGTTATCTCTCTCACCAGCAACTCAGAGAAAGATGGTAGAGAAAGCTCTCCCTCCACAAGAGAAGAACTCCAGGGATCAGCTTCTGGCTGCCATTCGCTCCAGTAACGTCAAACAGCTGAAGAAGGCAAGTAGAAGGCAAATGGAAGTCATACTGGGGTCAAACCTTTGAAGAGGATTGCTGGGTTCATTAAAGCTACACACTTGATAATGTCAGCCTAGCATTAGTACTAAGCATTCTGCTGCCTGATAAAAGTGTATTTTTTGCTCTCACTTGCCTACCAAAACAGCATAGCTCTGGGGTGTTGCTAAGGTTTTCCAGCAAGGTTCCGGATCCTGTCCCAGAATGGTTCCTTCTGAGACTTGATTCCCACTACAAGAGTGATTGTTGGATTACCAGATCCACAGAAGAAATTGATTCTGTGAGATCACTAAAAGGTTGAGGGAAAGAAAGAAGTGTGAATTGGAACCTAACATGATAGCCACCAGAAATGCCCTCTTTCTCCTGAAACACACAGTTGATTGAAAGCCATTTCACATGTCACCTTTCTTGCACTGAGATAATCTCCACAAAATACGTACCATTATATATGAGTGTCTGTTTTTTCATGTGCACATATTGGGAAGCCAGTGCACTGATAGGAAAAGAGGTGCTTGCATACCCTGTACACAATGCAGTACACATTGCTGTACATATTGCTGTCTACACACAGATTTGTAGAAGAAATAATGTGTACAGTGAAATGTGTGAAAGACACAGCTTTTTTCCAGCCCTGTACATGCAGCAGTAGGATTTCCAAAACTATACTTCACAGAATGTGCAGATTCAGGCCCTGAATATATTTTTCTCTGCACAGAGGAAAAAAAAGTGCACAATTGTGGATGAAGAATGAAAAGATTTTAATATCCAAGTCTTTTAAAGCAAGGCTCATTGCAGTGGCTCCCTTAGGTTTTATAGATCTTGCACTAACAAGTACACTTTTTATCTTGGCAGGTGGAGGTTCCCAAACTACTGCAGTAGGGAACAGAATCTAGATTTCCTGGATGGAGGCAACTGCCAAGGCTGAATCACTGTGTTTGTCTCTCAGGCGACTGTTTACATGAGAAGGACTCAGCAGGAGCAGCAGCCTGCACTGCACCAGTCCCAGTTGAGTGGTGTTCTCTATGGGATTGCATTGGATGGATGGCTGGTTTGGATGGGCTGCCAAGGAGACGCTGCATAAGGAAGAAGCAGTATTTATTTTTAGAGCTTTTTAATCATGACACTTTTTTTTATCTCAGCAGAGGGGGGGGGGTCTACAGAAGCTCAGAGTATCTGGGCTGCTTATCCAACTCTCCTTGAGAGAGTTTAGAAAGTAAAAAGGTAGAAATGGTGAATCTTAAAGGCATCTGTATTCAGAAACATCCCTGCTTGACTTGCCAGTTACCAGGCAACAACACTGCAATCACCTGCCACGAGAAATATACAAACACAAAGCCACACTGGAGAGCAGCATCACAAGAAGATGGTTGGACACGTCTGCATCATGCCAAAAGAAGCAGCACTAGGTTCTTGGCATCTGCTTCTGCTGGCTCTCATGGGCAGAACTGGTGTCACTATGCCTCAAATATAACTAAGTAGAAGGATGGGAGAGAAATCACTGGGCTAAATCCAGTTTTCCAACATCGCTGTGATCTCAAGGAGTCTGTCCTTCTGAGAATGCAGATAGGCTTAAATAGATCAGGGTGGTGCAATGAAAGAAAAAGAATTGAAATGGGTGCAAAGAGCTCTGTGTGTGCCTGCCTGCATTCTGTATAAGTGTATCAAGAACCAAGCTTTAACTAGGTGTATCAAGAACCAAGCACATGGGTGGTCATGGAACGGAGTGGATCATTGATCAGATGGCTGGGTGGCAGGGGCTAGGAGCCTCTGAAGTGAGCAGCATTTTCCATATCAGTTTGAGAACCCCTAGTTCTAAAGGCCTAGTGGAGAGGAAGTAGCACGTTAACAGCCTAATCCTGAGTTCCCGTGGCACAGAAAATGGTTACCACCGCATCCTGTGCGCCTCGGGCAGCCACGGGTGGCACTTCAGTAGAAGGGGACTTTCATCCCCTTCCCCCCTGGTAAGAGAAGTAGCCCTGCAGTGGGGCTACTCGAGGGAAGAGTGTTCGTGTCGGGTGGCGAGCCCCACACGAACTGCTGACACACAGATTCTATATCACATGGGTAGCCTGGGATACTTCCCATCTCAGTATCAGGAGCCCTGATAGCAGGGAGACTGGCAAGGGAAGTACAGGAATAATTCAGGCTACTTCTTTGATGCGGAACAACCATAAACTACAGAAGCCGCATGAGCCAACCACAGGGGAATAGGTTTGCAGTGGCAAACATACCACAAAGTGAATGTATGAAGTGGGCATGGGAGAAAAGTGACTCTTGACTTGAAATTGCCATCCCCCCACACCCCTCCCAATCTATGGAAATCACTAAATTGCTATTCTTGGTCAAGACCAAGAAATAGTTGGTGTTTGCTCTCTCATTGACTGAAGTAGGTACCATGAACACACAGCATGAACTGGGCAGGAAGAGCACAAGTAGACCGGCGCTTCACATGCAGGAGAATGTGCAAGAGAGCCCAGCCACAACAATCAGGGATGTGTTATAAGTCTTCAAGGGACAATTTCCTTACTTCTGTGCCTAATGATGGATTTCTCAATCTGCAAGCCAGTTCAGCCAGAACTCTTGGATATTCTCTAATTTAGGCTGCAATCCTATGCACTCTTTCTTGGCAGGAAGACCTGTTGAACACTGTGGGACTTACATCTGAGAAGACATGCATAGGATTGTGTCCATAGTTCCTTGAATGCAAATCTAAGTATGCTGCTCAACTGGATTGCGGCTGTAAATTAAAATATCTATGCGTTTCTCGGGCTATAAGAATTTAATATATAGATGGATGGATATATCTAATATGACTCTTGATGGAGCAGAGTTTCTCACACAAACTGCCAATGCATGTCTGCACTGAGACAATGCTTAAGTGGTGCAGGTGCGAGACTGGAAAGCAAATCACTTTCCAGCCTATTTAAATCAAACAAAGAAATTATCTCATAGTTTTTCTCTGCAGCGTTATAGTGAGTGGCAAGAAGTCATGCCCAAGAACAGGTAGGTATAGAACTTCCTCTGCCAAGGTGCATCTGGCAGTATCTATCCTTCCGTGAAGGATGAGTGAAACTCCTGTTTGATAATACCTGTGGAGGTTTCACAGGAGTTTCTTACTAAGTGTGTGAGTAAAAAAATCCTCACACAGAGACTGCCAAATCACATCTGCACAGGTAAAAGGCTGTAAAAGGCTGAAGAGGATTTGTGTAGCACTTCAGTGAGAATTGTCTTAATTCTGTTTTTTAAGAAAGCAGAGAGTGGGAAATCCCTGCTTGCTGAATAAGAAAGCCATATTAGTATTACATTTTTAGGTCTTTTGGGGAAATAGTTGAGGGGGAAAAAAGCATAGGAGATGAGCCACCTGAGCAAGTGATCTCAGAAGCAAATGCTGCTACAGTTTTCAGCTCTGCAACTCATGAACATAAATCCTATTTGCTACATGTACAAAATCACAAACACCTTCCTTAATAAAGTTCACAAAATGTTGCTGATGTTGACTGGTGGAACTGTCTGAAGTTGGGGAAACAAATACAGTACCTTTAGTCTTGCTGCAAATATATGTAGAAATTGAGCTGCAGTGGAAGCCGGGGTCAGCATTATCTGGCCTGGATGCCTTTAAAAGGGGATTGGACAAGTTTCTGGAGGAAAAATCCATTACAGGTTACAAGCCATGATGTGTATGTGCAACCTCCTGATTTTAGAAATTGGCTATGTCAGATGCAAGGGAGGGCACCAGGATGCAGGTCTCTTGTTATCTGGTGTGCTTCCTGGGGCATTTGGTGGGCTGCTGTGAGATACAGGAATGGGCCTATGGCCTGATCCAGTGGGGCTGTTCTTATGTTTTTAAGCCTATGCTTGCCTATGTTTTTAAGCCTATGCTTGGAAGTAAGTTCCATGGTCTTCAATGGAGCTTACTCTCAGGAAAGTATGCAAAGGATTGCAGTCTGTGCCCGCTAAAGCCCACCCATATAATGCTTCTGGCATCCTTTATCAAAGTCATTTTTCAAACAACCTATCAGCATTGTGACTACTATATTGCCACTTTCCAGGGGGGAAACTGAGGCTAAGAAATAACAACGTGCCTGTGGCTATGGATGAACTGAATACAGCACCCAGGTTCCCTCATTTCAGATCTCCTCCATGGGCTTGTAACAGCTGAGAAAATAAATAGATACTAGATTTCTATAACACCAATCAAACTAGTATGGCAGAAATTAAGATTTGCAGCTGGGGTGGTGGGCATTTCTGTTTTGTGTACAAACACAAGCCCACCATGTAATCTGAGTGTGCCGGGAGCTGTGCCAAGTGGGGGGGATCTTCTTCCTCCTGCTGCTGCCAATTCATTAGGTTGTATGCCAGCTCTGCGCAGAAGGCAATAGCTGCTGAGGGCCTGTCGGACTCCAAAGGCAGCTGAACTGCTTCTCAGAGTCCAGAGAAATGTCTATATTTGGGCATTTTGAACAGACTGGCCCAGGCAAAATCTCATTCCTTTGCTCTTCCTAATAGTGGGAAAGTTTCCAGCTGCCCAGAACAGTCAAGAAGAGAACAAGGCCTTGTTCCTGCTCTCTCAGCTACCAGGCTCCACTCACAATGTCCCCAGGTCTCTTCCCTCCTCACCAATACCTTTTTCCTGTGTGGTCTTCTGTTATTCCCACAGCTCCCTGTACCACCTATCAGTATATAGCTGCCATCTGGTGTGCTAGTGCCCAATGACCTTTCTGCCACCACAACTGCAGCAGCTTAAAATCTGGAAGTCAGTTCTATTTTGCATAGTGCCCCACATGTGGCAGCTGAACATAGAAAAGAGGTGAGTCGTTCATAACTTGCTCACAAGGGAGGAGGTAACTTTTCACAGCACCTGGTTAAACGGCACTCCTAAAATGACTCTACAATTAAGTTCAAAATGTTTGTTTTCTCACAACCTAGAAAGCCATTTTTGATTGCAAGTATTCAGTAGAGTTCTGATGTAGTGCATTGTGTCACACCAAATCTAGCCTTGGACTACTACAGTTTCTAAAGCATCCATGCATTTTGGCAAAAGCTGTGATAGCCAGGACCAGAAATTGGCATTGCCCAATCAAACAGGTACACTTGGAGCAAATGCCCTAATGTGAGATATAGATTTAGTTCTCAGCCATAATTAATACTGCAATACTTTAGCAAATAAACAAGAAACACTAGGGATCCTGTAAGAAAATATTTCTTCTTTCCAGTATTAACCTGTTTACCCCCCAGCTGCTAAGGTTCAAGCAGCCAAACCCTCCCCTGTCCCTATGTTTTCCTGATGCTTTGTTCCAAGGGCCATTCCAACATTCTGGCTCCTGGAAGCCATTGAGCATGCTCAATCTGCAAAAGACTGTTTGAGGGGAGTTAGCATTCCCCTGTAGTGGAAAGGCGCAAGATCCCTCAAGGAGATAGGGTGTGATATCAACAGTGGGCCCTTGCTCCAACAGGTCTGGCCAGCATGGGGTTAACACCAGGGCCTTACAATGCAGTGACTGTGCTGCAACAGCTGCAGTCAGGACCCTCAGGGATAAAATTAACACCTGGAGGAAGGAGAGGATGTGGGTAGTAGAAGGAGGAAAGACTAAACTGGCTTGCAAACTAACTGAATGGAGACTGCTGGAGATTGGGGTGTGGCTGCCCAACCCAGGAGCTGCTGAAAGATAAGGTGCTGCTGTGGCTGGAGAACCTGCTGACTAGAGCTGGGAGGAAGGAGGACTTCTGCAGCCCCACAGGCAAGCTACCTACTGGTTTCCTTCCTGGTGGTGCTGGGGTTCAGTAGTAGTCTTGCACACAACTAGAGCTAGCTGTGTTTGAGCTGGGGGACTAATTAGCTTAAAATGGGCATAAGTTCTCTAGACCATGTTTGGAATGGGAATTTGGCAAAATTCCTTAGTGTAATTTCCACTGGGTTCAGAGCAATCATGCCCTGGATCACACTGCTTCCAACACTCACCCACTGTTTCCAGTCTTCCTGGTTTTCTCTTTTACTGCATTTTCTTTTTTTCTCTTTCTGTTTTCAATCTCCACCCCCCCCCCCCTTCACATATTCACCTTCCTAGTGCACATGCATAGTACAATTCCCATGGAAAATAAAAGTCCTTTGGCTGCCTCCCAAGCATACCCCATTTCTTGGGAGGAAATGAGAATTTTGCAATGCACTATGAAGCCTCTTTAGGACTAGACTCTTCCCCTTAGAACCCCCAGGAAACAAAAAGGTTTGGGTGTTTTCTGCCCCCTTTGGAGAAAATGCTTTTGAATGATGTTTATTTCTGTAAACTTCTAAAGTTCAGTGAGTGTTGTTGTTGGCATCCTTCAGTCTCGGAAGACTATGGTGTTGCGCTCTGAATAGTGGTTCTGGAACAGAGTGTCCTCTCCAGTGCACGAAGCCTGGGTAAAGTAGATATGGAGGATAGACTATTAATGTTGGCATCCTTCAGTCTCAGAAGACCATGGTGTCACACTCTGAATCGTGGTTCTGGAACAGTATCCTCTCCAGTGTGCGAAGCCTGGGTAAAGTAGGTATGGAGGATAGGCTGTTACCCATGCAGCAAATCCCCCCTCTCCACGTCGCTGAAATGGTCCAATGGAAAGGCAGAGGCCAATACGGTTGGTTCCAGCAGCGTCGCAGGAGTTGCCAGAACGTGACTGTGTTCAGCCATGAACTGCCTCAGGGACTCCGGCTCCGGATTTTGCCTCGAGGTTGACTCCTGAAGCCTTTTCCATAACTGGATGTAGCCACAAGGCAGTGGAGGTTTGGGATCAGAGTTTTCCTTCTCTCAGATGAGCTGCCTTCCCAGGCTGACGAGTCCCATCTACCCGGTGGCTGTTTAGTCGCCTCTTACGACAAGTACAGCCAAACTGAGGGCCTATTCTTATCCCCAGCCCCCAGGGGAAATAGGCTATTACCCACGCAGCAAATCCCCCCTCTCCACGTCTAGGGTTGGTATTAGGAATTGTCCAGGTGTGGCACTGTAGTGAGGATCCATATGTATCATATGACATTTGAGGCTTCCATGGGGATGTCAGTGTGGGGCTTTGCCCCAAGGCTCCCAGAAACTTGGTTCTGGTGCTAGTAAGTACCCAGAGACCTGTTATGTTTGCGGGTGGTCCCATTTTGGCTACAACCCTCTCAACAGCAGGATGCAAACCTTAGAGACAGAGCAATAGATATGAGCAGAGTTTGTGTTGGCAAACACAAGAGTATTTAAGGCTAACACAAACTTTGTACATATCTCAATACTTATATGTGGCACTTTCATTTGCTTTTACTCTCAGTTTCATTCTCTGGCTAGTTTCATGCATCTATTATCATTAAGCAGTCGTTGTACAAGGAAAAAAGGACAGAAAAATTGCAGTGAATGTTGTGGGGACAAGGTTTAGGGAAAATGTCTGCCAATCTACAGGGTTCTGCCCACCTTTTTGATAGCTTAGGGAAAGGAGGGATTTTGTCCCAGCACCTATTTTTCTATATATCTAGAAAACGTTGGATTTTAGTTTGCATCTTAAAATTGCAATTGCCCACAACCTGGCAAGTTCATTTATACAGTATAGATGTAAATGCTTAAAATTACCATTTCACACAGCCAACTATGAAGAAACCCTTATTTTATTGCAGGGGTGCCCAAACCCTTGCCCTGGGGCCACTTGCGGCCCTTGAGGCCTCTCAATGCGGCCCTCAGGGAGACCCCAGTCCCCAATGAGTCTCTGGCCCTCCGGAGATTTGTTGGAGCCCGCACTGGCCTGACGCAACTGCTCTCAGCCTGAGGGCAACTGTTTGGCCTCTCACGTGAGCTGTGTGGGCTGAGGGCTCCCACCACTGCTTGCTGTTTCATGTCTGTGATGCAGTAGCAGCAGCAAAAGAAAGGCTGGTCTTGCTTTGTGCAAGGACTTTTGTAGGCCTTGAGCTATTACAAGACCTTCATTCATTCATATAAGTTCATTGTTAATATATTCATTTATGTAAACTTATGTAAATTTATTCAAATATTAAATGTAAATTAATTATTTTTTCCCCAGCCCCTGACACAATGTCAGAGAGATGATGTGGCCCTCCTGCCAAAAACTTTGGACACCCCTGTTCTATTGTGAAAAGGATGCCTCAGGGACTAGGAAAACATTAATTGCTAATTTGCTTGGGTGGCATAGTCCTCAAGGGGAACCAAGTTCCCCACTGTCATCAATTGCCTCCATTTTCCCTTTGCCAATACAGTAGTGGCAATATATTAGTAGTGGATATATTAGTATTGCCACTATCCACCCACCCCCAACACACTCCTCTAGTTGAGAAGAAGGCAGCTGCACCTTTGAGGTATGCAAGAGCAGTGACCACCACAAGTGGCAGTAGGATAGGATGTTCTGTCACAGAGGCCACACAAATGACTGATAATATCCTGCTTTTATTGGTAAGAGGGGATAAAATGGGACTGTATGGACCTTTTGTCTAGCTTCTTTTTCATTGTCCCCTTTTGGCTAATGGAGCAGTATCAAGGACTAGTATCAAGGACCTGCCCTTTGGTCCTGCTGTCTCTTAAGCATTACCACAAGGTAAGAAATACAACACTTCAAGAGAAATCACAGTGACCATTCCTCATATAAAACACCTTTCTTACAAGCTCTGTACTAATCTGAGCAGAGCAGAGACAGAAGATAGTTCTGTGAGATCAGTTCTTTCCATCAGCATGTCACGGTTGTCAACCGAAACCCAAGGTGCCCACACTTTGTCAGTTCAAGAAGCCATTCAGAGCCTCAGCACAAAGAGTGCTTTGGCAACTTAAGGGATGGGCTTGTAGCCATCACTAGTACTGACTGACATGAATATGTACATGTTAGGCCTAGGTTAGCATGTGGAGCCTGAACCAAACTAAGTCAGTAATGGAGAAGTGGCTAGCAGTTCCTAGCTGCAAGAATGTGAGTAAATAAACAAAAAGATTGTTGTCTCTCCTTTGCTGGCCTGAAAGGACAGATAACAAGAATTACAACCCATTGGAAAGTTTAACACTCCAGTAGACAGAGAGGCGCCTGATCAAGTGTGATGGAGTGCAGCTATGGATCTCCAGTTTGGAGGAGTAAAGAACTATGAGGGGCTAGCAACCAGGCCAACTTCGGGAAGGTTCTGTCCTCAAAAGTTTCTGATTAGACAGTCTAAATAAGTATGAAGTCACCTCAGTACTATTAGCACAAGGAGTATAATAATAAGTGCCCCAAGGGCACTTGTGTGTGTTGTGTGTGTTCCTTCTTGGACAGAGTTTTTGGGTGCAACATCCCGCACGCTGTGAGCTCCATTGTCCAACATGGGCACCTGGCCTCATAGGTAACCTGGAGCTAAAAAATCTACAAGAGAAGCTGACCCAGGTGAGAGATAGGGATTAATAGAGATAGCCAGCTAGCTTTATTATTTTATTGCTGATATGTTTCCTA
This sequence comes from Tiliqua scincoides, assembly GCF_035046505.1. Lineage (NCBI taxonomy): Eukaryota > Metazoa > Chordata > Lepidosauria > Squamata > Scincidae > Tiliqua > Tiliqua scincoides. The sequence continues at coordinate 188,831,579 of NC_089824.1, forward strand.
GATGTTTATGCCTCTAGCATTTGCTGCCTTACTGTAACCTTATGTAACCTTATGTAAATAAACTAAAATATCTTTTACCAAGTTGCTTTATTGTCTGTTGGGGACAAAGGTTCAGAATCCTGCCTAGCTGATCAGCAAGCTGCCAAGTGCTCATTGAGGTCTAGTAACTTGAGGACTGAAGCTTTAATTGGAGAAAGCGCTCAGTGCCTGCAAGGGATAGAATTAAGCCTAGACGGTCTCAGTGTCTGTGGACTGAGGCACTGGCACATACAGGGTGGTGGCAGTACTACTGAGCAGAGGGGCCTTGAGGGCTTTAGGGTTCGAGAACCAAGAACTCTGAGCACCCCAAACCCCCCTAAGTTTGCGACACTGAGCATTGTAGCACAAGGCCCCCAATTGTATGGCACTTTCATTTCACCAGTAAGCATCAATTGAAATGGTGGGAAATACTCTGGGATTTAGGGTTGTGCTTAGGTGATGCAGCTGTGCCCTCATGTGGTAGGAGTCTAGCTTCACATGCCCTTAATCCAGTTTGCTCAATTTTTTTATCACTGTTTTTAGCTAGGGAAATGCAACTGCAGAGAAACTAGAATACATTTGCAGCAGTGCTGGGTACTGAAATGTTTGGGGCACAGCTGAGTCACAGAAAAGAGCTGTTAAACTGGTTCCAGTGGGAGACAGATGCAGCAAAATGCTGTGTGTGTTTGCTTGGGAAGTCCCACTGAATTCAGTGAGGCTTATTTCCAAATATGCAAAGAATTTCAGTCTTTTTAAGGTGCTACAACAATCTTTTGTGCAATATCCTGGCAGGGCTCCTGACACTGCAATCCTAAACTTGTCTACTCAGAAATATGCCCCATTGAGTTCAATGGGACTTGCACCCAGATAGATGCATATAGGATTACAACCTGAGGGTCCAATCCTAACTGTCCAGCACTGATGCAGCCCTGTCAACAGGGCATGGGCTGTATCCTGCAGTGGAGGGAGGCAGTCATGGAGGCTTTCTCAAGGCAAGGGGCTGCATTGTGGCTGTATCAATGCTGCAAAGTGGCAGCTTAACAGCTGCATCATAGGCAGAAATCCCAACAGATAGAATATGCTGCATCATCACAGCCTCTTCATGAAAAGTAGCACCTGTTGAATTTCTACTTGTCATGTACAGAGACCTTGCCAGACCAGGGGTGAATCCAGTGTTTGTGCTTGGACAGCATGAGCACTACCTTAATTCCAGAGCCTAGATCAACCAGGTGGGTAGACCTGGGTCCCTGGCTGAACTTTGCCTCCATGCCAAGGTTTGCTGGGCAGGTAGACCTGGGCTTCTGCCTGAACATGGAGCCCAGATCTACCTGCTGGGTAGACCAGGGTTCCTCGCTGTGCTTGGGCTGCTCCCCATCCCAGTGGGCATAGGACAGTTGGGGGGGGCATGCACCCATGCCCCCCCCACATTCACCTGAGTGCCAGACGGGAGGGGAGGAAAAAGTTGGTGTGCCTGGTCAATTGTAAAAATGGATGGTGTCATGCCCTCTTCTGCCATTTGCAGCTAATGAGTTTCCATGTGAGAATGAAGTGCTCATTTCTGGCCATCCTCTGCTTAATGACATCATTTTCTGCTTGATGATGTCACTTCCTGCTTCATGACACAACTTCATGCTTCATGATGTCATTTTCAGCATAATGACATCACTTCCTGCTCAGTGATGCCACTTCCTATTTAATAACATCACTTCCAGCATGCAGTAGGTACCATGAAAGCCAGCTTTGGCCCTCTGTATGAAATGCCTTTAACACTGCAGGGGAAGTGAAGTTCTGTTCTTGGGTGGACTCTGCAGCCAAGAAGCCCCACCCCAACCACTTTCCTGCGCTCCTATTGGTGGATGCAGAGATCAAGTGAGCGGAGCTCACCAGGATGCAGCAAGCATTTCCTAGCAATGAGAAGAGGTGCGGGGAGGGAAGTTAGGCCGCAAGTCCCAGATGAAATTCTATGGATGTGTCACCCAATATGCTCCCTCCCTCCGGCGCTGCCCCCTCCTGATGTCACATGCCCCTCACATGATTTTTCCTCGGCCACCCGCAACAGTCCGGCCGCTCCCCTCTGCCTCGAGAGGAGCAAGCCATTGCAACCATTGCAGGCCCTCCAGGTCCCCAGTGGCCAGCGGTCTGATCTACTCTCCCCTCCGGAGCCCATCAAAGAGTGCCACTACCATGACAGATGAGGCAGAGCCTCCCCTCTGGAGCCCTTCGAAGAGTGTCACTGCTGGTCAGGCAAGAAGTGGTAGAGTTCTGTTGGTGCAGGAAACACCATGTCACATTCCGCCTTCTTCAGGGACTGCTGACACCCCACTTCTCTGGTTGAAAGTGCTCTTCCGTGTGTAAGAAGTGGTATGGAAGGCAGTGAAAACCCGCCATTTGTGTCTTGGCAGAATGCAAGAGAAGCTGTGTGAGGACAACACAAAAGCTGAAGAGTGTGAAGGAGGCAGGTTGCAGCAGGAGTCTTTATTTGTGCAAGTCCGCCCTCAAAAGCAAGTAGCCTGGATGAGCCCCTTTGCCCCCATGTGCTATGGAAATCCATAGCACATAAGCAGGCCCAAAGGGTAAGAGGGAGAACCAGCTCTCTTCATTCTCAGAAATGTCCTTTCCTGGTTACCTGGAGGGCAGGTTTGGACCCTTGCGGGCAAGCGGCTGCTACAAGTGTAGAACCAATCAGTAAAACTAATTTGTTCTGACCCATTTCCCAACTTATCCTGTGGGCAACAGACATGGTTCAATCTGGCCTCATCCAACTGCTGCCTCATGAGGTCTCCAAATCACCACATGACTGGGAACACGGTCCTTTGTATCTACTCAGAAGTAAATTCCATTGTTTTTCAATAGAAAGTGTGTGTAGGATTGGAGCCCGATTAGGGGTTTGAACTGGGTCTTCCACGCTCACCCCTATTCCCCATTCACAGTACCACACAGGCTAACTGGTCACAAAACTGGAGCAGTAAATATACACCGTGTATCTATTTGCCAAATAGAAATCCATCAGAAATTTTGCTAGCAGTTCCATTATCACACAACAAACTTAACTTTGGTATTTTGGCTTGCATCATGGGGAAGAATGTGAAAGAATCATAAAGGCAAAGCTGCATTGGTAATTTTGGTTTACAAATTGGAGTTTAAATAGTTGGAAACATATCATCATGGTGCATACTGGACCCCCTGAAGAGTCATGCAAACAGATAGGATCCACATTATCTCACATGTTAGTATTGGGGTAGTGTTATTACTTATTACAATATATATTATTGTATACAATATACAATATATGTATATATACACAACATATGCATGTGGTGTGTATACACACACACACACATACAAAATATGGAAATATTGTGTGTACACACACATATATAAAATTTGATGTGAAGGCAAATCTATCCCAAAGGCCTGTAAGAACCTGGTTGTAGGTATCTGCCTTCTTTTCCCACTCTGCATCTGTTCAGTTTCTTCTTCTTTTCTGCCTTTATGTATTGCCTTCAGTCGGATCTTACTCTTGCTTTTCAGCTCAGCTCATTTACTGAAATCACACTATTTGAACATCACAAGTGGACGCCTACGTCTTCAGATTTGCCGCTTTTATCAAGTAGCATGTGGGTAGAAGCTGTTACATCACAGATGTCTCCTGGTGCCCATTGCACCCTTGGAGACAGCTTGGTACGGTTTCTGTTGGCATTGAGAAGCATTTCTTTTCAGTAACAGAGCTGTAGGCACTTAGAGCTAGACAGTCTCGTTGAAGAATGTTAAATGTGATTTGGAAAAGGGCATTGCTTCCTATGGTGCGTGCTCACATATCTTTGTCTTATGATCACCTGCGATTTTTATAGATTATGGAACTGATGCAAAACTTTTTTACTGGAGGCAAAACTGGAACAAGGACACACATAAGCAACAGTCCTTCAAGACTGCCTCTGACTCTCTGAAAAGGTTATCGCTACTTAGCAAACCAGCCATTTCCAGTGTTTCATTCTTTTCCTATGCTGAACATAGCTCAGTGGTGTGGTACACGCTTTACGTTCAGAAGATTCTAGGTTCAATATTTGGCATCTCTAGGCAGTGCTAGGAAAGACCAATTTGAAACCCTGGAGAGGTGCTGTCAGTTGGAGTAGAAAATACTGGGCCAATGATTTGATTCAGTGTAAGATAGCTATACAAGTTCTTTTCTGTCTTTTCTGTTTGATGATGGAAGACATCCTTATCAGTTCTTAGAGAATCTTAAAGCTGCTTTTGGTTAATCTGATCTGTCCTCTCTGCTCTGGGCAGGTGTGAAGGAGGAGCCAGTAGATGTGATGCCAGAGCCATTCCACCCTGTTCCCCCTGAAGCCATCAAGCAGTGTGTCACCGAGGGGGCTGGAGGTGGTTTGCTCAGTTCTTGTCATGCTCCTGATTACCCCTGTAATCCAGAGCTGAAGTCCCCCAAATTCCTCACAGACTGAACTCTCTATCAGTGAGTTTGAGGAATGCAGGAAGCCCTGGATTTGAATTATGCAAGCATCACCTTTGACCAGGAGTCATCAGATGGGCACCTGAATGGTTGTAACATGGGAAATATGATAGCTCCTGTGACTGTGCTGATTCAGGAAGGGCTGTCAGAAAGCAGCCACCTTAGCCTAGCAGAGAGGCAGATTGTCCACTCTAATGAACAGGTGGTGCGGGAAATGCATGCCTTCTGGCAAGAATATGCTGAGAGTCCCGGGGTCAACATTCACCCAAGGTCAACATTCATTTACTGTGGCACAGTGCTTTTGACTTGCTAAAATGACTCTACACTACCATAAATAATTTTAGATTAATGGGTTAGGACTATTGGTTCCCAAACTAAGAGCTGTGACTTCTCGGGGCACTGCGGAAACCAACCAGGGGAACCATGGAATCCTCGTGGAAAAACCACCTATACAATGTATAGGTCTTATGAGGAGCTGCGGCCAATGGTCCAGTACGTCAAGGCAGTCACCAGTTGAAAAAGTCTGGGAATCACTGGGATAAAACCATAGTTATGGTGGTGTAAATAAAAAGTTCCTGTTAGGCTCCCATGGTTGTGTAAGACAGTACAGTCAGTCGCAGAAGGATTTCACAAGGCCACCTCCCACCACGAATCAAAGGAATGGGTATAAAAGTCCTGGTTTGTTAATGCCCTTCTCTTCCAGCTTTGGTTAAAGGCCTCTTGGGGAACAAAATGAAACTCTCATGTGATCTGAGGAAAACTGTGTTGGGGAGAGTAATTGAAAATAAGGTTATAAAAGTATTCCCACATTACACTTTTGCAACTCTATATGTAGGTAATCTGAGAACTTTAAAGGCCTGTCTGGGCATAGACTGGAAAAGGCTGTTTTTGTTTTGTAAACAATGAGATATTTCAGAGAGAGAGAGAGAGAGAGAGAGAGAAATTCTGAAGGACTGCACTGAGAGGAAAGCAAATTTGTAAATAAAATACTGGACTGCAGTGGGAGAGATGTAGCTACATTTTTATACACCAAGGCTACTCACCCAAACTGAAATGTATGTTTCCACAGCAACCACAATTTAGTTAGCTATTTGAAGTATACAGAGTGAGCTAGTTTGACCTAATCTTCTCCTTTGTGCCTTCCTTGAGATGAAAAAAATCTCACTTTAGGGCTCAGAGAAGCTGACTTTTACATTTGTTGGTAAACATTGGCGCTCCAATTCTCTCTGGTCCAGCTCTTTAAATTTCTCTGGGGTGCTTACCCCAGTGCAGTCATATCCAGAACTGCACCTGTTCACTTTCTCTTCCCTACCCTCACCAAATATTCACATGGTTTCATTTTTTTTCCTTACTAAGTTTTTTATTGTTCCAAAAGTCAAGAGTTTCTATTATCTCTCTGGTTATTCTCACCAAGCGACTTTGTTGTACGAGTGTGTCTCACACAGAACAGGTAGAATAACATACCACACACAAAGCGAGGGCTAGAGCAGTATTTACAAGTTTAATTCACTTTTTAGCAAACATTTTGTGATGCATACACGTCATTCTAACTGAAGTTAGCAATGGTGACTGCCAACTGCTGGCATAAACCAAGGCCATCCCCACACAGTGGGAACAAGGTCTGAGCTTAGGGGTTGAGGAAATGAACCATTCCTGCCCTCAACATGGCACTGCCTCTCTTGGTGAGAAGGAGCTGAGAAGCACCTCTGCAATTGCAACAGCCAGCTTCCATGGTATCACAGCAAGCTCCAGGTCTGTAGGGTCATGTGTGGTTTGGGGCCTAAGCTGTATGCACAGTGCATGGCTCCCTTTCACAATGGCTCCATTTACCTCCCTTGTTGCTAAGAACCATGAGCTCATGGGGAATTTTCTCACAGCTAAGAGATGGTCTTACAAAGCAACTGGCTGATTGTGCAAGAGCAGCAGACTATTTCCACAATGACTGCCTTTATACTCTGGCCAATGCATTGTGTTTTGCTCCTCAATCTGCCTTCCTTCCTGGCCCTTCATCCTCCTCCAGGAAATACAAGGATTATGTTTGCAATGCAGTCAGGTCCAAAGGCTAGCATCCTTGTGACAGATGAGGTATGGTACCCTGGAGCTTGTACTTCCATCTCCACATACTTGCCACTATTGAGGTTTGGAGAAGAAAGGATAGATTAAGTCTGCAGAGCTGGTCAGGCAAGAGTCATGCAGCAAGAATACCAGCAAAGTTACAGGAATGACTAGGAACTTTAGGAGGAGGTGTGGCTACACTGCCGGGGGATGGGGGGTCAAGTTTACAGGGCTCAGTAGCGTGTGAACACATATCCCTGACCACAAAGCTGAAGAGGAAAGGTTTAAAGAGGATACAACACACGGATCCGGCTTAGCTGTTCTTCCTTAGTCAAAAGAAGGATCACCAGGCACAGAGCAAGTTAGAATATTATGAAATACTGTACGTGTTTCTACACAGGAGGTGCTCCCAGTGGGATCAAAGGCATTTTCACCCACAAAACTAGAGGGGCTTTTGCTTCAATTACTTTCTGATGGCAGTGTAGAACCTAACGGGCCAAAACATTCATCTCCCTTACGCATGGCACTCTTTTGCTTTCAGAAGAATAAGAGTGTGATGTTGAAACAAATGGTATAAATAAGACTTCAAGGCAATTTAAACATCTTGTATGAAAACAGCCCAAATAAAGGGCAGAGTTGAAACTGGACACCAAGGAAACCCTCAGTCTTGGGGAGAAGAAGTAAAGGCAATATAAATCTCTTCTCCCACCACCCTCACACATTCTTAGTGGCTTCCATCACCTCAGTCTAGATTTGTAATCTCAGGCTCCAAACATTGCTACCTTTCACCTCTACACAACAGAGATGTAGGGCCCAATCCTATCCAACTTTCCAGCGTGGATGCAGCCACAATGCAGCCTGGAGGTAAGGGTACAAATATTCCCCTACCTTGAGGAGGCTTACATGACTACCCTCCCCCCACCGCAGGATGCAGTGCACACTCTGTTGGCATGGCTGCATTAGTGCTGGAAAGTTGGATAGGATTGGACCCTAAGCCTTCTATAACTTGTGCTAAGCAGCACATAAAGACTACTTGCCTACACTCCTCAGGCATTCATCCTGCCTTTTAAAAGGATTTTGCTATATAGACCCTTTTACCTTTTCCAATTAATCTATTACATAAACAGCTTCTTTGGGCAGTTCAGAACAAGTTACAAGGGGCTCTCAGGGAATGTCCCTTCCAGGCACAGACTAGACTGGAACCCACTTAATTAGTATGCAAGCAGCACTTTTCCATAAAGCCACTGTCTTTCCTTCAGATACCAAAGGGCACCCAGCCCCATGAACAACTGGCATGTCTAATCCTTGTGTCCCTTGGTGAAGGAACATGGTGGACCAAAGACCCAGTGTGAGAAAGCCTGTCCCATTTTGCCCTCTTCTGCCATCTGAGGCAGCTTCTTTCTCTACTCCCTTAGAAGAGGCTTCGCTGCACAGTAGGGCTCAGTCCAGTTCCACAGATCTCACTGCCAGCTCTTTGGGCCTGCGTTTGCATCAGCCCTTTCTCAAGCCCAGGAGATAAGGAGGACCAGGAGCTTCCCTCAGCAACACAGGCAGGACAGGGAGCAAAGAAACAGAGTCATAGTGCTTCCTACCATGCAGAGCAAAAAGTTAACAAGTAAGAAAACTGGTAGTGGACAATACTGAAGCTTGGCCTGGAGTCCCAGTGCATTAAGTGGCCCATACTGGCTCTGTGGAGATGAATTTGGCAGGCCCAGAGAAGAAGGCTTTCACTGAATGGTCTCTGTAAGGTCCTCCTCAAGTGCTGGCCTGTGATGGCTGTGGTGGGACGTAGGGTGGCGGAGCTGCCAAAGGAAGAGAGTAACAATTGGAACATGGCTACAGACAGGGGGTTCAAGATGGGTCACTAGCCTCATATGGGTTTGTGGGAGATGTGAAGAGCAAGGAATAGGTTTTTCCCACTCTCAGGATTAGCCAAAAGGAACTCTGTCCATCAAACCCAATAATAACATCTGTCCTGGGGGTATAGGTCAAGACAGCAGTCCGGAGCCAACAGAAATTGTTCAGGTGAATCCCACTCAACTGGATGAGCTTTAACAAACTTACTTCCAAGACAAGTTCCTTGTACAATCAGAGCAGAGGAGATAAAGCTATAAACCTTATTTATTTATTTTAAAGTGTTATGCTCCACTTTTCCTAAAAATATCAAAATGGTTTACTATATAAAATACATAAAACATAAAAATGTACATAAGTAGTATTAAAATATACAGAACATGCAGAATAAACAGATATTTAATTAACAGCAACCAGAATACTTAATATCATAAAAGTAAATAATCACAGAGCATACAGTTTGATTTAAAAAAACCCCAGGATGATAGAATGATGTCATCAGCAACAGTTCCACAAGCACTATTTTAAAAAGCCTAAACCTTTCCCCTGCCCTCTCCATCTCTCTCTTCTCCATTTGCCATCATCCCACATTCCCTCCTTACCTGTAGGGTTGTAGTATGGAGGCCCTGGTGGGTATTGAGGGTACGGTGCAGCTGGAAATACAGGAGGATAAGCTGCCACAGGGGAATAGCCAGGCTGAAATGCTGCTGGCCCTGCTTTGGGATCCATAGGGTAGGGGGCTGGAGGCTGGGACAGGTAGCCAGACATTGGGATCCCTGGATCTGGAACAAAGAACACAAGCTGATAATGCCCCAACAGAACAGTGTGAAATTCCATAACAACTGAATGATGTCAGAGATGTTCCAATCCCAGCAGTCCTTCAAGTAAAGCAAAACACCTACCCCGTAGATCATGCCCTCCTGGTAGATATGCTACAAAGGAAGATTCCCAAATAGCCCCACAAAGCACTCTACCAGTCTCAGAAATGCTTCATCCTTTCCCAACTAGCCTCTATTCACTCTGGCCATCTCTAAAGACATCCCATGAACTCAGACCATTCAAATGTGTCAGACTCTGCAGCTGCCATGCCAACAGAGCTGTGAAGAACACTCAATGCATGATAAATACCAAATTCCGATTACATCACGTGGAAATGAATTCCATAAATTAGGTGTCACATAAAGAGTTCCTGTACTACAGGTAAGAAGTGATATTGTCTATCCCAAAGTTCTAGTGTTTTAAAAGAGACAAAAGCTTCTCTCACAATCTTCAGGGATGCGCAGTGAAATAGCTAAGCTGGTTTATGGATGACATCAAAGGATTCAGGTGGATGAGATTCGAATGCATTGCAAAGAGCTCCAGAAGGATCTCTTCAGACTATGTAAAATGAGCAACAAGATGACAAATGAGATTCAGTATTTGCAAGTATAAAGTAATGCATCAAATCATAACATTCTATGTACACATAAATAGTGGTGACTAACTAGGATAGTGATCTGTGAAGTACACAATATTGGCATGGTTCTCATGCCACTGCAGCAGGACCGAGAGCAGTGGATTTCAAGATCCGTTGTCATAGGCCAGTAGTTCCCAAAGTGTGGGCCCTTGGCCCATGACCCAATTTTTGGTGGTTTGCAAAACTGACAGGTTAGATTGGGCTATGTATATCAAGGGTTAAACAACCTGCTAGTTGGGAGGAGCACTGCTCCCCAATCACCATTATAGCCACAGAGGCTTGAGTGACTGGTAAAATGAAACTTTTTTTTTTAGGTGGGTCTCAATGCTAAAGTGTTTGGAAACCACCAGACTGCTTGATAGGATTGGGCCATAAATGGATCTCATGAGCTCTTCTCATGTTCTCTCAACTCACTCTCTATACTGTAATTTTTACACCTCTGTTCACGGTCTTTTTCCAGATTAAAAAGCTCCAATCTCATAAGCTTTTTTCGTTGGGGAGAATGCCACAAAAATTTACATCCCAATTTTAAACCAGCTACTGCCGGTGGTACGGGCACATGCACTGTCACAAACATGCTGTAAGGCACGCTGTGGCAGCATGGAGAATCCTGGCATGGTGGACAGGCCTGAGCCCGCAGGTGCCAGTCAGAGACCAAATACCCGCCAGAGCAGGTAGGCACTCTGTGGGCTGGCAGAGAGGCAAGGGAGGCAGAAAAGAGGTGGAGAGGAGTTGTAACAGGGCAGGGGGTTGATCAAGCCTGGGATAGGGGTGAGAATGGAAGCAGTTGCCACTGCCATATTCTATCCCCTTTTCCTGGACCTGATTTCTGGACAAGGAGCTGTTCAGACTTTCACCAGTGATTTTGGTGGTGCGGGCCCAAGTAATCCCATAGCAGCTACTGTGGCCTTCCCCAGGGGAAGTGGACACATGTTCCCTTCCCTCGGGGAGAACTCCAGCAGCCTCTATTCCTGCACTGGGTGCAGCGGAGGCAGCACCAGCAACACTGCATTGCAGCACAGGACTTTGATTAGAATTGGGTTGTTAATCATTGTGCAGTGCAATCCTACCTTGCACTGGAACAGACAGGCCAGGAGGCCTGCACTTGGAAGTGCAAGATTGGAGCCAGAAGTGGCTCAGCCAGAGGTAAGAAGAAACTCCTCCCCCTACCCCGGGTAAGCCACCATGGCCCCAATGGATATCCTTGGATTTGTGCCACCTCATGGGGTGGCATAAGTCTGAGGAGAGCCACTCCACTTACAGCCACTCCACACCGCTCAGGGAACAGGGTTGGGAACTGGCATAACAGCTCCCCACTTGCCCCCTGGAACGCTCTCCGCCCTCCCTTTCCCCGCCACAGAATGCCTCCCTCCCACCTCCTCCCTGCTTCCTCCCCACCCACCCCAGATCCCTGCATTGGCCGAGCTTGGTCAACACAACCCTCCCTTCCTAAGTTGGCACAGAGGCTGGATGCAGCCTCTGCAGGCCTGCACGTGTCCCTGCGCCAGCCCAGCCAACTCTCAAGGAGGCACAAACGTGCTTTACAGCACAAGAGACTTGCACTGGCCTAGGGTGCAGTCAGGATTGCACCTTTAGTTGCCCTTCTCATGCTTGTAGTAATTGTAACACAGACAGGTAAGGAAAGCCTGGGAAAAAAGGCTCTGGAGACTAGGCTTTGGCATGGCAGTTGTAGGCTAAGCACCCACCTCCCTCAGCTTTGCTTCCTCCAACTCTACTTGAATGGCCCTTTGTCCTGAGCAGGCCTATACAAAACCTTTCTTTTCATAGTCTCAGATATTTCTGTCTTCCCACAAACGGGCTGCAGAGATCTGTGCAATGGTTGGAGTTTTTGTCCAAATTTCAAGAACCAAATATGCATGCTTTGATAAGGTTTTTTGTTTGTTGTTTTTGTGACTCATTATTTACTGAGTCATTTCAAAAAAGTATGCATTTGCTTAAAGCTACATCATATTCTCCTTCAGAAAACACATCTGAACGGTATAAATCCCATTTCAAACATGAACGTGCTGTGATCTGAACTTGCTTGAAATTGCCATTTGAAGTGATCTCTACAAGGTATAAGTTCCATTCTGAGATACAGATGCATTGCCTACAACTGACTTACAACTGCACGAAGTTCCTCATTTGGAAGCATGTGTGCTTCCTACTCCAAATGTCAGGATTTGAGAGGATACTTTCTGCAATTCCCTTGTGCTGTGAATGAACATGCCATTGCTGATTGGTTTTTGGCAGGGTGGGGGTTTTTTGGAAGAGAATTGCAAAAAGGTTGGTAACATTCTTGCCCAAAAGTTGGTATGCTGTCTTTGCATCAAAATCTGAAAACTAATCAAGAGTCCCAGAACCTTTCATCCTGATCTAATTGGCGACAATGAAGGTGCTGGCCATGGCAGCAAGTCCTTTCTTACCTTGATAGGGTGTCTGAAGGTGATGCCGTCGCTGGTACAGGTAGCAGCAGGAGCACAGGAAGCAACAGACGATCGTGGCAACAATGGCCACAAAAAGTACCACAGCTGAAGCAATGCCAGCAATTGTTTTGGGACTAAGAAAAACAGATAGAATTATAACTGGGTTGCACATACTACAGTATCTGATAGTAAGTCAGATCCTAGAGAACTCCCAAAACACAGAAGTTAATAAGCTTGTCTTAATAATAACAAGACGAAACTGCGTAGTTTGCATTATATAGATGAACTACATAGCTTACAGTCCAGTCCTGCCTAACTCCTCTGGTGCTGATATAGCTATGCCAACATGGCACAGGCTGCATCCCGCTGGGGAGTTTCAAGCCACAAAGACCTCCTTTAGGTTAAAGAGTCAGCCTGAGCTGTCCTGCTAGGTTTTCTCGGACCTGCACCAGCGATTTTGCTGGCTAAGTCCAAGTGGACCTGGGAAGGTGAATTGAGGCTGGGAAGGGGACAGGATATTGCCAGCACTGCAGCCGCCAATACCAACCCCTTCTTGGCCTCAATCTGCCCGCCTCCCCACCCCAGTCTCCACCCTGTTCTGCCTTATATTTTAGGAACAATTATGTAGTTCCTGATGTCAGATGAAATTTGTAGCTGGTAACCAGATTTTGCACCTCGCACACACTGAAGCAGCTCATTCCTAAGGCAGGAATGATAGTTTCTCATCACCACCCTCTATATAGCCTTTGGAAGGCTAAGAAGGTTGCTTTCCATCCAGTCTGAAGAAGAGCTCTGCAGAACTCAAAGCCTTGTTTGCTATTTTGTAATCCTTGATTTGGTTCTATTAAAAGTATTACCCACTCACTGTGGTTTTGGATTCCTGTCCCCTTGGCTTGGTTTGCATCTTGTATTTTCTTACCTGAATGCTAGGCACTGCTTTTGCTGACGCTCAGTGATGATTTTCCTGGGATCAATGCAGCAGTAACGATGATAACAGTCTCCGCAGCAAAAAGAGAAATAGTTGCAGTCGAAGCCAAAGTGCCACGAGCCATTCCTGTCTATGTACCCCCTGCAGTCCTCATCAGCCGAGACTGTGGGAAGAAGAGACCTATCAGCCTTAGTCTGTTCAGAAAACCACACAAGAGGACTATGACAACCCTACTAACATCACAGTGCTGCGACTGCTAATGGGCAACAGGCTGGCCTCCAGGGAATAAGCCTGGGGCTTGCATACAGCAGTTCAATTTGGAAAAAATAAATTCAGTTAGTTGACTTACATCACTGATGGCCCAATCCTATTCCCCACTTGTGCGGGTGGAGCACGTGTTCCACCGATGCACACTGTCACAAAAGTGCCATAAAGCACTTTGCAACAGCACAGCTTCCAGTAGCCCTGGCAGGAAGGCTGAAGCCTTCCCACTGGCACTGGTGCATGAAGAGATACCTACTGGAGCAGGTAAGTCCGGGGGAAGGGGGGAGGGAGGGGTGTAATGGGGGGGGGACTGAGATGGGAGCAAGCAGATTGTGCTTGGGGCACAGGTTTGTGGCCAGTGGATCCACAGGTTTAGGGCCAGTGGATGCCATATCCTATATCCCTTCCTGGGCCTGATCAGTCAGCACAGATCAACGTGGACTTGCACCAGCTATATAGCTAGCACAGGTTTGAGATGACCCATTGCAGCTGCTGGAGTTACCCTGGGGCACAAATGTCTTCTTACCTCAAGGAGACCTCCAGCAGCCAAAATTCCCCTGTGGAATGCAGGGTTGCCTGTTTTGGCTCTGCTGTATCTCTACATAGGAATTTAGTTAGGATTCGGCTCTTAGCAATACATGTAATCCAGAAAACATTTATAATAATAATAATATAATATACAGTATTTATATACCGCCTTTCTTGGTCTTTATTCAAGACTTTATTCAAGGCGGTTTACACAGGCAGGCTTATTAAATCCACGCAGGGATTTTTACAAATTGAAAGAAGGTTCTCTCTTTCAAGAACCACCACATTCAAGATGTTACACTCCGATCTGGTTTAACATTCTGGCCTCCATCCTCCCACGCTCCGAGCAGATGGAACAGCTCAGCTGCAGCTTGCCAGCTGCTTCAAGGTCGCACGGTGCCGGTGGCCTCGAACTGGCGACCTTGTGGATGTTAATCTTCAGGCAAATGGAGGCTCTACCCTCTCGACCAGACCTCCTGCCCATTTATAATCGAGATGACATAAATATGTAAAAGATCAAAACAACATGTTGCATTTGGCTTAACAAAATGAACTCTAATCTCTGCTCTAGTTGCTGCCAGTTGGGCAGCTTTAAAAACATGTGTCCATCATTTAAAATAAATTTAATGTTCTGGTTAACAGAAACATTGGAAACCTTGTCCAGCTAAGGAACAAGCAGATGTTCCTGGATCTTGCAAAAAGAGGGCAGGAAACTAAATAGTGTGAAAGATCCTCTAAAACCATGAATCCAGAACCGAGTGCTCAGTCCAGTCCAACTTTCCAGCACCAAGGCAGCCACAATGCAGCCCTGAGGCAAGGGAATAAATGTTGCCTTACCTTGAAGAGGTCTCCATGATGGCCCCTTCACTGCAGGATGCAGCACACACCCCATCACACAGCTGCATAAGCGGTGGCAGCTCTGCAACCTCACCACCACCCAGGACCATCAGCCCAGGCAAGTCAGCAGAGTGGGTGTGTCATAAGTGGGAGGAGCATAGGGGGAGTTTGGGGGCAGGAGAGGCAAGGTAGGGAACAGGTTGGAGTGGGTGGATCCCAGTAGCTGCAACTTCTGCCAGGATATCCCAATTTTTCAATCCATCCTTTCTCTCCTTAGACTTACACCATCTACGCGTACATAGCTGGATAGGTCCAAGGGGACCCAAGAGGCCTACAATCTCTGATTGGCCTACTGGTTGACCACCCCACCACTACAACCACCACTAATCTGTGTGCTCCATTAGGGTAACTGCATGTCATCAGTAGTGGCAGATAGGGCTGTCAGTGACAGCAAGGAATAAGTCTGCAATCCTATCCACATTTACCTCGGAGTAAGTCCCATACACTATAATGGGACTTACTTCTCAGCAGACATGCATAGGATTGAGCTCTAAGGGGGCAGTGTGCTATCCCTTTGCTATCCCCTTTCCAGATCTCTGAAATCTATTCTATGCCACTCCCAGAATTCCTTGGCTAAGTCACTCTTCGCCAGAGAGGATAGAGAACTTGGTTTTTCCCATAGGAGAGATTATGGAAGGAAGGAATTCACGAGGCCAAGCTAACAGCAGTCTTTACTGTTGTATGTTCCCTCCCAATTAAAAGGCATTCTTTCTCTCATTGATGAAAATCCCATCACAACCGTTTACTACTGAGAGCTATTACTGCTCACCATAATTACATGTAGAAAGAAAGTCGTGTAATCAAATGGGACTTCTGTCTGGCCAGTGTCTCATACAGTCAATTACAAACCAGCCTTGGATTTTCTCAGAATTAAAGGTTTCATGAACTTCTACATCTGCAATGTAATTCCTGTAAACCTCGTTCTAGGGGGCTAAAAAAAAACTGAGGGTCAAAGGGTAAAATGTATATCTCACTGAAAACTCAATTTAAGTGAAGCAGAACTGCACCCAAGATGGCATGTGGTTAAAAATGAAAGACTATCAATGGTTCTGCCTTGATTACCTTAATTCTGCCCCAAAAGGAGAAATTCAATCACTAAGAATCAAAAAAGATGTGACATGGGATGAGGGATTATCCTGTCATTGGAGCTTCCTTTCAAAAAAAGCCTTGTGCAATCAGATTTGGATTGGGCATGGCGGAAGGGGAAGGGGATTTTATCCTTGCCTCTGCACTGATTACCTGATTTAAATCCCCCTCACTATTAACTTCAGAAGGGAAAATTTACAAACACCAAAACACCGCTCCCCCTGCATTTTCTTTTTGAAAACAGAAAGTTTTCAAACTTGGGTAGTTCAAATGACTGAACTTCCACTTCACATCAGGTTTGTTCTCAACACATCCAGCCAGTTTTCATTTATGCACAGAAAAACGTGTGATGCTCATTGACTTTAACAACACTTTCATGCACAGAAGGCAACAGCACTGAAGCAGTTAAAACAAAAAAGATGTTGCTCTACCAATAAAAGACCAATGTGATGTATCTGCTATATTTGCACATCTCTCCCTCATCACACTCTTCTCTCCATGTGTTTCTACCACAGTCAGTCCCTTCCAAGGCAAGAACAGCTGTGTAGGAGTGAGGGAGCAGCATTTGTGTATGCTGCAAGGGAAGAGGATTTCTAAAAATAGAGATGGTGTCATGTAATAGCTAGGGACTCAATCCTATCCAATTTTTCAGTGCTGATGCAGTCACAATGTAGCCCCAAGGTAAGAGAACAAACATTCCCTTACCTTGAAGAGGAAGCCCCCCCATTACAGGAGGCCCCAATGGCATGGCTGCATCAGCACTGGGAAGTTGGATAGGATTGGATACAAGAGACTGAGAAGCCCCAGTTCAAATCACCCCCTGCCATAATCTCACTAGGTGATCTTTAGGGATGGGGATGTAGCTCAATGCTGAAAGAGCATGTGGTTTGAATGCAGAGGGGACTGGGTTCAATCCCTGATATCCTCAGGTTGAGGGGGAACCAGTCTGAAACCCTGGAGAGTTGCTACAAGGTAATAGTGAGCTACTAGATTATCATGAGTCAGACAAAGCTAATTCCTGTTCTCCACAAGCTCTATCTCCTCCCCCCCCCCCCCGCCATCTGAACTATGGGGATAATTAATTCTGTCCTATCTCACTGCAAGGATTATTATGAAAATGTATCTGGTGAACTCTAAACCACTCAATAAATGCTAACTCTTAAATATCTTATGGAGGTCAAGCAGCCAATCTGCAGTACTTCCTGAAGTGATCTCCAGGGAAATAACACTATTCAAAGGGAGACTGAATTTGGATAGAAAACAACAGCAGAACTGTGGAAGGAAGAAGCCCAGACTGGAAAAGCCGGCTGCTGGGAACTGGGGCACCAGCAAAACATTCCTTCTTACTTGAATCCCTCTTCAGATCATTTCCGAAACTGCAGGTTGACCCCTGTGCACAGGAGTAGCAAAAGTACATAGAAAGCTGCTTCCTAGTGAGTCAGAGCATTGGGCCTTCTAGCTCAGTATTGACAACACTGACAGGCAACAGTTCTTCAAGGTTTCAGATCAGAATTTATCTCTACCCTACCTAGAGATACCAGGGATTGAGTCTGGGGTCTTCTGCATGTAAAGCTGGTGCCCTTCCACTGAGCTCCAGCCCCTCCTAGTAAGAAGTAATGACCCTAGACTCTACAAACATGTACAGGTATGTGCTACTTAACAACAGTATGTTCTCCAATCTACATTGTTATGCAATTAGGTTGTTAAGTGAACATTCAGTCCAATCTAGTGCCTTTGTTATGTAAACAGACACTCCCTGCCAGAAATAGGCTACTAGAGATAGTCTTGTTGCATAGACTACTGGAGATAGCAACTTCTTGGCATTGAGAGCCTCTTTGTTGTATAAACATAAGAACATAAGAACAGCCCCACTGGATCAGACCATAGGCTCATCTAGTCCAGCTTCCTGTATCTCACAACAGCCTACCAAATGCCCCAGGGAGCACACCAGATAACAAGAGACCTACATCCTGGTGCCCTCCCTTGCATCTGACATAGCCCATTTCTAAATCAGGAGGTTGCACATACACATCATGGCTTGTAACCCGTAATGGATTTTTCCTCCAGAAACTTGTCCAATCCCCTTTTAACCCAGGCCAGATGCCATCACCACATCCTGTGGCAAGGGGTTCCACAGACCAACCACAAACTGAGTAAAGAAGTGTTCTCTTTTGTCTGTCCTAACTCTCCCAACACTCAATTTTAGTGGATGTCCCCTGGTTCTGGTGTTATGTGAGAGTGTAAAGAGCATCTCTCTATCCACTTCATCCTTCCCATGCATAATTTTGTATGTCTCAATCATGTCCCCCCTCAGGAGTCTCCTTTCTAGACTAAAGAGGCCCAAACGCCCATTGACACCCACTCCCTGTTTCCTTGTCTTCAACCAGGTCTCAATCCAGGAGAGGACCTGCCCTCTAATTCCCTGACTGTGGAGTTTTTTCAGTAGCCTTTGGTGAGGGACCATGTCGAACGGCTTCTGAAAGTCCAGATATATAATGTCCATGGGTTCTCCCGCATCCACATGCCTGTTGACCTTTTCAAAGAATTCTAAAAGGTTTGTGAGGCAAGACTTACCCTTACAGAAGCCATGCTGATTCTCTCTCAGCAAGGCTTGTTCGTCTATGTCTTTTGAGATTCTATCTTTGATGAGACATTCAACACTCTGCTGCAGACTATGGGAGTCCTGACTGCCTCATTAAGAGCCTCTTCATTGTGCTTTGACCCCCATTCTATATGTGGTCTGTCGTTAAGCAGTGCACACCTGTATTTCTATTACAAGTATGTTGAGCTCTTTGTCACATCCCTCCACATTCATGATGCAGCAGATGAAATCTAGACTGTTTTCTCTACCAGGCAGGAAAACATGGAGCTATCCTGTCATTAACAGTAAACAGATGAGGGTCAGATGCTAGAGATACATCCATGTGCTTTATTCTTGGAAACCTGGATGAACATTCATATATAAAAACTATCTCAAGGGAGACAAAAAGTTGTGTAGATCAAGTTGCGACAGACCTGGCAAAGGAAGGAGAGAGGAAATTAGAACTCCTCTGCTCTCTGGAATATGTAGGTTGGGCAGCTGCAGAGGTTTTATATTGCCAGCTTCAGCCCAGAGTATCAAATGTTGCAGCTCATACTCACGCTTCAAGTCTCCTCCCTTAAACGGAACATGATCAGTTACCTTAAAATGCTGGCAGTGCTGCTTACTTGACTGCAGCGTTGACTAGTGAACTCTGCCCCACACAGGCAAACCCAGCGCTTTGTTCAGAAATCCATCCTCCTCCCACAGCTCTGTTTTTGACCCTTTGGCCACCACAATGGCTGCAAGCTCTCTTGAGTCACTTAGGAAGCGCAAATGGAGCCTTAGGCAAGAACAGCACTGGTGCCTAAAAACAGCATGAATGGGCACATTTTTAGCAATGAGACCAATAAGCCTAATGTTTTGTTGGCAATCATGGCAGAAATTGACAAACCCAGCAGATCTGTGCATAGTTTAATACTATAACAATTGTCTGTAACTACAACAATCATTTTAGATCTCTCTCTCTCTCTCTCTCTCTCACACACACACACACACACTACACCCTGTTTTATTTCAGTACAGTATTTGGGTTTTACTGTTAGCAGAAAACTTTTAATGAAGATAGCTGAAACCCCCACAGTGACCTACAATAGGCCATTTTATTTCAATATACTAAAGTCCTTACAATATATGCAGTTCTGAAAGCAAATTCTCTACACATGCAAACGCTTCCTTTACTGAGCAAGGTGACTTCCCACTTCTATATAGCATTGAGCTATACCGGTAATTGCTAGCATGACATATACAACACTAGGCCCAATCCTATGCAACTTCCCAGCACCAATGCAGCTACGCCCATGGGGCATGCCCTGCACTCTGCTGTGGAGAAGCCGCCTCAAGCTAAGGGAACATTTGTTCCCTTTCCTTCGGGCTGCACTGTGACTGCATTGGTACTGGAAAGTTGGATAGGACTGGGCCCATTACAATCAATTTCAATAATGATCCACACTGACTGAAGTTAATAGTCATCCACAGGATGGAATCTTCTCTGTTCAGCAACCCCTGCCCCAATCCATGCAAGTCACACAGCCTTTTCTCCACTGCCTGCACTGAGTCTCCACCTGACTGCTGTTGGAAGGTGTAACAAATCAACTATGTCAAAAGAAAAGAAAGGCAGGGGTATAAAGATGTTAAAAGTTGCAAAAGACCATGAGAAAACAAAACTACAATGGGGTTTTTAATTACAATTAGAGTTCACAAACAACTAAAGATCATAAGTATCTGATTCAAAATCAGCATGGAGAGAAATACTTGGGAACCCAGGAAAGATGAAGAGCGTGGATTTGCTCTGCTTGCTCTTGCGAGGTATGTGGTTCTTTTTGGCACAGGAAATAACCAAGTTCCCCCCTTCCCCCCCCCCTCTTTGCATGATGCAGCAGCACTCTTTTCTCTGGCACTTGAAGACCAGAAGAGAGAAAGTGTGCACACAGACATCCTAATGCTTCCCTACCACTCCTAGAGTTTTAAAGGGGCCAACAGTAGAAATAACACAACGAGGGTAGGACAGGACAGGGGACAGTCATCTGGTTGTGTATGACGCAAGCCTCACCTCCTCACTCACAGGCAGGCTTCCTACATGCAGAAAGATACGGATGCCTGGGCGTCAAGAAGGAATTCCTTTCTCTGAAAGCTGTACAATACCTACCTCGCTGTCCATTTGAACCTGCACTTAGACATGCTCAGGAAACAGATTTCCTTTTGCTTATGTTATTGGCAGACAAGTTTAATCACATTTTTTAGTTTATTATGCAGAGAGATTGCCAAGCACGGAATATGCCGGTTCTCGCAACACAGCCTGCATAATTAACGTTTCTGGCATGAACTTCTTCAGTGCAGTAAAAGCATCAGTAGACTTTAAAAAAACCACAACCATTAGCTTAGTACTATTTTTTGGGATGGGAAGTGCAAACACTGCAAGCATGGGAGTCGGCAATAAATGGAGGGTCTGTCCACAAAGCATGGAGCGCAGTTCAAATGTCTGTGTTTAGAAAGAGAAGATGGCACACTAAAAGTTGGTATGAACACTGTTGTTGGGTGTCTGTGACAAGACATTCCCCTCTTGATGCAGGGAGAAGTTGGTTCTCAAGGCCCAACTTCTTTGGGTTCATCTCTGAAGGTACATTGCACTTTAATGGGCAGGCCTCATGAGTGTACTCAGTCACCTGGGGAAGTAGCATGAAGACTGGGTAGAGGAAGTAGTACATGGCGGCAGTTGGTTCCTAGTTCAGCACAGAGCTGCATGAGTTTTCATTCTAGCACACACCAAAATAAGCTTTGGATGACCTTGTATCATACACTCCAATCATGAGAATACAATCCTCTTCAAGAAGCACACGTACTCAGTCCAGCCCAAAGTATCAGTTTGGTACAAAATGTTTTCATGCATGATGCCTCCCCCCCAGGCAAACACTTAGGCATACTGTACTAGGGATTTTAAAATTTTAAATGTACTAGGGATGTACTAGGGATTTTAAAATAAGTCATGGGCTTATTCATACACCAACACAACCGGAAGACTGTTCCATACAAGACACCCTGGTATCGTGCCCATGTTCTGTGTTGAACAAGGAAGAAGAGGCTAAGAACTGGGGACAAAGAACCAGCATGTCTTCTGTAAGTAAAAGCGTCTCTGCACCAGCGCAGGGGGAAGGAGGAGGGAGGAAGGCTGAAATGGCTATGGTTGCTTTTCCTGTTCACTACTTCATTTTGTATGCCCTCATTGCTGTCTGTGAGCACCAGGATCATTCCTTCCTTCCATGCTCATCTTTAAATTCTGAGGTTTCCTTCCAAGGAAAATTGAACCTTTACAAAGAGACTACATATATGTATGCCATTCTGTGGGACAATGTGGGAAGGAGTGCTATCTAAACCTAAGGCTGAATTATACTGAGACAAGGTGACATTTGAACCTGGACCTAGATAGGCCAGTAGAGTATGAACAAGAGTACTGAAGATTCACAATAAAAGAGAGATGCCTGATTTCTAAAATTAAATAACTGGGAAAAACCAAACTGCCAACTGCCTCATTATTAAAAGCACAGAAAACATCACAAGCCACGCTCATAGAGATAGGAGTTGCTGGCCTCACAGAAGTGATACAACAAAGATAACAGGCAACATTAGCAGGCGCGTATAGGTCTCCCTGCCAGGTGTGAGAAGACATTTGTTTACTCTTCAAAGTTTCAAAAGAAAGAAAACCAATATAAATATTTAGTCTTTGTTTTTAAAAAGGTATAATCAACACATATAAAATATTAGTAATTAAGGAGAGTCTTACAGAATCAAATTGCTTGATTTTGAAAAGTTTAGTTTAATACTGTAGACATCTTTATCTTAAATAGTCAAGGATGTTTTGACCAGACACTTGTATGAAGAAACTAACCAGTTAGGTAGACAAGACCGACCGTCTCTAAGAAAGAGCCTTTGTATGAATGCCAAAAGAGTTTGATAAGCAGGTACAGAGAAGAGGGAGTTGGAAGTGTCTCAAAGCAGCTTATGTAATAGAGATAGGAGAGAAAGTTGATGCAGATATGTTGCAAAGTGGTGTGTTTATGGAATGTGTTTGAAGGTTAACAAGAGCAAAAAGTTGCCAAGAGAATCTTATGTGCAGAGTACAATATTAGAATGTAGGAAAGTCACAAAACCTTATTTTAGCTTTAAAATAAGTCATAGAAATATATAGTAAGGGTGTTAAAGGAAGTTTAAAAGATTGGTTCACACAGGTTTGTACAGAACCCTTATAAAATGTGCTAAACCCAGAAGAGAGGATGCATATAGGTAGTTTAGCAAAACCATTTAATTAAAAGGAGTCTAAGGAATAACAACCAATACATGGGTTAAGGGTTCGACCAAACTAGGGTCTTCACACATATTTAAGTGTTTGTATGTTCTCTTTAATAAAGATGGTATGAAAACTTGTTTTCTCAAAGAAGTCCATAATAAATTAATAAATGTGAGTAAGGGTCAGCGCTGTATAAAGATGATGTAACAGTGAACCCTACTGGTTTTGGAAATTGTTAGAAATTGTATAATTTTAGCAAAGTTTTGGCATGAAACCCCACCTGTATGTAAATGAGAGCCAATCAATGGTTTTTGCTTACTTGTTGCCCACCTATCCTTCATCTTGTATGTAAATGTATTTTATCTCTGTCTTATTAAAATTGTGCCCCATTTATGATGTCAAACCTTCAGCGAATGAAAAGTCTGGATTTTCAGACAAAGAATTGTAAAGTATAAAAGTTAAAACCCAATGGTCAATTTTGGTCCATGCTTTGAGACCCGAGTCCCGTGGACCAATTGTATACAATTTAATAAAAGCCTATGAACCTTCATCCTGTGTACCGAGTTGCTTATTTGAGTGGCTGACTGGCCTTGCAACATTATGTGTACATTATGTACACTATGTACATTATGATGTACACTATGTGTACATTATAATGTGTACATTACACTATAATATATAATGTGTACATTACACTATAGTGTACATTATGATGGCACTGCACAAAGGTGCTGTGCATGTAATGGAAACAGTTATGGAACCAAAAGGCCAATCAAGATCACCATTTACCAACCCCCAGAAAGCCCAGATGGAGCCAATCAACATGATACAACTTTAGTTGTATGGCTTGCACTGAGCAGAACAATGACTGAAGAAATATCCACGTAGCAGGGCCCTGAAGCAACATGTTTGAAGCAACAGCTCAAGAACTTCCCGAGGAGGAGCCATATTAGGGCCCAGTCCTATCCAATTTTCCAGTGCCGGTGCAGCTGTGCCAGTGGGGCATGTGCTGCATCCTGTGATGGAAGAGCAGTCACTGGGGCCTTCCTAAGGTATGGGAACATGTGCTCCCTTTCTGTAGGGCTGCATTGTGGCTACCCCATTGCTGGAAAGTTGGTTAGGAATGGGCCCTTAATATATAGTATCAAAAACAACAGAAAGTTAAGTGTGTATGCGCGCGTGTGCGTATACAGAGGTATAAAAAAATTGAAAAGGACACAGTGAATTTGTAGGAGAAAATGAAACAATCTTACAATTATGCAAGCCAAGTAAATAAGAATTCACAATTAGTGTTAATGATCTCATAGAAATGCTAAGTCAATTAAAACTGTACTGTGATAGGAAGTCTGAGTCACAATTCAGACCCCTCCTGTGCTGATGCCAAGCCTAAATACTTTAACAGAGATCAGTTAAAAAAAAAATAGTACCATGGACAGCACCACAAGGGTGCACAATTGATAATGCCAAGGGGGCAAACGTATGAGACAATCTGTGCATTTAAGCAAACTTGTGGCAATGCTGGTGATTGAACTAACACAAGCATCTCCAGAATGTGCAAAGAAGCTTTTGGTGGAAAACAGCCCATTAGCTACCTTCTCAGGATAATACAGCAAATTGTCATTTGGAAAGGAAAACTGATTTATTGGAAAGGAAAATTGAACACCTGAAACTAGTGGAGTGTGTCCATCCCAAAGAATACTACATGATCATTAATAGAAGGTTTGTTATGAAGTACATTAATATTTTTGGGAATATTCAGTTTAACACAGGGGGTGGGCAGACAGGGAGTGCAACAGATTGGGGTGTAACAGGGCAAGGAAGAAGAGAAACTGGGTGGGGATTGGGGCCACCAGGAGGTATGATAGGGTGGGCAAAGGATGGTTATCAGCATCAACTGCACCACCAGTATGCTATGCCTCCCAGCCTTTCCATATTCCCTTGGGTCCATTCAGGTTTGCATCATAGGTCCAGGTAGACCAGAGGGTGACAGAGGATTACCTGTGTGTAAGAGAACTTTTGTTCCCTTACCCCAGGAAGTCTCCTGATCACCTTCCCAACATAGTCTTTTATTCTCTCCCACTCAACAGGACAGGTGTGGGAAAAACAATACAACCTTTTACTTGTGTAACTGGGTGCCAGGTATCCCCCAGCTTCCTTTGACTGTCTCCAAGAAGGACCTTCTCTCTCTTTCTTTTCACCTGACTACTCTTTCCACTATTAAACATCTGCTCTATATCTAAGCAGGAGTGTTAGTTTTTTCCATCTATCTTTTACTTCCCGCTTTTCAGAAGTTAGTTGTAGCCTTGACTTATACTTCCCCTTTAATCTGATTGCAAATCAAGACTTCCTTAAGAAGTCCCAAGCTTCTTTCCCTCTTGCCTCCTGTGTAACAGCTTTCCTACATACCCTTTAGCTTACTTTGTGAAAAGAACAGCCCATTTCACTTTTTTCATTTCCATGCCCATCCCCTCTCCACAGGCACAAACATCTGCTCAAAATCAGCACATCCTTGGGTTTTCCTTTTCACTCTCTTCAGGAGACTCTCTTCCCCTCCACTCCTTCTGACTCACTCCTTCTTATGCGACCACAACACACTTGCTTCCTCTCTCTCTCCCTTCACAGAAATGCATTTCTCCCTTTCTTGTTGGGTTCAAAGCACATTGCACTCTCTCTCTCTCTCTCTCTCCTCTCCTCCACTTTCATAGCCAGTCCTTTTAGCAAGGGCTGGTCAGTGAAAGGAGAAGCATTTCTAGTCAGACACTTTGTCTGGTCAATAACAAATGTGTTGAATTGTTTTGCTCCACTCACTATTGTTTATTGCCTCATTTTATTCTCAAATTCTCCCCCTACCTACTACCCAATCCCTTCAATAAAACACTTGTCTTTCATTCAAGACACTGACTTCTTTTGTAATAATAATAACTAGGTATTTATATACCACCTTTCTGGTCATCGGATTACTCCTCTGACTTTATTCAAGGCGGTTTACATAGGTAGGCGTTTCTAAATCCCTCAAGGGGATTTTTACAAACATAGAGGTTCTCTCTTTCAAGAACCAACAACATTTCAGAATGGATCTTCCTGGTTTGGTCTCACTTCTGGCCTCCAGTTCTCCCAGGCAGGCTGACAAGTAGCTCCATCTCTCACATGGAGGGCAGCCAAGACGCTTCTTGCTCACACCAAGAGCAGGTGGAATCACTCAGCTGGGCTTGTCAGCTGCTTCAAGGTCTCGCCATTCTCAGCCGTTGGTGTTCTGATGTTATCTTCAGGCTAACCGAGGCTCTACCCTCTAGACCAAACCTCCTGCCCAGGTCTCTGTAACTATGTGAAGTGACAGAACGCGGTGGGTGCGCCACAAGCCAACAGTTGAAATCCCACACACCCATGTTAGAAGCATGTACATGTTGGCACATTTGTTTTAGAGAAGATGTGGTGACAAATGACAAAGGCAGAGAACATCTGGAAAGGGTTGGTTAGGCTTGCCAGGCTAAATCTCTTATTTTGTTAGCACAATCCTAAAATCATGCTGGGCTGACGTAAGGGCCCAATCTTATCCAACTTTTCAGCACTGGTGCATCCACAATGGAGTCCCAAGGTAAGAAAACAAATGTTCCCTTACCTTGAGGAGTCCTCACCACAGGCAGCGCATTCCTCATTGGCACATTTGCATCAGCACTGGAAAATTGGGATAGGATTGGGCCCTAAGTCCCTTACACCAGTCTGGGTTTATTGCAAATGTGCTGTAAGACACATCTGTACCTCTTTTGGGGTAAGGGAGGCCAGAGCAAAGACGCGTGCCACCCTCCCCATGTGGGAGCAAGCCATGGTGGAGTCGAGTTCGCACCAGCAGCAAGCCACTGGCATGGGAGTTTGGGAAGGGCAGAGGAGGGAATTTCAGGGGCGTTCTGGGGTGGAGGGAAGGCAGGCCGTGGGTGGACTAGTGGATGGGATGGGACCAGGAGGGGGGGGATCAGCCTCCGGCACTTAGGCCTGATCCTAACCCCACTCCCAAGCAGCCAGGCTTAACTCTGGCTGTTCAGATCGGCACCAGTGATTTAGCTGGCGCAGATCTGAGTAGACCCATTGCAGTGGCTGGGGCAGTGCTCGGGATAAAGGGAAAAATATCCCCTTGCACCACAGTCACCTCCAACCCTGCACTGGATACAGCACAGGTTGGTCAGCCTGCCTGTTCCATGCAGGTTAGAACTGGGTTGCCCAAACACTAAACAACAATGTGAAGAAAATAAATGTTGAGATACCAGCGATACCTTTAACCTGGAAGGGGGCTAGAAAAACATTTTAACAGACTAATGAGCATCATTTGACAATCTGTTTGATAAGGGAAAATAAATACTGACTTGTGCATTTGGAACTCATGGCTGGCATGGTCCCAAACTGCTAAAAATTGCCCTCCACACTGTTTTGCTATGCAGGGGTGGGGGAGAGATTTGGTAGATGTATATTTTCTCCCTTAGATGGAAAAGCAGCCAAGAGGGTAATTTTGAGCAGAAAAGTGGCTAGCATTAAACAGCCTTCCCAAGCCCACTATCATTCTCCTTTTGATCGCTGCCTCCAGGGCAGTTTGGATTTTTTAAAATTTGTTTTAAGTCAGGAGACTATTACACAGACCTGCTATACATCTAGTTTGGTCATAAAACAAGATAAAAGGTGAAGAAACAGAATCTTTTATTCACCAGAAGTCATCAGAACCTTGGCAAATTCCAAACACAAACAAAAAAGCAGAGGGAGTTCAGCTACCTAAATGGGTCAGAACATTTGAATGTTTGTTCCCTTACCTCAGAGCTGCATTGCCCTTATGACAGTGCTGGAAAGCACTGACATAAGGGGTTAGGATTGTGCCCTAATTTTCCAGTGCTGTTGCAGCTGTGCCAGTGGGGCACAAGCTGCTTTCTGTGGTGGTGGTGGGGGCAGTCATGGAGGCCTCCTTAGGGTAAGAAAATGTTTGTTCCCTTACTTTGGAAACAGCATTGCTGCTGCATCAGTGCTGTAGAGTTGGTTAGGATTGGGCTGTGACAGTTGTACTGTGGTTCATTCCCTTTCTCTTCTCCATAAGGTTATATTCATATGTCAAACTTTTTCTTGGCAAGTCTTTGCTATTTATATAGGAGGCAAGAAGAATTTGATGAATGCCTCATGAACAAATGGCACATTTTTACTTGAAGTGGTAAAGAATCAACACAGATGGGGTGTTCATATCATCTCAAGAAGTGCTTTCCAATAGAGACCATTCATACATTCACTTGTGAGTCACTGAGAGATAACTTATCAATTACATGTAGGTAGGAATCCACCTTAAATCTCAGATTTCAGAAGAATTAGGCCTGTGGTCATGCAGCGTAATCCTAACTTGCGCTAGAGCAGGCAGGCCAGAGGGCTTGTGCTGCATCCAGCACAAGTTTGGGGCCAGAAGCAGCATAACCCAAAGCAAGGTTGAAAACTTTCCCCTTACCCTGTGTCGTGCTACACTGGCCCCAATGGATCTACTTGAATCTATGCCACCTGGTGAGGTAGTGCAGATCTGAACAGCAGCCAGAGGCCGCTCTGTGCAGCCCAGAAATGGGGTGAGATCTGGCATTAACTGTCAGATCCTGGTCCTGCCTCCTGCTCCCCGCCCGCCCCGGGAACGCCTGCCGCCTGCCCTCCCCCTGCCCCAAAATGACTCCCCCCCCCACTTCCTCCCCACCCTCTCCATGCCGCCCCCCAGACCCCTGAGTTGGCTGATGCAAACTTACCCTACTGGGCCTGAATCCTTTCTGACTCAGTGCAAACATGCCTTACAGCACATTTGAAACACCTCCAGCTGCTCCGATCTGTTCGGATCTGCAAGTGAATTGAGTCGACCTAACCCAGGGGTTAGGATTGTGCCCTTATTCGCCCAACTTTGTTGTCACTTTTACCTTCTCTTGCCTGGAAAACGTAACCTTGCTGTATACAGTACAGATCTATTGTAACTACTGGGTGGAAATGCTAATCTAATCATTCTCCACTTTCTTTCCTGTGACTCTTTGCCTCATGCTTTTAATACGAGAAGCAGGATACAAAACTTGCCTTTTCTATTCTATGATAATAAAAAGAAAAGAAAAAGGTCAGAAGTGCTTGTAACATTCCCTATCGATGAGATGAGGTGTTTCAGTCAGTACAGTCACATATCCAAGGGCTGTCAGTAGCAGTGAGAGCAGCAACAGCACTGGAGTAGGAGCCATCTTGAATATCCACCCTGCCCCAGAAAACAGCATCATCAGATGCTCAATGTGGGCATTCAAGATGGTGCTTACCAAAAAGCAGATGTGCATGGCAGCTCCTGCTACTATAAACACAGTCAGTAAGGAAAAATCAAGGAAAAGTAAGATTTAAAAAAAAACAAAAACAAGCAAGCACAAGCAAACAAGCCAGGTTCCAGAAACAAACCCCTTTTGTACACATTATGGAATGCATGGACAATGAACTGATGGGACCCCATTCTGTTCGGTATTCAGTCATTCAGAATCAGATACACACCCCTCTTGTCACCTGTACAAAACACCCAGTGGCAGGGGAGAAAGATGTACATCTCTTCACTGTTACTCACCTGCAATATATACTGCTGTTTAACCTAGAAATACTGCATAATCATTCTGACTAGTAGCCATAGATAGACTATCCTCCATGAAATTTGCCCAACCTTTGGCTACTGTAGCAAACAAGATGCAAGACTAGATAGGCCTTTGACCTGATCTAGTAGACTTTTCTTATGTTTGTAACTGTTGCAAAGAAATATGCATATGCTGTGCAGGGGTAGATCCATCTGCCTAGGCCTTCCGAACACTTCTCCTACTAAATAGTGCACCATATATGACAAAGGGTTTCCCTTCATCAGAAAAGCAGGAAAAACAAACTTTGGGATACAGGACAAAACATATGCTTTCTTCTGTCTCCAGTAACTGTTTTGGAAGTATAGAAGACATTGGCAGACGTTACGGTCTAAAACCAATAAAGTAGTCATATACTTAGCAGCACCCTGACTATAAAATAACAGTGTAATTAAGGGATGTTAAGGAACAACTAAACTGTATTAAAATCCATAATTACATGTGGGTCCATAATTACAGTTTTTTGGCTTACTCTACATTAACAGCCCAATCCTACCTGAACTGCCCTGCTGGTGGATGTTCCACCAGTAGAAGCATCAAGATCCAGGCAGAAGTGCCTGCATCTAGTGCATGTGACCATGCCTGCCAATACCACCAGATGCACCTTAGATGCAACTAAGGGTCCAATTCTATTCAACTTTCCAGTGCCAATGCAGCCACAATGCAGCCCCGAAGTAAGGGAACAAACATTTCTTTACCCTGAGAAGGCCTCCTATCCACCCCAGGATGCAGCATAAACCCCACTGGCACAGCTGCATCAGTGCTGGGAATTTGGATAGGATTGGGCCCTAAGCTGCCTGCACAATTGTTGGTGGCCAAGCAATGCCAACTGGCAGCAAGGCCATTGTCTGCCAATACCAAATGAGTCTGCTGCAGTGGGCAAGTTCGAGGAGGGAGGGGCTGGAACAGGGGTGTTTCTGGATGAGGATGGCACAGGCAGGAGGAAAGACAGGAAGGAGGAATTAATGGGGACAATAGGGGTGGGGTCAGTAGTACCCATGTGCAGCCTTCCCCCCTCCCTTACTCTCCTAACTGTACAATATAGTCAGATGATGTCACTTTTCCAGAATACTGTTAACAAGTATCAAAAAAGAAACTGACACATGTTCAAGTACCAGCATTAAGCCGCTGTATACACTCAGCAAGCCAAGACACACCTCAGATTTTCCACAAATAGCTTATTTATTTTAAATGCTCACACAGAATAAGATATTTAGATCCCTCATGTACCCTATAATTAGGTGGTTAGCATACTTCCTTAGCCACTGACAAAAATAACACACAGAGAGTGATCACTTATACACACACACAAAAAACTCAACAAGCAGAAGCGGCAGAAAGGAAAAACAGCACCCAGATATGGTAGGTGCTAGCATGTGCATTTTCACTGGCTTTTAGGAGGCCTGACGATGCTCAGGAAGAGAAACCATGGACTGATGCCAGCTGCCACAAGAGCTGCAAAGCACTAAATGGCATCAGAAGCTTTCCCCTACACCAGTGGTTCCCAAGCTTTTTCAACAGGCCACGACCTTGACTTACTGGGCCACTGGCCACATCTCCCCATTAGGGCTACAATCCTGTACACTATATAGGGCAGTGAGTTCTTTGCGAGAATTCTGTTGCTCCCCTGGCCGGTTTCTGTGGCTCCCCAGGGAGCCACTGTTCAGTTTGCAAAACACAGCCCAACACCAACTCCACAGAAATTAATTCACATTCTTGCACATCTCCCCATTCATTTCAATGGAGTATGTTCAGAAGTTTCTCCACCTTGTACAAGATTCTTATCTTAGGCTATTCCTGTTTCCCTTGAATCCTAGGACCGATGTGGGCATGAAATTCCAATTTAGGAACTTGTGTTTTTTAGGACAAATCTGCAAAGCAGGCAATCAACCATATTTCTGCTGGATGCTGTTCAAGGAGTTGTCTTGGTGAGAACTAGTGTTCACCCAGGGTCCTTCCTGTGCCTTGCTTCTATGGGAATAAATCTACAGCAGTGTTTCTCAACTAGTGGTACTCATACACAAGTGGTACTTGAGGTAGTGTCCGGTAGTACTTGTGAGACCGCCCCCCACCCCTGCCACCTGGCAGCAAGACCAGCCACACAACATGACAAGCATTGGTAGGAGGCTCAACTCTGTGGGTAGAGCTCCAGTATTCGCTTTTTGTGTGATCAAAAAAGCCCTCCAGTCGCCCTGAGCCTCTTACTGGTGTTTGCTGCATGTGGCCTCCCAAGCTGGATGTTACTGGTGGTACTTTCAATAAGTGGGCCCTGTAAAGTGGTACAGCAGGGGTCAAACGTTGAGAAACGCTGACCTAGAGCACAGAGCAAGCATTGCAGCAGGAGAGACTGCAGCACAGATTTAAGCATTATACCTAGTAGGGAGAAACCTTTGAGAAACCAAAAACATGCAAACAGCAATAGCATTAAAGCACTTCCACACACTGGATCCTAGAAGGGAACAACAACTGACTTAATTCTAGCTGCTCAGAGGAGGGGAAGTTAAGAGACACTCTGTACATGCACAGAGACACTCCGCTCTTCCATTACTGTGGAGGCTGAAACAGCTTCCCAGGTTCAAAGCTTTGCTTGTCCAACATGAGCATCCCCAGAGCAGAGCCCTCCCACTCTCAGGTCCTACCTCCAGGGGGCTCCGAGAAGAGCAGGGAGGGGCTCTGCTGCCCGGCTGGGCAGGGGAAAGCGAGCTCTAGCAGGCGCCTCGCTCTCACTGCGCCCCGCGGGGCTCACGGCCTGGGGCAGTGCTCAACGGAGAAGGCCGGGCTGGGGAGCCGCGTCCCGGGCACAGAAGCAGGGCAAGCCCCGATCCCTCGCCACTCACACAGAGCCCCAGCCTATGCCTGTCTACTCAGAAGTAAGCCCCATTGTAGTCAATGGGGCTTACTCCCAGGAAAGTGTGGCTAGGATTGTAGCCCCTCTCTCCCTCGCGCGCCCCCCCCCCCTTACCTAGGGTGGCGACAGCAGCCAGGCTGCAAAGCAGCGCCGTGGCGGCCACAGTCCAGCTCCCCATCGCGGCGGGACTGCTCTGCGGCGCCCAGGAACCTGGCGCGGCCCCGGGCGACGCTGCTGGAGAGGGCGGGCGCAGCAGAGGCCGGCGGGCTGGGAATCGGATCCGAGGGGCCTCCTTCTCCGCCTCCGCTCGCAAGGGCAGGGCAGGGGAGGGACGGGAGCCCGCACCAGCCGCCCTCGCAGCCTGCTCCACTCCTCGACGTGCCCAGGAGCACAGCCAGGCGGTGCTCCTCCGATCGGTGCGCCACTTGTGGACACGAGGGGGGGGAGGCTGGCTGGCTGCTGAGAGGCGACTGGAAGTTTTACTCCCCCCTCCTGCAATGGAGGGGAGGAGCCCCTTGCACTCCGCGGTGGGGCTCCCTGCAAAACTTAGCGCTTTGCCCCCCGCTAGCTACGCTACTGGCTGGAGCCCAGCAGCAGCACTTTGCTTCGCAGTGAAGGGGCTTGGGACTCGAGGAGAGGACCTCCTTCTCTGCAGCAGTACTCAAGGGAAGCCTCCATCCCCCAGGCTGGAGTGGCATCCTGGCCTGTTCTCTGCTCCCTGCATTCCACGCAGACCTGCGTGTGTGCTGAACGGCCTCTGTGCGCCATGAGCTTTTGGGGGGACCCCCATTCCCCATTAGACCACCCTGCTGCCACCAGGAGTCTGGCCCCTGGGAGATACCTTGGCATTGTATTGCATTCAGCTCAAAGCTTCATTTTTGCAAAGACCCTTTTGCCATCAATGACCCCCACAACTTTCAGGCTTAAAGAACTGAAAAGTTTTGCACCCCAAAATGCACCTTGGACCACCTCATTATTTTTTTCTCTCCTTCACTCCTGAGAGACTATCTCCAATGACAGGGACAGTGAGATTTGCAACCTTCTTAAAATCAAGAGGCATTCCTACCTATATCCTCAGAAACCCATCTTTCAAGGGTGCCTTAAGGGTGCAAGCACATCAGTGCTACATAGCCAAACTCCAAGGTCAGAGTGATTGACGTGCTTCAGTAGTTTTCACTGGTAGATCAGCCAGCTGTAAACACCAGTTGATTTATCTATAAAGAGTGGCCCAGCCATGAGGCCGACTGATCCCCCACCTTCAGGTGATGGGTTTGGAGAAGTGGCAAGCAGGTGAGGGATTCTATGTCAGGTGGGTCCCCTGGCATGTTGCCCACCCACCCACCAGCAAGATCTGGCGGTCCCATCCTCTTTCTTGTGTGCTCTCCTTCAGGCATTCAAGAGGCATTCTGGTCACCAAGTCCTAAAAAGGGTATGATGGAAATGGAAAATGTGCAGAGGAGAGCAACCAAAATGATTTCTGGGCTGGGGCACCTCTCTTATGAAGAAAGGCTTCAGTGTTTGGAGCTCTTCAGTCTGGAAAAAAGGCGCTGAGGGGGACACAATTGAGACACACAAAATTATGCAGGGGATGGATAGAAGGATGTTTGGTTGCCCTCTCACACAACACCAGAACCAGACACATCCACTCAAATTGAGTGTTGGGTGAGTTAAGACAGACAAAAGAAAATGCTTCTTTTCCCAGCATGTAATTAGTCTGTGGAACTCCTTGGCACAGGATGTGGTGATAGCATCTGGTCTAGTTGCCTTTAAAAGGGGATTAGACAAATTTCTGGAAGAAAAGTCCATCACAGGTTACAAGCCATGATATATATGTGCAACCTCCTGATTTTGGAAGTGGGTTACCTCAGAATGCCAGATGCAAGGGAGGGCACCAGGATGCAGGTCTTGTGTGCTCCCTGTGGCATCTGGTGGGCCACTGCGAGATACAGGAAGCTGGACTGGCCTTTGGCCTGATCTAGCGGAGTTCTTATATTTAGAATGGGAGTGGGGGGCTTTCCTCCTCCTCCTATAGTTCCACTGCTACTGTGAACTTGCTCCAGGTGCTCTCAGGAGAGCACTCAGGAAAAGCTGTTGCCAGGGCTTCCTGCTCCCCCCCAAGTCGCTTATTGTAAAACAGCCAGCTGGAGAGAATGCTAAAAGAGAAGTTCCACTCCCAAGATCCTCCATGCCAACCACTTCACAAAAAGCTGTTGCTGAGCAGAACAAGGACTGCGAAGTGCACGCTGACTACAGGGCTAAGGGGGGGGGGCAGATCAGCACCAAAATGCACCCTGGCAGGAAACACAAATTGACACTGTTTGGGGCAGCCCTACCAGGCCACTGATGTCAAATTTTAATTGGGTGAGCAGATAATTAAAGGGACACATGTATTCTTAAGGACCATTTTCCTTCCAGCATTTTATTGTTGTACAACATACTAAAGATGGGTTTTCTAACAAGGAGTTTTACCTCCAATCCTATTCTTCCCCCCCACCCACCCACTGCTACTACTGCATCCTGTGCAGGGGAGGAGTAAGCCTCCATAAGTACAGAGTAAGCCTCCATAGTAAGCCTCCATAGCACAGAGGGGTCTACTTGAACCTGCACTTGTGAATTTGCTGGTGCAGGTCCA
Source organism: Tiliqua scincoides (assembly GCF_035046505.1). Taxonomy (NCBI): domain Eukaryota; kingdom Metazoa; phylum Chordata; class Lepidosauria; order Squamata; family Scincidae; genus Tiliqua; species Tiliqua scincoides. Next base: position 188,866,552 of record NC_089824.1, read on the forward strand.
TAGTCCATGTGGACCTGCACTGCAGGAGCAGGTCCAGGAAGGGGGCTAGGATTCAGTGACCATTGCTGCCAACGCTGAACCCACCACTTCCCAGACGCAATCAGCCCTTCCTCATTCTGTTCTACCTCCCCCTGCCCTGTCGCTGCCTTGTTCTGCCATCTCCTGCCCCTTTTCCTCTTCCCCCCACCCTGTCCCACCTTTCCTGCTCAAAGACCTTGCCTTCCTTCCCGCTGGTGCTCTGGTAGCACTGACTCCATGCACTGATGGAGTTCTTTTTACAAAGCAGTTAGAGCAGGCAGAATGCTTGTTCTGCCGGTGCTGAAATCCAATAGGATCGGGCTGTTAGTAGTTGTTTATAAATTGTGTTATTTCATGTCTTTCTGTGTGTCAGCAAGGCAAGTACATTTTAGTGTTGGTAATATGCATATTTATTTAAAAGACAAGTGATTATTTTAGTAAATATTAGGGCTGCCCAACTGTGAGACCAGCTGAAATTGCCACTTTGAGCAGCAGGTCAGGCAGGGCCAGTTTAATGTAGTAGCAAAAATAGCATATACTACAAACCACACACATTTTGAAAGGCCATCAACAGCTTACCAGCTTCATCAAAGGCCCGTTCAGGCAAGTGGGAAGGAAGATAGAGGTAGACAACTGCAGCCCAGCCAGCTGCTCCTTGCTTACCTGCTGCTGTCCAGTTCTTTCCCTAACCTTTTTTCTGGCTTAGTGTAGAGCCACTCCAATTGCTCCAACTCTTGGAACTCCACCGAGTCAGTAACTTCTTCTCTGGGCTCACCAGTCAGAGTTCTGAAGCAGCCAGAAGTGAGTGGCAAGCTGGAAGTCAAAGGGGCAACCTGTGTAGTTAGTGCATGCAGCTTGTGTGAGGCAAGTGTCTCCGGTGTTTGTGAAGAACAAAACCAGCAAGAGTCTTTTTATCTGGCATTTGCACGCACACCAAGAGCATGTCTTATCTGCCATTTGCTGGGAGCTGGGGAAAAAATATTTTGCTGATACTGATGCTCCATAGCAGAGCCTCTTTTTATAACATATGCTACAGGCCCAGCACTAGCTTAATCTGGCCCTGAGGTCGGTGGAAGCTGGAAGTTGGCGGGGTGGCCACAACTCTCACCAACACACCCTGGCCTACTACCTGTCCAGCCACTGCCCCATTCTCTTCTAGCTCCTCCTCGTCCCACTGCAATCATTTTCTGATCACCCTTTTGAATGCTCAGTAAAAGAGCTGCCCCCTTTCACCCCCCCCACCAAATCTTCTAAAGTGGCAGCAGGCCTGACCCAAGGAAAATTACACCTGAATGGAAAATGCCTGCCCCCACCACCACCCACTACTGCTGCCCTCATAGGTGTGTGCGTGCAACATATCTCTGCCTCCTCTGCTTCAGTGGAGGAGAGTTGACTTAACTGGCTGCCATTGCCTCAGCCCACCCACCACCCTCCTCTGCAAGAGAGAGAGAGAGAGAGATTATGGCAGCAGCAGTGGGTATGTTCGCTGACTCACTGCTGCCTTCTCCTCTGAAAGTTCCCAGAAGACATGGCAGTGGGTTGCTACTGATTTGCTAAAACAGGAAAGAAAAAAAATTCACAGCCAAGTTTAATTCAGGGAAAACAGCAGGAAACAAAGAAAAAGCAAGAAAAGCAAGCAAGCAAAAAGAACTGTAAGCAATGTCAATACAGTACATTGATTTGCATTGAAAAATTCAACATCAACCTTGCAGTTCTTATCATTAGCAGTAGAAGAATATTACACTTGGTCTTTGTGCCTAATGGGAAACGTATGTAAGAAACACAAGAAGGTCACAATGGTTCTGTGCCAAGGACTATGTCAAAACTGATACCATTTGACTTGCCATGAGATAATGCAGGCTCCTCGTGGTATATTCAAATGCCCGAAGTGTTGTGAATAATACATTATTAACTAATGAAAAAACCATGTCACTGTCAAAACTCTTTTTCTCTATTCAGCCTTTGATACTTTTTATCAATATTGCACACCTTTACAGAATATCTATGTTAAAACATTTATTTTCAATGATGTTAAGATGTGTCATCTGCTTCTTTTGGACACTTACACAACACAGTATGCATTCTGTTTATATTGTAGAATAGTTCCAGAAATATTGTTTCTGCTATTTCAGTTCTTGTTTATATGGCTGTATTCATGTTTTCCTAAAACAGATAACTAAATATACAATTTATCATTGTTTATATGTTAATATGATGTTGAGCAAAAAATACAGCAAAACACATTTTTAAAAGAATGATACATATTTGATAACTATATTTTTATATTTATTAATTTATAGTTCAGTCAACCCCCTCTTCCAGGAAACCATTTATAGCCTGGCCCTGGAACAGGTACCAGAATGTACAGTACTGGAACTGGGGGGAGTTCTGTGATTCGTTACATCATTTCCAGTTTGTCCAATGGGTCCAAGTAATTTTGGTTGCTCTGCTCAGCTTCTGGTCCCTTTTCCTGGAAAATCATTTATAGCCTGAAATCAGTAGGTGTGTGACCCAGAACAACACCTGATGCTGCCTCAGGTCTGCCATAGCCTGAAATCAGCAGGTGTGTGATCCAGAACAACACCTGATGCTGCCTCGGTTCTGCCACATCTGCACAATTTTTAATTTACTTTAATTTAATTTTACAGTCCCTGTAAATCAAACTAGAAGTCTTCCACATTTGCAAAACCCATCGGGGTTAGGTGAGGAGGTGCATGATCCACTTTCTACGCATTTTTAGCAGTGCAGCTAACAGGCTGGAGGAAGATCAACCTGAATCTACCTCCTTCCCCCCCCCATCTGCCACTGATGCAACCCACATCATCTTGCCCCATGGATAGGCTGTCCCTGCCTGGAATGGGTACTGGTACATGGAATTAGGAAAAAAATTTATAACTTGCTATATCACACCCAGCTTGTCCAATGGACCCCATGATTTTGGTTGTTCTGCCTGTTTTGAAAGTTGGTGATCTGGACTATCCAGAAAACAATTTATAGCCAGAATAGCTTCCAGTCCAGAATGTGGAATTTGGGATCATTTGGGGGGGGGGTCAAGCAAAATTTAACATTTCCACCTGGTTTGTTGTAATAGTACGCGTAGATGAGTCTTGCTTTGTTTCATGTCTGTGCACCAGTCATTCAAGTCTGTTGTATGTTAAAATCAGGTTTTTGGCAGAGAAGGGGATAATACAGTCTCAATTCTGCATGGGCATGATTGCCAAATATTGATTATTCTCATGTGTCTCCGATATATGCCGTTGTATTTTGTATGATAAAAGAAGGCTGCTCCAACTTGGATTTGGCTGGGAAGAGTTGTTGGAATGCTTCAAGACCAACAATGTTGTTCTCAAGTGTGTCTTAACACATCCTGCAGTTTTTGCATTCGTATGATTTATCAATCGCCCATTCACCCATCCTGGCTTTTACATATTCCCTTGTCTGTATGCTGCTATTGAATTTTGAGCAGTGCATTGCTAAGGAGGTCAGGGAAGTATAGTTTAAACAAGAATGACATTTTCCACGTGATATCAGATCTAAGTTTCAAAGAGCAGGAACTTCTGTCTTTGCTTTCATCTTGTGGGGGTGGATGGAGGAAAGGCAAAAGAATACACACACATAGCTACAATACAGTCCTGGACTTCTGCATTGTTTCCTATGAGCTGCTGTCACTATTACCTTTTCGGTCACTGGTTCTCAAACTTTTTAGCACCAGGATCCAGATTTTAAAATGACAATCTGTTGGGACCCAGCAGAAGTAATGACATTAATCTGGAAATTATGTCATGGCCAGAAGAGACATCATCAAACAGGACAATTAACACCCCCCCCCCATACATCAAAATAAAATTAAGTAAATTAAAAGTTTACAATAAGTTTAAAAAATTATTTAAAATCTTTATTATTGTTGTTGTTGTTGTAACCTTTATTGGCATATACATACATCAAAACAATATACGAATAAAATTCAGATTTATATAAGATCAGAGGATGGCTCCATAATCCATAAATGCATGTCACACACAGGAAGAATCCAATAGTCAATAGTGCCCCCATTAGCTGATCTCATACAGGGCTAAGCTTCCAGTCTCATTTCCCTCGTAATTATGACTGTGGCGATAAAACAAGAGATGTTGATAAGAGTTTCTCCCTTCTCTACTGACAAAAGTGCTTGTAGCACATCTGCCTCTGCCCATCCCTGGAAGCACACTAGGATGGGCATAAGATGTTTCTGACGTTGGGTCTTATGCAAGGAACAAAACAAAAGGATATGTTCAACTGACTCCACATGGTTCAGATCACAAGGACAGAGCCTTGTGGGAAGAGATATCCTTTTAAACCGGCCCCATAGAAGGGCTGAAGGAAGGGCATTACATCTTGCCAGCATGAAGGCTCTTCTTAACTGCAGATTATACAGCTGGGATAAATAAAATGGCATCCTGCCTAACTGGACGGGTACATGAAAGTGCAATGGGGAGCAGGAGGTGTTGGCCAAACTCATTAGCTCTTGACATTCAATGTCTATGATTCTCTCCCTGACAACTCTATATGCTGCTGTTTGACACAACATACCCAGACACTCAATATCGAGACCAATTGATTTTAACTTGGTGTGTAAAATGGTGATCCCACAAGGCAGGACCGAGTCTGATACCAATTGGAACATCAGACTGTCATTGACCACATTGAAAAGGATACCAAGCCAAAACTTTGCAAATCTTAGCCACGTCATTGTGTTCAACCTGATAAGACCTGTCTCAAGGCATAAAACGGAGTAAGGGACACATTTTGGCATGCCTAAAATTTTCCTAAGGAAAATAGATTGAATACGCTCCGTAGCTAGATTTAGTGCCTTGAACCAGACCGGAACACCATATAAAACTTGAGTAACAGTCTTGGCTTTAAAAACCTCAGGGCTGCTGGAACATATCTGTTGCCCTGGGTATGATAAAATTGTGCAATTGCTGATGATGAGAGCTTAGCCAAATTAAGCACTGAGCTGCGATGGAAAGCCCATGAGTGCCTATAGTGAAATGTAATACCCAAGTATTTAAACTGGCGGACTTGCTCAATCTTATTACCCTTACAGATCCAGCTGTAAGACTTCCAACTCTTTGCAAAGATCATAACTTTGGACTTGGTATAATTAATCTCCAGCTTGTTGGTTGCTAGATATTCAGCACATTTATTAAGCAACCTCAAAAGGCCAAAGCAGGTGCAAGATATTAGAGTCATGTCATCTGCATATAAAAGCAGTGGCACCTGAAGGTTGCCCAGCTTAGGACAATGGCTGTTAACATTCTCCAAGGCTGGAGCGAGGTCATTCATAAACAGGTTGAACAGTAGAGGTGCCAGGACGCAACCTTGTTTGACCCCTTTATTGGTAGTTATTTTCTGGGACAAAGTCCCAGATTGGGGACACCGCACCTTACAGGATGTGTTGGTGTACAGAGATCTGATTAGAAGCAGAAGTCTTTTATCTATCCCTAGTAAGGTAAGCTTGTTCCAAAGCAATCCTCTATCTATTGAATCAAATGCCCCTTTTAAATCAATAAAGGCTACATACAGCCTTGCCTTGGATGACTTAACTTGCTTGTCAATAAGATGTGAGAGAATCAGGCAGTTGTCAATGGTCGATTTACCTTGCCTGAAACCTGCTTGCTCCGGTCCAAGAACACAGTGGGAGCTAACCCAGGCCCTGAGCTTATTATATAGATATCTTGCATAAGTTTTGCCAACAGTTGACAATAAACTGATAGGCCTAAAATTGGCCGGGAAGTCAGGATCACCTTTCTTAAAGATTGGGACAATGATTGCGGTCAACCAATCTTGTGGGATTTGTCCCGTTCTGTTAATTTCAGAGAAAAGAGGGGCAAGTAGTTGTGCCCACCAATCAGGATCATTTTTCAGCAATTCAGGGGGTATTGCATCAATTCCAGGGGCCTTCTTACTTTTAAGATGTCCAATTAAGTGACTAACCTCTTCTGGTTCCACTGGGGCCCACACAGGAAGCTCAGATTCAGAAAAATCTACATTTATTTTATAAAATTTATAAAATTATTTAAAATAAAAAAGAATCCTCCTAACCATCCCAAAGCAGTTGCTGATCTGTTTTTTTTTTTAAATCCACAACCCCAAAGCATCCCAACCGTCTTCAATCCCCAACCATCTTCAATCCTATCCACACTTACCTGGGAGTAAGCCCCATTGACTATAATTGTTAGAATATAAGAAAATCCCGGCTGGATCAGGCCAAAGGTCCGTCTAGACCAGCCTCATGTATCTCATAGTGGCCCACTAGATGCTTCAGGGAGCATCCAAGACAACAAGAGACCTGCATCCTGGTGCCCTCCCTTGCATCTGGCATTCTGAGGTAGCTTACTTCTAAAACCATGAGGTTGCACATCCCCATTACGGCCTGTAACCTGTGATGGACTTTTCCTGCAGAAATCTGTCCAGTCCTCTCTCAAAGGTATCCAGGCCAGATGCACTCACCACATCCCGTGGCAAGGGGTTCCACAGACTAATTACACGCTGGGCAAAGAAATATTTTCCTTTGTCTGTCCTAACTCTCCTGACACTCACTTTCAGTGGCTGTCGTGAGAGGGGCACACTTTTAAATCCCCTTTTAAAGGCCTCCAGGCCAGATGCCCTCACCACATCCTGTGGCAAGGAGTTCCACAGTCCAACCACACGCTGTGTCAAGAAATATTTTCTTCTGTCTGTCCTAACTCTCCCGACACTCACTTTCAGTGGCTGTCCCTGGTTCTGGTGTTAACACAGAGTGGCCTCTTCAAAGTACAGATCTGCAACATGTCCCCAAATGCAGTCACATTCCATGGTGGCATCAAGCCTGATACTCACTGAAATGAACGGAAACCCACCACCAAAAGAAAAGCTTCAAAATTAGCAGGGCAGTCCCGCCTTCAGCCCATGGAATTGCTAGTCTAGTGTTTTCTTCTCCGCGCTCTATGGAAATTGGTCCATAGTGACGCCATCGACGCGCGCCTGATGTGAAGGAAGGTGCAGGAGCGGCCTGGGCCCGAGTCGCCGGGATTCTCTCCCCTTATGGGGAGGGTGTGGTGAGTGGGGGCGTCCAGGGAACAGGCGGTCGCTCCCCCCGCAGACCTCTCGGCGCGGCGCCCCGTGTGCGGCTGGGCGGAGAGCGCAGGGCCACTGCTGGAGCAACCCCGGAGCCTGGTGGCTTCTCCCGTCCGCTCAGCGTCACAGGCTTCCCTGCCTGCGGTGGGGCGCCGTGGGCGGCGCTGAGCCTCCACAGCGGCCTTCCGTGGAAGAGGAGCCTCTCTGGGGCTTCCCCCGCAGGGGACCAGCTGAGGGTCAGTGGGGCTGCAGTGTCTGGGGCAGCCCTGCCCCCTGGTGTCCGTGGAAGCAGCACGTCCTCCTCCCTCACGGGGGCTGCAGCAGGCAAGGACGCTTTCAGGGGAAACGCCCAGCCTTTGCAGATCCAGGCCAGATGCCATCACCAGGTCCAGTGGCAGGGAGTTCCACAGACTAACCACACGCTGGGTAAGGAAATACCTTCTTTGGTCTGGCCTAATCCCCCCAACATTCAGCTATCCTAACTTCTCCAGCACTCAACACACACACAGCTGGCAAGGATGCGAATTTCCAGCTGTCACTGTTTCATCAGAGCTTGGCTGTTCTGACATACCGATGCCACATGTACAGGGAAGTAACTTTATGGTCAGAATTACAAAATACTATTCTTGGGGGACAGCGGGGGTGGGGTGGGGGAGCTTTGACTGTTAAAGGGATGTTCTTTTCCCTCTCACACAACAACAGAACCAGGGAACATCCACTAAATTGAGTGTTGGGAGAGTTAGGGCAGACAAAAGAAAATATTTCTTTACACAGTGTGTAATTAGTCTGTGGAACTCCTTGCCACAGGAAGTTGTGATGGCACCTTGCAGGAGAAGGATAGGGTGGATAGGGGCATGTTCTTTTCCATCTCACACAATACCAGAACCAGGGGGCATCCACTCAAATTTTATCGGTATTGTCAGAAAGAAAGAAAAAGTAGCTTTGTAGGCTTTGTTTGGTTATAAGCTGAACACATCTGTGAAGATTCATGCTATCAGCTCTAGAGATGCCCATTACAGTGAGATCAGCAGTAGGAACTTCAAACGAACTTGTGGCTTAAAATTGCACTTCTGATGTAGCTTATCTTTTGGTTATGAAGAAGGGGTGTGTTTGTGATGGTGTGGATTTTCTTAATGGAGTGGAAATCATAGTATAGGTGGCAGTATTGAACTGTCATTCAAAATTTGAGTAGTACAGAAGTTGAGTGCCAAACTTGTGATACAAGAGACACATAGTCAGTTTTTGTTTTTTTAAGTGCCCTATTGTAGCTGCAGGGAGCTTCAGATTTCATAATAGAAAAAACTGTGGTGGGGTGGTCAAAAGCCATTTCTCTCTGGCTAATTTTTCAGTCAAAATCATTATCGAAGGGGAAAACGTTAGATTTACATATAAATGTAACCTAAATATTCTTATGTTCTAAAGCATTCGAGGAAGGGAGAATATTTTGAATAGGAAAAATTGGTCCAAAGGGCAGGGTTAGCCATTCTCTCCCCATGTCACTGCTTGAATAAAATGTAAAGCTTCTCTGCAGCTATAGTAAAGTAATAAAATAAAATGTTAACGCAGAAGATATGTCATTCTCTTCCACCGCATCTCATGTGGCCCTTTATAAATTCTGTCTCGTGTTTATACATGCTACCAGTGAAACAGGTTCTTCTATTCACAGGTTACTGATATTCTGAACCCATCTCTTCAATGTTCCTGTTGAGTAGAGTAGTTCACTATGGCACCTAAAGATATAATGACCAATTCTCATGCCAAGTCCATTCTCAATGCTATGAACTCCCTACGAAAAAGTAACACGCTTTGTGACGTGACCCTGCGTGTAGAGCAGAAAGACTTTCCAGCCCATCGGATTGTATTAGCTGCTTGCAGTGATTACTTCTGTGCTATGTTCACCAGCGAGGTAGGCAAGATGCACAATGCATGCTTTTTTTGTTCGCATGTTGAGATTTTTGCTCATAATAGACACAGTGCAGAAATCACTTTAGGCTGTGCTCCTGTGTCTGCTTTCTTGAAAATAAGGTAATTATTTTATTACTTGAAAGTAATACACATGGATAAATTTCTTTATATGTAAGAAGTAACAGATAATTGAACCACTTGTTCATGTAATGCTAAACCATTGTCTGTTGTTGCTTCTGAACTGGACCTGTTTGTTCAATATAATTTAATAGGCTTGAAACCAACTGATTACTTGTTTGATGGGGAAGGAGGACTGAATCCTCCCCTTCTTGAACTGTTGGTTAGAAGGAATCAAGCTGTTCTGGTCGACTGCAAGTCCACAGCTTTGTTGCTAAATTGAAATGAAGAATTACACCTGCAGAACTCATTCAAGTGCATGATTTTCCCATCCAAGATAGGTGTGGGGAAACCTGCTTCTGGGTGTGTGTAGCTCTTAGGTGGATTAGGGTGAATCTGAATTAGTCATCAGATTTTGGATTCTGAATTCCTAACTATGCCTTATTTACTGTCAGTCCAAATCAATGGATTTTTGAATAATCAGAACTTGAACTGAGAGAACTTATAAAAATGGTGATATGTGGGCCTGCCTTTAAAGTAGAAACTGACAGAAATCTTTGCAATGGTTTTGACAGCCCCTGTGAAAGATACAACTTTTTAGAGGTTCAGTGCAAATGTGTGTATAGAAACAATATAAATGCCTTGTGATTAGTAGATTAAGAAAATTGGAGTCTCCTCTATTGACCTTTTTCACTGCAGAGATAGTGAAAAACAGTTATAATGCCACAAAGGGAACGGTTGCTTCTTGTAGCAGGTCCATTACTTTGATTAAGAATTACTGTATTAAGTTATTGAAGAATTCTAATTCGGCAGCCTCACATTGGCTGCATTTTGGACATCATGTGGTTTGTTGTGATGCGAATATGCCATGATGACCTTGGACTTGTCCACTCTCCCCTCCTTTCCCCTTCCTGCATGAGGGGAGGATGTTTGTTTACTTCTCTCGACTGGAATTAATAGTTTCCTATTTTGTCTATGGGAAATTGCTTTCTACAAATCACAGTTGAATTAGGATATCAAACCAGAATTTGATCCTAGTTTGTTAACCAACAGTGGATACTGTTTCTGATATTCATCAATAAGATCTAGAATCTTGCAGTTAGTGAGTTTTCTGCGTTTGTGTGATAAAAGCCAATATTAAATTGTGTCCTTCCAAATATTCAAATTCTGTGTACAATTTAGCTTTCCTGGCTTGCAATAAACATTGTGGTTTGTAAATTGCTTCTAAACTGGTTACTTGATCATGCAACCACACAAGATGGTTTAAAAATGCTGGTTCACTTTGATAGGTTAGTAACTTCCAGGATTGTATTCGAAGAAAGTTAATGTCACCTAATGTTTTTCTTAATTTCAGTGGTGCTCGGTCATGATTACCTTAAACACCACCATTTATTTCAATGGGACTTTGGAATCCTAACTTTCATAGGAATCAACCCCTTATATGCAAGGCTGTACCGATTTATCATCTTCTGCCTGACTTCAGCGTAGGAAGGATTTTAGTGTGGTTGTAAACAGAGGTGATTGTCAGTTGGTTTATGTTTATAATTTGCAGCTTTCAGAGAAGGATAAACCCTATGTGGATATCCAAGGGCTGACAGCCTCTACTATGGAAATTTTATTGGACTTTGTATACACAGAGACAGTTCATGTGACAGTGGAGAATGTTCAGGAGTTGCTCCCAGCAGCCTGTTTGCTTCAGCTGAAAGGTAAAGGCAAAAGAAATAACAATATAGACCATTGATGGAGATCTTTTTGGGGGAGTCTGTTGCCTATTTTGTATATATATTTACTATCAAATTAAGCTCAGCATGAGGAGCATAAAATTACAAATGTATAAATTAAACTATTTATCAAGCTAGCTTCAATCAGTGTGTAATATAATCCCAACCTTGCCTCAAAGCCAACAGGCAGCCCAATCCTAGCCTTCCTAGCTTCCAGAGGAACAGCGGTGCCAAAATAGCAACCGCTGTATCCCACAGCTGCTGGGAAGCCACTAGAGGTCTCCTCGGGGGAAGCCCCAAGCCCACAATGGGACTTCTCACATCTGTGCCAGCTATTTTGCAGGTGCAGACTTGAGAACCTCCATGTTGGGCTTTGCAGCCAAACTCAGAAGATAGGATACGGCGGAGGTGACCTCTGTCCCACCCCCCTCTCACCCTAGCTCCTCCCCAGTTCTGCCTCCACCTCACCCCAAAAGGCCACACCACCGCCCAGCAGCCCCACTTACCTCCAGGCTGCCAGGCGGTGTCCTCCACTTGGTGCCTGGCACTCCCTACTCCTAGGGTGCCGTAAACATGCTTTATAGCATGTTTTCGACACCCAGGGCCGGCACTGAAGCTTTTCAACTGAGGGAGTTTCATGACTGAAGCAGCATAACCAAAAACACTCACTGCATATCCTCTTTGGTGTTAAAGCAGAATGGGGTGAAGGCCTTGACACCAGGTATTGGAAGGCAAGAAGTTTCATGTGGGAACAGAAGGTGTTCTTAGGGTACCCACAAAGTGCAGCATGGTATAGTTACCAGGGAAAGTGACTAATCAGCTTACTCTGCATTTAGTTTTCTCACTTTAAGAGAAGAACTTGGTTCTCCAAAATAGTTTTCTAAACAAGAACACAATAATCATTCAATTTACCCACAGGAGTGAAGCAGGCTTGTTGTGAGTTCCTGGAAAGCCAACTGGATCCATCCAACTGTTTAGGGATCCGAGATTTTGCTGAAACGCACAACTGTGTTGACTTAATGCAGGCAGCAGAGGTCTTCAGCCAGAAACACTTTCCAGATGTGGTTCAGCATGAAGAGTTTATCCTCTTAAGTCAAGAAGAAGTGGAAAAACTCATCAAATGTGATGAAATTCAGGTAAAAGTTGGTTTTTTAAAAAATAACATGAAAACAGGTATATATCTATAGTTAACAGCTGGTGTATATTTTCTTTCTGAAACGGAAATTCCACTTGTGGACATACAACTGAGTGAGAACAGAGCAAAAACACTCCCTTGCTTTCATCAAGGCAATTGCATCTTACCTTCTTACTCCTCTCCAATAAATGTTTAAGGAAGTAAGAGTCCTCGTGCGATTTGGGCATTCTGAGCCTCCAGTGGTGAGGGAGCGCAGTGTCCTCCTGTCGCTAAGCATGACAGTACATTCCAGCTGTAATTGTAGATGCTGTTGGTCTGCATCTTATGTGAGGGTTACATCCCAAGGTCTGTGCATAAAGCCAAATCATGCATTGTCAAAACTCCCTTAAAAGCCAACAAATATGTACTGTCTCTTTAAGAACTAAATGCACAGTATGACTGACATGGGAATTGATGGAATGGCAGCTTCACTCTCCCTTTTCAGGCTCATTTCAGGGCATAAATGAATAGTAGAATTGTGAGCAGAGTTGCCTGTACCATTTAAACTGATGTTTTTCTCCATCTTTGGGGAGAGGGATTGAGTGTGTATACTTGAATTCATGAAATCAGTCACACATAAGACACAGGCTGATTGTGTATGCCTATTTCTTATGTTGTCGGTATAGATAACTTGCTTATTTACAGGTGCCATAGATAAAAGGCCTTGTATTTATTAATCTGCACACTAGAGAGCTCCCTGGTGTTTTTCCTAGGGAATCTTTCTGTCTTCTGCTCATGTTGTATCACATCATGGATACGACACTTTAGGTGCTTGTGGCAGTCATACAACATACTCCCCTTGCAAGAGCTCTACATAATAAGAAGAGCCCTGCTATTTTGTACCATGAGGGGCTGTTTTAGGAGGACTGTAATTGCTAAGCAACCACAGTTTATGTTTTGAGGACTGACCCACAAGAGAGGCATGACCTGTCCCTTTTCCTCTTTAGTCAAGGCCATCTGTCCTTTAAAAGTCTGATCCATGCCATGACTTTTTCCTCATAGGTGGATTCTGAAGAGCCTGTCTTTGAGGCGGTCATTAACTGGGTGAAGCACTCAAAGCGAGAAAGAGAAGCCTCCCTTCCAGAGCTTCTGCAGTATGTGCGCATGCCTCTTCTCACCCCACGCTACATCACTGATGTCATAGACACTGAGGTAGGATCAGTTGTCCTATTAAGCAACTAATGGAATCAGTCTAATATTACAGCTACTGTTTGAGTAGTTAAATTTATTTTAAAGTAGCTTTCTGCCCAAGACCATTGAGGACTGTCTTAAAATGTGGTTTACTTGGTGGTATAGTCTATCTATGGTACAGATTGTATACAAATGTAAACAGTTAACTTAAAAGCTTGGCAACTTTTTTGTAGCCCATGACTGACCTCTGGCTTAAAATTTGTCTGCTTGGAGGGAGCCAAATATGCATGCAATGTCAATTTTTAAAAAAATATGTGAGGCTCTCTTTTAACAATTTGTCCTTTGATACTACTTGAATACGAACCAGAAGTTTGTATTGCTTCTCTTTGCAGCTTTTCACTACATCAGACTCTATTTTCAGTTTACTACTACTAAAAGTGTTGTTTTGAGGAATTGCAAGATACTTATACTATGTATATGTGTCTCCCCCAGCCTTTCATTAGATGCAGTTTGCAGTGTAGAGACCTTGTGGATGAAGCTAAGAAGTTTCATCTAAGGCCTGAGCTTCGGAGCCAAATGCAGGGTCCCAGAACCAGAGCACGTTTGGGTAAGTGCTGGAAGAATCCATATCAGAAAGATTGAAACACTGTAAGATACAATGAAATGATAATATTCTGTTCCCATATTTAGGGCCATCTATTGTCCAGCAGATCCAAAGTGTTCCATGAAAACATTGCTGATATTGCATAGCAGCAGGGGCTTAGTAGTTTCAGTGACACATCATCAAAGGATGACTATCACTGTTCCAGAACGATGTGTCTGATGTGGATAAAAATTGCTGGGAGAAATTCTATACTATACCCTATGTTAAATTCACAGTTGGAAATTGAAGCATAAAAGGGGTGTGATTGTTCAAAGTGGCAAGTGTTCAGATTTCTGCCCTCTTAAGTCTAGAAATGTAGGATTCTGATACACATCTCTTCACATTCCAGAGTCATTGAAACAGGCAGTTAGACAAATTCTAAGCATATGAGTTTTGAAAAGAGTTTTGTGAAAAGTAGTTGCTCCAAAGAGGCAAAGTAGATGAACAGATATGCCCATATAGCCTTTTGCATGATACAAGCTCTTGGTTTTACCAGCTGGCAAATTATAGCAAAATCAGAATGAACTAGTATTATTTTTTTCCAATGAAAAGCAATACAAATTTTAAACTATAAATAAAACACACATTTAAAAACAATGTTATTTAAATACAGGCGTCCCTTGTATCTGAGGGGGAATGTGTTCCAACACCCCCCCCCCGATACAGAAACTGAATATGAACACTCCACTGTCCCCTCACACCCATTAGTGCTGTTTAAAGGCTTACTGCAGCGAAGTGTTTCTTGCTTTTACAGGTCATGGTAAGCCTTTAAACAATGCTAATGGGTTTGATGGGGCATCCCTCCCCAGATCCCTTGATATGGGGGAGCCGTCTGTATAATCAAAAACACACAACCACCTCACTTTCCTATGAGGGAAAAGTTACTTGTTCAGAGCATTTTAGTTTAAAAAAAAAAGAATGTGAGACACGATACAGGTATATAAAATTAGAAAGTGTGTAGAAAGTGGCCGAAGAAGAGACTTTCTCCCTCATAATACGTTATCAGAATTTTGAGTCATCTCATGAAACTGATTGGCAGGAGATTCAAAACGGAGAACAGAACAAACTTATTCACACAACATAATTTGTGGAACTAATTGCCATCACTACATACTGTGGCAATTAGCTTATATGCCTTTTATAGCAAGATTAGACATATTCATAGAGAATTAGTCTGTATGTCATGATTATGAAGCCTCTGGGGAGCAACAGCAGGGAATAGTTGATGTTTTTGTGCCTGGCTGCGGTCTTCCTGGAAGCATTGGTTGGCCACTGTGAGAAACAGAGTACTGGACCAAATGGACAGACCAAAGGTCTGACAGCTGAGAGCCAGTGCTTCCAGGAAGCCAATTTGGTAGTGCTCCTCTTATGTTCTTTACCAAGAGAAGCTAACAAAGCAGGACTTGGTGTTTTGGTATTGCTCTGTGGAGGGAAGATGAAAGTTGAGTGGCAAGATGATGTCATAGTTCGGTCTTAACTTGTGAAAGTTCAAGTCTTTTGACTGGTTGATATATATTCTTAATATTTTTAGATGCTGTTAACCTGAAAATTCTCAATAAATTTTAAATTAGAAAAAGAATGCTGATAAACTGCTGCTGATACTGGGAGAGATTCAAATCAGTTATAAAAGGCAACATTTCCAAGGTATTCTGCAGAAAAGCAGCATAATGACAGCCCATGCTGTATGTCAAAAGTTGTCATTACTTTCTGAGGTATCTGGTTAGATTCAAAAGTATCTTGCTGATTGGAGCCATTAGCTGCAAATGATAGAATGAACTCACCAAGGGCCAGAATATAGCAACTAGTAAAGAGAGCCCAGATGCACTGCTGAAAAACAGGCAACTGGAACTTTGAGAGAGATCATTATATTTAGGCAGAAGCTAAACATGAATCATCAGCATGATGGTGTTGAAAAGGGAACAGACCTTTTCAGGTTGCTTTAACAGACATGGGAATTGAATAGGAACCTTCAAGCACCTATGGAAGCTAAACACAGCTGTATTTCTGTGTTTAGCTTCCATAACTGTAAAAGATCATTGTTAGCAAAGGGAGGGAAGTAATTATTTTCTGCAATCACTAAAGAAAGAATATAATGCATTGGGCACAATTCTGTGCTTTGTTACATACATTTATCCTGTTGAAGTAAATGGGGCTTGCTTGCTTGCTTAGTAATGTGCTGAATTGTGCCCTGAGTGGTTAAGCAGAAACAGTATAGATTTAGGTACAAGAAAAAGACTGTAAGTATTGGAATAATAGAACGCATTAGCCAGTGAAATGGTCTTTTTTCCTGGAAATTTTTAAGAATTTGGGCAAATCTGTCTGAATCAGTTTAGAATTAATGTATCATGCAACATGGTATCTTCCAGCTGTATTTAGGGTTAAAGAGAATATTTGCATGCCAGAGATTTTGCTCTGAGTTTGTTGTCTGTACTGAGGATTCTTCCTTCAAAACAGGAGTATGAATACGATTTATGCACTTTCCAGGTGGCCTACTGGAGGATTGACATTCCTCTTGTTCATTTTCATACAGGTGCCAATGAGGTTCTCTTAGTAATTGGGGGCTTTGGAAGCCAACAGTCACCTATTGATGTGGTGGAGAAATATGACCCAAAGACTCAGGAGTGGAGTTTCCTACCAGTAAGAAATTGGCTGTTTTGTCACCTTTTTTGCAATAATGAAATCTAGCCATGCGCTTGGATAACAAATGTTTGTTCAGTATGAGCATGTACGGGGCTAGCTAACAAACTCTGTTCTGGGAAGTGGTCCAGCTGTTAAGCAATTCTACTTCCATAGTGGGAAAGGGAGGCAGAAACATCAAGAGAGACAAGGAAAACTTATCTTATAATAGAACTTCACCTCTGAGCTCTCCTTCAGTCACCACAGCTGTGTCCACCTCAGTGAGGGAAGCCACAGCAAGGCTGGTACATCTGGCAGGAAATCCGTTGAGAAAACCACTCTTTTTATTGTGTTCTGGGCAAGGGCATTTAAAAACAGCCCTACGCATCTAGGCAGGCCTTCACCAGTAGGATGTGACCAAAGGTGATTACCCCTTTGGGTTGAGGCACAGGGTGAAGGGCACCCCTTGTGCTGGATAAGTAAACCAGGAGATATTTTGTTTTTGTTTCAGTATCTTCAGTATTTTCTCTAAAGATATTTGGTTAAAGATCTGGCCCTGGTTGGGTTGTTGCCATCACTGAAACGAAGTGTGGGGTAGTTATTTGAGTAAAAGAGCGGAATTTGATTGGTAGTTTGGGTGGTGTGTCTGTGTGTTCCTCTGATGGAGAGTTGTGTTTTGGGCCTGGGATCAGAGGGGGAGGAGAGAGTTTTGGTACCATCATTGTGAGCATATCTAGGTATAGGAGTGTTGGTGGTGAGAGTTTGGTGTAAGACTATGTATAAGCACCTCACTTTGCGGGGTTAGGCGACCTATTAGAATGATCTTCTTCAGTATCTAATGAAGCAGTTTTCAAACTCTCGGAGTTTGAAAACTGCTGTAAGTTCTTGCGGGGGTGGGGGGAGGCAGCAGGGGTAGGGGGAAGGTAGCGGCACAATCCCCAGGATCGCGCCGCTCAGGGAGCTGCAGGGGCTTGGCTGCACTTGCCAGAGCCTTCTGCAACCTCCCGGGGGTGTGGGGAGCCCTGCACGACTGTCTGCAGGGCTCCCCGAAGCTACAAGAGTGAAAGTGGAGCGATCGCACTCCACTTCGTGTAGCGGACGTGGAGCGCAATCGCGCCACTTTCACTCCTGCAGCATCAGGGAGCCCTACAGACTCGCGCAGGGCTCCCCACACCCCCGGGAGGTTGCAGGAGGCTCTGGTAAGTGCACCCAAGCTCCTGCAGCCCCCTAAGTGGTGCAATCCTGGGGATCGTGCCACTGCCTCCTCCCTGCCGCCTGGCTGCCCCTGGCCCCTAAGGGGCAGAAGCCAGGGCCCTCAGGCTGGGGCGTCACAACGCCCCAGTTTTAAAAGCTCTGATCTAATGAATCAAAATGTTTTCCTGATGGCCCTGGGAGCCAACAATTCCTGGAGCTACCAGGTTTTCTGATTCCGTTTTCTCTTCCCTAACATGTATAGAGCATCAGCCGTAAAAGACGCTATGTTGCCACAGTGTCCTTGCATGATCGGATATATGTGATGGGTGGTTATGATGGCCGTTCTCGTCTTAGTTCTGTAGAATGCTTGGATTATACGTCTGATGAAGACAGTATCTGGTATTCGGTGGCTCCAATGAATGTTCGACGAGGCCTAGCTGGGGCCACTACACTGGGAGGTATGTGTTTAGTATATTGTCACACCAGGTAATTTGAATTGTGGCTGGTGTGGCTTGCCAAAATGGCAGTCCTTTAGGTATCAAACCAGTAGTTGATGGCAAGCATAGTTGTTCACGGAGTAATGTGTAGTCCACTGCAGTTGCCAGTAAAAGTCAAAATCCTTTGATTGAAAGGATCATCTAAACTTTCAGTATCGTTCTTGCATCATTACTTAGAATTCCAGGGACAGCAAATTTTTCAGTCATCAGTGGAAGTTAATGGTGAATTCATGGTAACCAGAATTCATACCACTGCTTGAAACTTCCACATTGCCACAATGCAGAATGAAAGGCTAAGCTCTGCCTTCGTGGCCAATTTACCATATTTGGACATGGCAAAGTCCACTAAAACAGCAAATGACAGGGAAACTCATGATAGAAATTGGTAGTGCTGTAGTTATTGTTTTCATACCAAACTGCATAAAAATTTCCCTAACATGATTGTTGGTTACTCTGATGATATTATTCAATACTATTATATTATACAACACTAGTCCTTTTCTAAAAAAAATTATCCTTTGTTTTGCAAGTAGGCATTCATAACCCTGTGGCAGCCATCTATGTATAAGACAAGCTGCCTTGGCAAGGCGTCCTTTTATGCAGAAGATATACAGGAAGCCCATTCTAAGTTTTTCAGTAGATACTAGTACCAGTGTTGTCCTTTGGCACAAAATGTATAAATCAGTTGATTTGTTTGATTAATACACTTAGGGCGCAATCCTAACCCCTTATGTCAGTGCTTTCCAGCACTGACATAAGGGCAATGCAGTTCTGAGGTAAGGGAACAAACAGTCCCTTACTTTGAGGAGGTCTCCGTAAGTGACTCCCAACTGCAGGATGCAGCGCATGTCCCATTGGCACTGCAATGCCAGTTCTGGAAAGCACTGATATAAGGGGTTAGGATTGTGCCCTTAGAGTCCAGTTCTGTCCTTCCAAAATCTGAGTGGCATAGGGTATGATTGCTTCCCACATTTGAACCAAAAATGGGGTGTTGCTCAAACGGAAGCTGCTATAAGGGGTTCTGGATGCCACTTCCCAAATCGCAGTGAGGAAGTTTCTTCTTGGGGAGGTAGCATGTCTCCATTAGAAGAAATCCAGGTCCATTCAGGGATAAAGAATAAAAACACTTCATTGCTTGACAGTATAAAGGGACAGACCATCCTGCTAAGATTTTATTAAACAAGCTAGGCTCATCCACTCTTCCACATATACCTCCATATTCACCAAGGCTTGCCTGTTGTGCATGTGATGGAAGGTGGTGATCAGGTCAGAAGAGAGCCAGTTTATCATCACTCTGGGCCATTAATTTGCTCAAGAGCCCAAAAAGACAGATCTTTTAACAGTGTGATTACAATCTATCTTTCATTTGAGTAAAGGGTGCCCTGCATGGTTGTGAGCTCTGATTGTCTCCATTCTTTTTCTGTAGTGGTCTGATCATTTTACTCACATTCAGCAATTCACAAGGGTGTCTTATAAAATAAACTACATGACCATAATTACACATGTTAAAGTCGAAGTGTGACATCTCTTGTCCATAGGAATTGCAGCATCTTTACCTGCCTCTATAGCAGGAATGCTTGCAATGGTCATGTGGGTAGTGATCTTGAGATGATGAAGTTCCAGATAAAAGAGTTCGTTTTTTATCTGTGACTGATGTTACTTGTTACTACCCACTGGCTATATTTCTGATGTGACTGTATAATGTAGGTTTATTGTGGCAGCCTGGAATGTTCTTAATGAAGAACTAATATTTAGAGAGGGATCTGCCTAGAAGAGCAGCTATAGAGTTAAATGGAAAATGGCCAACCATTTTTTCTGTTATGGATTTAGGTCTAGTAGATAGCAAGTTCTTTCTGTATTGGTGTGCTGCTTTGGTTCTAGCAGTATATAATATATGGGAAGAATGATAACATCTTTGTAATCAGTCGTGTTGCACTCTGTCTGATTCTTTAGAGAAATCTGTGTCATAGGAATAACTAAGTTTAATTCTTAGAAATTGGCCATTAGATAAATTGACTATATCTCAAATGGAAATTGTCAAATCCAATGGGAACTTCTAAATCAAGTGTCATTTTTAAAAAAAATGAAGTCTATTTGATGGCCAGATTTTTTAAATCAAAATAGTAAATAATGAATGTGTCGCATTGTGATGCAATACTTGAATGGATATGATTATTTCTAAGAACATAAGAACAGCCCCACTGGATCAAGTCATAGGCCCATCTAGTCCAGCTTCCTGTATCTCACAGTGGCCCAACAAATGCCCCAGGGAGCACACCAGATAACAAGAGACCTCAATCTGGTGCCCTCCCTTCCATCTGGTCACACATCACAATTTATTTTTTTTTTAAATTGTCTATATCCTTGCACACAGACAAATAAAGAAGATGGCTAGGGAAGGCCTTATTTTATAAAGTGCTCTCAGTTCATAACCTGATACTGTGTTACAGACATGATATATGTTTCTGGAGGTTTTGATGGAAGCCGACGGCATACCAGTATGGAGAGATATGATCCTAACATTGATCAGTGGAGCATGTTGGGAGATATGCAAACAGCTCGAGAAGGGGCGGGACTGGTTGTTGCTAACAACATTATCTACTGTCTTGGTAGGTCACCTTGTCTGCAATCCTATGTGCACTTGAAAAGGTTCTTAAACCTTATTTTTATTAAACTGTGTGCCCTCTGGGACAAATAACCATATTTTAACATTTGCCATGTAAACTGTTTTGTGACCTTTTTGTTGGAAAGTGGTATAGTAATAAATCAATTTACTAAATGGATATCACTAAATGAAAGTCACTGAAGCTTTTGAGTAACATGTTTAGAATTGCCCTCTTAGGGTATTTTCTGTGTCTACTAGTGCCTTAGCCATGTTCTGGTGAAAGGGCTGGGCAAGAAGTTAAAGCCTGGAGGTCATCCTGCAAGTCTTCCAATATTTGCAAGTTTATTTCTACCCTGAGGTGTCCATTAAGCAAGAAAATGCCCTTTCCTAGAATACCTGTGCATTTAATATTCCAGTACTGGGAACAGTAACCTGTGTGAGTCATAGAAATGGAGGAAGGGAACAGGTTTTACAGGACAGAAGCCTTCACTCTTATTTTCCTGAACGTGAGGGGTGACTTGGTTTCAGTTTAAGAAATATTGTAATATATACTGTATATCTATAAAATATCCTTACACTATTGAGATAGTATGAGCTGCACTGACTGTCCTGAGTAATAATTTAGGATGAAAAATTCATACCAACTTTATCCAGCAAGTAGTGCCCCAACTGTTTGCAGACTTTATTGTAGAAATGTCTTTTTCAGAAGCCACATCATGTGAAAGTTAGAAAATAATTGGGCCCGTTATTCACCTTTCGACATTATTCATCACTAGATTTGTCAAAGTCTGTGTTCCTTCCTCAAAATATTCTCTCTCCTGCCTCCCTGCCTGTCATAGATTCTGAGCCCTTTGAAATCTGGAGTCCTTTTCCCTTTTTGAGTGTTTGGCTATGCCTTTGACTGATAAATAAATAAATTGATGGGTTCCTCTGTTTTCAGGTGGCTATGATGGTCTGAACATCTTAAATTCTGTGGAGCGATATGATCCCCACACTGGGCACTGGACAAATGTCACTCCAATGGCCACCAAACGCTCAGGTGAAAGCTCTGTTATGGGTTGGCTGCTGTGGAATGAAATGTGTAAATGCAATTTCTAACAAGTTTTTGATCAGCATAAATCCATTGTAGGACACTTGCAAGAGTGATCCCATTAACCATCTTTTATAACACCAATGGCAGTTCGATAGAGATGGCCTGATATTATTCAGCAAAATATTTTTCTTTTCCATGCAACTCTAAAAGAAAAAACTGAAATGTTCAGATGATGGATTTAGCACTTGCCAAGTCTAATAGTGGCAGCCCTCTTCCTGGCACCCCTCTTACCTACCATAATAACTGAATAGCCTTCAGGACTTAAACTGCATGTTTTTTTCTCACTCTTTCATGCCACCAAGGCACAGTTTGGTTGGACATTTTGAAGGTTTAAAAGTTATCTTTTTCTTAACTTTAAGTAACACTTATGGCTTGTTCACACACAACAGTTCAGGGATCAGTTTCTGTTAACTTTCCTCTGCCACTGTAGCAGTGGTAATGTATGGATGTTATTGAGAGGTAGGCTTTATCACTGCACCCTCCTAACCATGAATACCTTTACAGAAAGCAAGAAATACAATCTTCCTTTGTTACTGAATATGCCTAATTGTAAGAGGCTCGTGTATCTTAGTGTCACATTCCATGGTTTCTTTTTCCAGGAGCTGGTGTAGCTTTGCTGAATGATCACATTTATGTAGTAGGAGGATTTGATGGAACAGCACATCTCTCCTCTGTGGAAGCATATAATATTCGCACAGACTCATGGACAACTGTGACAAGCATGACAACACCCCGCTGTTATGTGGGTGCAACTGTGCTGAGGGGAAGGCTTTATGCCATAGCAGGGTAAGCTGACTAGGCCCCTTCACTTACAGAAGACCTGGTGGCCTAGGCAAACCATAGGCCCATACAAAAATGTTAACACTGTCCCATTTTTCTTTAACTGTGCCTTCCCCACCTCCCGTATACAGGCACCTGAACACTTGAAAAAACTAGATTGAGGAAGCAGAAGTTAATTGCTCCCTGTTAATTTTGATCTAGTTTTTTCAAGTGTTCAGGCTGCCAAGAGGCAGCCTGCACCTCTCTATAAGCTTGTGTGCTTATAGTGACCTGTAAAGCAAAAATATTTTCAGTTTAGAAAGCATTTAAATAACATTAATAGGCAAGGGGGCGGTCCTTGGGGGCCTTAGAGACAGGGTTCTCCATATCACGGTTTCATATCCATGGGGGGGGTGGTGGTCCTGGAACAGATCCCCTGCAGATACAGAGGTACACTTGGACCTTTTGTTTAAAAAATATGAATGAGAGTCAATGCAGTTTGCCTGGTCTGCCTTTTTATCCAACCTTCGTAATGCATGATCTCATTTCTGTTTTGAGATTGGCTAGGCCTTTATCCAAATTTGCCTGTGCCCTAGAGATACTTGGTGCATCAATGTCGTGCACTCTCAACACACCCATACTGCTGCAGTCTTCTTGCATGCTAGCCATCCCCCAATTCCTCTGTTTATGAAGGATTGCATAGGATTGCAGTCCTGTGCTGTCCTCAGTGAAGAAAAAGGTATGATATTATGATAAATAATAAAACAAATATTATGTTAATAAAATACATCATTATATTTATGCATTTATTTCCATTTCTGTCTAAGCCTCAAAGGCTTAGAGTTGATTTATGTTTGTTTGCATTTTTGTGCACCCTGGTGTATACTCAAGGACACTTGTGTTATGCGCTTCTGAATTGTAAGACTGGTTCCTTCAGTGTCTTCACACATATGGCATGTCAGATGAGGGCAATAGCTTTCCAATATAACAGAATGAAAATTACATTAGTATAACTATTTCCATGTCACACATCGCCTTTGTTCTTTAAAACACAAGTATGGACATACTACCAAAATGAAACATGATCAATCTGTAGAGTGAGTTAGTGAGAGCATAAACAAAGGTATGCAAAGGTATCTTTTGGATTGGACTCTTAAAAATTAGAAGCTCCATCCTCCTACAATTATTATTGTTATTGTTATTAACAGTATTTGTAAACTGCTTTTCAACGGAAAGATCACAAAGCGGTTTACAAAGAAAATCAAACTAATGGCTTCCTGTTCCAAAAGGGCTCCCAATCTAAAAAGATGCAAAAGAACACCACCAGACAGCCACTAGAAAAGACAGTGCTGGGGTGAGGAGGGCCAGTTACTCTCCCCCGCTAAATAAAAGAAGAGCATCCACTTAAAATGTGCCTCTTACCCAGTTAGCAGGGGTTAATGGGGTTGATTTTGTCATCCCTCCTAAATTATTACTATGTTTTAAGTAATTTAATTAATCTCTCCTACCTCCAAGAGTTCTGGCCTCCAGAACTTGTTCTCACCTGTAACTTTGTTACTTGCAGGTATGATGGGAACTCACTCTTGAGCAGTATTGAGTGCTACGATCCTATCATTGACACATGGGAAGTGGTGACATCACTGGGGACCCAACGATGTGATGCTGGTGTTTGTGTGCTGCGAGAAAAATGACTTAGGAAAAGGTCCTGTGAAAGCACTTCCATGGAACAGAGAGGCTGTAGGAGAAAGGACCGTCCGACTTTCAATTACTGATCTCTTGTAGTTGTGGATGGAGTGACAATCGGTATCTGGCCTATGCTGTACACTGTCAGGCTTATCTTCAAAGCTACTGATTCCTGGAGAAAACAAAACAAAGCACTTTGAGCTGATTTTGGATAAAGAACGTGCTCATATAGGCTACTCCTATGGAAGTGAATTATTGGAACAGCAAGGATACCTTTGCGCTTTGGTCTGCTGGTTGCTCAAGATAAAGTTGCTCATTTCAATTCTCTCCAAAGCATCAGCACATGCAGGTAGATATGAGCATGCATCCAAGAGTGGGTTTGTGTGCCTGAATGTTTCCATGTACCAAATATGCTGCAGTGCAGACATTGTGAGCATTTTGTGGGCAAATGGTGCTTTCTGGATGTGTTTTCAGGTTCTGCACAGCTTTGCACACAATCATGGGGAGAAGATTTAGACCAAAGTTGTTGCATGCTTCTTGCAAGGACTGTGCATCATGGTGTATGGAGTTTTGATCTTCACCTTAATAACTGAAGAGGGAGAATCAAAGACAAGGCCGTGCTGCAATATTCAGTTCATCTGCTGTGAAGAACAGCA
This sequence comes from Tiliqua scincoides, assembly GCF_035046505.1. NCBI lineage: Eukaryota > Metazoa > Chordata > Lepidosauria > Squamata > Scincidae > Tiliqua > Tiliqua scincoides. The sequence goes on from NC_089824.1 coordinate 188,891,462, forward strand.
GGTGATAGGAGATTATTGTGCTTTGTTTCTTCCAGAGTCCGGACACCAGTGTTTCCTGGAGAGAAGGGGTGTGTTTTAGTATTTGTAAACAAAAACGTGGCTGTAGTTTGCATTTTTCTCCTACAATAGAATTACTTCATGTTAGCAGAACAGTGATTTAATGTCTTGACAATGTGTCCTTATAGTTCATGGGTGCCTGAGCCATAATAGATGGGTGTAAAAATTGGCAGGTAACAATGTAACTTTTCAAAGGACACATCTGCCCAGCTGCTTTTCAGACATTGCATGTGCACTTACAATGCAATCTATTCTCCAAATCACAGAGCAGCTTTTATGTAATCTACACTGGTCATTCCCAATCTTCACTACAAATAAGGTGAAGCTGATGGTGTTATGCTGGGCTTGCAGTCTGTGTGCCCCTGATGAGCAATGCTGGTACATGTTCTCTCACACCTGATCTCTGCTTTTTAAAGACTTTTTCTTGTGTAACTGCTTTATCATTAAAGCAGAAACATGCAAAGTAGTATGTATTTAAGACCATACAGAAGTTTCTTACACATTTTAGTTTTTCCTGCTGAGGATCTCTTTAGATCTTTTTCAACAAGGGTTTTTAATCATTCTCTTTAATATGAACTGGAACATCTTTGTTTTGCTCATGGCATCTCTCTGTAGAGATATTTTAGAATTCCCTGTCTTCCTGCTTATTTAATTACCCTTCTGGTGTGTAATGCAACTTGTAGTAGGGGTGTGAGCATGCAGACAAACCTACAAGTCACATTACTGAAATAGACACCTGAGCCTGTGGATAATGTGGTTTCATTCCTTATTTACATGCCCTAAACGTTCAGCATGACTCTCAAGCTCTCTTCCCATGATCTACTGAGCCTCCTTCCTGTGTTGTCCTACCAGGAATTGAAGGGTGAATGTATTTATTTTCTTGGGTGCTGACTCCTTGTTTTGGGGATGTGGTAGCATGGGATAATATGCACTTTCAGACAACACTGAGTTTGAATTCTGTTGTATCATGCCATTGTTTGTGATACATAAGAAATGATTTTTTAAAATAAAAGTATCTCTGGTACATGTGAACATTTGGTCTCTGTTCTTGCCTTTCTTTTAGGTAGGTTGATTTTATCCTTCCGTTGTTTATTCCAGACAGCTAAAAACAGTCAAACGAATTATTTATCAAGAACATATTTTGAAGTGCTGCAAAGACTTATACTGACTTCTGGTCACAGTCACCAAACTAATATGGAGTTTGCTTTTGCTTTCCTAGAGTCCCTTCTTTCCTCTATACTTTTTTCTATAGATGCAGTAACACATTGTCAAAATATTATATCCTGCCCATAGAGAGAAGTAAAAATAGGTGTTTGATAGACACATGAACCCCAACTGTTTAATGAGGTACTTAACTATAGCTCACTACTCATGGCCATTAGTTATGACAGTACTGCAGTACTCACTGGAGATCATAAACAACCAGTAGGAATGTTTAGACTTCTTAAGTCTTGTAGGCTTGCTGCTGAAAGAATATATATGGAATCAAGACATGCTGATTTGTTTGCAGCTAGAAAATAATTACAGCAGAAAATATGTCTAGATCAGGGGTGCTCACACTTTTTTGGCTCGAGAGCTACTTTGAAACCCAGCAAGGCCCGGAGATCTACCAGAGTTTTTTTTACAATGTTCGCGCCATCATAACATATAACATTTATGTGTACAATGTATGTTGGTGTACCTTGAGCCCCACTGAGTATAACAGGACTTACTCCTGAGTAGACATGCCTAGGATTAGGCTGTGAGGCTGCAATCCTAGCCACACTTACCTGGGAGTAAGCCCCATTGAGTACAATGGGCCTTACTCCCGGCGTTTCCTCCCAGAGGCACCTGAAGGGGGGGGGTTGGCACTCGGCAATCTACTCATTTTGCCTCGCGATCTACCGGTAGATCGCGATCCACCTGTTGAGCACCCCTGGTCTAGATGGTTGATTCACAGGACAAAAAAGTGATGGAGATCAACACACTCAAAATTCACATGCTACAGAGGATTGAGCACATGCAAGTCTTACCCAGTCTGCATTCTTGCTGTTCTTAACCACCATCATGATCTCGGCCCTGTCTTTTTCTGCTCATGCTTTATAGCATGACCTGTTGCTCATTCCATGAGATCCTACCCATCAAGTCAGGTTGTGAATGGGAGAACTTTAATGCAACTCACGGTCTGATAGGGAGGTAACAAGCACTGAAAAATGGCTCTGTGAGATGTATGCTTCCTACCATAGGTGTAGAACTAGGTCACTTTTATCTGAACAAGCTGGCTGTAACAGACAGCTGGGATGTTTAACCTGGTATCTCACTGATTATCTACTGGAGTGGTTCTCAAATGTTTTAGCACCTTTAGAATGACAGTCTGTCAGGACCCACTGGAAGGTGATGTCACGGCTGGAAGTGACATCAATTTAGGCTTTAAGCCCTATGCCACAATCAGCCAAAGGTCCCCATTACTCAGCATATTTGTGTTGTTAATTTACATAGCTCATAATTAATACATTCCAGCTCAGAAGTCAAAAGCAGAACACAAACTTGGATCCTTCTCCAATCACATAGCCCTCCCCCATTTCCATCAAACCATTTTCCCACCTATTCAGAGCAAAGCAGCATGTCTGTCTCCTGATCCAGTGGGGCTGTTCTTATGTTCTTATGTTCTTATGCCCTGGAGCTCTGTACCCTGTATTTTCATCTCTGTATTTTAAATGGTGGCTGAGCGAGGCACAATGTGATCCACCTGAAATTGTCTTGTGACCCACCTAGTGGATTCCAACCCAGAGTTTGAGAAATGCTGAAATGTCACAGCTGCAGCATTCTTCTTAAGGAAACTCAAATGGGAGAGGAATGAAAACATGGTGGGAGGGCAAATGTGGAAATGACACGAACATCCAGGTACAGAATAGGATGGCAGGATGGAAAATAGAATGCCAAACAAGCACATGGCTTGTTAGGTACAACAATCATGTGAGTGTCATGTTCACATGTGTTACGTGGGGGCATATCTTCTGAACAGCATGGCACCTTTGCACCAACCTTCACTAATCTCCTGATAGACGGGAGTGAATTTCAGAGTAAGAAGCAAGGGTGGTGTGGTCCACTCACTGCAAAAGTAGGTTATGCTGTGTGAGACAACCCTTTCCAGGTATAATTCTACTTTTTTTGCAAATACTTCTGAGTGCTGGCCTACCAAACCCATCCACATAGCTATCATGGCTGCTACCTATACTGTGTCAGCACTGTGAGGTCAGTTTCCAGGTCAGCCAGTGGGTTGCTTGGTTTCAATCAAAAATGTGCAAAACAGAAGCCTGCAAAGGAGTTCCATCATGCTTCTTAACGTTTCCGTAATTGATGGGATTACAAGTTAATCAAATTCAGCCCATGCAACTTTTAGCACTTTGGTGTGTGTCCTCTGCTGTACCACTTCACACTGTCCACCTATCTGAAGTACCATCATCACCAGTTCTGGGTTGGAAGGCCAGATGAGACACAACGAACCCCAGCTCAGGATGGGCAGGAGGGCTTTTTTTGAGCAACAAAAAGCATGCTTTGGAGCTCTGCCCGCCAAGCCTCCTACCATAGTAGTGTCACGTTTCTGGTCTGGGGTGAGTACCTCCACCAGGTGTGTACCACCAGGCACCACATCCGGTGCCACCGGTACCACTCGTTGAGACACCTGGCTTGCTTGCGGAACCTGGTGGTACCAGACTGGGTAACTGACCTCTCTGTCAACTGCAAACAGGGCAGGCCTGGCTTGCGCGTGGGGGAGGCGGGGCGGCACCGATCTCCGTGGTCCAGCCCTTCTGGTGCTGCGCCTGCGTGGCTATGGCGGCGCCCGGTTCGGAGATGGAAGCTGCGGCGGGAGCGGCCCCGGAGGAGCTGGTGTGCGCGCAGGGCCGTAACCGCAAGGCTGTGCTGTGCCAGCGCTGCGGCTCCCGCGTCCTGCTGCCCGGCACGGCCACCTTCGCGCGCAGGGAGGTAGGCGCGGGGAAGAGGCTGCTCCCTGCCCTCGCCCTCCGTGCAGCAGCGGGACCGGTCCGGCCAGGGAAGGGCTTCCCTTGCTTGGGAGCTGCCGCGGCAGGTCTCACCCTTAAGCAGCACTGGGGGGCATCTGCACCACCTTGAAAGCCCTTATTTCGGATGCCTGCGGGGGGTGTGTGTGTGTGTCTGTTATGACAACTGGGGAGACGGAAGAATTCTGCACACGCTCAGACAACACACACCAGATCATCATCATCATCATGTATTTATTTAATTATTTGTAACACACTCTCTCTCCCACCCCAATCAAGGACTCTGGGAGCAGCTAATGGTATCCTAAATCAACACATTTAAAATAAATAAAACTGCCTCTTTTTTGACACACAAAGCTCATACAGTCCATTAAAAAATGGACTGTGTTCTTGATCAGTACTTCAGATCAAGCCCCAGTTATAGGGAGAGGGTGTACTTTGTGGCTAAGCATCTCGCTATCCAGACATTCTGGGCCCAATCCTGTCCAACTTCCCAGTGCTGGTGCAACAGCAGTGCAGCCCTGAGGAAAGGGAACAAATGTTCCATGACCTGGAGGCCTCCATGACTGCACTGCAGGATGAAGTGCATACCTTCATTGGCATGGCCCAACAGTGCTGGAAAATTGGATAGGATTGGGCCCTCGGTCCCCAAATTCATATTCAGTGGTGAGAGAGGGCAATGCATGCTTGTGTGTGCTGTTTTGCAAACATGTGTCTTCTCCGGTTTTATGTCTTGGGACTGGTGGTGAGCTCCTCAAGTCACCCCATAATGCCCTTGTATGATGCCAGGTGTTGCTGTGTTCCTGCTAAGGTGATGTGCTTATTTCCTTTCTTCCTTGATAGCTTTTTCTTCCTGCCATGAAGAAGAAGACAGCACTGATGGGTAACAGTGGCCAGGATGGGGATGTCTTACAGGATCACTGGCTGGTTGAAGATATGTTCTCTTTTGAAAATGTCGGCTTCACCAAGGATGTTGGAAACATAAAGTTCCTGGTCTGTGCAGACTGTGAAGTTGGCCCCATTGGTTGGCACTGCTTGGATGACAAAAAAAGTTTCTATGTGGCCTTGGACCGTGTGTCTCATGAATGATGTGCTGACTGGTAACCAGAAGACCAGTGAACCTCCTATCAGCTGGCTAGTCCACTCTATAACTATTTTGCTTCATTCTAGCAAACTTATGTCATGTTCATAATGCCAAAATGCAGTCTTGAAAATGGCACAAGTATGGTGCCCTAACATGGTGCATTAAAAAAGGTACCTGTTTATATTATTTGCCACGTGTGTGACACCTCCCTTGAATCTTTCCTTCCTGTTTAAGGGCCCAATCCTATCCAATTTTCCAGCACCAGTGCAGCCACAATGCAGCCGCAAGGTAAGGGAACAAATGTTCCCATACCTTAAGGAAGCCTCTGTGACTTTCTGCCCCACCACAAGATGCAGTGCATGCCCCATTGGCACAGCTGCACTGGCACTGGAAAATTGGATAGGATTGGGCCCTTCATCATGCCCTGATTTCTGTGCATGAGTAATATTTTCCAGATTACCCGGGTGTATTCTGAGACAAAGGTCTTCACAAGCAAATCTGCAGGTTACCTTATTTAAAAATATTAAAATACTTTGAACAGCTTGTTCTCCAAAAAGTAAGCATATAATGCAGCTGGGAATGATACTTCTAACCACTTTCTGCAGCATCATATTCAGATCTATGGATGTTTGGGACCAAAGGGTGTATACCTTTGACTATAATGTTTACAGGTCTAGCTTCTACAGCCCCATCAATTTCCACTTTAGGACTGTAATCTGGATGGTCCGTGCTTTGTTGAAAGCCGAGTTCCATTAGCTGGGGGACATGCTTTCACAAGTGCAAAAAACAAAAGTTGCAAAACTTCAAGAGACTAACACTGGAAACCTTTATGAGTATTTGTATTTAATTAAATTTTATCCATGCTTCTCAACTTGTGGATTCTGTAAAAATTTGCCTGAGAGATACCAGATGAATGTGGACTAATCCACTATGAATGTGGGTTAAATTAGATCTAAAGAAAGAGGGATTCCACTTAAGCTGGCAGTGAAGATTTTTACTTTTCATCTTTTGCTTTTTATGTCATCTCTGTTGACCCTGTGATTTAATGGTTTGCCACTGTATTTTGATTACTGCTTGAAATTGATTGCTTTGCCTGTTGTGAGTACCTTTGATGGGACCAAAAGGTGAGCTAGAAATATTTTAAATACTGTAATTCAAGAGAATCCATTCTCCCTTTCCCTGTTTTGCGGTTTGTCTGTTAGTGTCAAAAATAAGCCACCAATTCATTGAAAACAGGTTGTTGCCATTAAAACAAAATGTATTTGTTTTTCAAACATAGACCTTACCAGTTTTGTTGAATTCAGGATTGTGAACAACAATTGAATGGTTCCTCAATAAAGCAAACTAACAGAAAGCAGCACAGCTGAAAACATACATTAAGAGCTGAACAATGTGATTTATACAACATCGCAGTAGGACTGTGTGAAGAAGAATGCTCTAGAATGTTTCTTGGCAGAAAAAGGCTAAAATGTTGAATCCTTTTTAGAAAATAGATAAGGGGGAAAGATATGATAAAGGCTTATAAAACTGGGCATGGTATGGCAAAAGTGAAGAGCATCTCTCTTCCTACTACAACTCAGTAATAAAACTGATAGTAGATTCAGGACAAACAGAAGGAAGTCCTTCTTCACGTAGCACATAAATAACTCATGGAATTTCCAAACTCGGAGGTAGTGTGTATGGCGTGCCAATAGCAGGAGAAGACTACAGTGATTGCAGCTGTTGGCTTGGGGGCTGACCAGTATGAGAAGGAAGATGCTAAATAGATCCTTGGTCTGATCTGTTAGGTCCCTTCTTGTGTACACATCAGAATGTTTCATTTGATGGGCATCTCTGTAGGAGCCTTGAAAAAAGCTTAGGTTCAACATTACTGTCCGTTAACACCAGAAAATTACTAATCTCTACTGTCAACCATTAGCAGGTGAAAAATCATGGTGAGATTTTCCCACCTTTCAGCCTATTTGGGCCTTTTTCTCATCTCTGATTCCTTAGCAACCTAAATAAGAAGAGCATTGCTACGAGATTAGATTAGTATATTGCTCGTAGATTAGTCCAAAAGCGCATCTATTTGAGCTTCCTGTATCTCACAGTGGCCCACCAGCTGCCACTGGAAACACACAAGACAATTGGAAACCTGTATCCTGTTGCCACTTCCTTACATTTGGCATTTAGGGATAGGCTACCTCTAGAACCAAGAGGATGCACACAGGCCTCATGACTTGTCTGAAGAGACTGCTGAGTCACTGGATGCAGTTGCCCTTCTTCCCCAACTGACTTGATTTTGGGCCAGCTCATTGCAGCTTGAAGCTACCTTCCAAAGCAGAAAATTCAAGGGATTGATCCCAAGTTAGCATCAGGTTAAACCTGGTTTACACCCATAAGCTATAAAAATCAGAGTCATGTACCCCCCGTTTGTGTATGCCCTGATCTCATCCAAGCAGTAGATGTATTGGGGAGGGTCACCTACTTGCCTGGCTTGGTGTGGCTGTAAGGACCAAGATTCTGGACTATCATGAGTACCTAGGATAAAGAAAGGATCCAGAAAGTAGCATTTACAGCACAATCCTATGCACATCTACTCAGAAGTAATTACATATTGTGTTCAATGGGATTTACTCCCAGGAAAAAGTTAGTATGTATAGGATTGCAGTTTAAGAATATTTCATTCCCCCCCCCTACAAACCTTTGCCATACTTATCCACTTGAATTCTCCTTTGTCATTTGGTGCTGAAATTCCTTATTTTGCCATTTATTTTACTCATCTTATTTGAATGTTCTTCACTTTTTAGTAAAATAAAACTTTGCGTTGTTACTTGGTTGAACCTGCCCAGTTTGCTGAGGAAGGCAGTGGTTGCCATATCTTCAGTCTGACATTTAAGGGGACCTCCATGAATTTTGGGGCTCTCCGTTCTTTTGAGAAAGGTTTCCCAAGGCAGCCTCCTTTGGTTTTCCCTGACCTTGGGTGGTGGCAGCAAAAACTGCCATTCCAGCTGAACCCCAGTTTCAGGAGGAGTTGCAGGAGGAAGTGGGTGCTGGTTGCTAGATGCTGTGCCTAACTATTACTACACATGTTATCTAAATCAAGGGCATATGTGTCACAGGCAGTTGTGATGTTCCTTTGAGTGGGCCTGGCTATGGCATAGTTGCATATATTCAAACCTGTACTCCAGGATTGCACTGCTGCCAGCTCCTAGCTCAATGAACTAGACTAGAGGCATAACCAACCCAGGGAAGGGAGTGAGTGGGCCACAAGTGTGCTCAACAAACCTGGCCCACATTGGTCTAAAATCAATGTTTCTCAACCAGTGGTACAGGTACACTAGTGGTACAGTGGTACACCAATGGTACTTGAGGTGGTGTCTGGTGGAACATGTGGGACCCATGGACACCTACCACCCAAAAGCAAGACCAGCAACAGTGGTAGGAGGTTCCAAAGCATACTTTTCTGCACTTGAAAAAGTCCTCCTATCCACCCTGAGCCTCTTACTGATGTTTTTTATGTCACATCCAGCCTCTCAACCAGAAATAACTGACAGTGATGTCATCACCAGTTACTTCCAGTGGTACTTCAATAGGTGGACCATGTGAAGTGGTACAATGGAGGACAAACATTGAGATACCCTGGTCTAAATTACGCTACCACATAACTTTAGTAAGTAATGTCTTTGAAAGATTCAGGGCCAAGTTTGGATAGCTGTTTATGTGTCTGCCCTGTCCACATATAAAGCAGGGATTGAGGTTTAGTTTTAACATCAAAGTGAGGTAACTGAACCCTCTTCCCACCTTGCACTTCACCAGAGGCATATTTTCCCATCTGGCTTATTTCTGATATTGGCTGCAAGACAAGTTCTTGAAGCCTCTGTAGAGAGAAGCAGCAGAAGATTCAGTTCACCATCATCCATGCTTCCCATTGGATATGAAAATTGTATGTTAGGCTGCTTTCCCCTCTTCCCCTGTGAATGTGGTAGACATGTGACTAATAGCTGACCCTGGCCTTCACAGATCTCTTTGACAGGGTTTGGAACAGCCTGCAAAGTAAAATAGCTGGAATGGAATTTATAGTCCCCTTGTGAGCAGACCTGGTGTTTTCAACTAGATTATAACTTCATTTCAAATGTCCACCCCATGATGGCGCCACTGTTCCTAAGTTTCAATGTTTCTTCACACATGGGATTCATTGTAGGCCCAGTAAAGAAGAGATCATGGTCCTCTTAAAGCAGCCTTTAGCTTCTTTCACATACAGTTATACAGACATCATATACAGGTAACAGTTTATGTTATCTTACCTAGTTATGTCTCACTGCAGGTATAAAGGTAACTGCACATGTCACTGTCAAGTCACTGTGTGTTTTACTATGTTTCTGTCTGATTCCCCAACTACCTTCAGTTATATAGGTGGCAGAATGCAAGGGAACGATAAACAGTTTTTCAGGCTGGGTGTGATGGTCTAGCTTTTTTACCTAATGAGCCTAAATGCAAGAGCCTCAACTGAGACTCATGCACGGCATCTTCATGGCCATTCATAGTGACTGTCACTCATTTAGGAAGGAAGGGGGTCCCAAAACCAAGATTCTCTCTCTAATCTCACATGTAAGAAGACTGAATGCCATCCCTCTCCCAAAAAGTAGTGACTTGTGCTCTTAAATGGTGTTAGCCATCTGTTTGCCTCTGAGCATGGAGCTCCCTGTTCTGTGTCATGAACTGTATTTGCTCAACCCCAACTGGTTTAGTCAGAATCACAGATAAAAAGCTGCACCTGTTAAAAGTCCCTCCTATACACAACTGTTAATGGCCCAGGAACCCTAAAGTTGAAAGATTGACCATCCCTGCAGTACAATAACAGCCCTTAAACATTACTTCCCAGGAAACAAATACACTAAGCCTGCAATTCTATCCACACTTACCTGGGAGTAAGCCCCATTGACTAAAATAGGACTTACTTTTTGAGTGGACATGCATAGGATTAGGCTGTAAGCACCAGAAAATTTGCCTTTTCTCCACAATGGAGCAAATACTTTTTTCTCTCCATTTTTGGGAGGATATTGACTAGGCTTGTTCTGCCAGCACAAACTGCAGAAATTAAATGCCTGTATCATTAGGAAGAGAATGTCATGGAAGGCCTTGGGGAATTATATTAGGGTGAACAATTACTAAATAGTATTATGTTTATTAGTCAATTTTATCTTGCTTAAAGAAAATGCATCACAAGTTGTCACATTCCCTCTGAAACAAGTTAGTCACAACTAACAGTTTCCATTATTCAGTGGGACTCTAGGTGAAGGATTTCATCATACTACTGCTGTATTTGGGCCATGCAACCATTAGAGTGAAAAGGATTGTTGCTTCATGGCATCTTACATTATTTGGGGGTTGTTGTTTTTTTAAGTATGACTCAGAAATCAAGCTGGAATCAATTACACAAAACAGTTGATACTTATCAAGGCAAATTTCATTTCAAACTAAAAACCACAGCAAGAGAGGTCACTGTGCCACATTTTACAATTAAAAAAGAAAATAATCTCCTATATACCATTTTTTGCAGTGAACAATTATCACTCTTTAAAATGATATGAACTGATAAGAAGTTTCTCATCAGAAAGGACAAGAACTTTCTAGAAAGTTGCTTCCCACAAAGAGCAGTAGAGAAAGGGATTCCACGTCAGCAGTTCCAACACAGGCATCTTTCCCCTGTCAGAGGACTCTGCTTGAGGCAAACACCTTCCTAGGATGGAAGGCCTTTTTCAGGGCTGCTATCCAGGCTACTGTTTCGTACTGGCTGGGGAACATTATTCAGAGGAAGCAATATACTAAGTGCCAGGAAATTCTTGGCTTTCCTCTCTGTGGAGTGATGACTTTTTCTTCATTCCTTTTGTGCAGAACTCCACTTGGTTCATTCTATCAGCACAGGCTGCAGAGGTTAGATTCAGTGAATATCATGAAAGACTTTTGCAAATATGATAAGCAAAACAGAATTGGTTACTATTACAATATCCCCAGGCATGCCATACTGATTCTAATTCATCTTCCACGATTGTGTCTATAGTGAGGTTCTGAGTCAGCAAAAGTTAGATTGTGTCTAAAGCAGGGCACTCCATACCCTGTCCCAGGGCCAGATCCAGAGCACAGCCAAATCTGTCCTCAGGGTGAGTGGAACACTCCATTCCACCACAGAACCTCCCTACTGTGCTGCCAATCTCCCCCAAACTGCATGCCAGCCAGCTGCTTCTGGGGTCAGCCGCCCCAGCACCTGGATTTCTGGCCAGAAGCAGCTGGCCTGCATGCAGTTTGGGGGAGATCAGCAGCATGGTAAGGAAGCTCCCTGGTGGAACGGAGCATTCCGCTCATGCTGGGGAAGCCTTCTTCAGGACACAGTGGTCTTCAGTTTGGAGACTACTTGTCTGAAAGCTACTATCCTATACACACTTACCTGGAAGTAAGCTCACTTAATAAAGTAAAACCTGAGCAATCATATACAGAAGAATAGCATTTAAATCAATGAAACAAGTTAGTCATAATAAATAACTCCTGTTGTTTTTAAAATGACTACCATTAAATCAGGGTTAATTTTTTATTAAACCAATGTCAAATGTACAGGATTGCCACAGATACTAAACACCTGATGCCCATCATACATTGGCACAACATGCCTCAAAGCAAGTAGCAACAGAAGTACTAGCTGGGTCAAGGTCATACTTTTCCAATGAGGCAATATTGGGATTTTAAGTGCTGGAAAAATGTTATTTTCCTGCAACAGCCATAGTAGCAAGAAAAAAAAATTGAATTCTCTCCTAGCAAGTGTAGCAATTGTGTTTTTCTTGTGCAACAAAACAATGATCTGATAAGGCTGTGTGAAGGATCAGGCCCTCCCCAGGCACCCAACCCTCTTCAGTGTTCTACTCCTGGTTCACCACTCCAACCTCTCAGACGACCAGGAGCCTACATGCCCAGTTTAGTTCCTAGGCAGGCTATACACTTAAGGAAACTAATCTCTTGGCCCTAGTGTCTGGCCTACAGTTCGTAGCCAAATAAACCAGTTACAGAGTACAAGTTCTTAAGTGTAGGCACTGGCTGGCTTAAACACATGGCAAGCCAAATGAGTACATTGTTCTTGAGATAGCAAGGCCTTTTGTCTGGTAGACTGCCACCACCCTGGGATACACTAGTTCCTCAGGACAGGGACACTGAGGATTCTCCAGGTTTACACCAGCCATTGCAAACTCCAGGCTCCCATGTCATAAGGCTCTGATCTGGCAGCAAGCTAAGCAGCTAGGCCAGATAAGCCCACTCCCATTCCTTAGTACTCAAGACCACATACAGGCCTGTAAAATATATTTTAGGGTACAATCCTAAGCAGATCTACTCAGAAGTAAGACCTACTGTATGCAATGGGACTTACTCCCAAGAAAGTGAGGATAGGATTGTAACCTTGGTTTATTAAAGAAAGATTAAGGTTCCACATGAATCAAAAAACATTAAATACACATCAGATAGACAACACACATCAGTCTAAAAACAAGCTAGCTTCCCAAACTACATACTCCTATCTCTCACCTAGTTATCCAAACCACAAAGAGTAGGCAGGGAGGCTACCCATCAGGCCAGGCACCCACATTAGAATGAAAGAGCCAAATAACCCCTCCCTTCTGAGGGCCCTTCTTATACAGTACTTCAATTGAACTTCTCAGCCAACTAGAATGCAAGGTGATCAGGGGCTTCTAGACGGTTGATGCAATCTGGGTTACTCTTGGTCACTTTCTCTCACTCCTCCCAACCAGAAACCAACAGCTGGTAACAATCCTCTTGATGAGTGCATCCTTGAAAAGCTGGCCATGCTGCTTTTTTTTTTTTTATCTCTGTGCTAGTCCTTTTACCACTGAGAAGCAGACAACTTTCCCACAGCCACCAACTGCAGAGAAGTAGTTGCAAATTTCCAAGATGGACATTGATCCAAGGCCTGTATTTTTACCTGTTCATGACAGGTTGTAAATATTCTAGTTCATTCTCAATTATGATAAACAGCATGGTGGCAGAATTACTGGGGATTTTGCACTCTACTATTGTAAGTTTTGGGTAGGTGTTGTAAAAGCTGCTATCACTGTCATGTGCAGCAGACCCACCAGCACAAGTAGTTACACATGCACCAGCAGCTCATCCAGCCCACACCAGAGCAGGTAGGGTGGCAGCAGAGATGGTTCAGGAGAAGATTGGGGCAGAGAGTGACTGGACCTGGTGCAGGGGGCAGATCTCAGCAGCAGTGGCACATGTTAAGATCCTATCCCCCTTTTTCCCTGGCCCAAGGTCTGAGGAGACCCATTGGTGGGCAAGTAGCCTATAAGAAGGTAGGTAAAAGATTATTTACCTCACCCAGGCTATCTGGTCCCCTCCCTCAAAGCATGCAGCACACACTCCATTGACAACACTTCATGCTATGGGCTGGTAGAGGAATAGGGTTGGGCTGCCCAACGTGTTACAGACCAGATTCCTTCAAATGCATTTGATGGAGGGTTAAAAACTATTTGATTGAAGGACATGTGCTGATGAATGAATTAAGAAATATACCAATAGGGTATGACCCTATTCCTTCTTAACAGGTTAAACAAGAAATAAAGATTTGCAGACTTAGAGCCTAATCTTATCCAATTTTCCAGCACTGGTACAATTGTACCAGTGGTTTGTGAGCTGTATCCTGCCATGGAGAGGCAGTCACTGAGGCCTCCTCAAGGTATGGAAACATGCGTTCCTTTACCTTGGGGCTGCATTGCAGCTGCACCGGTGCTGGAAAATTGGATAGGATTGGGCCCTTAATATGCAAAGCAATATGACAAGAGTGTAGTCCCATTTTTTATTTGCTATGCTGATGCCCAACTGACTTTTGAAAGTTTGCTTTTCAAGGACAATAGGAAACAAACTTAAAGAGCATGGGTTTTCAAGAGGTGTTTAAAAAGCATATTACCTTATTTTATTATATTGTTATTTTGGTCTGGATTTTAAGATACATGCATTTGTATCTTGGTTGTTGTTGGCATCCTTCAGTCTCGAAAGACTATGGTGTCACGCTCTGAATGGTGGTTCTGGAACAGAGTGTCCTCTCCAGTACGCGAAGCCTGGGTAAAGTAGGTATGGAGGATAGGCTGTTACCCACGCAGCAAATCCCCCCTCTCCACGTCGCTGAAATGGTCCAATGGAAAGGCAGAGGCCAATACGGTTGGTTCCAGCGGCGTCGCAGGAGGTGCCAGATCATGACTGTGTTCAGCCATGAACTGCCTCAGGGACTCCGGCTCCGGATTTTGCAATTGTGTACTGTAGAATAATGGTTTGGAGATATGGATATATGAGCTGCAGCCCACTGCCCCTGGTCTGGATTGGATGAATGTCTCTGAATCTACCAACACTAAGTACTCTGAAATAACATCAAGAGTGCTTCATTCACACAACAGAGTACTGTAGGACATGATGGGGGTGGGGAGCCACATATCCCAGGTTTTGTGTGCTGATGCAACAATTCCTCAGGGAAGACAGCTGCTCTAGCTGGCTAGAATAGCTCCAGCTATATATACAACAAAATAGTTCTTTACATCTCTCCTCATAAATCAGGTCCTTTTAATATGCTCGATCACCACCCTAATCACTAGCTAGCATGCAAGTTCACAGCAGGAGTCTAGATCTGGGACTCATTCCAAAAGCAGATGTTTCCCTTGAAAGTGGCAGGGTCCTGTCAAGACAAGAGCTGAAACAATCTTGTACATAACACTGAATCAATTTATCAGCATTCCATTCCAAATCTCAAAACAAGTTTTCAATCTTAGATGACTTTGCTAATTATACATCATAAATATAGGACATGTAATATTAGTTGATGACACTGATGACCGGATGAGAAATGTCAGGTATTTGTATATCATTTACACATCACATATTCATTGAATACAAATGTGACTAAGGCTGCAATCCTAACCACACTTTCCTGAGAGTAAGCCTTATTGAACAAAATAGGACTTACTTCTGAGTAGACCTGGTTAGGATTGTGCCCTATGTTACTGAAGGTAACACTGAATATTCTCATGAAAACCTTTATTAGACCAATTCCTGGACTGCAGAGGGCAACATCTATGAACAATTTTGGGGTCAGATTTTTTTTCCCCAGTTCAGCATCATCCTACATGCAGCAGTTTTCCTTGTTTCTCAAAACCTCACAATGTCAACATTATCATTTCTTGTCACTTCCCCCAAATTTTCTGTTATTTGCACAATGAAACCCATGATATTGAATTTAAAGCCTAATGCAGCTCAGTTTAAAAAACAAAAAACAAAACCGTATTGCATTTCAAACCAGAACAAAGGAACACAAACCATCTCCTGAGAAGTTCACCAAACTTCCAGAGGTGATTTGCTCTTTCCAGCCACCATAGGTGGTGACATATGATCTTTATAGTGCCTTATTCAGGTATTCTACCCAAACCCAATAATATATATAGACCATTCAGCACCAACTTTGGTAGGAGCCAGATTCAACCAAGAGTGCCCTGGGGCCCCATTTTGTCTCAGGAAATTACTAGAGTCTGAGACTGATAAAGCTCAATATCAGTGCAAAGTTAATGTCACTAAGTACCACAAAATTGATCAAATGTGTGAAATGAGACTCCTTCCAGTTGGATGGCTGTTACAACAAAAGTTGGAAGAGACATTAAGTCAGCATAACACACGTACTCCATAAGCTAATATCTATGCACAACAGTCCCTTCTCTCCTACCAAAATTTTATGTTGGAAATTTGTACAGCCCAACACAAGAACACCAGTGATCTATACATGTTGCACATTGTGTAGTTCTGTGTATTCATGTGCAAAATCAAGTAGCGTCATAATGACTGCTGCCACCAAATGGCCATTTATTGATTTATTTTACTATACAAACGGCTTTGTGAACTACTCCTGTTGAAAAGCAGTATATAAATATTCTTATTACTAGTAAATAAATAAAATAATTAAAATTCTTCCCTGAGGAATGAGCTGAGGCCCAATCCTATCCAATTTTCCATTGCCAGTGCAACTGTGCCAATGGGGCTTGCGCTGCATCTTGTGGTGGAGAGGCAGTCATATAGCCCTCCTTAAAGTATGGGAACATTTATTCCCTTATCTTGGGACTGCAGTATGGTTATACTAGAGCTGGAAAATTGGATAGGATTGGGCCTCAAGTTGGCTATGGTCCACATTAATTCTAGGAGTCCTCAATGCCTTTTCTCCACATGCCCCCTTGATTTTACCCCAACTGGTTTCCAGGTCACCATCCCTCCCATTATCCCACCATCACATCATCAACCCATCTCTCCCCTCTGGCCCCTCCTGCATTCAAGCATGCCACTGTCACCTCCATTCTCAAGATCATCCCCCCAACTCTGCATCCCTCTCCAACTATCACCTGGGCTCCCTTCCTGCCTTTGCTTCCAACTCCTGTACCATCATGTGTATTGCATCCTGCTGCCTCTCTCTCTCTCTAACTCTGTTCTTCTTAATCCTCTCCAACTTGGTTTCTGCCCTGTGGACGCCACTGAAATTACTCTCACAAAAATTGCAAATGATCTTCTCACTGCCAAATCCAAAGGTTTATATTGTCCTCAGTCTACCTGACCTCTGTTTCATCTGCTGTGAAAAAGTGAAAAATGATATAAAAATATCCACATAAATATAAAAATTAGATTGCAATGCCATATATAGTTACAGGGGAGTAAGTGCCAGTGAATTAAATAGGACTTATTTCTGGGTAGACATCCATATATGTATTTGCACTGTTAAGATTGCTGGTCTATGCATATTTACTCAGAAGTAAGTTCCTCTTACTTTAGAACTTCTAGAACTACTCTGTCTCAGATCAAGTTTGCATAGGACTGTAACAATGTAACCAAAGTTACTTACTGTCTCTCAGGTACCCTTGGGGAAAATGATGGCCTATGTAAATTTCTCAGTTTGCTTCCTGCTGAGCTTGATTCTTTTTAATTCAACTTGAATTATTCAAACCATTTGAAAAAGTTTCAGAGGCAGAAAAAGTTTCAGAGCTCCTGGTGTTTATGTCAGTTTTCCTGCTGTAGGAGAAATCCTGGGACTCCACTATCACTTCTCATGCTACACCCCTAGACAACTCCCTAATCACTCTCTCTTAATTATGTTATGGATTCTGGCACAAAGTATTCACAATTCTGTCCTCATATGGTCCTTACTCGCCTGTAAATACTTTCAAAAGTTTGTGTGTGTGTGTGTGTGTGTGTGTGTGTTTTTATTCGTTCTCCACATACTGACTCTGGGTGATCTTATCAAATCCTATGGCTTTCAGTATCATCCCTGCACCAATGACATCCAGCTGTACCTCTCTAGATCTTTGTCCTTCTATCCAGCCCTGCATCTTTAACTGTATGGACATTTCTGTTTGAATGCATCATTATAATCTCCAACTCAATATGTCTAAGACAGAACTTCTCATCTTTTCCCCCCCAAGCCCTCCTCTCCTTGTACCCTCCCTCTTCATTGACAATGTCACAATCCATTCTGTGGAGCAGACTCAAATCCTCGGTTATATCTTTGGCCTTTCACTCTCCTTAATTCTCCATACCCAGTCTGTCACCAAATCACCTTGCTGCTTCCTCTGCAACAATGTAAAAATATATCCTCCTTCTCTGCCCTTGCAGTGAAAACACTACTTCATGCCCTAGCCATCTCCCATCTTGAGTGCTGCAGCTTTCTCTTCTTTGGTCATCCATTGGCTCACCTCAAGTCCCTCATCTTCATCAAGCATTTTGCACCAAAATCACTGACCTCTCTGACCATGTCACACCCCTCCTCAATTCCCTGCCCTGGCTTCCTCTCTGCATCCAAATCAGACACAAGCCCCCAGTCCTCACCTTCAAAGCTCTCCATAAGTTTACCTCATTGCCTCTTTGCTTTCATAGCTTGCTACCCACCTGCCTGTGTCTTTTGTTTCTCCAACTTCTCTGCCCTCAGCTATCCAAAGGTCTGCTGCTCCCTCAAATGGTTCTACCTCTTCTCCATTGTTGCCCCTTATGAATGGAATTCATTCCCTGATCATCTGATGCCCCCTATTCTACTTCCTCCTCAAAACCTATCTTTTTCATTAAGGTTTTGGCACTGCAGTTCAGTTCATTGACCTTACTACAACTACAACTGAGCAGCCCGCTCCTGCCTAACTCCATGTGTGGTGGCAACGTGGCATCCTTGGTATCCTGTGGAGGAGTTCTGACATGTTGAGGTCTCATCAGGGTAAGGCAGTGGTACTCAAACTTTTCCAGCCAGTGGTTCCCTTGACCCCTGTAGCTGTTGGCCATGACTCCCCATCATGTTCCTGAGGGCTGGAAGTGACATCATTAAACAAGAAGTGGCCAGAAATATTAACTATATTAAATATAATATTATATTTATTATAATATAATATTAAATATATATTAACTATATTAATAATTATATTAATCATATTATTTAAATGCAGATCTTAAAAATATATTATTAATACACAGCAATATACATGCTTTATAAATGATCAGCTACTGATCACTGTTGGAGACAGGATGCTGGAGTAGGTAGATTTTGCCTGGTCCAGGAAGACTCATTTTTTTTAAACTTTGTAAGCATACCAATAGAATTGTTTTATCAAATGAACTTTGTGAACAACCAGTCTGACCAACATTACATACACGCACACACCCCTGTGGACCCCAATCCAACTAGTCATTTCTCCCATTCTCCTTGGATAGGATTGAACCCTTTATTAATTTAATGAAATTAAATTTTTCCAGTAGCTGGTGGGGAAAACAAAAATAGACCATGAAAATATATCAGAGCTGATAAGGGTTTGGCTAGGAAGCTGATTTGTCTCCTATACTAGGAGATGTACAACTCAAGCCTATGCATGCCTACTCAGAAGTAAGTCCCATTAGAGTCAATGGGGCTTACTCCCAGGAAAGTGTGGATAGGATTGGGCTGGCAATCACTTCATCAATGGCTGATAAGTATTCCCTTCAAATAGCAAGATTCACCACTTTAAAAATACAGCCTTTCCTCTTCAGTCAAACAACAAGATTAATAAACCACTTTAAAAACAGTACCCTTTTTCTGCTCCTGGCCAAGTAAAGTGTGTGCTTATCTCTCCCCTCCCCCTTTGCCAACTGCATGGAAGCAACTTTAAGACCCCTGGTGACTGGTAAAATAGGAAGCATTTTATTTGGGGAGGGGGAGGAAAGCGGGAAGGTTTGGAGACAGAAAGGGGGAGTGGAAGAGGGAGGGAGTTGAGAAGAGAGATTTCACTTTGATGAGAAGCAATCCCAGGCTGGGAACTAGGAACCAACCAGACAAGGATCAAGAAGAGCTTCTTTCTGATGGTCAGCAAGGACAAGGACTGCAAGTTGAGCATGCTCAGTACTTGCCAGATGGGGGCTAGAGTGGAAGAGCTTTGCAAACAACATGCAGCAAACACAGAAGGCGGCAGCTTTGGAATGGAGGGAGAAGAGGGCGGGGCAGCAGCAGCCACTCTAGCAGCTGAGCAATTCCTGTCAAGCTATATTCATTGGCACAGTCACATTTGCGACTGCCATAAAGCAAGTTATGGCAGCAGAACAAATGTTCTGCTGCTTAATGTGTCCACAGGAATCCGTTAAATGTAAAGTAACTGCATATTCCCATCCATCCCTGCACCATCCTCATCCCTTCCTGGGTTGTTTCCCTTGAGTTTTTTTTCAGACTGTGAGCACCTCGGAGCAAGGGTGCTTTTTCCTGTTGTAAAGCACCATGTACATTGATACCATTATATAAATAATCATGATCATGTGATGGACCCATTCACAAACCCTGGTACTATTTGGATCATTTCACTGAGTGACAGCAAAAGATCACCAGATGAACTATGTGGGAGTTTAAAGTCCTTCAGCCTTACCTACGTCATTCAAGAATGTGAAATAAACCCAGTTTATCTTGCCTAGCCTGTCTGACTGGTTAATAAATAAGTCACAAACTACAATTATGGCAGGCAGGCAACACCCAGAGCCCTGAATATGCTTTTTCTTGCCAATTTTCCTCAATGTGCCTACCTGGTCAAGTTCACTCCTTCCCCAAAACATGCACTAGAAGTGTGTGTGTGCATGTGTGTGAAAGAGACTGTGTATCCTATATTATGCACAGCATAGAAATATGTAACAGTAAAATGCAGCACAAAAAGAACACCAAGACACACTGTGCCTTACTTTATCTATCTAAAGCCCAGCAAGCCAGTCAAGCTTTAATCAGCTGTCTAAATCAGGGGTGGCAAACCTTTTGACTTTAGGACTCATGCACTTTTAACAATTGTGTGGAGGAAGGAATTTCAGCAGGTGCAGTTTGTCATCTGTGAAACACACAGCACCTGCTGAAATTCCGTCTTCTACTCACAGATGTTAAAGGTCCATGAGCACTAAAGTTGAAAGGTTGGCCACTCCTAGTTTAAGCACTAGGATGGATGATGCACCACAAGCCTCCAATGGGAGGGGGTTTGGAGGCTTTGGGCACAGTTGCAGAAAAGGCCTGTCCTCTGTACTCTCCAGTTGAAGCTCCAATGGCATCAGCACACAGACTCTCCAGAAAGACTTAATTGTGGGCAGAATTATACAGGTGCAGGCAGTCCCTTAAGACAGCCCAAGGACTAATGCTTCCTGAAATTCTTTATTAAAGTAATCTCCTGCTGGCAACACCTGTAAACCTGATGATGTGGCTATTGTGAAGCTTTCAATGAAGAAGAGGCTTTGAAGTATTTAGAAATGCCCTGAGCTTAATGCATCACAATACTGTTTTCAAGAGCTTGCTTGCAAAAACCAAAGCTGAACATATCCATGGCAAAATACAGATTGGACTTGAATCTGAAAGTGCAGTCCTATTTGTGCTTATTTAGAAGACCCATTCTGCTCAATGAGGCTTTCTCCCAAGAAAGTATTCATAGGATAGCAGGTATGAATGCAGTCTCTACCAAAACTTAAATCCCAATCTTATCTTCCCCTGCCAGTGCAATTGCACAAAAAAAGGAAACACTGTATCCAGTGGGGGTGGGGTGATCAGGAGGCTTCAGGTGGGAAAGGGAAATTATTTCCCCTTATCCCTCCATAAGCCTCCCACTCTGCAATGGGTCTCCTCGGAACCACTCCAGATCTGTAGATGTTGCATGTCTGAGAAGAAAGGTACATGGAGACTGTTAAAAGGGGATAGGATCAGATACATGGCATTGCCACCAACAGCCTCCCCACCCCCTCTTCCTCTCCCCTTCCCACCCATTTTGCTCCCATCATGCACTCTGCAGGCAGCCATTTTACAACAGTGGAAGACTTTTCCACTTTGTAAAGCCTTGCCCCCCAACAGCCCAATCCTGCCTCTCAGTCCCCATTTTGCAATAAAAGGATATTTATTCTCAGAGGATTAATGTAAATTTATCTAGCACTCTGAAAGGTGCTAGATAAATACTATTAATAATAATTATTATTATGATAATAAACTACAGAGAAGTAACTATGATTACTTCCACTACAACTGTAATGTGGGAATAGCACCAATTGTCTAACACAGTGGTTCCCAAACCGTGGGTCACAGCACAATTTTTGGTAGGTTGCAAAACTGACAAGAAAATGTATTGAGCCCTATGGAAAGTGAAACTGAGTCACAGGTGCGAGATTACTCTTGAGTAGGCAAGAGTGCCTTGGCTCCTATTGAAGGCCAGGCAAAGGGGAATGCAAAGCCACCAGAATGGTACCAATTCAATGAATGTGGAGCTCAACAAATACTCCAGAAGGTACCCACCCCTACCATAGTTTAAAAAATAGAGGCTTGAGCAGCTGGTAGTGAAACTTTTTAAAAGTCTCTTAAATCTAGGTGAGTCCTGATAAGATTTTAAAAAGTGGGCCCCAGTGCAAAAAAAGTATGGAAACCACTGGTTTAACAGAAATCCTATGTACTTTTCACCCAATCCTGCCAAAAACTGAGGAGAATAAGGGCTACATTGGCCATGGCTCTCTCTTCTCTCTCTCTAATCTGCTACTTATAATTGTAACCATTCAGTTAAAAGAACTGAAACAAATTTGATAGGTACTATTTAGCAAGGAGCATTACACTTGAATTACAGTGTTTTGGGCAAAGAGGACCTTTTTAAATGGTGGCTCTCTTAAAATTTAGCAGGGGGAGAGCAACTGTTCCTCTTCAGCCTAGCATCCCTCCTTCTAGCTTCTCCTGGTGTTTCCCTTTGTAAACTGTAAACCTCTTTAGAACAGGGAACAATTTTCTCATTCCTCTTGCTACTTAATCTGCTTTAGAAACCTCTTTTGTCATTGTTGAAAAGTTGTATACAGTATAAATGGTTGAATAACAAACTATCCATTATACTAGTAGCCAATGGATATTTTAATGAGGCCAGTGGATGTCACCCCATCACTCTGTGGTTCTCAAACTTTTCAGCACCAGGACCCACTTTTTAGAATGACAATCTGTTGGGACCCACTGGAAGTGATGTCATGGCCAGAAGTGACATCATCAAGCAGGAAAATTTTAAACCCTCTTAAGACCAAATCAAATTCAATTAATTATGTAAGTAAATCAAAAGTTTACAATAAGCATGAGTTTAAAAATACATTAAAAATAAAGAAGAACCCTCCTAACCCTCCTAAGCAGTTGCTGGTCTGTTTAAAAACAATTCCCCAAACATCCCAAAGGCTGCAATCCTATCCACACTTACCTGGATGTAAGTCCCATTGGCTATCATTGTTAGAAGAATATACATAGTAGCCTGTTCAAAGTACAGGTCTGTAACATTTCCCCAGCTGCAGTCACATACCATGATAGCATCTAGTGTAATACATTAAAAATAAATTACACAGTGAAATGAATGCGGACCCACATTTGAAATTGGTTCACAACTCACCTAGTGGGTCCTGACCCTCAGCAAGAGAAACACTGTTCTAGGTTATCTGCAGTTGGGATGAGAGCAGGTGTGGCATGCAGAATTAGGACTGG
Source organism: Tiliqua scincoides (assembly GCF_035046505.1). Lineage (NCBI taxonomy): Eukaryota > Metazoa > Chordata > Lepidosauria > Squamata > Scincidae > Tiliqua > Tiliqua scincoides. The sequence continues at coordinate 188,914,626 of NC_089824.1, forward strand.
GTAGACTTGGGTTCAAAGCTCCACTGAACCATCTTGTTCACTGGACCAGTTGCTCTCTCTTTCTATGCTTAAACTGCCTCACAGGCATGTTGTGAAGCTGAAAGGGGAGGGCAAGTAACCACCCAAAGCTCCTTAAGAGAAGGGTGGAATAAAAATGTGAATAACCATAATGGGGCCTCCAGATAGGAGTGAGCCCCTGTAACCTTTCACTGTTTAAAATTTAAACTTTGATAACAGCAGTGTCAGGAAATGCTGTCCTCATACTCAGGTAACACTTTGACCAGTTAGTCAAATCTGGAACGAAGATTAACTGTATATGGCTGCAATCCTATCCACACTTTCCTGGGAGTAAGCCCCATTGACTAGAATGGGACTTACTTCTGAGTAGATATGCATAGGATTGGTCTCTGGGGCTGTAATCTATCCACACTTTCCTGGGAGTAAGCCCCATTGACTAGAATGGGACTTACTTCTGAGTAGACAGGCATAGGATTGGGTTCTAAAGCTGCAATCTATCCACACTTTCCTGGGAGTAAGCCCCATAGACTAATGAGACTTCTGAGCAGATATGCATAGGACTGGGCTCTGAGGCCACAATCCTATCCACACTTTCCTGGGAGTAAGCCCTACTGAGTATAATGGAACTTACTCCTGAGTAAGGCTCAGGCTCTGAGCAGAGGCTTGAGTACTAAGTCTCCAAAGCCTCAGCCCGGAGCACACACAAGAACTTCGCACTCAGCACGTTCCCCGCCCCGAGGGGAGCAACCCGCGAGCACTTCTGAGTCCTTCGCTTCGGAGGGGGTCACCTTTCGTTTGGCGGGAAGGTGTGAGCTGGCTCGCCCCTATTACGAATGACCCAATGGCTGCCCGCACATCCACAAATTCATATCTGCTGCCCAATGAGGGCGGAGGGAGGCAGTTCTCCTTCGCCTCCCTGTTCAATGGGGCGCGAGGGGAAGGGCGAGGAGGCCGGAGAGGCGTCCAATGCGCTCCGAGGAGGGCAGGCGCGGCCTCGGTGCCCCTATATAAAGGCTGCCTGGCGGGGCAGAAGCAGCTGTTTTCGCGGTGCTGCTCAGACCCGTAGCACGTCTGCTGTCGCCAGAACTACCCCCACTTCACAGACCCCGCAGCTGCCAGCATCATGGTAAGGCCGCCCGTCGGGGGCTCCCCAGCCGTGCCTGGAGCGCGCCTCGTGCTCTCGCCGGGCTTATGTAACGCGGGGGTCGAGTCACCTTCGCTTCCAGCGCGCGTTCGCCGGGAGCCTCCGTCCTTCCCCTGCTGGTGCTGCGTTGGCAGCGCTGACGCAAGTGCGGAGGGCGAGTGCTCTGGGTGTGGGCGCAAAAGTGTCGCTGGGTGCTGCTGGCTCTGGTGTAGGTAGACGGGGGCGCAGTTACAAGGACTGGGTGTGGAAAAGTCTTGCAGGGCTTCTTCTAAAGCCCTGGCGGTGGCGTAGCTGGAGGGGGGCGTAGCGCTCAGGCTGGCAGCGAGGCGGGCAAGCGGTCCCTCCCTTCTGAGCCATTCCCGGCGGGGGGAGAACAGCTCCGTTTTGCTCCCCCCGCAGGGAATGGCTCTGAAGGGAGGGGCCGCTTGCACGCCTCGCTGCCAGCCTGAGCGCTCCAGCTACGCCACTGAGCCTAGATTTAGCTGTACAAAAGCCAGTGGAAAGTTGATGCCCTGTCTTGACCCCGAGCTCCCACCCCTTCCCCTCCGTCCTCTGCCCCCGATGATTAGCAAGAGTGTCGTGGTCTTCCAACTCTTGCAAGGGTCAGACTCCAAAGTCCCTTGCGAAGGAGACGAGCCACGGCGATTGCCCCAGACCTCTCTCCCCAGTTCCAGTGGGGCGTTGGCGATCGCCTGGCTCTGGTGCTTCCTGCCAGGTCTGTCGCCATCGCTTTTCTTTCCGACGTGTGTCTGGCCCTTCTGCTGGGAGACACTCAGTGGGGAGCGTGGCAGAGATGTCGTCGAGGTGCCTTAAAGCCTCAGGGTAAGCGAGGAGCCCAGAAGAGCTGGAGACTGGAAATGGCTTAAGAGTCACTCTTGTACTTGGAGCTGGCATCTCTCAAAACCCCTTTCCTTTGTCTAGAGCTGGGGGGGGGAGAATTCTGAAGATTCCACCACCCTCAACTGTGTCTGCTCCTACTTCAAGCCTTTCAAGCCTTCCTGACTCTTAACCACCTATTAGTTTGCCTCAGGCAGCTTTTTGGGTGGGGGGTGGCAGCATAACTGTTCTGGCACACTTTTTAGCTACTCCCCCCCCCCCACAAGTTTGTGAAGAAGCATTGCTGCAAAATGGTGGGGAGTTTGTAAAGAAGATGGCTGCCCCTCAGAGTGCTTCCCTTCTGGTGTTTCAACAAGCTATATGACAAAGCTAGTAAAAGGCTGTTTGTTTTCCTTGTTTAAGCTTTTGGCACAAAGTTCTCATGGCTTGATTGTCCTGTCCTGTCTGTTGCAAATTGTGTTTGCTGAAAAAGGTGTTTGTGTGCAGTATAGATCTCTTTAGGATTTAGGGTTCCCATAAAGTCATATTTTAGCTCTTTTGTGTTCTGACAATGATTTTTCTATACAGAACTTCATGCTGTCGTTTTGGTCAACAAAAGTCAGAAGAAATTTGACCCTGATCTTGGCAGTATACTGAACCCAGAGAGACAACCACGAAGTTGGGAGTTTGGCATAGCAAGGGGGCGGACTTCAAAAAGCATCTGGCTAATTTGAAGTTGACCTGACCAGTCCTGGCCTTGGGTAGATGTTGGGTGCAAGATGGCTTGCACCAAAGACCTAAGATATATACAACTGAAACACAAACAGATTGGGGAATATTTAATTTAAGCAGAGTTACTGCAATTGATTTTCTATAGACTGTGAGATAAAAATAGTGGAAAGGCTTTTAATGCCGCCCAGGGGCTTGGACCAATGGCTTCTGAGACTTCTTGATACTGTCCATATGCTGTACTCTTCCAAGATTGTTCTAGTATCATGAGGTCTAGAAACGTGGGTGTTTTTTTTTTAAGTGCTATCATTGCTATTTAAAGTGTCTGATTCCTGTGTGATACAAGGAACCAACTTAAGTGACTTTACTGCTTCTAGCTCAACAGGCTAAGGCTGAACAAAGATGTTATACCTCTTTTTACTAATGATGGAGTTAGTCCCTTTCTACTCTGATTTTTTTTTTTTTGGCACACAGAATGCTTAGCACCTGTACCGCTAGTCAAAAACACTAACAGAATTGCTGAATTGAACTCTGTCTCCATAGGTGTCTCCTGAAGTGCTGTATTAAGAGTTGGCAATATAAGAAAAAGCAGATTTAAGCAGGCGGTGCTGTTAAAGGCATGAGTCTTTATTTAAAAGTTCTAGACTTCCTCATGCTTTCCAGCTCATTAGGGGAAGGAGACTTGTTTTTTACACTTATCCTGCTTTTGTCAGGTGCTCCAAGTGGCATACATGACCCACACTTGTCTTCCCAATAGCTTTGTGGGGTAGATTAGGCTGAGAGATAACTGACTGTCCCAAGGTCACCCAGTAAATTGCTATAGAGACAGCTTCTACTTGCACAAGGGAGGTTCTTAAAATATCATGGTTTGGATCCGTGAAGTTCACATTAATGCAGTGTCAAAGAACCTGAAGATGCAAAGAAAGGGGGCAGTGAATAAGATGTTGGGAGAGGGAAAAGAGTGGTGGGCACAGTAACATGGAGCTAGGCACAGGAAAGTGGCAAAATCATGAGTCTCCCAAGGGGCTTGTGACTTTTTTAAACTGCCATTTAGCTACTTAAAGTTCATTTTTGATGTAAAGGCCAGGTAACACTGGTCAGTGTAGTTGCTGAGATTATTCATGCATATTTCTTTGGAGGCATAGAGATGATCACCTGCTATTGATCTGTAATTGTAAAACTTCAGAGATTGTGTTAAAATAGTTTAACAAGTCTTACCTGAGTGTCAAAGACATAAAGTTCATATTCTAGCACCTCCTGTACTTTTGTGAACAGCTTTCTAACTGAAGAAACTGGTCCCCAAAGTATTCCTTACCCTGAAAATATGGGACAATTCTTAATTATATTTTTACTCTATTAAAGCAAACAGAACTCAATTAAACTAGAGCCAAGATGTATTGAATCAAACTCGTACAAGAGGTGAACTGTAGCAATATAATGAAACCTCTTCAAGAAGAAAAACAACCAATAATTAGAACAGAGAAAAACTTATCGCATGAAACCTCCTGCATGCTAGATGTTCATGCATTAACCATAATCTTCTAAAAGTCTTAGCACAGGAAAGCTTTGAGAGGACTATATAGAAACAACAGTCAGCCATGTGTGCTGCATGTATTGATAGAATCTTCCATGTTAGCAATAAGCTGCTGCTGGAATAGTCTTAACAAAGATTTAGGCATTTCAGCAGACACTTCTAGGCTGCTTCACTGAGAAGTAACAAGGTTTTAAAGCATTATAGTAATGCTTTGTGTGCCAACATCCTGAACTGTTCTGAGAAATATGTCTGCCTAGAAATGTATCCAATTAGAACTCAAGAAGTGACTAGGCCAAATGACATTTCTTGCTTGCTTATTGGGCACTACTGAAACAAATTGAAATAACATATCACAAGTAAAGATGGTGGTTGAGTATCAACAAGAATATGATGGGCTTATTTTCTGTCTTAAACAAAAGTTTAGTATACTGTATTGTATTAGCCCCTGTGTTAGCAACACTACTTCTAAGCTGGCAGTGATAGGTGCCCAGGGATCACTAAATACCTTTTCTTAATAATCCTCAAGAAGCTGTCAGTAACAGTATTGATTTTTAAATAAATGTGAAGCTCAGTTCAGGAGAAGCTGCCAACCACATGTTCCCCTTTTAATGGGTTAAGTGGCAGTTTGCCTTTTGGTTCATGGTAAAGAATGAAGAAAGAAAATTGTGTTAATTCTTTTTCTCTTTTGCCTCTTTCATAGCGTGAGTGCATCTCAATTCATGTCGGCCAAGCTGGTGTGCAAATTGGCAATGCATGTTGGGAGCTCTACTGCTTGGAGCATGGCATTCAGCCCAATGGCACAATGCCAAGTGACAAAACAATTGGTGGTGGTGATGACTCATTTAACACCTTCTTCAGTGAGACGGGTGCAGGAAAGCACGTCCCTCGTGCTGTGTTCGTGGATCTGGAACCAGCAGTGATAGGTAAACACAATTGGTATGACTGGGGTGGATGCATGAGGCTTTGTGGGGGAGATTTGTTTAACCGGCATGTCACTTGCTGTTGTAACGGAACTTGTTGTTCAGATTAACAGTATTTATATATTGCTTTTCAACAAAGTTCACAAAGCGGGTTTACAGAAAAAAATCAAATAGCTGGCTCCCTGTCCCAAAAGGGCTTACAATCTAAAAAGATGCAAAAGAACAACAGCAAACAGCCACTATATAAGACCTTGTGCTGGGGTGAAAAGGGACAGTTACACTCGTACTGCTAAACATAAGATGTGCACTACTTGGAAAAAGTGACTCTTGCCCAGTTAGCAGGGGATTCAGATACTTCAGGCACATTTATATGCCTCCTATGACCTGAATAGTTTACATATAACCAGAGTAAAGAATAATGGCAATTTTCCTGTACTTGCTGAATTTGCAGTAACTTAAGATTTGGAAACAGTGACCATAGGAATAGCATTCCTATTTTCTTGTGCTCTTTTTAAAAAGCTTCTAAGGTTAAGGCATAACTTCTGAATATCTGTAGTATAAAGTCATTGGGAAGACTCTTGTCTAAGGATTAACACTGCAACTCTATTTCTGCCACTAGAAAAACTTCTTAATCAACATTTAATACAGTTGCAAACTGCTTGCCATATACCTCAGTCATTCCTTAACCTTAATGTAACATTGTCCTTGTGTTTCTTCATGTACAAAATAAGGGTTAAACCACAAAACTTTTGAAAGCTGACATGCTTAAGTTTCATGCAAGTACCTATCTTGACTTAAATACCTGTTTTGCCTTATCTGTCCTGTTTCTGGCATTCTTAAAGGGGCAACAGCAGACTTAAAAAAAAAAACCCCAAAACTTAAATATACATACCTGGTAATAACTTAGTCATTTCATCCTACATCAATAGGTGTGCAACCACAACCAGTAGGTGCATAGAAGTCACCTACTTTAAATGTGACTTGACAACATTAAAATGCACTAATGCAAGGGGATTTTCCATTTTTACCAAATAAGTTCCTTTGAAAACTTGCATGAAATTATGTGACTTATTCTCTTTAAAAGTTCTGTATTCAGGCAACTGCTGTTGTGGTTGTGAAATACTATAGAATGTATTTTCTGCTTCTAAGGAGTACCCATGTTCGCAGGAAATGTGGGCAATTGAGTTTAGACTTGAGGATATAAACCATTCAAATTATCTAATAACACTTTAATTTTTGAAGTATAATGTGAACTCCTTGCCAAGCATGCCTTGGAGTTGTTTCAGACAACCATGTGCAGCGTCATGGCTCTTAAAACCATGGTCAGTCATGTGGAATGGTCACTGCAGGTCACCTGATTCAGCAAGAGACCATATATGAATTGACGACTTGTGTGCACATGTCCTTATCAGGACTGAAAATTTCAATCAACGTTATGTGCACTATTGGACTACCAAGCAGCATGTAGCTCTGTCAGATACCTGCTGGAAGTGCTCATCTGTTCAGTAGAGGAGAGCATGGTGCTAGCTTAGTGCACTCTGCTCTCCCCATCAAACAGCAGATTGGTATGGTTGCAGGTTACCTGTGTAGTTATGCAGAAACAGAAGCATGCCCTTGGCTTGGGATGAGTTTAACTGGCAACCACTAATTACTCCTCAGCATTGTGGAAACTATGCTTATTTTATGTAGGTGGTAGTCTGGAACATGGCAAATTATGAATGCTCATTTTTATTGTAAATAACTTATAAATTTTATATTGCAGATGAAGTGCGAAATGGGACATATAAACAACTCTTTCATCCTGAACAGCTGATTTCTGGCAAGGAAGATGCTGCTAATAATTACGCAAGAGGTCACTACACTGTTGGGAAAGAAATAATTGACCTAGTACTAGAGCGTGTCAGAAAGCTGGTATGTTCTAGTGCTCTTTTGCTAGCAAATTTAGAATAATGGCATGGTTTAAAAACTAATTTTGAACTGACGTTTGGACACTGTTGGTGTTTGGCAGCAACTTGTGTCATTGAGGCACAGTTGATAGTGGTAGAGCATGCACTCTGTCTGCAGGAAGTCTCTCCCAGGAAAAAATGGGAAAGGTCCCTACATGAAACCCTGGAGAGGTGCTTCATTCAGTGTAAACTAACCCAATGTCTTGACTCTGTATAAGGTAACTCCATATGGTCACATGTACTTTATAATCTTAGTAATATCTAATCTGATTCATATGATGGGTTGTCGAGTATATAGTCATAAATCTGCATTATTTGAGTGTTAATTGAAGTTTAAGAATAAGTATACTTGAATGCCATTAAATAAAAAGTGAGCATGTGACTCTGCTAGAAGCAGATAGTTACACCAGCCTTATTCTGAAGTACATGTCTGCCCCCGTATCTGCAAATATGAGGGGATACCTACACCTATTCTTCAGAGGGTCCCCTGAGCCCAGCAGAGGCTGTGGATGTCCCGGTTCAGACTGAGACATCTGGGTCCAGTTAGAAATCATGTCTGATTTTCTTGTAAAACTGGAAACGGCATATTTAATGCCTTATAGGAGGACTGCTATTTTCATTGTAAAGCTCAGTCTTGGCCCAGCAGAGGCCATGGGTGGATGTTTGCACTCTACTGGGCTCAGTGGACCCTATGGAGGCAATGTGCCATGTTTCCAATCTGCAGATAATTGAATTCACAGATACAGGAGCCCCTCATAACTTATTTTGACTACACCAATTGTGATCATTTTTGTCTGCTAAATGTAGACTTAACCATCGCCTACCCTGCATAGCTGCTATATTTCCTGGTTGTATAGGAGGCACTGCCTATTAAATGCTTTTGACATTTTTATGGGTCTTGATCTCATGTTTGTCACAGTTTTGGAATCTAGTCTTCATCTTTTTTTCTTTGGCTTATTGTAAAGTAGAAGAGAAAGTTGAGTGCTTTAAGGATCTTGGCTGGCTCAGTTTGCAGACTATTAAGTAACCATTTCATATTGCATGAAGTACATATGAATAGCAAATTCCTGCTTGCAATTCTAGCTATACTGTATACATTTCTACTAAAGAGGACAATAATTATTGGAAAATATATCACATTCACTGGGTTAAAATTTGTCTGCAGTTGGTATCCCTCTGTCATTGCAAATTCTTAGTGGTTAGCCCCATTACAAATTGGAACAAAGATGACTTGAACAGGAAGGAGATTTTTGGTGCCCAGTCCAATACCATATAGTCAACAGAGGAAGAGTTTGAGATGTTAGGACAAAACACGTATTTCTGGGCTTTCTGGTAAAAATTAAAATATATAATTTTCATATGCCTGAACTTATTTTACTGCTTTAGTAGCATAAAATGTGCCATAGGTCAGTTGGCATATTAAATTGTACTATGTGATATATACTGTGTCATTTAAAGGTTAAATGCATTAGTTTTGTAGCATGTAGTATAATACAGGAATAGGTATACTCAGAAAGAGCTGCAAGCTACTGCACCCTATGCTGCTCTTAAACTTGTTAGAATTCAGTTTTCAGATTGTTGGGGACAAAAGTCTCATAGGTTAGAAACTGCAAGAGATTGTTCCTATCTCTTTCTGCCTTATATCCAGACAGGGCAATTAATTATTTTCCTGTTTGTAGTAGAGTGCATGTATTGGTCATTTGAAAAGTGATGAAAAGGTTGATTGGGGCAGGTCAAAGCCAGCAGATGTAGGAGTACTTAATTCCTCAGATCTCTTCAAGAAGGCAAGCAGCAATCCACAAACTCCTGTATGTTCCTCTCATTAAGGTGGACATCTTGAGTTTGAATGTTGTATTGTCTGTAATATGCAAAGTATTTTCTATTTCTACAGACTATCTTGCATACAGATCTTCATATCACAGTTCTGGCATTTATCAGAATCGTTTGCAATTTTTCTAATGGAACAACTGGAAATGGGGCCAACACTGAAAATTGTCTAGCAGGGGAAATAGAAAAACTAGTTTCTGAACTTTCACATTGCTAAGAAGAAGAAATGAAGAAAATATTCACAAATGGCAGATCACTGTGTTGGCATATTATAACAAAGCTTTTCTCCCTCTTTCAGGCTGACCAGTGTACTGGCTTGCAAGGATTTCTGATTTTCCACAGCTTTGGGGGAGGCACTGGTTCAGGCTTTACTTCTCTGCTGATGGAACGCCTCTCAGTTGATTATGGAAAGAAATCAAAATTAGAATTTGCTGTATACCCAGCTCCCCAAGTTTCAACTGCTGTTGTTGAGCCATATAACTCCATCCTGACAACCCACACAACCCTTGAACATTCTGACTGTGCCTTCATGGTTGACAATGAAGCAATCTATGACATTTGTCGTAGGAACCTGGACATTGAACGCCCTACCTATACCAACCTCAACCGCCTTATTGGTCAGATTGTCTCCTCAATCACAGCCTCTCTCAGATTTGATGGTGCCTTAAATGTGGATCTGACAGAGTTCCAGACAAATCTGGTGCCTTACCCCAGAATCCATTTCCCTTTGGTAACATATTCCCCCATTATTTCAGCAGAGAAAGCCTACCATGAGCAACTCTCTGTCTCTGAAATCACAAATGCTTGCTTTGAGCCAGCCAACCAGATGGTGAAATGTGATCCTCGTCATGGCAAGTACATGGCCTGTTGTATGTTGTACCGTGGTGATGTTGTCCCCAAGGATGTCAACGCTGCTATTGCTGCTATCAAAACAAAGCGAACTATCCAATTTGTTGACTGGTGCCCAACTGGTTTTAAGGTAAGTGCTGTGACAACTGAATTCAAAATAGCTTCTTGATCACTTCTAGATGAGGTTAATTAGCACACAAAATATGTAAATTAGGTTTAGCTAACTGGCTTCTGTTGAATTTAGATGCCCTATAGGTAAATATACCCACCAGCTGGTTTGCTTATTACATTGTTGGTGAATTTGGACAGGGAGTTCACCTGTTTCATGTAGTGCCTGCAATAGTTTGGAATATAAAACCACTTAAGCACAAATAGCTCATTTCCTTACTTTAAACCAGGGGTGCCCAAACCCGGCCCTGGGACCACTTACTGCCCTTGATGACTTCCAAAGCAGCCCTCAATGAGCCCCCAGTTTCCAATGAGCCACTGGCCCTCCGGAGATTTGTTGGAGCCTGCACTGGCCCAGTGCAGCTGCTGTCAGCATGAGGGTGACTTTCACCTCTTGAGCTGTGGGATGAGGGCTCCCTCCACTGCTTACTGTTTCACATCTGTGATGCAGTAGCGGCAGCAACCTTGAGCTACTGCAAGACCTTCATTCATTCATATAAGTTCATCTTTAATATATTCATTTATGTAAACTTATGTGAATTTATTCAAATTTTTAATGTAAATTAATTCCCCCCCTCCCCGGCCCTTGACACAGTGTCAAAGAGATGATGTGGCCCTACTGCCAAAAACTTGGATGCCCCTGCTTTAAACCATCCTTCGTTACAGTTCATGTAAACTGTGTTGAGGACTGAGCTTATTCTTATGGCAAGGCCATTCAATAATCATGCTAGCCTTGACCTAATGCATGAGGAAGGGAAGTTTTAACCATTTTCCCCTAGTACACAATAGTGCAGGTATGTATGGAAGGGACAATGGTTAAGCAGTAATGTAAGTAGTAATGCCACGTGTCTGTTACAACAAGTACACTAATTACTCTTGCAAAAAACATTGCAAAGAACAGAGTTCTGATAAAAGTGATCTTCATTACATAGCACTGCTTTGTTAGAAGATGCCTATCTGTGATCTGTACAGTTTGGTATTATACATGAATCGAGAAGAGTAGCCTTGATGAAGATACTAGACAAATATACCAATTGCAAACCTAAGTTCTAATGCAGTGCTATCTTCTACTCCAGTCTATCAGTAACTCAGATGCAGCTCCTTGTTTCTGACATGCTTAAACCAGTAGGTGCCCACTGCTGTATAAAAGTCTTTAAATGTCTGTATTCATTGCTTTTGTTAGGTGGGTATTAATTACCAGCCCCCAACTGTAGTTCCTGGTGGTGACTTGGCCAAAGTCCAGCGTGCAGTCTGCATGCTCAGCAATACTACAGCCATTGCAGAAGCTTGGGCACGTCTTGATCACAAGTTTGACTTGATGTATGCCAAGCGGGCTTTCGTCCATTGGTATGTTGGAGAAGGAATGGAGGAAGGAGAATTTTCTGAGGCCAGAGAGGATCTGGCTGCACTGGAGAAGGACTATGAAGAAGTGGGCACAGATTCCTTGGATGGGGATGATGAAGGCGAGGAATACTAAATATCACAAGTTAATTGTATGTTACCATTTGCAGCCTTCCCTGAAATAAAGTAAATTGGGAGCAAATGTAAACTACACTTAGCATTCCATGCCAAAGTGTTTGGATTAAGCTTTTGTAACCAGGATAACATGCCAGTTGACAAGCACTGAAACAGTTGGATACAATAAAAAGGTCTTGTAATTTGGTAACACAATATGGACTATTGTTTCATTACCATTAAGTCCTAAAACACATCAAAGGGAAAGGTTTGAGAGTGGACTCTTAAAGCAATTGGTGTACTATAAAACCCCAAAATAACCCATTGACAAAAGTGGAGCTTTCTGGTTTACTCCCTAGAACATCTGTATTGGGAAGTGTCTAAAATCCTAGACTTCCTTGTGCTAGTAGTTTGCAAGTTGATCAGAACACTAGTAAACAGCTGCTAAGGAAGCTGGATAATACAGAGTTGCTCAGAAGTCTTGCTATTTTTCCAGAGGTGTCCTGCTGACCCTGAGTCATTTAAATGATTTCCACAAGTGCAATGTCTCAACATACCATTAAAGAACTTCTCTGGAGGTGAGAAAAGGCATACAATTTCTTGAAGATTCTCAGCAATTGAATTGTATTGAATACAATAAGATTCAATACAATACTTGAAGATTCTCCTGACAACTAAAGTTGAAAGTGTAGTGTAGAGCATCCAGATAAAACAGAATAGCTCCACCATCCTGAAAAAGTACATTAGAGGCACCCAAATATGTGAATGAAAATCATACAAACACCAGCAGGCATCACTAATGAAGTATACTTTAGGGGTTCTTGAGTGGGTTCTCTTTGGATAAGTTATGAGCATAATGGTGAGTAGCTGGATGGAGTTAAATGTTTTGCCTGCCTGCCTTATGGAATGGCAACAGCTAGCCCCTTTCATGTATAAGTTTTAACCTAGTCCTGGGGGGCACGGCATATGGGGAAGAGATAAAACTTTGGTGAATAAAATCTATTCACCAAAGGAGTAGTCTTCAGCAATCACATTGTGGAACTTTCTTAATTCTCTGATCTTCACTAACTAGCTACACTGAAAGACAGGAAGCTTCTGAGACTTTAAAAGTAGAGGAATATGAATAGGTCAGAAGACTACAGTACCTAATGTCTGAAAAGATTCAATCCAACTTTTGGATGCTTTCCTGGGATTAAGCCCCACTGACAATAGCAGGACTATCTTCCAAGTAGATATGCCTAGGATTGGGCTCAAAGAGAAAAATGTTTCTGTACTGTTTTTCAATGGTAAAAGCTCATGAAGCAGCTTACATAATGGAGAAAAAGAGGTGTGAATAGGGACAATAGTGTTCTCCCAGTTAAAATTTAAGAGCCCTTTCTTAAAAGGTGCCTCTGCACAGTTATAAGGGCCCAATTATAATTTATAGGTGGAAGCTATTAGGTATTCAGAAAAATCTGGATCATTCCCACTCAAGCTCTTCTTGTAAATGTTTTCATTGTTTAGGATCACAGTGCTGAACTGGAAGTAGCTGGCAATAGTGCTTTCCAGATGGTTAAAAGCCTGTCCTCGTTCACAAACTCCTAGTTGCATCCCAGAATATCAAAGAGGATGCTCTTTTGCACAACAGTGGGCTGCATTCCTAAGCATACTAGAGAAGTTTTCATGGGGTTATGAATAAACAATACAAAAGCTATTGCTGTAGGTGTAGGGTAGTGTTCTTCAACCTTAGAGTTGTGGAGCCTTAGTTGTAGCAACTTCAGGAATGAAAAACATTGAAAATCACTGGATTTTTCTGCTCTCCCTAAGAAGAATATTTGGTTACAATGAAAAGTGCTGGGAGGACATTACAGGGGTGGGGAGATCAAGTCCCAAGAGGGAGAATCAATGGGCCCTAGTCTATTGGGATTGTGGCACAAAAAAAGTTGACCAGTTGGGTATATAGGCAGATTTGAGTCACCTTCAGTAATAAGGAGTTAAACATATTGCTTCAAGGCTGATGTTTAGAAAAAGAGCCTTATTTTTAATCAGGCAATGTAGTTGCTCAACCAGCAGCCCAATCCTAATCCCTGCTGGAACAGGGAGGCTTATCCTGTATCCAATGCAGGGTTGGGGTCAAATGCAGCTAAGCCCAGGGTAAGTCCTTACCCTGGGTAATGCTGCAGCAGCCCCAATGGTACTACCCAGATCTGTGCCACCTCAAGAGGTGGCACAGATCTGAATAGCCTCGATCTGCTTCAAGGTACCTGGGTCTGGGGTTAGCATACAGCACAAGTGTTGGATCCTGGCCCCAACTCCCACTCACCTGTGGCCTGCTCAGACTTGCCTGCTATTTGACCTCCCCTGCTGTGAAATGCTTCCATACTGCCTTCCAACCGCTCTCCCCAAGCCTTTACACTGGCCTGACTTGGCTGGTGCAGTCCTACTTGAACTGCCTGCTCCATGGGGCTTGGGCGCTGGCCTCCCTGCTCTCTTGGTGGCTTTACAGCACTTTCGTGACTCTGCTTGGCTGGCACAAAGGACTTGTACCAGCCATACCCATTTTTGGACTGCACCCATAGTTAAGAACATAAGAACAGCCCCACTGGATCAGGCCATAGGCCCATCTAGTCCAGCTTCCTGTATCTCACAGCAGCCCACCAAATGCCCCGGGGAGCACACCAGATAACAAGAGACACGCATCCTCATGTCCTCCCTTCTGGTGTTATGTGAGAGTGTAAAGAGGATCTCTCTATCCACTCTGTCCATCCCCTACATAATTTTGTATGTCTCAATCATGTCCCCTCTCAGGCACCTCTTTTCTAGGCTGAAGAGGCCCAAATGCCATAACCTTTCATCATAAGGAAGGTGCCCCAGCCCAGTAATCATCTTCGTCGCTCTCTTTTGCACCTTTTCCATTTCCACTATATCTTTTTTGAGATGCGGCGACCAGAACTGGATGCAATATTCCAGGTGTGGCCTTACTGTCGATTTGTACAATGGCATTATAATATTAGCCGTTTTGTTCTCAATACCTTTCCTAATGATCCCAAGCATAGAATTGGCCTTCTTCACTGCCACCGCACATTGGGTTGACACTTTCATCAAGCTGTCCACCACCACCCCACAATCTCTCTCCTGATCTGTCACAGACAGCTCAGAACCCATCAGCCTATATGTGAAGTTTTGATTTTTTGCCCCAATGTGCATGACTTTACACTTACTGACATTGAAGCACATCTGCCATTTTGCTGCCCATTCTGCCAGTTTGGAGAGATCCTTCTGGAGCTTCTGGTCTTCACCACTCGGAAAAGTTTGGTGTTGTCTGCAAACGTAGCCACCTCGCTGCTCACCCCTGTCTCCAGGTCATTTTTGAAGAGGTTGAAAAGCACCGGTCCCAGGACAGATCCTTGGGGCACACGGCTTTTCACTCTCTCCATTGTGAAAATTGCCCATTGACACCCACTCTCTGCTTCCTGGCCTCCAACCAGTTCTCAATCCACGAGAGGACCTGTCCTCTAATTCCCTGACTGTGGAGTTTTTTTTAGTAGCCTTTGGTGAGGGACCATGTCGAACGCCTTCTGAAAGTCCAGATATATAATGTCCACGGGTTCTCCCGCATCCACATGCCTGTTGACCTTTTCAAAGAATTCTATAAGGTTCGTGAGGCAAGACTTACCCTTACAGAAGCCATGCTGATTCCCCCTCAGCAAGGCTTGTTCCTCTATGTGTTTTGAGATTCTATCTTTGATGAGGCATTCCACCATCTTACCCGGTATAGATGTTAGGCTGACCAGCCTATAGTTTCCCGGGTCCCCCATCTTTCCCTTTTTAAAGCAGTGTGACATTTGCTATCCTCCAATCTTCTGGCACCATGGCTGTTTTGAGGGAAAAGTTGCATATTTTAGTTAAGAGATCAGCAACTTCATTCTTCAATTCCTTAATAACCCGTGGGTGGATGCCATCAGGGCCAGGTGACTTATTGATCTTTAATTTATCAATGAGGTCTGAAACATCTTCTCTTTCAACCTCTATCTGAATTAATTCCTTGGTCAGGAGGGGCCGTTCAGGCAGCAGTACTGCCCCATGTCTTCTGCCATGAAGACAGATGCAAAGAACTCATTTCTCTGCCATCTCCAAGTCTCCTTTTATCTCCACTTTTCCTCCCTCACCATCCAGCAGGCCAACCGCTTCTCTGGTGGGTTTCCTACTTCTATCATATTTGAAGAAGCTTTTATTATTCCCCTTAATGTTGCTGGCCATGCATTCCTCGTAGTCTCGCTTGGCCTCCCGTATCACCTTCTTACATTTCTTTTGCCACAGTTTATGTTCCTTTTTATTCTCCTCATTAGGGCAAGACTTCCATTTACGGAAGGAAGCTTCCTTGCCCTTTACAGCCTCTCTAACTTGGCTCATTAGCCATGCGGGCACCCTCCTGGATTTAGTGGAGCCCTTCTTTCTTTGTGGTCTACACCTCTGCTGGGCCTCTATTACTGTTGTTTTAAGCAGCCTCCATGCACTCTGGAGAGATTGGACTCTTTTTACCCTCCCTTTCAACCTCTTTCTAACCAGCCTCCTCATTTGAGGGAAGTCCGCCGGCCGGAAGTCAAGGGTTTTTGTGAGAGATTTCTCTGTGAGAGAAATTTTTGTGAGAGATTTCTCCCCCAACATGCATGTTGAAACAGATTGCAGCATGATCACTGTTCCCCAATGGCTCCGTAACACTGATATCTCTAACCAGATCCTGAGTACCGCACAATATTAAATCCAGTGTCACCTGTCCTCTGGTGGGCTCCATGACTAGCTGCTCTAAGACACAGTCATTTAGCATGTCAAGGAATCCAGTCTCCTTTTCGTGACCAGAACACAAATTGACCCAGTCAATATGAGGATAATTGAAGTCCCCCATGATTACAACCCTGTCCCTCCTTGTCACCTCCCTGATCTGTTTCCTCATTTCAAGGTCCCCTTCTGATTTCTGGTCTGGAGGACAATAGTACACCCCCAGTATTACATCACTCCTCAGGCCTGGTAATTTAACCCACAGAGATTCTATGGTGGAGTCAGACCCACCTTCAATATCTACTTTGCTGGATTCTATCCCTTCCTTAACATCAACGGCCACCCCACCTCCAACATGCCCCTCCCTGTCCCTCCTGTAGAGTTTATAGCCCGGGATTGCGGTATCCCACTGATTTTCCGCATTCCACCAGCTTTTTGTTATGCCCACTGTGTCAATGTTTTCCCTTGTCACCAGACATTCCAGTTCTCCCATCTTTGCTCGGAGACTTCTGGCATTCGCATAAAAGCATTTGTACATGGAATGCCCCAGGATGGGCTGCTTATTCGCTCCTTTGTCTCTGCATCCTCTCATTGTGCCAAACCATCTGTCACATCCCATCATGCCACCATTTCCAATTTCTTCTCCTACTCTGCCTTTGTCTTGTTGTTCTCTAACTTCCCCATCCTCGTCCCATAGGGATGAGGAGTCCCAAACCGAATGCCCCTTGGCTCCTGTCGGCCTTCCCCCAGGGATCAGTTTAAAAGCTGCTCTGCCACCTTTTTAATGTTATGCACCAGCAGTCTGGTTCAATTCTGGTTCAAGTGAAGCCCGTCCCTCTTGTACAGGCCCCGCTTGTCCCAAAACAAGCCTCTTGTACAGGCCCCACTTGTCCCCCCCTTGTTATGCCAGATCCCAACCTCCATTCCTGGGGAGAACAGCGGCTCCTAGCTGCTTCACTCTCGTTGGACTTGTGCCACCTCAAGAGTTGGCGCAAGTCCAAGGAGACCCATAGGGGCCAGTGGCCCTTACCCAGGGGCAAGGGGAAAAGTTTCTCCTTGTCTCTAGCTGAGCCATTTATGGCCACTGTCCTAAGCTGGATTCAGTGCAAGCCTCCTGGCTTGCCTGTTCCAGCGTAGGATAGGATTGTGCTCACAGTTTCCCAGCACCAGCAACTTGCAAAATTGGCTGTTACAATCATGCAAGTTCTTCCAAATAGCTGCAGTTCAGGTCACAGATTCTCTATGCCAAAGCATTTCCATGGATCAAGTTGAGTGCATGAAATAGCCATTAACTGTTCAGACATGTTTTATGTCAGTATTACCTAGCTACCGTAGATACTCACGTATAGTACGTGAAATTTTTGCCAAGTAATCAAGCTCCAATTCTCACTTTGCCTTATCTGTGGGTCAATCAGAGGGCAGAGCCTTTCAACTCTGAAAAGTGTCCTTTCTCAACCTGCAGGCAGGCAGGCAGGCGCCAAGTTTCTCAAGCAGCAGGCAGGCACCAGGCAGGCAGGGCAGAGATCATTTATACGGCAGCTGGGAAATTCCAGCCAAAGTTCACCTTTTAATCTCCTTCCTTCTGCTGCAGCCTGGTTCTGCTTGGCAAATGCTTGCAAAGCAGGTCTGTTTTTGGAAACACCAGGATGGGACCCTCCTTCCCAGGCTACAGTTCAGTGCACCATGACTTCAGAATAACACCCATGGAAAGCAGTGGGTCTACTTCTGAGTAAAAAGGGTTGCAAATATATGCAGCTGCATCTCTCTGCTGTGAATTGAATTGCACACTCCCAGTTATGTGTTATATACTGTATGTAGAGCTTCTGGCTTAACACACCAGACAACCTTAAAGGTGGATTTGATTCACGGTTCAACCTTTTCCACTGGCATATCCCTTGGCAGCCCATTTCCATAAATTGTACCCTTCCTATTAGCAAAAAGTTTGTAATTAGTAAGACAAGCCCTCATCTCCTCCATATGAAAGCCCAGAATTCATGTATTCATCACATATTTTCTCTTTTCATCTGTTTGAAGAACAGAAGACTCTGCCTTTGCACTGTTTTGCACCAAAAGTGTGCTGAGAAATTCTGGGTGATTGATCACTTTCCATATTATGTTTCAGCTTTTTTACTGTGCTGGTTTTCAATCACTGGTTCATACGTAGATGAATTGATGACCAAAGCTAGCTATTGGTGGGGCTTTCACAGCCAACTAGCTACCTCCCTTCCTGCCTTACTGGTCCTTGCAAAGCATTCCTACCTTGCAAGGCATTGTGGAGCACGGCCTGCCTTTTTCTGCCATTATTCCATTCTTTTTCAAGTACCCCTTATGGTCCTGTTGAGTGTCTCTGGGAGTACATGAATACCAGGCTGGGAACCACTGGTATGTTGTTTACAGTGCACTTACTCTGATAGTGTTTACAAAAAGGTGGTGAAGACCAGAATTTTAAAAAGAATAAAAATGTATGTTATGATCTTTTACTGTGTTTTTAATAAATTAGAAACTACAGTTCTTAGGTAACAGTGGTAGGTTATTTTTCAGGCTCTGGCCTTGGGTAAAATTAGACAAAACTATAGTCAGACACCTCCCTAAGTTTAACCCCTGACTTATCCAGGGGGTCATTGAAAATTCCATGATTGTTGGCTCAAAACTTGCCCTTGACTTATCTGTGGGGTCGACTTATAGGCGAGTATATGCGGTAATCAAATGTCAGTTATTTAAACTTGTCCTCTTTTTCCTTAATCTTGTTGCTTTCTGGGAGAAAACAGCCTATAATATGTACAACTTACATTCTTTTCATACTTTTGCATGTTACAAGATGGGTGTAGCAGAAAGCCCAAGGCTAACTTTATGATTTGTGGATTCTGTAAACACCTGGCAAGTGCTTATGTCTGCATCACAAAATTGTAGCATGAACATAATGCCCTCTGTACCTATTTAACAGCACTGTATTTCTTGAAGTCATATCACAAAATCTGTCCTTAAATTACTGTCCCAAATCTGTAATGTGTGAACATAGCTTATGCTTCTGGATGAGCTACATTGCTTAACATCCGTTCTACCTTAATGGGTTTTATGTGTTTATTGTGGCATAAGAACAGTAACTGAATGCCTGTCTGGATGGTTTCCAGGCTGGGTTATTGTCAGTTTCCTTTCCCGTGTTTAAACAAAAAAAGTCTGTTTCGCTCACACGCAAGAGGCTGTTACACATGATAATTATCTTTGATAGATATACATCATTTTTCCATGCTGCTCTAAGTGCAGTTTTAGATTCAGTTTTGATGTAGATCAACGCATAGTCCTGCAAAAGAATTCTCCAAAGTGCTTTCTCATAATGGGTGTGCATTGTGCAGTATTATTATTATTATTATTAACAGTATTTATATACCGCTTTTCAACTAAAAGTTCACAAAGCGGTTTACAGAGAAAAATCAAATAACTAAATGGCTCCCTGTCCCAAGGGCTCACAATCTAAAAAATGCAAATGAATACCAGCAGACAGCCACTAGAACAGACAGTGCTGGGGTGAGGTGGGCCATTTACTCTCCCCCTGCTAAAAAAAGGAGCACCCACTTGAAAAAGTGCCTCTTACCCAATCAGCAGGGGTAATTCAGTATTTCAAATGGATGTTCTTATCTGAAGAGGAGAAAGAAAAAAAGAAAGAAAAAGAACTCTACTAATTCTTAAAACAATAACTAGACCACTGAAGAAACAGTGAGGTCCTGCCACTGGCCATTGTTTGGTAATGTATCTGAGATGAAATCTGGCCTTTGTTAGAGTGGATGAGCTAATCCTCCTGACATTTTAAAATATTCTCAATATTGTAAAATATTTTAAGATTAAATTGGCAAAGGAGAAGTACTTTTTATGTCTGCTCTAGTCTAGTTTGCTAAAATTATCACAGCTGATTATGTATTTTTATTGTCTCAAAGCTATGATAGGGGGCTTTTCAGGGACAGTCTGTCTTCCATGTTAACATTTTTCCTGTCATTGCCTTAAGCAGCCATGGGCCTTTTTAATATGTAACTTTCCAGTCACAAGCTGTTCTTGGCAGGGAGAAAAAAAGCTTATAAGACTTCTGCAAATAGGTCATGCTCTTATTTACACAAGCGCCAGTGGAGGCATTGAATAGAAAGGGTTTAATATATGTTTAACCTGCACTAACAACACAAGTCTCACATAAAACGACAGAAAGTTTATAATGAATGCGTTAATAATTTTATTTTACCATATTTTTCTGAGATGGCAATGGAGAACTGAATTGCTTCTCTGTTACAATGAACATCAAAGCACTGTAGGAAATTATTTTTTATTTTTCCATAAAATCTGCCTTCATTAGATTAACATGTACCCACAGCCTCTTTTTCCACTTCTGCAACAAATACTGTATATTAAAAGATGTAGGCCACAATTCTAACCAATTTTCCAGCACTGATATAAGGGCAATGCAACTCCGAGGTCAGAGAACAAATATTGCCTTACCTTGAGGAGGCTTCTGTGACTGTCCCCCAACTGCAGGATGTAGCACTTGCCCCACTGGCACAGTTATGCCAGTGCTGGAAGGTTGGTTAGGATTGTGCCCGTAGGTTCATAATCACCTAGATGACTTTATGTCGCAATAAAGGAAAGTGCAATGAAAAATCTAGATATCACAATGTTTTTTGCAACTTTCCTCCTGTCCCTTCAAGACAGCTGAGCTGGTGTTTAAATTTAAAATAAAGAGTGACATCAGAAATATAATGCCACATTTCACTGTGACATCTTAAATGTTCGCAGAAGATACTACATTATGGGATATGTTTTGCATCTTTGCTGCCCCCTCATGGATGTGAGTGATCTGATATTCAAATTTTAAACACAGAATTGTGCGCTTAACATGTATACCAAATTTCAGTCTGCTAATTAAATGTTTAAGGAAAATATACAAACAAAGAGAATGTCTAATAAATGAGTTAAACCAGGGGCGTCAAACATAAGGCCCACAGACCAAATGCAGCCTGCAGAAACTCTTTATCTGACCCGCGTGATAATAGGGCTCTCCCAGCACTGCCATCAGTTACTCTCAAAAAGATGCCTCAGAAAAGCAGCACTGCTGAAAGGGATAGCCCAATTATTATGAGGGGTGCCCTTTCAGCAGTACTGCTTCTACCGAGACTGTTGATGATAGGGTGGCCCACACAACAATTAAATTCTGCCATTACTGTTCTCTCATCAGTATTGCCACTGCCCTGGGAGGAGAAGAAGGCCTCAGAAGGTGAGGAACAGTACAGGAGGAAGAGACTGAGAGAGCTGAGAGAGGAAGAAAGGAGATGCTGGCAAGGCACTGGGAGAACCTTCTTTTTTTCAAAAACAGCTATAAATAAATACACATAACACATAACACAAAAAGCATAGCACACTTCACTACACAAAAAACACAAAGGGTGCAGGAAATCATATATCATAATCATATATCACTAAAACTAATAAATCATTACATGCCTTGATCAATTCCTCTTCTGAATTTACCTCTTAATATTCTTTTTTCATTCATCATACATGTATCATATCATATCAAAGATAATGTATATGTAATATAATCATCTAAATGCCCTATCATATATTTCTAAAACTTCATTTTCAACCAAGCAGGGTTTTTTTCCTGGTTCAATTTGTGTCGGTTTTCGTTGTTAATCCAAAACCTCTAAAAGTCTGTCCATTTCCGTCACATTCATTATTTTATTAATTCATTTTTCATTAATATTTTAGAATCCTTCCAATATCTAACACAGAAGATCCTCACTACAGTTAAAATCATAATAACTAGGTATACATCATTTTCTTTATCTATAATGTCTAAAATAATATAAAATTTATTGCTCTAATAAGTTTTTTTATTATTATACTTCCGGATCTATTCCCATTGATCTATTGTGATATCACAGACTATATTTTATGCCCAATTTATCATGCATTGTTTTACTGTTTCTTCTTACATCTCAAAGTCCAATAGTCCATCTTATAATGCATATATTAATTTGATCTCAATCTTTCTTTAACATAAATGGCAACATCTATTTTTTTTTTCATCTGAAACCACAAAAACTTCTCCTAATTTTTTATTCCCCAACAATGCCCTATTCATTAGTCATGACGTTTCTTTTTACTGGTCTTCCTCTCTTTTTGTCTTTTTCTTGTTGCTGTTGGTGAGCGCCTCTTACTAGCTCCTCTAAGCTCTTTCCTCTCTGATTCATCTGTTGTTCCTAAATCATCTGATTTCTTTTCATCCGACTCCATTTCTGGTCTATATTCTTCTAATTTTTTTCTTCTCAATTTCTCTTCCTCCTTTTCTTCCTTTCTTATCTCATCTTTCATCATTGTACTCAAGAAGCTTTCTGCTTTCATTGTTGAATTTATATTATATCTCTGTGTCGGATACTGAAAAAACATACCTTCTGGAGAAAGCCATCTGTATGGTATTTGCCTTTCTCTTAAAAATTTTGTCAGGTTTTATATTCTTTTCTCTTCTTCCTTACTCTCTATGGAACATGTTTCAAAATGTTGACTTTGTTATCATCCACTGTCCATTCCTTTTCCTGTGAGGTCTTCAGTAATTTATCTCTGTAAAAGGTTCTGATAAATTTCACATGGATTTCTCTTGGTAATTCGTGTTTTCTCAGATAAGAAGTACTCACTCTTCTCACTGAATCAAATTCTTTAGATCTACATTGGTGTATCAATCCATTCTGATATTAATCTGACAATCCATCGTGATGTATCTTCTCCTTTCTCCTCTGGTATATTTTGTATCCTCACCACTCCAGCTGCACTATCCATCTGAATTTCCATTAACGTTGTCTCTGCATCATGCTGATTTTCTTCTATCTCCAATATTTTAGCTTGATCTTTTCTTATCTTTTGTCCCAATCTCTCAATCTTTTGTTTATTTTCTTCTGATGTAATTTTCACCTCCATCAGTTGTTCAGTAAGATCATCTCATCGTTTCATTAAAGCATCCACGCTAGCTTGAGTTTGTACTGATTAGTTTGTTAGTTGCTGTACCATCACCAACAGTTTTTCTGTGTTGTATTGCACAGTCTGTTTCCAGTCTTTCCCTTTCGGTTCCTCTTGTACTAATTTTCCAAGTCCCGTCTCCGATGCTGGTGAGCCTCAGACTTTCACTGTTTTGCCTGCCATCTTCGTTCTTCCTGCCTTCTGCTCGCAATGTTCTTTAAAGCCACTAGATGTCCTCAGCATATTATCTTCCTTGCTTCAATTATAAACACAAATCCAGTTCTTGCAATGTCTTTTAAAATCCACTAGATGTCACTAGATGTCACTGGTGCACTGTTTTATTTATATTTCTCTTATCTTGTTTAGACTTGTAACCTTGGCAACGCAGGAATGTCCAACTGCAGGAATGTCAAAACATCCAGCCTCTCGTTCAGGCACTCCCAAATGATAGTAACAAACCAAGGCAATAAATGCTCCAATACACAAACTTTTCAAGGACAGTTAATTTGTAATCCACCTAAATTCAAAGTTGTAAAGTTGCAATTATATTTTCATATATCCATAGCAAGCTTGGTAAATCTCTATGATTTCTCCTCACACCAATAAACAGCTGGGGGGAACCTTCCCCCCTCCTCCTCTTCTCACGGGAAGAAAACAAATCAGGCAATCAAATTACTCAGTCCACGCCAGGCATACACAAACGGAATAACACTTACTTAAGTCTTTCAACGTCTTTCCCTGCAGGGGCCTTCAGCTTGATTCAAAATGAATTCTTCACCATTGCTGCCAAGACGGTGGAATCTCCTGGGAAAGCCCCCTGGCCAGGCTTTATCTCCTCAGGAATCGTGCCATCACATGGAGGAGTTTGTCTCTCCTGGCAAACAATCCTCAGATCTCCTCGGATCCGCGGTTTTTGGGGAAAAACAGAGTGCCTTTCAAGAGCCCGAGAGAGGCATGTCTGTTCTGCTGCTGGCTGGCTCCTTCCCCCCAAGGCACTGTGAGAACCTGATCATCACATGGGCTGCCCTTTCAGCTGTATGGCTTCTGCCAAGGCGGCAGCTAACAGGGCAGCCTGCCTGATAATTGGGCTTTCCTATATCTTGAAATGATCAAGATTTGCATATTTTCTCTTCTGTTGTTTGTGCTTATTTCTGGTCATCAGTTATTTGATGATTGAACTTCCTGTTTAATTATGTCACTTTGGACCCTCAGCAGGAGCCATGAATGCTATTCAACCCACTGTTTGAACCAAGTTTGACACCCCTAAGTTAAACTAAAATTTCACTTTGTTTGGCCAACAAAACTCTGACCCTATTAGGCAAGTCTGTTCTGCTGTACTGCTCAGTTATATTACTATCAAATATTAGGTACACAGAGTAGCATTAACACAGTGCTTCGAAAACATTTCAGATGTTACATAAGAGTAACATTTATACAACCAATTCTACTCTCTCAGTCCTGCCTGGACTAAGCTATATCCATCTAATCCAGGGGTGTCCAAACTTTTTGGCAGGAGGGCCACATCATCTCTCTGACACTGTGTCAGGAGCCGTGTAAAAAAATAATTAATTTGCATTTAAAATTTGAATACATTTACATAAATGAATATATTAGAGATGGAACTTACATGAATGAATGAAGGTCTTGCAGTAGCTCAAAGCCTATAAAAGGCCTTGCACAAAGCAAGGCCAGCCTTTCCTTCTCTGCCACTGCTGCATCACGGATGTGAAACAACAAGTTGTGGAGGGCCATACATCTAAGCCATACTTTTCTTGAGTTCTGCTGTTTCAGACAGTTGTGATTTTTTTTCCTAGTAGCATCAACTTATTAATTAAGGTATTCTCACAATCACTTCTGCGCATGGTACCTGCTGCACTTGCTGACTTCCATTTGCAGACGCTGTCCATTGTGTGATAGCATGAAAGGAGACTCTATGCACATAACTCTTCACAGACCAGCATTTAGCACATTTGCTGCAAGAACAGTTCTGTGAGTGCTGGCAGCAGTATATGAAAAGTTAATTCATGTCGTGTGCTGCATATCATATTGGTTTTCACATGACACCTCAGTGCATGGCACATGCAACTGAGAATCAGTGTGCATAATAGGTACCTTATTAGAATAGACTGGCACTTTCATGATCCTATACAGATTGTAATTTAGATGGTTTGGGAATTATTTTCAAATGCATGGAGGGTTAAAATTCAGAGGGTTCTTCTATTGAAGAGCCCAAACCATTTGGGCATTTTTTTTGTTTGAATAAATTTCTGTAATAACTCCATTGCCAGAAATCTTTAGCAGTTCCATCCTTTGTTGATCATATCCTGCCCGCCTTTAAAAAAAAAAGTCTTTCTCTTTTTTACATGATGTTGTTGCAATTTGGTTTCCTGTCACACTCATTCAAATATATTCAGGCTGCAGTGATAAATGGCTGCAACTAGGCTTCTTTGAAGGTTTTGCATCCTAGACTGGCATACTAAACAACTCCAGAACTTTAAAAGGAAGCAGAACTAAGTGGAAGAAAGAATATGGCAAGCACTAACCTATTCTTCCTTCACCCTAACAACTGTCTGAATGTCTAAAGGAAGCTTCAAATATCTTTTTATTTTAACTGAATTTTATCCTGCCCTTCCTCCAAGAAGCTCAGGGAATACATCCTTTCACCATAATCCTCACATCAGCCCTGTGAGACATTAGGCTGAGAGAGAAGGTGATGTGCCCAAGGTCAGCTGGTGAGCTTTTTGGCAAAGCAGACATTTCAAACTGGGTCAACCATCACACTACTCTGGCTCTCATTTGTATTGCTCTTAGTCTTTTAGTACTGTACTTAGTACTTTTAAAGAACATAGTAGGCACTTTTTGCCTATTCTTCAAGCGTGGCCAGACCTCTTGCAGCATGGGAAACTTCAAACATTCATACCAATACATAACCCAAGGCGCAATCCTAACTTATGCTGCAAACAGGCAGGCCAGTGGGCCTGCGCTGCATTCAGTGCAACTTTGGGGCTGACTGCAAGCCAGCCTGGGGCAAATAATAAATAATAATAATAACTTTATTTTTACCCCGCCTTTCTCCCCGAAGGGACTCAAGGCAGCTTACAACAGGTTAAAACAGATTAAAAACATAACTTAAAAACAGATAAAAGCATATTAACAAGCAAGGGAAAATGTTTCTCCTTACCCCATGTCATGCTGCAGCAGCCCCAATGGGTGTACTCGAATCTGTGCCACCTGATGAGGTGGTGTAAGTCAGAGCAGCCCAGGACTGCCCTGGGTCGCCTGGGAACGGGGTTAGGATCCAGCATAACTGCTGGATCTTGGCCCCACCTTCCGCTCCCCACTCGCCCGCCCAGTCCCACCTGCTGCCTGCTCTTCCCCGCCCTGAAATGCCTCCCTCCCACTTCCTCCTCTTCCTCCCCACGCCCGCCAGATCCCTGTTTCCTCCCCTAGACCTCTCCCCACACAGCCCCAGATTCCCCAGGGCCCATGTCAGCACTGGGAGGCCAGCGCACATCTTTGCATCAGCCTATCTCCCCCCAGAGTGGCACAAAAGTACTTTTCGACACTTTTGCGACACTCCTAGGCCAGTGCAAGGGACTTGTGTCAGCCCAAGTGCCAGTTAGGATTGGGCTCCCAGTTAAATTGAAATACTAGGCCTGAAGCCAGTTTTGCCTCATTGTTCCCCTTAAGTGGTATTAAATCCCAAAACTTTGATTTAACTGATAGCGAGGGAAAAGAAATTCTCTCATCTGCATATGGTAATTTAAATCTCCAGTATCAAATGTGTAAAGTTGTTTGGAGCTCAGTTAGGAAAAAGGAGAAAATACTGTTAACATATATACAAGTAAAAATTCAAAGTACTATCACGTGCAAAGATTGAAGCAGGAGGCGGAAGTATTACATTTTATTGTAGACTCTGAAGGCACAAAAGAAATGTCTGTCCCAGTTCACAACATAGTACATGTTTTTAAGATATGCCCAAGTAAGTTGGTCTGCTTGGGAAAATGGGTCTGGCCTAATGAGAAACAGATGCTTTCCTTTTCTAAATTCATTCTTCCCAGGAGGCTATCTGGCAGAATGAATTTTCTAACAAGCCATGCACATTATGGCAAGTAAATCCTTTCAAACTTATTTTAGCCCCCAGGTTGAGATGGAGATTGGTGACGCTGTTTGACCCTAAAGAATTAGGTGAATTGCTTCACACAAACAAGAAGTTGCATGGTAGTTATCCATACAGCATGGAGATTGCTTTACACATTTTATAATTAATTAATTAATTAATTAATTAATTAACAGTATTTATATACCGCTTTTCAACTAAAAGTTCACAAAGCGGTTTACAGAGAAAAATCAAATAACTAATGGCTCCCTGTCCCAAAAGGGCTCACAATCTAAAAAGATGCAAAAAGAACACCAGCAGACAGCCACTAGAAAAGACAGTGCTGGGGTGAGGCGGGCCAGTTACTCTCCCCCTGCTAAAAAAAGGGGCACCCACTTGAAAAAGTGCCTCTTACCCAATTAGCAGGGTAATTTATAAGAGGTAATTTATAAGGTAATTTATAAGAGGTAATTTATAACTGATTGTCAGATGAACCCACTTGCACACTATTTCAATTACACCATGCCATCATAAACTACCCAACATGTTTTGTAGATGCATGATGAATCAGGTAGATTCATGTGGTAAGTGGCTAAACCATGTGAAGCAGCATCCATGCTGTCTAGGTTCAGTCATACTGCGACTGGTTAAGCATGAATTGAAATGGGAGATACTACCTGGTCCTCCAGTTTTGCACCAAGGTAAGGAAAACACTATGTTTAGCTAAGGTGTCAAGTAGCAGGTGATGAAGTCTGCCTGAGAACTTGGAGAGCCACCATCAATCGGGACAGAATCTACACCAGGTTGCTGGTGGCCTTGGAGACATTGCACTGAAACCACAATGATGCTCCCTGCCTGCCCACTGATGGCACATTGGGCACCACCACAGATGTCATCGCTGAAGTTTCAAGGGTTGGTCTATCCAGGTGGACCATTTGATGGGTGTGGGTCCTTGACTAGAGCCCAAGATGACTCACAGCCCAATCCTAACCTACACTGGAACAGGCAGGCTGACTGGTCGCTGGAGGTCAACTCAGGGTAAGGGGATATTTTTCCTCTTACTCTGTGTCAAGCCCCAGCCACCCCATGAGGCTACTCAGATCTGCAATTGCGTGTTTACTAGCACAAATCCGAACAGCCTATGAAAGGCTGCTTGGACCAGGGGTTAGGATTCAGCGTGGGATGCCACAGCCGGTCCCACCCCCCTCCCAGGCCCAATCTGCCTCCCAGACCACTCCCCACCCAAAATGCTCCCTCCCCACTTCCAAAATGCCCTCCCGTCACCCTCCCCCACCCCCTGCTCTGGCCTGCCCATTCAGGCACAAACTTGCCCTCTTCAGCCAATGTGGACGCTGGATATGGGAGCTTGGGTGGATCTCTGCACTGGCCCAGCTGACTCCTGAATTGGTACGAACATGCTGTAAATGTGCTTATTTGCACGTCTGGATTGCGCTGTCAGTTTAAGGCAACTTTACACGCTTACAGTGTTGCTTAACCATACAGGCATTATTCTGTTATTCAAGATATTGTCAATAATAATAATAATAATAATAATAATAATAATAATAATAATAATAATAATAATAAATGTATACTACTTCTTGACAAAGAAGTTCACAGAGACGTTTACATAGCAAAATAAATTAATAAATATCTCCTTGTCTCCAAAGGGCTCAACAATCTAAAAAGATGCAGAAGAAACCAAAGCTGAACTGAGCATTTCCTAATAGCACTTTTTAACAACCTCCCTGGGGACAAAAATATTTTATCTTTCAAGTACTCCAATTATAGATATTAATTCTTGCAAAAATTCTGCCTAAAGGCCATCTGTAAATCTTCAAGTTTACTTGTTATCTGACCACCGCTCCCCTGGGTAAGGCCTTTCCAGCTCAGTCTCAGTTGCCATGCAATCCAAGATGATATAATAGTTCTGCATTTTTAATTCACACACTGCTACCTGCCTGCAAGCTGAAGCTGATTTATTCAGCTGTTTAAAAACACATACAGCAACAAACTGCTACAAAATTGGCAGCTGTGTCCTGGGAGATGTCTCTAAAGGCATTGTAGGAATGCCATCATTTGCTTTCCTCCATAAGCTGCTCCAGAAATTACATTCCACTCTACCCACCTCCTAATTCCTTTTTCTCAAATTCCATCCTTCTTTCTCTTCCCCTCAGACTTTCCCACTTAGATTCCTTCATTGCCAGTAATTTCAGCAACGAAGTTCACAGTTTCATTCATTCCCGTCTCAGTAGTTCAGAAACATGCCAGTGCCAGTTCACACACCTGATGGAGACCAGCATGGCAGCATTACAAGTTATGTGTTCACAGTAAGCTATTGACTTCCTGCAGAGAGCAGAGAAGTACCCTGAAAGAACCATTTTGTCTCTAGGATGCTTTTCCTACTCCTGGTTGTAATGTTAAAGGGAAGAGCAAGAAGCTGTCACTGATGAGGCTTTAATGTGTCTCACATGAAAGATTCTGGATCTCCAACAGCTTTCCGTTTTTCCTTTTCCAGCTAATTATTTCTCCTGGGTAGAAACTTCCCATAACAATTGTTCCAATGTTTCATATGATGCTCTGTGCTCTGCAAGGCCTTTTCTGCCAGCACCAGGTAATTGTTGAGGTGAAGAGGAAGGAAGCACAAGGACTAGTGGATTTAGAAGCTGCCATTACAATACTAGGGTATTTGCGTTCTTGACTATTGCGCCCAGGTCAAAGGTGTCCTGGACATTCGTGTCCTGTGTCGTGCTTTTTGTGTCCTGGTCATTTGCATTCCTTGTAACTGGGTAACAAACAAACTCTAACAGGGCAACAAACCTCATGTTATTTATCCTAAGCCTCTTATCCCAGCCCTGACTCTAACTCTAACCCTAACTCTATCTTTGTGTTTTAAAAATAAAAAGTACATCTAATATTACATATATTGGGACCCAGATGTCCAGGACACAAAAAGAACAAACACAAATGTCCAATACCAGGATGCATTTGACTGGGAAACAGTTGTCCAGGACACAGTGGTCCTGTCACTCCATTACTTCAGTGCAGGGGTGTCCAAACATTTTGGCAGGAGGGCCACATAATCTCTCTAACACTGTGTCAGGGGCCAGGAAAAAGAAGAATTAATTTACATTTAAAATTTGAATAAATTTACATAAATGACTTTCTTAGAGATGGAACTTTTATGAATGAATGAAGGTCTTGCAGTAGCTCATGGCCTATAAAAGGTCTCGCAGAAAGCAAGGCCAGCCTTTCCTTCGCTGCCACTGCTGCATCACAGATGTGATACAGCAAGTATTTGCCTCATCCCACAGCTCAGGTGAGTAGTTGAACAGTTGAGAACAGTTGTGTTGGGCCAGCAAGGGCTCCACCAAGTCCCCAGAGGGCCAGAGGTTCACTGGAGACTGGGGAATCCCCACAGACCGGATTGGGAGCCCCTGAGGGCCACAAGTGGCTCCCAGGGTCAGGGTTTGGGCAGCCCTGCTTCAGTGCATCACAGCCTCTTACCACTAGTCAGCATTAGCCTGGGAGGTATTCAAAGTACAAAACGACATGTGACCCTATCCCTCTCCCAGGAATGGAAATGTACTTAAAGTTTAATAGCTGGAAAAGAAAGTAGCTGGTCGCATGCACTCCAATTTTAGAACAAATGTATACCTATTGGAAAATGAGATTTTTTAAAATCCCAAATAAAGAAAAAAGGTACCTGCTGAGCCTGTTTCCTCTCATCTAAAGTTCTGCAAAAAAAGTTTCAAAGGCAACACCTGAGAGCTCCAGCTGATGACATTACAGCTCCCGCTGTAGAACTCCCAAAGCTTTACTCCCCCTCTCCCGCTCCCCCCCACTACTATTCTTCTCCCAACAATGAACATGGTTTGGAAAGGCCTATTGGACCATGGGATTCACCAGATTTCAATAGTGGGAAATTCAGGAATCCAGTGTCCCCTCCCATTGTAACCAACCTGACAGGTAAAGTAGGGTTAAAACCCACAAGAGATAAAAAGCAAAGTCACAAAACCTTTGTTTATTTTCCCCTCCATTGTTTTGATTTTTCAGCCTTTTAATAAACATTTTGTATTTTTATTATTTACTTCCTTAGTCTCATGTCATTCAGGAGGAAATAGGTTGCTTTTCCAAGGTGGTCCCCTTCTGTCTGAACTTTCTTGTTTTGGGTGGTTGCAGCAAAGTGTGCTTTTCTCCAGTCTAATCCCAGTTTACCCAGTCAAAGAGTGCCAGTTTTGCCCTCTGCCCTCTGTTACAAGGAGGTCAAACTGTTCTATTGGCAATGTCACACTTCTGTTCTTTAGAGTCTAAACACACTCTTTGGGTAAATGCATGTGCAACAAATAAGAAAAATATTTCTGGTGCAGCTTTTAAGATGTTGAGAGTAAACTTTCTGGGAATGGTAGTGGAAGGAAGAGGCGGGGTGGGGATAGATGGAAGGAATCTCAATCTCTCCCTGAGTCATGTGACCAGAAAATCAGTTCCAGACTTTTGAAACTTTTCATAAGAGATAACCTATCCTGCTCTTAGGAATTGGCAGTGCAGAGGCCACTGAGGGGGAAATTATTTCAGCTCTTACAAGAGACACTGGAGCAAAAATATTTGTGTGTGTATGTGGCCTTGGTTTTGCCTGATTGGCTCTAGTTCTGGGGCTACGGCATAGCCAGCTTATATCTTGATTCAAGCAGTTTCCTTGTGAGAAAGCCAGGACATCACCTTCCTCATGAGGAAGCTGCTTGAATCAGCATATAAGGTGGCTATGTTGTACCCACAAACTAGAGCCAATCAGGCAAAACCAATGACATTTTTTGATTCAGTACCCCCCAAATACCCTAAAGTTATTCAAACAATCTTGGCAACTAAAAAAAAGTGCATGGGGGGAGGTCTGTGTAATACATAATAATTGCATAGTGCAAAGGTAAGTATTATTATCCCATGGTATCCCATGTAGATGTTTTAGACGTGTGTGTGTGTGTGTGTGTGTGCGCGTGTGTGTGTGTAGGTATACACCAACAAACAATATATTGCCATCTAGTGGAATACAAGAGTAAAAACAACTGGCACAGGACAAATGGTGAACTGGCTCCTTTGCTAGAAATTGTGCTCTCCTTGTATTTTGCAAATGGCTTCTTGTGGACATTTATTGCCTTGTGCTTGCCAATCTGCAAAGATCCTGGAAAGAAATTGATAGTGGATTCTTTTCATTCTTATTTTGGTTTTTGAGAAGGCAGGTATACACACAGAATCATCACATTGTTTTATGCTAGACATGTTAAACCAGCAAACAAATGTCTGACTACTTTCATAACTACAAACATGAAACAGGAATCTTATTCCACATGTAAAGGGCTGGGCCCACTTTAAAAAAAAAACACATGCTGTTGTGAGAGGTAGCAATATTAGGCAGAATATCTGGGTTTAATAAAAGTAGCAGCAGGAAAGTGCAAGGGCGAGGAAGGCCCAGATTTTCCAGATCTGAGCCTTGGAATCAACCAGGAAGTTGTCTAGAGAAAGTCAAAATGAAAATGGGAGGGAGGGGGAATGTAAGTCTGTTGAAATTTAAAAATGCACATTTTGATTTGAAATTTTATCTCTTTGTTTGAATGACTTAGATGTAGAGGGATGTATTCACTAATGTTACATGGAGCAGTTTGAGATTAAGAAGTATCCTCTGCACTGCTGATAAACAAAAAAAATCTAATTTTAAAAAGCAGGTATTTTGTGTTTGTCTTTTTAATCAGCAATGAAGAGGATACTTCTCAATAGTAAGTCCCACTGAACTGTATCTCAAACTCCCCTATGTCATATTAGCTGTATATTTGCTACTCTTAATTTTTGGACAGAATGTTGTGTCTTCCAGTTTAAACATTATATTTTTTTGATTAAAAAAAATAGCTCCACTACCGAGCTATGGTCCCTTCCCTATATATTTCAGTATCATTGGTAGTGAATATCAGCCAGCAAATAATTAATATGCAAATAAGCAAATATAACTGATTAAATAGTAAAAGGTAGATACAGAATTTCAGATTTGACTTATAAAACATAGGCTACCAAACACTGAACATCAAGTACTAAATATCACTGGCTGTCAAAAATGAAAT
Organism: Tiliqua scincoides; assembly: GCF_035046505.1. Classification (NCBI taxonomy): domain Eukaryota; kingdom Metazoa; phylum Chordata; class Lepidosauria; order Squamata; family Scincidae; genus Tiliqua; species Tiliqua scincoides. Next base: position 188,947,989 of record NC_089824.1, read on the forward strand.
ATCAGTAGTTCATTACCAATCGCAATCAAATATCAAGCACTTATACATCAAACAGCAGATGTCTGATATCAAATATTGTAGCTTGTCAAATATCAAATATTGTCTGATATAAGATATTGGATGCCAAATATCAAATGTAATTAAATATCAAGTAGTTGCATTGAACTTTAGCTATCTGGCAGGAGCAACGTTAGAATCTGAAGAGGATGACAATAGCAAGTATTTAAGGAGATACATTTATTGCAGCACCCATTATTCTATCTTGGTGATGCAAAATCCTTCTAATCAGAAGGGTTGGTACAGGGTTTTGTTTGTACTTGGTAATCTTGATTAACTTTAAAAAATACACACCACTTGTTCTTGATTTAACCCAGACCCAGGGACATGCAGTGTGTGGGGAGGCAGGTGAGGCAGTGCCTCCCCACCAGAGTCCTTCGAAGTGCTACCACAGAGCACATGGGTTGTGGGTGCTTGGGTGCCTCACATGGCAGTGGCGCTTTTGGAAGGACTCCAGTGGGTAGGCTTTGCCTCACCTGCCTTCCCACCCACCTCAAGCCCCTGCCCAGCTCACAGGTGTACACATTTGATCCCTGTTGCGTATATGCAACGTTGGGCAGAAATGGCTTAAATTAATCCAGAGCAATAAAAGCCACTTCCTGATTCTATCACAACTACGAACAAGGGTGGAATTTACCCAGAAACAGGCATTCCAGAGGTGGCTGCCGCTTGGGTGACTTATTAACTGCCTGGTGGAAACGCCAGTCGGCGCCCGCACATACTGTGGCATGATGCTCCCTTCCATGCAGAAGGGTGCAGCCAAAGCAGCCTGCCTGGTCCTGCGTGGCTGGAAAGCAGCTTGCCTCGAAGCTGTTGCTATGCTGGTGAACTTGCCTCCCGCATACTACGGAGCGGAGGGAGAGGCGGGTGCGGGATAACAGAGGGGGCGATACTGAGGGCGCTGGAGAAAGAAGAGCGACGGCTGTAAGCCTTGGGTGGGGGAGGAGCAGGCTGGCCCAGAAACATGGGAGGGAATACACGTGTGCTACGTGCAGCGCCTGCTGCTCCCCTGGGTCCTAGAGAGTGACCAGGAGAGGAACCCCCCTCCATAGTTGGGGGCTGCATTCTGCTGAAAGTTCTTTGGGCACACTGCTTTTGATTGGCCTGGCACCTAAGGGAAGTCTAATTTATTAGTGTGGTCCACTTGGGTAACACTTGATGTGTCTGTTCTCCACTAGAGGTCTTTCCCTCCCCACCCCACCCCTATCTGCCTGCCTGCCTGCCTCCATGAACCAGACCCCTGCCAGATGCGGGGGGGGGGAGGGATGGTGGCTCTCCATATACGGGGCCTGGCCCCATCCTGGGCGGGTTGTACCTCTCCTTGATAATCTGACTCCAGACAGGTCTGCCCCTTCCCTCTGTCCTGGTGCTTGTCATCGAATGGCAATGGGAGAGTCAGTGGCCGGGAAAAGGAGCCAGCCCAGGAGCTCCTCTTTGCTGATCCGAATTGAGGGCATCAGCCATCGAGCAGCTGTGCCCAAGTGACACGTCGAGAAGAAGAAGCGGTCTCCTCCTGTCCTCCCCGACCAGGCAGCCAGTGCCACCCAGCCCCAGGCAGATCCCACGTTCTCCCATTCCGTACTACGAGCAGCAGAATCAGGAGGGGTGGGTAGGATTTGGTTAGGGCTAGACCACGGATGACAGAATACAGACTTTTCGATGGAGAGCACAATGTCTGCCTTCCCAGTGCCCGGGGAAATGCACACGCTTCGGGGCATGCACAGGCTCTGTGCGGGGTTGCTTGGAAGAAACCCTGTGTGGGAGTACAGTGGGACTCGAAACCCAGAGGCTTTGTGAACTATGAGACGGAGTGGGGGGGGGATGAGCACCGAGGCGAGTAGAGAATAGGAGCCCCCCGGGTTTCGAGGGTTCATGGGGTGTTGGGGGTGGGGGGATGGGTAGATCTGTAAGAGAGGCGCCCTTCCCGACAACAGAGCGCCCATCTTGGGTGGAGGATTTGTGGAAGGGGTCCCAGTGCAGTGTGTAGCTAGAGGGGGGTGCAAAGCACTAAGTTTTGCAGGGAGTCTCCCCTTCGGAGCCATTCCAGGCGTTCGCCTCCGTTTTGTTCCCCCCGCACGGAATGGCTTCGAGGACGAGGGGCCCCTTGCAGGCTGCGGTGAGGCTCCTTGCAAAACTTAATGCTTTCGCACCCCCTCCAGCTACGCCACCACTCCAGTGACTACGCAGGGCGGGGAGAGGGTTACTGTGAAAAAGTTTGGAATCGTTCCAAAGAGAGGCGTCCAGTCCCTGCTTGAAGAAGCCGGTTTGGAGGCACGATTAGTGGGCAATCGTTCCAGGAGCAGCAAGAAGGACGAAGCGTCAATCCAGACCTCTGTTTGGGAGCAGCTTGACTGCTGCTGGCTATGATTACAAAGACGGGGGAGAGGGAGGAAGGGAGGGAGTTCGTCTTGTGATGGTGAAGGTGTATGATCAGCTGTGAAGGGAACCTTCTGTGGAAGGGGATGAGACCTGGACAGGAAACTCAGCAGGTCGCTGCAAAAGGGGACAAGAGAGTACAAAGCTGTGTGTTTTCCGGAGATGGGGGAAGGAACCGTTCATGCCCTGCAGAAAAGTCCAGTGGGAGGAGCATTCACCATAATAATGCAACCTACAACGGTGGATTTTCTTCCTAGGAACGTGGCAGTGCAGAACGAGCTCCTAACAAAGTAAAAGTGGAAGATTGCACTCGATGCATTACTGGGGGATGATGAGGTTGCAACCCTATCACATTTTCCTGAGAGTAAGCCCCATCAAACACAATAGGACTTACTTCTGAGTAGACACGCCTACGGCTGTGCCCTAAGTCCCATGGAACGCAGTGGGGCTTAGTTGGTACCAGGGCAATGTGGCTGTGGTCACCGGGCTGCTGCACAAATGCTGTCCCTCCTCCCCCACCATGCACACCAGTCCGATTGTCCTGGAGGAGACACCAGTGATCTTGCCTGGAGCCAGTCAACACTGAAGCCACAGGCCTCTGAGTCGGATATGGAAGTTGCAAAGCTCCATGGAGAGCAGCAGCGCTGCTCCAGTCTTCCTCCCCCGCTACCCTGCGCCCCCCTCCCCGTGCAGTGGTTTGCACTGGAAAGAGAAGGCTTTCCCACTGCACTAAACCAGGCGCAGACAATGAACAGCTCGGTCTCCCTCCCCCTCTGACGTCCCCCCGAGCCTTTGGCCTATCCCAGAGAATAGAAAGGCTCTTTAAAAAAAGAAGTGCCGGCACTAAGGTGGCTGTCAGCTGTAAGGGATCCCTCCGCACATGTAAACATAGATCATAAAGGCAAGGAAGGTGGATTAGGAGAGTAGAGACCCATGTGGTTGGCGTTGTGTGCATGCAGCTCATTAGCTTAGGGGCCTCCAGTTATCCCCTGTTGCTGGAGAGAATCTGTCATTGCAGAGCCCAGAAACAAAGACAAATCACCAAGTTTTGCATAAGGGGAATTGCAGGGAGAAACTGTCAGTTCTGTGTCACCTCCTCCGGCTTAATTTCATAAAGTTTAGAACTGGTCAATATGCTTTTTTAAAATTCTGGATCAACACAGTTGCTGTTGCAAACTTGGCAAAAAACTATAAGTGACGCTTAGGGATAATGTGTTATTGCATTTTAAGTGTGCTCCCCTCACCCCACATTAAATGCTGAATATATTTGGAAATGGACAGCAGAAATACTTATGCAGGCTGCAAATGCTTAAACAATTTGTGACTGGTTCTACTTTAGGATAGAGGGATTACTCTGGAGGAACTGGATTTAGGACAAAACACGACAAAATCCATAGTACTAAATTTCATGGTCTATTTGCACACTTGAAAGACTAACCTCCTCTCTTTTATGTTGTGAACTTGGAGATGGTGCTTGATGATAGAATCCATGCAGGATTTGACTGTTGAAAGTACACACTGAGGTGATCTATGGCTTTCCTTACTCATGAGATTCTTTCCTCTATAGGTTTCTGTAAATTAGAGCTTGAGAGAACAAGCTTATGCATGTCTACTCAGAAGTAAGTTCAGTTCTGCTCAGTGGGGCTTACTCCCAGGAAAGTGTCCATAGGATTACACTCTGAGTATCCCTCTATTGAATCAGTGTCAAATCAGTTTATTTTGATCACTGTTTAGTGACCAAGAATTAGAAGGAATGGGATTCTAGCATTGTCATTTCATTCATGAACATATTTCTTGTATTACTATTACTGTTTAAGGGCCCAATCCTATCCAACTTTCCAGGAACAGGGTAGTCACAATGTAGCCGGAAGTAAGGGAACAAATGTTCCCATACCTTGAGGAGGCCTCTGTGACTGCCCTCCCAACACGGAAGCTGTTCATATCCCATTGACACAGCAGCACTGGAACTAGAAAATTGGACATGATTGGGCCCTAAATTATCCCCTCTGATGCATTGGGATATGGGGAGAAGCTAACTGGAATAAAAGCATCCCTAAGAGTGTAACCTTATGTATGCACAGAAGTACCACTGTTCAGTAAGAGCCATTTGATTTATTTACTCTTGAGCCAAGAGTTATTTGATTTTTCTCTGTATACCGCTTTGTGAACTTTTAGTTGAAAAGCAGTATATAAATACTGTTCATCATCATCATCATCATCACTGTGTACAGGATTGCAATGTTAGTTGAAGTAGGAACCATTGAACTCAGAAGTTTTATTTCCCCATAAGCATGTACAGACTATTGGGTTTCATTTCAAAAAGAGCAAAGGAATCTTAGAAACATCAAATGATATCAGAAAATAAGTTAACTAGTGTGTGACAAGAGAAATTTTTACAACTATCCTCACTGGCCTCAGTCTGCATTTTGAATTAGGAACAGGTTGCTCACAAAGAAATTGAGGCCCTATTCCCATTACACTGTGTAAGATATAAATACAAAACAAACCCAAACCCAAACTCACAGGCTCTTTGTTTTTCATGCCCTGAGAACAATCCTAATTTAGGAAGGATTGTGGCAGGAGCTAAGCCTTATTGCCCTTCACTTTATTATGATCCATTATGCAAAACAGCAACATAAAATTGTAAATACAGGGGACTATTTGAGTGGAGGAGGATAATAGACAGCAGGTAAGAAGATTACACTTAAGAAGGGAAGATTGGTGCTCTTCGGTGCTGCTGAGATTTTGTGGGAGAAGGACAATGGGAGTTGTGCATGGCCAGGGACAAGGAAATGTGTGTGTAGTAGGGCAAGGAAGGCTCTAGAGCCCAATGCTATGCATGTCTACTCAGAAGTAAGTCAATGGGGCTTACTCCCAGGAAAGTGTGACTGTAGCCCCAGCTTGTCCAGTTTTCCGGGCGTTTGCTGCATCCTGTGGTGGGGAGGCAGCAGCAGAGGCCTCCTCAAGGCGAGGGAACAAGTGCTCCCTTACCTCAGGGTGCTGGGAAGTTGGACAGGATCGGGCCCTAAGGGAGCCCAGTTCCTTGGTGCACTTGAAGTAGAGGTGGCTCCATTGTCCCTGGGATGGCCAGGCTTGGCCGTATCTGTGCCTGGGGTGCAAACGGGAGGGGGGCCGACCAAGGCCCTACAGTGTGTGGGCCTGAAGGCCTTGTAGGGGGCAGGCACTCCTAGGGGGCAGCCCCAAGTGACCCAGGCCTGAGGTTGGCACCGGGGTGGGGGCGCCTCAGCGGAGGTCCCTCAGCGCTCCCTGAGGGAGTGGCGCCCACGAGCCCCCCACAAGCCAAGGGGCGGGGCGGAGGCGAGGAGGCCGGGAACTCCTGTGGCGGGCGGGAGCGAGCACTCCCCACAGGGCCGGCCTCCTCCACGGACTCTTTTGCGGCCCGCTCTGGCGGAGGCAGACGGGCGTTCTAGCGGCTCGGCGACGCTGTGGCTGTTGGGGATTGTTCGGAGCGGGCGCCTCTCTCTGGCTCTGCTCGTCCTGCCGCCGACCCAGGCCAGCCATGGCCGAGTTCCTGCCGCCGCCCGAGTGCCCGGTCTTCGAGCCCAGCTGGGAGGAGTTCGCCGACCCCTTCGCCTTCATCCACAAGATCCGGCCCATCGCCGAGCAGACCGGGATCTGCAAGGTGCGGCCGCCGCCGGTGAGTGCAGCCTGGACAGCGGCCGAGGCCTGCCCGGAGGAGGCCCCACTAAGCCCCTCGGGACCCTCGGCGGGGCGCGGCAGGCACCCCCGTCAGAAACTTTTCCGCCCGGGGCCCCAACGGTCAGCCAGCCTCACGCCTCCACCCCCTCGGACGTTCAGCAGGCAAACGGCTGTCTCCCCCTTCGCCTCGCCCCCCTTGAACCATCTGTCTGCTCAGGGCCTGGTGGGGGCGGCCCCCGGGCCCCCCCGAAGAGCCTGCCTCGTCCCTGCACGCTGGAGCTCTCAGTGGCGTCCCCGTCCCAGTATGGACTTTGTCTGCGGAGCAGTGGGTGGCCCCTCCGTGTCTCTGACAGCCCAGTCCTACCCACACTTTCCTGGGAGTAAGCCCCGTTGACTCTCATGGGACTTACTCCTGAGTAAACATGCACAGGGTTGGGCTCTGAGGCCGCAATGCTGCCCACACTTACCTGGGAGTAAGCCCCATTGACTCTAATGGGACTTGCTTCTGAGTAAACATGCACAGGATTGGGCTCTGAGGCTGCAATCCTATCCGCACTTTCCTGGGAGCAAGTCCCATTGACTATAATGGGTCTTACTTCTGAGTAGGCGGGCATAGCATTGGGCAATCCTAGCCACACTTTCCTAGGAATAATCCCCATTGACTATAATGGGTCTTACTTCTGAGTAGGCAGGCATAGCATTGGGCAATCCTAGCCACACTTTCCTAGGAGTAAGCCCCATTGACTGTAATGGGGCTTACTTCTGAGTAAACATGCACAGGATTGGGCTGAGTCTCGGAGGCTGGCCTCCCCGAGGGAGACCCACGCTAACATGGCTGCCAGTGAGCTCCCCCTCACTCCCCCCACATCGCCCTCACTTTTGGCCCCCCCTTCACTTTCAACTCTGAGAACTCGCTTTTGTCCCCCCCTCCTGCTCCTCTGCCCAAATAAAGTTGCCTATGATGTCTCCTGTGCCCATCCAGCGGTCTGTCAAGCAAGAGAGAAGCGCACGCTCACAATGGAGACACGTTTCCAGCAGGGCCCCACGGAGAGCAAGAGCGCACGTCCCTTCTTTCAGAAGTGCCTTCTTGGGGCCAAGGGATGCCCTGAGCACAGCCTGCAAAGAGTGGTAGTTGAGGCTTTTGTTTCTAAACAGTAGCAGGAATCCAGTGAGGCATCAGGAGTGCTGGCTTTACCATTTGAAATAACTTCCCAGGCTCAAAAGACTGCTCTGCAAGCCTCCTCTTTAAATTTCAGAAACACTTTTGTTTTTACCTTGTAGACACCTATTGAAGAGAGACTATGATTCATTTTTAAATGTTTTAACAACACACAGACAGAGCTCTGCAGTGAAAGTAGTTGAAGAGAAATGGTTATGCCTAGAAACACGCAGCCATTGTAACAGTTTGCCTTTTTGCAGAGTTAGGCATTTGAAAGGTAGTTAAGCATTTGGTTCAAGTGCTTTGTCTGACAAAGTTTGAGCTCTCTCAGATTCTTGGGGGGCCGGGCTGCTACTTTCATAGAATCACTGTACAGTATAGCAGCCACTGTGTAAAGACCTAAGTGAGACAGCTGCTTGGGTGTTGCCCTCCATGTTGGCATTGTGGTTGAGCTAAGGCTGTAGATTTCCTTATTTCCTTGTTTTCTATATCCATAAAAGCTTTTCTGTGGACACTCCAGAGCCATCTGGCTTAATTCTTTTTCAGGTATCCATACAGCGAAGTTGAGGATATATAAATATAAACATTGGAGTTCTGAGAGATCTTTCTTTTCTTGCAGAATCCTAGGCAGACATGGCCACCATTTTAGAGTGCACTACATAGTGGGAAGGGTGATAAGTCTTCATCATTAGAAGTATAAACAGACACTACTGTAGGTTGCAGAGGGATAATTTTTTGAACCAATAACTTCCTTCAGTGATTGTTTTATTGTTTTTCAGTTTAATTTGCTGTAGCTTTATTAGCACAGTTGTTGTACTTGCACAGAAAAGGTAAACTATGTGGATGAGGAAGGATGTGATAAAGATTTGCTTGTTAGAAAGGAATGCATATTGTTTTCACTAAAATTAAAAGCAGCCCATTTAGGAAGATTTTATTATAACTTGGGCTTTGGATAGTTAATTGTATTATAGTAAGAAATAATTGCAATAGCCCATTGAAAGAGTTTAATTTGGAGGTGAGACATTTTTTATGAACTTGGTGTTCTGTAAGGAAAACTTTAATTCTAGTCATCCTCCACATTCAGATGCTTTTCCATATAGCTTTTTGATCTTAATTGGAAAATGTCACCAAAGACTGACAACTGAAGCATGTGAGAACTTGCTTTATTGTACTGGTTGAGATCTACCAACCTTTGTTCTTGTGCAGTTCCATTTGTTTCAATAAGGTTTGTGTGGAAGCAATGACTGGTGGAGGGCCCTTGCATTCACACTAAGCAAGACAGCCTTCTGATTTAAAAATAATTACTTTTTATATGTAGTTGGTCTCAGAATGTCTTCCAATGTCTATAGGTTTTCCCTTTACATCTTAATTGTATGTGTGAATGCATAGAAAAGTTGTTCCTGAACCAGACAAAAACTCTGCTTCTAAGATTGTGGAACAGAAGTGTTTGCATATCCATTTCAAATTGCTGTGTTTGTAAAATAATTTGAGTGGGCTGTGTTCAGGTGTAGTTTGCAGTATCTTCAAACTTGACATATAGCTTATGTATTTGTAAATATATTTTTTGTGCCAGGACGATCAACTCATTGCCAGGGGACTGAATTACTTGGCTCCGATGGTTATTCCAAATTCAGTCAGGGCATGATAGAAAGAAGTTCTTGGAGCTATTTTTGTTGGAAAAATAAAAAATGAGATATGCTGTACATATTTCATATAAACTTTATTGTATTGTTGCAGTCATGTATGTATTCCAGAAAGGTAAAAGATAATTGACAATCTGCTCTTTGAGGAAATCTTTTAGGAAGGGCACTCATTCCCCAATTTCACTTCTGAATCCGTAGTCTCATACTATCTGAGCTCCTATGCTCCATATTTATGAGGCCTGTATTGGTAGATGACACCACCTTTATTGTAGGGCCTGATCATTCACTACACAAAATGCTGTAGATTGGTCAAAATGCGTCTAGACTACCATGTAGGATAGCGGTCTCCAAACTGGAGATCACTGCATCCAGAAAATCAATCCCCCCAGGTGAACGGAGCTTACTGTTCCGTGGAGGAGCTTTCTGTTTGTGCCGCAGATTGCATCAGCATCAGCCAGCCGCATGTACCCAGAAATCTGGGCACAAGGCCTGCTGGGCTGACTGAACCCGGAAGTGGCTGACCTGCACAATGTTTGGGGGCAATCTGTGATGCGAAGAGGATGCCATTCACCTGAATGAAGTTGCCATTCATCTGGAGGATTTTTGAAAAAGGCATGTCCTGTGTGTGCTGCTGGCAACTTTTTTGAAAATATGGTGGTGTGATATGTTAGAGCCCAGAATTAAATTCATGGTTGCCACTGGTGACCTTTATTTGTGGACCCCTATTTTTTTCCAATGATGTTTGTTCAAATGGATAATTCAGTGGGTAAGTCTGGAATGTATGGGCATAAAAAACAGTACAATCCTATGCTCCACTGAGTTTAGCAGGGCTTACTCTCAGGTAGTGTTCCTGCTAAGGCGTGTGACTGAGTGGCAGCACACCTCATAGCCAGTGAGGTGTGCAGTGTGGAGCTCAGCAACATGGAAGTTCAGCAATGACATCATTGGCAAATGACTGGAGGTGGCATTGTGACAGATCGCAATGTCACACAGCTACCAGAGATCCGCGCACTAGCATGGATACTTTGAAGGGAACACTGGTCCCTGATACGTGTTTTTAATACTCTTTCATGACAGTAAGCCCCATGGAACTCAATCGGTCTCACTTCTGAGTAGGCATATAAAGAATTGTGCTAGTCTGGGAAGAAAATATCTTGTAGAGCAGCCATTTTAGATAGATGTGCCAAAATGTTATGGGTTGTAGTTCAGCCTACAACTTGATTTTATGTAATTAGGCATGCTATTGAAATTAATGGGTTTAGATGTACAGTACCTAACTTTGCATAGGATCAGGTGGATTGTTACAGAAAGCCGAGTCCCAATAAAATCAGTGCAATATATGTGAGGTGTTGTGTACCATTAGAAAAACTTGATGTAACAATATGTTAATTTAGTCTTGACAAGCACAGTATGAAACAAAGTAAAATTTTATTCATTACCTTCATATGAGAGCTGGACAAATGCCCTTTTAATGTAAAATGTTCACAAGTTGGAAAACCTTTCCTTTATATCCATGGATAAGGTACAAAGCAAACAAAATAACAAAACTTATGGACAAGAAGGAAACAGAGTTAGGTCTGGAAATCTTTTCCATTGTCAAATTATTTGATTCTAACCCAAGTTCCTATGTTTTTAGTTGCTCAGAATCAGAAGAGTAGATTCGGCCTTAGCATACCCATGTAAACTTAATATGGAACCTCATATATTAGAATACATGGATCTAGTTATTGTGTTCTATTAATCACATATACATATATTTTCATGGTTAGTTCAATAGAACTAAAATGTATTCTCCATATGCAGGGCTATGGTAATTAAATGGTTTGTTTGACATCATGTATCAGTTTTCCTAAATGAAGAGCTATGAAACAAACCACCTTCACTGAACAGTGTATGCATGAACACTGAAGTGTTCTTAGAAGATGGGTATCCAAAAGCATCACATTCTGACATTAATTTGGGGCTAGAAAAATTTTCAACCAGTTCAAAACTTCAATTATTGGGCCCTTTTGAGTGTTAACTTTGTTTCCATCTTTCCCATATATTTCTGTAGAGAGAACTAAATCCAAGACTACATCTCATGTTCTATGAAACATTCTGCACACAAAGCCAAGGCCCTCCTCCCATTGTCATTATTATCTTCATATTAGCTGTGTTAGGCATCATATTGTGATTTTCGAAACCAAGAACATGCTTCAGGTTTGTGGTCTCAATCCTTCTCATACTGCATTTTCTTGTTTCCTCTAATTATAGTTCTGTGTTGACCTCTAGTACAGAACTATAGTTCTGTATAGTTCTGAATTGGACAGATAATTGTTAGCACGAACTCTAATCAGGTTAGAGGATTTTAAATCATAGTTTAAAATGGATTTACAAACCATGGTTAGGGGCAATTCTGGTTAATGTAAACTATTGTTTATCTGAATATTATTTATTTACTAAATTTCTACCCCTTGTATCTCCCTGAAGGGCATTCAAAGTGAATACCCTCACAAAATATGCTTAGAGGAAAACAGGAAAAGAAGAATATACTATGTACGTCCCTGCAGCCCATTTTGGATCTTCCAGATCAGAAATCAAAGTTTTGAGGCTTTTCTGAGCTAAGCCACTTTGTATGCCTATCTCACTCATACGCTTTCTTATAGAGATTGGGATTCTCCAACTCCTGCATCATGTCTGATGATCAGTTTACATCACAGTCTGTAAAGTTATACAGTGTATTCCCCCTTGTATGATGGTAATCAATTCCAGAGATTGTATTGTGAAAATATTGTAATGTGGACTCAATAATGCATTTTTTTGGTAATTTGTTCCAAAACCTTGGAAGTTGAAGTTTATGCCACAGAACTAAACTGTTTTCCTCTCTAAAAGATGATTTGAAAAGTGACTATTGCACTGTTTAGGGATTATGGTTATTAACTTACATAATGTTGTAATTATAAACCAAAAATTAGAACGCTCTATCCTTCCTTCAATACGCACAGCCCTAATGTTAAAAATACTGCTGTCAGCTGAGATGCTACAAAATGCTTGCTTTTGCATCACTGATTGCCTTTTCTATCACCCACAAAGTCCTCTTAGAAGCAATCGTGAGCCCATTGTAAAGTGAATGACTTACTATGTAGTATACCTTGTTTACAATGGAGAGTACAGAGTGTCCATTGTAAAGTGATTGATCATAAAGTGAACCTACAGCAAGTGGGGGGTCCTTTGTATTTATTGATGCTCAGGATCTTGAATTGGAACTAGCTGGGTGTACTACTTTTTCCAAGTTAATTTAATACAATTAATACATACAATTTAATTAGGTGGAGATAAGGGCCTGTTTGGCCACGTTAATAGGAGCCTGTGCCTAATACTCTAATGAGCTTATCAAAACTCCATGTAGAATGAAATCATTTTCATGTCGCCGAAATTATTGAACATTTAAACATGCAACGTGTTAGTCTTATAGAACCTTCTTGGTGGCTGCATCTAGGCTGTGGAATTTCCTTTCCAGAAAGGCTTATATTATTGCTCTTCTGCAAATGTCTAAGGGCCCAATCCTATCCAACTTGCCTGAATCAATGCTGCTGTGCCCACAGGGCATGCTCTGCTTCCAGCTGTGGGGGGGGGCAGTCATGGTGGCTTAAAGTCATGTTGCTGCTCAGTTGCTGTTGTTCAGAGCTGCATTGAGACTGCATCTGTACTTGAAAGCTGGTTAGGATTGGGCCCTAGGTGTCCCATCAAGACAGTTGCATTTCAGAAGGTTTTTGGATTCATTGAGCTGTGATTACTTGACTGCAGGCACTATGATTTGATTTTGTTATTGCCTTTTATAGTATGATGGTTATATTAGTGTGTGTCAGCTACTTTGTAGACCCATCTGGATTGAAAAGTATAGTGAAAGTATGCTAGATCAATATTCCATTTTAACTTTGTCATTTTCTCCGATGGTCAGGAATCATGGTCTTTGACACCTGTTCATCTTACAGTGTGTTCATGTTCATCCAGGTGTAGTGTATTTTTTTTCTCTGAGCCTGCATTTACAGCAGTGGTTTTCACATATTTAGCACTGGGACCCACCTTTTAGAATGAGAATCTGTTGGGACCCATCGGAAGTGATGTCATGACCTAAAGTGACATCATCAAGCAGGAAAATTTTTAACAATCCTGGGCTGCAATCCTACCCACACTTACCCAAGAGTAAGTCCCATTTACTATCATTGTTAAAAGAATATACATAGTAGCTTGTTAAAAGTACAAGTCTGTAACATTTCCCCAAATGCAGTTACATACCATGGTAGCATTAAGTCTAATATATTAAAAATAAAATATTGAAATGAATGGGGACCCACCTGAAATTGGCTTGCAACCCACATAGTGGGTCCCGACCCATAGTTTGAGAAACACTGATTTACAGAATGATTCATTTCCAATGTAAGCTGCATTTTTTTGTTAATTATTTTTTATTCAGTTGAACTCAGATGCTCACTTTTCTTTTTAAATTAGCATTGTACAAATTGCTCTAGGGCAGTTATTGAGAAGAGGGTCAGTACTAATAAACCATAAGCAAAAATAGCAGGTCAGGATTAATGCTTTGCTTTTGGTTTTTACTCTCAGTAGAAAAGTGCTGAGTTTGGAAAACATCTGCTTTTTAAGAAGACTTTCCCTGTTTCAGAAGTAGTGTAGTAAAGAGGAGAACTTTTCCTTGAAGTCAAAGTAATTGTTACTAGACATAATCGAAACAAAAATCTTCTCTCATTTTAATGAAGATGACAAACTTTCTCAGTATACTGCAGGAGCAGTGAAGTGCAAAAGTTGTCACTCTGATCATTAGTTGATAAGGTGTTATCTTCCCCCCCCCCCAGTATTCTCTGTCATGAAGCAGTGCTTTGCTGTGAGCAGTGTTTTCCAAATGAGAGTATAATGTTACTTCCTTGTAGAATAAAATTGCTATCAATGCTTACATGGCCTGCTTTTAAGCACTTTGTGATAGCTGGGGCCCAGTTTAATCTGTCACCCCTGGAAGTGATGTGAGCTTCTAAGTGTGACATCACACCTGCAGTTTTTTTAATGGAAAGCAAGTGAAAAAAGGAGGCCACTGGCCTCTCCTCCAGCCCCCAGTGGTCACCAGCAAAAGTGCCTCATTTTTGTTGCTGGAAAGAAACTGAAGGCAGCAGCGGTGAAAACAGTCTGTGGCTGCCCCCTGTCCAAGCTTCAGTGCCCCTCCTGCTTGCCCCCCAAATGAAAAGCAAGCGGGTGACAAACAGCCACATACCATTTTTGTGGCCATCTCCTGCAATCTCCAGCAAAAAAAGCTGCAAAAAGCACCAGTTTTTCACTGGAAACTGCAGGAGGCAGCAGTGGCAGAAACAGTTATGGCCGCTCACTGCCCACTTGCTGTGCCACTCCCCATCCCATTCCCCCTTCTGGTCACCCAGCCCTTTTTTCTCTCCTTTTTTGTCACTGCGGCTCCTTCATTGCAGCGGCTTCTGGCATTCCCTCATGACTTTTCTCTCCTCCCCTCTGGGGCTATGGTTGCCACCCTTGTGGTGGACAATTCTAGGGACCGTGAAAAAAGCAGTGGGAATGCCAGAAGCTGCTGCAGCCAAAGAACTGCCACTACGATGGAGAGGCACCTTAGAGAAGAGTGCGCACCAGCTGCCTCCATCTTGGCTGCGGCCGGCATGTCACCTCCCAATGCGTGATACCAGGTCCATGTATCCACGTCTCCCCTAACTATACCAGTGCCTCTAAGATTTTTTTTTGTTTAAACAAACCTATTCTATAGTTGTGCACTTGACCTTATGTGTGTATGTTAAATACAGAAAAATGGAATGTCTGATCCACCTTTGTCTCACAAGTCTTAAAATACAAAAGTTTAGTTGACCGAGATTCATTCATATGTTCATTTACTCCCTTATCTTTAGTCTTGCCTAATCTGTTTGAATCATGCAAGAGCTATAACAACATGGAGGCAGTGTTCTAGGACATAAACTTGATTGTAAGCCATCTTTGTTTGTTGCAAGCGCTGTGTCCTTAACAGTTGCATGGCAAGTGGAAATGCAAGTACTACTGCTTTTCCCAGTATGGAGAAGGAGAACTACCCCCATTGTGTTTGTCTGCCTCCTAATGTCAAAGGGCACAGACTTCATCAGGAAAAAAGGTGGCTGACATAAATTTGCCAAAGCTAGACAGAATAGTACTGGAGGAGTGAACAGATAGAATCTAGAATGAACAAGAGATGGAAGAAGCAAAATTACTGAAAATAAGTACCCTTGTGTTAAAGTTAAACATGTTATTGAGTGTATTTAGTAACTTTCATTACATTCTAACAACTTTCTCAACCCATGCATTCAGATTGCAGAAATTATTAGTTTTAAAATATTAATATAGACAAATTGGAAAGTCATAAGGGTGCATCTTTGTAGTGGTGGCTCGTAGCAAAAAGTAGATTTAGTGTAATCTGTTACTGGAGTTTGGGATGTGCTTTGGAGTTTGCACCACAATCAAATAGGAAATTCTCAGTTTATCCTTTTCTTATGTATGCTGTTAATCTGAGGAGTGCAGTGAAGGCATCTTGGAACCAAATCTGAGGGCCAAATCAACATTGTTGCAAATGCATAGTGTGGCCCATTGCTTAATTTTTTGAAACAGCACACTGGAAGAGAGCTCGGAATGGTATAAAACTGTGCCCGGGATAGAAGGGTTTAACGTCTTTATTCCCATCCTGATTGCATCCCTTATGTCTTGGGATGCATCCCATTTCTGCCCAACGTCACATATATGCAACAGGGATCAAATGTATACACCTTCTGTGCTGTGCAGAAATGGGTTAATTAAAAGAAAATCCAAATCTTCAGTTGAAAACCAATGGCATTTTTCCCCCCACTTCAATAAAAATAGCATGCAAGGGGTGCAATGGTGTGGGAATCGCAGTGGAAGCAAAGAGCTGAAGGTTCTCAACTGCTGTGGTATTGGGTTCCCCCTGGCATGCATTTTACAAAATGGAACACAAAAAAGGAGCCATGTTGCGCATTTATAGTAGCATGTAGGTTGACCCTTAGGCAGTGGTTCTCAAACTGGGGCATTGCAATGCCCCAGCCTGAAGACCATGGACTCTGCTCCCTTGAGGGGCGGAGGAAGGCAGCGACGTGATCCCCAGTATTGCACCGCTGCACGTGCAGAGGGGGCTTTCCCTAGCAAGCCTTACCTGCTGCCCGGGTCTGGGGAGCCCCATGGGGGGCTCTGCAGGGCTTCCAGCAGTGTGAAATGAATGAAAACCACGATTACAACCCGCTTCCAGTTTCGCGTTTGCAGCCCAGAAGTGGGCCATGATCGTGTTGCTACCTTCCCCCTGCCCCGCAAGCACTTGGAGCAGCTCAAACTCTCCCTGAGAGTTTGAGATCCGCGGCCCTAAGGGTTTAAAACTGTGAGGCAAAGCAATTTCTTCTCTTTCTCTGAGCCACTTCATTGTGTGATTATCTGAATTTTTCAAATAAGCCCTCCTTATTGGTTATAAAATATAACCAACTCCATCGCAGTTCATTTTGCTTAAGCAATCATTGCGAACCATTCACTGTGATCCTGAGTAGTTCTCAGTAGTCCAGATTGAATTGAACAGCCCTTGGAAAAGTCTGCTGTCCTTTGTGAAGGAGGCCTTTTATCCAATATTGCTTTCTGCTCCTGGGAAATCTTCCATCCTAACTATACTCTTCCTATATTCCAAACCTGTCCTACTGTGACCATAACAGCTGTTTGGGGATATGATAGTTTGAGACTGTTTTGGTAGACTTTCCTTGGATCTGCTTCTTGGATGCTTAATTGAACAACCATCCTCTCTTTTTCCTTCGTTGGACATCTAGAAGTGGATTTTAAAGAGTGTTTCATTTTTAAATTTTAAAGAGACCGTCCTATGTGTGATTATATTAATGCTATTTTTTTCCTGAGGGATGGCTCAAGTTGGTTCAGGTAAAGATATACCCAAACCTTGCTAAATGATAAGTAACCCAGTGACTTTTACTCTAAAATATGTTTTATCTATGATGAAGTAAATAATAATAATTATAATTATAATTATAATTAATTCAGGTATTTCTATACCGCCTTTCTTGGTCCTCAGATTTCTCCT